>NC_082708.1:53276958-54717583 GCF_030144855.1 Hypanus sabinus
ATCAGGTTGTAAAGGGAGCAATAGAAGGATTATTAAGAGAATACTCTTATTCTTATTAAACTAAATGCAGTACTAACTAAATAATAACTAAATTTATTAAACTAAACTCCAGTGAACCAAATGCACCTTCCAAAGATCAAGATGCAGAAACTAGAAAAAGAAAAAGGAGAAGAAAGGTGTTCAGAGCTATCAGAACCACTTCTTGCAGTCTCAGAGTCAGCCCCTGCAGTGACCACGGAGGAGGTGTCAGAGCCTGAGATTGCTTTCATAGCCGTGGGTCTCACCTGCTGGGCAGACTGATCCCCCTTGTTGTCCCACAGGAGTGGGAGAGCCTATGCAAATCTTTGGACTTGAATGGGACAATTTAAAAATTTACTATGCTGTGGATGTCTGTATATAGTAGTTATATTCCACAGCATAATGTGTATATAGTTGAGGTACATTCTTTATTGAGTTGGAGTTTATAGTTAAGCAGGGAAGAGTGTTGCGTATCTAATATTTCAGTAATATTTGAGTAATCTTGTATATATATTGTATAATTACATTCTTTGTTGTTTACTTAATTAATTTTGGTTATATGTAAAAATGTGAATTGCTTACATCATCACATTACCACGTGATACGTGCGCATTTCGTTTAAAGTAAACGTGAAGTTTGACTGACATTTCAGACTCCCGTGTCTTCCTTTGAATTAGTTAAATGTTTTGAAATAGCAAAACATAACAGCAGGCACCATGAAATCAGAATATTTTATGAAAGCCCTGTGGGGTACTCAGTTCATAATGTTTCAATGTGATTCACTATGGGCACTGAATTATGTTTTATTGGCGGATGCTCACAGAATTGCTTGATAGTTAGACAGAGCAGATGTGCTATGTGTTGATATTATAAGCCATGGTGAAATAAGACTGCATTTTTAACAAACATATTCATCCTTTACATAATCCCACAATGATTTTATTCAAAGGAAGTATCAAATCTGTCCCTGAGGTGATTTCCTGTTTCAATTTTATATCTGGGTGATCCAGAATTTGTGCTAATTGTCCAAAGTGCTGGTTCTATTGGTGAAATATTAGAACAACTACTTCCCCAGGTATCAATTCGAAAGGATTGCTGGCCAGGCAATCTATCCAGCAACAAAATACTTCCATTGCTCCTATAAGATTGGATCCTAGCTTCTGTTGTGTATTTAATATATCAGTAATATTAAAGTAATATTGTAAATATATTGTTTGATTAAGCTTTCTTTGATGTTTAATTAATTCATTATGATTACATGTACAAAGTACGTGAATGGCATATGTCATCATATGCACATGCCTCAATAGAAGTAAAAATGAACTAAGACACGTTCTACAGGGCTCCTGTCTTTTCTTTTGCAATTAGTTCTTTTACGTTTTAGAGTTACAAAATGTAACGTGGTGATGAGGTATTTTTAAATGAACCAGAGGCCGGTGCTGGGCCCGCAACTGTTCATGATATATATTAACGATCTGGAAGAGGGGCCTCAGTGTAGAGTACCTAAGTTTGCTGACGATAGTAAACTGAGTGGAAAAGTAAAAGTGCAGAAGGTATGGAGAGTCTGCAGAAAGATGTAGATAGGTTAAGTGAATGGCCAAGGATCTGGCATATGGAGTACAATGTTGTTTAATGTGAGGTCATCCACCTTGGAAGGAAAAATGAAAGGAGATTATTATTTAAATGATTAAAAAAGTACAGCATGCTGCTGTGGACTGGGGAGTGCTTGTGTACAAATCAGAAAAAGTTGGTTTGCAAGTGCAACAGGCTATCAAGAAGGCAAATGGAATATTGGCCTCCACTGCTAGAACGATTGAAGAGTAGGGAGGTAATGTTGCAACCGTACAGGATACTGGTGAGGCCGCATCTGGAGTATTGCGTGAGTTCTGGTCTCTTAACTTGAGGAAGGATAAACTGGATTTGGAGGTGGTGCTGAGGAGGTTCACCAGGTTGATTCCAAAGATCAGGGGGTTAGACTATGAGAAGAGATTGAGTCACCTGGGACTGTATTCACTGGAATTCAGAAGAATGAGGGGAGATCTTATAGAAACATATAAAATTAAAAGGGGTAGATAAGATAGAGGCAGGAAAGTTGTTTCCACTGGTAGGTGAATCCAGAAAGAGTGGTGAATCTATGGAATTCTCTGCACAATTAAGCACTGGAGGCTACGTCAGTAGATATATTTAAGACAAGGTTGGATAGATTTTTGCATAGTAGGGGAATTAAAGGTTAATGTGCAAAACTGTATGCTATCTTACCAAATCACCCAATTTGTTGATATAGAAATGGGAGGATCACCTGTATTCAATGAATGCATAAGAATGTACCCCCTCTTTCTGTAAGGTCCAACAGTATGGTAGATTTTCAACAGACCAAACCAAAATGTAGACAAGTCAAGGATAACAGAGGAACACAGATCTGGGGATGGGTATAAGAACATTTCAAAGGCACTGAACATGCCTTGGAGCTCAATGCAGTCCATTATGAAAAAGTGGAAAAAATATGAATCCACAGCCACACTGCTGAGTTCAGGCCACCCCTCCGGAGAAGAGTGACACTTGCAATGGAACTGTGACGCCAACAGTTACTCTTGAGTAAGTTGCAGAAGTCAGTGGCTGCAAATTGGAGATGAAGTTCATGGCTCCCAAATCTCTAAGGCCCAGCACAAAAAGGGTATTCCTGTTAGAGTGGCAAGGAAGAAGCCCTGACTTAAAAAAACCCAGATCCTTGCTCGTAAAGATTTTGCAAAGTGTCTCTTTGAAGATACTGTAAAGATGTGGAAGAGGGTCCTGTGGCTGGATGAACTAAAGTGCAAGTTTTAGGCTTCAGCACAAAGCAGTACATACGGCATAAATCTAATACTGTTCATGAGCCAGGTAATACCATCCCTATTGTAACGTATCGTGGATGTAGCATCATGCTATGGGGATGAAAATCAGGTCAGTATTGACTGAAAGATGAATGCTGCTAAATACAGAGAGATCCTGGATAAAAACTTGCTAGCCTCTGCCAGAAAGCTTAAACTGGGGAGGAAGTTCATCTTTCAGCAGGACAACGACCCAAAGCACCCTGCGAAAGCAACCATGGATTGGCTTCAAATGAAGAAAATTGATGTCCTTGAGTAGCCCAGTCGGAGTCCTGACCTTAACCGTATCAAGCATCAAGATTTCAAGTTTGCTGTCCACTGCCGCTCTCCAAATAACTTGGCACAGCTTGAGCAATTTTGCAAGGAGGAATGGGCAAATCTTGTTCCATCATGTTATGCAAAGCTAATAGAGACTTATCCAAAAAGACTACCAGTTCTAATGACAGTGAGAGGCGTTTCAACTAAGTATTGAGCAAAGACGGTTGAATACTTCTAAACTGCTGACATTTCAGTTTTTGAATCTTTAGTTTTTTATGCTTTACAATTTTCCCTGTTTTTTGGGTTCTACTGTGAAAAAATGGAGCATGTGATTCACAAATAAAAAGTCTCAGTTAAGTTGGTCAAAATCCCTGACTGTAACACTCATTGATGTGAACAAAGGGATGAGTGCTGAATACTTTTACAAGGCATTGTACAAAAGTTGAGATGCATTCAATATTGAGTTGGAGTCTATGGTTAAGCAGGGAGGAGTATTGTGTATTTAATATATCAGTAATATCGGAATAAAATTGTAAATTCCTAATTCATTATGTTTATATGTATGAAGTACGTGAATGGCATACATCAACACGCCACTGCCTCGCTTAAAGTGAAAACAAACTAAGATACATTCTCCTGGGCTCTCATCTTTTTCTTGCAATTAGTTTTTTATGCTTTACAAAACATAACAGTTTCAATAAGGAAGAGTCTAGCAGAAAAGCAAAGGAATTTGCATGGGCCTAGATTATGCCCGTCCCATCTCTCTGTGGAATACATTGAACAGTCCATGTTCAGTTGTACTTGAGCTCCTTCTCTCACCCACATTTCTCTGTCTTGGTGCTACTCCTTGCAGAACTCAAGCTTCTTCATCTTTCCTGCCAATTTCCACCCTGCTCCTACTAGAGCCAGGTCCATCTCTGATTTTTCCTCTTATTTAACTTCTCCATCTCCATTTCAGGAAACAGATTAATGACTAATATTCATTATAAGTCCACAGGGTTCCAGTTGCCTTGACTGCACCTCCTCCCATCTTGCTTCCTTAAGACTCCATGCCATTCTTTTCAAAGTTCAAAGCGAATTTATTATCAAAGTACATATAGTATTTCACCATATACACTCCCAAGATCCGTTTCCTTGTGGGCACGTTCAGTAAATCCAAGAACCATAACAGAATCAATGAAAGACCGCATCCAAGAGGGTGGACAAACAACCAATGTGTAAAAGACAACAGTGTAAATACAAAACAGAAAAATAATGATAAGAATAAAAAAAATAAATAAACAATAAATATCAGGAACATGAGAATGTAGAGCCCTTGAGAGTGAGTCCATAAGTTGTGGGAACAGTTCAGTGATGGGGCAAGTGAAGTTGAGTGGTTTTTCCCACTGGTTTAAGCACCTGATTATTGAGAGGTATTAACTGTTCCTGTAGCTGGTAGTGTGAGCTTCTGGGGTTCCTGTACCTTCTTCCTGAACATATTAGCTAGAAGAGAGCATGACCTGGGTGATGCTGGATGCTGCTCTCCTGTGGGAGCTCTCCATGTGGATGAGGTCAATGGATGGGGACGGCTTTACCCGTGATGGATTGGGTCATATCCACTACATCCAGTTCTAATGACATTACTGTACCAATGACTGAGAGCCTTTTTCCTTGACCACAGCTTCCATTGAAAGAATTCTCAACCACATCTGTTGCAATTCCCACATTTTTGATCGTGACAATTTTCCCACTCAGAGAAATAATAGGGTTCTCCATGTTCCCACCATCTAGCCTCCCAGCCTCGCATGCAGTGATGCATCTGTAACACCCTGGTTAAGGTTTTTACTGCTCTGCTGTAGGTACTTCATGTTAACAGTTCCGTAAGAGCAGTCTGTTCCGCTTTCAGCTTGTTTGGGATTGAGCTGAGATAAGAGGCTTTGTTGCTCACCTTGGGAATGTGGTGTCAGCCAATCAGGATGGTGGAATTGGGAGAAGGGTCTGGAGAATGTGGGTGTGGGGAGGTCTTTGTTGGTGGCAACTGGGAGAAGACAGGAGGGAAGAAAGCTGAGGATCCCTGTTGCACAAGGTGTATTGTGCAGATGAATAGCTTCAAGAAGGAAGGACCAACCCTCCTGTGGGAGATCCATTTGTTTAAGATGGATTTCAAGTGACATTCAGAAGGTGGTGTGTGCTTTCACACAGACTGAGGGTCCAGCCCGTGAGCTACAGACAAGTTCAAGATGAGCTCCAACTTAAGTGCACATTTGTCTGTTTAAGAGTAATGGGCCCTTTTTGTTTTCTCTTTCATTTAGTAACTGTTTGCTTAAATAAACATCATTAAATATACTTCTTTTTAATTGTATGCAGTGTACAATCTGTCATTTCTTGCCTGGGGCAGTATATCACACAGCATTGACACAAACCGGGGTTTGGGTGAGCCAGACATCCCAACCTCACAGATTCGGCAGGACCAAAGTTATACACATCCTAGACATATGAAGCCTGAGAAAGGTGGGTTTCTTGCCACGGAATCCAGTGGCTATTAGCGAGGGGCTGACAAACTGGTTTTCCAGAGACGCCTAGTAAAAGGGGATTTCACATCATTTGTAATTTCCACCACCTTTGGCAAGATCCCACTACCAAGCACAACTTTCCTCCCCTTTTAGCATCCTGAGGGGAGTATGTCACAATGAGTCCTTGGATCACCTTTCCATCTTCACCAAGATCCACTCCCATTCTTAGGGCATCTCCAGAAAGTACAACATCCGCACGTTTACCCCTTCACTCCCCATTCATTCTGTGACTCAAACACTCCTTCCAAATCATGTCATGATTCCTTTCAACTCATTCCAATTTAGTGTAACTGCATTTAGTGTTGATGCAGTCTCCTCTGCAATGGAGAAACTAACCACAGACTGGGTGACTGATTTGCAGAACAGGTCTGATCCACCTGAATGATTGAACCTGGGCTTCTAGTTGCCTGTTACAGATAGTCTCTCTCACTGCATCTTTTGGGCACTCAGAGACTTTTTGCTCCTTGTACCATTCCAATGAAAGCTTGAAAAATAAAATGGCATCTTCCATCTGGCCAGGTCTTGGGACCCAACAACAAATTCATCAATTTCAGCCTTTCCATTTTATATCAAAACCTGCCAATTCTTGAGGTGGTCAGCAGGTTAGATGACACTTGTGTGAGAGGGAAGGTGATGCCAAGACTTCCATATTGGATGGACAATTTCTTATGATAGGGAAAAATTGTCTGTATGTGTTATACCTACTTTCTTTCTTCAAATGCTACTTTATATTCTGATGTTTTCCAGAATCTTATGACTTTGTTTGATTCCCACTGGTTGCAGTTCTTTGCTTTCCAACCCCTGAGCAGTTCTGACAAAGCCGTTTTTCTCTATTCAATTATGCTTCTTGACCTATTGGGTTTTCCTAGCATTCTCCCTTATTTCAGATTTCCAGCAAATTAAAAAAAAATCTATTTACAGCACCACCAGATTATTTTTCTCTCACCTCTATGCTCCATCTATTTATAACTCCTCCCCAGGTTGCCGTGACCAAGTCTTTTGTATTCACTTTTAGACATCCCCTATCGGTTTATCTGTCTTCTTCACACTAACACAGACATCCTCTGATGGTAGTGTGTTGGAAAAAATCCATTTCAGTCTAGGCCCATCGAACATTTAACCAGGAGAGTGAAAGATGTTAACTTTGCAGAATACAGACTTCTCACATGGATCACTAAGTATTCATTCCTTCTCAGCACAGAAACTTGTTCTTCGGCATGCGTCCAGCAACCACTAAGAAAAGTGATGGGACACGAGGGTGGGTGATCATCAACAAGCATAGGGACACAGCGGGTGGAGCTGCTGCTTTAAAACTGCAGCAACGCAGGTTCAATCTTGATCACTGGTGTGTGGAGTTTGCACGTTCTCCCTGTGACTGAGTGGCTTCACTCTGGCTGCTCTCGTTTCCTCCCACCTCCCAACAGTTAGTGCAGGCTAGTTGGTTAACTTGCCACTATAAATTGCCTGTAATGTCATAATCTTAGATGCAATGATGGGAATCTGGGGAGAATAAAATTGATTAAGGTAAAAATAAAATCGGGGCCTGATGACTAGACTGGACTCGATAGGCTGAAGGGCTCATTTCAATCCTGTCTGACTGTCTCTTAAATTATTAAAAGTAAATCATAGCTCTGACAGAAAGCAAGTCCCTTCCCACTGTTTTGCCAGCTATCATACTCACACTGCTGGGCTTTGGGAGGTACAGGGTTAGCACAATAATTCTGTATTTCATCGACACTCAACCTTCATAAAAGGTGTCATAATTGTTTATAGTGTCAAGTTCTGGCTGTTACATTTTATTCAGGCACAAAGACAAGGATGCAAAATGGATTTACCAAAATGCTTCGAGGAAGGTGGGGCTCCTGTTGTACAGATAGTCCAGAAAATCTGGAGTTGTTTCCCTTCGAGCAGAGGAAAGGGCAAGGGGATCTGACAGAATATTTAAAATCATGAAGGGATGGATATAGGGGTTAGAGAGAAACTATTCCCTTTGAGAGGGGTCAAAGATGAAATTAGTGGCAAAAGGACCAAAAGTGAGAGAAAATGTTTGTACTGCAAATGTTTAGAGTTTGGATTTATTGTAGTGGTAGTAGTAAAAAATGACAGGTTCAATTATAGGATTCAATAAGGAAGCTGTATAAGTATCCGAAACAGAAGAGCGTGCAAGGTTAAGGAAGGAGGGAGTGGAACAAGATGGATACATAGGGCTGGCTGGTGGTAAGATCCAAGGCTAAACTCTATGCTGAATCATTCTGGGATTCCAAATAAGAGCAGGCATGGGGCAGTTTCAGGCAGGGGACTAAATCGGCAAGAATGGGCCATTAGATGCAATCAATCCATGTTTGATTTTTCTTCCATGCCACTAAATAACTATAACATTTACCCGTCCTTTTTATCTTGGTAGATTTAGCAGCCAACAGGCAAAACTGGCTGACAAGCATTCAACTGAAATAAAAGCCGCATCAAATAAAATGTGTCAGGTTATCCACATAACCACATCAAATCTCATTGACAAAGTTTAATTTTGAAAGCAGAATCATGCATCCATTAAACATTATTTTTAGATCCTTTCTCCTGACTGTTACAATCTAGATAGCTGTTGCTTGGCATAACAGGAATGGGTAAATAAGAAGCACAATGGATGAACGTATCGGGTCCTCATTTAAAAGATCTTTGTCAACAGAAACGACTGTGTATTGTGCTCCTATCAAGACGTCTCAATGGGCAGGTGGGTGATGCATGGATTAAAATGTGATCAATATTCCCCCTATTCTTGCAACTCCCACAATATTCAAATGACATTAATTAGTAAACATCACTTACACATTGAGTGGTAATTGGGTCTTTGCTGCTGTTCCTTGTTCCCCCGCGGCAGCTCCCAGTCTTGGTCCCATGGCAGCACCAACTGCATTAGCGGTAAGAGACGAAGCCTAGAAATACATCAGGCACATGGATTTAACACAATCACAGGCATTACCTCTAAATGTTTATTGCTCTGAGCTTCTTGAAGTTGATGTTTAGTTAGTTGACAATTAAAAAGACCAAAGGATCCAGTTAAAGGAGCAGTGCCAATCCCGTTTAGAGTCACTTTTATTCTTTTCATAATCAACAAGATCACAGAAGCAGATAGAGTACTGCGCTGTTAATGCTCCTCCAGTATTGCTTTCCAGTCAATGATACCTCCATTTATTGTACACACTCAGGCTCAGCCACTGAAACTCTGCAAAATGCACATTTCCATTCAAGGTGAAATTTGATACGTCTAATATTTGTTAAAATGACGATTAACTCTGTGATATCAATTGAACCTCTCCAAAAAAATATTACAAAATGTAAACAAATTTAACTGTTCAGTTGAGAAATTCTTTAAGTAAAGAACAAAATTTTACAGTGTATTTTGAGAGGATTAGAATATAATGCTCAGGCTTTATAAGACATTGGCCAGACTGCATTTTAAATATTGTGAGCAGTTCTGGGCCCCTCATCTAAGAGTACGTGCTGGCATTGGGGAGGGTCTAGAGGAGATTCATGAGAAAGGTCTGGGAATGAAAAGGTTAATTTATGAGGAGTGTTTCATGGCTCTGGGTCTGAACTTTCTGGTGTTCAGAAAAATTGTTTGGGGGGGGGGGAATTTATTGAAACCTACCGAATATTGAAAGACTTAGACAGAGTGGATATGGAGAGGATGTTTCCTTTTGTGGCAGAGTCTAGGACCAGAGGGCACAGCCTCAGAATACAAGGACGTCCCTTTGGAACAGAGATGAGGAGGAATTTCTTTAGCCAGAGGGTTGCACATCTGTTTAATTCATTGTCCCAGACAGCAGTGAAGGCCAAGTCATTAGGCACTGTATATATAAAGCAAAGCTTGATAGGTTCTTGATAAGTAAGGGCATCAAAGGTTATATGAGAAGGAAAGAAAATGGGGTTGAGAGAGATAATAAATCAGCCATTATCAAAGGGCAGAACAGACTAATTCTGCATCGTGTTGTCTTATGATGTTATGAAAATGAAATGAAGCAGATTGGTTCCTGCAGTAAAAGGCCATAGACAGAAGACAGAAAGTGAACTCAAGAGAACGTCCTTTATACCGAGAGTAGTGACAAAGTGAAACTTTCTTAGTGAGCAGCTGAGGCAGAAATAATGTAAACATGCAAGCTTAGTGGATAGATTGACAAAGAAAAAAGGAGCATGTGATGCCGGCAGAGTAGGTTAATGTCATGATAACTCTTAGCTTGCATTGAGGGTACAAGTTGATAGGTTCAATGGACCAAGGTGAATTGCTGCATAAATGAGTGAATGATTCTCTGCATTAATACTAACAGCCTCTGATATTATTGCTGAGATCATTTTGGTTCTGGTGAGTGATCACATTGTTTGCTACCAGGCTCTGGCTGCACCTCTGTCAGAACGATGAGCCATACTGACCAGTGGGGTAAGAACTCCAATCTGAGTGGAGAGCAGGCAACTAAGGGGGTGTTGTGTTTGCCCAGTGGTTTTCTTCAGCAGTTGCTCTGTCTAACGCCGGGAGAGTTCCTGTAAGACTGGCCACCTACCCACAGTTAACAGCCATAGCGGGGCCTGCACAGGTTGTTATTCTATGCACAAATCTGGGCAAATGTACATCTCGACCAAGTCTTTCTGTGCAGGTCATTCAATTCATCACTGCTTCACACAGCACCTGTATGCGTACCAATTTTCACTCATAAAACTGACAGCACAGTTCAGCTGCATGACAATGTAAAGGGTCAGTAGATGGACCCTGAACCCAGTGGGTTACTCCATGGCAATGTAGGGCGGATTTTCCATAGTATCTGCCTCCCCTTCACTGGATGTTCCTGTGGGGATTCTTGCCAGGAGGTTGGCTCTCACCGCTCAGACCCCCGGCACTGGTGAAATCCTGCCCAGGCTCTCAGCTTGGCGCCGAGCTTAGAAATTCTGAGTGTCTTTACATCCAAAATCTTTCAGGAACACTCTGGGCAGGCAAATTGTTTTGACAAATTTCTACAATAAAAGAACTAAAACACACACACAGGCATTTAGAGCCAATAACATAATTAATACCAACAAATGAATTGCAAAATAACTTGCCTTTCCCCGAGAGCTGAAACCTCATGTTCATTGGTATAAGGGCAACCCCCCTTGTGCCAGGATTGACCTGGTGCAGGTTGTGGACAGAACTGCCTGATGAGAGCTGGACGTGTGTGAAGAATTACAATGTCCACTGGTGCTCCGTCAGGCAGGGTGGGAGATGCCGTGGGCCACACCAGTGCTGAGAGCCCAGGCCTCTGGGGGGATTACACTGGGTATTAGCACTGGGGCAAAACATCTAATCTATCTTTTCTAAAAAAGAATAGATACTTAAAGTGAAGAACTTAATTGGATTGAATTGTTCTTCACATTTTCACTTGTATCGTCATTCAATATTTGAAGGAAGTGATTCAGATGTGAGTTTTGGAATAATGTGCACCTTAATATGCTTTACTAATACAGTTGTCTATCCATTCCTATTGAAACTTGTAACCATGGAGAAATTTTGCTGTAGACTCCCAATGCCAACATTATTTAATTTTTCCAGCAATCATTCTCTTTGATATCTAATAACATTGTAGCATTACTCCAGAACAAAAGAAAACTGCAAATACTATTGCTGAGAAATCTATCTCACACTGCCTTGTATGATTGACTTGTGCCAGGACCACATTTTCCATCGTGATCCCGGTGCAGTAATACAGAGATGTCTTCCCTTGGCGTTGTTTCCTCGTGCTGGCGGCAACGGGGTCTTGAGTAAATATAATTGAATCCTGCACAGTTAATCATACTTCTCAAGGTCCCTCTACAAAAAGCCACTGCTCTACTGCAAATGACATGACTTTGTTCAGAACGAGTTAGAAGTGGTGTTTTTCTCAGAGTGACCTCAAGATCCTAATGGGTGAGGTCCACAGAAGAAAATAAAGCAAGATATGTCAAGTGAGAGCTTTAAACCCTTGAACTTCAAACTGGGTAACACTGACTCAGTTGTTTACATACCTCCACTGTCAGGTAGGCAGACAGCAATGCTCCCTACAAACCACTTCACCTCTCCCTCACTGTCCAAGCCCTCACTCCCACAAAACACACACACATTCTTTCTCCTCACCCTCTGGAGTCTCTCCTCTTCCCTTTCTTCCTTGCTCTACTATCCTCTCCAACAGATTCCATCTTCTTCAGCTGACCACTCGCACCCCCCCCCCCCCACTGCACCTTCCTATTCTGGCTTTGTCCCCCTTCCCCTTCAGTCCTGATGAAGGCACTCAGCTCAAAACATCAACTGTTCATTTCACTCCATTGATGCTGCCTGACTTGCTTGAGTTCCTCCAGCATCTTGTGCGTGTTCCTCCTCCCCCGCAAGCTTTCCAGTTGCCGATTTTGTGGGTCGCTGCAGACGGTGAAGAAATGAGAAGTGCTCTGGTGAGTACTGCAGGGATCCTGAGAGCAGCAGACTGTATAGTCAGATCTCATGGAGACCCAAGGCATTCTCCACCAGACTGCAGGCATGATTCATCCGTAGCTGTGCTCAGCTGCGGTTTTTGGAGCATGGAATCAGGAGCCGGGGAGGAGAATACCACGTTTACCCTCAGTTCCTCAGTTGTAAGTCTCAGCACAGTGCTGGCATTGAAATATAGTAGGCATGGCAGACGGCGTGAGAGTGAATGGATCTTGGTGATAAATAGCATCAGTTATGAGAAAATTCTTCCTGCCAAGACTTGTGCATTCAAGGATAGGAAGCCTGCATGATTCACGAAGAGATCTCGGTTCAGAAGGGGTGCTGGGTATGGCCTTTCACCATGTGCATCTCTCAAAGACAGTGTGTGCAATCACCTGCCAAGTTTCTTGTTCTTAAGTGAAGACAAATTAGATAATGGGTAGAGAACAACAATGATCTCCCACTCCGTGACAGTTGGTGCCTATCAACCACCAGTAATTGGAATGATCTGGAAGCAATAAAGTCTGATAGATTGGAACCTGACCAGAATATCATTCTTGGCCAACGTAAGAGGCAGGAATGGATTCATGACTCTGAGTAACTTACCCTCGTGAGCCCAAAACTGCACACGATACTCCGTGTGGTCTCACAAATGCCTTATAGAGTCTCAACATCACATCCCAGCTCTTATATTCTATACCTCTAGAAACGAATGCCAACACTGCATTAGCCTTCTTCCCCACTGACTCAACCTGGAGGCTAACCTTTAGGGTACCTTGCAAAGGACTCCCAAGTCCCTTTGCATCTCTGCATTTTGAATTCTCTCCCCATTTAAATAATAGTCTGCATGTTTATTTCTTCCACCAAAGTGCATGACCATACACTTTCCAACACTCTATTTCATTTGCCACTTTTTTGCCCATTCCCCTAAACTATCTAAGTCTTTCTGCAGGCTCTCTGTTTCCTCAAAACTACCCGCTCATCCACCTATTTTTGTATCATCGGCAAATTCAGCCACAAATCCATAGTCCAAATCATTGACATACATCATAAAAAACAGCAGTCCCAACACCAATCCCTATGGAACTCCACTGGTAATGGGCAACCAGCCAGAAGAGGATCCCTTTATTCACACTCTCTGTTTTCTGCCGAACAGCCAATGCTCCACCCACGCTAGCAACTTCCCTGTAATTCCATGGGCTCTATCTTGCTAAGCAGCCTCATGTGCAGCACCTTGTCAAAGGCCTTCTGAAAATCCAAGTACACCATATCCACGGGATCTCCTTTAACACTCCTGCTTGTAATTTCCTTAAATAATCAACTATTTTCATTTACAAATAAATACTGTACACATTTTGAAACAGTTAAACACATTTTTCTAAAATTCTGGCATTATTCCTGAAATAAACCCCAGTATATTTTGGATTATGTTTCACAAGTTTGTCCGCTAGTGCTTTTAAGTCAGAATTTAAATGAGGTTCAAGAGATTTTTATTAATCCCGACTTAAGTTTTGTCATTCTGAAATGGAATTTCAAAGTCAATAAAAATTCTGTTGTTAGCATTCTGTTTGTTGAGTAATCCTTTTCCCAAAACTCACCCAGTACGAAATATCTACATGTTACAGTAATCCAGAGAATTTTGTGTGTGAAAAATTATTCACATCTTCCAGAAGTTGAGAATTTGTAAAGCAGAAACAACAGTAGAGGAACAATTGCTCAGTTTTTTTTGTTCAATATCTTTCAACAACACTCAAAAAGCCATTGTCATCATTTGAGTAAATTTGTGGAATAAATTTACTTCTTGACTGTATGTTGGCATACTGATTAAATCCCATAGTAGATTAACTTGCTGTTGAAACATTACATTCCTCTATACAAATTGAGCTCAATACTGTATATACGTCTCTTTGAGTATTTGTACTACTTAAAATTCAGTTCAAGTACAGGTGCACAAATAATTCAGGAACACCTGTCCAATAATGATCCCCAGTGTATATCGCTGGGCATCAAGGGCATTACTGACTACACAAGGAAAAACTGTCTTGACTGTACCAGTGACGCCTCCCTCCCTAAGGCTCTAAACAACTTTTATGCATTCTACACAACACTGGGCGTAATAGCTTCCCCCTCCCCCAAAGGTGAGCAGCCAATGTCTTAACAGCAGCAGCCATGAGAAGGACTCCGCAAAGAGTTAACCCCCTAAGGTGACTGGGCCAGACAACATCCCAGGCAAAGTACTCAGGGGCAGTGCACACCAGCTCACTGTTGTCTTCAACACTTTACTCATCCAGGCTGCTGTCCCGGTATGATACAAATTGGCCACCATTATCCCATGATTGTCAAAGAGCTCATAAAAAAAACACTCTTCACCTTCAGAACTAAACAACTACTGCCCAGAGGTACTGATGCCAATCATCATGACAGACACGGAAATATCTGCAGATGCTGGAAATCTGAGCAACACACACAAAATGCTGGAGGAACCAGGCAGCGTCCATGGAAAGGAATAAACAGTTGATGTTTCAGGCCGAGACTCTTCCCCCACCTTCTTATTCAGCCTTCTCATCTGTTTTTCCCGGTCCTGATGAGCGGTCTCAGCCCGAAACATCAACTGTTTATTCCATTCCATGGACGCTGTCTCACCTGCTGAATTCCTCCAGCATTTGGTGTGGGATACCAATCACCATGAAGTGCTTTGGACAGCTGATGATGGCACACATATCAAAAACTCCATTCCTGCCACTATGAACATTCACCAATAAGCTTACTGACAGAACTGCTCTACGACAGATACCATAGCCCTGACAAGAACACTTATATCAGAATGCTGTTTCTGAATTTCAGTTCAGCATTCAACACTATTGTCCCACAGACCTTGGTGAACAGACCCCTACTCCTTGGTCTAAATACACCATTGTACAGCTGGGTGCTGGACTTCCTAACCAACAGAGCTCGGGTAGTCAGGATGCACAACCACCTGTCCCTCCCCATCACCCTCAGTGCGGGTGCCCCCCTCACCCCCCAGGCTGTGTGCTGAGCCCACTGCTGTATACTCCGTTCACACAGGACTGCACGGCCAAACACATAATCACATTGTCAAGTTCGCTGATGACACAACTGCGATGGGGCTCAACACTAACAAGGATGAGATGGCCTACGGAGAGGAGGTGGAAGACCTCAAGACCTGGTGCCAGGTAAATAACCTCTTTCTCAGTGTTGACAAGACGGAGGATATGGTTATTGACTTCAGGAGCACTCGGATCACTCACACCTCTTTACTTCGGTGGGCAGCAGTGGAAACTGTGAGTAGCTTCGAACTCCTGGGAGTGCACGTCTCATACAACCTTGCAAGGGCCCAGAAGACATCCTACGCAAATCAGGAAAGCTCGCCAATGCCACGACTTTCTGGGAAGGCTGAAGAGAGTTGGGCTATGCACATCTATATTCATTTCCTTCTACAGATGTTCAGTAGAGAGCATTCTAACAAGCTGCATCACTGCTTGTTATGGTAACTTCACTACGGTAGCAGGAAGGCTCTAAAACTTGCCCAATGCATCACAGGCACCAGTCTACCCATCATCAAGGACATTTATACAGAAAGGTGCTGGGAAAATCCCAGCAATATGATGAAGGATTCTATTCACCCTGCTCATGGACTCTCTGTCCCACTCCCATCAGTGAGGAGGACACATAACATCCAAGCCAGGACCACTAGATACTAAAACAGTTACTTTCCACAAGCAATAAGGCTGTTCAACAACTCCACACACTAACCTGCCCTTCCAACCCCTTACCACCACTACTTTACCATATCCTGTCAATCATCTTAAGTGCTGTCACTCCTGTGCCTAGCAACACTTTATGGACATACAATCAATCTATGCATATAAGGTATCTTATGTCTTTATACTTATCGTGTTTTTTATGATCATGTTCTTTAACATCCTCCTTTACACTTTGGACTGGAAATGACATTAAAGAATCTTGAATCTAGAAATGTTGACATTGCTTCAATAGGAAATTTAAATATCCTGACGTTTCTCTGTATGGCCCCTTGTTGTCTATTTCTAATTTAAGTAGACCCTATCCTCTCCTGGTCATTTCCTATCGCACACTGTCCTGCCCACCAATTATGCCAGCCTACTAGTTGGAACTGGCTCCTCATCCCATGTTTGATCGATTTTAATTTCCATACCTGAGTTGAAATTCTTTTATGAACTAGCCCCTCTTCTCCTGTGGAAATTCCTATGACTCTACAATCTTCTAAATCAAGTCTCACATCCATTCTTCCCCTCTTTTTCCCTCTTTCTGCCCCACACTGCTGTCATTTTAGTCACACAAGACCCACAATGTGAAACATCTCAGTTTTTCCAAATCCCTATCCTCCTTTGAGGCATATCTCTTTAATCAACACCCACAAACTGCTGGAGGAACTTAGCAGGCCAGGCAGCATCCATAGAAATGAACGGACAGTCAATGTTTCGGCCTGAGACCCTTCATCAGGAATGCTGCCTGACCTAGATTTCCAGCATCTGCAGAACCTCGTGTGTTCTGGTACCTCTTTAATCAAACATTCTTTCAAATCCATTTGACTTAAAGGAACTAGGTGACTGCAAATAGGAAAAAAACTTCTACAAACAATCAGTTCGGATTAAAAAATTTCAATGTGTTAACTCAAATTCATTTGTTGAAATTTGTCAAATCGGCCTTTCCTAAAAACAAATTGGTCACATCCTGCAGATCTTGATTAATTTCATTGCCTCAAATAAAATGTCATTTTGCATGACAAATCAGGTTTAGCCAGAGCTCAGGGTTTTCCAGCAGTTTCACGTATTGAGTGTTGAAACTTTATCCAGATAGACATAGACAGCTTTCTAATACTTTTTGTCAAGTTCATGGCAGAACTTATCAGCAGCAACAAGAAAAGTCTGGGCTATATATAAATACAAGTGTTTTGAGAAAGGTATAAATTATAGTAACTCCAACTAACATCTAAAGGCTGTCATTTGACAGCAATTGTTTTTAAACAGTGATAATCAACTGCAGAGAGCTTTTTTGAACCTGAAATCTTACAAAGTAATTTTCAGCAACAAATTGAAAATCTATACTGCTGAACGTGCAATCCACCTTGGATGTTTGGTCCCCATATGCTTGGTTCCTCTAGGAGGCTATAGATCAAGTATTGGCATATGGAATTAGTATAGTTGGGCACTTAATGGCTGGTTTTATAACTGGTCTTCTAAGCAACTATTAATTGGATATAAATTCAAAATTTATAAACACAAGAGATTCTACAGATGCTGGAAATCTAGAGCAACACACACAAAATGCTGGAGGAACTCAGCAGGTCAGGCAGCTTCTATGGGAATGAATAAACAGTTGAATGTTTTGGGCTGAGTCCCTTCTTCAGGACCGGAACACAAGGGAAAAGAAGCCAGAATAAGGTGGTGGGGGGGGGGGGGGGCAGGGAGGAAGGGAACAAATACAAACTAGAAGGTGGTAGGTGCATTAGACTGATTTGCAACAGAAAATATCTGCAGGAATTTCCTGCTGGATGGGTTTCAAAAGGAATTGGGGGCAAATGTTTAAAAATATAACCATGACATTTCGATGTGAGAATTATGCATTTAAAAAGGCACAAAGAGATCTGATTTCTAGCCTTCCCATAATGTCCCTGCCACCTACTGTAGTTACTTGGTTTCTTCAATCTCAACATTAGTATAATTTGTACGTAGCTGAGCCCCCAAAACTGATCCCTTTGATATCCCTAAATGCCAACTTCCATAGTTCATTTTCATAGATTCTGCCTGACCTGATGATTTCATCCAGCGTTCTATGTGCATTGCTATGAATTTAAAATTCTTTTCTACATATTGTTAAAGAAGTTAGGTCAATTAGCTTATAATTCTTCAGTTTTCATTAAATCACCGGAGCAGAACATCATTATGTCATTTCAGAAAAATGAACTGGAAAAGAAAACTGCTTTAAAGCAATGTACTCAGTACTAATTTTAAAAGGACCACAAAACTGGAACCACATGGGAACATGTCTGCTCTGCCTCCGAATAAGAGCATTGTCCTCAACTCCACTTGCCCGAATGATTACCATTACCCTAGTCCAAAATAGATGATCTAATTAAAATAAAGTTGATGACTCAATATTCTAGCTCTTTCAAGATAGAAAATCCAAAACATCGATATTCCTCAAAGAAATTCCTCATCTTCCCATGTTTAATTAAGTCTCTCATTATCCTGAGACTAGGCCCTTAATACTGTATTCGTCTATTAGAGGAAACATCCCTTCAGCATCTGCCTTGTCAGACCCCCTTAAAGTCCTCTACCTGGGGTCTTCACTTTGCACTCAGGATGTGTAGCCGGGAAAGAGAACATGGGTGAAATCAGCCTAACTGGGTAAGCATCGCACAATACACAGAGAGTGGTGCTGGGTCAGCCTGGCCAAGTGTTGCAGCCACTTAGCACTGCACCTGGCTGGCACAGGTATGGCAACTAGTTCACATGTTGATGGAACATCAGGGCCCTATGGCATCTTTTGTTGCTTCCTTGAGCCATCCTTTCTCTGTTATGGAGAGGACTGCACTGCCAAGCAAGTTAAGAGGGAAGAGAACAACTTCCATTGTCTTCACTGAGGTGAAGACTGGAACTAGGTCCAGAGAGGTCTGTTAACACATGGAGTGGGTGCTATCAGTTCTCAGCAATGTCATGCATAGTTCACCCTTTTCAGTATGATGTATTCCCCGTTTTACTGCAAGTTACTTTTAAAAGCTAGAGGTAGTGACCTTTTGATATAATTTCCAAGGTTAAATAGAGTTATTAGCATAAAATACGATGGAGACATGAAAATTGCATTAGACTAATTTGCAACAGGAAATGCCTGCTTTAATTTCCTGAAGGGTGGGCTTCAACAGGAAATGGGTGCAAACATTTAAAATATATGCATGGCTTTTCTATGAGTGAATTGTGCATTAAAGAAAGGCACAAATAGATCCAATTTCTATCATTTTCATAATGTTCTAAACCACCTCCATACTTGGTTTCTTCAATCTCAGACATGTATAACTTGTATGTAGCTGAGGACCCATAACTGATCCCTTTGGCATCCCCTAGCTCCAAGTTTGCCAATATCAAAATAACTGTTTACCCTCAATATTATGAGCTCTTAGTTTGTGGAGTAAGTTTGTAAACAACACTTTATCTTTTCTCTGGATATAAAATAAATTTACATAAAAGTGAATTATTTCCTATTAATAATAATTCTGATTATTAGGATCAAATACCTTTTAATATTGCAAGAAATTACTTTACAATAGACAATAGACAGTAGGTGCAGGAGTAGACCATTTGGCCCTTCTAACCAGCACTGCCATTCACTGTGATCATGGCTGATCATACACAATCAGTACCCCGTTCCTTCCCTCTCCCCATATCCCTTGACCCCGCTATCTATAAGAGCTCTATCTAACTCTCTCTTGAAAGCATCCAGAGACTTGGCCTCCACTGCCTTCTGGGGCAGAGCATTCTACATATCCACCACTCTCTGGGTGAAAAAGTTTTTCTGCATTTCTGTTCTAAATGACCTACCCCTTATTCTTAAACTGTGGCCTCTAGTTCTGGACTCACCCATCAGCGTGAACATGCTTCCTGCCTCCAGTGTGTCCAATCCCTTAATAATCTTATATGCTTCAATCAGATACCCTCTCATCCTTCTAAATTCCAGTGCATACAAGCCCAGTCGCTCCAATCTTTCAACATATGACAGTCCAGCCATTCCGGGAATTAACCTTGTGAACCTACACTGCACTCCCTCAATAGCAAGAATGTCCTTCCTCAAATTTGGAGACCGAAACTGCACACAATACTCCAGGTGGGGTCTCACCAGGGCCCTGTACATCTGCAGAAAGACCTCTTTACTCCTATACTCAATTCCTCTTGTTATAAAGGCCAGCATGCCATTAGCTTTCTTCACTGCCTGCTGTACCTGCATGCTTGCTTTCATTGACTGATGTACAAGAACACCTAGATCTCGTTGTACTTCCCCTTTTCCTAACTTGACTCCATTTAGATAGTAATCTGCCTTCCTGTTCTTGCCACCAAAGTGGATAATCTCCAATTTATCCCCATTAAACTGCATCTGCCAGACATTTGCCCACTCACCCAACCTGTCCAAGTCACCCTGCATTCTCATAACATCCTCCTGACATTTCACACTGCCACCCAGCTTTGCGTCATCAGCAAATTTGCTAATGTTACTTTTAATCCCTTCATCTAAATCATTAATGTATATTGTAAACAGCTGCGGTCCCAGCACCGAACCTTGCGGTACCCCACTGGTCACAGCCTGCCATTCCTACTCTTTGTTTCCTGTCAGCCAGCCAATTTTCAATCCATGTCAGTACTCTGCCCCCAATACCATGTGCCCTAATTTTGCCCACTAATCTCCTATGTGGGACTTTATCAAAAGCTTTCTGGAAGTCCAGGTACACTACATCCATTGGCTCTCCCTTGTCCATTCTCATAGTTACATTCTCAAAAAAACTCCAGAAGATTAGTCAAGCATGATTTTCCCTTCATAAATCCATGCTGACTCGGACTGATCCTTCTACTGCTATCCAAATGTGTTGTAATTTCCTCTTTTATAATTGACTCCAGCATCTTCCCCACTACTGACGTCAGGCTAACCCGTCTATAATTCCCTGTTTTCTCTCTACCTCCTTTCTTGAAAAGTGGGACAACATTAGCCACTCTCCAATCCGCAGGAACTGATCCTGAATCTATAGAACATTGGAAAATGATTACCAATGCATCCACGATTTCTAGAGCCACCTCCTTAAGTACCCTGGGGTGCAGACCATCAGGTCGTGGGGACTTATCAGCCTTCAGACTCAACAGTCTATCCAACACCGTTTCGTGCCTAATATAAATTTCATTCAGTTCATCCATTACCCTAGTTCCTTTGGCCACTATTACATCTGGGAGATTGTTTGTGTCTTTCCTAGTGAAGACAGAGTCAAAGTACCTGTTCAACTCATCTGCCATTTCCTTGTTCCCCATAATAAATTCACTCGTTTCTGGCCCAATGGCCCAATCTTGGTCTTAACTATTTTTTTGCTTTTCACATACCTTTTACCTATCTTGGTATTAAAATTACTAAAAATTTTAAAGATTTATAAGTATAATTTTCTTCCTCTAATTAAATATACAAAACAAATGCTTTCTAAATGGTCGCCTCTGACAATGTCGTTAATTAGTCGAATAAATGCTATAAAAATGGTAATTTTACTGAAATTTCTATATACGTTTCAAGCTGTTCCATCCTTTGTCCCGAAAACGTTCTTTGATAGAATAGACTCTATGACCTGTTATATATTTGGAATAATAAGAGTTCTAGATTGAGTAAATCTTTATTGCAAAAATCAAAAAAAGATGGAGGATTGGCGTTATCAAACTTTAGATTTTACTATTGGGCAATTAATATTCGTTATATTACTTTTTGGATTTATGGTACAGATAATCAAGACTGTCCTTCATGGTTGGACTTGGAGGAGAACTCAGTAAGGGGGTTTTCTTTGGCTTCCTTACTGGGAGCTTCTCTTCCTCATTTGTTTTCTAGGATTGCTAGACAAGATTTTAGTCCCACTGTTAGACATACATTAAAAATTTGGTTTCAGTTTTGCAGGTTTTTTGATTTGAATAACTTTGTTCTCTCTAGTAATATCCATCTTAACTATTTTTTTAAACCATCAATTCTGGATAAGGCCTTTTTAATATGGAAAACTAAGGGAATAAATACTTTTTTAGATTTGTTTTTAGAGAATTGTTTAATGTCTTTTTTGCAGCTAGTGGATAAATATGATAAATCTAATGCACAATTTTTTAGATATTTACAAGTTATGAATTTTTTATGAGATTTATTACTGAGTTATTCATTTGCTCATTTACCAAATATGATAGATGTTATTTTTCAGCTTAAACCATCTGAAAAAGGATTGATAGCCATTATATATAAACGGCTTATGAATTTACGAATGATGTCTAATGATAAGGTTAAACGTGCTTGGGAACTGGAACTTCGGTAGTCCCTTTCAGATGATCAATAGAATAAAATTTATCATTCAGTTAACGATTCATCCATCGGTGCCCATCACTGCTTGATTCAGTTCAAGGTAGTGCACAGGGTGCATAAGTCAAAAAATAAACTAGCGCATATTTTTTCTAATATAAATCCCACCTGTGATAGATGTAATGCTGAGGTTAACTCATATGTTTTGATCTTGTATAGAGTTAAATAATTTTTGGAGAGATTTTTTTGGAATGTTATCCAAAGTCATAGGTTTGGACCTACAACCTAATTCGCTTACGGCAATCTTTGGGATCACTCCGAAGGAAGCAGGAAATGTTTCTGCTTCCGCTCAATGTATTATAGCTTTTTCAACTTTATTGGCTAGGAGAGATATGTTGTTGTATTGGAAAAATCTGAATCCACCTACTGTTTTTTTTGGCTCTCCTCCATTATGTCCTGTTTAAGCTTGGAGAAAATTAGAAGTCGAACGTTTGATACATCTTTTGAATTTGAACAAACCTGACGATCTTTCATTCAATATTTTCATACGATTTAAATTTTCTTCTTTTTTTACTTTTTTAGGTAATCTTTTGTTTTCTTCTCCGTGATGTTTCAGATTTGACCGGAAGGATTTCTCCCCTTTTTTTGTAATTATATCCTCAATTGGAATGCCCAGTCTTCTTTTTTTGTTTTAGGTTAGTTTAGTGGGTTTCTTTTTCTTCTTAATAATAGAAATTTTTAGTCTTTTTTTTCTTGAATTGTTAAGAAGATTTGTGGTTCCTTTGATTTATTAGCTCAATATTATACTATGTGATTTTGACAATGTACAACTCCTTTTTTTGTTTGTACTTTTATTGGAATATGTACTTGATATAACTTCTCCTCTGATTTGTATTTATCTTTATATTTTTTTAAAATCAATTAAAAAATTAAAAATAAAATGAACATTGTATCAGCTAATTTTAAAAAATCATCATATTCATAGATTCTTCTTTACTTTAAGTAATGCTAACTATTTTGCTATGTTTTTCTCAGTGTCCTTTTACAACCTCCCCTGTAGACGCCAAGATTTTTTCAACTACAGGTATTCAGCTGACTTATAGGTCCTTTCCCCCCTCCCTTCTTTCTTGAATAGAAGTAGCATACTGTGAATCTCATCCATAGGTATCTTTCCAGTGTCAAGGGAATTTTGAGAGACCACAACCAATATCTCTACCTACTCTCCAACAAAGGAGCCAGATCTTTTCAGAAGGGAGGCTTTCTCCAGGCATCTTTTATGTACTTTTTGGCCCAAAAATTGTTTCATTTTCTCAAAGTTCAGACCTCAAGGAGGTTGCATATTGTGGGGGGGGGGGGGGGGTCACATGTCACATGGGTTACAGCTGAAAGAAGCTGGGAGGGAATGTCAGAGTTTCAACTGAGATAAGGTATTGTAGGACCCCAGGGTAACAGACATCAGGGCATTGGTGAATTACATGTAGAAGCAATCAGTTGCTGGGTGGGGATTGATTTTGAGTGTGATCAGGTTAGGATCACAAATAGAGAAATCGCTTTGCACACTGCCACAATATTCACTGGAATCCATTTGACAGACCTGCAATTAACTTTGTAAGAAAATCACATACACAGAGGGTCAGGAACAAATTTGGCATTCGACAAAAAGTTACATAAGCAATCACATTTATTAATCGGGTTTTTGATTAAATTCTTTTCCTTACCACACAAAAACATTAATACATGGGAAAATTTTTCTTTGCTTCTGCCTTTATGCATAATTTAGGAATTAAAATTCAAATTTGAATGATTGCATCTTTAACCATTCTTTTAATTATGTAAGCAGGGAATAACCAATTAACAAAAGAGTACAAAGAATAGACAACCATCTGCTGTCGATGAAATGAGAGAACACTAGAGAGGCTTTGAATAATCTCATATGATTTTTCTCCATGTACTTTAGTCCTTGATCTGTATATGTGGTCCAAGATTTTTGCTATAATGACAAAAGTTTAGGATTACTACACACAAAAATGGTTAAATACCAAGCTTATACAGAATACCAGTGATAGCTGTTACCAGTGGCTGAATATGAAATTATACTGATTCCCGTCTCTGTATGATAGAGAATCTGTCCCTCAGCAAGTTAGATCTGATGATGAGAAAAGCATTGGACAGTGGTCAGAATGACACTGTGAAGGGTCTTACTGGAAGTCTGGGGTTCTAATGTTCACACAAGTGGGCATCCGAAGTGATTCACAACGATATCTCGCAAAGCTGTCCTTTAACACTAACATTTTCTGCCTTCTTCTCTATCTTTGTTGTCACCCGGAGTTTACGACTTAATAGCAAATCAGATAGATTTTCATCCACTGGCCTCTTGTGGGTTCTATTTCATTACATCAAACAAGAGTGAAACAACAAGCTCACTCCAGATTTCTACAAAGCAGCTACACCTTTACTGAGACTGAAATGCAATTCTTGATTGTAATTTTGCCTCCATTGAAAACATGACCTGCATATTTTCTGTACGCTTTTCTTAGGATGATTTTACCTGGGTCGGAGCGCTTGATGACAAAGGTGGAACTTCTCCAATCTTGGCAACAGCTCTGGGATCACTGGAACTGATGAGGACTGGCGCACTGATTTCCATGGAGTGCCTGTTGTTGACAGCTTGGGAAGACTTGTGTGACATGCTGAACGAAGTGAAGGAGTGCCGTTTCTTGGCATTTTTCTTGCCGTCGATACGCCTGTGAACAGCGCAGGCAGTGCCAGCACTGTTCAAGGGAGAGCTCGATGCCGGGCTGGCACTTGCACTGGTAGCGGCAGCTGGAGCGACGTTACTGTTCTGTGCAACTGGCAGACACTTTTTATCCATCTCAATCAGTTGTTTTGCAGTGGAATTAAGCTGTGTGAAACAAATAAATAAAAGCCATTAAAGATCATTAAAAATGTTATTCTCGAGTAAGTCAATGTGCTTCGAAGGGCAGCACGCTAGCAGAGCAGTTAGTATAATGTGACTGCAATCAGGGGTTCAATTCTCACCACAGTCTGTAAGGAGTTTGTATGCTCTCCCCATGACCGAGTGGGTTTCCTCCAGTTGTTCTGATTTCCTCCCACAATCCAAACTCCTACAGTTTAGTGAGTTGTGGGTATCTATATTGGCACCGGACTTCATGGTGACGCTTGTGGGCTATCCCCGACTGTGTTGGTTGTTGACGCAAACAACGCATTTCACATTAATTTTTGAAGTTTCAAAATACAAGTGACAAATAAAGTTAATCGTTAATAAATTTTTAATCTTCATAACGAAGGGAGTTTGAAGCTGAGGGACATATGAGGGATGGCAGAAGAAAATCTTGGACTGTTCAAACCAACGGCTTGCATGGGCACAGCCGGGGTAATCTGACTTTCCTCACCTCGAACAACCATAAAATAAGTGGTCTGGATGTCGTGAGAAGTCAAAAAACTTTAGAATTTAAACCCAAACCCAACTCTTCCACATCTGGAGCTAGTCAAGATGGGATTTCTGGCTGAGGCTAATCCACTGAGGCCAGTCAATTAGCAAAATCTGCCTTCAGCCATTTAAAATACTTTTTAATGGGACAATACGGGAGAGAGAGGATAATGAGAGCGGGGGCACACCCTGGGACTTGCAGGCAGAAACGCGCAAGTCCTGGTGGAAGCAACTGAAGAAGGGGGAGTGAGGCAGCCTGACCAGATTGTCTCAGGGAGGGCCTGGGATTTGGTGTCTAGACAACTATCAGCACACTCTCTCACGGCAAAGGACACAAATCAGTGCCACACAAAAAAAATCATTACTTGGCCAAGTAGAATAAGGTGGCACCTCATGCTTAGAACAACTCTGCTCTTTATATAAAGCAACAAAATAGTGCTACGCTAACACACACACATTCACTCATCCTAGCACATGAATGCGTACCATTCATCTATGCAACCTGCAACAGCAGCAGCCACAAACATGCCACCCAGTGGCCACCCATTTTAATTCCACTTCCCATTCCCTTTCCAACATGTTAGTCCACAGCCTCCTCTACTGTTCGATGAGGCCACACTCAGTTTGGAGGAGCAACTTCCTGTATTCTGTTTGGGTAGCCTCCAACCTGAAGGCATGAACATTGATTTCTCAAGCTTCCAGTAATGACCCCCCTTCACCATTCTCCATTCCCATTTCCTTCTCTCACCTGTCCATCGACTCCTATTAGTGCTCCTCCCCCCTCTTCTTCCTCCATGGTCTTCTGTCCTCTCCTATTAGACTCCCCCTTCTCCAGCCCTGTATCTCTTTCACCAATCAACTTCTCAATGCTTTATTTCACCGTCCCCACCTATCACCTTGTGCTTCTTCCTCCCCTCCCCCCATCTTCTTACTCTGACTCCTCATCTTTTTTATGCCAGTCTTGTTGAAGCGGTTTGGCCTGAATTGTCAACTGTACTCTCTTCCATAGATGCTGCCTTGCATGACAAATTCCTCCAGCATTTTGTGTGTGCTGTTTGAATTTCCAGCATCTGCAGATCTTCTCTTGTTTGTGATTGGACAAACATGCTCAGTTTTGTTTTACGGGGCCAACCTGCCAGGAATCACAGGCTGCCAACTTCCTTGTAAATCAGTGTGTATCCTGAATGGCTGTGAGCCACACAGTTTTTTTTGAGTTGCTGTATAGATGTGTTTCTATACAATACTCTGACATCCCAGATCCATCTGGTTGGCCTTTCTTCCGCTGATCACATATCTTTTTATTGTTTATACATAAAAACTTCCACACTCAAGCTAGCAAATATCTTCATTTTTTTTTTGACACTGCAGCAGTGACAAACATGGGAAGACATGTGAGACATGAAGCTCTTTTACAGGACAAACACAGGCACCATGGGAGATGGGCAGCCAGAATTCAGATGTGTGCTCTGTGCTTCTTGATAAGGGGCCCTTGGGATTAGTAGCCTGCACATACAGGAAATGGGGAAGGTTTGAGTCTGGCCACAGAGCATGTTAGCACAGCTGTTCTGAAGACACAGAACATGAAAGATAAGTGCACAAGAATTACATACACAAAATGCTGGAGGGACTCAGCAGGCCCGGCAGCATCTGTGGGAAAGAGTAAACAGTCAACGTTTCGGGCTGAGACCCTTCATCAGGCAAACACGAGGAAATCTGCAGATGCTGGAAATTCAGACAACAACACACACAAAATGCTGGTAGAACACAGCAGGCTAGGCAGCATCTATAGGGAGAAGTGATGTCGATGTTTCGGGCCGAGACCCTTCGTCGGGACTGTGTACTCTTTTCCACAGATGCTGCCTGGCCAGCTGAGCTCCTCCAGCACTTGGTGTGTGTTACTTGGATTTCTTGCTTCTGCAGTTTTACTTGTTTTGCTTACATAAGAGTTAGTTGGAGGTGATTCATAACGAGATGCTAAGGGCCATAGCCTACCAGCTAGCCACAGCAAGCGGGAACCACAGAGAAATACATCCTAATCTTTGTCCCTCCACACCTTGGCAGTATAAGCCTGACAGGTTATTTATGTAACCTGCCACCTGCACATGGCCTCTTCTTTGCTGCTTCCACGTAAATGCAGATGGAGTTAGATCAAAACTAAACTGGGAGCCTCAGTTGCTCCCACTGGAGCCCTGCTGGATGCAATTCGTGAACAGGCCTCTGCTCTGCAAGCATGGTCTGTTGTGCAGGAGCAGAGGTGCAGGCTGTGGGCAGCACTGTCTGAAGGATTCCTTAGTTCAGCACACAACGGTACAGCTTGCAGATGTTTACAGCAATGGTAAGCTGAAAATAACTGAGTGCTCACCTCCCTCAGGACTTAGCATTTCTCTTTCCCATACTATAATAGTTTTCACATGCATCCCACAGTTTACATTCCCAAACTGTGGTGAAATATGACAGGCTGAACAGAGCTGTTTGTAGACCTCTTTTTGACTATCTGATGTTGAAACAGAGCCACGGTGTGTCACAAGGAGTGTCTACTGTAGTGGGTCACAGAACCACAGGGGAGGAAAATTGTAATGAAGCAGGATTAGAACGTGGAAATCCAGTCATTTTAAGAGAAGAAATCATTGAGTGCATCCATTTGAATGAAACAAACAGCAAAATGACATTTCCGCACACTGACTATGAATCTCATGCACTGGTGATCGTTTCAGAATAACATTGGGGAATCCAGCTGGATCTCATAGCAGTTGTCCTGTCCTTTCCGAACTACCTGAGTGATGCTTTATCAAATTCCACCTACATTCCTATTACATCATCTGACAAAGCTGCTAATACAACTTGTAATATTATTTCACAGCGAGCTTTCACTCCTGGTTTTGGTTACACACACACACACACTTTTGTGATCAAATGCAATGTCTTAAATGTTCTTTAGAGTAAATTCAGATCATTGATTATGACTATAAAGGAGCAGGTGGCATTGAAGCATATTCATTTACAGTATTTAATACATTACAATAGAAGGTAGCCTGTGAGACCTAAGGACATGACCAGTGTCAGAGCTCGCATCACCTCAAGGTAAGATGACATCATGACAAAGTGAAGTCCCCAAACCTCAGGAATTCACAGCTTGCAGAGGAGGGCCCGCAAGTGCATTACAAGAAAGATGTCTGCAATGTAACTGGGAGTTTACATTTTTACAGTGGTGGCTTTGAGACAATATTTGAATAAAGCAGCTGTGGTAGGCATGTTAAATTCTAGAAGTTGAGAAAACATTTGGTCAAATTCTTCTATATAGCAACATATTTGCACAAGGTAAATTTTAATGTGAGAGCCAATGATAAAGTCTATTGTTCCCATTAAATCAGTTGAAAGATATAACTGTGGATCAAGATATTTTATTCTTTACCACAGATTGGTAATCTGAAAATAACAGAGTGTTCAGAGTTTCTGGAAGATAGTCCTATCAGGACCCACAGTAGGTCTATTAAATTTTGAATGGGAACTTTAGGAAGGTTCATGACAATGGGCTAGGACGGGGGTCGGCAACCTGCGGCTCCCGAGCCATTTGTGGCTCTTTCACCTCTGTGCTGCGGCTCCCTGTGGCTTTGGGAAATAATTGGTCAGTATTTAATTAAAATGTATTTTATGTTAGTTTGTTAGCTTTTGAAATGTAATTCTAAATTTGAAGATTATGGTGATCTTGTACAATCTAAGTGTGGCGACACATTTCCTGCCACATCCGAAACGGCTCACAATTAGCCAGCATTCCGGCTAAGGGAGATAGCCTACGGGGGTTTGTGAGTACGCGTCTTTTGCAGCATCTGCGTCCATGGGGGCTGGGTTGAGGGAGGCTTAAAAGCAAGGCTGTTTAGTTCGAATAAAGCTATCTTTGACTGCAGTTTACTGACACCGCTACAACGTGTTTTTATCGCTGGCTGTCCAGACGGAAGGTGCTGAAACGCTTTGTCGCGTGTCTGGAAGAAGTGAAAACTTTCCTGGGCAGCAAAGGGCTCACCTTTCCTGAGCTGGAACAGCCAGAGTGGCTGGAAAAGCTACACTTCATGGTAGACATGACAGCGCACCTGAACACGCTGAACACAGCTCTTCAGGGGTAAGGATGTACAGCCCTGCACATGTTGGAGGATGTTTTGGCATTCGAGCGCAAGTTGACAGTGCTTGCCAGAGATTTACAGAAAGGCACTTTGTCTCACTTCCCCAATTTGAGAGAGTTCAAACAAGGTCACGACATGATAATTTCGGAGTATTTACATTCTGCAATCATCGCAATGCAAACATCGTTTGGGAAACGCTTCTGTGAGTTCAGAGAGGAAAAAAACACATTATCCTTCCCGGTCACTCCCTTAAGCATCGATCCTTCCCTACTGAATACGACTGCATTGGCAGGTGTGAGTCAACCTGATCTTGAGATGGAACTGGCCGACATAGCCGACAAAGACATATGGGTGTCCAAGTTTAGACGCTTGACAGCAGACCTTGAAGATGTTGCCCGTCAGAAGGCCGTTCTTGCTCAGAAACACAAATGGAGTGATATTGAAAACCTTCCAAAACCGGACAAACTTGTGTTCGAAACATGGAATGCTATGCCCGACATTTATGTAAACATTAAAAAGTATGCGCTTTGAGTCCTGTCGATCTTTGGATCCACATATGTAAGTGAGCAGGTGTTCTCCAACATGAACTTTATTAAAAACAAACATCGCGCACGCCTCACAGATGACAGCTTGCGATCCTGTGTAAAGATGAAGGTGACGTCATACAGCCCTGATGTGCAGACGCTGTGCGCTGAGGTCCAGGAGCAGAAATCCCATTAACCAAGTATGATAAATATTTTAATTGCCTATTATTTTATGTATATTCATATTTTTTCATTGTTCAGTGAAATAGTCCTTTTATTTTTCAGGCTGACAGCTGGCTGATGTTATTTTTGGTTTGCTGCTGGCGGAAAATTTAAGTTCGGCGTTTTTCATAAATACAAGAAGGACTCAAATAGACATTGAGTATTTTACTTAAAAGTAACTTTCAACCCAACGTCTTTTTTTCGGAGTTCAAAATGTTTTTGTTGCATGCAGAAATGTAATTTCGTTTTCTCTGCAGGAGTTCATCAATTTCATAAATGCAACACATTATAGTTTGTTTATACATAGCATAAAGGCAAAAAAAACGTTGTATGCAGTGTTATTTCATTTTAAATGTCAAACGGGTTTTGCGGCTCCCAGTGTTTTCTTTTCTGTGGGAAACGGGTCCAAGTGGCTCTTTCAGTGGTAAAGGTTGCTGACCCCTGGGCTAGGAGAACTGGAGGCCTATTAGCTATTATCTTGCAGCCTTACAGACTCTCTACTTATCTGTCTTCACAAGCTGCCCTCCTCCCCATCATTACATCATTAACTAAGAGAGTTATGTGTGGTGAACTACGTGTGCCTATCTGGACATGCCCCCTGCTGACTGCTCCTGTGGCTCCTCCCACAGACCCCTGTATAAAGGCGATCTGAGGCCTATGCTCTCTCTCAGTCTCCAGGACGTAGTATGATGGTCACTCACTCCTGGTTCCTTCTTCCAGTCAATAAAAGCCGATATCTCGCCTTACATCTCAGAGTGAGTTATTGATGGTGCATCATTATGTGACTACAAACATTTTCTCTGCTCCAAAGTTGATGTCATAGAGATGAGGGAAAAAATGAAACAGACCCATTGGTCCACCTTGTCTGAAGTGACCATAAAACACCTATCTACATTAATTCCATCTACAGTTTTACATATGCAGCAGACTCCAAACCCCCAGCCCCCGCAATTCTCCAGCAGAAATGGGAATATTTACGGGATTCGCAAGGAAACAGGGAAAAAGCGCAGACTCAGCACAGCTAACATCCAGGTTTCTGGAGATGAAATGCAGCAGCACTAATTGCTAATATTGTGCCATCCCAAGCTTTCTGCCTTTTTCCATTTCACAATATATGTTCTTCCTTCAATTCATCCAATACTGAAACCCTTCTACACTTTGTCATTTTTAAACATAACCTTCCTAACTTTCTCTGGCTGGTTGTCCATCTGACACGTGAAATGGACCTGTGTTTAGCTGAAACTCTGCTGCCTCTATTCTAATATATACCATCTTCTATCTTTCCATGATCGTCTTGGCATTTGATTGAGTAAACTTTGAAATTTTATCCTCCTCTTAAAATCCTTTCACAGCTTTGCACTCTCTATCTCTGTAACTTTTAACTCCATAACCTTTTGAAATCTGTGCATCTTTAGTTCTGACTTTTCTTGCCTCCCTGATTTTAATCACTCTCCATTGGCAGTGTTTGGGTTGACTACTGCCAATAGTCTGCAATCAGGAATTCCTCCCCTAAAGCTTTTGACTAGCTTTCCTCCTTTCACATCCATGGAAGCTTCTCTCTTACAACTGTCTGAGGAGAAACCAGGAGAGAATTTTGAGGGCCATGCTGCACTTAAAACCAGAGTGTTTGAGAAATCAGTATTTTTGGGTTTCCCATTCATAACTTCTACACAATCCAATCATAGGATACAGTGAACACTGTAGCAAACTGTTATAGAACATAGAACAGTACAACACAGGAACAGGCCCCTCAGCACACCATATCCCTCCATTTTCCTCACATTCGTGTGCCTATCTAAACGTATCTTAAAAGTCCCTGATGTATTTGCCTTCAACACCACCCCAGGCAGTGCATTCCAGGTAGCTACCACTCTGTAAAAAAACTTGCCTCTCACGTCTCCTTTAAAATTACTCCCCTCACCTTAAAAGCATGCCCTCTGGTGTTAGACATTTTAACCCTGGGAAAAAAGATGCAGCCTGTCTACTCTTTTTCTGCTTCTCATTATCTTATAAACATTTATCAGATCTCCCTTTAGCTTCTGCAGCTCCAGAGAAAACAACCCAAATTTGTCCAACCTCTTGTTATAGCGTGTGCCCTCTAATCCAGGCAGTGTCCTGGTAAACCCTCTCTAAAACCTCGACATCCTTCCTATAATGGAGTGACCAGAACTGTATGCAAAACTCCAGGTGTTTTATAAAGCTGCAACATATCTTCCTTGTTATGTTTTGTAACATCAAAACATTAAACTAATTCAAAGGAAGGCACGGGAGTCCAAAATGTGGGTATAACTTCGTGTTTACTTTGAGCGAGGCCTGAGCATATCACGTGGTAGTGTGATGATGGATGCAATTCACGTGTTTATACATATAAACTGTAATTTCATTATTTAAATGAAGAATACTTATTCAAACAATATATTAACAAGATTATTCAAATATAACTGAAATATTAAATACACAACATTCCTGACTTCTGAAGTCAATGCCTCAATTCATAAGGCAAGTATGTCATATGCTTTTTAACCACCCTATCAACCTGTGTAGCCTCTTTAAGGGAGCTAAGAATTTGGTCACCAAGATCCCTCTGCTCAACAACACTGTGAACGGTCTTCACATTTGGCCTACCAAGATGCAATACTTCACATTTGGCCAGCTTTAACTTTTTCTGCCATTCCTCTCCCATATCTGCAACTGATCTATATCCCACTATATTCTTCGTCAGTCTTCTACACTACCCACAACACCAATCTTCATATGATCTGCAAATTTACTAACCCATCCATCTACATTTTCATCCAGGTCATTTATATGCATCACAAACAACAGAGGTCCCTGCAGAACACCACTAATCACAAACTTCCAGTTAGAATAAGTCACTTCAACCTCTGTTTCCTATGGGCAAGGCAGTGCTGAATCCAAATGGCCAATTCACCATTGATGGCATGCATCTTAATCTTCTGGGTGAACCTCTCATGAAGAACCTTGCAGAAAATATCCATATCAATGACACTTTACCTTCATCAATCACCCTTGTCACCTCATTAAAAAACTCAATCAAGTTAGTAAGACACAAGTTGCCCCACACAAAACCTTGCTCTCTCTCTAATTAGGCCCATGGTTTTCCAAATGCTCATAAATCCTATTCCTAAGCATTTTCTCCAGTAACTTTCCTATGGTTTCACTGGTCTAGTTTCAAGAATTATTCCTCGTTCCCTCCTTGAGCAATGGGACAATGCCTGCTGCTAGCCACAAGACACAAAGATATTGGTCAAGGCCCCAGCAATCTCTTCACTGCCTCTCTGAATACCTTGGGGACTTATCCATGAGACCCTGGGGACTTATCCACTTTAATACTCTTTAAGACACTCAACACTACCTCCTCCTTTACCATGAAATGCCCTGACATATTAATACTCTTGGCACTAATTCCCTTTCCACCACTACTTTCTCCTTGGTAAATACAGATGGGAAGTTCTCATTAAGGATCTCATCTACATCCCTCATGTCCAAGTAAATGTTCCCTGCTTTATCACTGAGTGGTTCCACCCTCCCCCTAGTTATCCTCTTGCTCCTGATGTGTGTATGGAATTGTCCAGGCATTCTCTTTAATCCTACTTGCCAAGGGCTTTTCATGGCTCTCCTGAATTTCCCAATTCCCTTTTTGAGTTTTTTTTTCTGGCTTCTTTACAATCCTCCAGGGCTCTGTTTGATTCTAGCTTCCTAAGCTTTACATATTTTTCCTTTTTCTTTTTGACCAAATTCATCACCTCCCTTGACATCCAAAATTCTCTTACCTTGCTGTCCTTATCCTTCCTTCTGACGGGAACATACCTGTTCTGCACTCTGTGCTGTTGGTCTGTAAATACCCTCCACATGTCAGATGTGGACTTGCTAAAAATCAGCTCTTCTCAATTAACTCTCCCCAGTTCCTGACAGCTGCACTTGTAATTTGCCCTGCTGGAAAGGTAGGGTGGCAAGAGTTAGGCCAATATTGCTCACTCCCCCACAATGTTTACTCCTTTCTCTGCAACGCTAAGGTTGTGAGACTGCCCCCAGCTGCTGTGCTTCATGTCTGTGAACTTTGTGACGATTTGTCCCCTGAACTAGATGAACCAATTATCGAGGCTTTGGGCCTGTTCTGGGCTGATCTGGGGATTTAGTTCCAAGGACTCAATTTGGTTCAGAATGCTGTTGTTGTTGCTTGGTTCTATTGTTCGCTTGATTGCTGTTTTTTCCTCTTTGGGCACATTGGGGGTTGGTCTTTATTTTGTTTTAATTGGGCTCTTTTAGGTTTCTTGCTTTGTAGCTGCCTGTAAGCAGACAAATCTCAAGGTTGTATAATTTATACGTTCCTTGAAAATAAATGTACTTACTTACTCCAATTTGATACCCTCCCGCAAGGTCCGTGCTTATCCTTATCTATAGTTATCTTAAAACTTAAGGAGTTGTGGTCACTGTTCCCAAACCACTCAACTACTATAGGGTTGGTTACCTGCCCAGGCTTATTATCTAACTCAATATCCAGTAAAGCCCCTCCTCTTGTCGGACTGTTCTGCCCTAATTAAACTAATTGCACTAGGAAGGTCCCAGTTCATACTTAGGGAAGTTGAAGTCCCTCAAAACAGCATCTCTATTTGTTTACACCTTTCCTTAATCTGCCTGCATATCTGTTCCCCCCAGTGGCTAATGGTGGGGGGTGCGGTGGTTGTAGTACAATCCCATCAAAGTGATTGCACCCCTCCTATTTTTGAGTTCTACCCATACAGCCTCAGTGGGTGAGCCTTTCATTGTAATCCCTATGAGTGCAGCTGTGATATTGTCCCTGATCAGTAGTGCAACACCACTCTGCCCCCCACCCCCCCCCCCCCCCCCCACATTTACCTTCCTTTCTATCTTTTCTAAAACATCAAAACCCTGGGACATTAACCACCCATTTATCTCCCTCTCTCAACCAAGTCTTCATAACAACCATCACAACATGGTTCTGTGTACTGATCCATGCTCTAAGTTCATCATTTTTACCCACAATAATCCCAGTATTAAAATACATAGACTTCAAACTACCCATCTCATTGTATCTATTACTTTGCTCCTGCCTGTTTTTGATGACCCTGACATCTACCTTCCTCTCCATCCCTCCACTGCTCTGGTTCGCATATCCCTACCAAACTAGCTTAAACCAGCATCCACAGATCTTCTCATCTTTAAACCCTTCTGAGTAGCACTAGTGAACCTCCTGGCCAGGGTACTGGTTCCCTCCAGTTTAGGTGCAACCAATCCCTCTTCTACAGATCATCCCTGCCCCAGAAGAGGGTCCAAGTGCCTGAAACCCTGCCCCCTGCACCAGTTCATTTACCTGTATTGTTACCCTATTCCTGACCTGACTAACACTACACGGACACTGGGGATTACAACCATAGAGGTCTAATTCTTCAGCTTCTTTCCCAACTCCCTATACACTCTGCGCAGATTCTCTTCCACCTTTCTACCTATGTTATTAGTGCCAACGTGCACCACAACCTCTGGCTGTTCACCCTCCACCTTGAGAATATACTGCAGTCGCTTTAAGATATCCTGGATCTTGGTACTAGGCAGGCATCACACTATCCTGGCACCGCTTTCTTGGCCATAGAATCTCCTATCCATCCCCCTGACTAGTGAGTCTCCTGTCACTATCTCTCTGTCTGAGCCTCAGACACTGGCCTGGCTGCAATAAACATACATGGTCTTGCAGCAGAAAGACACAGAAACAAAATTTGTAAATTTTATTCTTTCTATTAGATGGCTTTTGCTTGTGTTTTTTTAAAAGAGACATAGTCAGGTTAAGGTTGAAAATGACCTCAAGTCAGCTGAGAGAAGTATGAAAAGAAATATAGGGCTATTAAGAGGGATGGCATAGAGTTAAATTGAACACAATATGTCAAGAAAGCTGGTGGCAGAGAGCAGGCTCCAACAGAAATTATTGACAGTGGGAGGGCAAAAGAATGGAAATGGACTGACCGAAGAAACTTGAACACAGAAGGACATCAGGATGAAAACAGATGTAGAGGCAGAGAGGTTGAGGTAGCCCGAGACGTTCCTCTTTACCGATCTATCTGTACTAAACTCCAAAATGAGGAGGGTGTAGAGATTCTAAGAACTTCCTGGCTATAATCCAACAGTATAAATAGCACAACATATTTGGACATTTGATGAATGAATTTTCCATCTGGAATATTTTCGGCAGCAGTGTGTCCCAGATAAGAGACTGGAAGAATAAGTTAGAGAAAGTCCATGGACAGAAAGAGCCAACAGACGGTATCCTTCTGATTGATTAATGATTAAAATGATTGTTTACTTGCATTGTATCCAGTAATAAATAAAATGAAAGGTAGTTACATTTTACTTCATAAGAGAAAAATGGCCTAAATTATGTTTAATCTGCCTTAGATCCTGCCATCGATAGGGACTCCAATGTTGCTGGCAGTATTGAAACATCATTACCTGAAAGTAACAGTGGAGAGGTTTTTCCAGAAGCTCAGTACCAACTGCACTCAATGAAAGAACAATAAATGGTTTTGGGCTGTATCCCATGAAATAATTATTGCAGTCTACAATATCCCTCTACATAAATGTGGAAGATTTTGTTGTGCCCACCTAGAGACCACTTTTCCATCACTGAATTGCACAGCCCTCCCTTGAATTTAACCAAGGTCAGCAGACACAGGCATTCATGGCTTTTAGCCTCGTGCAGCCAATTCTTCATTTATTGTTTTACCACTGCAGGCAAATCAACAGAGTGAATGAGGAATTTCACGGTAACTGCTTTCATTCTGAAAATTATTTTCACCATTTGGCATGCGGGAATAGAATATTATGATATCAAAGAAAAATTTATTTTGCAGCAACTGATGCATTAAACCAGCACTAACTTTACTGTGCCTGGAAAAATAGGTATGAGAATAGCTTAATTATTAGGCATCGTAAAATGAGGAAAAGAGTCAGCTCCTTGTTACCTTCTTACCAGTAGATCATTCAGCAAAATAACATCATGTGATAAAATTAATTGCAAGATGAAGTTTCAACAGTTCCTTACCTGCGATTAAAGAGTTAACAAGCCAATCACAGAGCATCTTACTCAGTTCCAATGACTGGATGCCAAAATTGGCAAAGATCCAGCACAAGCAGGCTGTAACTCCACATATCATCATGATAAAAGCTAACTGTATGAAGCTAACACATCAAGCTGACATGGTGCAATCCGTCATCTGTAGTGAATGCAGAAGGAGACTGCAGTCAATCCCAGCTGATATTCAATTAAAGGCCCATTTACACCAGTTGGAGTCTGCAATGTGAAGTCATTACCAGAGTCAATGGAGCACATTATAGCTGCATGCAGTGCCTTTGTGCAGCTGATTCTGTCCACAGCCTTCAAGCTCAGAGGCAGTGCAGATTTTTGCTGATAAATGTAATCCATACAAAAGATGTCAGCACTGGAAGTAGCAGGCATTGCATGCCCCTGCTGCAAGCATTTTCAGGAATAGATCGTAAATCCGATTCCATTTTTAAAACCGCTCTGACTCTGGAGACTCTTGGGGTTATGGGCCAATACACACTGAGAACTTGGGAAAGAATCTGCTTCCAGATCTCTTTCACATGCCACCAGGGACTCAAGGGCAGCCCAGACTGTCAGGGTCTACACTCCCTCTCTTTTTGTTAGAAAACATCTGGATTCCTGTTGGCATCCTTCCATGAAGAAGCAGATGAGATTGATGGCTTACTACGCAATGCACTGCTCTTGGGTACGAACTATCACGTCACGATGCCAAACCCTCTGTTTGATGACACACATTACTGGGCTATGGCGACTTTGTGCTTTGAATGCTTTCTTGCACCAAGGTTGAAACAATTTCCTTTGCTGGATTTTTAATGACAATTGAAAACCCTTGAGGCCAGGAGAAAATTCAATTTTAATTTTTACCTCTGATGTTTCAGTTTTTATTCCTAAACAGAGGTGACAAGATTGTACACAAACCATAATGTTTTCTGAGATCTGGGTCTGACGTTAATGCAAACAAATCAGACATTCTCCAGGCCCTTCCTTAGCTGCATGCACTGTATGTCAGGCCACTGGTCCTATCATCCCAAGGCTGTTACACCTTACTCAATTTTACCTAGGGCGATGAAAAGAATGTTCCAAACAGGCACCACTTCAAGGGTAGCTGGAACACGTACCATTGGATGTTGGATAAGGATAAAGTTGGGAGTAGAGGAGGCAACAAGAAAAGGAAAACCACGATGGAGGAATATTCCTGATGAGGTGATATGTATTTAAACCAGAGGGATATAGGAATATCAAACACGAGGAAATCTGCAGATGCTGGAAATTCAAACCACACACACAAAATGCTGGTGGAACACAGCAGGCCAGGCAGCATCCATAAGGAGAAGCACCATTGACACCTCGGGCCGAGACCTGACGAAGGGTCTCAGCCCAAGGCATTGACAGTGCTTCTCCTTAAGGATGCTGCCTGGCCTGCTGTATTCCACCAGCATTTTGTGGATATAGGAAAATGCAGTCTATCTGCAGCATAATGACCTTCCACTTAACAATATACCATCCAAGACATAAAATAGTGCCTAACTACCACCATAATACGATGCAACAGAGCTCCCTCTCTGGCACAGAGAAAACATACTTCAACGAGCTTCAGCTAAAATTCCAAAGAATTGGTTCTTCTCTGTGACCCACGATATAATAAGCTTCCTGGACAGGTGTATGCCTCAGTAGAAAATTGCTGCCAGAAAGCCTGCTCCTTCTCGTACACCTACAGACAAAATAATTTCTCTTTTAATTGTGGCCATCCATTTTAATTCCACTTCCCATTCCCATTCCTGTATGTCGATCCATGGCCTTCTCTACTGACCTGATGTGGCCACACTCAGGTTGGAGGAAGAACACCTTATATTGTGTTGGGTTGCCTCCAACCTGATGACATGAACATCGATTTCTCAAACTTCTAGTAATGTCCCCTCTTTCACCATTCCCCATCCCCCTTTCCCTCTCTCACCTTATCTCCTTGTTTCCCATCGCCTCCTTCTGGTGCTCCTCCCCCCTTTTCTTTCTTTGATGGCTTTCCGCCCTCTTCTATCAGACTCCCCCTTCTCTAACCCTGTATCTCTTTCACCAATCAAGGTCAAAAAACCTCACTGGGAAGAGTAAAGGAGGAGGGGTATGCCTCATGGTCAACAATGCTTGGTGCGACCCCCAGAATGTGCATACCTTCAAATCCTTTTGTTCCGCAGACCTGGAATACCCAGTGCTGCTGTGCAGACCCTACTGGCTGCTGAGGGAGTTCACGGCCGTTATCATCACAGCGGTGTACATTCTGCCGCAGGCTGATACTGACCTGGCTCTCAAGGAACTGTACCAGACCATCAACACGCCGGAGACGGCACACCCAGAGCCTGCCTTCATCATTGCAGTGACTTTGGTCGAGCGTCACTGATGAAAGTCTCTCCAAAGTTTTGTCAGCACATCCAGGTGAGCACTTGTGGAGATAACACACTTGATCACTGCTACACTGTCTTCTGCAACACTTACAAAGCTCTCCTTCGCCCAGCTTTTGGAAAATCAGATCACTCCTCAATCTTCACTTTGTCGGCGTACAGGCAGAAGCTGAAACAAGAGGCGGTCTGACCAATCAGCCTCCATGTTGCAGGACTGTTTTGCTGACGTCGACTGGAATGTCTTCCATGATGAGGATGTCTCCGAGTTCACCGATGGAGTCACGTGTGTCAACTGGAAGTGCATCGACGACGCTGACCCCAGAAGTCGGTCAGGGTCTTCCTGAACCAGAAACCCTGGATCAGTAGTTCCGTGTGAGCAGCACTTACAACGCGACATCGAGCGTACATCGCTGGCAAACAACTAGAGCTCAAGAAATGCACCTATGATCAGCGCAAAGCTATCAAGGCTGCAAAATAACAACATAGGGAGAAGACTGAGTCAAGATTCACAACAAACAGCACACACGACTTGTGGCGAGGGCTGCATACCATCGCAGACTTCAAAGCCAAACGTTGTGCTGTCAGCATCGCGGCCCTCCCTCCCAGATGAGCTCAATCGCTTGTATGCTGGATTCACTGTCGCTAACTCCGCGCCTCCGAGGAAAACCACCACTACAACCTGCAACCTGGTCATCTCTGAGGCTGAGGTACGCAGATGTTTCCACCGAGTGGACAGTCTCAGGGCTGCAGGATTGGACGACATCCCAGGGTGAGTACTTAGGATGTGTTTAGCACAACTGGCAGGTGTGGTTACTGACATTTTTAATCTCTTCCTCTCCCAGTGTAGAGTGCCCTTCTGCTTCAAATTATCCACCACTGTCGCTGTACCAAAAAAGACCAAGGTAACGTACCTGAATGACTGGTGTCGCACTCACCTCAAGAATAAGCAAATGCTTTGAGAGGCTGGTCAAGGATTACATCTGCAGCTTGCTACCACCCAAACTGGACCCCCTACAGTTTTCCTACCAACACAACCGGTCGACAGACGATGCAATAGCCACTGCTCTACATACTGTCCTCACACATCTGGAGAAGAAGGATGCTTATGTGAGAATGCTGTTCTTGGACGACAGTTCAGCATTCAACACTGTAGTTCCATCCAGCTCAACAAGAAGCTCAGAGACCTCAGCCTTGACCCTGCCTTGTGCAGCTGGATCCTGGACTTCCTGTTAGATCGCCAGCAGGTTGTAAGAGTCGGCTCCCTCACCTCCAACCCTCTGACTCTCAACACAGGAGCCCCTCAGGGCTGTGTACTGAGTCCCCTCCTTTACTCCCTGTATACCCATGACTGTATCACCACCCACAGCTCCAGTCTGCTCATTAAATTTGCCGACGATACTACATTGATTGGCCTTATCTCAAACAATTAGGTGGCCTACAGGGAAGAAGTAATTTCTCTGACACAGTGGTGTCAAGATGGCAATCCCTCCTTCAACATCACAAAAACAAAGGAACTGGTTGTAGATTACAGGAGGAATAGAGACAGGCTAACCCCTATTGACATCAATGGATCTGGGGTTGAGAGGTAAACAGCTTCAAGTTCCTCAGCATTCATATCACCGAGGACCTCACGTGGTCTGTACACACCAGCTGTGTGGTGAAAAAGGCACAACAGCACTTCTTTCACCTCAAATGGTTGAGGAAGTTTGGTCTGGGCCCCCAGATCCTAAGAACCTTCTACAGGGGGACAATTGAGAGCATCCTGACTGGCTGCATTGCTGCCTGTTATGGGAACTGTACCTCCATTAATCGCAGGACTCTGCAGAGAGTGGTGCGGACAACCCTGCACATCTGTAGTTGTGAACTTCCCATGACTCAGGACATTTACAAGGACAGGTGTATAAAAAGGGCCCAAGCCATCCCAGCCACAATTACTCCGGTTGCTGCCATCCAGGAAGCAGTACTGCAGCATAAAATCCAGAACCAACAGGCTCCGGGACAGCTTCTTCCACCAGGCCAACAGACTGATTAACTCACACTCATCTGAGTGTATTCTATATTACATTGATTGTTCTATTTATTATAAATTACTATGATTGCACATGGCACATTTAGATGGAGACGTAACATAAAGATTTCTACTCCTAATGTATGTGAAGGATGTAAGAAATAAAGTCAATTCAATTTCAGCTCTTTACTTCATCCCTTCCCCCTTCTGGTTTCCCCTATCACCTTGCGTTTCTCCCTCCCCTCCCCCACCTTTAAAATCTACTCCTTGTCTTTTTTTCTGCTGTCCTGCTGAAGGGTCTCGGCGCAAAACGTCGACTGTACTCTTTTCCATAGAAGCTGCCTGGCACATTGAGTTCCTCCAGCATTTTGTGTGTACTGCTTCCCCTTCAACTTGCTGACTCTGGGGCAGATCAAGGCAATGCACAACAGAAAATGTTGAGCACAGGTCAAATTTGACTGACCATCCATGCATTAACAGATGGACTGTAATAGATATTTCCTACCAAAGATTTTCGCAGATTAAAAAAGAATTATGTTCACGTTGTTCTGTGCATTATCCCCTTCCCATCAGGGATTCTGCAAATTCCCGCTGATACACAACAAACAATGACAGGCTCCCAGGACCTCAGCTCTGACTTCCGATGATGACTAATTCTCCAAACGTACGCAAATGATACCATCTTTGCAGAGGATATTACTTATTAATGCATATCATACAGAATACTGTGAGTCAATGAGTACAGCAGCTTTATAAGAAATGGATGCCCTCAGGCGTCCTCTGGGATCATCTACCAAATCCCCAGCCAACCTAAAAAATAATCAATGGTCGAAAGAATCTGACAAAGCTACAGTACATGAATACAAAACAAAGCAGAAGAGAGCTGGGCTGCACAGGTACTTTTTTTTTACATGCTTTTCCCCTGGTTCACTCTTTGATGTTTTACAATGGAGCATCTATCAAATTAATTGAATAAGATCAGTCTCAAAATAGATTATGAGCTGTTACTGAAGAATGCTACTCTTACAGGCAGGCATTGTTAATGTTAAGAGAAATTTGACAATAAACTATACAGCTATTTTAGATTTAAACACTGCATCACAAAAAGTGTTTCATAACTTCAAAAAGGCTGTGTTTTGCAATTATCATTCAACACAGGAATTCAGTGCATATTTCACACCCTGTAGAATGTGCCGTAATAAACCTGCTGAAGTTACAGGAGCAGGCCGCAACCAACCAACCTCTGGGTTACATAATCTCTCCCTCTGTGTGGCTTTCCCTCCATCTCTAGATGTTACTTTGAAATGCATTTGTTTATTGTAAAACAATGCAATTATTCACGATTAACAGCAGGATATGTAAAAATAGGAAAGGGAGAACTGAAAGGAGATAGTTTCCACTGACTCAATGGTACTACTAATCTCCACACAAAAAAAATCTGCATTCATGAAAAAGTCCTGAGTTTTACCAACTCGAGCAAACTGATAAATTCAAACAACCACCGCACATATACAGCAATTTTAATGTAGAGTCAGAATCTTTTGTGACATTCCTTAGTAATAACCTGCACTCATGTAGCAAATGTAATGTAACACCCAGAGAATTTCACAGGAGGATTTGTCCCCAAACCATGGGCCGTGCAGTGTAGTGAACAATTCACCTACAAACTACTGATGCATCCATTAGAACTGCCAACCACGTTGGAATTTATATGGATTCCAAAAAAGGAAAACATTTTTTGTTATAATAAAAACAGTAAATGCTCAACAAATCAGTGACAAGCAGAGTAATGTTCCAGGTTAATGAAAAGTTGACTCAATTTGTTTCTCTGCAGATGCTGCCTGACCTGCTGAATATTGGCAGCATTTTCTGCATTGAATTCAGAGTTGCAACTTATGTTTCTTTATTTTTAAATATATATTTTACTGCATAGAATAACAATGCTGTGGACAGAGTAGAGGCAATTGGTTAATTTCACTGTCAGTTAAAATTGGTAACTACACTACTGTAACACTAGACAACAAAGATTTAACTTCCTGACTTATGGATTTTGGGCTTCTGATCATGAAAACCACCATGATATTTCCCTATCACAAATCATTTTTTTGGAATCATAGATATTTGTTGTTTCTATTCGTAATTCATCAAGTAAAATGTTGCTCGCAATGTAAGCTGAAAATGTTTCTATCTTGTCCAGGCATGTTTTGGATTGCCAGCATGACCCAGAACAATGGCGACTTTTTACTGATTTGTCAGTGTTAAGCCTAAAAGCTGTGCTGATACACGACAACAATGTCAACCCATCAATGCCAATGGGCTATGCAGTACACATGGAAGAAAACTATTGAAATTTGGAAGACTGTTAAAACACATACAGTGCTGAAACTACAACTGGAACATCCGTGGTGATCTGAAAGTCGTAGTGCTGCTGCTAGGAATGCAGCTTGGCTACACCAAGTACAGTTGTTTCATTTGCAAGTGGAACAGCCATGCTAAAGAATCCCATTACATTAAAAAGGATTGGCCACTCCATAAGAAGTTGGTTCCAGGACAGAAAGAGGTGGCACATAATCCACTTGTAGACCCAACAAGGATATTTTTGCCTCCTCTTCATATAAAACTGGGGCTTATAAAAATTTTGTGAAAGCAATGACCAAGGAAGGTGAAGGATTTCGATATTTGAGACAGATGCTTCCCAGAATAACTGATGCCAAGATTAAGGAAGGCATTTTTGTTGGTCCACAAATCAAACAGGTCAACATTGATAAGCAATTCTAAGAACTTCTAGTGGGACTGGAGAAAATCATAAGGAAGGTATTCATGGATTTTGTTGAAACATTTCTTGGCAACTACAGAGCACCAAACTACATGCAGCTGGTTGACAACATGCTTCAAGCACACAAAACCATTTAGTGCAACATGTCACTAAAGATTAAGTTTCTGCATTCCCATTTACACTTCTTCCCTGCAAATCTTAGTGCTGTCGGTGATGATTGTGGTGATAGGTTTCATCAGGACATTGTGGTCATGGAGAAACGGTATCAGGGCTACTCCAATCCATCAATGCTGGCTGATTATTGATGCACACTTAAGCAAGAAGCCTCATATACATACTTAGTACAAATGAAAATAATCAACAAAACATTTTTAGCTTAGTTGAACTATTGCAAAGTGTCAGCACCATTATGCAATTAGGTGCATTATAGTCAATAAAACTTAAATTGCTTGTTTCTTCAAATTCCTATGCGATGTAAGTAGTCTGAAATTATATTTGTGTTCAGCTTCATATAGTCTATCATAACCACAAAAAAATTCTGAGGAAGCAACACTTTCAAAAATATTTGCTGTCCAGTGTAACTAAACTGAGACTGAGTTTCTCCACATGTATGTTTTATGTAAAAATATCTTACTGCAATTTTCCAGAGGAGTTACACTGTTTAACCGGAAAATGCTGCTGTAATTTCCATGTCTAGTAAATGTATATAATCTTTTCCACTGCTTGATCAGACTTTATTCACTTGCCCTGTATAAAACTTGAAATAAGCCAGAAAGACTTTTGAACATTGTCATGGTGGCTTACATGAAGAAATGTGCGTTGAAGGAGAACCTGTACTAACCCTCATGGGAGCCCAACAGTTTCAGTTGCTGCCAACACTTGCTGCGTAATAGCTACAGAGGGACATCAACTCTTAATTGTAGCCCTGACTGCGGCCAAACAGCAACAAGACACAATTAAGGCTGCAGCTAATCTTTCACTTATTTAATATGTTCTAGAGGTTCTGTGTGCTGGGAGAGGGGATCCTCCAGGACACTCATTCAAAGATCCTGGAGGATGCAACTGGAGTACTGCTAGACAGGAATAAGGATTGTTGTGATTTCAATAATTAACTGCGCTAAATGTATACAATCAAATACACAAACTGTTATTTCATCAACACATTCCACCCACCCGTACACCAACCTAATCCTTATCTTGCCAGTAACGAGCGAGGCCCATTTAGCAGTCAATCTTTTGATAATACAGCTGACCATTACCATCCCTCTCCCTGTGTTATGGAGGGGTTTTGTTTGTTGAAAACCATCAGAATTGTAATTTTCCAAAACATGGATCTCTATATATCTTCACCATGGAAAGTCCCAAGCCCAGCGGTGAAAGGAGGGTGTTTCGGCACGGGACTAACAAAACCCAGACCTACAGAAATGCCAAAAGAAGCTCCAAAGACCACATCCCTGGCAGAGGAAGGATCATCACTTAGAGGATGTAGGAAGTCATGTGGTGGAATGGAAGCAAAAGGACCGATCAACAGAAGATTCTGCCGAGCTGCTGTCAGCGGTCTATGCCCCTGTAGCATAGAAGAGGAAGAAGAAGCCTTGTCTTCCATTGGGTTTCATGCTATGTGTGGAGAAGCATCCAATGCCATGTTTTTCTCTCGACAATTATAACAGCACCACAGCTACTGGTTAATTTAAGAAATTGCCTTGTCAGTTTCTAAAGCAAATCTCATAAGTGGCTGGCAGGTGTGTTTGGTGACACAAGCAGTTGCAGAGGCTGTATTTTTGGAGTGATAGAACAAACTGAAGTCTGGAAGATAATAGGTAGAGATAGATAAGGAGACAAGGAGAAAAGGGCAGGTGGCAGGAGGGGAGAATGGAGGTAGGTGGCAGCTTTCTATGTCTCCACGTATCACCTTCAACCTTTAGTTTCAATGGGGGCATACACTTTTAAACACGTATCTCATATAGGTAAGGGAGGTGAATGATCCTCAATTTCCTCAACTGCAGACCCCAGTCAGTTCGACTGGCAACAACATCACCTCCAGAATCTCCATCAGCACTGGTGCACCTCCACCTCAAGGCCCTGTGCTTAGCCCTCAGCTCTACTTGCTTTATACAGTGTCTATAAAAAGTATTCACCACCCACCACCCCCCCCCCGGAAGTTTTTATGTTTTATTGTTTTACAACATTGAATCAATGGATTTAGTTTGGCTTTTTTGACACTGATCAACGGAAAAACTCTTTCATGTCAAAGTGAAAACAGATCTCTACACACTGATCTTCATTAATTACAATTATAAAACACAAAATAATTGATTGCATAAGTATTCACCCTCTTTAATCAGTATTTAGTAGATGTGCCTCTAGCAGTAATTACTGCCTTGAGTCTGTGTGGATAGGTCTCTATCAGCTTTGCACATCTGGACACTGCTATTTTTCCCCATTCTTCTTTACAAAACTGCTCCAGTTCTGCCCAATTACATGGGGTTTATGAGTAAATAGCCATTTTCAAGTCCATGCACAAATTCTCAAATGGATTGAGGTCTGGACTCTAACTTGGCCACTCCAGAACATTAATTTTGTTGTTCTTAAGCCACTCCTGTGTAGTTTTGGCTTTATGCTTGGGGTCATTGTCTTGCTGGAAAACAAATCTGCTCCCAAATCACAGTTCTCTTGCAGACTGCATCAGGTTTTCCTCCAGGATTTCCATGTATTTTGCTGCATTTATTTTACCCTCTACCTTCACAAGCCTTCCAGGGCCTGCTGCAGTGAAACATCCCCACAGCATGATGCAGCCACCACCATGCTTCATGGTACGGATGGTGTAGTTTTGAAGATGTGAGGTGTTCGACTTATGCCAAACATAGCATTTAGTCTGATGGCCCAACAGCTCAACTTTAGTTTCATCAGACCATATAACCCTTTTCCAGCTGACTTCAGTCTCCCACATGCCTTCTGGCAAACCCTAGCTGAGATTTCATGTGAGTGTTTTCCAACAGTGGCTTTCTCTTTGCCACTCTCCCATAAAGCTGCGACTGGTGAAGCTCCCGGGCAGCATTTACTGTATACACAGTCTCTCCCATCATAGCCACTGGAGCTTGTAACGCCGCCAGAGATGTCACAGGTCTCTTGGTGGCCTTCCTCACTAGTCCCCTTCTTGCACGGTCACTCAGTTTTTGAGGTCGGCCTGCTCTAGGCAGATTTACAACTGTGCCATATTCTTTCCATTTCTTGATGACTGACTTAACTGTACACCGAGGGATATTCAGTGACTTGGAAATTTTCTTGTATCCATCTCCTGACTTGTGCTTTTCAATAATCTTTTGGTGGAGTTGCTTGGAGTGTTCTTTTGTCTTCATGGTGTAGTTTTTGCCAGGATACTGACTCACCAGCAGTTGGACCTTCCAGATACAGGTGTACTTTTACTACAATCAGTTGAAACACCTTGACTGCATATAGATCTCCAAAAACAAATCTCAATTTAACTAATTACGTGACTTCTAAAACCAACTGGCTGCACCAGTGATGATTTGGTGTGTCATATTGGGGGGGGGGGAGGGTGAGTACTTATGCTAACAATTATTTAGTGTTTTTTTAAAATTAATTTAGATCACTTTGTAGAGGTCTGTTTTCACTTTGAAACTAAAGGTTTTTTTTCCTGTTAATCAGTATCAAAAAAGCAAAATTAAATCTACTGTGATTCAATGTTGTAAAACAATAAAACATGAACATTTCCAAGGCAGGGGGTGAATACATTTTATAGGCACTGTACTTAATGTCTGTGAGGATAAGCATGGCTCCAATGTCATATTCAAGTTTGCTGATGACACCAGTGTCATAGGCTGAATCAAAGAAGGTGACAAGTCAGCATATTTGAGGGAGATTGAAAATCTGGCTGAGTGGCACCGTAACACTCCTTCTCACTCAATGTCAACAAGATTAAGGAGGTGATTATTGACTTCAGGAGGAGGAAACCGGAGGTGCCTGAGCCAGTCCTCATCGGAAGATCAGAGGTGGAGAGGGTCAGCAACTTTAAATTGCTCAGTGTTATCATTTCAGAGGATCTGTCCTGGGTCCACCATGTTAGTATAATTATGAAAAAATCACAACAGCGCCTCTACTTCCTTAAAAGTTTGTGAAGATTCGGCATGATAGCTAAAACTTTGACAAACTGCCATAGATGTGATGTGGAGAATATGCTGAGTGGATGCATCACTACCTGATCTAGAAACACCAATGCCCTTGAAGGGAAAATCCTACAAAAAGGTAGTAGATACCGCCCAATCCTACCAGTGAGCACATCTACACAAAATGTTGTTGGAGGAAAGCAGCATCCATCATCAAGGAACCCCTCCACCCAGGCATACTCGCTGCTGCCATGAGGAAGAAGGTACAGGAGCCTCAGGACCCACACTGCCAGCTGCAGGAATAGTCATGACCGCCTCAACCATCTAGCACTTAAACCAGTTGGGATAACTTCACTTGCCCCATCACTGAACTGTTCCTGTAATATATTGACTCACTTTCAATGATTCTTCACCTAATGTTCTTGATATTTATTGCTTATTTATATTATTTTAATTTTTTTTAATTTTGCATTTGCACAATTAGCCCTTTTTTGCACATTGGTTGTCTGTCTGGGTGTGGTCTTTCATTGGTTGTATTATGTTTCTTGGATTCACTAAGTATGCCTGCAAGAAAATGAATCTCAGGATTATATATGGTGACATATATGTACTTTGATAATAAATTTACTTCGAACTTTGAAGAATACAAGATATAGAACAGTACAGCACAGAAACAGACACTTTGGCCCATGGTGCCAGCACTGAACACAATACCAGACTAAACTAGATCTCTTCAAACTATGCATACTCTGGTAACCTGCATAATCGTATTTGTATCTAACACTTCTTAACCACCAAAATCTGTGTAAAAAACTTGCCCCACACATCTTCTTTAAACTTTCTCCTCTCTTATTCACTATCCTTAGTTTCCAAACACCTGCAATGCATGTCCATCAGTATGTACCGTTTTTATTTTGGGGAAAAAATTCTGGCTGTCTATCCTGTCTATGCTTCTCGTAGTTTTGTTAACTTCTACCAGAAGCAATGGCTGACACAAAAGCAATGGGACTCATCACCAACAATGATGATATCACGATGTTGTGGGGCTCATCACCAACAATGATGATGTCATGACACATTGGGACTCATCACCAACAATGATGATGTCATGATGTTGTGGGGCTCATCACCAACAATGATGATGTCATGACACATGTGGGGACTCATCACTAATCCAGATGTCATGACAGCTGAAGGATTCATCACCAGCAAGGATGAGACAGTCTAGAGAGAGGAGGTGGAAGAGCTCGATGCCTGGTGCCAGGCAAATAGCATCTTCTTCAATGCCAACAAGACAAAGGAGATGGTTACCAACTTCAAGACAACTCTCCATCAATCACACCCCTCTTTATATTGGCGGAGACAGCAGTGGATACTGTGGGCAGTTTCACACTCCTGGGGGTGCACATCTCACACAACCTCTCATTGTCCTAGAAATCATCCTACACAGTCAAGAAAGCTCACCAACACCTCTACGCTCTGCAGAGGTTAAAGAGAGCTGGACAATGCACAGCTATACACATATCCTTCTGCAGATGTGCAGTAGCGAACACCCTCACATGCTGCACCACTGCATGGTATGGAAACTGCACTGAAGCAGACAAGAAGGCTCCACAATGGGTAGTCAGACTGCCCAGTGCATCACCAGCACCACCCCACTTCACCTTCAAGGCCGTATACACAGAAAGGTGCGGGGAAAGGGCCAGTAACATCATGAAGGATCCTACCCACCCTGTTCAAGCGCTGGTTGTCCCACTCCCATCAGGGAGGAGACTGCTTAGCATCCAGACCAGAACCACCAAACTCAAAATCAGTTACTTTCTCCAAGCTGTGAGGCTGATCAACATCTCTACCCACTAATTCAGCCCTCCCCACCAGCACCACTATTTTTATCTCCTGTCAGTCACCTTTTGCACAGACACTCCTGTACCTCGTATCGCTTTATAGACTTACAATCAGCCTATGTTAATTAGCTATCTTATGTATTTATATTTATCATGTTTTTTAAATTATTGTGTTTTTTATGTGCTGCTTCAGATCCGGAATTACAATTATTTCATTCCCATTTACAAATGACATTAAACAATCGTGAATCTCCCAGCCTCCAACACACAACAGAAAGAAGAACCCAACCTCTTCTTAAGATTCATACCCTCTTACCCTTACAGCATCCTGGTAAACCCCATTCACATCCTTTCTAAAGGCACCACACCCTTCCTGTAATGGGGCATCTAGAATTGCAAAGAATGCTCCAAGTGAGGCCAAAAACTCACAATAAATAGCAGTTCTCAGAAAGGATTACAACTTGCACTTAAGCCTGCAGCAATCGGGAATAAATAACACGGGGAGTTCTTGGTGTACAAAACAAAATGCCAGACAGTAAAATGAACGCACCATGCTAAAAAAACACAGTATCTGGACATACGTCAAGAAGTGAGAGTTGAAAAAGTAAAATCAGCAAAAGTTATTGTTTCTGTTCTATTTTGTCTTTATTCCCCCCCCCCCTCCCAACATAGAGTCCATTAAGAATAAATTTTATTCTGTATATTGGATTTTTGAGTAAATTTGCCAGAACAAATCTGAGAGGATCTGAGGTTTTCTTTTACCTTGAAGTGCCTAATTTCTGGCCATTTGTGTCCATCAGTGCTTTTCCATTCTTTTTCATTTATTTATACTTTCCTGCCTGATTGGCATATCCCAGTAGGCCACGATCCTCCAGATTTCACAACATTAGCAGCACATCACACAAAGGAGCTGTCCATCATTTCACCCCATCACTGACATTCCCTTTGTTCCACTCTTTACCCTCCCTCACCTTCCCTGTTACTTAAACCAATTTGCTGTCCCGCTCAGCTTCGGTGAAGCGTTTTTGACCCGAAATGTTAATTGGTTTCTCTTCCCACAGATGCTATTCAGAAACACTGAATTCTGCAGCATTTGCTTTTGTCCCAAAATAAGGGATCAGCCATCCAGGATATGAGAAGTAATTTCTTCACCTAGTGGGCACTGAATCTTTTTAGAGTGAATGGCCAAGAGGATAACAAAGGTTCTGTTGCTTGGTATAATTAAGATAGAGGTAAACAGATGTTTAGATATTACAGGAATCAAGACATATGGGTTGAATGTAGGGAAGTGGAGTTGAAGTATAAAGTTATGATTCTATTGAATGGTGAAGAAGGTGTAAGGGGCAAGTATATTTCCAATTTTCTTTCTTATGTTATATTTTAGAAGCTTAACTTAATTGTATCACTGCCTGTGTTGTCATTCTGAAGCCAGAAGATGGGAGTATGCACTGCAACTTCCAGATCGATGTTCTGCTTTCCAAGAAAATAAATAGCCGGTCCAGTCTGACAGTGTTGGCTGACCAAAGAGTAAATTAAATCCCTCAGTTGGTAAAGAAACTCTAACTGTCACTTGTGGCCGATTTAAAACAGATTCTATGCGGAAAGGTCCAGTGACTTAATAACGACGTGGTGGGAAAGAGGAGACAGGGAAAAAGAGTTCAGGAAAATTTAATAATATGCTGATGCTGGAACTAGAGATGTGTTGAAATGTGGAAATAGAGCAAATGAAAAAACTGCTGGAGGAAGTCAACAAATGAAGCCGCATCTTTGGAGGCTTTTCAGGTTGCGAACCTGCACCACAACTGTGAGTGTGGAGGGAAGAAAACCAGAATCGGAATCAGGTGTTATTATTGGGTAACTTTGTAGCAGCAGTTCAATGCAATACATAATATAGAAGGAAGGAAGGAAGGAAGGAATGAATAAATAAATACATTAATTAATTACTGTATATTGAATAGATTAAAAATCGTGCAAAAACAGAAGTAATATATTACCACAATCGACTTTGTTTCCATTGGTTTTAAGCCGCGATAGTTCATTTAATCGCATTAAGACATCTTTTTTTAACTGTACTAACCTTGGAAGCAGTTGTGATTTTTAGTTGTATCAGGTTGAAACGAGAATATTTAATTGTATCCTTGAGAGTTCTGCTGTCACTTGAGGCGCCTCAGAAGTATAAAGAGGTGAGGCAAGTTGGTAGGTGATAAGTGGGACCATTTGGGAGGGAATAGAGTCATTTCATTGCTTTCATTACTGTTTCTACCTATTGTACAAAAGCCTTTGTCTTTTAACTCCGCCCCCTTCCCCTCCCCTGCCCGCCTCCACCAATGAGTGAATAGGAACAGTTAGGAGGCAAGACCATAGACGACAAAACAAAAAACAGACAAAAAAAGCATAAGAGCTGTGAAATACAGAGCAAGATGAGATGCCATGTCTGCCAGTACCACAGAGGGGGAGAAAAGTGTGAGGGTGGGGAAGCCAATATGCTTTTTTTAAAATATATGCAGTGTGGTCACTTATATCAACCATAGTTGTGGCACAAAATTAGATGAATAAAACAAAATTATAATTCCTAAACCAAACCAGAACTGTAGACTCTCCGTGAATTAATGACTTACCATTTACCTCAGACAATTAATCGCCATTGGAAATAACTGATTTACTATGGGACTTTATTGTTGCAAGAGATTCACAATTTCATATAGCACTGCACAGGTAAACCATGATTAAGTGTAGGTAAAACCCACATACTTTTCCCTTTGCCCACTGTTAGGCACCAGACCTAAACTAGTCTAAGCCTCAGAGATTTAGAATTCCCTTCATGTTTCTCTTGCTTTGCTGTCTCTCTTCAAGACTTTACTTCAATCTATGTTTCCATTTACTTTGGTCTTCTTCCCAAACAGCTAATTTCTTTTGGCTCGCTGTCCTTATCAGTAACAAATGTTGGGATTTCTGTTTCAACGTCACCAGTAATCTAAAACTGCAGGAGCTTATCGTTTCTGATGAGTGTCGGGAAAGTTTCTGATTGCCTACCGTGTGGCCTAATGTATAAGGTGTTTTTAACTTCGGATCGGAGGATTGAGGATTTAAGTTCCTTTGTGGTCATCTTTTGGGTTACCACAAAAAGATAACGTAACTGAGTTCAGAGTTCAAATCTAGCACCGTCTGTAAGGAATGTTTATGTTCTCCCCATGACAGTGTTCCTGTTTCCAGTTAGTAGGTTAATTGCTCATTTTAAATTGTCCTGCGATTAGGCTTAGTGTTAAGTAGGTGTGCTGCTGGGCGGTTGACCTCGTTGGGCCAGAAGAGCCTGTTCCACACTGTGTCTCTGAATAAACAAACACACTGCCGGGGTGCACGGTAACATAGCAGAGAACATGTTGCTCTGCAGCACCAGGGTCTGGGTTCAATTCCCGCCACTGTCCGGAAGGAGTTTGTACATTCCCCTCGTGACCGCGTGGGCTTGCTCCGGGTGCTCCAGTTTCCTCCCACAGTCCAAAGACTCACCGGTTAGTAAGTGAATTAGTCAGATGGGATGTAACTGGACAGCATGAGCTCGTTGGTCTGGGAGGGCCTGTTACCATGCTGTATCTCTAAAGTTTAGAAAAGTCATACTAAAAAGCAGAGCATACTGTCTATGCTGGCAGGAAAGTTTTGTTACATAATGCAACATATTAATGTATGGGAATAAGTGCATAGAATGCCACTATCTCATAAAGATCATCAATCTGAAACATTAACTGCTTCCCTCTCATTAGTTACTGTCTGTTCTGACAAGTATTTTGAGCATTTTTGCTTTTAGTTCAGTCTTCCAGCATCTGCAGCTTTTCCTTCCTGTTAAGGATGTCCCATCATTAATACTTGTATGGCCACATGACTCGGAGTTAAACCATCAGGAGAATTACAAACAGGAATATTAATATGCATTTGGCCTTAGTACCAACATTCAATGAACCCAGAGCTCAGTAAGACCTTGAATATGACATAGTGCCAGAAATAACTGTTGCAATAACATGCTCAGTTCAACAAGGTCCCTACTATTAAGTCATTTCGATAACCCCAATGGAATAGTTAATATTAGGATAATCCTGCAGTAAGTTGTCCATTTGAAATAGTACAACAGTTTAAATGGTTTTTGTGTGAAAAAAAAATCAAAATGGAAAAATATACCAACTCAATGCTAGACCAAATTGCAGGATGTGGGAAAAGAGCTGTTGAAAAGTAATTATGTCGCTGTAAATACAAGATCTTGTAAATGTTTCGGCAAACAAATAAGTATCAGAATGTTCAGAAAGTTCTGAAGGAGTTTCATTTTGGAAAAAAAACAAAACAAAAATCCTGCCAGCAATTCCTTGGGTGTATTGGGGTGAATAAACTTTGATGAGTTGTCTAATAATGTTATCCATATGTACTTTCAATGGAATTGAGTTACATTTTCTTGTGTGTTTCTGATTATATACTTTATTTTTCATAAGACTTGTGGGGATTCATGGGAATTAATGCATCATTTATACACTGCTGTGAGATTTGCTTAAACTATGGGAACTGTTTTCCCTCCTTTTCTCTGTGCATTTTCATTTGTCGTTTGATGGCTCATATGGGTATTTCCAAGGCTTGTGTTTCAGCTCTCAATTTGAAGACATGATATTTTGTGTTCTTATATGCTTTGAATTAGAGGGCTAATTCCACATAGTAACCACAATACCCACAATTCACCCATTTCCCATAACCACTTACCAAGAAACACAGATGTTGCATGATCAAATCCAATTCAAAATGAAGTACAGGATATATATTTTTTTTTAATCTATGAATTTTTCAGAATCTGGGTGGCACCGGCAAGGACAACATTTACGTTATGATGAGAGACTGGGTGGACTGGATTTGGTTTTCTTGATGCAGAGGAAGTGAGGGGAGAATTATTGATAGAGTTATTACAAAATTATGTAAATTGTAGAATGACTAGCTAGTATGAAACTTTTTTCCTTGACAGAGCTTTAAGCTTTACTACTTACTCTTACCAGAGTAGTAAGAGCTTTAGAGGGGAAATGAGGAAGAATTTCTTTATGCAGAGGTTGATTGAAATTTGGAATGGACTGCCTGAAAAGCTGGTGGAGTTAGAAATTCACAAAATTAAGAAGCATTTGGAAGAGCACTTGAATCAGCAAGGCAGAGCAGGTTATGGACCAAGTGTAGACCATTTACAGAGGCACGCAAAAGCTTGGGCACCGCTGGTCAAAATTTCTGTTACTGTGAATAGTTAAGTAAGTAGAAGATGAACTGATCTCCAAAAGTCATAAAGCTAAAGATGGAACATTCTGTTCAACATTTTAAGCAGGATTAGTGTATTATTTTTGTTTTGTACAACTTTAGAGTGATAAAAAGGAAAGGAGCACGATGTAAAAGTTTGGGCACCCCAAGAGATTTGAGCTCTCATATAACTTTTACCAAAGTCTCAGACCTTAATTAGCTTGTAAGGCTGTGTCTTGTTCACAGTCATCAGTAGGAAAGGCCAGGTGGTTCAATTTTCAAAGCTTTATAAATAACCCTGACCCCTCAAACCTTGTCCCAACAATCAGCAGCCATGGACTCCACTAAGCAGCTGTCTAGCACTCTGAAAATTAAAATAAATGATGCCCACAAAGCAGGAGAAGGCTATAAGAAGACAGCAAAGCATATTCAGGTAGCCGTTTCCTCTGTTCGTAATGTAATTTAGAAATGGCAGTTAACAGGAACATTGGACGTCAAATTGAGGTCTGGAAGACCAAGAAAACTTTCTGAGAGAACTGCTCATAGGATTGCTAGAAAGGTAAATCAAAACCCCTGTTTGACTGCTAAAGAGCTTCAGGAAGATTTAGCAGACTCTGGAGTGGTGGTGCACTGTTCTACTGTGCAGTGACATCTGCACAAATATGACCTTCATGGAAGAGTCATAAGAAGAAAACCTTTCCTGCGTCCTCACCACAATATTCAGCAACAGAAGTTTGCAAAGGAACATCTAAACAAGCCTGATGCAGTTTGGAAACAAATCCTGTGGACTGATGAAGTTAAAATAGAACTTTTTGGCCGCAATGAGCAAAGGTATGTTTGGAGAAAAAAGAGTGCAGACTATCATGAAAAGAACACCTCTCCAACTGCTAAGCACGGGGCTGGATCGATCGTGCTTTGGGCTTGTGTTGCAGCCAGTGACACCGGGAACATCTCACTGGTAGAGGGAAGAATGAATTCAATTAAATACCAGCAAATTCTGGAAGCAAACATCAGACCGTCTGTAAGAAAGCTGAAGATGAAAAGACGATGGCTTCTACAATAGGATAATGATCCTAAACACACCTCAAAATCCACAATGGACTACCTCAAGAGGCGCAAGCTGAAGGTTTTGCCATGGCCCTCACAGTCCCCAACCTAAAGATCATCAAAAATCTGTGGAGAGACCTCAAAAGAGCAGTGCATGCAAGATAGCCCAAGAATCTCACAGAACTAGAAGCCTTTTGCAAGGAAGAATGGGCGAAAATTCCCCAAACAAGAATTGAAAGGCTCTTAGCTGGCTGTAGAAAGCATTTACAAGCTGTGATAGTTGCCAAAGGGGATGTTACTAATTACTAACCATGCAGGGTGCCCAAACTTTTGCTTCAGGCCCTTTTCCTTTTATTGTTATTTTGAAACTGTAAAAGATGGAAATAAAACAGTAATCTTGCTGAAAATATTAAAGAAATGTGTCATCTTTAACTTTAAGCCTTTTGGAAATCAGGTTATCTTTTACTCGCTTAGCTATTCATAGTAACAGAAATTTTGACCAGGGGTGTCCAAACTTCTGTGTGCCACTGTATAGATAAATACTTAATGGCAAGCACGTACATGGTGGACTGAAAGGCCTGGTTCTGTGCTGTTTCACATGATAACCTTATGCCTTTGATTATAATCCATTCCAAACTGCCTCTGAACTGATCAGCCATTCCAAACGACACTTAAGAACATACCATACATACCTAAACCAAAAGTCATCGATGAATCAGGAGGTTGTCTGCTGAGGACTAGTTCTGTGGCATTCAAGATTAGTGATCTAAAAATATACAAGAAGTCCCAAGAAAAACCTACAGTAGACTATTTTAAGAGTGAAAAAGCAATTCTGATTGAGATTAGAAATAGAATTGGATGCTTGTCAGATCTGGCAGGGGTTGCAGGCCATTACTTCCCACAAAATGAAACCTAACATCATAAATGGCTGTGGTGCTTCACTCCTTTCCTTTCACTTTTGAAAGGGAGATTAGAATGACAACGATGTGAATCGTTGTCTCAGAAGCCGGCAGCAGAACCTCATTTGAGAGGGTGAAACCTTGTAAGGCATCTTACAATGATGGTGTATCTGGTAGGCCTCTGAAAACCTGTGCAAACCAACTGGTGAGAGTGCTCAAGGACATCTTCGATCTCTCACTGCTGCACTCGGGGGTTCCCACCTGCTTCAAAAGGGCGACAATCATTCCAGTGCCCAAGAAGAGCAGGGTGAGCTGTCTCAATGAACCTAGTGGAACTCGCACTTTCTGTGATAAAGTGCTTTAAGAGGTTGGTCGTGGCCAGAACCAACTCCTGCCTAAGCAAGGACCTGGACCAACTGCAATTTACCTATTGCCACAATAGGTCTGTAGCGGATGCAATCTCACTGGCTCTCCACTCGGCCTGGTCATTAGCAATACCTCTGTCAGTCTGCTGCTTTTTCATCACAGCTCAGTGTTCAACACAATCATACCCTCAGTTCTAATCAACAAGCTCCGAAACCTGGGCTTCTTTACGTTCCCCTGAAACTTCCTCATTGGGAGACCAGTCTGTGTGAATCAGAAAATATTTCTTCCTCGATGACAATCAACACACCCACACCTCAAGGATGCATGCTTAGCCCATTGCTCTACTCTCTCTACACCTACAACTGTGTGGCTAGGCACAGCTCAAGCGCCATCTATAAATTTGCCAATGGCACACGATCACTGCTGGCAGAGTTGCAGATGGTAACAAGAAGGTGAACATGTGTGAGATGAATCAGCTGGTTGAGTGGAGTCAAAACAACACCCTTGCTCAATATCATTAAGACCAAGGAACTGGTTGTGGACTTCAGGAAGGGGAGGTTGAGGGAACATACTCCAGTCCTCGCTGAGGGATCAGCAGTGGAGAGAGTGAGAAGTTTTATGTTCCTCAGTGTCAACATCTCTGAAGAACTGTCCTGGGCACAACATACTGTTGCAATTACAAAGAAGGCATGACACAGGCTATATTTCATTAGGAGTTTGAGGTGACTTGGTATGCCACCAAAAACGCTCGCAAATTTCTACAGATGTACAATGGAGAACATTCTAACTGGTTGCATCACCGCCTGGTATGTAGTGGACACAACACAGGATCTGAAAAAGCTGCAGGAAGATGTAAACAGCCATTTCTATCATGGGCACGAGCCTCTCCAACATCAAGGACACCTTCAAAAGATGATGCACCAAAAAAGGTGGCATCCATCATTAAGGGACTTTATCACTCAGGATGTGCCCTATTCTCATTGCTAGGGGTTACAGGAGCCTGAGGACACGTACTCAATATTACAGGAACAACTTCTTCCCCTCTGCCACCAGAGTTCTCAATGGACAATGAGTCCAAAAAAAGAGAGACCATAACATGGGTTTTGTTCCCAAATGATATTAGTGAATCAGGGAGATAATTAAAGAATATTCAGAAAGATAGTGACTAGTGTTAATTTACTCCAGAATATTGAATTATTTTAGAATTTACAGCTGTCATGGTGTGATGCACAACAGATCACTAGATTACCTGTAATGGTAGTTTAACTGTTGCACCCATAACCACCCCTCTCTTGTCCAGTTCAGAGGTTTCCAAATTAACTTGCAGGGAGATTCTGAGGGTTCAGGGAGTTAAGTGAAGTCCTGTCATCCATCAAGGCATTGTGGTGACCCACTTTCTGCGCAGGCGAACCGGCTCACAAATAGCCAGCACGCGGGTGGAGACTTTGGTAATGCATCTCTGATGTCATTTCCACCCAGAGAGGGCAGGTGTGAGGGATTAAATGCCAGCGCCGTGAAGTTTGAATAAACTAGTCTCGAAATGACTTACCGACTGCATGTCGTTATTTCAGCAGTGCGTGTAGCATGTGTAGCGATGTGCTACAGCATCATTTTTTAATGAGAATAGGATTTTGTGCACCTGAGCCAGCAAATCAGCCAGAGTTCAACCATTGTCCTGTGACCGCACATACTGACCATTTGATCTTAATTTTGTTTCAGCTTTTTTAAAGTTTACATAAATATTTTATATCTATACTATTTTAGTAAGGCAAAGGTGTATTGGAAGCTAGCTATAGCAGCCTATCTGTAAGCATTGTCATTTCCCAGAATTAATGTTTGTCATTAATCCTTATGATATCTGTGTAGATCTACCACTTCAATGATGTATTCCTTACACTATAGTAGCCCCCAACTCTTGTAAGTTTATTCTAATGTAACTATGAGGGAGTCCTCTTCAAAACACAATTTTAATGTAAGACTTTGCTGAAATTCCACCTTGGGATAGGATGAAATCAACAAACTAAAAAATGTCAATAGGAGAGCAACTTTCTAGCCCACAATGCACAAGTACACATATAACATTTCCAGGGTAGTAAAACATCCCTAACAACCTTGTCAGAGAGTTAGGAATAAATTGGCATTGAGCCACCAATAGATATTAAGTTAGAATCAAAATCCTGGTGTTTGAGACAGATTTGATGAGGCGTCTTAAAGGAGGGAAAATTTAGGGGTAGAACTTAATTGCTTAATGCCTTGGCAAGTGAATACATGATCATGGGTAGTGAAGTGATGAAACTCATGGAGTCAGAGGCACAGGAACATAGTTCCGCAAGAACTGATAATCACAAAGGTAGTAGCCAGTAAATCCATGGAGCGATTTGGAAACTTTCTTAATCCGATGCAACTACAATAAAGTTCACACTCAAAGATAAACTATTAGGTCTTTTTTGAAGTTAAATCTCTTTGAACTGAAAGGATAAATGAAGATAATAAATAAAGGTCTTGCGATAAGAGTTCTTTTGTGAAATCAAAACGTCACATTGTGTGTATTATGATGATAGGTGCCTCCTCTCTATTTCTTGACATGTACTTCCCAGTTAGTCTGGATTAGTTGATGGATTCAATGAACTTTGCAACATTGTTTATCATGTACAACAAATTGGAACTTCGCCAAAATCTTTTCCTCTCAAGTAACTAGTGTGTTGTAAGACAATGTGAGTATCCTCTTGTCGTTGGCTTCTATTATAAACTGAAACATTGATTCTAGAAGTAGACAATGCATGGCTAAATATCAATAACTCTAAACCTACTATATATTCTGTCTGAAAAACATCCCTTTGACGCCAATGTCCTAATGCTGTTGTAAACACCAGTATTGGGATAAATTTGGCATGTGTTATGTCCTAATGATGTTTAAAAAAACAACTAAAATGATGTTTAAAAAAAACAAATGACTTCCTTGAAAAGAGTCCTGAATTTCTACTGGGTTTGAAATCCATTTTCGGACGACTGTCCCCAAAGCTAAGATTATCTCTTATGTATTGCTGCATTACTTTGAAGAATAATTCTAAAACCATTCTTTGATGTGGCTTTCAACTCAAATTGAGTTTACCAAGTTAACTGAAAGAGTCACTTCTGTGTAAAATGGGATATTCTTCAATAGCTTAGATGAAGACAAGTAAAGAAATCATTTGAATGTACAGATGATCTGGGGCTGAACCTCTCTAAATCAAATCAAGACTCCATATACTTTTCCATCACAAGCATTGGATTGCACTGGATTCATTGAGAATGAGATGTGTAACTGTGCAAATGAGATTCCACTATCTGCAGTCTCTTTTGTTGGTCATCATGCATTATTTTCTGAAGTTAGAAAATTCCAAGAGATGGTATTACAACAGTACTAATCATGATTTCTGTTTCAAATTTTAGTGATTATGTAAATCACTAAGGATTGCTCTATTTCTATAAAAAAGCTGCTTCTGGGGAAAAAAAAGCAGCCACAAATGGACCGTGAATCCTTGAAAGAAGGTTCATCAAAAATGTTTGGGAAAATCTGATCTATAAATAGAAAATATAATCAGATGGGATTCTGGGATTGTTCATGTCATCATATCTTTAGCCCAATTTTGGTTTGATAATTTTCCCCATGATAAGGGCAAAAATGAGTTAGGTTGACTAGGCATCAGGTTAGATCTTGTTTGAACTAGAGTATCCAAAACAAAATGGTACTACACTATTACAATGTTCTGGATAATGTGCTCAAAGCTCAAGATGAATTTGAATTGATAATTTCTGATCAAATGCAAAAGCAGCAACTCTCAGCCTTTACTTGGAGCTAAAGGCAGGAAGTATTTTCTGCACATTGGCGATTGTTCATAAAAGGCCAGCTCATGGCCTTCAGTATAAGCAGAAACCACAGGAAACAACTGGCTTTCTTTTTTACATGTGACAAGTTTTCTGATAGGGAGAAAGACTTAACTTGTTTTGATTTTTCATTTTCAATTCTAAGTATCACTCTTGCAGAATGTAGTAACTCACATTAGGGCAGGCGTTCCCAACCTGGGGTCTACAGACCTCTTACTTACTGCTATTGGTTGAAGGTTGTGAACCCCTGCTTAAGGGTCTGGCTCCATACAGTAGCACCATTCCAAAACCTTGTGCCAGCAACAATATGATAGTGAGAAGGTGGACGGTGCTCACATCTAACATATAGTGCTGTGTGTTTCCAGTTTATGCCACTGAAGAGCAAGCTGGAGCCTAAACTCCAGGCTGAGTTCATCCTCATCTTTGACAACAACCTTAGCTTGTGTAGTTTTTGCTTCTTTGCTCCCTTTTAATCCAATTGATTCAGACATAATCTCCCCCAGAGCAAAGCCAAGTACAAATAGAGGCATCTGGTGAAAGACCTTATCTTGGATTTTCTATGCCTTAAAATGTAAGCATCAGAAAATGAGCAAGCACTCAAAAGAAACACATTAACAGGCCAAGAGCCTTGCAACCTTGGAAGGACTCAATATAGGACTCCACAAAGGATCAGCAAGTTTTCTGAATGAATAGTTGAGTCATACTGGTTAAATCCTCAATCCCTGCTAAATCAGCTCTGAGCTGCTGTAATGGTGCTGGAAGTGACTTCAATAGTTGTCGTGTGTTTTATCTGGGGCGAAAAGGACCAGCCTGGATCCCACAACTAATCAATATCAATTTCCACATGTGGGTATGTAGATCCATAGGTGGCAGATGAAACCCAATTAGCAGTGATGCCGTATGCTACCTAAAGATCAAAGGGCATATCAATCAGCATCTATGAAACTGTAGCACAGGAAGAAGCCAGTTAAGAGAAAATAGTCGGGGGCACCGCCAAACATGAAAATTAGTTTGTGATCATATGTAAATGTTTCATTGATCCTAACTAATAACTCTCTGCCTCTTTCCATAAATGCTGCATGATGTGCCGAGCATTTCTGACACTTTGTGTTTTCCATTTTGATTTCCAGTGAGGGCGTGATAAACCTGTTCTGCTGAAAGGCTATTCACCTGAAATGTTAATTTTCTTTCTTTCTTCGCAGCTACTGTTTGACCTGCCGAACATTTACAGCATTTTCAGTTTTTTATTTTAGTTAGATCATCAAAATGCATGAAATTCTTATGTTGATTACATTTGATTTTAGGTGCTAAAGTCATAGAGTGGAGCAGCTATTTTCATTCAAATCTTCTTCCCAGACTGCATGCTGCCTGAAACTGTGAACACTGCTTCAAGACATCCTGCGATTCACAACTTTACTGCCCACCACCATGCCTTGGAGCAGCTGAAACAAACTGCTAACTTAATTCTGGATTCCATCTACTCCTTGATGCAATAAAAAAAATAATGAATTGCCTTGTAAATTGAACAGTGCAGCACACTTAAAAAACTGTAAATTAAATGGCGAAATCCAAACCGAGCAATCTGATTTAGGAGTGGACTTCATCTTAAATGTTAGACCAAATAAAGTAGTTTGATGAAAAGAAACTATCCACTGTGGGAATAGCAAACTTGGCAAATAGTTCAAAAGTTCGAAATGTGTAGGACTGTGGCTTTAATTGATGCATAAATCATTGTGGACAGGAAATGGATTTCTAGCTCTCCCACCCTTTTCCTCTTCAATTTCTTGCCAAGAAGAGTTTTTAAAAAGTAATGTTTCATTATTCTGTGCAAGACTAAACTCCTCTCACTTTAAATGATGGAAACAAAGCCACTAAATCTTCCAAAAATATTGTTTGCACTGGACATAAATGTTCCTAAGTTATTCTTCCATGAACCAGTGTAGGCAACAATATCTGTACTTGCAGAGAGCTCACACAGCACAGATTGGGAGGCTACCTCTCCAACTAATAATGCACTGGGAAGTCCAATCAATGTCAATGCCTGATGTTAGAGAGTCACTTGTGGGCATCTAATGGGACAAACTCTCCTTACAAGCCTGCAGCACTATCTTAATAGGGAAAGCAAGAAACATGCAATGTGGAGAGGTAATAGAGTGAGCATATTCAGTGATTTCAGTTCCATTACCATATTTTAAGTACTTGAACCTACATTATTTTGTAATTATATCCTTCCCACCACTAATGCTTTTATTACATGAGATTGATTGGTTGCTTCACTCATCAGAGACTGCTCTGAGTGAACCGAATGCCTCCAATTTATTTAACACTTCTTCTGTAACTTTTGATACAACGAAGATACGTCTCTGGAGCAGGAAACTGTGCTGTCTTAAACTAAGTGACTAAAGTTAGCTTTGGGATTTCTTCAGCATTTAAAAAAAATTGAAGCATTTAAAAATTAGTAACACTTGATTTATTCATCGTTTCCACTGTCTGGTCACACTGTAACTACTCTGTCATAACATTTACACTTCAGCAACCTCCAGCATTTCACAGATCCTGGCAGATCTACAGCGGGGCCACGTTATGCGATTTCACAATTAGATTGGAATGTAGAAGGTCAGTCGTTCCCAGAACAGACATTTAAATCTAAAACACACGGTGGGAAAAGATTCGCTCAGAATGTTGTATACTAACAACTCTAGAGGAGCAGGAGAATCACCAAGATCTCAAACATGGTGAAGGCAAATGCATTATCATTAAATTACAATGAACTGTAATTCTTAATGTTTCTTTATTATTGCAGCTATATTTGTAGATTTATTCTTCAACTTGCTGGTGCTTTATTGGCCATGTTTACTTATAGATTAACAGCGCTAGCATTTATTGGTATATTTCTTATCTATTAATGCTAGTTTGTTCTAGGAATATGAACTTTGAACTAATAGAACTCATGTGTGGTCAAGCGTACAAAATCTGGCAGTCACAGGCTGACAAAAAAGACTTCAATGTGCAAATTACCAAAATATATGCAGCTTATGTCATACAAAGTCCAGCATTTAACTGAAAATAAGAGCAAGAGAACAAAAAAAACAGCCTTTTACCATTTCTATATGAAGTAAGAGATTCTACATATGCAAGAGAGAATGAACAGGTTTGGAATCTTTGGAAAGAGATTCAGAGATGACCTAATACAGTTCTTTAAAATGACGAATGCGTTGAACAAGATGGACATTGAGTGTATGCTTTCAACCTGTGGGATAATCCTAAACTTGGAGCCAAGAGGTACTACAGACTCAAAGGAGAAATTTCTTTTGCACAGGGTGTCTGAAATGTGGAACTCGCGACCACAGGAAATGCTTGAAGCAAATAGCTTAGATGGTTTCAGAAGGAAACTGGAGGAGTACATGAAAGGAGAAGGAGTAAGACAGTTTGTAGAAGGCTGAGATGGAATGGATAGAGCTGTGTGGTGATTCAGCACCAGCAGAAAATACTTTGTTTCAGTGTTGTATATTCTATGTGATACTTTAACCCAGAAGAAAGCATAAATTTTATTCTCTTCCTTTATGTAATGTTAGATAATTTTCGCTGACTGTTGGAAGAGAGTGCGAAAGGGATCCAGTTAACAGCGTTGCGAAGACTCTGAAAAACAGCTACTCAATTGCTGACACCTCCATCGTTCTTGGATCCACTTTTTTTTTGTGGCCAAGGTGCAAGAGAGACTTGCATTACCATGCAAGCTGGAACCCGATGTCATTAGCACTCCAATTACGTTTTAAGGCTCCGCAGAGCAGGCATCCAGCCCAGGTGCTACAGATCACTGAGTCATCTTCAGATCCCACAATTCTCGTCTGTTCAAAGCTGCCCTGTTCCTCGTTCTGCAGCTTAAGAATGGCAGATGCTGATGGATTGCAAATGAGTCCCAGGAGTTAAAGTAGTGTGGATTTCAAAAGAGGCAATAATATCTCTTTGTCAGAATACTATTTGAGCAACACAGGTTTAGACCTTCAGCCTCCACCTACAACTTCACACAGGACAAATCGATGCAAGTTATTGGTCGCATTATTGATTCTGATGCAGCTGCAGATAACTTAAAACACAATCTAAAGCTTCATTATGGAGAACAGATTATTACCATCTTGATAGCCTCACCTCAACGTACAGAAGAGGAAATATTCCTATCTTATCACCCAGCATTCCTTCAGCCCAGTTGTCATCAATTCTCCTTATGACAGTCAGAATTTCATCCTGAAACCCAAAGAAGATATGCATGTTAAAGATCAAATGAAAATCACAGCAACTATAAAAACTGCAGTACAAACAAGTTTCAGGTGCTATAAATTTGCTGGTTCTTCTCTGTGGGCTAGTAATCATTCTCTGCAATACCATCTTTATGCAGCAAACAATAATTTTCTCTGTGACTGCACACACAGATGTAAGTATTTTTTAGAAGTTGTAGCCTGGTTCTCCAGGAGTATGACAACCACTCATGGAGGAGCATAAAATATTTAATTGATGTTGCTGTTCCAATATTCTAACACAAGCATCTGCTTTACAAATGCTATGGACCTTGAACACAGAAGCAACTCTTAAATGGAATTTACAAGTCTGCTCTGATACAAGATTCCAGTCCTTGAATCACCCTGGGATACATTGCCAGTCACTCAGATAAGGATGGGTCCTTGAATTTGTGTTGGACTTGGTCTCATGCTCTACGTGAGATTTGTTCCAGTGTTCCCACTGTTCTTAACACAGCTCCACAAGAGGCACAAGATCTGTAACTCCAGCATGTACAATGCATGGTGGCTTCCAATGTCTTAGAAAACCAGACCTTTCAAAAACTGGTGCTACTAACTGTACAAGAATTTCTCAGTCCATGTCTCTCAATGAATATCATCTTTGAAAGTAATACATTGAGATTTTAATCTATTGGCATTCTTCCCTATATTGTGATACCTGATTACAAAAGGACCTTTTTCCATTTCTAGAGCTGCCCCCACAACCTTGGTTTCCTTTGTGAAACTATACATTTATCTATCTTTGCACAATTTTTAACTCTATGTTATCCAAGCTTATCTAACAAGTCAGCGTTCACCAACTACCCATAGGTATGCCACTTTCCTCTGGACAGAGTTCCAGAACGTGATTGGTATATGCTAAGTGTTCTTCCCCACATGATAAAGATTAGCTTTATCTGTCACACGTACGTCGAAACACACGGTGAAAAGCATCACTTGAGGACTGTGCTAGGCAGCCCGTAAGTGTCACCATGCTTTTGGCACAACAAGTATGCCCACAATTTATCAACCCTAATCCTAACCCAAACGTTTGGATATTGTATTGTAACTCTTCTTCTTTCTCCCAAGTTTATCAACACTAATTCTTCTATTACTTATGTGGGCCTTTTACTTGTTGCTTTTAATGATAAAATGCCACCCAACAAATATTTGTCCTTTCTGCATTCTTAGTGTAGCATAATCAAAACTTAGTCCTTGTCTTCGGTCTTTCCTAGGGCTCAAGAACAGCAGAACGCTACAACTCTCTATATCAATCTTTCTGTATCTTCACACTCTTAAACCAATGTTACCTGAGCACTACTTTCTCATTGGCTTTGTGCCTTTCTAAATTCTGCACCCAGGGCCTTAACTGCTTAGTTGACAAGTCACAACCTTCACAACACCAGATCGTAAAATTGCCAAAAGATTTGAGTACAAATCTATTGGGTCAGTCTTAACTCAGGGCATGTCCTGAATGGATAAATCCAGTGAAAAGATATAAAACACAAAGCTTAGCCTAATATAAGAACAATAGAATAAATTGGGTCTATAATCTAAGCAGTTCAGGGGCAAGGGGTAAGAGCAAAATGGTGAAGGAACTTTATTCAACAACTAGGGGAGAAAATAGAGAGAGACTGAAACTGTTCAGCATCAGATATACCTTATGGGCTCTGGCGAGTGAGTAAGGGTACAACAAAATAACAACACTTCTACATTACTTCAGCTTATTTTGGGTACTTTAGAAATCCACCCTGACAGTTTTCAGTATTGACACTCCAGAATCCATGATTGAAGAGGGGCTGCAGCAGCAATAATCCCATCTGAGTGAAGTCCATGAGGTAGGTGGTAACTCCCCAGGGTTTGTTCCAAGGTAAACTGCATATAGATCAGGGGTGATCCATATTCATCATTTGCCACAGCAATTCCCGTTGTGAGAGGGTTGGGGGCAGGTGGAGTTAAAACTGACACTACGCATGAAGAGAAAACTGTCCGGTATAATTGAAATAGTTGTGATTTATTATTCAGATTCTATAAAAAAACCTGATAGATCTTGAAAATTTCCCTAAATTAGTAGCAATTCCTATTTTATCTTTCCTTCTCCATTAGAAGACAGCTGAAAAATATACATGGTTGGGCCTGAAGCTGATTCATCATCATTCTTTTCCAATAAAAGTAATTCTGTATTTAAATGAACTAAATTCAGCAGAAAGTCACTTCTGGAAATGAATCAAATTTATTTCTATTGATCCAAATTTACAACAGGAACTAAACCATTTATTTTTTCATAATTTATTTTCTCTTTCTCCATTAAGCAGATTTTGAACACCTATGGTTTTTAAATTTTTGAACACTATTAGGGAGACACATTAAAAATTCAGTTTAGATGGAGTGAGTGACAAATGAATGATATACGTGGCATTCAGAAGAGGACAATTTACAATAGGAACTAAACCATCAGAGGTTTGTACCCACAGACATGGAACACACTAAAATAAAATAGGAAGGTAGTGAGATCAATTGCTAATTTAGGACCTTGAAATTAGAAGCATATAATTTCCATAATCTATTTCTAAACAGCCAACAGCCAGTTTTCACCTAATTTGTCCAGAATCTTGCTCAAAAATGCCTTCAAGCCAACTCTGATTTAAGATAATTGAATCTTATGCCATACATACTAGTTAATTGGGGCACATTGGGGACAGTACTTTTTGGCCCAATAAAGCGGCTGCTTTAATTTGCCAAATTTTCTTGCAAATAGTTAAAGAGGTATAAAAAAGACAAATTACCATACAGCTGAGTAGCAATTTATGAATTTAAATGAAATACAGAGCAAATTAGAACACTTGCCATACTGCTATAATACTATAAAACGGTGCACTGGTTCCTAATAGCTACTGATAGAGGAATTACTCCAGTGTACAATGCCGCGTTCTTTTGATTGACTGCAAATTAACAAGATCAGCACAGATACCTAGTGCAGATAGTCGACTGGCTTCAAACAGTACTTTTGATGATTGCATCCTCAAATCTTCATTTTAATCAACATTCAATTTGATTGTCAACACCCTCAAGTTCTTCATAGTTCCTAACTTGAAGTAGTGAAATCGTTTCACTTTCAGTCCTGGGCATTTCTAGTGTTTAAAACCTAAGTGAGTAAAATCATTCTGAATTGTCTTATTGTCTATTACTCACCTACTATCAGTGACAAAAATCACTGCTTTCTAACACACTACTGATGCTACTTAGAACATTTTCAAGCAATAGTCTTTTGCCCCAAATTAAGCGACATAGTGTCCCGAATAAACAAAGGGAACCTTAGCTATTTTCTTGATTAGTTTTCGCTCTTTGTGACTTGTCTGAAATAAACAGTTGCCCCAAATAGTTGATAGCCCAGTTAACCAGAATCCACTGTCTATGTAATACTAAACATGTACATAATTATGATTATGAATTGATATTACGAAGCATAAAAGTTTTAACAAAATGATAAAACTTGGTGGAAAGGAAATGATCTAAGTAACTGACCTTCACCGGAATTATCGATGATGTTCTCAACACTGGACTGGAAGGGTGGGTGGAACTGAGGCTTTCCTCACATCTCAGGACAAATAATAGTGAGAATTTTTTTTTTAAGAGTCCTTGAAATAATTTAATTTAAATAATCTAGAGTAACACACACAAAATGCTGGAAGGACTCAGCAGGTTAGGCAGCATCCTTGGAGAGGAATAAGGAGTTGACATTTCAGGTCAAGAATCTTGATGACATCTCAGAAAATCAATTACATTTTACTATGTGTAACAACCTACATATTACTTAAACTCTATTTGTTGGCCACATTGTGCCTGTGGTTGTCCATTTTCCATCATTTGCTGAACAGATGGAAAAAGGTGATTTTGTTTTCAAAGCCTTCACTGTGTGATGAAGATGTGTTCAAACTCCAGTTTACATTGAAGGGCATATCTTGCATATAATTAGTGGGGACACTGGTTATATGCAAGATATATAGCTTACATTGTTTGAATTTTCTTCATGTAGATTCATCTGATATTAGAGGAAGGTGTATCTTAGCTGGTAAAGAGTATGAGAATATGAGACCAGGCACTGGCTATTTGGCTCATCAAGCCTATCCTGCTGTTCAATATGATCATGCCTAATTTAACCTCGGTCTCATCTCTTTTGTGTCAGTTCCCTGACCTTTGAAAGAGTTAATTAGCTTTCTAGAAACCTAGGCCTTTATAGCACAGATTGGGGTCCTTCAACCCAATTCATCTGTGCCGATCGTAATGCCAGTCTGACTAATCCCAATTGCCTGCATTAAGGCTTTAAAACTTCCTGATCCAAGTGTATGTTCAAATGTCTTTTAAACATTGTGATCATGTCTGTCTCTACAACTTTGCCTGGCATTTTATTCCATATAACCATCACCCTCTGTATGAAAAACCTGCCCCTTAGATCTCTTTTTAAAAATCTCCCTTCTTACCTGTGCCCACTAGTTCAAGACTCCCCTACCCTGGGAAAATGTCTTTAACTATCCATCCCATCTATTCCCCTCGTCACCTTGCAGACCTCTAAAAGGTCACCCCTCAATCTGCAATACTTCAGTAAGTACAGACCCAATCTATCCAATCTCTCTGAACAACTACAGCCTTCATTCTGAGTGATATGCTAGTGAATCTCTTAGCACTCTCCCCCTATCACTACCACATTTTCCTATAGTTTGGGGACGAGAATTGTACACAATACTCCAAGTTTTGCACACCAGCAACATGACATCCCAACTCTTATATTCAATGCCCTCTGCCTATAAGGGCAAGCATGCCACATAATTTCATCACTGCCTTATCCTCCTGTGTTGGCATTTTCAGGGAACTGTGAATATGTGCCTCAAGAGCTATCTGCATATCAACACCTGCCAATTACTGTATGTGTTCTGCCTGTATTTAATGTCCTAAAATTTTACCTTAATCTTGTCTGGATTAAATTCCATCCGCCACTGGTACATCTAATTTTCCAGCTAAACAATGTCCCTCTGTATCAGTAGACAAGCTTCTTTTTTAACTAAATGAACTTATTTAATAAACCACCTATGTTATATCCAAGTAATACTGGCATTTAGATAGGGCAAATGCAAGCAAGGTTTTTCCACTGAGGTTAGGTGGGACTACAACCTGGGGCCATGAGTTAAGGGTGGAAGGTGTGAAGTTTAAGGGGAACATGAGGGGAAACTTCTTCACTCAGAGGTCATGAGAGTGTGGAATGAGCTACCAGCACAAGCGGTGCATGTACGTTCCTTTTCAACATTAAGAGATGTTTGGATAGCTATATGGATTGTAGGGGTACAGAGGGCTATGGTCCCAGAACAGGTCGATGGGAGTAGGTGGTTTAAATGTCTTCAGCATGGACTAGATGAGTCAAAGGGCCTGTGTCTGTGCTGTATTTCTCTATGATTTCCTCAATTGAGGACACTATGCCATTTGCCTTCCAAAATACGCCTTTACCTGCTTGCTAATGGTTTGTGATTTGTGCAGACCCTCTGTACTGTGCTCATCTGCAATCTTTCTTCATTCAATTAATAGTCTGTCTTTAGATTCCTCTTACCAAAGTGCTTTACATTTCTCCACTTTAAACTCCATTGAACAAGTTTTTGCCCATTCACTCAACCTATCTATATCCAGTTTCAAAGTCTTTGTAACATGAAGTCTTTACATTCTGATATCAATTGTAACTTAGCTTGAGATTGCAAATTGTAAGTAGGTCATATAAAATGGAGTGCTACACTGATTGATTGATATTTAATAATTTTTCAATTAACCCTGGAGAGCAAGCAGCCTAGCTAGCTTTTGAAGGAATCCATGCCCTTTCTGTAACAGTATGCTGTCATTGTTATTTTGCTAAAAGTGTTTGTTACACTGTCAAAACTAACCAGAAGTTGGGGTTGTCTGGAATCCACATAGGTATAAGTTAAGATAAAAGTTAAGTATCCCCAACTCAAAAACAAATATTTTGGACATTTGCTAAATAATCATTTTACCTTGCAGAAAGTCAAACAATCTTTATCTTGTTCTTTATCTTTTACTTCAAAGTCATAAAGTGCTTTGCCCTGAGGAGGTGGCTGTGGAAGTGGCTTGATACACTGAATATAACTAGCTGGGAAGAAGCCGTGGGTCCCATTCAGCTCGCCGTGATACCAGTTCTCATCCACCTTACGTCGTAGAATGATGACATCGCCTTTGCAGAACCTTAAATCGCCAGGCTCCTTCCCTTCGTAGTTATAGAGTGCCTTTGCACAGGGTAACTGTGGAATACTCTGAAAGATAAAGCATAGAACAATTTTATGTCAGCTGCAGTGCTGATTAGAGTTTAATGTTCTGTATTGATAATTCCCATATCCTCAAAATGACATTTTCTTTTGCTCAAAACACTTACTTCCAATTGGATTTATTGGAATCTAATTAATTGGTGCTTAGGGTTAAAGTTTTCCATGGCAATGATCTCCTCCCAAAGAGATACTAAGTGACTTGAATCTCTATTAAAATCAAATTAAACCTCGGTGAGCATCAGACAGAGAAAGAAACCTCTTCTGGAGGTTGCTTGGCTTCAGTTCAGCAAAGCACATGAAGCAAATTAGATTCTATTATTGCAATGTTTTGTCAAAGTGTGATTGCAATTCACTGATCATTGTAGCTCTCATTTGATTCCTCAATGCATGTGTAGCTCATTTCCTCGATGTGTAATCTAACCACAATCCCTCTGAACTAAGGAAACCGCTGGTCCATGTCCCTCTATGTCTCATCCTCTACTCCTACTCCTTTCCCAGGGGCCTTCATTCTCTGGGATCCTCACTTCACAACCTGCTGCCTGATATGACTACTTTAGAATTTATTTAAATCTTATGTCCATCCCACAAGGTGAGGGAGCAAAAATCTTTGTGTTATGACTCCATTGCAATGTACAGACACGTGAATGTAAAAGTCTGATGGCTTGTAGAAAGAAGCTGTCTGCAGCCTGGCTTTAATGCTGGGGTAGTAGTTGCCAGACGGAAGCAGCTGAAACAGTTTATGGTCGGGGTGACTGGTGTCCCCGATGATATTCCAGGTCTTCTTTCTGCACCTGCTGCTGTAAATGTCCTCAATGGAGGGAAGTTCACGTCCACAGATGTGCTGGGCTGTCCATACCACTCTCTGCAGTGCCCAGCGATCAAGGTTGGTACAGTTCCCATTCCAGGCGGTAATACAGCCAGTCAGGATGCTCTCAATGGTGTCCCTGTAGAAGTTCTTGAGGACTTGAGAGCTCATGTTGAGCTTCTTCAGTCACTTGAGGTGGAAGAGATGTTGTGGTTTTTTTTTGTCACAAAGCTGGTGTGTACAGTCCAGGTGAGATCATCGCTATGTGTATACCAAGGAACTTGAAACTACTCACTCTCTCAACTGCAGGACCATTGTTGTTGATCAGGGTGAGCCTGTCTCCGTTCCTCCTATAGTCCATGATCAGCTCTTTTGTTTCTTGGACATTGAGGGAGAGGTTGTTATCCTGGCACCACTGTGTCAGAATGTCAACCTCTCCTCTGTAGGTTGACTCACTGGAGCTGTGTGTGGCCGCACAGTTGTGGGTGTAAAGGGAGTAGAGAAGAGGGACTCAGAACACAACCCTGGGGCTCAGAGGGGCAGAGGCAAGGGAGCTCATGTTTGCCACCTGTTAGCAATCCGATAGGTGGGGTGCAGGCAGGGGTCTCTGAGCTTCTTGTCAAATCTGGAAGGAATTATGGTGCTGAATGCTCTCTAGGAACATCCCTCTTCTCCAGGTGAGTGAGGACGTATGATACACAATGATGAGATCTTCACATCTATGTCCGGAGTCTGTAAAGACATCAGAATCACATTCTAACGACGTTTACGGTGTTCTACACAATGAATCTGGTACTCACCTGTCATTCAAGTTAAGCTCTCTAACCTTGCAAGAGGGAGAAGTCAAGGAAAGAGAGAATGGCTCTTGTCCCACAGAATTCATCTTTCTGAGTGTTATCAACTCTGGTAGTTCACATTCCCCAATGATGAATGCTGCCAGAAACAGAGGACAGGAATTCTGAAAATCCAGATTGACCTGGCTGCTGTGTTAATGGGACAATTTTTGGCACGGACAATTGGAGATTATTGAGTGGAACTCCTCTGGGCAATGGCTACCTCCTCTCTCAGGAAGCTGTCATTTATTGACATCACTTTTCCTTTGCTTAAATTAATATCCATTTTGAATGCATGTGTGACAATTACAATGGAATAATGAGCAGCAAGATATGACATAAGGCGGAGATCTGTAACAAGTCGTGACACCAACATAGACAGCAGACTAAGTGGTTTTCCTTAAGATCACATATCTCTGTACAACTGTCTTTGAAAAGTTGTCCCTTTGAAGATGTTCTTCTTCAGTGAGGTTTAGACAGGATACAGTGTTTCTGAAGAATTACGTAAGTAAGTTCTTTTATGGGCATATTGCTCCTCCTGAGCTGAGGTTGTCAACCCTCCCTGTAACAGCTAATCTGAATTGAATTGACTATATTTCTTACGTCCTTCACATACATGAGGAGTAGAAGTCTTTACGTTATGTCTCCATCTAATTGTGCATTAACAGTAATTTATAATAAATAGAATAGTCAATGTAACATAGAAATACACTCAAGTCAGCATGAGTTAATCAGCCTGATGGCCTGGTGGAAGAAGCTGTCCCGGAGCCTGTTAGTCCTGGCTTTTAAACTGCAGTACCATTTCCCTGATGACAAGATTTGGGGGCCCATACCGAACTTCCTCAACCGTCTGAGGTGAAAGAGGCGCTGTTGTGCCTTTTTCACCACACAGCTGGTGTGTACAGACCACGAGGTCCTCAAAGATGTGGATGCTGAGAAACTTAAAGCTGTTTACCCTCTCAACCCCAGATCCATTGATATCAAAGAACAAAGAACAATACAGCACAGTACAGGCCATTCGGCCCACAATGTTATGCCGACCCTTAACCCTGACTCCCGTATAACACTCCACCTTAAACTCCTCCATATACCTGGTTAGTGGTCTCTTAAATTTCACTAGTGTATCTGTCTCCACCACTGACTCAGGCAGTGCATTCCACGTACCAACCACTCTCTGAGTAAAAAACCTTCCTCTAATATCCCCCTTGAACTTTCCTCCCCTTACCTTAAAGTCATGTCCTCTTGTATTGAGCAGTGGTGCCGTGGGGAAGAGGCGCTGGCTGTCCACTCTATCTATGCCTCTTAATATCGTGTATACCTCTATCACGTCTCCTCTCATCCTCCTTCTTTCCAAAGAGTAAAGTCCTAGCTCCCTTAATCTTTGATCATAATGCATACTCTCTAAACCAGGCAGCATTCTGGTAAATTTCCTCTGTACCCTTTCCAATGCTTTCACATCCTTCCTATAGTGAGGCGACCAGAACTGGACACAGTACTCCAAGTGTGGCCTAACTAGAGTTTTACAGAGCTACATCATTATCCGCGACTCTTAAACTCTATCCCTCAACTTATGAAAGCTAACATTCCATAAGCTTTCCTAACTACCCTATCTACCTGTGAGGCAACTTTCAGGGATATCAATAAGGGTTAGCCTGTTTCCATTCCTCCTGTAATCCACAACCATATTAATCATCACCATATTAATTTTTCCAGTTAGATAGTTGGATGTAACATCTGGGGCTGTCACTTAAGGAACATTTGACTTGCTAAATGTAGGAAATGTCACCCACTGTGTTTCAGCAGCTTTGGGTGGCCCTTGAGCAACCTGTACTAGTCAACAATGTTCCTTTAAATCACAAACAAGGTTGCAAAGTAGCATTGATGAATTGTGTAAATTACTGAAGTGCTGATTTGCAGCCACGATACCCAATTCATCCTGTGAAAGCTGACACTCTGCCCACATTGGTGCTATCACTACTATTGTAGAACTTGGGCAAAAATTGGTTCAATTTCAAGTCGTTTGGCTTTAGGTAGTCTTGGGCCAATTACTGCATGTACTGGCTACATAGCACAATTTCCCAGCAGCACAGTCACAGTTAACTGCAGCTGAACCTCAAACCACAGATACCACTAATGAGCACACAGCTTCTTCTTTTCCAACGCTGGGATTTCACTAAGAATATACTTACTGTAACCAGTAGCATATATGCTGACAGACATTTTAAAAACTGTAATAACTATAACTGAATTTAGATACTTGACAGACTGTTAATTAACTTTTTATGCACAAATACTACCACCTATATAATTAAAAACCTTGCAGTTGGCACATTGTGCTTTTCAAAGGTATCCTAAAGCATGGTCTGAGGTGCCACACTCCACATTCAATATTCAGAGCAAAATAATAGGAAACTGCTGAAATTAGGTAAAATATCATGGGCTACCATTAAATTTCTTTTTTTTCATTTTTTTAAATTAGTTTTTCAAAACATTTTACAAATTAAAAACCCCAAATCCCAATGAGGAACATTAAAACAGTGCAAAATTAAGCATACAATAACAATATACTACAAAGGAAGAGAATTTAGCAAAAAAAAGCACCTGAATTAAAGACAAGTAAGCTTAGTGTCCTCCCCAAGCCCCACAACACAAGAAAAAACAACAGCAACTCCAGACCAACCACAACACAATATAGAGAGTATAAGTCAGGACAGCCAAACTCCCAGACTGTGAATACACTTAGCAACAGAGGATAATAATGCCTTCTACCAGAAAAAAAAAGCTGAAAGCAAGGGACCAAAAAGAAAAAAAAACACTAGTCAAGAGGGTGGTTATGAAAGTACTCGATAAAAGGTCCCCAGACCTTATGGAACTTTAGATCCGAATTGAGAACTGAATAATGAATTTTTTCGAGGTCCAAGCCGGCCATGATGTCGTTAAGCCATTGAGCATGAGTGGGCGGGGCAACATCTCTCCATCTGAGGAGGATCAAGCGTCTAGCCAGGAGAGAGGCAAAGGATAATATTCGGCATTTGGTCGGACCCAGACATAAATCTGTCTTGCCCCAAAAACCGAACAGAGCAATTAAGGGGTTTGGTTCTAGGTGCTGATTCAGAATACACGATAACGTAGTGAAGACATCTTTCCAGAATTTCTCCAAGCTAGGACAGAACCAGTACATATGGATGAGAGAGGCCACGCCCCTCTTGCATTTATCACAGAGCGGACTAACGCTAGGGTAGAATCGAGATAGTTTAGATTTGGACAAATGGGGTCTATGAACAATCTTAAACTGTAAAAGGCAGTGGCGAGCACAAAGAGAGGTTGAGTTAACCGATTTGAGAACTGAATCCCAGCTCTCCTCAGATAAGGAGATATTTAAATCCTGCTCCCAGGCCATTTTGATTTTATCCATGGGGGCCCGTCGTAAGGCTGCTAGTTTATCTCGGATGATTGATATTAAGCCTTTACCTAGTGGATTCATGGAAAGAAATAGGTCCATAGCATTTTTCGCAGGCATTTCAGGAAAGTTAGGAATTAAAGGAGTAATAAAGTGTCGGATTTGGAGATATCTGAAAAAATGAGCATTGGGCAGATTGAACTTAACAGAGAGCTGCTGAAAAGAAGCAAAGCGATTATCAATGAAAAGATCTTCAAAATGTCTAATGCCCTTCCTATACCAAACCTGGAATGCTGAATCGTATGTAGTAGGTAAAAAAAGGTGATTATGAGCAATAGGGCTGGAAACGGAAAACCCCTGGAAACCATAGCATTTCCTGATCTGAGCCCATATTCGCAAAGTGTGTCTAACAAGAGGATTAGCTATTGATCTGGGCAGACTACTAGGGAGTGCAGAGCCAAGAAGTGCAGAGATAGATAATTCTTTAGTGGAGCTCAGCTCCATCGGCACCCAGTTAGGGCACTCGGGTTGGCCATGGAAGAAAGACCAGAAGGTAGCACAGCGTATATTAGCTGCCCAATAATATAAACGAAAGTTAGGTAAAGCCATGCCACCCTCTTTTTTAGATTTTTGGAGATGGATTTTATTAATTCTAGAGCGCTTATTCTTCCACAGATATGACAAAATAATAGAGTCTAAGGAATCAAAAAAAGATTTAGGAATAAAAACTGGGATAGATTGAAATAGGTATAAAAATTTGGGGAGAACATACATTTTAACAACATTAATACGACCTACCAAAGATATAGCTAGAGGTGACCATTGTACCAGACTCTGTTTTATAGCATATGAAAGATTGGCAAGGTTTTCATGAAAGAGATCTTTAAACTTCCTTGTGACTGTAATTCCAAGATAAGTAAATTGATTATGGACTACTTTAAAAGGGAGATCATGAAATGTTAGTTCTTGTGCTTCTTTATTAATTGGGAGAAGTTCACTCTTATGTAAATTAAGTTTATAGCCAGAGATCTGGCTAAACTGGTCAAGAAGTGAAAACATTAGAGGTAAGGATGTAGACGGATTTGAGAGAAAGAGTAATAAGTCATCAGCATAGAGAGAAACTTTATGCTCAACACCCCCTCTCCAAATACCATTAAATTTCTAATTGAATAAACATGAGCAACTGATGTTGTAGAATGATAGGTGAATTCATTCAAACAAACGTAGTTGATGCAGGGATAATGCTTCCCTTCTCTGGAGTGTCTACAACCTTAGGTTACAGTCTTAAAGGAAACTGCCAGCTCTTCAGGACAGGGAAGACATTTCTTCATTAAGGTAACAGGCTCATTCGCTGAGCATGTTCCATACAGAGATCAATAGAATTTTGGGTATTCAGGGAATCAGGAATCTTGAGTTTGACACAAGCAGGTGGTGCAGAGGTAAAAGATCACCCATGTTCTTATTAAATGCAGGGGCTTGAGGGGCTGAATGCCTACTTCTTCAATAAGTTTATGGCAGGTCAACTGAGCAATGTAAGCATTGACAATTTTCCTCACAGCAACTCATCAAAATAATAAGCACCTGTCACTGGGTGGGTGGTCACTAAATATGACAGTATCTGTACAGTATTCTCTGATAATTGAAAACAACTAGATTCCACTCTGTACTGATAAATACAGAGTACAGACTCTGTGCTAGGAAGTCAATATTAGGTACTGATGATGACTGGACTTTCATAACAAGTTATACAGTACGGTGCCTATAAAAAGTATTCACCACCCTTGGAAGTCTTAATGTTTTATTGTTTTACAACATTGAATCACAGTGGATTTAATTTGACTTGTTTTGATGCTGATTAACAGAAAAGACTCTTTTGTGTCAAAGTGAAAACAGATTGTAATGACCAGTGTGCACAAAAATCCTGCGCTGTGCAATTTTTTGCCCAGTGACAACAACATGTGCGCACTGTATTTTATATATAGATGTATTCATTTTAACAGCTAGTAAAACGCTGTCAACAAGCCAGTACTAAAATCAGCAGACAAATCATCACAAACTCCATGTTGTCAACACCGTCTGCATCAGAAACCAGAAAAGGAAATGTGACTGTGAACGATCGTGAAATATACTTAACATGCCAACTAGGTAGAGGGTAACAACCTGGTGTGCACAGTTTAAATTCCTTTGTGCACTTGTAGCAAAAGATGTGTACTCGCACATCTTAGAGGGAATATTGTGTAATGCCCTGGTTCATATATTTTACTGTTATGCTACATGTATTTCATTTTGTGCTGTTCTGTACAGTATTTCATTTCATGCTTTCAGCTTGTGTTTGGGTTATTGTTGAAGATAAGAGATGAGGAGAAATGTGTGCCGTCCAATTAGGATAGCTGAACTGAAGGGGAGGTTTCTCTGGCAAGGAACACTAAGGTTGTGCCTGGGTTTTTTTTTTGTTTGAGAGGAGATGGGGAGAAAAGATGCTGGGGAGAACTGGTCATAGCATATGATCTGATCGGGGACCCGTTTGTTCGAGATAGACTGCGAGCAAAGTTTGGAAGTTGGTGTGTGCTTTCATGTTGACCGAGGGCCCAGCGAGCAAATGACAGAGAACTTCAAGATGAGCTCCAATTTGTGTACATTTGACTGTTTAATTAGAATGGGGCCTTTTCTTTTTGTTATTCCTTACTGACCCTTCAGTTAAGGTTCATAAATATTATTCCTTTAATCGTATGCAGTGTACTGTCCGTTATTTCGTGGCATTAATTTGTAACAGGGTAGCAAATTGAATCAGTCCTGTTGCAGCATCTCAAACAGAAATGTCAACTACTCCTTTCCTCCACAAAAGCTTCCTGAATTCCTCTCACAGTTTTAAGCACCAAAACAGTAAATTGTGAAAGCCCATGGCTTGGGTGGTATGAAGTCCTCTTTGAATTCTCATCAACTTTGGCCATGCCTAAACTTTTAAGTTTCCGTTTTCACGTAGCTTGATAAGGCCACTGATATAAGAAAATCTTCCTCAACTCTAGGTAGAGAATCAATAAATATTAATGAAATCTTGAAAAGAATATAGTAAAATGTATTACTTATACTTGGGGTTAATTAAATGAAGAGTTAGAATCCATTATACATCACTAGTTTGACACCATACGGCAAGTGGAATAATTAATCCTGCAGGAAATTTTTTATGGATTTCTGAAATTTTAAAAATCACAACTTTTAACTTTTTTTTGGATGGGGCTGTTATACTTTCATATTATAGTGACAGCTGTGAATAATCCTTGACTATTTTCTTGGAATGTAAAACTGCACGGCAAGTTGATTAGCTTGCAAAGGTCAGAGCTGGAAAATCCAGCCATTGTTTGAGCTGTCAGGTGCATTCTGTTTCTAGTATGTCAACTAATGTGTGCTGTTCATGTTTTTAATTCAAGACCTGCCATTCAGCATATTGATAAGTGTTAACTGGACATAGGATGCTGATTATCTTATGATGATAACATGTGATCGTGATGTTATCTGATACAGTGACTTGATTTGACAACAGTGCTTGCAAATTGGGCTTCATGGTCCATCTAATCTTGTGGTTGAACAAATGTTCAGCAGTAGGAGGGACCTAAGCAGTGGAACGTAAAGGGTTAGTTAATTACTCATTAGTTGCTGATTGAATTACAGTTGCTTGTAGTTTTAAGAGTTTAGGTCTTTCTAGAGTTGTCAAGAGTCTTTGCGAAGTTACGTGCCTTTGTCATCATGCTTCTGCACTGAGGAACTGCCCTCTGATTTGGTGCATCAGTAGGTATTCCCCTTATAAGGTAGCTTCACTTGAGAATGATAACGGGCATGCAGAGCAGGGAAAACTGCTGAAAGAGGAGGATAGGACAAAGAACTCTCAGCAGATACTACATCTGTCTGAATTATTAGGGCGTAAATTTCTTACCTGAAACTTTGAGGACCAATGTATCAGAAGTGATATCTGCATTAAAGATCTCACATTTCTAACCACAGAATCAGCAGACATCTAACTTGCTCATCAATGTGAAAGAAACCTTTAATGTTGCACCTTCTAGATGCTTATGTTTGAGAAAGCTACACATTCTTCAGTGTGCCATCCATTGGAAATATCAAAGGTGCTCTCCATTCAAAGGGTAATTAATTATTACATTTAATTCCATATGCAACAGAGCACACAGCTGTTTCACAGGGATTGCCAACTCCCCACACATCCATCAGTCCATACACTCTACCTGTCAGTTCAGAGATGTGCTGAATCCAGAAAAGGTTCCTTTCCCTCAGTATCCAGTTGGTTTATAATCATATACATAAAATCACCTTGGCTATTTTCTGGTGTCCTAGCAGCTGTCATGATGCATTCAAGCAATATATACTGGGCATAGGAATCATTAGCTAACATCGGGGCTCGCGTTCACACAATCCAACGTGCACATTCATACAACCCACAATTTGCTTCCTCTGCCTGGACTGCAGCCTTCAACAATGCAAATCTCAGGATGTGTAGGTGCACTATATATACTACTCAGCTTCATCTTCTCCTTGGTGGTAGAGGATGCAGGTTTTGAAACAGCTGTTGGATGTTGTAGATGTTTTTTAAGCAGCAATGTGAGTCAGTAATGGAAGGAATGGACGTTCAGGATGGTTGGTGGAGTGACAACCAAGCAGATTGCTTTGCCCTAGAAAGTGTTGAGCTTCTAGAAAGTCACTGGCCCTGCGCCGATCCTGACCAGCTGACAGCTGTCCATCACAGTTCTGATTTGTAACTCACAGGACATCAGATGTCAAGAAGTGACTCACTTGCTACAGGATATCCAGCCTCTGACCTGCTCTTGTGGCCACTCTATTTATTCAGCAGATCTGGTTGAGTTTCTGATCAATGCTGGCTCCCAGATTATTGATGACTGGGGGACTTTGCAATGAGTACCAGGGCTAAGTGTTTGAAATCTCTCCTGTTGTAGGGGCTATTACCCAATACTTTGCCAGCATGAAGGTTGACTGCTCATAAACTCGCACCTGACTGTTATCTTGATCTTGCTACATGCAGACATGGACTAATTCTGTTGCTGAGGAGTTGTAATGGAATTGAATATTGTACTGTATATTGCTATATTAGCATGGACTGCCTAGGGCAATGCTGCTGAGGAAACAGTCTAACAGCAGCAGAGTCCTGAGCCTGAGTAAATCGTGTAGAGGAATTGTAATGATTAACCTCCAATAACTGCGGACAGCTATGGGGCACAGTGTAACACAGTGGTTAGTGCGACTGTTTTACTGTGCTAGCAACCACCATTTGGGGTTTGCTTCCTGCCCCTATCTATAAGGTGCTTGTACGTTTTACCCATGACTGCAGGGGTTTCCTCCTGGATTCCAAACACAAACGATAGGGGTTGGGGTTCACGAATCGTGGGCATTCGAAGCGTGGTGACACATGCAGGCTGCCGCCAGCACAGTCTTCAACTGTGTTGGCACAAAACGACACATTTCATTGTATGCGCATATAACTAATAAAGCTATTCCTTTAAAAATCTAAAGCACACTTCCTCTTGTGGGAACTATGACTCCAACCACTGCAGTTTATTTCCATTTTTTATTCCCATTGACCAGATTTTGAGAGCAGCATGAGATCATACTTGGTCAAATACTGACCCAGGGGCACATATAGGGGTTTCAGAGGAAGAATTAAAATTGAAAACAGAAATAATCAGTAGGTCAGGCAGCAATTGTGGAGAAGAAAATGCTAACACTTCAGGACAAAGCAAATAGCAATTGAACAGTATATCTGGCCTGGGCAGACTCCACTGTCTTGACAATCAATAGGCAGTGCAGAGTAGGTACAGGATTGTGCAAAAATCTTAGGTACATGTATATAACTAGGGTGCCTAAGACTGTAATGGCAGAAGGTTATTAACATGTTGGAAAGATTTAAAAAAATATATGCCAAGAATGATTCCAGGCTAATGGCTCTAAACTGCAAGTTCGGATCCACAGAAATAAATGTGTTTTAGTTGGAGAAGATGACTAGGATAATAGTCCAAATCCCAAACATCTGACTGAAAAAAAATTAACAAGTCACAATTAAGTTTGTGTGTTGTTTGTTCCCTTCCATGCCTTGTAGTGCATTGGGTGGCAACCTTGCCATTTCTTTAGCATTTTTGTCTGTGTTTTACGAGGCCAAGTTGCTAGTTCAACACTCAACCCAGCACAGATGGCAAGTGTGCAAGGGGCCCGGCTGGCTGGATTCAAATCCAAGACCACTCGCCTCAAAGTCCAAGTGTGGATGCCACTAACACCACCAGCTGGCTAACAATTAAGTTCAGAAACTAATAAAAATCTTTCACATCAATCATTTTTTATATATTGCATAAGAAAAAAATCTCAATAAATATCTTGAAAAGTCAACTTTGTGGTTGGAAGTGATATAGTCCAATTATTCCAAAACTCTGTATTTATGGGGCTGCTAAAAACACTTTAACATTGCTATGAATGTTCTAGTGATTACAGATAAGAAAAATGAACAGAGATATGATAAAACTTGGAATCGGGTGTTAACACTAAGCCATTAACTAGTCAAACAGACATAGGGTTAATTTGTAAAAAAAAACAGGATTGATTCGTCAGAATATTTTGAGAATGGTAGCTGAAGGAGAAACTATCAGCAAATAAATAGTGTAGATTTTTTATAATCTGCTGGAAATTTCAAGTCCAACTATAACCTAAAGTAATTCAAGTTGGAACTGTTGGTGACTTCCAGAGTAGTCCAATTAGACTGGGTTTCATAAATTTTCAGTTCAAATTGACCTTAAAAAGTAATGGGATGGAGTTGAAGATGGATATAATTGGGGACGAAGACTTCCACAGGGTAGGACCAAACACCCTCCTTTCTCCAACATAATCACAAAGAAACAGCATGAATAACTGCCATTTCCACACTTTTTCCAAGGGCACTGAGGATTTACAGAGGGGCAACAATGTGCTTAAATCCATTACTTACCCATTTCTACATCATTGTAGATATTATGAGTGGATTGATGTTTATTCATTCTCGAGGTTCAATTAATTTTTTAATTAATGAATTTAGATTTTGTACTTCATTTGCAATAGAATGTTAAAAAATTCCTTACAGCATTTGACTATGGTATTGCACCACAAATTCATTCACTCCATAATTAAAGAGATGTATCTGGCTCACAGCGTCAAAGGGAATACTTAATTAGTTCCTATTAATCAGTGGAGTATTCACATTATCCAGCATACTGTGAAGCATACAGGATGAACAGAGCTTGAGTTGCAGCTTAGCGAAACTGTGGCAGGGATGCAACTGCTACAATTTATCAGTAATTAACTCAGTCTTAAAAGACTGAAGATTCATTGCCTCCTCATCCTGCAACAATTGAGTACATGGTTCATGAAGTGGCTGGGGCAAAATAGAGGAGAAAGGGCAGAGGCACTGGTATGAGACCAGTAAGGATCAACCTGCTTCATTCTATGATCACTGTTCAATTATGTTAATAACAAAGTGGGGGATCTATTTACCAGAGTAAATGTGGTTCGTAAAGAAGCTCACAGCGATTTCTCTGAACTAGACAGAACTGAACTACCACTGTAACAACTTGGACAGTTTTTTAAGTAACCCACTTATCCATCTTTAGAAACACATGGACCAAGGCATCCATGTTACTAATAGGTACGGCCAACCTAACCTGATGTAGATTATGCCAGATTACTGGGGTAGAGTATGCCAGATTACTGGGGTAGAGTATGCCAGATTACTAGCCTAAGAAGCAATGGGAGTTTTCTCAATAAAGCAGCAGTAACTTCGCGACTTTTCAAGAAACCTATCAGAGTAACCTTTTTGTGCATACTTTCATGAGTTTTTTGGCTTTCTATGATAGCGTCCAGGAAGGGACATGGCTCTCTCAGTATTTCTAGCTTATTACGCATCATTACATTGTATATCATTTTACATTGGGCCCATCTTTATGACCTCCTGTACTGTACAAGTCCAAGGAACAAGACCTCATCTTCCATCTGTGTCTTCGCACTCAACATCAAAGTCTACAATTTCAGGTTACTCATTTTCAACTGGCTCTGTCGAAGTGGTAATTTCTGCTGTGACATAAACTCAGTGTATCTTCTGCCACTGGCACAGCCTGAACTGCTGACATGCCCTATCAATCTGAATTTCATAGCGTCTTAGGCTTCATTATGTTATCAGTCTCTAACTGCCCCCATTAACCCACAGGCAGGAGGACCTCTATAATTTATTCTCGTAGTGACTTTGTACTCAGAAATATTCTTTTTGTCCTATGACTACCCCTCTCCACCTTCTTAGTAACTTAAAATTAACTTGATTATTTTTTCTTTCTCCCAGTTTTGACAAAGGATCTTTGACCTGAAACTTTAACCATTTCTCTTTCCACAGAGTCTGCCTGACCTGTGGAATGTTTCCAGAATTTTCTGCTTCATTTCAGATTTCCAGCATTTAGTATTCATCTTAAGATACAACTTCGGTGCTCACATATATTTGTCACTTACATTATGTATTTACTATTGTCTTCCTTTCTTTTTCCTTTGAACATTTTCTTTGAACTTGGCATCATGTAATATCCTGTTAGTGGGAAATGATAATGATATTTTGCAACAGGTCCTGAAATCAGATTCGTATTATTGTCACATATTGTTAAGCACCAGGCTCAATTTGGAGAGGCAGGGGGAGGAGGAATCTGTAGCTGGCAGTCTGACTATTCAAGGTGAGGTTTCTAATGAAGACTACCAATTTAAACTTGGACTTTAAATGAGTTACCTTAATTTCGACCAGCTGCAGAGCTTTTCATATATTCCCCACAAGGGTTTGCAGTTGGGCACCAATGTGCAGTTTTATCGCATGGTACAGCAACTTAGCCTGCCAGCAGTTCACCTTTATATCGACAATCCATGATTGTCATTCAATGAAATAATTAATACTGTTTTGCACAAGAGCCTCATTCAACACAGCAAAATGTGGGCCATCAGTTTCCTTGATCCCAGTATGCCAAATTTGTCAATCTCTCCACAATCTTGCCAACAAGAACTTAGATTTGAATTTCCTATAGCATTACTGCCCACACTGAAACCAAAATTGCAGCATGAATTTTAAGTGGGTCTCCAGGAACATAGTTAAGCACTTTTAAAACAGGGCAACGTCCAATCTTTGAGAGTCTTTTCAAAGCAATGATTTTGAGTAAAGTGTTCTCTTCTGGCCATTTTCCTTTGGTCTTGCATTTTTACTTAGTGTGTTTCTAATGGTTCAACGGCACCTTTATTTTTACAGATAAGAGGAGTGGAAGAAAAAAATGCTGGGAATGAAGATCGGCAAATCTTTAGGCAAAGGCTCCCATAAGGAAACACTGGGCCACAAAAGGCCAGGTCAGCTCAAGTTAGGAGTCAAATGAGGGATTTAATATACATACTGAGTGCCACCTACGACGACCAGAACTTTGGTCTAATATAGAAAGAAACATCTCAAGCTGGTCTGATGCAATTTATTGATAATACTTCCCCTTTCTTTCTTTGTCCACCCAGGTACCAACGCTCTCCAAACATTTCTTAAAGCAGTGCAGTATTTGCGAAACTCACATTTATGGCACGCATATGGCTAAAAGGCACTTCAGTTACAGGATTCCAGAGTGTCTGCAATATCAATTTTCAGACCATTTCCTTTGCATCATTGATCGAGATGATAACTCACTGCTTCCAAGGTTTGATGGCACTAGACAGTGACATCACTATATTGACTACAGTGTCCTTAAAGCTACGGTCCCGGCCACATTGGTACTCCTCTATCTTTTTGTATATAGCAAAGGGTTTTATTGCTCCTGTTCAAGCAATTGAAATCAGAGGAATTGTTCAGCATGCTTGCGACTCTACCTCCGAGAACATCAAGAAATATGAGAAAATAAAATTCACCATGAGTACTTAAAGACATGGCTTTATGATCATGACAAATCAGCACCTGAAAATTTACTTTAGCCAGTTACTCCCTGTTGGTTTCTTTCAGCACATATGTTGTTCATAGGCTTGTCAATTTTGGTGTGAAAGAAACCCAAGGCTTTCCATGTTGCAAGCCTGACCTTGGTATTAGGAAGAGAAATTAGGCAAGTCCAGGGCATAGGTGGGGAGTTCTGGGATTGAGGCTCAGGTTGAACATCACAAAGTAAGCTCAGGGTCTCCCCTTCATTAACACATAACAGAAAACTGTTCACACTCTATGTTCCTAATTTTTATAAGCCTGTGTTCATTGAAACTGGATTAAGTGGCAGACAAAAATATGATACCATGATTCACTTTCCAGGCAAATGTGCTTCTCTATTCAACAGAAAATTAAAATGACAAACACCTATTCACGTTAATACACACAAATTCAATCACAGCTGCATATTAAAATCGCCTGCCACCCATTTCTGTATGATGCTATGAATATCTATAGTTAACACATTTTTTAATTAATAGTAGTAACAACTTTGACATCATCACAGCTGCTTTCAGCTTACAGTTCCTCATTCAAAGACAAATTAGACAATACACTGTTGATAACCAGGCAGCACAATAGTTGGTGCAATTGCCTCATAGCTTTCATGACCTGGGTTCAATCACTGCCTTGGATGTGTGGAATTTCATGCTCTCCCTGTGATCATATGTTTCGCTGGTGACATAGGCATGCTGATTAGAAGGTTGGCTGGTACCATAAATTGTTCCTGGTGTAGTTGGTGTTGGTCAAGGGGGGAAATAATGGGCCTGATAACATGGGCATGGTAATCTGAAGGGTCTGGAACTATATGGCTATGGCCTTCAAATATACAGCATACATTGACTGCACTTGGTAAATCTAACATAGAACTGAACATCCTGCAGAGCTTATTCCTTCCACGCACTGAACATAGTCAAGATATTATTTAAATTTAGAATTAGCTTTCCATCAGAATCAGAATCAGAATCAGACTTTAAACGCCAAGTACCTGTGCACATACAAGGAATTTACTTCCGGCAGATGTTGTCTCTCTGCTCATAACAATAATAATGATAAATATAAATGAAAATATAGATTATACATACAGGTAGTGCAATCCAAGTAATAGTTAGCCGACAGTTAACCAGCAGTTAACTGTTCAGCAAAGTGACCGCAGTTGGGAAAAAACTTCTCCAGTGCCTATTAGTCTTAGTCTGGAGGGATCTGAAGCGCCTACCAGACGGAAGCAGTTCAAACAGTCCGTGAGCAGGATGGAAGGAGTCCTTTATGATGTTCCCCGCCCTCTTCTTCAACCTGGAAGAGTACAGGTCCACAATAGAGGGCAGGGAGGCTCCAATGATGCGCTCGGCAGTCCTCACTGTGCGCTGTAGTCTGGTTCTATCCTGCTTGGTGGTGGCTCCAAACCACACAGTGATGGAGGTGCACAGGACAGACTCAATGACTGCAGTGTAGAACTGCAGCAGCAATTCCTGAGGCAGTCCATATTTCCTCACGTTCCTCCTGACTGGATTTATCACTCCGTACCCAATATTAAACTCAACCAAGATCACCTATAAACACCCTGCATCTCTGACCCATTTCACTTGAAAAACACCAGGGCACCCAGAGTCCAACCTTCTCTTTTCCTTCACTCGCTCATTGCAACGAAATGCAGAAAGTCTGCTAAGACCTTCCCCACACAGCCACAGATAAAATCCGAAACTGAGCTTTGAGAGATAACTGGCTGTGAATAATTAATGTTCCCCTCTATGGGGTTTTAAAGCATGGATTAGGACAGCATCGATCATGTCAGTCCATGAGGGGGTCAGCGCTGACGACTAAAAGTTCCTTTCTCATGCCCAACTACGCACTGCTGCTTCCACACCTTTCAGCTTCACAGCTTTCGCTGGTGCTGGTGCTCGGGTAGTGTTCAGTTTTGACACTTGGAGAGTTCAGCAGCAGAGTGCACTGACGGCCAGTCCAAACAACAGCACTCAGTCCAATCCAGCCAAGGTCATCATCAACCGTCCCGTCCCCCCCGGAAGAAAACGTCAGTAGCTACCCCTTCCAAACACCAACACTGGCAGTTATCCCAGTCGCGCCACACGGACTACAATACCTTCACTGTAAAACGCCATGACGGCCCCACTTACTCAAATTCATCCAAATACAACCTACGCCCACTATGTCTGCTTGTCAGGAACAACATGCTAAAATTCCTGGCAAAGACAGTACAAAGCAGCAGGGTCGCAGATCCAGTGTCCTCAACAATCTCACAGTATCCAATTAAGTAAACAAGGCAAAATCTAAACCAGAACTGGGACAGGCTTGTAACCAGTGCCATAATAATGCACAATCCCAAAATATAACATTCTCAAACTTTTGAGATTAGGGTCTCACAGGGTGAAGAGGGATGCAGAGGGCAAATTACTTAGCTACACAGCGCACGGTGGGGGGGGGGGTGCAGGCTGTTATTTAAATATATTACTATTGCCTTAGATTTTATTATCATTTAAATTTCACTGAGGCTAGGTTGGTCTCTGGAAACCCAGCACGTAAACAGAGCTGAAGTCTGGAGTGCATCACTGTCTTATTTGCACTGATCATCGGCCATAAATCTCCCTATACATTCTCATAAACTCTTCCCAGATTGCCAATGATCAGCTACAACGTCTTCAAGCACACTGATAAGCATCAAGTTTACCTGTATTGACTGGCTGCATCACAGCCTGGTATGGGAATACCAATGCCCTTGAACAGAAAATCCGACAAAAGGTGGTGGATTCGGCCCAGCCCATCATAGGTAAAACCCTCCCAAACACTGAGCACATCTACATGAATGTATCCACAGTCGTAGGAAAGCAGTATCCCTAATCAGAGATCCTCATCACCCAGACACACTCTTTTCTCACTGCTCCCACCAGGTAGAAGGTACTCAGGTCTCAGGACTCACACTACCTGGTTCAAGAACAGTTACTACCCATCAACCATCAGGCTCTTGAATAAAAGGGGATAACTACACTCACTTGTCCAACCATTGAGACGTTCCCACAAATCAATGATCTCACTTTAAGGCCTCCTTACCTTGTTAGCTCATGTTCTCGTTATTTATTGATATTTATTTATATTTGCATTTGCACAACCTGTTGTCTTCTGGGCTCTAATTGATCTTTCATTGATCCTGTTACAGTTACTATTCTATAGATTTGTTGAGTAAGCCGCGGGGAAATTAATCTCAGGGTTCTATGTGGTGGCATACATGTACTCTGATAATCAAATTTACTTTGAGCTCTGAATGTTACCTCTGCTTAGGTATTGTGACACAAAAGCACCTGCACACAGTATTTACTCTGCAGCACTTTCAGAACAACCACCCTCCCCTAAGTCTGTTTGTTAGAGAAAGAGGGTCAGTGCATTTTATGCCAGCTTGTCTTAACAGCTGACAGTCATGCAGGAATGGGCATGCGTCAGGCCCAATAAAGAAGATAATTTACTTGGATTTGGATCAATCAAGGAACATCTAGGAAACAGTAATCATAACATCATAAGATTTTGAAAAGGAATTGGAAATTATATAGAGCATTCCATTATAAATTAATCAGCTGAAGAGCAGCTTATTTCAAATGAATATGAAAAACCCCTAGGTTAGGCAAATGGAACCAAAGCTAAGGCTTTAAAGTGGAAATGTTTTAGCTACAGTCTAGGACATCCTCATGAGGAAAAAGAGCAAGAAAGTTAAAGCCAAAGCTTCGTCGATGATCAAAAATAAGAGTGAAAAAAGAGCACCAAAGCAAAAAGATAAGAGATGGCAAGTTGTTAACCACTGAGCACCAGGCTGATGTAAGGAAAGAAATCAGAGGAAGGAGAGTGCATAAGGACAGTCTAAATGTTGAATATAAAAGGGAATCAAAATAACACTGTGGGCCTTTGAAATGGAAAAGATTGTAAGAAGAGGTGACCTAAATGGAAATATAGTTAAGGAGTTGGAGGGCATGCTGAGGTTTAAAATGAGTATTTTGAACTAAGATGAAGCTTTCAGCAAAGGAAGGTTTCAATGGGATTCTAGGTGAGATTAATGAAGAGATAGGCTAGACACAAGAAAAACTGCAGACGCCGGAAATCTGGAATGACACACAAAATGCTGGAGGAACTCATGGTCAGACAGCATCTGTGGGTGGGAGGGGGTGGATGAACGGTCGATGTTTTGGGCTGTGATCCTTCATCAGGACTGGAAAGAAAGAATGTAAAAGTAAGAATAAAACAGTGAGGGTTGGGAGAAAGGGGAGGGGCATGGGCCAACAGGTTATGGGAAAATCTAGGTGAGAGAGGATGGTAGGTGAGAGGACAAGGTGGGAAAATGGGAATGATTTGACAAGCTGGGAGGTGATAGGTGGAAGAAACAAAGGGCTGAAGAAGATGGAATAGATGGAAAGAGGTGGGAAACCAGAGGGAGGAAGGTGGGGGAGTGGAAAGAGAAGTGGGAAATGGCCAGAGGGATAAGGCAAACAAAGGGAGAGGGGAACAAAGGAGAGTTGTTACTGGAAGGTAGGGAAATCAAAGTTGATGCTGTCAGGATGGAGTCTACCAAGATGGCATTTGAGATGTTGTTCCTCTGCCTGTTCCCAACTTGGCAGTTGAGGGGGCCCTGAACAGACACACCAGTGTGGGAGTGGGAAGCTGAATTAAAATGACTGGACCCTGGGAGATTCTAGTGATTACCAGGGGTGCAGAGAAGGTGTTCAATGAACTGGCCCCCACTGTTTGGTTCTCATGTGAATTACTGCCTCAGCTGGAGAGACTGTTTAGGGCCCTGAACGGTGGTGAGGAAGGAGGCGTAGAGGCAGTTGTAACACTTGGCACTGTTGCAGGGATAAGTACCTGGAGGGTGATCAGTGGGGAAGGTTGATTGAACATGGGAATCAGAGAGTGCGATCCCTGCACAAAGCAGAAATGGGAGGGGAGGACAGGATAGCCTTTGTATGGCTATGCATAGCTCAAATGCCATCTATAAATGTGCTGATGATACAATCAGCATTGGCTGAACTTCAGATGGTGATGAAAGAGCATATAGGAGTGAGATATATCAGTGAGTGGAGTGGTGTGTCACAGCAACAACCTTGCACTCAACATCAGCAAGGCCAAAGAGCTGATTGTGGACTTCAGGAAGGGTAAGACAAGGGAACACACACCAATCCCTCTGTGATCAGAAGTGGAGAGAGTGAGCAGCTTCAAGTTCCTGAGTGTCAATAGCGCTGAGGACCTAACTTGGATGTAACATACTGATGCAGCTATACACAAGACAAGACAGCAGCTATATTTCATTGGGAGTTTGAGATTTGGTTTGTCAACAAAACATTCAAAAACTTTGACAGATGTACCATTGAGAGCATTCTGACAGGCTGCACCACTGTCTGGTATGGGGGAGGGGCTACTGTACAAGACCGAAGCAAGATGCAGAAACTTGAAAAACTAGTCAGCTCCATCATGGGTACCAGCTTCCATAGTATCCAAGACGTCTTCAAGGAGTGGTGCCTTAGGAAAGCAGTGTCCATCATTATGTACCCCCACCATCCAGGGAATCCCTTCTCCTCACTGTTACCATCAGGAAGGAGGTATAGAATCCTGAAGGCACACACTCAGCAATTTAGGAACAGCTCCTTCCCCTCTGCCATTTGATTTCTGAATGGACAATGAACCCATGAACACTACCTCATTACTTTTTTATTTCTTTTTTTTTTGCACCACTGATTTTAACTACTTAATAGGCATATATGCTTACTGTAATTCAGTTTTTTCTCTATACTTATCACGTATTTCTTTGTACTGTTGCCATAAAGTGAACAAATTCCATGACATGTACCAGTGGTATTAAGCCTGATTCTGATATGCCTGCAGGTGGGGTCCCCTTGGGGCTGGTAGAACTTGCAGAGAATGTTGGAAGCAGGCTTGTAGGATGGTTGGTGAGGACAGAAGGAAACCTATGTTGGGGGATGGGGAGATTGAGTGAGGGGAGACATGTGGGAAATGGAGATGTGGGTGAGGGCTTCATTGATAACTGTGAAGTGGAACCCCCATTTTTGAAAAGAAGAGAACATCTGAAATGTCCTGGAATGGAAAGTCTCATCATGAGGACAGATGTGGCAGAGACAGAAGAACCGTGAGAAAGGAATGACAGGGTGGGAAGAGATGTAAGTGTGGGAGTCAGTAAGCTGGTAAAAGATGTCAGTGGATAATCTGTCTCCGGAGATGGAGACAGCGAGATTAGAAAAGGAGAATGTTGGAGATCGACCAAGTGAATTTGAAGGTGGGGTGGAATTTGCTGGTGAAGTTGACAGAATTGATGAGCTCTGTAAGTGTGCAGGGAGCAGCACTAATGCGTTCATCAATGTTGCAAAGACAGAATAGGGAAGTGTTATTGGTGTAAGTTTGGAACACAGATTGTTCCACGTAGCCAACAAGAAGGCAGGCATAACCTCTGCCAACACACACACAAAATACTGGAAGAATTCAGCAGGTCAGGCAGCATCTACGGAAATGAACAGATAGTTGACATTTTGGACCAAGACCCTTCTTCGGGACTGAGAAGAAAAGGGGAAGATGCCAAAATAAAAAGGTGGGGGGAGGGGAAAGAGACTAGCTGGAAGGTGATGGGTGAAACCAGGTGGGTGGGAATGGTCAGGGACTTGAGATTAAGGAATCTGATAGGAGAGGAGAGGGGATCATATGAGAAAGGGAAGGAGGAGGGGACTCGGAGAAGTAATAGACAAGAGAGAAGAAATAAAAGATCGAAGTAGGGAATAGAGGAATTGGGAGAGTGGCACGTGAATATCCACGGCCACACATTTGGCCTGGGCTTCAAATAAATGAGGAAACCACCTGATCCAGATGGCAGAGATTTCTGAAAGAGTAAAGAGAGAAAGCTACAGAGGTTTAAACCATAGATATAGATATGGTACCTGAGATCTGAAAATAACACACCTTTGTTCAGAAAGTGGATAGACTCAGCAACTTCACACAGAGAGTGGTGGGTGTGCGAACTTACTGCGGCAGTGGTGGTGGAAGCAGATACAAGAGAATCTTTTAAGAGCCTCTTAGGTACGTGGTGCTTAGAAAAATAGAGGGCTATGCGCTAGTCTAGAGTAGGTTACATGGTCAGCACAACATTGTGGGCTGAAGGGCCTGTAATATGCTATAAATTACTATGTTCTATGTTTTATTTAACTGTATCTCAGCTTAATCTGAGCAATTGAGAAATTTCTATATGCTTTGAACAGGAACAGAATCAGCAGTCTTGTGGATAAGTATGAATTGATTATTAAAAACCAGCATTAAAAAGACAAACAACACACACAAAATGCTGGTGGAACACCAGCAGGCCAGGCAGCATCTATAAGGAAAAGCACTGTCGATGCTTTGGGCCGAGAGGAAGTGCAAAATGATAGATGATCAGAGGGGGTGGGATGAAGCTAAGAGCTGGAAAGGTGATTGGCGAAAGTGAAACAGAGCTGGAGAAGGGAAAGGATCATGGGACGGGAGGCCTAGGGAGAAAGAAAGGCGGAGGGAGCACCAGAGGGAGATGGAGAACAGGCAGAGTGATGGGCAGAGAGAGAGAGAAAAAAAACAAACAAATAAATATGTCAGGGATGGGGTAAGAAGGTAAGATAGTTGATTTCATTAACTTTGCCTCCAACTTACACTGCCCTCAAATTTACCTGGTCCATTTTCGACACCTCCCTCCCCTTTCTTGATCTTTCTGTCTCCATCTCTGGAGACGGCTTATCTACTGATATCTACTATAAGCCTACAGACTCTCACAGCTACCTGGACTATTCCTCTTCCCACCCTGTCTCTTGCAAAAATGCTATCCCCTTCTCACAATTCCTCCATCTCCACCGCATCTGCTCTCAGGATGAGGCTTTTCATTCCAGGACGAAGGAGATGTCTTCCTTTTTTAAACAAAGGGGCTTCCCTTCTTCCACCCTCAACTCTGCTCTCAAACACATCTCTCCCATTTCCCACACATCTGCCCTCACCCTATCCACCCGCCACCCCACTCGGGATAGGGTTCCCCTTGTCCTCACCTACCACCCCACCAGCCTCCAGGTCCAACATATAATTCTCCGTAATTTCCACCACCTCCAACAGGATCCCACTACCAAGCATATCTTTCCCTACCCCCCTCTTTCTGCTTTCCACAGGGATCGCTCCCTACGCGACTCCCTTGTCCACCCCCCCCCCCATCCCTTCCCACTGATCTCCCCCCTGGCACTTATCCTTGGAAGCGGAACAAGTGTTACACCTGCCCTTACACTACCTCCCTCACCACCGTTCAGGGCCCCAGACAGTCCTTCCAGGTGAGGCAACACTTCACCTGTGAGTCGGCTGGTGTGGTATACTGCGTCTGGTGCTCCCAGTGTGGCCCTTCATATATTGGTGAGACCCGACGCAGACTGGGAGACCGTTTCGTGGAACACCTATGCTCAGTCCGCCAGAAAAAGCAGGATCTCCCAGTGGCCACACATTTCAATTCCACGTCCCATTCCCATTCTGATATGTCTATCCATGGCCTCCTCTACTGTCAAGATGAAACCACACTCAGGTTGGAGGAACAACACCTTATATACCGGCTGGGTAGCCTCCAACCTGATGGCATGAACATTGACTTCTTTAACTTCCGTTAATGCCCCTCCCCCCCTTCTTACCCCATCCCTGACATATTTAGTTGTTTGTTTTTTTTTCTCTCTTTCTGCCCATTCTCCATCTCCCTCTGGTGCTCCCCTCCCCCCACTTTCCTTCTCCCGAGGCCTCCCGACCCATGATCCTTTCCCTTCTCCAGCTCTGTATCACTTTCGCCAATCACCTTTCCAGCTCTTAGCTTCATCCCAACCCCTCTGGTCTTCTCCTATATCATTTCGCATTTCCTCCTCCCCCCACTACTTTCAATTCTCTTAGTATCTTTCCCTTCAGTTAGTCCTGACGAAAGGTCTTGGCCCGAAATGTCAACAGTGCTTCTCCTCATAGATGCTGCCTGGCCTGCTGTGTTCCACCAGCATTTTGTGTGTGTTGTTGTTTGAATTTCCAGCATCTGCAGATTTCCTCGTGTTTGCTCTTTAGAAAGACAAATTCTGTCAAACTAATTTGATACAGTTTTTGATGATGTAATAGGCAGCATCAATCAACGTTAAAGTAGTTGGTGTAGCAAATATGGGCATCCAAAAGGTGTTTGAAAGGTGTTACTTAACGCCCTTATTGTTATATTTTGTAAATACAGAAACTAATCAAAAGAAAAACACAGGAACCCTTTATTTTCTTCTAATGAGCCACTCACATATGACGTGGTGGAATAATGACGTATGCCACTCCCATACTTCTTACATATAACCCAAAGTGAATTATGTAAACAAATAAAAATGCTTAATCAAATAATATTTACAATATTACTTAATTATCACCAAATGTTACAGAAATATTAACTACACTACACTCCTACCTGCTTAGCTGTAAACTCCAACTCAACGTAGAATGCATCTCAACTCAAGTATGTAGGTGAGATTTGCGGCTGTGAAACAATCTCAGCTTCTGGAGCCTTCTCCATGGTGGAGTTGACTCTGAGACTGCATGAAGTGGTTCTGACAGCTCTGCTCAAACATTTGACCCTGCTCTCCTCAAATGATCAATGTGTCATATTCAGATGTTATCAGATGCAGTCTCCTCTGCACAGGAGAGTGGTCCAGTTCTGTTTTAATCCTTCCGCGTATCCACATTTGACACCCCCGTAGACCCTTGCCACAATTGCTTGTCCAGGAGTGAAACACTGATCCTCCTTGTGTGAGGAGCCCTTAATTTGTCTCAGCTGTTTGTCCTGAGATTGAGTTTGAGGAGATCCAAGCATGAGCACAAAAGATTACCCAGGAACAGCATCGCTGGTGAGTTGTTGGTCGTGGAGTGTGCTGCATTGCGATATGCAAGGAGGCAATGGTGAGCTTCTGATTCCATGTCAGTGTAGTGTGTTCTGCTGACATTGCTCGCAGTGCATTCTTTAAGATTCTGTACAGAACTTTCCACCAAGCTATTTGTAGCTGGTACGGTACAGATATAATATGTCTTATTCCATTCAATTTCAGAAATGACTGAAACTGTTGTGCAACAAGTTGTGGTCTGTTATTGACAAAGCGTTCTGAAATGCCAGTTCTTGAGAAAAGTCTTCTCAACACATCAATGGTGTGTGAGGCTGTAGTGGAGGCTATTGGGAAAACTTTGTAGTTGCATCTGCTGCTACCAAGAAATTTGTGCTCATGAATGGTCCAGCATGATTTCTCTGCCAGGGCAATGCAAGCCATTCCCAGGGATGGAGAAGTGATGTTCTTGGCATCTTCTGGACGTGCTGGCATATCGAGCAGTGCAAGGCAAACTGCTTGATCTACTGATCTTCCCAGGCCACCAGACAAAACATCAAGACACCACTTTCATTTTAATCACACCTAGGTGACCAGCATGCAGCACCTCCAACGCTTTATCTCTCAATCCCCACATAAGGCAACTCAAGGGCAAGTTCATCCCAGCGTTGGTAAAAATGAGGGAAATGGGATTTCTGCTGCACATTTTTTGGTGGCCGTGTTGACCTGAGACAGTGTGGGTTTCCCTTTGGGTCATCTCTGCTATAGTAGGGTCAGACATTCAATTTGCATTAGAGAAAATATATCAAGAGGAATACAATCTTTTGAAAAAAATTTAGGTACTTCCTTTTCCAAAGGCAAATCGGACAATCCATCAGCACTTCCATGATTGGTTGTCCTCTTAAATTCAACCTTGTAATCATGTCCTCCAAGAAACAGAGCCCATCTCTGCATTCTGACTGCTGCTGTTAGTGAACACCCTTCTGTGGACTGAAAATGGACATCAGCAGTTGATGATCGACAGTGAGGGTGGTACTGGTTCAAACATTTTCACCCCAAGCCAGACAAAGCCTCCCTGTCAAGCTGTGCATATTTTTTCTCAGCAGCAGTAAGGGAACATGATGCAAGGCTATAGGATGTTCATTTCCATCACTCATTATATGTGACATGACTTCACCTATTCCATAAGGCAAGGTGTCACAGACAATCTTCATTGGACGATGTGGATCATAATGTGTGAGTACAGTGTGTGATGTCACTGTATTCTCTGTCACACTGTTTAGTCCATTGCCATTTCTTCATGATCTGCAGTAATCGGTTCACGGGGTGGAGCACAGTGGCCAGGTTTGGCAGGAACCTGTTACAGTAATTGACAAATTCTCAAAGGACTTTATCCTAGTTTACACAGTACCTGTGCGCTGTACAGCCACTTCGATATCAATATGACCCTTCAGCTTGATGGTTTTTAGCAAGAGTTGAAATATCTGGTTCAAGTTGTGACAGCAAAAGCCTTAAGTCAAGTCAAGCCAAGCTTATTGTCATTTAACTATATACATGTATATAACATATATAACCATATAATGTATATAGAAACGAAATGTTTCTAAGTCCCCATGTCCAAATGGTCTCTATTTTTTGTGAGTCTGTACTTCACTGAACTGAAACCTACTTCAACAAGGTAGGAGGATGGAAATGATGATGAATTACACAATAGATTGCAAACAGACTTGGTATTTATTTTTTCATAAATGCCACTAAACCAGCATGGCAACCTGTCATATATGGTGCTCCATCTAATGCACAAGAAATCATATTCCTAATCGGAATACTTCTATTCTCAATATAGGTTGATTCTCCATTGATATTTGTTTTTACCTTTTTTCATAAACTTTTCCATTTTTGATAAACTGTACATATACCATTAGCAATGCCTCATTGTCTTGCACAGCTGATTTATCCAGTTGTATTTCAAATTCCGCTTTTTGTGGCTCTGTGCATAGTTGATACTCAATATCTTCACTCATTTCGTCAATACGATGAGCTACAGAGTTATTACTCAGAGGAATTGATTTTAAAATACTGGTATTCATTTTGAGAGCAGTGATAGGCCCTTCTGATACAGCAGATATTAGTAATCTTTCATCAATTGTATGACATTTTCCACACTTTGCTATCATTTTGGAAATGTTGCAGGAAGCAATGAGACCACTATGAAGGTCATTTTTAGCTTTCTTGACAAATGACGAGTCTGCAACGCTTTTCAAATGCTCTAAGTAAACACCATAGGTAGCCTTTTTCAGGGTGTCTTTTACAGAAGTGTTCTCGCAATCTTGATGGCTTTGTGGCTTTATTAAACAGTACAATATTACAAATAAGATATGAGGTGTTGATGATCTGATGGGAACAGAATAAAACCATGCTCCAGGTATGTAAGTTTGTATTGACACACTTTCTGTAGTTACTGTTTCGTAGAAGACTTAGAATTCAAAGCTTCACCCCCTTTAGACTCAGAGAGATTGTGCTGCACATACTTATCCATCACTAACAGGGATAAATTAAAGTAAAAGATTGACACAGACTGGGAATGCCTATCGGATGTTGGCGATGGCAGCGAGTTGACACGGATGGAATGATGGTAGCGGCACACAAAGGAACGGCGAGGTGAAGATGAAGACGATCACAACAGCGGAAATTACGTTGACAAGGATTCATTTTGGAATCTGAATGTTAGTCTGGATAGAGCTGGTGTTCGGCAAGCCACCTTTATACTATTGCAGTTAGTGTGATTGACCAGTCATGTAAGATCTCATAATCGTAAAAGATGGTTCCAGTCTGCACAAATGAAGCTGTGGTCACTTTGAGCACCTCAAGAAGAATCCTTGGGGTCGGCAGCTTCACTGATCGGCTCTATTTTATCATTTGGTTATGGCCAGCGCTGTATTGTTGCGTGACCAGTTTCCCGCAGATCTGTAGAGAAAGTTCAGAGGGTCTACTTGACTTACCAACTGTTAAATTGCATGAACTCTTTCTGTGCTGCGAGTCAAGCGGAGATGTTGGGCACCCTGGTTGCTAATTCATGTCTGTTTGGTTGGAGAGGTTGGATGAGATTGCCTAGTTTCGGACAAGTTGTGACGACGAGTGCTCACTGTTTGCAGAGCTATGGTTCTTCCTGCGTTCCAGTGTCACATCCTTTCACTTGGAAGTGCCTGCTCAGGTTAGAGTGCCACTTACCAACATCATGTTCTGCTAGCCCCCAAGAATCTTGATTGCTCCCCGATGACTTCTATTTCCCCCAACGCCCCTTTAGGACATGTAACAACCCCCCCGGGGGGGGGGGCCTGTACCGCCCTCAGTGGTAATTACTGATATAACCCATAATGAATGATGTAAAAAACAAAAATGCTAAATCAAACAATATATTTACAATATTAATTAAATATCACTGAAATATTAAATGCACTGCACATTACGATTGAAAGCCATTAAAATGGGGTATAACAGCCGAGGTATAAATGGGCTATGTAACAAGAAACAGGAAGTAGTAGTGATACGCCGTTTTCAGAGGCAAACTGTAGAGTTGGCCAGTACCAACACTGCAGGCAAATATACACTAACGACTTGTACTAGGGCACGCAGGGCATCATCTCCAAATGTGCCGAGGCACCAAACTTGGAGGCATAATAAACTGCCTTAACTCCTTTACTACTCCAATAACCCTAATTAAACTGAAAGTGTTCAAACCATTGACTGACTTTGATTAAACCATGCTAATTCGAAAATAATGCACATGGTTTTAGTTACAGACATGGTTTATAGCCTTTCTGATTGGTCAAGGGTGTTAAGTACATAAAGAATTTCCTGCCTGCTCACAAACCCTGTTTTTATGAAAGTGATTAAAAGACTCTTTAAATGTTTAAATCTAGCTGACAGTAGCAATTGCCAGCCAATTCTCCATTCTTGATACATGGCGGCCTGTATGAAGAACATAATCAGCATGCGCTTTGATTAATATTTCTGAGGCAGTTAAAAGTAAAAAATTCTAGGACAGTAAGAGAAAAAAATTAAATGCCTTTCAGAAAGTTGCAGGGAAATTAATCAATGTTTCAAATTGTTCCAGCATGCCCACCAGCCCCTAAAAATTTATTTAACATCTCAACAGCCGCATTTACAGGCTAAAGGTTGCAACACAAACTTGGCTCAGCTAGCAAACCTTTCTGGAACCTGAAATGTACAACAAATAAAGATATAAAACTATTCAATTTGCAATATTTAAAAATCTAACGTAATTAAAAAAGATACCAAGTTTCATCTTGAAATGTGGTGGAGAATAGAGCAGCTATATTTTATGTTCCTTTTTAACATTAACAGATGCAGGCCTATGCTAAAGGGATTTGGTATCATTTAAATGCAAATGATTTCTCTCAGCAATAAGCTTTGAAGAGATCAAAAAGAGACATAAATTCTCACAGGAAATCAGTTTTGCAAGCTTTTGTCCAATGTAACAGATTTTTACATCCAAGAGCTCAATTATTTTTTGTATATATATACACACATATACAGTATGTGAATTTTTATTAGCTAAGTATTTAGAAAGCAGGATAGTAAACATACTAAGTAACCTCCTATGAAACTGAGGTAACAAAGCGCTTTGTGACCTATACGACCTCTACATAAGGACTACCTCACATTGATACACACTGGTATTCAGTTTGCATTTGTACCTACATAAGACATGAAATTTTGGTCCTGTCGATTTATAAATATGAACAATTAAGGAATATACTGTACTGGGGAGAAGGGCAAGAGTGATGCACTGTGATGGGACTGTGCTCTAAATAAGCAGAAACCCAGTGCATACTTGAAGGCACGCTGCACTTCTGTGATTTTCATTACCTTTCAAAAGCTGCAACATGGAACAACACAAGACAGCTGCTCTTCCTAACATCCCAAACCTGAACCATGAGTGATAAGTGAAATTAGTGAACCTCATGACCATCGAGTTTTGTTGGAGTTATGATGCACCATCAATAACTCTTGGAGACGGGAGGCGAATGATAGGCTTATATTAGCAGCAAAAGGGACCACAACATCTTGGAGACAGAGGGAGGAGCAGTGCCTCCAATCGCCTTTATACCGGGGTCAGTGGGAGGAGCCACAGGAGCAGTCAGCAGAGGGGCGTGTCCAGACAGGTATACATAGTTTACCACATTCACCCCCCCCCCTTTGTTTTAAAAGAGAGTCCCCATGGGGCGAAGTTTCTCACAAGTATATATACAGGTCAAGTCTATCAGCTGGTCAAGTCTGTCGCTGCGATCTACGTAGCACCGGCTGTGATTGCACAGGTGATGGTGGTGATTGCTGGCTCCGGCCTGACTTCAGGTGCCAGCCCGTTAGGCGTCAGTAACCCCTCATGCGTGTGCAAGGTGCCCGGTATGGGAATGTCATGAGGAGTCTGTGTAGGGCTTGGCGTGCGCGGTGTCTCGTAGGTATATACATCGGTGGGTACGGGGTTCATAGTCACCGTGGATGTTTGGGGTAGGGGTCTGGTACTCCTGCGGGTGCTAGGTCGCGGACAGAGACCGTGTCCTCCCACCCATCAGGTAAGACCACATAGGCATACTGGGGGTTCGCATGAAGTAGGTGAACCCTCTCAACCAGCGGGGAGTACTTATTGCTCCTCGCATGTTTCTGGAGCAGCACTGGCCCTTGGGACGACTGCCCAGTGGCAGACTTCCTGGGAAAAGAGAATAGGCGTTCATGAGGGGTGGCATTGGTGGACGTACACAACAGGGAGCAGATGGAGTGGAGAGCCTCGGGGAGGACCTCCTGCCATCGAGAGACCGGCAATCCCTTTGACCTAAGGGCTAAGAGTGTGGTCTTCCACACAGTGGCATTCTCCCTCTCCACCTGTCCATTTCCCCATTATAACTCATGGTCTGACTAGTAGCAATGCCCCTGGCCAGCAGGTACTGGCGCAGCTCGTCACTCATAAAGGAGGACCCTCTATCACTGTGGATATAGCAGGGATATCCGAACAGAGTGAAGAGCCGGCGCAGGGCTTTTATGACGGATGTAGCAGTGGTGTCGGGGCAGGGGATGGCAAAGGGGAATCGCAAGTACTCGTCGATAATGTTGAGAAAGTAGACATTACGGTCGGTGGAGGGAAGGGGGCCCTTAAAGTCAACACTCAGTCGCTCAAAGCAGCGGGTGGCCTTGATAAGTTGTGCCTGTTCAGGACGGTAGAAGTGCAGTTTGCACTCAGCGCAGACTTAACAGTTCCTGGTCATTGTCCTGATGTCCTCAAGGGAGTACGGCAGGTTCCAGGCTTTCACGAAATGGTAAAATCGGGTGACACCCGGGTGGCAAAGATGTGCATGAAGGGTGTATAGCCGGTCGAGCTGTGCGCTGGCACACGCTCCCTGGGAAAGGGCATCAAGGGGCTCATTGAGCCTTCCAGGCCGGTACAGGATATCATTGTTGTAGGTGGAGAGTTCTATTCTCCACCGCAAAATTTTATCATTTTTGATTTTGCCCCGCTGTTGGTTGCTGAACATGAACGCAACCAAGCGCTGGTCGGTCAGCAAGGTGAACCTTTTGTCAGCGAGATAGTGCCTCCAGTGCCTAATAGCTTCCACTATGGCCTGGGCTTCTTTCTCCACCGCAGAGTGCCGAATTTCAGAGCCTTGAAGGGTACGAGAAAAGAATGCTACTGGCCTGCCTGACTGATTGAGGGTAGCAGCCAGTGCGAAATCGGAGGCGTCACTCCCTACTTGGAAGGGAATGGTCTCGTCCACTGCGTGCATCGTTGCCTTGGCAATGTCCCCTTTAATGAGGCTGAAGGCCGCGCGGGCTTCAGCTGAGAGGGGAAATGCAGTGCACTTGATCAGGGGGCGGGCCTTGTCTACGTAGTGAGGGACCCATTGGGTGTAATAGGAAAAGAAGCCCAGGCACTGTTTGAAGGCTCTGATGGTAGTGGGAAGAGAGTGTTCCAACAGGGGGCGCATATGGTCGGGGTCAGGGCCAATGACCCCGTTCTCCATGACATACCCAAGAAGAGCAAGTCAGGTGGTTCCGAACACACACTTGTCCCTGTTATAGGTGAGGTTAAGAGCTTTGGCCGCTTGGAGAAATCATTGGAGGTTGGTGTCATGATCCTGCCAGTCATGACCGCAGATGGTGATGTTATCCAAATATGGGAACGTGGCCTTCAGTTGGCACTGGTCTACAATCCGGTCCATTTCCCTCTGGAAGACAGAGACACCATTCGTGATACCGAAGGGGGCGTGTAGCAAGTGATACAGCCTGCCGCCTGCCTCGAAGGCGGTGTAGGGGCGGTTCTCTGGGCGGATGGGGAGCTGATGGTAAGCAGATTTCAGGTCTATGGTCGAGTACACCTTGTACTGAGCTATCTGGTTGACCATATCCGCAATGCGGGGTAGTGGGTACGCGTCAAGCTGCGTGAACCTATTGAAGGTCTGGCTATAGTCCTATTTTCCTGCCCGGTCCGAACAACAACCACCTGGGCCCTCCAAGGACTTGTGTTTGGCTCAATGATCCCCTCCCTGAGCAGCCGCTGCACCTCCGACTGAATGAAGGCCCTGTCCCCCGCGCTGTACCTCCTGCTTTTAGTTGCCACAGGTTTACAGTTGGGGGTCAGGTTGGTGAACAGCGGTGGGGGAGGGATCTTGAGGGTGGAGAGGCTGCAAGTGGTGTCAGTAGCGCAGCCGTTGGCATGGTGCTGGGTGGGATGTGTGGGCCGGTGTGTGTGTCTGGTCAGTAGCGGGGTATATGACGAAGTCCCACAAAACTGAGGATTTCTGACAGTGATTGGTGGGAGGGGCCCGTCATACTCCATTGTCACACTTTTCAGGGCACAATAGCACAGGGGCACACAGTTGAGGCATGACCAGTAACACAAAGTTTGGATATTCTGTGACCTGAACCACCAATGTCACTACACAACCCCCCCGGATGTCTGTGAAATGCGATCCAGAAGCCATGGTGACCTTCTGGCTTACCGGCCGTGTCACGAGTCCACAGCGTTGCACCGTGTCCGGGTGAATAAAACTCTCAGTGCTGCCCGTGTCAAACAGGCAGCTAGTCCTGTGCCCCTCCACCAGGATGTCCATCATTGACCTTGCGAGCTGGTGTGGAGTGCTTTGGTCGAGGGTCACGGAGGCCAGAGTTGCATCACCGTCTAGGTGCCTGGTAAGCACCCGTGGGTTGGGGGTGGGATGAGGCGGCGCAGACAAAGATGGCCGACCCCATGCCTAGCACTCGGTGCTGCTTGACCTCGCTCATGGTTTGGACTTACAGGCCTTGGCGAAGTGGCCCTTCTTTCCGCACCTGGAGCAGGTAGCTTCTCAGGCCGGGCAGCATTTTCGGGGGTGCTTTTTGAGTCCGCAGAAGTAACACTTCATGGACTCGCGACTGGCAGCAGCCGAGGCCGATTCACCGGCGGGTTGTGGGGTCTGCAGCATCCATGGGGCCGGCGGGAGATTGCGTGCCTGGACAGTGTCAGCTTCGTGCAGAGCAGCCTCCAGCGTGTCGGCCAGCTCGATCGCCGACTGTAAGGTAAGATCGGCATGTTCCAGCAGCTGCTGGCGCACGTACACTGACCTGATCCCCGTAACGAAGGCGTCTCTTACTGGCAGCTCTGCATGCTGTTCCGCTGTCAGTCCCCTGCTGTCGCAGGCCCGCACAAGTGTCTGTAGGACCCGGACAAACTCAGTGCTCGACTCTCCGGCCCATATATCTTAAATGGTTATATATCTTATCCCATATATCTTAAATGGTTATTGATAGGTCTAAAACTGTACTGTTATTTGTGTTAGTTTGTCTTAACTTGTTATTTACCTAAAGATCTAAGTAAATAATACAGAGCCCAGCTCACTAAAGTAGAGAACTTGGGCATTATTATACTGCTGAGCATATGAATTTACAATGGGGAAATCTTTATTTTTGTCTACTTAATAAATATGGAGTTTTAAATGGTATCAACTATTTTGGGAATGAAAATTATAATAAAAACATATTACATGCAGAAGTTTGGGCACCCCTGGTCAAAATTTCTGTTACTGTGAATAGTTAAGTGAGTAGAAGATGAACTGATCTCAAAAAGTCATAAAGCTAAAGATGAAACATTCTTTTCACATTTTAAGCGAGATTAGTGTATTATTTTTGTTTTGTACAACTTTAGAGTAAAAAAAAGGAAAGGAGCACCATGTAAAAGTTTGGGCACCCCAAGAGATTTGAGCTCTCATATAACTTTTACCAAAGTCTCAGACCTTAGTTAGTTTGCTAGGACTATGGCTTGTTCACAGTTATCTGTAGGAAAGGCCAGGTGGTTCAATTTTCAAAGCTTTATAAATACCCTGACTCCTCAAACCTTGTCCCAACAATCAGCAGCCATGGGCTTCTCTAAGCAGCTGCCTAGCACTCTGAAAATTAAAATAAATGATGCCCACAAAGCAGGAGAAGGCTATAAGAAGACAGCAAACCATGTAATGTAATTTAGAAATGGCAGTTTACAGGAAAGGTGGACGTCAAGTTGAGGTCTGGAAGACCAAGAAAACTTTCTGAGAGAACTGCTCATAGGATTGCTAGAAAGGCAAATCAAAACCCCCGTTTGACTGCAAAGGACCTTCAGGAAGATTTAGCAGACTCTGGAGTGGTGGTGCACTGTTCTACTGTGCAGCGACATCTGCACAAATATGACCTTCATGGAAGAGTCATAAGAAGAAAACTTTTCCTGCATCCTCACCACAATATTCAGCAACAGAAGTTTGCAAAGGAACATCTAAACAAGCCTGATGCAGTTTGGAAATCAGTCCTGTGGACTGATGAAGTTAAAATAGAACTTTTTGGCTGCAATGAGCAAAGGTATGTTTGGAGAAAAAAGGGTGCAGACTATCATGAAAAGAACCATGAAAAGAACACCTCTCCAACTGTTAGTCATGGGGCTGGATCGATCGTGCTTTGGGCTTGTGTTGCAGCCAATGGCACAGGTAGAGGGAAGAATGAATTCAATTAAAATTCCAGCAAATTCTGGAAGCAAACATCACACCATCTGTAAAAAAAAAGCTGAAGATGAAAAGAGGATGGCTTCTATAACAGGATAATGATACTAAACACACCTCAAAATCCACAATGGACTACCTAAAGAGGCACAAGCTGAAGGTTTTGCCATGGCCCTCACAGTCCCCCGACCTAAACATCATCGAAAATCTGTGGAGAGACCTCAAAAGAGCAGTGCATGCAAGACGGCCCAAGAATCTCACAGAATTAGAAGCCTTTTGCAAGGAAAAATGGGCGAAAATCTCCCAAACAAGAACTGAAAGACTCTTTGCTGGCTACAGAAAGCGTTTACAAGCTGTGATACTTGCAAAAGGGGGTGTTACTAATTACTGACCATGCAGGGTGCCCAAACTTTTGCTTCAGGCCCTTTTCCTTTTTTGTTATTTTGAAACTGTAAAAGATAGAAATAAAAAAGTATTCTTGCTTAAAATATTAAAGAAATGTGTCATCTTTAACTTTATGCCTTTTGGAAATCAGGTCATCTTTTACTCGCTTAGCTATTCACAGTAACAGAAATTTTGACTGGGTGCCCAAACTTTTGTATACCACTGTATAATCAATAGCATACATTGAATTACACAAAAATTGTTCACCATCCTGAAGGATAGCACAATTTGTTTCCATTTTCTGCTTTCGGCTTAATTTATCAATATTGATCTAAAGATTACTTGGGGAGGGAGTGGCGTGACTCTGAACAACTGATTGCTTGTAGATGTTGGTATATTTATTAGGAAGGCATTTAGACAAAACATAACGTTGTAACTAAGGACAGGAAAGGAGGGGGAAAGGTATAAATCACAGATCAGGTTCTGGATTGCTGACGAGGTGCAAGAGCTGAGAACCAGGGTGGAGATTGTGCGGAGAAGACATTGGATCAGAGGGAGGAGGAGGAATGTATTAAGAGAACCAGATTGTGCAAGTTACCCTTGAGAGGTAACAGTTGTCCTCCAAGCTACAAACAGGACTAGAAAAGCATCTTTGCTTCTTGTAGTTCCCAACTGCCAGGTATCCTGAGCTTTGGTTAACCCAGCCTTAAGCCTTTAACAAGCAAGAGAAAACCTACAGATGCTGGCAATCCAAGCCACACACACAGGTCACTCAGCAGCTCAGGCAGCATCTATGGAAAAAAGTACAGTCGACGTTTTGGGCCGAGACCCTTTGGCAGGAACATTTAAATTTGAACTGATGATAAATTCTTAAGCACAAAGTTCTTACTTTAAATAAAGCCATTCATTAAGTTACAAAAAGAATATCTTTCTGGAATAACTACATTCCTATAGGTAACTGGCATATTATAGCAAAAATAATTCTTCAATCAAAGGCATGTATCCCAAAGAGTTTATGGTATTATTGTCACAATGCACAAATCGTATATGAATTATAATTACTTCATTATAATCACTAACCCATCTGTCAGAAACCTGTTAATTTCCTGACTCCAAAGCTGCCCTGGTTTCTGGTAGCTTAGTGCCAGGTTTCAAATTATAAAGATTTAAATCTTCCTACCCCTCTTTTGCCCAGTCCAGAGGGTCCAAATTACATGCTCACCCCTTGCAACACACTTCTAAATCAGAATAAAGAAACAAGTAATCTCAATAAAATCACTGATTGTCAAATATTATTATATATTCTCAAGGTCTTAGCCAACTAAAACCCAGTCCAACAAAGTAGCTAGTGAGTGCTATTAACTTGAAGGATTTCAAGCTTTTAAATTATTTTTTATCGATCGGATCTGTTTACATCTGTATGTGTTAATCATATATTATCAACAGATTGTCTGAGTGCTGCATCTTATCCAAATTAATCAGTCTGCCTGTCTGAATGAGCAAGCAAGACATGAATCACAAAAAGCCAGCATATGTCATCTGGCTGCCACACAGCTTCATTCTTTGTACTCTCAGCCTGCCTGTAATCCCTCTGTTCACATCAATAGCACAACCCAGACTAGCTCATTTTCATTATATAATTTACTGGTTCCGAATGTCTGGGTGCCTATTCTTTGAGTGGTAATAAGCTACATCAGTGCCACAGTGTTCCAAATCGTGTCAAGAGAACTGCACAGCAAGGTTAACCCTTCAAACAGCAAAAAAGGTAAATTATCCAGCAGAAAGAATATAAAGAACCCACACTTAGCTGTGGAAATAACCTTAGTGAAAGAAGCATGGTACTGCAGGCAAATATTTAAAAGAAAGTACTGTATTGGTTTTATGGTATTATTATTATGAAGACCAGTCCATTTATAAACACAAGATTCTGCTGATGCTGGAAACCTTGAACAAAACACACAAAATACTGGAGGAACTCAGCAAGTCAGGCAACGTCTACAGTTGGGAATTAACAAGACCTAGCATTTTGTGTATGTTGCTCAGTCCGCTAATAACTCCGTTTTCCCTTGGTAACTGCCTGCGAAAACAAATTTTCTTCCCCTGCAAAGTGGCACCATCAGTGATTTCATACAGCTTCCGCATATCTGAATATTGGTGCTTTACCCTTGAATTTTAGACCAAATATATTTAAGGCGGAAGCTGCTCATTTTCTGATCGGTCAGAGCATTAAAGGATATGGTGAGAAAGCAAGTGTATGGGGTTTAGTGGGATCCAGGATCAGCCATGATGGAATGGTGGAGCAGACTCAATGGGCTGAATGGCCTAATTCTGCTTCTATGTCTTATGATCTTGTGGTTTTATAGCAATGACAAGGAGATGGTGCAAACCATTCACTTAATTGAGAATTATGATTTCTGGTCTTATATAGAAACGTGCAATCCTCTCCACAGGGGCCTTTGAATTGAAAATGGTGCAGAAAATGTTTTCAACCAATCAGACTTAAGAATCTACACCAAAGCACAATATTGAGACCAGAAAGTAGAAAGCAGGGAAATACAATTTATATTTAAATGCTCTGCAGGCTAACACTGTGTTACAGATGGAAAAGTAAAAGAAAACTTTTTCTAAAATCTCCAACTTTTATTAAATGTTGACGTAGTAAAACTTCCTATATATGAAGTTGAATTTCAGAGCTAGAAAGGTAATTACCACTATTTCAGATGTTAGACATTTACACACTCCTGAACTCACCAGCTATATTATTTTCTTGTGTGATTGTTGAGAAAACAGTGGCAAAGCACCATGTTCTCATGACGGAACCGAGTTCAAAACCAATCAGACTCTGAATCCCTCACTGAGATAATGTGGGGAATCTTGGGCAGAAGCTTCCAGATCAGTAGCCAGACCCAGTCTTGCTTCCCACCTTGTACACTGCTTATTCTAGGATTCCTTATTCTCTCCATTACCAGCTAAAATGAATGTTACAAGAATCTGCGATTTTACTTACAAAATGAGGCTCAGCTTATTAATTGTTTTCCCTGCTGTGCAAATTGATCTCTCATTACACAGAGCAGCCCAAGGGTATACAGGTGGTAACAGGTAATGGTGCAGCCGGCAATGACACAGAACACGCTACTTTCAAAAGAAGGAAAGTCATTTCCAGCATGAGATCACATGGTTTAATTGCCAATCTTAATAAATACTTTATTTTTCAGTGACTGAAATTCTTATTTCAAAGTTTTTCCATACAAAGGAAGCCTTACATCTAGATTACTTTTAACTTCTTTCATGGTTTCACAAATCACTTTGCAACTAATGAACGACTTTTTGAATCGTTGTCAGTATTGTAGTGCAGGAAACAAGGCCGTTAACTCTCACTAACAGCAATGTGATAACGACTAAATAATCAGTTTTATAAATGTTCTGGGATAATGGAAAAATTCCACTGGCCTCCGTCCAGAAGGTGCCAAGAATGCTTTGCATTTACACCAAAGGTCAAATTGGGTTTTAGTTTAACACCTCATTTGAAAAATAATACCTTCAACAATCCTTCAGCAGAGCACTGGAGGGGCTGCTGAGGTTTCTGTGCTCAAATCTTGGGAGTAGTAGGACTTAAACCTCTGGCCTAGAGGTGAGATCATGTGAAAGATATCATGCACCCTTACCACTGGATGTGCACCAACACCTTTTCATCTCTCTGTCATTTCAAATGTGCACAATTGTCAGGATCTTTCTACTTCAGTTTTATGCAACATACACAAATGATCTTCTAGAATGAAAATTAATACACAGGGCCCTTTTAATCACATCACCCAGCAAAATCTAAGCAGTTCCTCCGCCCCCAACTATCCTGGTCAAGGAGAATGAAGGCTGATGGAAATAAGCCTTCATAGGAGTGATGTCATTAAAGCCTCAGTGTGTCTCATCTCCTTTGCTTACAAGTGGCACCCATGAATGTGCCCAAAGCACATCCACTCAATTTTTCCCTTTGTTGAGAAGCAACTCTGTGAAGATTACAGAAATGTAAACTTATTGTCGAAAACCTATAACCATCATAGCTGCATAATTCTTCCGATATTATTCCTTTACAGCATCTTTAACCCAATTACTGTCTTTTCATAATGCAGTCTAATTAAACTAATTATGGCAAACCTGCAGATCGTGGAACATTGAGAATGATAACATTAGAATCAGAACCAGGTTTAATATCAATGGCATGTGACGTGAAATTTGTTAACTTAGCAGCAGCAGTTCAATGCAATACATAATCTAGCAGAGAGAAAAAAATGTAAAATAATAATAATAAACAAACAAACAAGTAAATCCATTACTTATATTGAATAGATTAAAATGTGCAAAAACAGAAATACTGTATATTAAAAAAGTGAGGTAGTGTCCAAAGATTCAAAGTCCATTTAGGAATTGATGGCAGAGGGGAAGAAGCTGTTCCTGAATCACTGAGTGAGTGCCTTCAGGCTTATGTACCTCCTACCTGGTAGTAAAAGTGAGAAAAGGGCATGCCCTGGCTGCTGGAGGTCCTTAATAATGGACGCTGCCTTTCTGAGACATCACTCCCTAAAGATGTCCTGGGTACTTTGTAGGCTAGTGCCCAAGATGAAGCTGAATAAATTAACAACCTTCTGCAGCTTCTTTCGGTCCTGTGCAGCAGCCCCTCTATACCAGACAGCGATGCAGCCTGGCAAAATGCTCTCTACGGTACAACTATAGAAGTTTTTGTGTGTATTTGTTGACATGCCAAATCTCTTCAAACTCCTAATGAAGTATAGCCTCTGTTTTGCATTCTTTATAACTGCATCAATATGTTGGGCCTAGGTTAGATCCTCAGAGATCTTGACACCCAGGAACTTGAAACTGCTCACTCTCTCCACTTCTGATCCCTCTATGAAGATTGGTATGTGTTCCTTTGTCTTACCCTTCCTGAAGTCCACAATCAGCTCCTTCGTCTTACTAACATTTTGGTGATTAAAGTGTCACTGTTGTTCTGTTCCTTGTCAGGAAGCTGCTGAAGACCTGGTTGCTGCAACTGAGTCCAGAGCCAACCTGATAACCTTCAGCTATGAAGTAGGGTTGTCACTGCTGCTTGGACCAAACATTGTCATCAAAAACTGTGGCTGATTGTCTTTATCCACTGTTCTGTACACTCTTGAAAAAACATAAAAATTATACTTCTGAAAGATATTTGAATAATTAATTATTATACAAACTGTTTACACATGCAAGAGATTTGGAAGAAAATGGAACTTACATCAATTGTGATGTCTAACACAGTCAAGCTTAATCAAAATTTTGCTAAACGCTTTCAGAAGTTCCTATTCAATGCAGTAATGCAGAGCATCTGGGCCTATCGTACATCACCGGTCCCACTACAGCAGTGGACAAGATGCTGCCACTGGTCTCAATGCCCTGAAAAATGCCCCTGTTTCTAACAGCATCCACTGCAAAGCACATTATGTGGATGACTGCTGAGACCAGCATTAGGTTCCACTGAAGTAGCAGCTAGGAATCATGGTTCAAGATCTCAAAGGGGAATATCCATTTGACTGTGATACAATAACAAGGGTAGGTTTATTGAACAGAATAGATAGCTGATCCAATGATTCACTGCCTGGCAGGAATTTCCAACCCAAACTTACTGAATGCACAGCCACAGGTGCATCATCAAAAAGTGCAAAATGCTGACATCCTGCATTTCTCCAAAGTGTAAAGGGCATCTTCAGTGTGTTTGGTAGCCAGTGGAAAAGCAGAAACTTCCTTAGTCAGTCAGTCTGGGAACAAAGGTATACAGAGAGATCAATTTTTTTAAAAAAAACGCCTTAATACATTCTCTTGACGGCCTTGGAGAAAGCAAGTCCACCATTCCAGCAAAGTGGTAGCCTCAGGCCTTCCTGATGGAGAGGTCATGCATTTGGAATGCATGACAGGTTTGGAACAGGTGAGGATTCTCCATTTGTCATGCTGTGCTTGGCAGTACATTCATAGAGATAGCTCATTGACATTACAACCTGCATTGGCTGGATCATTATAATACAAGCCTGCATTATATCAGAGTTGAAAGAGGACTGGTTCTGGGATCTACTGCTTTCACTTACTTCTAGATTGTATCCTTGCAGCATATGCTACCGATTAGCACAAAATTGTGACAAAAAAGATGCTCCCTGATTTGCAATTAAAACAGGAACCAACTTTAAAACAAAACCGTAGGACGAGAAAATGCACTATATTGTCTAAGATGCAGTTAGTGTGCTTCCAAGAGGAAAAACTAAATTTGCATCAAATCTAAGTTTATATGTTTGAACAAATATGTTTGAAAAGGCTTTAATTTTCATTTTTAGATATTTCTCATAGCCCCACAATTTAGGTTCCAAACTGGCACGGCGCTAACCTTTGAATAGAGGGTTATTTGATACCACTGGTAATCTTTCCACTATCAGATCAAGTACAATGTGCAAGAATTTTGAGGTTTTATTGCAGAGACAAGGCCCGGTCAATCAAAATCTCATATAAAGAGGTTTCACAAGAACTTCCCTCAAGCTGTGAATTGAATTTCAATAGATGTTGTTGACAAAGGTACAATACATGCACAATTAATGTCTGGAACAGAATTCATTAATTCCACTTCTTGAAAGTGAAATGATCATAGAACTATATAAATCACAATGAAACATGTCAAAATCCCAGATTCAACAATCTATCTGTACCTTCTGCCAATCAATGGGGTTTTCTTTCATATGCAGGAATACAAAGGATATTCTCCTACAAGAGTAGCTCAGTCCCATCAATTCAGAAAGGTGCTTTTCAATTTTTTAAACTGGGAAAATTAAAAAATAATCACATCAAGAAGGTCTGAGATAACAGATCTATTTGCTTTGATTTAAAACTTTGTCTCATATAATATTCTTGTGATGACAAATTTATGCCCGTCTCACACCAACACTGTCCTATAAGATTAAAAGTTAATCAACTGCCTTGCTATAGAGCAAATTGATTTTGACAACATATCCTTGCCCAATAGATCCGAGTCAGCAGCAGTCATTTTATGATCTGCCTCAGATTTTATTACTGTGCATTGTTAAGCAAAGCAAATATTTTTCTATGCACGAGACATGTAGGATTTGTCTTCCAATCTACTGAGGTGTTTATGGATTAGCATAAAAAATGTCATTATAAAATGAGAAAATGGAACCGCTTGTTCCACAATTCAAACCAATGCAGGAGTGTTGCTGGTGTGTTTTTATCTTCCCTGAGTGAAAATGAAATATGCCCCACAATGCTGATTATGACCAGGGCAAGATTAAAACGTGCCTTTTAATGTGGGTTCTTTCTTGAAAATTGTACAAAATTCTCCAAAATTCTTACTGAAAAATTGTCATATTGGATACAGATACTTATATTTGATCTTAGAAAAGAAAGGAATGCAAAGTAAAAAGTGTCAAAGTAGAAAAAAAATAGATTTTACAAGATAATCTAGAATCTGTGGTCTAAAACAGAAAGCAAACTATTTTATTTTCTTCCTGTTGGTGGTAAAGTCTTGGTAAACAGGAATCAGAATTGGATTTATTATCACAGCCTTTTAGTTTTTTGTCATTTAACTATATACATATACGAGAGGTGATTGATAAGTCTGTGGCCTAAGGTAGAAGGAGGTGAGTTATACATCTCTCGTTACATGCACATGCAGTTCAACACTTATTATGCAGTGATTATGAGTGATTATGCAGAAAGTTTGAAGTTAATAACTCATCTCCTTCTACCTTAGGCCACGAACTTATCAATCACCCCTGCTGTGGCCAAGATCCGTATGCTCTACGACCGCTGGACTAAGTGTGTAAATGTAGGAAAAATAAATGTGCTAGGTTTTCAAAAATTGACTCCTTTTACCTTAGGCCACGAACTTATCAATTACCCCTCGTATATAACATATATCAAAATGAAACAATGTTTCTTCGAACCGGGGGTAAAGCACAGTAGTACAAATAACACACGATAACTTATGAAGGTAAGGGTAAAATCTACAGATGAATCACACATAAATAACAAACTAAAGTGCATTGACATTAAGTATTGTGAGGTACGGAACAGATTAACCAGTGACACTTAGAATACGATGCAGCTGGGAGTTCAGAAGCCTAATGACCCGGGGTAAGAAACTGTTTTCTATCCTGCCTGTTCTTGTTTTTATGCATCGTAATCTCCTGCCTGATGGTCGAAAGTCAAAGAGGATGCAGATGGATGGGTGGGGTCCTTAATAATACCATGGAATGCAATGCCCTTGATGAAGTGTCTCCAATGGATTGCAGGGATACCCCTACGATTCTCTCAGCTGTTCTCACAGTCCTTTGTAGGGTCTTCTGCTCTGATGCTTGACTGCTCCCATACCAGATGGAGATGCAACTTGTCAGGATGCTCTCAATGGTGCTCCTGTAAAATGCAGTTCAGATAGGGGTGGGAGCCTTGCCTGTCTTAATCTTCTTAGGAATTGGAGGTGCTGCTGTGCGTTCTTGTTCAGGGAGCTAATTTTAAGGGACCAGGTGAGATCATCATGATGTGAATACCTAGGATCTTGGTGCACTTAACTCTCTCTATAGAGGAGACATGTATCTGCAGAGGGGGATGATTCGTCTGCACCTTCTAGAAGTCCACAATGAATTACATGACATGAAATTTGTTGAACAAAGACATAAAATAACTATTGTTTATAAAATGAAAAATCCAAAAAATAGAATAATGAGTTTGCACGCATGGGTTTGTGGACTGTTCAGATGTATGTTGACGGAAGGGAAGAAACTATTTCAGAGCTACTCTTTAAATCATTTTTTATAATGTTTACAATGTAAATACATACTGGCATTTATGTATTAATGTACATTTTATTCAGTATCCTTACCTTATCTTCTAACTTTAGTTTTTATATAATTCCTTATTCTTTATAACTATTGAATAGTATTTTTTTTGCATGTCATGCTAACACACCACAGAAAATTCTTAATACATTTAAATATATATGGTGAATGCAATTGATCCTTAAGTGTGGGTCTTCAAGCTCCTTTACCTCCTCCTGTTGGTAGTACTGAGAAGAGGACATGCTCTGGATGGTGAAGGTCCTTAAAGATGGTTGCTGCCTTCTAGCATCACTGCTTCTTGAAGATGTCGTCAGTGGTGGGGAAGGTTTTGTCTGTGCTGGAGCTGGGTGAGTCTCCAACTCTATAGCCTCTTGCAATCCTCAGCATTGGAAGCTCCATACCAGGCTGTGAAATAATCAGTCAGTATGCTCCTTACCATACATCTATGGAAATTTGCAAGCGGTTTCAGTGATATACTCCTCAGAAGTAGATTCACTGGTGTGCCTTCTTCGAGATGGCAACAATGCATCAGACCCCTAAGAGCAGTAAGACCATAAGACATAGGAGCAGAATTAGGCCATTTGGCCCATCGACTCCCAGATCCCACTGAACCCCATACACCTGCCTTCTCACCGCATCCTTTGACGCACTGACCAATCAGGAAATGATCAACGTCACGAACTTGGCCTCCACCGCAGTCTGTGGCAGAGCATTCCACATTTTCACCACTCTCTAACTAAAAATTTCCTCCTTATGTCTGTTCTAAGGGATCACCCCTCAATTTTAAGGCTGTGCCCTTTAGTTCTGGATATCCCACCAGAGGAAACATGCTCTCCACATTCTCTCTATCTAGTCTTTACAACATTCAATAGGTTTCAATGAATCCCTACGCATTCTTCTAAATTCCAGTGAGTACAGGCCCAAAGCTGCCAAATGCTCCTCATATGTTAACCCCTTCATTCCCTGAATCATCCTCGTGAACCTCCTCTGGACTCTTTCCAATGCCAACACATCCTTTCCAAGATATGGGGTCCAAAACAATTGACAATACTCCAAGTGCAGCCTGACTAGTGTTTTATAAAGGCTCAGCATTATTCCCCTGCTTTTATATTCTATTCCCCTTGAAATAAATGCCAAAATTGCATTTGCCTTCTTTACCACAGACCCAAGATATATTCTCTGAGATCTTAACATCCAGGAACTTAAAGCTGCTCACCCCTTCAACCACAAACTCCTCAATGAGGACTGGTCTGTGTTCTTCCAACTTTTCCTTCCTGAACTCCACAATCAATTTTCGGTCTTTTGTTGGAACACCACTCAAACAGCTGAACTACCACACTTCTATACACATCCTTATGAGATCTGAGATTTTAACAACTGGCGATTTAAGGGTTACCACAATCCACACTTTCACTCAAGTTTTCAGAACTGTGGCTGGCGTGGACAATAGAAAAGTACCACAATTAATACACATTTATAAAGTGTCTAAAATATACCTACTCATGGGAGAGTTATCAATATGATGACCCTCTCGTAAGTAGAAGAGTAGACAATTTCTATTCCTCCACTCTAAAACAAGCACTGCATTCTGAAGACAGATGTCATAAGCCAAATAGTCAATCAGTCATCTGAACTAATATTAAATATGGCTTGCAGGAACACTGCCAAAAGAAATACCTTTCAAATTCTCAAGATGCCATGGTCAGATTTCAACTCATCTCCATTTTTAGCCTAGTCTCTGTATTACAACCCAACATCAATGGTCCCACTCCCATTAATTTTGGTACTTCAGTCCCTATCATAAAAAGGCACAATTTAAATCATTTGCAATAAGAAGCCAAAGGCGTCTTAACATCAGCTGATAAACATGTTCCAGCTGGTTTTATGCTGAAATGGCAAAGCTAATGGCCATGCTGATTTTGATCTCAAGAGAAATCTACCAATTATCAAGTCAAGTCGTCAAGTCAACTTTTATTGTCATTTCAACCATAACTGCTGGTACAGTGCATAGTAAAAATGAGACAACGTTTTTCAGGACCATGGTTTACATGACACAGTACAAAAAACTAGACTGAACTTGACTTATGAAAGGCAGGTTCTTCACCTAGCAGATATCCGTTGTGAATTGCATTGTTGCAGTAGTAGGTTGGTAGGACAGCAGAGAAACAGGGTAAACAAATAGGGCAGTAAAATTAAGGGACAGTAAGAATAATGGGAAGTAGGATTGACAGGGCAGTAATATTCGGGACACACTATGATTAATGCAATGGTAAGATTAGTGGAGCAATCCACACACAAATACTAATTGTCCCTCAGACAAAAGTTGTTACATTCATTCATTTCCATATCCTATTCAACCTGGAGGGGATTCTTGGGACTCTATATTTTCCCTATAATGTTTACTGTGTCCTTCTAGCTGCGTAATGTTCTGTGGCTCGATCTGCTCTTTCATACCTAGTCACATCTGGTCTTGATCACAGTGAAATCTGCAAGGTCATCAATCAGTGGCATGCCCTCTGTTCCCATCACCTTCTTTCTCTGCTCCTCATACCTTCTTTATGTAACTTTCCTCGTTTTTTTAAGACCTCTCAGTTACCTTAATCTCTGGAATAAATGTAGGAAGTGGATTAATAAGAAGTATTTGAAGAGGATGTACATAAATTTTTGAAGGATTGGGGAACTGAGGACAATGGGAATCTGGCACAAAATTGGAGATGACATGGGACAGATCAGTCATATTCATATTGGGTTGTGGTGGGGTGGGGATGGGATGAGGGACCCACCCAATTATCTTTGCATGTTCTGCTATTGACTAGAATTTAGGCCTGGAATCCATAAGCCCTGCAACATCCGTGAAAAATAAGCTTTATCAATACCTCTTCTTTGTAGTATTTCACTATGCTTAAGTTGATATACGAGGGTAAACTGTTGTTCTTGAATAACATGCACAGACATTGGCTCTTTAACAGAGTAGCCAGTCTCCAAGTGGAAGTTCACCTGGTTTTCACATGAGTAGAATGGGCCATTCAGGGATATAGACAGAAGAAATGACAGAGTGCGTGCTTGCAAGAGCAGAGAATCAATGCGAGAAACAAGAAAGAGTCACTATCCGCTATTGATAAATACGCCTGATTTATGCATGTCCACAGCTCCATGCTGATAATGCGATTTCCTGTACAGTTCTGATTTCTACCATGTAACCCTGTGCACTCAAATACCAACAGAGTCATCAATGCCTGAAATCAATCTGTTTCACTCCAGTGCTGGTGCGCAAGGTACCTAAGTCTCTGCTTTAAAGATTTCAGTCAGCAGTTCGTATCATTAACAGGACATCAGCATAATCTTCCATGAATCTTTAACAAGCCAGGAAACATCCATAAAGCTCAAGGGACTGCTGGTAAAATGCCTTGCTTCAACTATACCTATGCATCTGCATAGGTCTATCACAGCTGGCAGTAGCAACACCCAACAAGGGCAATTCAATTAAGAATGCAAGTTATTAAGATGCAGGTCTCTCCCAGAGATTTCTTAGATTTAAACCACAAAAGTGAGATCACTGCTTAATTTAACCCCTTATATTAAGTATCCAAATTTTGACTGTAACTGGCAAATTATTCTACAATGCTTTATCACTTCTGCAGCCTCTAGTACTATTACAAAAGCAATAATTTGTTGGAGTTCACTCTTTTGTAGCATTTATACCTTAGAGAACATATCTTACACACATTGTAGGAGATCTTCCGTTAGGATTGTGAATTCCCACATAACAAACCCTGGCAAATCTTACTTTTTCAAAGGAATGTAATAAATTGACTTTAAATCTTGAAAACATCCAAGAAGCATTTTATTACTTTGAAGTATTGGTCTGGTATGCTGTAGACCTCATTTCCTTTGGTGGGGGACCATTTGCTTCTCTATCAGATTTACTGCATTTAAAATCCAATACAATCTTCAATGATTCAAAAGAAACTAGATAATGTGCAGTTTCAATATATATGCAATAGAATATAATTTCTTAAATCAAGTATGAAAGCTAACAAAATTCAGTGACAGAAAAGAACATTTTATCAAAGTTAATGCTTCTCAACTTTACAAATGATTGATCTTCAATCACATTAATTTATTGGAAATATACATTTTCAGGAATTGATCATGTCTCGCCACTTTCCATGTACAGGACAACCCCAGGTAATGAATGCCCAACTTAAGGATTCCCCTACATAGAAGCAAGTTCACATAATTATTAAATAAGAAAGTCTGATATACACACATATGTTCCTTCTCATGAACAACTGAACTAGTTTGCTCTTCCTTCCCTATTTTTTTCCAGTTTTGCGTGATTTTGTTGCCATTCTTTACAATTCTCTGGAGATATGCTTACCATATCAAATGATATCTCATGTGTTTTTTCACTTATGAACCTCTCTAGAAACAAAACCTATTCATCATCTGAGGATGGCTTGCAACTGGCTCCCTGTCTGAAAAAGGTTCTACTCCACGTACAGAATAGCGAATATCTGCCACAGACAGGCAGGAGGTAGGAAGAATAATTTTCCTAGAGTACACAGTTCTACAAAGCTCAAATACTTAAATTATTAAATTTACAAAGGTAGTAGCATACCTCAGTAGTGGGAACACATTGGTAAAGTGAGTCCATGCCTCCACTCATGAAACATGTCTAAATGTCTGGAGCATTTTCGTATTGGGTTTAATGAAATAGCAGGATGGCATAGGAAGCTTTGTAATATTTACATACATGAGTTCCCACACTCTAGTTTAAGACTGAAGGAAGTTCTGCCCTCATTGTGTATCCTCTCCAGATAAAATAGCAGTAATGACTAAAGAATGGATTTGGCATTTAAGGCATGCTTTTCAAAGTGAAGTTTATGTTTTTTAACTTGCTTTTGAAGTCAATTTTTAGCAATGATCCCTTCCCCATTAATGCAAGGAATATATTGGATACTTCTGTTTCTTTCTAGTTTTCTGGACTGTTTGCTGAAAGCTTTGGATGTGAAGTCCCACTTTTCGAAAGTATGACAGTACATAGTACACGTAATAAACTTCATAGTAGGGAAATTATTTAAATTGTTCCTTTATAGGCTCACTATCTCATTCAGGAGGATCAATTTGTTCAGGGATGAAGTTTGCAGATGTTCAGTTACCTCAGAAAGCATGTTCCTTGGTATTAGTGATATCTTGTCTTTGGAGAATAGTGTAAATTCAACTACCTATCCATAATACCCTTTCACCTTATTTTCATTTTTATTAAGATTATATATAGTGGACAACTGCCTTTTATAAAATATAGCAATGAAAAACTTGCTATATGCCTATGATGCTGCAAGTAAGGTTTCACTGCACCTTTGCATATATGCACTTGTGCATATGACAATAATCACTGGCTTTATTGGTAAAGAAGATGAAGTGATTGCCTGCTTCCTGTAGTGTTCTAAAGACCTATTGCAGAGACACAATCATTAAACAAGATGAATAAGAATGAGCAAAATAGAATGACTTTATCAGCAGCAGCCTTTCAAGTAAAACCATGACCAGATAACATGAGGAAGAAAGCCAGTAAAAATACTTGTTAGAATTTATTTACTCAATAATCAAAACTATTGATCCTCCAGTTAGAATTAGGAAGACAAAAACCTTGAACTTAAAAAAAATAATTGGAAACTGTAAGATTCTTTTTCTTTCTGGAACTCACTAATTTTTTCAAACTGATTTACGTACTATCAATATTGTGGTAGCAGTTTTGAAACTGACCAACATCACTCTCAAGTCAATCTCACTTGCGGAATTACTCATATCACCGGTGGCCGTGATGCACTGTCTGGCTCAATTAAACATATTAATACATTAGGTAAGGTGCTAAAAGCCACTGTAGCAGAGTAGCACTTTTCCCAACTTTTCCCAAGTTGCTTTCCCAACTTTTCCCACATTTCCCAACAAATGTATTGGTGGGAATAATGGGGTTTATTTGAAAGCACTGCTAAAGAACTTCTCAAGCAATTCTATTGCTGGATATTCAATGACTAAACCTCATGAAACAGTCACTTAGCACTCAAGGACCAATAGACCACTGTTCTTTCAATCATTTTCTACTTTACAACTCTTCAAATTTCTCTCAAATACAGCAAAGAATAAAGTTATTGGATGAGACACACTCTGAAAATCAGAGAAATTTAAACTTATTTAAACTGCTGTAAATATTTTTTAAAAATAAAATTAACTGAAACATTAACAATTAAAAAGGATAAATTAAAGGAAAGAAGCAGCACTTTCCTTCCCACGTTTCTATAATACACATTGAAGTCGATGGGTTCATGAATCCTGCACCAGTTGTTTCCCTAGTGTAATCTTGCAGAATCTCAGCAAGACTAGGCTCCACCATCAGACTCCAATAAACTTATAGACTCTTAAATTTATAGGGATGGTTTTGGAACAGAGAGAGGAATTAGGGGTCAGGTTAGGGTTTAGGGACAGTGATGTGGGGGAAATTAGAGGTCAGATTAAGGTTTAGGAACTGGGATGTGAAGGAGTTAGAAGTCAGGCAGAAGTGTAGGCCCAGTGATGCAGCTGTGTGATGAATTACATCTAAAATCGAGGCCTCTGCTCCTTACTCGAAGACCAGCAATAAGGACATGGGACAAGGGACATTCAGTGTCTTGGCCTCCGCTCGAAGGCCAACAACGTGATGTGTGATGAAAGATATCTATGGATGTTGGACTGGAAAATGCTGTTGACTAGGACTAGAAAGGACAGTGGGTCCTGGGATCGGATGTCGGTGCAACCATGGGGCACAAGAGACAATGACTCTCTAGGGACACATGTTCATGGGTCCAGAGTCATGGGTGAGTCCGGAATTTGAGGCCTAGAGGTTGGGATCCCATCATCGGCTAGTCTTAGGATTGATACCGAAGATCAAAGCCCGAAGGTTGATCATAAGTCAGCAAGTTGAAGACTGATGGCTGAAGCCTTGGGCCCGAAGTCCACAGAGGATTTTTGAGGCCTGTTGTCTGTAATTCCACTGGAGGCCCTGTTATGTTTAGTTGTGCACTCTTCATTGCACCTAGCCTATTGGTTTATAAATTGTACCACTGAACATTCTCCTGTGAATGGTGAACATTGAAAATACAATTCTGTCATCAACAAAAGTGCGAAAGAGATTAATTAAGGTTAGGAATGCACAGTAACGTCCCTCTCCTGGGCTCAGCGTAAGTGAGTTAAGTGGGCTTTAGCACTGACAACAGAAGGAATCAGATAGCTTACCACATGTCAAGAAACGGGCCTTTCATTCACACATCGGCAAAAATCAACTGGAGAGCAGTATAGTCAATGCTAAGCAAAGGCATAAAATAGCAATTCCCAGAGAAACATGTATGGAATTTGGCTACCCACCCTTATATAAAAGATGAAATTGCCTTAATTCCACAAAAGTGACCTTTTGACTTATTCCGTCTCATCAAGCCAGTGGACCAAATTTTAAAGGGATTGAATCATGCAATACAATCCCCTAAACACTGGTTAAAAAATTCCTCTTGTAAGAAAACAGTATTTGATTTATTAAGTCTCTGCAAAACCATGCCCAGATTTTCACTTCCAAACCCTGTAAAGCAGAATGTGCTGGCAGGTTTGCAAGGGTCAGGATTACGTGTCTCATATCAATGGTATTTAAACAATTCTGCACCAGCTAAACTACCTAGTTATTGTGAAACTGTTTCAAAACTTGCAACTTGGAGACTATATAACAGAAAAGGTCAAATTCCAGAGCAACAATCGATCAGCAGGGGCTATCTATTTCAGACTGGGCCAAAACCATGGGAGGAGAGTGTTCAGGATTCTGTCTTTTTTGAGTTCCTTCCTAAAACATACTTTTGAGAAGTTTTTAAGAACAGCTCTGATATGCAGAAAATATTGACATCACCCTTTGGGGGTGGAATAAATTAGAGATGAAGGTATTTGACTTGAAACATTGGAGACGGAAAAAGTAAAAACAGCCTTATGACAAACTTGAATGGCAGTTTATTAAATAGGTGAGAATTGATCCCCACCCAGGCTCAGCAAAAAGACAATCTGTCCGATCAGATTTAAACAAAAATGCCATGTTTTTAACGATCCGAAAGAGTTCAGCTTGCTTACTAATTTTAAATGTTTTTGTAAAATCAAGCACATCACTGTAGGACTAATCCTGTAAGGATGATAATCAGTCATTGGATACAAGTTAGAATTCCGGGGCCCTCTGAGCTATAAATTGGGTATGATTTTTAAACTTGCTTTTACCAATCCGTGCCTGCTAGGTCCAAATTTCCAGGATCATACTAACACATAAGTTATGCCAAAAATTATTGTGGCCTCTGCACCACTTGCTGACAGGATATGTTCTAGTCCTATGCTATTAATTTCACTCAGTTGGCATATTTGTTAGTGAAAAAAATATCTATTACACATCTTTCTTTCTCATGGTTTCCACATCCGATGCATTTCAGACTGGCTTGGATCACACAGGCTTGTCAATAGAAAGTGGGCAAAAGTGACTGCTGGAAAGACCAAGAGTGGATTGGGCTGTGCTGTGATGGTTATTGTACTTGGATTGTTTGTTGATACTGATATCCAACATTTTTGTATCTTAGGTGTTTACATCTAGTTATATCCATGCAGTTGTAAAGAAGGCAAGACAGTGACTATACAGTACTTCATTAGGAGTTTGAAGAGCTTTGGTATGTCAACAAAAATACTCAAAAACTTCTATAGATGTACCGTGGAGAGGATTCTGACAGGGTGCATCACTGTCTGGCATGGGGGGGGGGTGGGGGCTACTACTCAGGACCAAAAGAAGTTGCAAGAGGGTCCTAAATTTAGTCGGCTCCATCTTGCTACTTGCCTACAAAGTACCCAGGACATCTTCAAGGAGCGGCGACTCAGAAAGGCAGTGTCCATTATTAAGGACCCCCAGCATCCAGCACACTTTTCTAAACACAAAGTACACTGCAGATGCTGGGGTCAAAGCAACACGTAGAACACGCTGGAGGGTGACAAAGGGTCTTAGCCTGAAGCGTTGACTGCTCTTTGCCACGGATGCTGCCCAACTTGCTGAGTTTTCCTCCAGCGTGTTGTACGTGTTACATGCCCTTTTCTCACTGTTACCATCTGGTAGGAGTTACAGAAGCCTGAAGGCACACGCGCAGCGGTTCAGGAACAGCTTCTTCCCCTCTGCCATCCAATTCACGACACATGCCTGTGGTAATAAACATGATGCTGATTCTGATATGCAGTTTAAGCCCAATTTTCAAATGATAAATTCAAAATCGACATGAGCAACACAACAGGAGTAACTACAGACTATGGTATCCTAATAGTATTGAAGACAATATATGTAAATTTGTACATGGAGAGAATATGGAGGATTTTGTAGAAATGTCTTTGCAGGCATTTTTCAGAGGCTCTAGGAGCCTGCTGTGGGTAGTCCATACCTCAGAAACACAGAGCAGACAAGAATCAGTGCTGTCCAGTAATACCATGAATTTTATGGAAGGGCTACAAACATCTTTCTGTTCAGTTGGTCAAAGAGTCTGCCGTCACACCGAAGATGTTAACGCTCATTGTAAAAATCCACCTTTGCCTCCTGTGACTTGACAATTGATCTGCATTTTTGAGAGGATCTTGCCGAAAACCTCTTTTATGAGAGGGCAGTGTGGTGCAGCACAGGCAGGTCAACAGAGGACCCTCGTCTTGCAGAAACTGAGTGTAAGGCAGGTTGGAAGAGGACGTCGGTAGAGAAGATGCTGAAGCTGGTAGGTGTCTTTTCCACTGACTAGTTCAATGTGTGTTGTTCCAAGAGCACTCATCACACTATCCGGGTGACCGAGGATACCCCGTTCAGAGAGAGGTCATGGAGACTGGCCCCTGCAGAGGTGGAGGATGAATAGCAACATTTGTGTAAGTTGAAGGAAGCTGAGATCATCACTGAGTCCTGAAGCCCCTATGCTTCTCCTATAGTGATGGCCAGAAAGAAGAATGGGAAGGTACGGATGTGTGTGGACTACAGGACTCTGAACAGGTGTACCATCCCTGACCAGTATACAGTCCCGAGGATCAAAGACACGCTGGCCTGTCTGAGTGGTACGAAGTGGTTCAGTGTGCTGGACTTGAGGAGTGGATATTACCAGATCCCCAAGAGTGCAGCTGACAAAGACAAGACGGCATTTATACGTCCACTGGGATTCTTCCAGTTCAAGAGGATGCCCCAGGGCATACTGGGAGCCACTGTAACCTTCCTGTGGGTCATGGAGAAAATGGTGGGGGACATGAATTTGCTTGAGGCATTGGTGTATCTGCATCTCCAATAGTAGTGGCCAGAAATAAGAATGGGAAGGTACGGATGTGTGTGGACTATAGGACTCTGAACAGGTGTATCATCCCTGGTCAGTGGTCGAGAAGGGAGACATGGCTCAGGTGGAGAAGATGAAAGACACCGTGGTGCCCCCATTACAGACAGAATGGCCCCAGTTGGAGTTGCGGATACAGATCCTATACCGGGTCATGTCACTTCCAGACCAACCTTGGCGTTCCCAGCTGGTTCTGCCAAAGTATCGGAGGATTATGTAGAAGTCACCTCATGCTGACTCTGGACATTTGGGGGTGGAAAAGACCTATGGATTGCTTAGAGACCTTTATTACTGGCCCTGGATGAAGCCTGAGGTCAAAGAGTACTGCAAGTCGTGCATTCGATGCATATGGAGGAAGATGCAGCCTACACGGGCAGCTCCCTTGTCCCACTTGTAGAGCGCGGGGCCTCTGGACCTGATGTGTATGGATTTCCTGTCCATAGAACCCGATGCCAGCAACACGGCGAAGGTCTTCGTCATCACGGACCACTACACCAGATATCCACAGGCTTTTCCTACCAAGGACCAGAGGGCGTCCACAGTGGCCAAAGTGTTACAGGAGAAGTATTTCATTTATTATGACCTTCCCAGGCAAATACATAGTGATCAGGGATGGGATTTCGAGAGCAGGCTCATCCATGAGCTACGGGGCATGCTTGGAGTCGAGAAGTCGAGGACCACGCCCTATCACCCTCAGGGTTATCCCAGCCTGAGAGGTTTAATGGGATCTTGTTAGACATGCTCGGGATCTTGGAGATCAGCAAAAAGAGCAGGTAGAGTCAATATATTGGACATCGGGTCCACAGTTACAACTGTACCTGTAATGAAGCTACCAGATACTCGCCATACTACCTAGTGTTTGGGCACAAGGCAAGATTACCAATTGACCCTTGTTCTGGGACTGACGAGGGTGTCTTACCAACAAAGACTTATCTGAAGTATGTGCCTGATATGAGAAGGGAGCTGAAAAGGGCTTATGAATTAGTTGGGGTTGTGGCTGCCAAGCAGAATCAAGGAAATAAGAGGAAGTATGATCAAAAAGGTGAGGTTTTTCCAATTCCTGTTGGGAGACCGAGTCCACATAAGGAATTCAGGGCTATCGGGGAAGCATAAGTTGGCTGACCATGGGCAGCTATGCCCTATGTGGTGGAGAGTCAGACGCCAAACCTGCCAGTTTTCCGGGGGAAACCAGAGGATGGGAATGGGCCTGTCAAGATTCTCCATCAGAACCACCGTCTGCCTCTGGGACAAGAGGAGCAGGTAGACCCAGAGCCCGACCTGGAGCCTACAATTAGTAAGAAGACTTCACGGCGACACAGGGCGACTGCAGAACCAACAGCTGGAGAGGTTAGGCCAGCTCCTGCCCCTGACAGAGATACTGATTCGGAGGATGAGGGGTATATGCTGCCTTTTGCTAACTCCCCATTGATTGAGGAAGAGACTCCCAGCTCTTCTCCCACTAAGTCAGATGAAATTGGGGGGGGGGGGCTATCTGTGGGCAGCCTAAGTTGCAGCAAGACTCTGCAAGGGATGAAGCAGGGCTTGGCCACGGGACATAGGGGTCCGATTTGTGGGTGGAGATGGGTGATAGGCCGGGAAAGGCCTCACCAGGTAGAGCAGAAGTATCCCCAGTAGTGTTTGAACCTGAAGAGTTAGGTGAGGGGGAACGGAGGTCTCAGAGAATTAAGAGACCACCGGATAGGTGAGCCTATGTAGCATCGGGGGTACAGAGTGTCAGTCCTACCGTTTTGGGGAGCTATGTTACTGCCTTGTGCACCTGGGTTGGACTTAGTGCTTTGCAGGAAGGGTTGGTGAATTATTTCAATGTCATGAGGACATGACTAAATTTAGTGGGGGTGGGGGGAAAGAGAATGTAACGCTCTGTAAGGTTTCACTGCTAATGTAATGGTTTCTCTGTAGCAGTTGTATTTGGGTTATGACTAGAGATAACGGGGGCTTTGGAATTTGTGCCATCCAATGAGAGGCGTGTTTTTCTTTCTTGTGTGTCCAACAGGTTTTGTGTTCTTTTGTTCGGCGGAAGATGGAGAGAGAAGATGCCGGAACGGGGAAGTCGTAGACTGCAGGACGGAGTGGACTTGGAACGGGGACGGGAGGCGACGGCACTGAGGAAAATCAATGGAGAACAAACAGATGGGAAAACTGTGAGCTCCAACGTAGCACACTGGACTGTCTCATGAGAATGGGCCTTTTTCCTTCTTCTTTACTAACTGTATAGTCAAATTAAGAATCATAAAGCTCATTTAATTGCTTATTGTGTATTGTTTGTTATTTCATGGTACTGATTTGTAGCAGAGGAACACTTCATGCAGCATCCACCCGACACGATTTCTTGTTTGGCCGGGCCGGAGGCTGTCTCCCCCTAGAGTGAGGCGCTGACCAAACCTGGGGGTTACACAAGGAACAACAAGCACCTCTCACAAAACAACCTCTAACAACAGTGTACGATTTGTTCACTAATGCCTTTTTAAAAGAAGCTTAGGATGGCAATAACGGTTTTGCTAAAGACACAAAATTTGAGCTCGATTTTATAAAAGCCAACTACTGTGAACAGTCTGGGAGTTGCCGTTACACTCATGAACATTAACATCTTTCATGATGAAGCCTCTCCTTCAACAAACCACTTTCGATTGATTATTTTGACCAGCAATAGATGGTTGGCGCATTTGCTATCAACAAAACGCTGTGTCCCAAACTATCAAGCTTATCTGAACAGTGCTTCCCAAGTCCAGAATCACACAGAGCTTCACCAATACTGGAAAACTACTGACAATCTGACTTAAATTTATATTATTTATTCTTTTTCAACAAGAAAAATAACTATTAGGTCAAAGCTTCAAATAGATGGTTCACAGTCTTCTAAAGAAGTAATAAATGTAGCTTTACAAATGTATTGCACATCCTGAGATGTTTTTAAAATAAATTTTAAGTACGACCTTTGCAAGCTTTACTGACAATTATTTCACTTAATTGGATTTTGTGCTGAAATGAGTGAAGGAAAGCCATCATTTAATGTTGTGTAGCATTCGCGCCCCCAATTTACCCCCATTCACCTAGGGTGAACCGCTGTCGCCCTGCTAGTGGTGCGATATTTCAGTGTAAATACGGCGTAATGCCCCCCCCCCCAGTACATGCTGGTACAAATACCAGGCAATGCACCGAAGGTGAGTAAATAATTGCAACTTTATAGTTACTTCTTGGTGATGGGTTAGTAGAAACAGATAACCTAAAGGCACCACAGTAAGTTTATCAGCTTGTGCACGTAATATTTTAATATGTTGGAGCCTCCGGTTCCATCCACAATGACCTTCTGAGCCTTAGGCCACTGTCCGAACCGCCGATGTCCAGTATCCGCCGCGCTGGAACCGCTGTCCGCTCCTCACACGTCCGTCCTCCTCGCTCTCCTCCCGAAAAAGACCGCGAACTCCCGCTCCGCTCACACATACAAGATAGCCCAACAATTCTCCATTGGTTAGTTCCCCCCTTATCCGCAGTCATAACCCAAACATTCCAGACACAGAAACCCATTACAGCATTGAATAACAATACAGAGAAGCCATTTTGTTAGCCTGAACAGTTAACACCGCAGTTACTGGTACTGAGAGCCCTACAGCTGCTCCCCTGAACTACCCATGACAAGGTGAGATAATTTGAATGTGCACTCATGCAGTTTCTGAGGCTGACGTGAGGACACTACCTCACAAAGTGAGCGTGAGGTGCATTTGGCATTCTGCAGCATCATCTCCACAGGACCGCTTGGCTAATCAGAGAAGACTATTTCTCATCTTGACCGAGTGCAATCTCACCACTTTTGAGCAGATCTGCACAATGTGTATTCTTCGTATTTGTGGGGATGCACTTTAATATTCAATTGGTCATTTAGACAAGCTGCACCTTCTACCAGGAAAAGATTGATATTGCTCTTTTGATGATTAATTTGAGAAAGATGCTCAAGCCTTCACAACAAGCTTCTGTCAGCACGTAGCACACTTATAAACAGCCATGTCAACAGCAGGCAAGCTATGAATTCAGAAATTGCAAAGACCATGTGAGCCTCTCAAAATCTCAAATTGAATTGAAAAGTTATTCAGGATTAGAAAACTGATAATGTATAGGCGTTGGCGTGATAGAAACAAATGGAACATTAAAGTCAGGCTACTGCATTCTTACTGACATTTCAGCACTAGTTAAAGTCACTGCACAGCTTCTGCTACAGCACTGACAAACCTCCTGATGCAAAATTCACACACACACACATTTTGGCCCTTCTGGTGTCACCAACAACCACCGATTTAACCCCAGCCCAACCTTGGGACAATTTACAATGAAATCAGAGCACCCGGAACACACCCACACATTCCACAGGGAGGACATACAAACTGCTTACAGAAAACGCTGGGATTGAACTTAGAACTGACACCCTGAGCTGTAATCACTACGCTGGCACAGTGCCCTTGAGACAAATAAATCAGGTGGAGAAAATTTTGGGAAACCCTGCCATCTTAAATAGAATCCAAACCACATAAGCAGCTACTCTGCACGTGAGGCAACATCCACAACGCAATGACAAGAGTTTATTAGTATTTGATGGCTTAGTTTTACCATAGGATTATTCACTCAGTGGCCACTTTATTAGGTACCCTTTGTATCTAATAAAGTGGCCATTAAGTGTATGTTCATGGTCTTCTGCTGCTATAGCCCATCCACTTCAAAGTTAGACATGCTGTGTGTTAAGAGATGCTCTTCTGCACACCACTGTTGTAATATGTGGTTAGTTGAGTTACTGTTGCCCTCCTGTCACCTTGAACCAGTCTGGCCATTCTCCTCTGACCTCTCTCATTAACAAGTCATTTTTACCCACAGGCCTACCGCTCATTGGATTTTTAATTTGTTTTTCCACACTTTTCTTTGTGAACTCCATAGAGACCATTGTGCATGAAAATCCCAGAGGATCAGCAGTTTCTGAGATACTCAAACTACCCTCTCTGACACCAACAATCATTCCACAGTCAAAGTCACTTAGATCATATTTCTTCCTGATTCTGACACTTGGTCTGAACAACAACCAAACCTCCTAACCATGTCTGCATGCTTTTATGCATCGAGTTATCCTCACATGATTGACTGATTAGATATTACATTAACAAGCAGATGCCTGGATATCGGAGGATCCCCACATGCTCCATGGAGTTCAAAATAATTTTAATTTCTATTTTCCCCAATTATTTTATAATTTTGTTTTCAATGGACCTATATATTTAATCCTATTTTCTGTAGGTAGGGGTGCCAAGTTTTCAAAAATATATCATATTCGTTTCTCAAATTATAAGTAATTTTTTCAAGTGGAATGCAGCTGAATAATTCATTATTCCAATGATCCATAGTTAAATACGAGTCTGATTTCCAAGTAACTGCAATAGTTTTTTTGGCTACTGCTGATGCAATTTTTATAATTTTTTTCTGATACTTATTCAATTTAGGTTTTGGTATTGTCCCTTCAATATCACCTAGTAAAAATAATAATGGACTATGTGGGAGTTGTGAGATGCGACTATGTGAGATCCTCCGATATCCAGGCAATCTTTCTTTTTCTTTTCTTTTCTTTCTTTTTTTTTCCTTTTTTAGATAGGGGTTTAAGGGGGGGAGGGTTAAGGGGAGGGGGAAGGTTAGTATTGTTTTTCTTTTCATTTTTTTTACTATTCTAATATTCCACTTCTTCTATGTAATTATCTTAAAAAAGTAACAAATTTAAAAAAAAACAAAAAAAACAAGCAGATGTACAGGTGTACCTAATAAAGTGGCCTCTGAGTGTATGTTTTGGATTGAGAAGCTTTGGTGAAATGAGCTGCTAATTAGCATTAAAAAAGACTAAAGGAACATTAATTACACATGTTGTAAGTTCTAGTATATAATTTTGTCAATCAACAGTATTGAACAGTAGCGTGCTTGCCCTCAAGGGCCAATCATCTTTCTTTGTTGTAGAATAATCAACTTTTACTTTGAAATCATTTGCAGTTAATTGAGCTAGAAACAAGAACATGACCAAAAGTATCCCTTCCAATAATGTAAGGAAAGAGGTATTTTTTGGACATCAAGTTCAGCTTCACTAAGGGCCTTCACAGACCCCCCTGGGAAACAGAATGCTGCTTCTCTCAAGAGTAAAATCCCTCTGATTTGTAGGTTCCCTACCTGTTGTAATGTTGCTCCACAGTTAAGCACCGTTTTCGTCTGCAAATAGAACACATTGAAGAAGATCAGAAGATATCACCCATATTAAAGAGGACTTATGCCCAGCAAGCATGTTTTAAAAACAGATTCTGTCTCTCAATTCCTTATTTTCTCTCACAAACGAACTACATTTTCAATGCCATGTAGAAGAAAAATGTTTAAAAGTCTTGGCTTGAATATTATCGACTCTGATCCCTCTGATCAAAGTCCTACCTGCAGGGAGGACTTTGCATAATGTTCTCTTATGTATTGATTTGATGAAGAACAAAGGCCAAGAATTCTACACAATCTTGTTCCTGTTGTCAATATATCATTCCTCGAATTTAAGTGACACTAGCACTCAAAACTCAGTAAGCAAGCCAAATGAAGGAGCAAAGATTTCTCATACACTTTACAAAGTCAAGATAAAAAGGGGGAGAACTGGAGGACTCCAACTTATATTTCAGAAATTCTTACATATGAACATCAAAAGCTTCAAAGAAATCGGTATTGAGCTTACTGAATGATAACGAGTTCCAATCTATCCTGAGAGAATCAACAATATCAGAATCAGGTTTGTTGTCAGATGTATGTTGTGAAATGTGTGTTTCGTGCCATCAGTAGAGTGCAATACATAAAATTTACTGTAAGTTACTATAAATAAAGTGCTAAAGAGTGAGGTTGTGTTCATTGACCATTCAGCAATGCGATAGTGGAAGCTACCCCTAAAACATTGAGTGCGGCTTCTGCATCTCCCCCCTAATGGTGGTAATGAGAAGAGAGCATGTCCCAGATAGTCAGGGTCCTTACTGATGAATTCTGCCTTCTTGAGGCACTGCCTCCTGAAGATGTTCTTGATGATGGGGAGGGTTGTGCCTATGATGGAGCTGGCTATGTATAACAACCCTCTGCAGCTTCTTTCAATCCTGCACATGGAAGTCTCTATACTTGATGATTGTACAACTAGTCAGAATGCTCTTCACCGTGCACCTATGGAAATTTGCTGGAGTCTTTGGTGATGCACCAAATCTCTTCAAACTCCTAATGAAGTATAACCATCTCTGTGCCTTCATCATGATTGCATCATTACACTGGGCCCAAGAATTACTGACCCCTCAAAGAGGATGATGTGTTTTCTTCCCACTTCTCCTTCCGTAAGTCCACAATCAATTGCTCTGTTTAGCTGACATTGAGTGTAAGGTAGCTGTTGCAGCATCACTCTACCTCACTCCTGTATGCCTTCTCATTGCCAACTAAGATTCTGCCAACAGTGGTGCCATCAGTAAATTTATAGATGGCACCTGAACTGTGCCTTGTCACACAGTCATGACTGTAGAGCAGTAGACTCATTCACTCATTCTTGATGCATACCTCTGCTGACTGCCAGCGAGATGTTAGCAGCAAGCCACAGAAAGAAATACTGGGACACATGATCATAAACCTGTTAAAGGAGAAGAGAACAATAGAAAATATCAAGGAGTGAATGCCAGTGATTACGATTTTAGCAGCTGAAGGCAGAATTCTGAACGTGAATGAGTAACTAAATGTACGGTTTCTTTGGAAGTGGCCATAATTAGAGATGTGCCAACTTGTGACGGGTTCCAGGCTGGAAAACAGCTTAGACATGGGATAAGAAAAAGCCACAGATGGAATTTAAAGCACTTACAGAATTAAAACCAGGATAAAAATACTAACAAACTGATTTATCAGGTGCCAATAAAGATATAGTTGTTGTTTTTGTTTGGCACATTAGCATGCAAGCCGACTTTAAGCTTGCTAAGGGTAGAACACTGGAAGCAAGTGAAAAATGCTTGAGAAAGCCATGTCCAGAGGTAAGAAGGCAGAGCTGAAAGTAGCAGATGAACCAATACAGGGTCAAGTCAAGCATTTTTATAGAAATGTGAAAAATCTGTCTGGGTGTATATGTGTCAAAAAGTTCACTTCAAGGTAAACTTTGCAAAAATATGTGATTTAAGGTCAAGACAGTTGCAAGAGAGAGAAATGGGTCAGTGGTTTAAGGATGGTTTTCAGGTGGTGACCAAAGAAAAGAGCTTCAGATTTCTAAATAGTTGGAGGAAGTTTATGAACATCCACAACAGGCTAACACATCTGCTTGATGCAAAGCTGTTCGCAAACAAACCAACAACTAGTTACATGGTAGAATTTATAAGTCCTTTCACTGTTGCATCTGCCTGCCCATACACATAGCCCTGCAGTAAATTGTTGCCTGACTGATCAATTAAGCAAATAAATTAATAAGAAAAAGAACACCTTGTATCAGAACTTTTAACTCACAGCAAAACACTGAGCTAGAAATTCATCTGTATACTACAACATTATTAAATGTGACCCAACAGAATTTTATCACAAGTTAAGCATGATAGACTGCATTTTCTGGAAGTAAATATTTTATGCAATCTCATAATCCAGTCACACACACAAAGCTGGGCAGATGCAGTGATATCAATCAGCATATGACATACATTTTAATGCACACAGTCATCCAAACAACGTGAACACAAATGCTCATGTAATTCAAGTGAGTATATGCACAGTCATGTAATTCATGCAAACATAATACAATTATTCTATATTTGGTCCTGATCTTGGAACCTGAATAAAGGACTTGCATTCCTTCTCAAGTCATCCAATAAACTCTGAAATTTCCCCAGTAAGGTGCCTCTTAAACAATTCTGGTGTTTTGGCTTCCACTAACCTGTCTGGAAGCTTAATCAAGTGTACATCTTTACAAGAAGATTTCTGATTATCACAACTAAAGTTACCTTCAAATATTGTCAATATAAATCCACTAGTCTCATTTATACAGTTTGTTTCAAAGAAGCATTTCAACTTGTTCACTTTTTCTCCATCCACGACATTTGTGTACCTCTGTAATTTCAACTATCAGACATTGAAATAAAAGCACAATGTAGTGAATACATTCAATACTTGTGGAAGGAGAAACAGAATTAACATCAATAATAGGAAGGTAAATGCAGGTTCCCTTTGGCAGAACTGGGAAAGAGCAAAATGGTAGATTTTCAGTGGCAGAGAAGGTGAGGTAAAATACAGAATAAAGGGAATAGCTTAGAGCAAAACCATATGATTTAATGTGGCATTTAGAAGAAGTACCTTATGTTTCATCGTCTGTGTTATTGCGTTACTTTAGCAAGAAGGTGGGACATGTCCACAAGCCAGATGATATTGCTAGAAAGAGAAAAACTTAATCATAATGATGAGAGGTAGAAATAGCCAGTTCTAACACAGACAGAAAGTGTGAATCATCTGAAGTTGGTTAATTTGTCAAGGAGTCTAGAAAGTTGCAATATGCCCAGACAGAAGATGAGGTACTGTTCATCAAAGTTGCATTGGGTCTTGGTACAGGCCACAGGTAGATGGATCATGCAGGCCAGGGTGGGAGCGTGATGGGGCGTTAAAGTGGCAACTGGAAACTCAGGGATATTGAGCGGACTGAATACAGGTAGTCAACAAAGCAATCACCCAATCTGCGTTTGGTTTCACCAGTGGGGAGGAGACCTTGCTGTCAATACTGAAGTGAGAACCAGGCCAGCTCAGTTCCAGTAGAATAGAAGTCACAGCTCAGGAGGAAGAAAGACAATTAAGCAACTCTTCTTGCATCATCAGAGCAAATGTGACATATGGAGAAAATGGGAGAATGGAACAGAGACCCAAAGGAGACAATGCAGGAGGAAGCCTAGTCTGAATAGATATGGAAATCCATGAACTTGTAATTCTTCCATGGGGCTATGATTTTATCTGAAATGAAGGCAGACAGTTCTAAAATGAGGAGGGAAGTGTCAGAGATGAATCATGGGACGGTGAGAGAAAAGATAAAATTAGCAGCAATATGATGTATGCAGTTGAAGGTAAACCACATTTCATCTACAACGTTTGTATTTCCCACATCACAGCCCTCAGCCCTTCTCCTTCTGGACACAGAAAGAATAGAGCTCCCCTTATCCTTATATCCCATGAGTCTCAGCATTCAGCAGATGATGCTTCACAATTTCGTTCAGCTACAAGAAGATTCCACCCCCAGGTACATGTCCTTTTCCCTCCTCCTTTAGTATTTCAAAGGAATTGGCCCCTTCATGATCTCCTGGTCAATTCTTCCACACGGACAAATTACACTCATTGTTAATGCATTTCCCACACAACTGCATGAGAAGCAACAGCTATCCTTTCATCTCTTTATATTCCACCAGTTGTTCTCCGGCTCTTCTGCCAATCTAGTGTACTGCAGACAGAGTTCATAAGGTAGCTTCCTTTATATTGGAAAAAAACAAAGGCAGATCAGTTTACACAACACCTGAGTTCTGACCACAGGAATGATACAGTTGTCTGCCATTTCAATTCCACGTCCTTCTCCCCCATTGACCAATGTTTGTGGCCTCTCCACTTTTACACTGAAGCAGAAGCAAGCCTGAAGAAGAGCACTTCACCCTTTCCTGGGCATGCTGCAGCCTTAAAGAGGCCTTAGGTAACTCACTTTCCTTTTGTCTGTATCAGAGCCAGCCATTTGTTTCCGTTATTATTTCCCAGAACAAAGCATAATATGGCGCCATGGTAGCTAATCAGTTAGCACAACGACATTTTAGCTTGGAGTGTCGGAGTTCAGAGTTCAATCCCGGCATCCCCTGTAAGGCGTTTCTGTACATCCTCCCTGTGGAATATTCTCCAGGTCCTACCACAATCCAAGGACATACTTGGGTGTTACAGGATATGTTCTCCTTATCACAATGCCACCAAAATAACTTGGTCTCTCTCTTCTAGTTCTGACGAAAGTTCTCAGAGCTAAAACATTAATTATTTCTGTTTCACAGTGGCTGTCAGACCTGATGAATGCTCCCAGTAATTTTTGCTTTTATTTCAGGTTTTCAGCAGCTGCAGTTCCTTATTGATTTAAAAAATCTCAGATACCTTTTTACTAGGTTGTAGGCCCAGTTTCTTCAGTCTACACATAACTCTGATTATTAAGAATTAGTCACATAGATCTTCACTATACTTCCACAGAACCATTCAAATACCAAGAAATATCACTGAAAATTCAGCAGGTCATGTGCCACCTGTATACAGAGGAATAGAGTTTCAGGGCAACAAACTTTTCACCAGAACAGGTCATTGACTGTTCTTGTTGAAATACCTTTACTTTGTATCATCAAAATCTTATGCTGAATATGGTCCACAGTAGTTTCTTCCTAATTTTGAAAATGGATTTAAACTCTCCAAAATATTAGACATTTAAGGCAGCAACAAAGAGACACACAGGAATGAGATTGGTTGGTTGAGTGGTGTCACAACAACATCCTTGCATTCAACGTCAGTCAGCCTAAGGAACTGATTGTGAATTTTAGGAAGGGAAAGTCGACGGCACACACACTAGTTCTCATTGAGGGTTCAGCAAAAGAAAGGGTGAGAAGTTCCGAGTTCCCAGGTGTCAACATCTCTGAAAATCATCCCTAGGCTCAGAATCAGGTTTAGCATCACTGGCATATGTCGTGAAATTTGTTGTTTAGCGCCAACAGAACAACGCAATATATAAAAATAAAAAACTATAAATTACATTAAATGTAGCGCAAAAAGAGAGCAAAACGAAAGAGGAAAACATAGTGAGTTAGCATACATGGGTTCATTGTCCATTCAGAAATTTGATGATGGAAGGGAAGATGCTGTTCCTGAAACATTGAATGCATAGCTTCAAGCTCCTGTACCTCTTCCTTGATGGTAGCTAAAAGAAGACAGTGTGCCCTGGGTGGTGGTGGGGTCCTTAATGATGGATGCCACCTTTTTGAAGCATTGCCTTTTGAAGGTATCCTTGATGCCGAGAAGGCTAGTGCCCATGATAGAGCTGGCTGAGTTTACAAAACTGACTGACTAGCTGGCTAAGTTTTCTGAACTGGCAACGTACCATATTGAAGCAATTAAGAAGAAGGCATGCCAGCTGCTGTACTTCATTAGGAGTTTGAGGAGATTTGGTATGTCACCAAAGACTAACAAATTTCGACAGATGGACCGTGGAGAGCATTCTGTTAGCTTCACCATCTGGAGAGGCACTGCATAGGATCGGAAAAAGCTGCAGAGGCCTGTAAACTCAGCGAGCTCCATCATGGGCAATAGCACCCCAACCATCGTGGATACCTTCAAAAGGCAATGGCTCAAAAGGGTGGCATTCATCATTAAAGGCCCCAATTACAGGGACATGCTCTCTTCTAATTACTATTATCAAGGAGGAGGTACAGGAGTCTGAAGGCACACACTCAACATTTTAGGAATAGCTTCTTCACCTCTGCCATCATATTTCTGAACAGCCAATGAACAACCCCATCAACACTACCTCACTCTCTTTCTGCACTACTTAATTGATTAATTAATTATATATAATTCTGATTTATAGTTTTTTATATATTGCACTGTACTGCCATAAAAAAACCCAAAATTTCATGTCATACATCACTGATAATAAATCAGGTTCTTATTTATATAACTTCTCTTTCCAGTATGAAATCATCAAACCAATTATAAAATTGCAAATGCTGTTTCTTGGTGCTCAGTGTTCAAACGCTGCAATATTTTAATGTCACTTCCCTTTCAAAGACTATACCAGACTTGATGCTCTCCTAAGTGGTGAATAATTTACCGCTTATGGTTAATAACAGGATGCAGAATAAAGTGTAACAGCTATAGAGAAAGTGCAGTGTAGATAGGCAATAAGGTGCAAGATCATAACATGATAAATTGTAAGGTCAAGAGTCTGTCTTATCATACTTGGAAACCACTCAATTGTCATGTAACAGTAGGGTAGGAACTGTCTTATTTCAGGCTTTCATACCTTTTTCCCAATGGGGTTGTGGAGAAGAGAGAATGTCTGGGTTTGGTGGGGCCTTTCATAAGGCTAGTCACTTTACTGAGGCAGTGACTAGACAGAGTCCATGGAGGGGAGGCTGCTTTCCGTGATGTGCTCAGCTGTGTGCTCTGCAGTTTCTTGTGGTCACGTGCAGAGCAGTTATCATACCATATCATTATGCATCTAGATATGATTTCTACTGTGCATTAATAAAAACTGGTAAGGTTAACGGACATGCCAAATTTCTTTAACCTCCTGAGGAAAAAGAGGTGCTGGTGAATTTTCTTGGCCATGCCGTCTATCTGCTTAGACCAGGATAGGCTACTGGCAATGTTCACACCTAAGGCCTTGAAGCTCTCCACCCTTTCAACATCAGCATATTGAGGTAAACAGGAGAATGTGCACCACCCATTTCCTGAAGTCAGTGACCAGCTCCTTCCTTTTGCTGACATTGAGGGAAAAGTTGTCATGGTGTCATATTCGTAAGCTTTCTATCTCCTTCCTATACCCCAGCTGATCACTATTTGAGATATGGGTAACCACGGTCGTAACTTGCTGATGGTGCTAAAGCAGGATCTGGCCACGCTGTAAGGAGTGTACAGCGGGTGGGGGGGGGGGGGGGGTGCTGACAGCGCTGTCGCTCTCCAATTCAGGCAGCAGCATACCACCATGATCCAATAACTAATCAAACCTGTCTAATTTGTAAGTTCCTCTCGGGATCCATAACAGAGTCTTCATAGTTATTACCTTGTGCCACTCTCCCAAAGACTTCATCTACCTTCTTGTTGCTTCTAAGAACCCGACAGATCCATTTAAGGATGAGCTATTGTAACAATTGGCAATGCTTTTGACTTAGCCACTGTTGTTTGGAATTCACAGATTGTGATTAATGAAGAGCAATGTTTCTGGTAGCAAGAAGATTTTTCAATCCTTTCCTTATCTGATTAGTTTTTTTTAAAAAATGTCCTTTTATCACAGCAGTGTGCAGAACAATAACCCTCTCAGCTACCAATTCTGTTGATGAATGAGCCCTGTGACTGAGAGTACATACTGGTCTGTGTGAGTAAGAGTAAAACAACTCACCTGGGGAAATGGAACAAAATGAGAGAGGCAGTCATCCAGTCAGCAAGTGCATTGTGTGGACAATTAATATTTTAAACTCATAACTTATTTTGGAACTAAGAAAAGTGAGGATATGACACATATTAATCAGAATCAGCGGGAAAATTAACTGGGGAAAAACCAGTGGGGTAGCTGGAACATCTGATTCACGTAATGGAATGGAGTGTTATCAAACTGGGTAAAACAAAACATAGATAGATATTACAATGGTGGGCGGCTGAAGCACAGAGAAGTTCAGAGATAGAAAATCTGCAGGTTTGATGAAAACTGAAGAAATAAAATACCTTACAAGTCTGTTCTCACCACAGATGTTCCCTCACTGATTCCAAAATATTCTGTATTGATTTCAAAATCCCTTTTCCCTTTTTTTTTAGCTTTTGTTTACTAAAAGCCTGGGGATGGGCAGTGAAACAAGACCAGTTACACAGAAGATGCTGGTAGTGATGAGTTCATAGTGGCAGCTTAGCAGGAAAGCTTTCAAACAAAATATGGCACGGGGAATTTGAAGGGAGAGTTCAGTTCAAATGGGAAGAGGCAGCAGCTCTCTTTACCTCTCTCAGTTTATGACAAATACTACCTCTTGCTCAAAGTTCCACTGACTGATTCATCTCATAGAAAAGCCACATGTTTAGAAAGAATGGGAGACACAAGGCTCTCTGAGTTTAGGGGGAGGGCCCCAAAGGGTTTATAAGGAATGAGCGGCAGAGGGTCCATAGAATTAGGAACAGCAGAAGACAAAGACCCTTTGTGTTAAGGGGAAGCATTGCATAGACCTTTGGAATTATGGATAGTGAGCTAGTTAGAAGACCCTGTAAGATTAGGGATAGTGAGAGAAGCAAAGGCCCCAGGGATTTAAATATTAATTGCATTTTAATTAGGTGTTCCTGCTAGATGAATTCACACCAATCAGTTGATTGCTCCTAGATACCATCAAACATTCCACAGGACACAGTGACATTGCTGTATGGTGATTGAGCTGGGGAGGAGAGAGGGCGAGAGCTTTGGAGTAGGCCACAGACTTGGGGAACATAAATGCTGTGACTACGAATAAGGTTAAAGAGAAACCATGGGATAGCCTCGGAGAGGGTGTAAAACTCACTGAGAGATCAAGAAGCCAGCAGCTGGGGAATGCAGGAAGGCTAGGATGAGGAGCAGGTTAGTTTGGACGGAGAAGGGGAAGGCAGCTCAGCAGGAGGGGAGAAGTAGAGAGCCAGCTCGGGGCAGGATGGCAGCGATAGGGAGACTAAGGGAGGGAGAAGATGAAGTTGTGGGGAGATTGCAAAAGAGAGGGCAAACAAGAAAGATTCAGAACGATTATCTATGTCCATTTCCATGTTTATGAAACCCTTTGGCAAGGCTGTCCATAAGGAAGATGTAGAGCAATTCAACTGAACAGGCTCTTTTCCTATGTAAAGTTTTCGAACACTGTCTCGTTATTACCAACACCCGCATCTTCAGAGGAACAGACGCCAGATCTCATGCAAGCACTGGCATGTTACATTTGAGAGAGAGATCGGAAAGCTAGCTCCATTCCTCATGCCATGACAGATATGGAAGACAGCTGGAGTTATCATTGTCTAATCAGTTCTGTTAGCCCTATTATTAACCTTACCCCCAAAATAACAGCAACAACTGAAACATTAAGAGAAGCAAGAAAATCACTGTCAAAGTTGAAAAGCGCCACAAACGCAGATCTTCTCAGACTGTGGATCATGGACATCTTGTCAACACACAGGCAACTGGGGCATTTAATTATCCATTCACTTCCCTGAAGTCCATCATAATTGACACCCATGAGAGGCTCTTGGCTTCCCTTTTAAGAATAAATGGAATTAGTTATAAGGGAATGTCCAAGGCTACACATTGTATCGAAAGGACAAGCAGGAAGACAGAGGGAGAGGGGTGGCTCTGTTGGCTAAAAAAATTAAATCATTAGAAAGAAGCGACATAGGGTCTCAAGGTATTGAATCATTGTGGATAGAGTTTAGGAACTGCAAGGATAAAAAGACCCTGATTGGAGCTATATACAGACCCCCCAAACACCCAAACAGTAGTAAGATGTGGTCTACAAATTACCACAGGAGATAGAAAATGCATGCCAAAAGGGCAATGTTACAATAGTCATGGGGTGCTCTGATATGCAGGTAGATTGGGAAAATCAGGATGGTGCTGGATTCCAGGAGGGGGAATTTCTGGAGTACCTATGAGATGGCTTTTTAGAGCAGCTCATGGTTGAGCCCACTAGGAGATCAGCTATTCTGGGTTGGGTGTCATGCAATGAACAAGAATTGATCAGAGAGCTTCAGGTAAAAGACAAATGATCATAATAGGATCAAATTCACCCAGAAATTTGAGGAGAAACTAAAGTTAGATATGTCATTATTACAGTGGAGTAAAGGAAATTGCCGAGGCACGAGAGAAGAGTTGGCCAGAATTAATTGCAAAAGGACACTGGCAGGGATGATGATAGAGCAGCAATGGTTGGAATTTCTGGAAGCAATTTGGAAGGCAGAGGATGTAAGATCCCAAAGAGGAAGAAGTCCTCTAAAGGCAAGATGACATAACCACGGCTAACAATAGAGGTCAAAGCCAACATAAAAGCCACAGAGAGGGAATATAATAGAACAAAATTAGTGGCAAATTAGAGGATTTGGAAGCTTTCAAATACCAACAAAAGTTAACTAAAAAAGTAATTAAGAAGGTAAAGATGGAATACGGAAGTAAGCTAGCCAACAATATTAAAGAGGATACCAAAAGATTTTCCAAATACATAAAGTGTAAAAGAGAAGCAGGAATGGATATTGGACCGCTGAAAAACGATGCTGGAGTGGTAGTAATGGGGGACGAGAAAGGTGTGTGAAGTCACCATTATTAGAGAGAAGGGAATCTGAAAGGTCTTCAGGTAAATAAGTCACCTGGACCAGATGGCATGCACCTCAGAGTTCTGAAAGGAGCGGCTGAAGAATCTGTGGAGGTATTAGTAATGACCCTTCAAGAATCACTAGATTCTGGAATGGTTCCAGAAGCTGGAATATTGCAAATGTCACACCACTCTTCAGGAAGGGAGAGAGGCAGAAGAAAGGAATTTTTAGGCTAGTTATTCTGACCTCAGTGGTTGGGAAGATGTTGGAGTCAATTGTCAATCATGTGGTTTCAGGGTACTTGAAGTTACGTGATAAAATAGGCCGTAGTCAGCATGGTTTCCTCAAGGGAATATCTTGCCTGACAAACCTGTTGGAATTCTTAGAAGAAATAACAAGTTGGATAGACAAAGGAGAATCAGTTGCTGTTGTGTACTTGGATTTTCAGAAAGAGCCACACATGAGGCTGCTTAACAAGCTACAAGCCCCGTAGTACTAAAGGACAGATCCTAGCATGAATAAAGCAATGGCTGATGGGCAGGAGGTAAAGAGTGGAAATTAAGGGAGTCTTTTCTGGTTGGATGCCGGTGACTAGTGGTGTTCCACAAGGGGTCTGTGTTGGGACCAATTGTTTTACATTATAAGGCAATGATTTGGAAGATGGAATTGATGGTTTTGTTGCAGAGTTTGCAGACGACATGAAGACAGATGGAGGGACAGGTAGTTTTGAGGTAATAGGAAGACTACAAAAGGACAGGCAGATTAGGAGAATGGGCAAAGAAATGGCAGATGGAATACAGTGTCAGGAAATGTATGGTCATGTACTTTGGTGGAAGAAATGAAAAGGCTGACTATTTTTTAAATGGATAGAAAATACAAAATTCTGAGGTGCAGAAGGATCTAGGAGTGCTTGTACAGGATTCCCTAAAGATTAATCAGCAGGTTGAGTCTGTGGTGAGGAATGCAAATGCAATGTTAGCATTCATTTCAAGAGGACAAGAATGTAAAAGCAAGGAGGTAATGTTGAAATGCTATAAAGCACTGGTGGGGCCTCACTTAGAATATTGTGAGCAGTTTTAAGCCCCTTATCTTTGAAAGGATGTGCTGAAACTGTAGAGGATTCAAAGAAGGTTCACAAAAGTGATTCCAGGATTGAATGACTTGTCATATGAAGAGCATTTGGTGGCTCTGGGCCTGTATTCACTGGAATTTAGAAGAATGTGGGCTGACCTCATTGAAACCTATCGCATGGTGAGTCAGCTGGTGTGGTATTCTGTGTCTGGTGCTGCCGGTGTGGCCTTTTATATATTGGTGAGACCCGACGCAGACTGGGAGACCGTTTCGCTGAACACAGCAGGTTGGGCAGGATCCGTAGGATGAAAGGATGGCTTGGGTTGAAATCCTGCAGTAGAAATGTTATTAAAATAGTCATAATGCACATTCATTTTTGTGATTATTTCTAGGATATTAGTTAGCAGGTTATTAGATAGTTTCTTCAGCATTAATTTTTTCTTTCATAATATAGAGAGTGGGATAGTGGAAGCTCAGACTGACTCTGTGATTGATGTCAGCTTCAGTTTGCATATTAGGCTTTATCTCAGGTGTTGAAATACTGTTGCTCACGGCCATTCAGAAGCCTTGCAGACATCCGATACAAACAAATCAAGACAGAGCAGTCAAAAGAAACAGCAGTTAATGCTGTCAGTGAACTCCCAACCTCTGCTCATCAGGGCAATATTGCCTGATTTGAGTATAGAAAAAATATAAAACTAATTTCCAGCAAAAGATTGCTTTAATGCAAAATTTTGTGGCACTATTAGAAGATCAATATATTGGATTTATTCCAAAAGTAGCTACTCAAATGAAATGCTGTGTGGTTTCTTTACATCAGTTCATCAAGAGAAATATTTTGTCCCACTATAATGCAAAATACTTTATAGTTCTGGACCATGGAAGCTCTCAGTTACTTTCTCCCTTAGTACCATGATTCAGAGCCCCAAACAGTCTTCCAGATGAGGTACACTTCATTTGCAAGTCTGTCGTAGTCATATGCTGTATCAAGTGCTCCCTGTGCAGCCTCCTTTACATCGATTGAGGGTCTACTTTGTCAAGCTCCCTCGCTCCATCAGTCACGATAGGTGGGATATCTTAGTGGTCAGCCATTTTAGTTCAACTTCCCACTCCCGTTCTGACATGTCAGTCCATAGCCACCTGTACTGCCACAATGAAGACACACTCAAGTTGGAGGAGCAACACCTCATATTCCTTTTGGGTAGCCTCCAGCCTGATGGCAGTAAGATCGATTGCTCTAACTTCCAGTAATTATTCCCCCTCCCTCTTGCCTTTTTGTTCTTTCCCCATTCTGAGTCCCCTCTCACCCATCTCTTCTCCTCACCTACCCATCACCTCTTTTCAGAATCCTGAGTTCCCCCTGCATTTTGTGTGTGTTGCTTATTATTCTGGCATCTTTTCCCTTTATTTCCAGTCTCAATAAACGGTCTTGGATTGAAACGTTGACTGTTCGTTCATTTCCATAGATGCAGCCTAATCTGCTGAGTTCCTCCAACATTTGGTGTGTGTTGCTTCAGATTTCCAAAATCTGTAGGGTCTCTTATGTTTACAATATGCTCTGATGTTTCTTGAGAAAGGAAAACATTTTTTTCAGTCTTACCATCTGTCTAGAACATAAAGGAGACATCAAAATTAAACTTGTGAGGAGTTTTAGGGCTCATGTTTTCACTATTGTGGGAAGTGTGCGTGAGGTGGTGAATAGGAGATTGTCAGGGGAGGAGGGAGGAATATTGGCTGTGCAGTAGACCCTCCAGGGCAGTCGACCCTCCTAACCCATTTCACTCTCAAATCATTAACGCTTCCTGCAATATCATGTATCCCCACTTATCAACATCAAATCAGTTCCCACTAGAGATTTCCTGAAACTTAAATCTAAAGGTACCAAACCATAGTGTTTTTATTGATCTTGTCTCCTTTTCCTGTAAGGCAAGCAGCTTTCTGCAATTGGGATTAGCAGATTTGCAATGAAAATTTAAGTATTTAAAATCTGGTAAATTTCAGAAACAGACTGGAATATACAAACATTAATGAGCCAAGCCAGCAAACTACACAAGTAGTTTACAGATTTCATACTGGATGTACATTTTTAAACTAATTTTACTCCATATCACTCAATTAACATATTAGCACGCTCTTCCGTTTCACATATTTCATTTCCTGTCAGTTGATATGATTTCGTCTGAATGTACTGAAATAGTTGCAGTAACAATAAACATTCAGAATAAGTCTTCATTGCAGTGAAATTTATCCCTTTGGGAAAGATTTACTGTTTTTCATTTTAAAATGAAGTCAATTTAAACACATTAGTACTGCAGCATAAACAAAGCACATCTGATGGACTGCGTATTCGACAATCGATGGCAGACAACAATCTGACAGATTTCCAGGAATTCACAGTGATTCACCAATGACAGGACTATTTACTACAACTGGTTCATCTGAACAATATCACAATGTTCTACCCTCACAGAGTTCCCCTATTATTTCAGACCATCAGAATTCACCTGACACCTTGGCAAATGACAGAGGGGAAGAAAAACACAATAGGACCACCATATTAAAGTAGTCATAAAAAGCAGCTACTTTATTAGTGATGGGGCATAATGTATTTTCTAGAAAGTACTCAATATTTTTAAATGATCCAATTTAATAACCTGTTAAATATCAGTGAAGTAGCTGCACTCAGAATAATCTATAAAAATGCTAAGGATAAAATGTGTTAAATTAGTCAAGTTAATTGTTAAAAATATTTGCAAATATACTGGAGAAATCTTACAACCTTTGATACATACATACTTCAATGGCTAGAACACGAGTCGAAGACTGAGTATAACTTGAACTGCTTCTACACATCATTAGAATAAAAAATCTTTCACATTTGGTACTGAAGTTTAAACTCTTCTTCATACCATTTGAAGGGGGGCTTGCAATTACAGCACAGAATTAGTATATAACAGAGCAGTAAATTTGTTATATTGACATTCAGAACATTTGCGGGTAATTGCTGCAGCAAATGAAAATAATACTTCAATGCAACAGGAAAGTCACGCAAGATCATATGCTGATGTACAGTCTTGAAAATTCAAATTTATCATTTACATGGCATTTCTCATCATCTCAGGGCATTTGAAAGACCTTTGTAACCAATGAAGTGCACTTGAAATGTAATAGCTAATTTTCACGCAGCAAGCTCCCGAAAACAGAAATGTGTTAATGATCCGTTAAGGAGTATAAAAAATGCACTAGAACAGCTAAGCAGAAACAAACAGCATCTCCTGTGAGGGAAATCAGGAGGGCCAAAAGGAGGCAAAGATTTGCTCTGGCCGACATGGCAAAGGAGAATCCCTAGGGCTTCTATAGATGCAATAAGAGCAAAAAGTAGCAAGAGAAAAACATGGTCCACTTGAAGCTCAGTGTAGTCATCTATGCATGAAGCCAAAGGAGATGCCAGCGAAATATTGTGTTACTATTCCACTTTAAGGATGTAAAAGCAGTTATTAATGCGCCACATACAAACTAGGAGACAATTAAGTGAAAATGACAGAAGACAGAAATCAAATGTTTTGACAACAGCAATAAGAATTTATTAGCTTTCCATGGAGGTGGCTGGTAGCTATCAGAGCAAGCGGAAAAGCTATTTAAGAAAGGCCAAGAAAGTAGCAGTGGTGCCAAGTCCATTAACACATCTCCATTGTGAGAAGTAGAAACGGGAAAGGAGAGCCAACAGGGCTCTGGTGAAGCTGATAGGCCAATCCCCTGCACAGTGGATAGAATGGATTACAGAAGTGTTGAAGAACTCCAACCATACCATTGACTTCAGGGGACGATGGCGACAGGAGATAATCAAAGGCCTATGCTCCACTTAGGAGCTAAGGGCCCGAAGAAGTAAGTATTACGGTGAGAGATGGGGCTGGATGTCGCTGCTAGGATATATTAGGCAAACCTAACGAACACAGTCAGCAAAGCTGAGTAAGCAGCCTGTGCACTAGTGTTGATCTAAACTTCATCTAGGTTTTGCTGCATTACAGCGGAGGAGGTACTCTGCTGTGGAATTCTTCACCTCAAATAACTTGCTATGGAAACTGAAGCACAATCACAGAGACTCGGACAGACTGCAAAGGCACATATGCCAGGACTCTGCTACAGGCATGTATATGATGGCGGAATTGGCTGCTGGCTCACAAGTGCTTTTAAAGAGGAGACAAATTCAGATTCTCAAATGTCAGCACTGCTGGGCCCAGGAGAACAGCAGGACTTCAGAGGAAAACATAATGGAGTGATACACTCTAAAGAAATAAAGTGGGACTGAGAAGACCACTCTTTTCCTGGTTACTGTACCTTTTGACTACATTAAAAGCAAAGCATGAATTGCTCACATTGTTTGAAGACAGTGAAGAACTGCAACCATTACGTGGATAGGTAGGACACATCTGTTTTAAAAGAAAGAGATGTTTTTGACAAACTCTCCCTAATAATTACAGACTATCAAAAACTGATATTATTCATCCAATAGATGAATTTGCCATATTTGCTGCGGTGTACTTGTTGGCTCAAAGAACGACTGGGGACCACATTTTAGAAAACTCTGTAAACTGCTCAGAATGTAAACATCTACTTCAGAGCACATCAGGGATGCAGGAAATATAATGCAGGTTGAATCATCTTGTCTGTCTCCCCTTCTTCCCTGCAGAGAATCGATTTCTACTCTGAGACGCCATAAAGCGGGAAATAATAGAATGCAATTTCACATCCAGTTCCAGCTCCCTCAGTGAATGACTAAAGTGCAATGTCTCACATCAAGGGTGATCGATTTCACATAGAGCAGCCCTTAGGGACTCCACGCCTTACTGAGCAGCTCTTACACAGCTGAGCTCCAGGCCTACCAAAGTACTGTTCACATCTTGCATCTTTAAAGTGACAAAAGGAGTCTCCAAGTGTTTCGTGAACACAGCGAAATAAGGCAGATATATACTGAGCCACGAAGAGGTGTGGTGGAGGGAAGGTGCCCCAAAACCCTGAACTGATGGTAATCAGATGCAAACGTAAAGTGAGAAGGTAGAGAGGGATATAGGGATGAAGTGCCTTTCATACCTGCAGCGTGACTCAAAGCAGCTCCTCGACAGCAAATGAGCTTGGAGCTGAATAGAACTTTGGCAAGAACACAAAGTATATCAAATCAAAGTATTGAGTACAGGAGTTGGGATGTTGTGTTGAAGTTGTACAGGATGTTGGTGCTGTCTAATTTGGAGTGTTTGGTCACATCAATTTCAACTACAGGAAATGTATCAATAAGAGACAATTCTGAGCTGTAGGAATCAACGACTCCAGCTCGCAAACAGCAAACGAGATTATGAATTAATCAAAGTATTTTGGTGAAATAAAAAGAGAAATTGCCGGAAACACTCAGCAGATCAGGCAGTATATGTGGAAAGCAAAACAACGGAAGTTTCAGGCTTAAATTTGAAGTAACTAATTTTGAGATGCTGAGTGAAGGATAAATTCTGGTCAGGTAACTGGCCAACATTTCCTGGTCTTTATCAGGATAATTGTGTGTGATCTCTTACGGGAAGGTAACACCTCAGGCTACATCCACACTAGACCAGATAATTTTAAAAATGTCGGTTTCACATAAAAATAGGCGTCCACACCAAACGTTTTTGAAAATACCTCCGTCCACACTAAAATGGGTACTTGGGCAAATCTCCTCCTACTGGGCATGCGCAGGACACATCTACCGAAAACAAGCAACATGTATGGTGTTGAATCTCACTGTGGAAGTGCGCGTTTGCGCAGTTACAGACTAGAAAAACTTAAAAGGAAATCGCCAAATGATTGACAGCTGTTGGCTTTCATGCAGGAGGACTTAAAACTAACAAAAAACAAATACTGGAGCATATGAAGGCAACCAACAGGGAGTTCACAGACAGTAAGACCCAGCTGACGACAAACATTGAAAAACTGACTAACTCCTTTGCATTAATAAAGCCCCTTGTTAAATGTATAAAAAATGTCTGTATCAGTGTTATCCTGTATTTCCATACAATGTTACATTAGGCTGTTACACATCTATTGTCAGAGAAGTACTTGCATAAATAGGTAAACCACCTTCATACGAGCAAGGACAGAAAACAGGGCAAAGTGAGTACACTTATTTATTCAGTAAGTTATGGGTCAAAGTATTTGGTGAGTACATTTCTAACTCTTCTGGCTTCAGTCTCATTGCCGTCTGTTCTGAAATTGTTAGGTTGCGTGGGGGGTTGCGTTTAAGAAAACAATGAAATGCTGCCATCTGTTCCAGCACATCATGACAGCATTTCTAGAAATCTCCAGTTACCCCGTCCACGCTACTCTTGCCCAAGCGGCGTTTTCAAATTTACACACTCCGGAGGGCATTTTAGAAAAGCTCTATTTTCAGAGGAGGGAAATGCCATTTCAGTATGGACAGAGGGTCAAAACGAGGAGGAAAAGTTTCAGTTATGGATTTATCTGGTTTAGTGTGGATGTAGCCTCAGTTTAATTTATGATCTAAACAATGGTAACGCCACCAAAGTGACACACCACTGGCACTGCAGTGAGCTGTCAGTTAGGCCAACTTATGTGGTGAATTTAAATATAGTTTTCTCCCACAACTTAAGAGTCCAGCTCTAACGTCAAGATGTGTTATCAAGGAAAGAGAACATACAGGGATGAAAGCAATTTGAATTTCAAACCGTTTGGTCAAATCATTAAATTTAACCCATTTATAACTAATTGCATCAGCCACTTTCTTACATTATATCATACTGGTCCACTTTCATCTCTCATACTGTAACAGATTTCAGAGATTAGTTAAGGCTGTTTCGGTACTATGAGGAGAGCAGTACCGGACTATGAGCTGGGAACACAGAATTTGGAGATGGTAATCAATTCAAGGACCTTAGAAATTAATGGTTAAAGTGTTAGACAGGGTGAATGGATTGTAGTGTATTTTTTGAGGCTTGAAGTAATCAAAGATTTCAAAAGGGCAAGGACAGATTCTGAAAGAAGGGAGCTAATAAAATCAGAAAGCATTTAGGCCAGAAGATGAGCTTAAGTGGGTCAGAACTTGAGCCAGGGTTCTACAGACGCTGGTTATGACGAAATATTCAACAGCAATTTTTTTTAATGATACCACATCTTAATGATAATAATTGTAAAAAATAACACATACTTACTAAAAGAGCACACGACAAAGAGAAAGTAATGGGTTCAAGTTACATTACTAATATGCCAGATAATGTATTCGGTTATTTTTTCACTTAGTTTATCAGCTGAGAATGGTGCTTCACTACTTTGTTGTGAAATGAAGCTCTATGTGAATGGCCAGTGGAGGATGCTAACAGATCTTCTTTTATTGAAGACCAGGGGTATGATTTCTTACCAAATTCAACTATGCTCAGTATCTCTCCCAGCATTTTGGAGCAGACTTTTCAATATGCACCTGTAATCATTTTTAATGGATATAATACATAATCTAAGAAAACAAGTAGCAGACAGCTAGACCAAGATTTAATACTTGCATTGGTGTAGTTCCTCATGTAGTTCCTATGCAGTGAGCTGAGAAATAACTTCTCCAATATTCAGACTTCCGACTAATCCAGGGAGAGGTAGTGGTACATTAGACTCAGAACACAAAACGTGCAACTGCAGAGGCTGTGCTTTGTCATTACTCGTTATTCTTTTGTGTCATAATACGTCTGCACCTTTGTTAATGTGCAGCTCTGAAGAACGAACTCAAACAAAACAAAAATTGGGTTGAAACCGTGGGGATGGGGATTTCATAAACACTCAAACAAAAAGAAGTGAAAATTATTGCTTATAAAGGGGATTAATTATCTTTAAAAAGATGACCAACATAAATACGTTTTTCTTTGCTCTTCCTAAACTGCATGATCCATCTAATGAAGCAGCTGGATTCATCTACAGATTTCACTGGCACAATAGAATGGATGCATCCTGCACATTCACACAGCTGTAGGATTCCTTCCCAAGTAAGGATATAGTTCCGTTAACACAATTCAAGTAAGATGAATATTTATGTATTTGTTTATTTCTTTATTGAGATACAGTGCGAAATAGGCCCTTCAAGCCGTGTTGCCCAGCAACCCCCGATTTCACAGCCTAATCACAGAGCAACTTACCATGTCTAATTAACCAACTAAATGGCATGTCTTTGGGATTGTGGGAGGAAACAAGAGCACCTACTGATGGTCCTCTTCAGAAAATAGAATGGAGTGACCAGTATTTCATGAAAGCACATATACTTGAGAACTCTCAGCATATTGCTTGACCCTCATTCATAACTATTCATATGTAAAAGGTATTCCCTTTAGTTGATGTCTGTGTAGTTTGTCCTAGTCCAATCACAATTTTACAAAATCAGAATACAGAGGTAGAAAGCTGTTTGTTGGATTTCTTATTCCATCTACCCTTTAATTAAACAATCTAATAAATTAGCCAGTTAACAAAATATGGAAAACTTGTAACCAGTCTGTTCTAAATATAAAAGGTTGTCTTTCTGAGGGGGTGAGGGGTAGGAGATTTCAAATAGCAACACATAAACAATAGCAAATGTCAACTACTTGCTGTGTCAGAAAAACTTTCCTTGATGGTTTTGGACTGTTTATTTTTGGAGAGGCAGCGCTAAATAGGCCCTTCCAGCCTTTCAACGTGCACCGCCCAGTAATCTCCGATTTAACCCGAGCCTAATCACAATTTACAATGACCAATTAACCTATCCACTGGTATGTCTTTGCAGGAAACAGGAGCACCAGGAGGAAACCCTCATGATCACATAGAAATTATAGAAATAATGTATTTAATTGTGACAAAATTATACTTTTAATAACAATCTTCAGAAGAATTATGATAGTTTTAGAGTGACTATCGACTGTTCTGGCAAAAAAGAGTGAGAAGAAAGTGTTTTTATTTGAAAATCAAACACAGGACGCCTGATCTTCACTAAAAGGGTGGTCCAGAGCACCAGCCAGAAGAGCCATTTTATCATTTAGTTTTAGCAAAACCTGACAGTTTTACGTTTGGCTTGCAACCACGTGCATGTAAACCACAACAGCTGCGCCAGAATGCATATTGCATAATTTTAAATGCAGCTTCAACCTCAGAATGTTTTCTGAGGGCACAATTGAGCATGCAGTGGGGAATAAAGCATTAAGGGAGAAAGGTTGAAGGCAGAATAGAGACATAAGTAATTAGAACCAGAGCTGAGTCAGTAGCACAGGTGACTTTTCAACAGATTCGCAAAGTTCAATGTAAATTTATTAACAAAGTATGCATATGTCACCACATACAACCCTGAGATTCATTTTCTATCGGCATTATAATTAAAGAAGTTAATTACAATAATGTTTGTCAGTGGAAAAAATTGCCTGGGCTGGACTGCAAGGCTGGAGAACATTGCAACAAGATCACAAATTTTAAAAGGAGCATAAAATCCTGAAACAAGTTTGGTAGGGCACAGGATGCAACTTAGCTGTAGTGGTGAAAGAAGTTAATAGTGGGCAGAACTAAGTGTAGGTCGGGACACCGCATAAAAACAACCTGTTCTAAACGAAGTTTGAAAAGGATTGAGGTGGAAAGTCTAGTGAGAAAAATGAGGAAGTAAAAGAAAAATAAGGAAGTTGAGGTGAAATAGTGGAGAAGAGGTGGAAGGATCCAAATCATGAATATTACCACTGACGTGTTGTGAAATTCATTGGCTTTGGTTCGGCAGCAGTACAGTGCAATAGAAAATTATATAAGAAATAAATAGATAGTAAAGAAAGAACAAAATAGTGAGGTGGTATTCACAGACCATTCAGAAATCTGATGGTGATTTCTGAAGCTTGCTTGTGAAGATATCTCATAGTGGGCTTGGATGAGAAGTTTATACCAAAACAGTGAGGAAGACATCAGCAAATTTAGATATGACACCTCAGCCTGAGATATAAATGCCAAGCAAAAATGTAAACACATCTGGAATTATAAACCAACACAATGGCCCAGTAGATTAGCGTGTCTAGCACATGATCGGAGATCCTCACACTGATAATTTGTCATTTTCATTATTTCCCATATAGATTGACACTATGGCAGTCTCACAAAGTTTGCTTTCTTCTCTTTATGGAGGGAGAGGGGGAGGAGAGAAAAGTGCAACCTGTGTCATTCTTGTCTCCGAATGATCACCATGGAGATGAGAATGGAAGTGGAATTGGCTTATTATTGTCACGTAGACTGAAATACAGTGAAAAGTTTGTCTTCTATACTGTTCATACAGATCAGGTCATTATACAGTGCATTGAGGTAGAAGGTGGTAAAACAATAATAATAAGTAAAATAAGATGTAACAGCTTCAGAGGAAGGATAGTGCAGCTAAGCAATAAGGTGCAAGATCATAACAAGATAGATGGTGAGATGAGGAGTCCATGTTATTGCACTTGGAAATGATCTAATAGTCTTACACCAGCAGGGTAGAGGCTGCTCTTCAACCTGGTGGTATGTGCTTTCAAGCTTTTCTATCTTCTGCTCAATGGGAGAGAGAAGAAAAAATGTCTAGGGGTAGCTGGGCTATTTTGTTATGGTTCAGCCATCCTATTGTTTGGAACATGTGAAAATGAAGCCTTCAAAGAAAAATGCTCAAAAATAATAAATTGCAAACCCATTTAAAACAAGCATGAAAACATAAATCTCTGTCTCACTTTCTTAACAGCACAGTTTTGACAGTGCAAATTCAGCTGTTAAAATTGAACCTGTAATTACAATTAAATAAAGCAAGGTTCCATGATTTGAGAAGAGGAAATAGTTTTGGATTCATTCCTTTGTCCTCCTCAAGGGAAATAACAAGATCTTCTCCAAGTTTTCACCAATGCCCATTGCCAAGTTACTGTATGTGTTAGGAAGCCTTGCCTGTGCATTCAGATAAGCAAGAGAGAAGGAAGCATTTAACAGAATGTTTAAGAAGTCCTGCTTTAACTAACTTATTTATCCTATTCTTGCAAGTTTTTGACATGTACAAAAACTGTTGCAAATTACGGAGCAGAAGGAACTCAAAAACATGGTTCTTTCATTTTCAGCGCCCATCTGTTAGATATTGTAAGAAATCAGTCAGATATTGCTAGGAATCAGCAGAAAAGCAAAACATTTGCCCATCACAGTAAACCAATGTGATATGCAGGAATATTTAAAGTAAGTCCTATAGCTGGAAAGAAATTCATGCTGCTGGCACTCTTTGATTATAAACAGAAAGAACTCTGTTTAAAGTCTTCAGGTTAATTCAAAAGCCTTCGTGATATGTATTGAGTCTGGAACATCACAAATTTTCCTTTTGTTTGTCTTAAAATTTTTGAAGAATAAACCTTAAAAGGTCACTTATTTCCTGTACAAAATGCTGCACTTCTGAAGTAGTGCTCTGAATTTGACAATGAATTGCCGAAGCTGCTAGTAACGGTGTTCAGATATTAAACCGTGTCCGCTAATTAAAAACACCGTTACAAATGAGATTTAAATATGCTTGCGGCTGACCTTGATAACTTCACCGGGTCAGTACTCCATTGTTAGATGTAGATGGAATTACAGATTGCATGTAGTTCTAAACCCTTCAACTTTTGGTGGTAATAGTAGAATGTTCCTTGCAGCTGTACCATAGTGTGCTTTCACAAATGTTCCAAATGTCACTTACTTAACAGAATGAAAAGTTCACACAACATGATGCATGGTGATCAATGCAAAGGGATTTTACCTCTATAATATCAATCCTACCAACACCAGCACTGTGTGCATAAATGCAGCTGCAACAAAAAGATCCACTATGGGAAGGTAGATGTTTCTTTCCTTTGTGTGTAAGCCCATTCGGATTGTTATATTTTTCAGGCCTTCAACAGTGGTGGCACTAATGACTTAGTCTTGGTCATGTAACCAGCATCAACACAGGCTATTGGACCATATGTGCCAGGTAGGGTGTATATTCGAAGATATATTTGGGTTATGTATGGAAAAAAGATGAGGATTCAGGCTTGGGATCAGATTGTCTTTAGGTAGGGCAGATTTTAATTTAATAGCTGAACTGTCCTCCACCTCAAATGCCATTCTATGTTTTATTGCCTTCATTACTGGCAGTGTTCAGTAAAGAGTTCTGGTTTGAAGACTGGGAGAGATCAGTAAATGATCATCGACACAGGTTTCCTTGTTAGCATTTGAATTGTTACCAGGAAAGGTTGGAAGTATACAAATAGATTTTCTTTTACTGAAGACAAGGGCAGATGGCTGAGAATTATGATACCATGAGCATAGCACGACAGGCTGCTGTCTCGACTGAGGAGGCATCTGCGTCTGCCTAGATCACGGCTGGGCACATGGAGCAATTTTCTTCTTCCTTGGTGCCTTTTATGATGGGTTTTATATGACTGAGTAGTGTGACAAATCTTCTTTGAAGCAGCTAAGAATCACGCACATGGCTCTGAGCCTAAAGTTACACATAGAACAGATCAGGTAAGAGCAATAGGTTTCTTTCTCAAGGAAGTAACCACAAACCAGATGAATCTTTAAGTTGTCAAATTGCTTCATGACAACCACTACAGATACCAGCTTTTTATTTAATCTGTTTAACTTAAGCAGAGATCTTGGAATTCTGATTTTGGATAATTAGACTTCATATTATAAATCCAGTAGTTATGCATCTATCCCCTGAAATAATGGGTTCATATGATGGGAATGTTAACCATCTCCTCTTTGGCACAAGTCAGTGAAATTTCTAAGGGGGTATCTGCAGCCAAAATGGAATCACAAATATACGAATAAAGGAACTATTTCCTGCAGGTCATCCCCTATTTACATCTGTCACTGTCTTGGCCACCCACTTCTTTCAAAAATTGGAACAGATGGAGTAAAAAAAATTCTTGTTGCAACAAAAGACTATTAGTTGACAACAGCAGGGTTACAGAAAACCCAAGAACAACTGGAAATAATCAGAGTAAGGGCGTGACTCTTTTAGCATTAAAAATTTCAGCCATTGTTGATGCAGGGGAAAAAAAGCTAAAACAGTGTATATTTTCATCTGTATCTGCATCAATACAAAACAATATTGAGCATCCTTCAATAGTTGAAAAAAAATTGTAGGGGGAGAGTACAAGTCACTTCACAGCTGGATAAATCAATACAATGTAGCGGTGTGCTACAAACAGCGCTAAAATTACGACACGGAGTCGGTAACTGCAGTCGAAGGAAAAACTTTATTCGAAAACTTCAGCCTCACTTTTAAGCCTCTGTCAACCGGCCCCCCATGGCGAAGAGGCTCCAAAGCTCTGTGCTCGCAAACCCCCGTAGGCTATCTAATTGTGAGTCGGTTCGGATACGCTAGGAAATGAAGCGCTACATAACCCCCCCCCCAGAACCGGCGATACACCCCCCAATGTCCACAGCCTGGGCCAGAACCTGCTTGGGAGGTCGGCCTCTGCGCCGAGGCGCCGGAAACTCGGCCGGTTGCGCCAGGTCCACATGGGCCGGCTTGAGGCGGTCCACCGTGAAAACCTCCTCCTTCCCCCCAACGTCCAGCACGAACGTGGACCCGTTGTTCCGGAGCACCGTAAACGGCCCCTCGTATGGCCGCTGCAGCGGTGGCCGATGCCCGCCCCTTCGTACAAACACAAACTTACAGTTCCGTAGGTCTTTGGGTACGCAGGTCGGGTGCCGCCCATGCTGTGAAGTGGGTATGGGGGCCAGGTTACCGAGCTTCTCGCGAAGTCTGCCCAGGACTGCAGCGGGTTCTTCCTCTTGCCCCCTCGGGGCTGGTAGGAACTCCCCGGGGACGGCCAGGAGCGCGCCGTATACCAACTCGGCCGACGAGGCGTGCAGGTCGTCCTTGGGCGCTGTGCGGATGCCGAGAAGGACCCAGGGAAGCTCGTCCGCCCAGTTGGCTCCTCGCAGGCGGGCCATGAGGGCCGACTTCAGGTGACGGTGGAAACGCTCCACTAGCCCGTTCGACTGTGGGTGGTAGGCAGTGGTGTGGTGCAGCTGAGTCCCCAAAAGGCTGGCCATAGCTGACCACAGGCTGGAGGTGAACTGGGCGCCTCTGTCGGAGGTAATGTGGGCTGGTACACCAAAGCGGGATATCCAGGTGGCGAGCAGGGCTCGGGCGCAAGATTCGGAGGTGGTGTCGGTGAGCAGGACCGCCTCTGGCCATCTTGTGAACCGGTCCACGATAGTCAGGAGGTAACGCGCTCCGCGCGACACTGGCAGGGGGCCCACGATATCCACATGAATGTGGTCGAAACGCCGGTGGGCGGGATGGAACTGCTGCGGTGGGGCTTTGGTGTGCCGCTGAACCTTGGCCGTCTGGCAGTGCATGCACGTTCTGGCCCATTCACTGACCTGTTTGCGGAGACCGTGCCAAACGAACCTGCTGGAAACCAGCCGGACAGTTGTCCGGATGGAGGGATGCGCCAAGTTATGAATGGAGTCGAAAACACGTCGCCGCCAGGCTGCGGGGACGACCGGACGGGGCTGGCCGGTGGCGACGTCACAGAGTAGGGTCCTCTCACCTGGGCCCACGGGGAAGTCCTGGAGCTGCAAACCAGAGACTGCAGTCCTGTAACTCGGAATCTCCTCATCTACCTGCTGTGCCTCTGCCAGTGCCTCAAAGTCTACCCCTTGGGAAAGGGCATGAACGGTAGGGCGAGAGAGCGCATCCGCCACGACATTGTCCTTACCCGAGACGTGCCGGACATCCGTTGTGTATTCAGAGATGTAGGACAGGTGGCGTTGCTGGCAGGATGACCAGGGGTCGGATGCTTTCGTAAACGCAAAGGTAAGCGGTTTGTGGTCCGTGAACGCGGTGAAGGGCCGACCTTCTAGGAAGTACCTGAAATGCCGGATTGCCAGGTAGAGCGCCAACAGTTCCCGGTCAAAAGCACTGTACTTGAGCTCGGGTGGCCGCAGGTGTTTGCTGAAAAACGCCAGGGGTTGCCAGCGACCTGCGATGAGCTGCTCCAGCACCCCACCGACTGCCGTGTTTGATGCGTCCACTGTGAGGGCGGTAGGGGTGTCCATTCTGGGATGTACTAGCATTGCGGCGTCAGCCAAAGCTTCCTTCATTTGAACGAAAGCGGCGGCGGACTCCTCGTCCCAGGTAATGTCCTTGCTCGGACCCGACATCAGGGCGAACAGGGGGCGCATGATCCGGGCAGCTGAAGGGAGGAAGCGGCGGTAGAAATTGACCATACCTACGAACTCCTGAAGGCCTTTGATCGTGGTGGGTCGGGGGAAGTGGCGGACCGCATCTACCTTAGCGGGCAGAGGGGTTGCCCCGTCTTTAGTAATCCTGTGGCCCAGGAAGTCAATGGTATCAAGTCCGAACTGGCATTTGGCAGGGTTGATTGTAAGACCGTACTCACTCAGTCGGGCGCAGAGTTGACGGAGGTGGGACAGATGCTCCTGACGACTGCCGCTGGCTATGAGGATGTCATCCAAATAGATGAACGCGAAGTCCAGGTCCCGTCCCACCGCGTCCATTAACCGCTGGAACGTCTGTGCGGCATTCTTCAGGCCGAACGGCATGCGGAGGAACTCGAAGAGGCCAAACGGGGTGATGAGAGCCGTTTTGGGGACGTCGTCAGGATGCATCGGGATTTGATGGTACCCTCGGACAAGGTCAACCTTGGAGAAGATCCGGGCGCCGTGCAGGTTTGCCGCAAAGTCCTGAATGTGCGGCACAGGGTAGCGGTCCGGTGTGGTAGCCTCGTTCAGCCTGCGGTAGTCGCCGCACGGTCTCCAGCCCCCCGTCGCTTTGGGCACCATGTGCAGGGGGGAAGCCCAGGGGCTGTCGGACCGCCGGATGATCCCCAATTCCTCCATTCTCTGGAACTCCTCCTTCGCCAGTCGGAGCTTGTCCGGGGGAAGCCGCCGAGCACGGGCATGGAGGGGTGGTCCCTGTGTCGGGATGTGGTGCTGTACGCCGTGCCTGGGCATGGCTGCTGTGAACTGCGGTGCCAGAACCGATGGGAACTCCGCCAGGACCCTGGTGAAATCGTTGTCGGACAGCGTGATGGAGCCGAGGTGAGGGGCTGGCAACTGGGCCGCGCCCAGGGAGAACGTCTGAAAGGTCTCGGCGTGTACCAGTCTCTTCCTGGGCAGGTCAACCAGCAGGCTGTGAGCTCGCAAAAAATCCGCACCCAGAAGCGGTTGGGCTACGGCGGCCAGTGTGAAGTCCCACGTGAACTGGCTGGGGCCGAACTGTAGCTGCACCTGACGGGTGCCATAGGGGGGGACCCGGTGCCCTGCTGCGGGTGTCGTAACTCGTCGGAGGTAAAACGCTGATCTCAGCCCCAGTATCGACCAAAAACCGGCGTCCCGACCTTCTATCCCACACATACAGGAGGCTATCCCGATGGCCAGCCGCCGTAGCCATCAGCGGCGGCTGGCCCTGGCGTTTCCCGGGAACTTGCAGGGCGGGCGGCAACGGCGGGCTTCTGCGCCCCACCGCTGGTGGTAGAAGCACCAGTGGTCATTGGGCCGGGGGTTAGTGGGCTCTGCGGCCGGGCCTGGACTGGTTTGCTGCCGGGAGCGTGGCTGGGAGATCTGTGCGATGGACGCCCCGCTCACCTTTTTGGCGTTCCACAGCAAGTCCGCCCGGGCTGCCACCTTTCGGGGGTCACTGAAATCCGCGTCGGACAGCAGCAGGCGTATGTCCTCGGGCAGCTGCTCCAGGAATGCCTGCTCAAACATGAGGCCTGTGTGTCCCTCGGCCAGAGACAACATCTCATTCATTAAAGCCGATGGAGGTCTGTCGCCCAAGCCATCCAGGTGCAGTAAACGGGCAGCCCGCTCGCGCCGTGAGAGTCCGAAAGTCCTGAGGAGCAGGGCTTTGAATTCCGTGTACTTGCCGTCTGCCGGGGGCGACTGTACGAACTCCGCGACCTGGGCAGCTGTGTCCTGGTCGAGGGAGCCCACCACGTAGTAGTAGCGGGTGTCTTCTGAGGTGATGCGGCGAACGTGGAATTGGGCTTCGGCTTGCTGGAACCATAGGTCCGGGCGCTGTGTCCAGAAACCCGGCAGTTTCAACGAAACCGCATGAACAGAGGCGGCGTCGGTCATTTCTGGTCCAAAAATCGTTTGGACCGTCGGGGTCACCAATTGTAGCGGTGTGCTACAAACAGCGCTAAAATTACGACACGGAGTCGGTAACTGCAGTCGAAGGAAAAACTTTATTCGAAAACTTCAGCCTCACTTTTAAGCCTCTGTCAACCGGCCCCCCATGGCGAAGAGGCTCCAAAGCTCTGTGCTCTCAAACCCCCGTAGGCTATCTAATTGTGAGTCGGTTCGGATACGCTAGGAAATGAGGCGCTACAACAATATATTAATTCAATATCAAAATTTCTGTTGTAGGGTATACTCTGTCAGCATTTTAGAAACATTTGAAGTAATTTTTATTTTCTCAGCAGAGATTAAATAACCTCAGTTGTCACAGTGTTGTGAGTTCAGCTCTCACTGAAGTCAGGATTGAACCGCTATACTGTTAGGTAGATTATCACCACAATGCGAGAAGAAAAGCAGTATTCACGATTCTGTTCAGCTGCTCATATTTATACTGGCAATAGCTATGGAAGGGCTGATGGTGCATGCTAGCTCTCATCTGTTTGAGGAACAAGCAGGAGATGACAAAGTCAACAGAGGGACTATGTAAGGAAAAAGGAACAAAGAAACGCAAAAGATTTAGTAATTTATTTTGCTATTTTCAGGAATGTTCTTGAAAGTACCACCAGAGTATTTTCAATAATCTTAAAGATGTTTTGCTTGAAAATCAATTGCACATAGCTGTTTCCTTCATCATTTTCCAACTGAAGATGGGTGTTTGCTTTCAAAGTGAAATAAGGTAATGATTATTTCTCTCTTCAGCCACTTCAGGTACGATTCACTCTTGCATTCCTGAGGTGATACAAACTGCAATCTCAGTATTACATAGAACGGGATTTGTCTTCCCAGAAAATCATCCACATTGCAATTTTCAGTATTGCAAAGCCACATCATCTGTGCACGCATCAAGAAATCTAATGGATCATCAGAAACTTGATGGAGGAGGGGAAGAAACTGTTTCTAAAACATTGTGCGTGCATCTTCAGGCTCCTGTACCTCCCTGGTGGCAGAAATAAAAAGCAGGCATGTCTTGGAATGTAAAGATCCATAATGATGAAGCACCACCTTTTGAAGACGTGCTCAGTGGTGATGAAACTGGCTGAGTCCACAACCCTCCGCTGCTTTTCTCAATCGGGTGCAGTGGGCCCCTCTGCAGCAAGCGTTGATGCAACGAGACGGAATACTCTCCCGAGCACCTCTTGGCTGCAGAGCAGCAACAGCTGTGATCTCTGCAGCTGGGGTTGTGCACGTCCCTTTAATTTAGCAATCAGCCAGAAAGCCAACCAAACATTTTCCTTTTGTTAAAAGTATATTTTCCTTTTGTTTGTGATTACTTGTGGTTCCCTTAATTAAGCATTACACCTGTTTAATCCACTGAAAAAAGACGAAACTCAGTTTCTAGGAACTGACATTTTTCTTAGGGTAAATACTATTGGCTGCCACATATTTCTGGTCATTTCCAAGGACTATTACTAATGTGTGATACACCCAGACTTACAGACAGTAAACTATGTTCTTGTGTTTTTAATAGGTTACTACACCCAATACACTGAGAAGGCAAAAGCAGTGTTGTTACAGCTTGCTGGGAGTATGTAGACACACCAGATATAGTGCAGCAGCTAATACATCAACACTTAAAATACCCATCTTGAATCAAGAGCGATTTGATTAAATGGAAGCTTCCCATCTTCCTGATGCAAGTGAAATGGACGTTGATGGCTTAAAATAAATTAGGGACTGCTGGAAATAATCAGGAGTAACCCTGAAGGGAGAAACAGGAGTGAGTAATTCATGTTCAATACCTCTCATATAAATTGGGTTTGGTCTGCTTGTAACCAATATCCAAAGAGTCTATGATCTCAACAAAAAACCTATGATGTCGTAATGCAGATGTGATGACATAATTGAACAATCCATCAAAGGTGCAGCAATAAACGTCCTTGCACTTTGTTCATTCTCAACCTTTAATACTAGTAGTCTGGTTTTTTCCCACATCCCCATTTACAATACACACTAGTATCAAATTCATCTTGCTAATGATATCAGACTGAACTTCCATTTGGCAGAAATGGCTCTCTTGCAATGATGTGAACTCAGGGAGAAATAAGGACAGTGGATACCTGACCTTGTATGAAACTGCAAAATACTGTAGGCATGATGGAAGGCCAGTCCCCATTTTATTTCTCCCCACTGACTTGAATGGAAATAAGATCACGAGAAAGGTAAAGTGAGTTGCTGACTTTGTAACATCAAGTTTATATTACTGTCAGAAGTTACACTTCATGTCCAGCCAAAAGCTAGACAGTCATATCAGTGTGTTGTAAAGCACTCTCCACTGAATTCAACAGAATTAATTCTAGGTGCAGGGCACCAGTACTGAATTTTTGGGCATCTATTATTTTCCAGACCTCTCTTCTTTGCTGCCCACATAACAAGCACTGATATTTACAGTATAAAATCTACTCTATGAACATTGTTAATTTATCTTAATACGAAAAGGGAGATTAATATTGTGCGCCACCATGTGATTTACTTATTTCTTATTCCAGATAAAGAAAGACTTTATCACCCCATTCTGTAATTTGGTTGCAGTCATATTCCCTTATTACTCTTTTGTTTCTTTCATCATCTTGCAGTTCAAAGATGCAGTATTTCTGACATTTCTCCTTTGTGGCTTCTTTTCAAAAAATCCTCAAACTTTGTTCCTCCTTTGATTTATCACACTGTTGGAAGTGACAGGCTGGCTTTTCCCTTTGGGGCATCCAAAACAGAATTCAAACTACTCTGAACACGGCTTTTCATTGGTGATCCCACAATCTGATCAGTGTAATTCTGCCAACTACTTTCAAGTTAACTAAATTACATCGCTACAGACAAGCAGATTACTGACAAGTCTTCTGCACAGACTCATGACATCAGAGTCATTTAGTCTGAACTAGTCACAGATGACTGAAACAGGCCCTTTGGCTCAACTGATCCCCATACGATCTCCTTTTATTCTCTCAGTGTATATTCCCATTTTCCTCTCAGAATTTGCTTTCAGAGTCACCTGTGCATATAAGCAGTGATTCATTTAGACTAAATAATGCAAGGTACTAAACAGGCAAGCAGACTTAACTGATTCATGACTGATGCTTCCAGAGCTGAGCTTGTTTTTAAATGATACAAAACTGGGATTTTGGCTTTGAACATACTACTCTACTTCATCAAACCATTTTAGTATCTCCTTGTAATCAATTTACTTTCAACTCAATTCATAAGCTAAAACAATAAACTAAGAGTACCAGAACTGGTTCAGCAACACACTGACATGTTCTGACACTAACATTCTAAAACTGCAGAGTATAAGTATGCAGTCACTTCAACAACTTTTTGGCCCAGGCATGGTTGTGTGCTCCAATGTGTACGTCAACCATTTTTAAGTTTGCGGACAAATTTTAAGATTGCCAAAACCATATTCACTTTGAACGGTATCCTGCAACAGACCCAACTCCAATGTATATAGTAACTCCTCTGATTGGTGGAAGGGCTACATGGGATAGAAGGAATACATGGGATAAAAGTAATTGGATGAACTAGCCAAGGATGAAAAGGAGAAACCTGAGTTTTTTTGAGGAAGTGACGAAGCTGAACCTGAAGTTGCAGAACCTGGGCCTCTGTACCTCCTTCTGCAATTGGATCTTCGACTTCCAAACCGGAAGACCACAATCTGTGTGGATTGGTGATAACACATCCTCCTCGCTGACGATCAACACTGGCGCACCTCAGAGATATGTGCTTATCCCACTGCTCTACTCTCTATATACCCATGACTGTGTGGCTAGACATAGCTCAAATACCATCTATAAATTTGCTGACGATACAACCATTGTTGGTAGAATCTCAGGTGGTGATAAGAGGGCGTACAGGAGTGAGATATGCCAACTAGTGGAGTGGTGTTGCAGCAACAACCTGGCACTCAACGTCAGTAAGACAAAAGAGATGACTGTGGACTTCAGGAAGGGCAAGACGAAGGAATACATACCAATCCTCATAGAAGGATCAGAAGTGGAGAGAGTGAACAGTTTCAAGTTCCTAGGTGTCAAGATCTCTGAGGATCTAACCTGGTCTCAACATATTGAAATAGTTATAAAGAAGGCAAGACAGTGGCTATATTTCATTAGGAGTTTGAAGAGATTTGGCATGACAACAAATATACTCAACAACTTCTAGATGTACCACGGAGAGCATTCTGACAGGCTGCATCACTGTCTGGTATGGAGGGGCTCCTGCACAGGACTGAGAACGTTGTAAATCTAGTCAGCTCCATCTTGGGTACTAGCCTACAAAGTACCCAGGACATCCTCAGGGAGCGGTGTCTCAGAAAGGAAGCGTCCATTATTAAGGACCTCCAGCACCCAGGGCATGCCCTTTTCTCACTGTTACCATCAGGTAGGAGGTACAGAAGCCAGAAGGCACACACTCAGTGATTCAGGAACAGCTTCTTCCCCTCTGCCATCCGATTCCTAAATGGACTTTGAAGCTTTGAACACTACCTCACTTTTTTTAATATACAATATTTGTTTTTTTTGCATGTTTTAATCTATTCAATATACACATACTGTAATTGATTTACTTATTTATTTATTATCATTATTTTAATTTTATTTATTTTTCTCTTCTATATTACATATTGCATTGAACTGCTACTGCTAAATTAACAAATTTCACGTCACATGCCAGTGATAATCAGGTAGAGCTGCAGATGTTGTCTACATAGATTTTAGTAAGGTGTTTGACAAGTTCCGTCATGGGAGGCTCATCCAGAAGATTAAGAGACATAGGATCCATGATGAATTAGCCATTTAGATTTAGAATTGACTTGACCATAGAATACAGGGAGTAATGGTTTATGGGGGGCTGGAAGTCTGTGACTAGTTGGATTCTGAAAGGATCCATACTGACCTCTATTGTTTGTGTTTTATATAAATGACCTGGATGAAAACATAGATGGGTGGGTTAGTAAGTTTGCAGATAATACAGAGATTAGTGATGCTGTGACTAACGTAGAAGACTGGCAAAGTACACAGTGGGATATAGATCAGTTGCATATATGGATGGAGCAACGACAGAAGGAATTTACCATTGCAAAATGTGAAGTGTTGCACTTTGGGAGATCAAATGTAAAGAGACAATACACTGTCATTGGCAAGACACTGAACACTGCTGATGTGCAGAGGGATCTTGGGGTTCAAGTCCTTAGCTCCCTGAAATTGGTAACACAGATTGACAGGGTGGTGAAAAAGGCACATGGCATGTTTGTTTTCATTAGCCAAGCAACTGAGTTCAGAAAGTTCTGTTGCAGCTTTATGAAAGTTTAGTTAGGCTGCATCTGGAGTGCTGCTTTCAGTTCCAGTCACTCCATCATAGGAGGATATCGAGCTTAGGGGAGGATGCAGAAGAGGTTTACCAAGATGATGCCTGGATTAGAGAGAACATGCTATGTGGAGAAGTTGGACAAACTTGGGTTGCTTTCTCTAGAGTAGTGGAGGCTGAGGGCAGATCTGATAGGTTTATAAAATTATCAGAGGCATAGAAAGACATTATTTAAGGTAAGAGGGGTAAATTCAAAGAGGGGGCAATTTTTTTTAACATGGACAGTGGTGGATGCCTGGAATATGCTGCTTGGAGTGATGGTGGAGACAAATATAATAGAAGCATTCAAGAGGCAATTCTTAGATTGGCAAAGAATGTGCAGGAAATTGATGCCTATGGGCATTTGATTACTAATTCAATTAGCTTGGCACAACTCTGTGGACTAAAAGGTCTATTCTTGTGCTGTACTGTTTTGGTTTAGCTGTCCTATATTCTAGAAATGGATAGAATCTGCAGTTTGAGCTGCTTGGTTTGAAAGTCCAGATGTTTTGAAGCTTGAATTCTCAATCCCACCTAGCCCCCAATGCTCCATGAAATTTGAATCATCAAACTTTCACCATCTGCTTTTTGCCACACATCCTACCTTAGTCCAATATTAATGTAGTCCTAGTGCATCTCCACAATGTTAGAAGTAGAAATGCGAAGAAACTAATAAGAGATGAAACAATGATTTTCTTCATTATCATTGCCTGGTCAGCTGCAAGTATTGAAATCAATCAAGGGTGTCAAATCAATTACGTTTCTCTGTAACAGACATACAAGCCACATGTCCAATTTTTTACAGCAACTGTAAAGTATGTGCTCCTACTGTTTGAAACCTGGGGCAATGCAGAAGCTTGTCATCTTGACAGAATTCAGTTTCTTTTGGTTTATGACTAAATGAAAGAACATGCAGTCATGTGGACAAATTTACAATATCGAGCCTGCTATGATATCTTCAACCTAACAAGGTTTGGTTTTGAAATACCAAACTCCATACGTTTTTAATCTCTCTAATCACAAAAGAATGTGTTGAGGATATCCTGCTTCCTTGATTACTAGCTCATGATTTTCTGCTTATTCACTTAAATGGGCTGGGAAATATGGAAACAAAAGTTATGACTTCACAGAAACTTACTGAAGATCAATGGACATGTGGTGGTAAGATAAGGTGCAAGTTTCTCCACTTAAAGTACTTTACTTAAGAACAGCTTTAAGAGTGAGATTTATGACCCGACAAGATTAACTTCCACTCATTTTGTCTTTTTAACATTGTCAGACACCCCAGCCCCTTCAGAGGAGTGCTACCAGGCATAATGTTACTCTACAGCACAACATTAAGTAGCTAAAACCTTTTTCATAGAGAAGGGGCAGCTTGGAGGAATGAGAGTGAGTGTATGAAATGAATGAAAGACTTTTCCCATTTTTTGTCCTGCTTTTATATAAAGTACAGATTATTATTAAACTAAGAAAGTCTCAACAGAAGCTATCAGTTACTTTTTCATATGCCATTTAATGTTTTCACAATGGGAAATGTTGTAACAAGAAGTTCAAGATAATTGATGGAATCCTTTGTTGCATTTTCTTAATGAAAAGCCTAATGATAATCCTATAATTGTGCAGTAACCACAGCTCTTCTGAGATCATAGAACAGCAACATGTCCAGGCAAATGGGACACATGCAACACTCCCATTTCAACATCAGTTCTTCCACTGAATAAACCATAACTCAGTGTCGTGAGAAGTATTCTTTAACAACAAATATTATAGATCACTGGATGAGATACTAACTTCTTCTAATGTTGCATTGTTTTGAATGAAATATGTGAATTGTTTCATGGCCTTGAGAAAAAAACAAGTTTGGACTTTGTTCACAAAGTCATATAATTTAAACATCTGGCAAAACAGAACTACTTTTAATCCTGCAAAAATTTAAACAGTTTTTGCATCACTGAATCTTAGCTATAGACGGAAATAGGAGGAAGTGAGTCCTGGGTACCAAGATGATCTAGGATTGGTGCCAATGCTTGGCCAATTACCAGAAATGGGTTCCATATTTAAAAAGAGGCCAGTGCTAATGTCCAAAAGCATTATTTACACCAACCCTGACTGCCAAATACAGTAACAACACTATCTCACAGATGCTGAACCTCTGATGCTTGTTTTCAAAGGATAGAAAGTGCTGATCATATAGCCTTGGCTTGTTTTGTACAAAAATCAATTATCCTTATGAGAACAGCTGCAGTCTTTGTGGTACGTTTACAGCGTGAAATCCTGCAGGCAACACTTCTCCATTCATACCTGCTCATGAAGACTTTATTTGTGGTCAGCATCTTTTTTTGGGCTGAGGGCTATGCTTTTAATCTCAATTGGAGAACAAACTCTTTAGCCAGCCTTAAAAGAGAAAGAAAGCTTAATACACTACTACGATGTCTGGAGGATTCCTGAAGCATTAAGGATTTGGGCATAATGAATCAATTAAATGATCAAAACTGTAGTGTCATCTTCATCAAATTTCCACTCAATCTCCTTGCAAACAAAATAAACCAACCTTTCTGATACCAAAAAAGAGAAAATCTGCAGATGTTGGAAATCCAAGCAACACACACAAAATTCTGGAGGAACTCAGCAGGCCAGGCAGCATCAATGGAAAAGAGTAAACAGTCAAGACTTTGGGCCAAAACCCTTCATCAGGACATTCTGATAACAGTTTTGTGCTCCATTCTGGCATCCAGTTAAGATAGTGTTCATATTTACCGGAATCACTGCTTCAATTACTACTTTATATTCTTCTCATCCTTTATATTCCTTGGGCTAAAAATTCTATTATCAGTGCATTGCTAAATACGATATGGAATACAATTTCATGGAAAACTAACATGATTATTTATTTGGTGCAGGCAAAATGTGCTTTGATATATTCAATTACACAGCCTTAAATACAGACCTCCACCAGCAGAGCAGAGTTTATCCAGACAATAACAGCTTACTTCTACTCCACTTTGAGTACTGGCCCCAAACTGGAGTCTGGCAGTGAAGTTTCTGAGAGAACAGATTGTTCACCTTTCATGTAAGATTACGTTTTCTTCCATGTTCAACATCATTGTTGGACTGGATCTTTGGCTCCGATGAGCAATACCCACCCCATTGAGTTCTCCATGACTCCAGCAACAAGACTCTTGTGTGGTGAGAATTACAAGCACCAGACTTTGGATTAGTCTTGTAGGGTTGTAGTAAACTATGTATACCTGTCTGGACACGCCCCTCTGCTGACTGCTCCTGTGGCTCCTCCCACAGACCCCTGTATAAAGGCGATTGGAGGCACTGCTCCCCCCTCAGTCTCCGAGATGCTGTGCTCTGTTTTGCTGCTAATAAAAGCCCATCGTTCACCTCCCGTCTCCGAGAGTTATTGATGGTGCATCAAGGGTCCACATCAAGCACTAATTGCCCAAATAAATGACCAATGATCCAAACTTGGGCAGCAACGTGGATTGATATCTCTGACCATGTCATTACTTGAAGCCCACTAAACTGAAATAGTGTTCAGGTGCAAGGGCACCACCCTGTGAAATACCCTGCCGCTTTTCAGGGGTGGTGTGAGACATCCCAGAAATGCCATTAATGAATTTCATTCTATATAGCGTACATTTGCAAACTGAAATAAACAGTGGCACATCACCATTTTTTTGAGTTAGTGTTTAAAGTTTCGTGAGTTTGTACACCCTTCAGTAGTTCTAATTTTTTTAACCTATCTAATGTACTCTCATTGAAAGTATAAATACCTTCCAACTTTCTAAATTACTTTGGACATCAGTTGATTGCAATTCTTACTGCTTCAGTATCGTCTGTAATTATGATACCCATTCCTGCAACTATTTCATTAATGAACACGTTCTGTGTGATCTGAGGGGGTTCTGAACAAAGACTGAAGCTTAACTCTGGTTTTCACTTTCAGAGATGAAAGTCTTCCCTGTTTATATTTCAGTCAGTGAACAAAGTTTTGTCTGGTAGAATATAATGCAAAAAAAATCTATGTTATCATTCATTTTGGTAATGATAAAGACGGGGTATTTTTTAAATGGTCATGGGTCTAAAACTGACTATCACAGGGACCCAGGTATCCTTGTATAGAAGTTATTGAAAATTAGTATGTAGACAAAGGAGGAAAATAGTTATGAAATCAAAAACAGAATGCTGTATTTATTGCAAATATGGGTAATTCTGGAAAGATGGTTGGGACACTAGGATACAGCGGACTCTCCAACTAAAAGTGTTATTCTCTTACAATCACAAGGCACTGCTGGATATTAAGAACTTCAAGTACTGCAAATCTACCCCATTAGCAGAGGAGGGGGACTTCGTTGCTGCCTACTACATAAAGGTTTTGGAGTCGATGCATGAAGGTGGCGTTCAGCCCAACAGCAAATGATTGCCCTCTGTGTTTTTCTTGTGATTGCAAGACCCTGTTGGGCACCGGTAATGTAGAGGACCGGCTCACTGGTTCAGTGGGCGAGACCAGCGGCAGAGGAGCTGTGTGGCCTGGGTTGTAGTGTGGCCTAGGCCCTCATGTAGCGGGGTTGCCTGTGAGGGGAGACACCAGAGGCAATGAGTCTTGGCTGGTTTGGGGGCTGGTACCTACCATTGGTGTTGCCCTCCAGTGTTTGCTTAGTGGAAAACAAGCAGGATTGTGTTCATCTCCGCAGTACTGCGGGCTTGATCCATGCATCATCAATCTACAAGGCATATATATTATATTATGCTTGCTTGTGTGACTGTATATTTACTGCTATCTTATATGCACCTTGTGCTGTGTTTGACTGTTAGTACCACGTTTTGTATCTTGGCAACGGAGGAACGCTGTTTTGTTTGGCCATATTCATAGGCATTCTAAGTTTGAAAGACAATTAGACATGAACTTGAAGCTGAGTATAAGGATTAAGATGTGTATTGGAATTATATAGGTCCATTCCAGACCACTCCTGGAATGCAGTGCACAGATCTTAATCCCATATACAAAGGGAGATACATACTTGTAACTGAGGGAGTTAAGAAGATAATCAGAATAGGTTTTTGCTTAGGGAATGACAGGCAGTCTCAAAGTTCCGACTGAGTAGGTGCAGGGAAGATGCTCCCCTGGGTGGGGTGTCTAAAACGAAGGATCACAGTATCAAAATAAGGATAGAGAAAGAACTGCTTTTCACCCAAAGGGTAGTGAATCATTGGAATTCTGCAGAAGACATCTGTAGAAGCTGTCACTGAAGATATCTAAGTCAGAGATCAATAGATTAAGGGAAACTGGGAATATCAGTTCAGTGCAGGATCGTGGCTCTATGTTACTGAATTAGAGGCATAAGGTGCTGGATGTCTGACTCCTGCTCCAGTTCCTAATGTTGTGCTGAGTGCTTTAGGAGTACTGAATGTGAATGCACATCCATTTGGTTTATACAATAAAGACTGCAAAACATTTGCAGTCCGGCTGATATACCAGCAGACATACAAGTGACTTTTTCCAGAGGGACTGCTTCCTTCCCTTGTTCTACCTCAGGTCACTATTAATGGATTACATCCATTACCACAGCGGCCATAAGTTAATGCTGTACGATTAGAGGGTTTATGAACACCACCTTAAGCAAAAGATCACTTAAGCACGGTGTCATTTGTAAAGCATTACTTGAAGCTTGTTGGAGTGTTATTTCTGAAACAGCATTTTTAATTATAACCATATTTGCTTTGCTTGAAATTATAGCCACACTTAATCAAGAATGTATTTACTTAGCAGAGCAGAATAGTGTTAATCTTTCCCCAGATCACATCTTGAACCTGAGATATACCCATCTGAAGACTACAGTTCAATATTGTACTTTGATGATCAGTGTTTTTTTAAATAGTGCAAGGTTTTATAATCTCATAACAACACCTTTATAACTAGAAAATTGCTGTCGTTAGTAGCAGCCTATGAAAGCTTACAAGGGGGTTGGCCTCAGCTGACTCAACGCTTTCAATAACCACAGAAGCATCAGTAAGTGCTTCTGCAAAATGTTGTCCTAATATATCTCAGTCTAGGGTCCTTCTCCCGCGGGAGCTGAAGGGTGGGGGGGGGGGCGGTGAACACCCCTCAACAAGGGAATGTAAATATGGAATAACAGAGAGCCACATGGGTGGCGAAAAGTGTGAAAATGTAAAGACAGCAATGGAAACAGTTGTAAAGGACTGAAAGTCATTGAATGGTTTATTGTATATAATTTTATTTTTGAATAAAGTATATTTCATTCAATTAAAAAAATCCCATACTGCAGGCATATCTAAATAAAAATGTAATGAGCAGGATCAAATCTACTATCATTCTTTGAATGAAGGCCGACATTCCAGACACAGTATTTCCTCCAAATATATGACAGGACGCCTATTATATCAGCAGAATAAATTAAGGTAAGGACTGCAGTTGTATTCACGAGATAATTATGAATCATGATAAGCATTATATTTATGTGCACAGAATGATTCCATTGTCCCAATGTTGCAGTAACCAGCTGGGAACATCTTGCTGGGAAGATAGCGCCGGTGACCAATAGCAACGTTTTGCAGACAATCCACAAAATTACTAGATCCTCTGGTAGATATACAATTAATAGATTACCATAGTACTAGACTACTATTACTAGTAGATACCCTGCTTCTGAAATGCAATTGCTTCAGCCTGCAGACTGTAATTTCCCTTTTAAAGATGTACTATTGAACTGACTAAATGATCTGATTGCTTTGAGATATCCTGGGAGATTCAGTGAACTGGACTCTCAAGAGTGCAGGTATGGCTGGGGTGGCCATTACATTGAGGCCTGACAGCAGAAGACAAACCCATTGTCAGCTCCATCACTCCACACCGATTAAAGTGCCAAGGGAGATTAAAATGTCAAGAACAAGAGCGGAAAACAAACTGACGTTCAGCGGCATCTGCCTCCAGTTGACTGGTCTCCCTCTCATCTTACTACTACCATTGGGTGGGAGGAGCACAGTCTTGGGTCCCAGGCTGCTAAGTTCAGGAGCAGTTGCTGCCCTGCAGCCTTCTAGCTTCTAGATGGGCTTCACTCGCCTGAGTGCTGAACGGCTTCCTCAGCTGTGGGCTCACTCTCGGGGACTCCGCAGTTCATGTTCCATGTGTTTTGTCTTTTTTTTAATATTTGTGCATTTTATCCTCTTTTGCAAATTGGAGATGTGGTGTTCTCGTGTGTATTTTTAGTGAATTCTATTGCGTTTCTTCATTTTGAGAGTGTCTGCAAGAAGATGAATCTCAAGTTGTATATGACGTGCATACTTTGATAATAAATTTTAAGTTTGATTTTTAAGTGATTGTGGTGTTTTTACCTTTATTAGAAGAGTGGCCTGGTTCGAACGTTGAGGAATTCCCATATCATTTACTATCATACTTAATAAACACTCTCCCTTCAAAATTGTGCCAAGGACAGCAGGTTTGAAAGTAATCAGGGCACAGCCTCTTCAACTACCCCTTGGCACAGAGTCATAAAGCAAGGAAACAGAAACAAGAGATAATCTGCAGATGCTGGAAATCTGAGTAACACACACAAAATGCAAGAGGAACTCAGCAGGCCCTGCAGCATCTATGCAGAAGAGTACAGTTGATGTTTCAGACCAAGACCTTCATTAGGACTGAAGAAAAAAAAGATGGGGAGTCAGAGTTAGATGGTGGGGGAGGGTAGGGAGAAGCACAAGGTGATGGGTGAAACCTGAAGGGGAGGGGTGACGTAAAGAGCTGGGGAGTTGATTGGTGAAAAGGCTGGAGAAGGGGGAATCCGACAGGAGAGGACAGAAGGCCATGGAAGAAATAAAAAGGGGACGATAACCAGAGAGAGGTGATGGGCAGGTAAGAAAATAAGGTGATAGGGGAATGGAGAATGGTGAAGGGGAGGGCATTGCTGGAAGCTCAAGAAATCAATGTTCATGCCATCAGGTTGGAGGTTACCCAGATGGAAAATAAGGTGTTGCTCCTCCAACTTGATTGTGGCCTCATCATGACAGTAGAGGGGGCCATAGACTGACATGTTGGAATGGGAATGGGAAATGGGTGGCCACTGGGAGATCCTGCTTTTTTCTGACGGATGGAGTGTAGGTGCTTGGCGAAGCAGTCTCTCAATCTACGTTGGGTCTCGCCAATATACAGGGGACCACACTGGGAGCACAGGATGCAGTAAATGACCCCAACAGACTCACTGGTGAAGTGTCTCCTCACCTGGAAGGACTGTTTGGGGCCCTCCAAGTGGTGGCAGACTCGCAGATTTTCCAGACTACCGGATGCATTCCAATTAATATTCCAAGACATTTAATTTTGTTACAATACAGAATAAAATTCCAGTAAACCCAATAAGTTTGAAGGGAATGCAGGAAGCAGAACCACGTCAGTTTGAAGGGAGCAGGGGAACCACGGTTCCAGTGAATATAAAGGGAGTGCAGAAACCAAAACTCCAGTGTGTTAGGTGGATTGCAGGAATGGTAGTTGCTTTAAATTGTATTTAATGAGACTACAGGTACCATGGGTCTGATGTGTTAGTGAAATCTGTGGGAACTAAACTTTTATTTTGTCCGAAGACTTCATTTGCTCAATCTCAGATTCTGATCCCAATGCCCCCTGATCTTGTAAGTGAATCCTGCATTTGGGTGCAGAATTCTGCTTCATGGAATCAGAGTCAAAATCAAGTTTATTATCACAGGCATGCATCGTGAAATTTGTTAAATCTATAGTCAAATCTATGCATAAAATAACAAATTAAAGAGGCTTCTCATTCATCAAAGCCTGTTTCAGACTGGTATGGTGCAACTTCCAAACAACGCACCCCATTAATTAATCATCGCCAGTGTACTTAGGAGTGTGTGGGGAAAATGGAGCCAAAATGTTACAAGTACAAGTCAATGCAGGTGTACATCACCAATAACACTTCTCATAATGATTGTCATGCACTTAGGCATCATTGACAACATGACTACAGCCAATTTGGCTTTAAAAGAGCTGTGTTGCAATTAACTTGGCTATTAGCAAAACACAGAGCAAAATTTCTTGCCAAAGGGCTCAAAATTCATTTATGCTTGGCAAAACCTCAAAAGTCTGTGTATCGACAATGGAACTCCCACCTTAATCAGTGACGCATAAACGATTAACTTTTGGAATAGTCCTTGGTTGGTTCTGCTTTCATATTTGCCCAAATTATTTGGAATGATTCATTCCCAAGAGGCAATGCTAATATAGATTTCTCATGCTACATTCAGCTTAACCAAATATTTATTATTTTGTACACATTATTTCTCAAAAACATAAAATACAGAGACACTCAATTATCATCACTAAACTCATTCCAATAGTTTGGTACAACTACTCTGAACACAGAACAATACAGCATAGTACAGGCCATTCGGCCCACAATGTTGTGCCGACCCTTAAATCCTGCCTCCTATATAATCCTACACCTTAAATTCCTCCATATACCTGTCTAGTAGTCTCATAAATTTCACTGGTGTATCTGCCTCCACCACTGACTCAGGCAGTGCATTCCACGCACCAACCAGTCTCTGAGTAAAAAACCTTCCTCTAATATCCCCCTTGAACGTTCCACCCCTTACCTTAAAGCCATATCTTCTTGTATTGAGCAGTGGTGCCCTGGGGAAGAGGCACTAGCTGTCCACTCTGTCTATTCCTCTTAATATCTTGTACACCTCTATCATGTCTCCTCTCATCCTCCTTCTCGCCAAAGAGTAAAGCCCTAGCTCCCTTAATCTCTGATCATAATGCATACTCTCTAAACCAGGCAGCATCCTGGTAAATCTCCTCTGTACCCTTTCCAATGCTTCCACGTCCTTCCTGAACAAGAGAACAGAACATGAACAAGAGAAAGTCTGCAGATGCTGGAAATCTGAGCAACAGACACAAAGTGTTGGCAGAACTCAGCAGGCCAGACAGCATCTATGGAAAAAAGAACAGTCAACATTTTGGGCTGAAACCCTTTGGCAGGACTCGATCGATGTTTCAGGCCGAAACATCGAACGTACATTTTTCTATTGATGCTGCCTGGCCTGCTGCATTCCTCCAGCATTTTGTGGGTATTCTGAACACTTCTACGACTAATTCAGGAAACATACCATGAGGATCTAAAATGAATATGGCAAGTTTAACGTGATGGAATAGAAGTCCATTTGTTGCATGAATGCTGTATGGGGAAACTTTGCAGGTATATATAACATAACTGAATCTGAATCTTCAGAAAGGTCCCAGATTTTGCCCCCATTTAGTTGATCTTTAGCAATCGGAGGCTACAATTATACATTGGGCATGAAATAATGTAGCAATTTTCCCAAGCTGTCACTATTTCATGAACAGTAGGAATCAGTTCGCAATTACAATCTCTCATGTCAGACTACAGTGGATATACTTATGTAATCTTCAATATAGTCAATTCTCCTTTCACTATTTATTAGAGATTGCTTACAATTTTCAGGTGAATATGTACCTTGCTTTATGGAAACATACAAATAGGTTATGCTTTAGAAAGATACATGCTTTCCAATCATTGAAAACCAAATTTGATTTTCATGTTTACCTCCTTGAAGCAGCTGCGTGAACTTCACAGCACTGTAAGATGGTGGCACACGGAAAGGCAAAATTAAGACAATCATCTGAGTCAACTCTTTTGACCCAATTCAAGAGCAAGAAACAACAAAATTGTAAACCATATGTCAGTTTACTTGCTCAGTGGGAAATATTTTTAACGTCTTCTGACCAATGCATGAACAAATTTTAAAGGCTCTGTTTTTTTCTTTGAAACTGTTGTGTATTTAATAGTTCAGTAATAATTGAGTAATATTGTAAATGTATTGTTTGATTAAGCATTCTTTGTTTAGATAATTCAGTATGGGTTATATGTAAAAGTAAGTGAATGGCATATGTCATTACACCACCAGGGCATAAGAGCGCGCCTCAGTTAAAGTAAAGAAACAAAGTGTACACCTTCTCTCGGACTCTTGTTTTCCTTTTGATTAGTTTTATGTTTTGGAGTTATTAAACATAACAGATACTATATCTGGTAAAACAACAATTTGCACTGAAGCTCAGTCTCACATATTCCAGTATAGCAAAGAATGCCAAAATTTTAAATCTTCAAGTGGGTACCAACACCAGATCAACATGTGTTTTACAGCCTTCAACCAGATGAAGACAAGCTGTGCTTGGCACATAGCCTCTGGAGAGGTTTCAGCCAATAAGAAAGCTTGCTCCATCTGCTACACATCATTGTTGAGATCTTCATGTGTGAATGGACTGACACACTCAAGACAGTTACAGAATAAGAATCATCACTTCATAACTGTTATTTTCCTTTTCCTTGTTATAATTTAACTATAATACATTTGCTTATTGATTATTGTAAAGATGAGTTTCTCAACAGCTGATTTCCAGGCTGTGTGTGGGATGTAGAGCCATAGAAGATGAGCCACCAGTAGCACCATCTAGCACAGAAGTTAAACTTTAAAGAGGACAGTAAAGGGAACACACCAAAATATCACAAAACTGCAAAATTTTCCAAAAATATGCAACAGAAAGCTGGTTCACTATTTTAATTTGACAAACATACCTTCTGTTAAATTAGCACTAACTCATGGCAGTCTCAACCAAGCAGTCAAATTATATTTTAGGACTATGGCTTTTTCTATTGATTAGCAACTGGAGACGTGAGGTGCATTATCTTTTTACCCTGTTTTGGATGAAAATATTTTGCATTTTGTGATGCCGTCACCACAAGTAATGTAATTTTCATGCAAAACAAAAGATGGGGCTCTTTTTGTTTCATTATTTTGATTAAATTGACTCATTGATTACATCAGAAACTAAATAGAACACATGAAGGCTAATAAATCCTTAGGACCTGGTGGGATTTATCCCAGGATGCTAAAGGAAACATCATAGGAGGTTTCAGCATCTTCATTGAATATATATATACATGATGTATCAGAGGACTGGAGGATATCTAATATTGTCCTTTTATTCTAAACGGGCAAAAGGGATAAGCCTAGAAACAACAGACTTGACAGCAGTGGAAGAGAAGTTGTTCGAGAAAAACTGAGATGATGCACATTGGGAAGGCAAATTCTGGTTGGGTTTACAAAATAAATGGCAGGGACCTTCATAGCAGTGATATACAGACAGACCTTGGTCATAAATCCTTACTATATTTCTTCACTGTTCTTGGTTGGTGCGACTGTAATGAAACCTAATCTCCCTCGGGATCAATAAAGTATGCCTGTCTGTCTGTCTGAAGTGGTGCACAGGTGGATATGGTAAGGGTCGTGAAACTGGCATTTGGAATCCTTGCCTTTATAAGCATTGAGTATGAGAGTTGGCATGCTGCATTTGTGCAGGTTAGACATTATTTGGACTATTGTCGATAGCTCACTACAGGAAGGGAGCAGTAGCAAAAGAGTGCAGAAGATATTCCCACAGATGTTGCCTGGAATGGAGAGGTGTAATTATAAGGAGTGATGGGACAGGCCTGGTTTAATCTCACTTGAGTGTAGGGGGCTCAGGGGTGAGCTTAGGGAGTCTGTTAGTTTGTTTATTTATTGAGATACTTTGCGGAACAGGCCCTCCGGCTCTTCAAACTGTGCCACCCAGCGAACCCTGATTTAATCCTAGCACAATCACAGGACAATTTACAATGACCAATTAACCTACCAAACACATCTTTGAACTGTGGGTGAGAGAAAACCAGAGTACCCTGAGGAAACTAACGCAGTCACAGGGAGAATGCACGAACTCATCACAGATAATCTGAACCTTTTTCCCCAGAGTAGGGGAGTTGAATTAGAGTGCACAGGTTTAAGACAAGAGGAGACAAATTTAAAGGAGATTTGGGGGTAAGTTTCTCTACAGAGTGTGGTGAATATCTGGAATGAGCTAGGAGGCGGTAGAGCCAGACAAAATTATTACGTTTAAAAGCTACTTGGCTAGGAGAGGCACAGAAGGATATGGACATCATACAAGCCAATGGGATTAGCATAGATAAGCAACATGCTCAGCATGGAAAAGGCAGGTTAAAAGGGCCCATTTCTGCCCTGGACAATGTTATGGTTCTCTGATTATATGACATTTAAACTATAAATCATGAAAACTGCACAAACTGCAGTGACAGAGGAATCCTTCCACACAACATCAACAAATCTTGTCCGACTTCTGAGACTCATTCCAAATTTGTAGCTCTCTCCACAACTTCTGATAGCTTTGGCTTAAAGTAACACTCTGACTTTAACTATTTCACTGAAAAAACACATTTGTTTTGCTTTCTGTGGCGTTAGATTTGCCAAAGTATTACACACATCATAAACCATCTCAATTGAAACAATATTTTTTTGCACTCCTGTGTGGCATTGTTTTGTACCTGTGCATGTTTGGAATCACTGTAACACTCCATTACGTTGTTAGGTCTGAAGAACAGTTCCAAGTGTTCAATGCAAAAAACTGAGAGACCCACCTACGTATCCCAAGAGTTCTAAATAATCAATCTGGCTTTGCGCAACAATGTTTTTGTATTTTTCTTCTCTCAATTTTGCCAAATTGGTGTTGATTCCAGTTATTGCCCGGATTTGCTGGCTTATTGAATTTCTATGATGTAATTTCCTTTCACTATTCGTACATCGTCAATTCCACTGGCATCCTTTCAGTCCTGATGCACAAGTAGACCGGAAGTTAACAGCTGTGCCCTGTTCTTCTGCCATGTTAATTGTGCCAGTTCTCATCAGTCACTCACTCAGGACACTTTTCAAACCCTATTTACCAACTCAAATACAGTTGGATTTCTCGTCTGTCCGCAGACTTGTTGGTACACATCCAGTAAGCAGTTAGAGCCTGAACAGCAGCTACCCTGGTAACTAATGCTAACCTCCTCCCATGGTTAACCCCATAAAAACATTTTCTCTTAACAGAAAGCACATCTGCTTCATCTTCATTGCTAGCTAGTAATGTATGTATATCTAGTGACAGTACTTGTGAGTAATGTAGGAACTGTAGAGTGATGTAAAAATATGGAGAGAGCTACCAAAGTACGTGAAACTCATTTATTCACTCACTGATTCTTTTAATCTGCATATTGCAATAGTCGGGCAGAGGGTGGGTGAAAGTAACCTTCACAGAAGAATGGACAGTGTGCTCAGCCTTTGCAAACATCTGGAACTAATCACAAGGGGGTGGTTAATGGTCCGAGAAGTCCTCTCAGATGCAACAGGAGTACCAGCCAGGAGATTGATAGCAGAATCAGCAGAAGGAGGAATGAGTTGTCTGGCATTGATTGATTATTCTGGAAACCCACCTGTGGAATAGACAAACTGAAGCCATAAAAAGGGAACAATGATGAGCTATAATATGCTGCTTCTGAAGAGATCTCTGCTAGTACCCACAACGTCAGCAGCTCTACCAATCATTTCCATGGTAATAGAGATAAACAAAGACTATAAATTTCATTAACAAAGACCCAGACCCAGGTAGAGAAATATTGAACTAAAGAGGCCTAGTCATTAGGATAACAGACCCTCAAAGAGAAATGAAGTCCTTGAATGAACTGATTATCCAGTGATATCAAGGTCAGGAGAAATCAATTATGCACTCTTCTCTATCTGGCTGGTTCAGTGTTGATAGCCCAGAGGAGAGTGGAAACCGGAAAGTGGGAGGTGATACTGTGGCCACCAACAGTCTAACTGGAAGGTACAAAGATGGTCAAAAAGGTTGGACCATATCTAGAACATTTGTGTGAAATAGGCTCATTGGAGAAGAACTGACAGATGATCAAGGATCATGAACTTCTACATGAACTTCTTTTTTCACACTAAGAGTCTTCTCCCCTGCCTGGTCTGTTCTGAGGGAGAGACTCCAACTAGAAGTTGATGAATATTAGTGAGGTTGAATGGCAACACAAAATATTGCTCTATGTTGCCCATTCTCTACCTGTGATGCCTGGCACATTAAGTCTAAAGTGTTAATCTGAGAGGCTGATTATAAATGAAGTGACGTGAGCATGGTGCTAATAGTAGTGAATTTCATCCCTACTGTGTAATTTTATAGTCAATTGTTATAATGACCCAAAAATGAACCTCTAGAACAGGGGTTCCCAACCTGGGGCCCATGACTTGTACTGATCCCTGGTATAAAAAGGATGGGAATCCTTCCTCTAGAGGAGGAACATGAGGGATTTTGCAACAATGAATATGGACTTCATCACCATAGAACATGTCCTTGATGGATCTCATATACCACATGTCAATCCGGTCAATATATTGTGATACACATACACTTGGTGGCCACTTTGTTAAGTACACCTCTACACTTGCTTATTTAATCAGCTAATCACATGGCAGCAACCCATTGCATAAAAGCATGCAGACATGGTCACAAGGTTCAGTTGTTGTTCAGACCAAACAACAGAATGGGGAAGAAATGTGATCCAGGTGATTTTAACCACTGGTACTAGTTTGCTGGTACTAGATGGGGTGCTTTGAGAATCTCAGAACCTAATCTCCTGCGACATCCACACACAGGTCTCTAGAGTTTACAGAGAATGGTGCAAAAAAACATCCAGTGAGTCGCATTTCTACGTGAAAATACCTTGTTAATGAGAGGGGTCAGAGGAGAATGGCCTGACTGGTTCAAGCTGACAGGAAAGTAACAGTAACCGAAATAACTATGCATTACAACAGAGGTGTGCAGAAGGGCATCTCTAAATGCTCAATACGTCAAACCTTGAATTGGATGGGCTACAGTTGCAGAATGCCATTAGCATGCACTCAGTGACCACTTTAGAAGGTAGAGTAGGTACTTAATAAAGTGGCCACTGAGTGCTGAGTTGGCCATACAGGTGAATGCCCAGCATTGATTATAATCAGCAGCATAAAGCATTCATGTTTGCAACTGATTACATTTGCAGACTGGAGCTCCTCCACAGAAAGGGCAATTTGTATGATGTTCAGTATTTTTTTAAACCTAAAGTGCTTCATATCAGCTAAAGTTGAAGCGACCCATCTGAGCAATTGGGTCAGGTACCAATCCACTGATGTTATAATTGTGTAAGTGGACTCACAAACCTGCCCATGAGGGAATAACTAGCATCATTTGAACTCTCTCAGCTGATCACTGATGCATTAAGCTAGTGCAATAACTGGAGTACAGAGAGGGTCACTTGAGCATCAGGACTATGATTTCACAAGCTATTTAGGAAAAGTGTTTCTTTACAGAGAGTATTTTATTATCTCACTATCCAGCTTTTTGTTGTCTTGATGCTTTAAGATAACGTTCCTGAAATTGAACAGGTGTCCAACATGCACTACAATGAAGTCTGTGCACCTCCCTAAGTGTATATTGCATGCCCTCCCATTATGAAGCCAGGAAAAGTACCTTATCTTGAGGAGATCAATGGAAAGCTCCACTACTTTTCTACTACAGTGCTTGCATGATGGTGTATTTCTTGACGGTGCATGCTCTGTATATCTGCTCAGATGCTATGACCAAAGTGCAAACTGGGATGTGAGAAGCAATGAAGGGTACCAAGAAGTCTGCCAAGATCCATCACCCACCACTCTGGGCAGTATCAGCACGGAAAATATCTGTCAGTACAGACCGTAAAAACATAGAGCACACGCCATTAGGAAATTCTTCTGATAATCCACCAGTTAGACATATAGGAAAAGAAAAACTCTTTGGTTCACTTATGGATCCTCTTCATCTCCATTCTAAATGGACACCTCTCTAATCTGAGGCTGTGTCCTCTGGTCTTAGACTCTCCCACCATAGGAAACATCCTGTCCACATCAACTCCATCAAGGCCTTTCACCATTCAATAGGTTTCAATGAGGCCACCCTTCATTCTTCTGAATTCTAATAAATACAGGCAAGAGCCATCAAACGCTCTTCACATGACAAGCTAATCAATCCTGGACTCATTTTTGTGAAACTCCTCTGAACTCTCTCCAGTTTCAGCACATCCTTTCTAAGATAAAGGGCCCAAAACTGCACACAATACTCCAAATGATGCTTCACCAGGGTTTTATAAAGTTGCAACATTACATCCTTGCTTTTATATTCTAGTCCTCTTGAAATGAATGCTAACATTGCATTTGCCTTCCTCACCAGACTCAGCCTGCAAATTAACCTTTAAGAATTTCCAAATCCCTTTGCACCTCAGATTTTTGTATTTTCTCTCCATTTAGAAAATAGACAAGCCTTTCAATTTTTCTAACCAAGTGCATGACCATACACTTCCCAACACAGATTTCCATCTGCCACATTTTTGCCCCTTCTCCAAATCTGTCTAGGTCGTTCTGTAGCCATTCTACTTCCTCAAAACTACCTGCCCCTCCACTCATCTTCATATCGTCTGCAATCTTTGCAAAAATGCTATCAGTTCATCCAAATCATGAACATATAATGTAAAAAGAATCGGTGAAACACCACTAGACGCTGGCATCCAACCAGAAAAGGCTCCCATTAATCCCACTCTTTGCTTCCTGCCAATTAGCTACTGCTTTATCCATGCTAGAATCTTTCCTGTAATACCATGGGCTTGTAGCTTGTTAAGAATCCTCATGTGTGGGAACTTGTCAAGGGCCTTCTGAAAATCCAAGTACACAACATCAACCAATTCTTTGTCTATCCTTGTTATTTCTTCAAAGAATTCCAACAGGTTTATCTGGCAACATTTTCCCTTGAGGAAACCATTCTGACAAAAGCCTATTTTATCATGTGCCTCCAAATACCCTGAGATTTCTTCCTTAATAATTGATTCCAACATCTTCCTAACCACTGAGATTAGACTAACTGGCTGATAGTTTCCTTTCTTCTGCTTCTCTCCCTACTTGAAGGGTGGAATGACATTTGGAATTTTCCAGCCTTCTGGAACTATTCCTGAAAGAATTTACTAATGCCTCAACAATCTCATAAGTTACCTCTTACAGAACCCTGGGGGAATACACCATCTTATCCAGGTGACTTTATCTACCTTCAGACTTTTCAGTTTCCCAAGAAATTTCTCTCTAGTTATGGTAATTTCACACAATTCATGCCCCCAACACCTGGCACTTCCACCATAATGCTTGTGTCTTCCACAGTGAAGACTGATACAAAATACTTATTCAGTCTGTCCATAATTTCCTTGTCCCCCATTACTATCTCTTCAGCATTGGTTTCCAGCAGTCCGAAATCCACTCTTGCCTCTCTTTTACAATTTATGTATCTGAAGAAATTTTTGGTATCCTCTTTAATATTATTGGCTAGCTTACTTTCATATACTATCTTTACCTTAATGACTTTTTAAGATGCCTTCTGTTGGTTTTTAAAAGCTTTCCAATCCTCTGACTTCCCACTAATTTCTGCTCTATTATATGCCTCACTTTGGCTTTTATGTTGGCTTTGAATTCCTTTGTTAGCCACGATTGTGTCATCTTTCCTTTAGAATACTTCTTCCTCTTTGGGATGTACATTTCCTGTGCCTTTGGAATTGCTTCCAGAAATTCCAGCCATTGCTACTCTGTTATCACCCCTGCCAGTGTTCTTTTCCAATCAATACTGGTGAACTCACCTCTCATGCCTCAGTAATTCCCTTTACTCCACTGTAATACTGATACATTTGATTTTAACTCTCCTCAAATTTCAGGGTGAATTTGATCATATTATGCTCACTTTTCCCTTAAGGGTTCTTTTACCTTAAGTTCGCTAATCAATTCTGGTTCATTGCACAACACCCACTCCAGTATAGCTGATCCCCTAGTGGGCCCAACCACAAGCTGCTCTGAAAAGCCATCTTGTAAGCACTCAAGAAATTCATCCTCATAGAATCAGCTCCAACCTGATTTCCCCAGTCCATCTGCATACTGAAATCCCCCATGACTATAGTAACATTGCTCTTTTGGCATGCATTTTCAATCTCCTATTGTAATTTGTAGACCACATCCTTACTACTCTTTAGGGGTCTGTATACAACTCCCATCAGGGCAATTTTACCCTTGCAGTTCCTTAGCTCTACCCACAATGGTTCAACACCTTCCAACCCTATGTCACCTTGTTCTAATGATGTGATGGAATTTTTTACCAACAGAGCAACGCCGCCCCCTCTGCCTTCTTGCCTATCGTTTGATAAAATGTGTACCCTTGGACATTAAGCTTCCAGCTATAATCTTTTTTCAGCCATGACTCAGTGATGCCTACACCATACCTGCCAATCTGCAACTGTGCTGAAAGTTGATCTAGCTTATTCCATATATTGTGCACATTCAAATACTATACCTTCAGTCCTGTATTCACTCTTTTCGATTTTGTCTGCCTTTTACAATGCAACTCATCGTGTTCACTGCAATTTTGCTGATCAACAGCCTCTCCTCGTTACACATTACCTGTTTGTAAACCAGTTACCTCATCTTCAGCACTATCATCCACCTTTCCTACAATACTTCTTGCATTGAAATATTTGCAGCAGCTTAGTACGAGTTGTTATTAAAGATGTTATACAAATTATACTACAAACAGCTTCATGGGGATTGAAATGAAAGAACTTTTTTCTTGAAGTTGTTGTTAAGAGTATACCAAGGCCATCTTGTCTTCTCTGCTTTTGCACTTTGTGATTAACAATCCTAAAAGAACACAAGGCAATTAGTCCTCAGATCCAACTCGAATATTTTCAGAGTTGTAGGAAGCACTAAAGTGGTATCCTTGCTCTTTGGATTGCACTCATAGAACTTGATCATTCGAACCTCAGCATTAAGGACAGGTGTGTTCAAAGCAGTGCACCTTCTAAAATTGGAGACAGAATTGCGAAAGCTGAAACGTGGAGCAACAATCAGCTGGAGGATCTCATTGGGTCAAGCACCATTGGTGGGAAGAAAGGAACTGTCGACTTTTCAGGCTGAAATTCTTCATCAAAATAGGAAACTCACTGAATTTTTCTGGATTTTAATTTGATATATTTTTAATTTTATTGAAATCTTCTGCCCCAAAATTAAACCATACTTATTTTCAGTAAGCACCTATTAGAGTAAACTGCACTGACTGATTCGGCATACATTTTCTTTTATGTTACCACATTTCAATATTTGCTTTAGGAGCACAAGTGAATTGATTTACTTTTCTTTGAACAATACATTTAAATCGACAATTACACCAAAGAAAAATTAACTGCCTTTTGCTGACAAGTTCCCGGCTGCTGAATTATATAAATGACTTCAAGAGTTCAGTATTTGCACACCACAAATACTGGAGTTTTGGTATTGTACAAAGCCCTCGAGTCACTATCTCATTAACAGCACCTTGACTACAGTTCTATTTTTAATTTTCTATGTAGGCTGAATATTTCAATCTGACTTTGCTTTACTTGCTGAAAGCCGTTTACTGATTTTACCTTGAACTCAATCTCCATCTACTTCACGTCTGACTGAAAATTCCTAAGGTAAGCACAAGAGACTCTAAACAGTGATCTCTCATTAATTAAAAAGCACCCTTTAATTCACTTTAAGTGGATGCTGCTATGGAAGATAATGTAGAATTAAAGCAAAAAGCTATGATCTTGCAGTTTAAATGGCTACACCTCAGTAATTAAAGGGAATTTATCTTATCTTCAAAGCAAGTTATTTTGGGAAGAGCTTTGTAGTTGCAAGTGCAATACATTTTGAAAAGTAACTGGAAATGTAAGTCATTAGTGATAAAACATTTCACTCGTTGCCTTTGGGTTGAGGAGATATACTGCTGTCTGTGGGTGCTGAGTGGGGGTAGGGAAATGAGAATACGCTTTGAAGTGCAGAAGAAACAGGTCCAAAATAAAAATAAAGTGAGAGTTATGGGGCAGGGGAGGAGGGTCCACATGAAAATCTGAAGATAAAACATCTTTCATAGAGAGAGAATAAACTAAATCTGAACTAAATGTTATCAATTCTAAAACTGTTAAGATCCATTTTATAAGCATTCAGAACAAAATCAGATCGCTCAAAATGATCCCATACCAAACCTACAAGTTGTGCAGTCCATCTAAATTCCATGTTACGACAATGCCAACTGGTGTCGTGTATTTAATATTTCAGTAGTCTTTGAGTAATGTTGTAATTATATTGTTAGATTAAGCATTCTTATTCATTTAAGTAATTCATACTGGGTTATATGTAAAAGTACACGAATGGCATAATTCATCAGACCATGTCATACGTGTGCGGCTCACTAAAAATACGAACAAAACTAAGACACGTGTTCCGAGCTCTGTGCTTCTGTTCAATTAGTTTCATGTTTTGGAGTTACAAAACATAACAGTGGTGACGAGGACGTTTTAAATGAACTCGAGATGACATTCAAGTTTTTAAAAAATCACAGCACGAGTTCTTCAGAAGGGAAGAAACATCTGAGTTAAAAAAGGCAGTAAATAGACAAATTCATAGGTTTATAAACAATCTTCCCTCAAATTTGTAATGACCAATGTGCGCAAAAATCTTGTGCTATGCAATTTTTTTTGCCCAGTGATATCAACATGTGCACACTGACTTTTTAAGCGGAAGTAAACCTGAAGCTAAGGATTCTCAGGATAATTCTAAGGTATTTCTTGTGGTTGTACATTCCTGACCTCATGCACTTCTGGTGTAGCAGTTTCTAATGTTTCATTAAGCCATTCTGCTTTAAATGAACTCGCAGTTCTTTTGCCCTTCACATCTTCTGCTTCTTTGGAATTTCTTCAATTATTTCTTCAATAAAAATAGTATAAATAAGCCAGTTCTAAAATCTGCAGACAAATCATCACAAACTCCATGTTGTCAACACTGTCTGCATCAGAAACCAGAAAAAGAAAAGTGATTGTGTAGAATCATGAAATATACTTAACATGCCAACGAAGTACAGGGTGACAAACTTCTGTGCGTAGTTTAAATTCCTTTATGCGCTAGGAGCAACAGATGTGTGCACGTGCACACCTTATAGTGAGTACCAGGTGATAATAATAACCAAATGAGTTTGAATGGCACTTCAGAGATACTGAAATGAAGCCCGTGGATGTCCGACTGAGAACTTATGATGGAGAAAAGTTAACTACTGTGGGAATGACATTCATAACAATGAAGTATAACAACCAATAAGCCACATTGGGTCTGTAAGTGGTAAAAACAGAAAGGCCAGTAATGTGGAGATTTGCATGCCACATCCCCTGCAACAGATTCAACTGAAAGAGAATTAAGAAATATTCTAGGTGATGCATTGTTGAAGGATGGTATTGGAAAACTCAAAACATATCAAGGGTAAAATAGTGTTAAATGAAAATGCCACCAACAAGATTTCTTATACCATTCATGATAAGGAAGGCTGTGACATAGATTGCATGGAGACCAGAAGAATTCATTCCAAGGTTGAGTGGAGCCCATGGGCAACTTCAGTGGTCACAGTAGCCAAGAAGGATAGGCCTGTCAGGATCTGTACTGGTTTAGGTCACCATCAACCCAGTACTGAAACCCTCTGCCCAGGACAGAGCACATCTTTGCAAACCTTTCTGGAGGAAAACACTTCAGCAAAACGGACTTAGCTGAGGTCTACCTGCAGATGGAGATGGAAGAAGAGTCCGAAGTGTTTCTCACCATAAACACTCACAAAAGGTTTTATCACTATAACAGGCTTATTTCTGGAGTAACATCTGCACCTGCACTCTAACAGGAATCTAAAGACCAGGCGCTGCCCAGGCACTCAGTGTTACCTGGGTAACGCCATTGTTACCAGTAACGGTAACAAAGAACATCTCCAAGATCTCAAAACACAGTTAAAAAGATTAGAAGATTATGGGCTCAGGGTAAGTATCACTTACTGCGTTCACACTGTTGACGCCAAAGATTTTCACAAGCGTGCTGAGAAAGTTCGAGCAGTGGTAAATGCCGCAATGCCAAAGGACATGTCACAGCTGTGGTCTGTTTTAGGATTTGTCAATTACTGTACTATTACAGTTTACTGCCAAACCTGGCTGCTGTGCTCCACCACTTGAACTCATTACTGCAGACTGAGAAGAATTAGCAATGGACAAAGCAGTGTGAGGTGGTTTTCCAAAAGGTGAAGGAAATGGTGATGTCAGACACTATACTCCCACATTATGATCCACATCACCCAGTGAAGCTCGCCCGTGATGCCTTGTCTTATGGTTTAGGTACAGTCATGTCACAAGTTATGAGTGATGAAACTGAATGTTCCCATAGCCTTTGCATCACATTCCCTTCCTGCTGCACAGAAAACGTTGCACAGACTGACAGAGAGGTCTTGAATCTGAGTTTAGGGTGTAAAACATTTCAACCAGTAGTTTAAGGGGACAAAGTTTATTCTTATTACTGATCATCAATGACTAGTGTCAATTTTCAATCCCCAGAAGGGTGTTCCACTAACAGCAGCAACACAAATTCGGAAATGGGCTCAGTTTCTTGCAGGACACAATTACAAGATTGAATTCAAGACAATGACTAATTGTGGAAATGCTGACGGATTGTCCCGTTTACCCTTGGAAAAGGAAATATCTAAAAAATTTACAAAAACAGGATACTCCTCTTGACATATTCTCCTTAATGCAAATTCAAAGTCTACTTATTATGGCAGAGGTGATTGAAAGAGAAACCAGAATGGCCCCAGACTGTCTCAGGTCTACATGGAAACACAAAATGGCAGGAAAGTACAGCAGAAACTCAAATATTCCCACTTAATAGTGCCAGGGTGAATTTGCCCTTGACAGTGGTTGCCCTATGTGGGTATTGAGAGTTGTTGTACCATCCAAGCTGAGTGCTGAAATGGTGGAGAAACTACATGCCAGTTATATAGGCAGAGTCAAAATGAAAGCATTGGCACGAGTTTCTGTCTGCTGGCCTGAGATAGATCAGCAGATTGAATAGTCTGCCATGCAGCGTTCAGGATGCCACCACGACCATACGTTGCCAAGAGCAGTGCTTCTCCATCCCTAGGTATGGCCTGCATAGAACTGGCAGAAGATTCATGTAGATTTTACCAGACTATTCATGGGCACAAATTTCTTGGTAGTAGTGGATGCAGCTACAAAGTGGCCAGAAGTTTTCCCAATAACCTCCAAGACAGGCTCACACTTCGATGTGCTGAGAAGCCTCTTCCCATGGACTGATGTTCCAGAACACTTAGTCAGTGACAATGGACTGCAGTTTATTGTGGAGCAGTTTCAGTCATTGCTGAAAATGAATGGTGACATATATGTAACTGGCTTACCCACAGAAGGCAAAGAGTGGGTTGTAGATGGGTCATATCTGCACGATACTACCCAGCTACAAATGGCTCAGCAGAAATGTTTGTTCAAAGTTTAAAGAAAGCACTGTGAGTAAGGACAGCAGAACACACTGCACTGAATCAGAAACTTGCCATTTTCCTCCCTGCATACCGCAGTGCAGCACATTCCAAAATCAACAACTCACCAGTCATGTTGTTCTTGGGTTATCCCTTACACTCATAATTGGATACTCGAAGAGATTAGAGACAGAAATGGACCACTGTCCTTCACAGTGAAGACTGCATCTGATATCATCCGGAAGTGACATATCGATCAGTTGAGGAGAGCCGAGTCAAGCGTTAGAGAAGAAAGGTGGCTAGAGCTGTCAGAACCAGGTCCTGCAGTCCCACAGCCAAGTCCTACAGCCATCACGGAGGAGGCCCCAGTACCTGAGATTGTTTCACAGCCACAAGTCTTACCTCCTAAGCAGTGTGATTCCTCCTGGTCAAGAAAGATGTTATAACACAAGAGAAAGCGATTAAACCTTTCAACCTGAATGAGACAATTTAAAATTTACTATGCTATAGATATACAAGTTGAAATGCATTCTATATTGAGATGGAGCTTACAGTTAAGCTGAGAGATATGTTGTATATTTAATATTTTAATAGTATTGTAAATATATTGTTTGATTAAGTCTTCTTGTTCATTTGAATAATTCATTACAGGTTAGATGTAAAAGTATGTGAATGGCATACATTATCACGCCACCCTGTTGTATGTGTGCACCTCGCTTAAAGTAAAAACAAAACTAAGATATGCATTTCTGGCTCCATGCTTCTTTTCAATTAATGTTGTTTTGGGAGTTACTAAACATGACAATTGCTCCAAAGGTTCATTTATCATCAAAGCATGTATCCATATTCAACTCTGAATTTAGCATTCTCCAGACAGCCATGGAATAAAGAAAGAACATGAAAGTCATTCAGGGTGAAACATCAAACCAACTCCCGGTACAAAAAAGAACAGCATCCCGATCATCAACCACCTCACCCCCCCCCCCAAAAAGAGCACAGGAACATCGACCCCCCCCCCAACAAAACAACCCCTTCCCCGCACAAAAAATTAACAGAACACCAACCCCTCCAAATACTTCCCCTCGTACAACAAAATGGAAAAGGAACGAGCAATAAAAAAAATCATAGACTATTAAAAGAATAAGTCTGAAAAAGTCCACAGTCCATAGACACAATAGTTCAATCCATAAACGCAGAACCACGACACCTTCCTACGATGTTACCAACACTCACTGAAAGAGAGAGCCCAGAGACCTACCCTTCTGCCACATCAAAAGGCTGTTCATAGGTTCTTTCTCTGGCAGTGAAACTCTGGCTCGTCTTCCGCATTTGCCTCAATGTCTCAATCTTCCTCGACATTCTAATCTGTAATTGATGGATGCTTTAAATGGCAAAATGGAATCAAACATCAGCTCGTGTCCCATCTCAAAATTTCTTTGCATCTTTGCTGTCCAAGTACATGCTCGCTTCCTGGAATCTTCTCGGTAATTGCAAAGTGCTGGATCACTCAAAGGATCCCCAAACCATAAATCACAGGCTCTAACAGTCCCAGAAACACATTTAAGGTGAAAAACAGATGTAAAAGAAGTAAAAAAGATATTATTGTTTGCTATCTGGAAGATGTCAACCAAGGGAGCATCGTACACTGGTAGTATCTTGACCAGAGTTGGCAGATCATCAAGTAACATTCAGGTATGTTAATCTGATTGCATCTAATAAGATGATATTCATCTTCAGACAAACCTCTGCATTAATGTGTTTGGCATTTGCTTTAAATACTGTACATGACTGACATAGGTTACTCATGGCATTAGGACTGTTGATCTGCAGATGACAAAATTACATTTGAGAATCTATCGTATGCCACAATATTTCTCCATCTGTCTGGCCAGAGCTGATGTGAGGAAGATGCTAGTCAGCGTCAACCCACGTAAAGTTATGGCTTCTGATAACATACCTGGTCATGTGCTGAGGGACTGTGCATTCCAGTAACAGAGATCCTAACATACATCATCAGCATCTCTCTGGAACAGTCCACTGTTCCTGAAGGCTTCAAAGCAACACCATCATCCCGGTGTCCAAGAGGGCAACAGTAACTAGCCTCAACGACTACAATCCAGTGGCACTGGCCTCAACAATAATGAAGTGCTTTGAGTGACTGGTTATGGAATGCATTAAATCCCATCTTCCTGCTACACTGGACCCCTTCCAGTTCACACCACTCAAATTGGCCCACTGATGATGCCATAGCCTCTGCTATGTCAGGATGTTGTTTATCGACTTCAGCTCAGCATTCAATATGATCATTCCTGATAAGCTGCTGGGTATACTGTGCTCATTGGGTCTCAACATCGCTCTCTGCAGCTGGATCCTGGACCTCTGGACAGAAAGGCCACAGTCCGTCTACGTTGCAGATACATTTCTTGCTCCATCACTCAGAGCACTGGCGCCCCCCAAGGCTGCGTGCTCAGCCAATGGCTGTTCATGTTGCTGGTGCATGACTGCGCTTCTAGATTCAGTTCAAACCAAATCACCAGGTTCACTGATGACACACGATGGTTGGCCTCATCTGCGATGATGATGAAATGGAATACAAGAGAGGAGGTAGAATGGTGTGAGCACAACAACTTGAGTCTCACGGTGGACGACTAAAGAGGTAATAGCAGACTTTCAGAATGTGCATACTGACTACCTCTCACTGCACATGAATGGCTCCTCTGTGGAGAGAGTTAAGAACACCAAGTATTGGGAAGGGACATGATGGACAATCTCACCTGGTCCCTCAACACCACCTCTTTGGTCAAAAAAGCACAGCAGCATCTCAACTTCCTGATGAGATTGAAGTGAATAAGGCTCCCCACCCCCATCTATTCTAAAAAAGCTTTACACGACCACCTTCGAGAGTCTCCTGACCGGCCGCATCACCATCTTGTACAGGAATTGCAAGACATCTGACTACAAGTCCTTAAGAAGGATTACAAGGACTGCTGAAAGGATTGATGTGGTCTCTCTTCCATCGGAGACATTTTTCAGGAGGGCTGCATTAGCATTGTGAATGATCTCTCCTATCCCTCCAACAATCTCTTTGACTTCCTACCATCAGGCAGGAGGTACTGTAGCATTACGACAAGAACTGTTAGGATGGGAAACAGCTTCTTCCCCCAGGGTCTGAGATTACTGAACTCCCTGCCACCACCCAGGTCTCATCACTTATGAAGCACCAGTAGTTTTACTTTTTAAACTTTTGTCATAAATGCACCTTAGTATTTGTTAATTTATTTGTGGTAACATTACTTTGTGTTCCACATGATATGGTCAAGAGGAATATTGTTTTGTTTGGCAGTATACATGCTCAATGTAAATTTATTATCAAAGTACATATATATCACCGTATATAACCCCGAGACTCATTTTCCTGTGGGCATATTAACCAAATCTATAGAATAGTAACTTTAACAGGACGAATGAAAGATCAACCAGAGTGCAGAAGACAACATTTTGAGCAAATGCAGATATAAATAAATAGCAAGGAATAATGAGAACATGAGATAATAAGATAAAAGAAACCTTAAAGTGAGATCATTGATTGTGGGAACATTTCAATATGGGCAAGTGAGTGTATTTATCCACTTTTATTCAAGAGCCTGATGTGTCCAGTTGAATAACAATTAACTTGAACTTGGTATGGCACAGAACAGAAATTTATTAAATCCTATTCACTCAATGTGGTTGCAAATCAAATCCCTCACAGATACTTTATGTGTATAACATGCATACACATAGTGACATCTAGACAAGAGCAGTGGCATTTAAAATTAATATAGAGATTTTCAAAGTTTTTATAGGTAGATTTTTTGTAGTGTTGTTTAGAAATGATCTCACCAACCAACGTCCTCATGTCCCCTCGGTCCCAACCTCCACAACTACCAATCATTTCCCTGACTTGTTCATCTCTCCACAATTTTCTCCCCAATGACAACAATCAATTGCATGGTGAATATACCTCTTCCATTAACTTCCCAACTGATCCCTCAAATGTTTCCCTGATCATGTCCCAGCCCAATCATTTCCCAGACTACCCACCTTGGGGCCCATCCTCCCAACAATGATCATCTTTCTAACCTGCAGTTCATTTCCATATATTTCCTCTGCAATGTTAAATGATGAAAGCACACAGAGGAAATACTTCGTCCAGTTATTTGTTGTGGAAGAACTATTTAACAATGCACAAAGCAGTGAGACTTCTCCCAAAACAGTACAGGCCCTACATGCTGCAGTACTTTAATGTTACTTTTAATACAGATACTTTCTAGTCCACTGTTTTGTTATATTTTAAGCTGCCATAATAATTCTTGAATATAATCCTTTATGAATTCTCAGAAATAACCTACATTGATGATTTTTTGTTGATGCAGCACATTGAATAAGGGAGTTTTTGAGAAACAAGAAAAGGATTATTTTCAATTTTTAAAAATGTCAGGAAATAGTGGTCTCATAATTATTCTGTCTGTAGAACTATTTCCATTCATGTCGCTTGTTAACTTGGACAGGGATTACTTCCCTTACCCAAAATTTCATCCTTTCAATCTTTTGTTTCATGTGAATATTTCAAAATCATAAATCCCTCTGAATTTTTAATGCCAAACTTTGTTACCATAACTTTCCAAGTGGTAAATTATTCATCTGTTAGCACAGACAGTGTACTCTAGCTATCATTCAAATCCAGTTAGGGCACAGCAGAAGAAAGCCCATCCTTGCTCCCTGGAGGTGTCCATGCAGAGTGATAGACAAGGCAAATTAATTAGTATGCTATGGGCAAAGAGTGGGGAGTTGAGGAGTTGGTTTTTATAGCAGGACATTTTTATGAATTATGTCCTTTCCAGCTGAGCACAGTAAACTGTGATCAAGATAGTTCATTACAGTGCCTTCACCAGATCAGATAATAGCAAACTTAGAATGCATCACTTATCAAAACCTCGAGCTTTCTTGGCATTTATAGCTCCACTCCACACAAAACTATCAAGGAATTTATGTAATCCCCTACTGGCACTGTATCAAATGTGAAATGAAGTAACATTAACTTAATGAGATATAAATGCAGAGGGGAGATGCTAGGCACTAATTTTGAGAGTCTCCACAAAATATTGCAGTCCCTTATATTTTAAAGCTTTCTGCACACAGTATAGTCCAGTGACTTTCCCAAAATGTTAGAAATCAAGGGCAAGGAACTGTTCAAGAAGGCTTCTCTTTAAAATACATTTTCTTTCATTCAACATTAACTGATTCAGAAAACATCATAATATGTGTTATTCCTCCTGTTAGTATATTTGCATACAATCCAAAAAGTACTGAACATTCCTCCAGGGCCTCTTAAATACATGAAGTGGTTGAAGTGGTAAATAGAAAGTGCCCAAGTATCAGTTTCAATGCATTTCTATCATATCAAATGCATCTTCATACAGATTAAAATATAGTTGGTGCTCACTATTATTCAGAAACATGTATGCCTTAAATAAAACGTTTTTAAACTTTGAAGAACATAGAAATGTATGCAAAATTCTGAAATCATTTGACCCATCATCCCTGTGTCTTGTAAAATTTTCACATTATTTCTTAAAATTTGCAAACTCTATCATCTTATTTTTATACTTCCAGCAAAATTTCAGAATGGGTTTCTTAAGCCTATACAGGTGATTTCACCCCCCACCCCCGCCCGCAATGTTATAGCAGTATGAGTGGCTTGGTAGAGTAGTGGTTAGTGCAATCGCTTTACAGCAGCAACAATCATTGATTGGGGCTCGACTCCTGGTGCTGTCTATAAGGAATCTGTATGTTCTCCCTGTGCCTGCATGGATTTCCTCTGGATGCTCCAGTTTCCTCCCATACACCATAGGCGTGTGGTTAGGGTTAGGGTTAGTGAGTTATGGCAACACTTGCTGACTGTCCCCAGCACAATCTTTGCACCAAGCTGGTCTTTGACGTAAGATGACACATTTCACTGCATGTTTCAATGTACATGAACAATAAAGCTAATTTTTAATCTTTAATGAAAATTTGACCTTTCCGAATTCATAGATTGCTCCCAAATATCAGGGATACAGAACTTTAAAAAAAACTGATCTTTTGAAATGTAAATAAAATTCCATTCAACTCACATTTCTTGATGTATGAGCAGATAATATAGCTTTGCATTTCAGAAAATCATAATATATATTTTTCGAGGAATGCAATCCCCACCTGGTACCCCTCCCACCCCCGTCACCCTTAGTAAAACAGAACATTCAAGCGCTGCTTATGAAAAGCAGTTCTTAAATTTTATGATGCAAAGACCTGGAAGGATCTCACTTCTCAGTTTTCTTATTTTCTCTTATGAGGCCCTCACTGATGGTGGGAGCACCCTTCCCATACCTCATGTAGACGTCCACTGTATGTCATATTTGTCTCTGGAAAATACACAACTAAACCTAAGCTTATGATTTTGTAAGAGCATTACCAAATAGTGATCTGTTGTTGTACCCTTACATGATAGTTTTTCTAGTTCCAGAAACTAGAAAACTAGTGGAGATGGCTAACACAGCACATACCAGCAATTGAACATCAGAAACTCATGGTTTTATATCACTGCAATTATCCAAAGTGCAACAAAGCTGGAGTTTTGGGAGATTGATTTTGTTTCCATGTAAATGTTATCAGGTATTTGACAGCAACCCTTTCTTTCAGCCTGGATCTCTACTTTGTACAGAAGGGGCTCGTCGGCCATGGTTGGCAGCTCATCTAGAAGGTAATCCCTCTGCTACCTTACGGCTATCCCCACTCATGGGAAAGGCTTCAGGAGTAAACCCTGGAAAAACCCGGAGCTGGAGTCCCTAAGGCTCTTGTTCGTTGAGTATAACACTGACTGGCAAATCCTTAAAATGCTGCTGTTACCAAACTGTATTGGTCTCCGCCATTCCTTTGGGTTCATCAGATGCGTGGAGAGAGGGAGCTTGCTACATGGGCAATAGCTTGCTCTCCATATTGTACTGCCCAACCATGATGTGTGTATCTAGACAGCGAGGATGCAACACTCATGGCTGACCCTGATCTACAGAGGCCTCACTCACTCGGGGATTTCTGGTTGAAATGAGTTATCATGTTCCTAGGAATGAATTCACACTAAATAATTAACGACTGAGACAAGCTGTCCAACTAACCCAACCAGCCATCCAGCCATTCCTTCTGTATATCATGATCTGAATTCCAAGCTATCTGGTTATGGGAAATTATTTGATAAGGTGATGGGGGCAGGTGGAGCCAGGGAAGAATGACTGGCAATTCCTGTTCCAGGAACAGACGTTGAATTAATGACACATATTTATGTTTTTTTCACTATGCACCAAAGCAACATCTTTGTTTGCACTGAGAGGTACTATAAGCAGAAATTGCCATTGCTGTGTAGTTAATATTTCAGTGTTATTGTAAGTATATTGTTTAATCAAGTATTCTTCATTGTTTATATAATATATTGCAGGTTATATATGAAAGTATGTAATTGGCATACATCATTATATCACCCAAAACATACGTGCACGCCTCACTTAAAGTGAAGATGAAACATAGAATTTCTCCCTGTCTCCCCTTATTATTTTCTTCCAATTTATTTTATGTTTTCAAGTTACAAAGCATAAGTGGTGACGAGGAAGTTTTAAACAAGGAAGAAACCAGAAAAATATTCAGGTTCATAAACAGTGTGTGCCAGGTGATAATAATCATAAATAAAAAATGTTAAATTGCCTAGCTACATCAGAAAGATAGATGCATTTGATTGCACAAGAGACAACTGGAATATTTATACTAAGCGAATTGTGCTGTATTTTGAAGCATATGAAATAGCTAATGAGAAGCAAGTTCCAGTTTTGCTGAGTGCATTGGCTGTAAAGGCATACTGTCTGCATAGTTTTAATTCCTCCAACCAAACCAGATGAAATGAGATTTGCTGTTATTGTGAAAATAACATGGGAACATTTAGAATCGAAACCATTGTTGATTGCAGAATGCTTTAGGTTTCACAAGCAGAATCAAAAGGAAAGGAAGTCCATTTCAACATATGTGGCTGAATTGAAGTTGTCTAACCATTGCCAGTACAGTAGTTTGCTTGAGAAATTGTTCAGTTTGGGGAATCTTACAAGAAAGCATTTAAAATGGCTCATAACTGAAACATATCTCATATTTAATACAGCAATTGAAATGGCTGCATTTATAGAAACAACAGACAGAGACACAATTGAGTTGCAGTCTGGAATGAAAGTGAGTGCGAAAAAAAGTTTGGAATGTCTAAACAGAAGCCGGCTTGGCCAAGCAAATGGTATCACTGTTGTGATGGGGCTCACATCTACCACAGCACTGCAGGTTTAATGGTAAAGCTTGCAGAAAATGCAACAAACTGTGGTCCACTGTTACCGACTTGAACGTTTTGGAATACTAGTCCTTGAGAAAAGGCTTCTCAACACATCAGCAGTGTGCGGGGCTGTAATGGAGGCTAATGCAAACACTTCTGGCCACTTTTTAACTGTATCTACTACTGCCATGAAATTTCTGCCCGTGAATGGTCTGGCAAAATCCACTTAAATCCTCTGCCAGGGCAGCCATGTATAGGTGCAGCCATGTCACAGGTTACGAGTAGTGGAAGTAAATGTTCCATAATTTTTGCTTTACGTTCCCTTACCACTGCAGAGAAAAATTACACACAGATTGACAGAGAGGCCTTCAGTCTAGCTTGGCATGCAAAATGTTTCAACCAGTACTTCTATGACAGAGATTATTCCCTTGTTACTGAATATTAAGCATTAGTGTCCTTTTTCAATCCACAGTAGGGTATTCCACTAACAGCAGCATGCTGAGATGCAGAGATAGGCTCTGTTTCTTGGAGGACATGATTACAACATCAAATTCAAGAGGCCAATGAATCATGGAAATGTTGATGGATTGTCCCATTTACCCTTAGGAATGGAACACCTGGAAAATTTACAAAAGAGGATAATTCTCTTGATGTGTTCTCTCTATTGCAAATCAGAAGTCTCCCTATTACAACAGAGATGATCCAAAGGGAAACCAGAAAAGATTCCACATTGTCTCAGGTCTACATAGCCACCCAAAATGGCTGGAATGTCTAGCAGAAATCCCAGTTCCCCTACTTTTACCAGTGCCTAGATGAACTTGCCCTTGATGGGGAGCTGCCTTATGTGAGGACTGAGCGTCGTTGTACCATCCAAACTAAGAGATAAAATGTCGGAGGAGCTACATGCTGGTCATCCGGGTGTGGTCATAATGACAGCATTGTTATGAGTTTTTTCTGGTGTCCTGGATAGATCCGCAGGCCAAGTGACTTGCCATATACTGAGTGGGATGCCAACACAATGAGAAGATGCCAAGAACAGTGCCTCTCTATCCCTGTGAGTGGCCAACATTGTTCTGGCAGAGGACTCTTGTGGATCTTGCCAAACCGTTCGGGGCAAGTGTTCCCAACATCCTGCACCATAGCCTGGCACACTGTTGATGCGTTGAGAAGGCTCTTCTCAAGGACTGGTGTTCCAGAACACTTAGTCAGTGACAATAGATCAGAGTTTGTTGTGGAACAGTTTCAGTCATTCCAGAAGATGAATGGAATAAGACATACTACATTTGCACTATACACCCGACTACAAATGGATTGGCAGAAAGGTTTGTTCAGAGGCTACAGAATGCACTGTGAGCAATGTCAGCTGAACACACTACACTGACACTGAATCAGAAGCTTGTCCATTTTGCATATCGCAATGCAGGACACACCACAACTAACAACACACCAACAATACTGCTCCTGCGTCATCCCTTTCGTTCACGCTCAGATTCCCTCAAACCCCATCTCAGAAGGAGCATGCAAGACAAACAGCTGAAACAAATTGAAGGACCCTCACACTAGGAGGCTCGATGGACAAGCAGTCCTGGTGAGTGACTACAGGGACTATTGGGAGTGAAAAACACTGAATAAATAAAGACTGAGACAAGCTGTTCATAGTTCCTACTAATCCAACCGGCCATTCCTTCTGTGTACCATGATCAGAATTCCAAGCTATCTGCTGAAGAGCTATTCATTGGTAAGGTGATGGGGGTAGTGGGGAATAAGGACAGATGAGATGTCTGTTCCAGGAACAGACATTGACTTGATGAGACATATATATATTTTTCACTATACAGCAAAGCAACCAACTATTCTTAGGTTGCACTGAGGCACTACAAGCAGAAATCACCACCATTTAATATTTTAGTAATATTCTAAATATATTGCTTCAGTATTCATAGTTGTTTATATAGTACATCGTGGGTCATACGTAAAATTACGTAAATAGCAGAAGTCTTTACGCTGACCACAGCATATATGCACTCCTCACTTAAAGTAAAAACGAAGCATACACGATCTGCCAGTCTCCCCTCATCTTCCAATTAATTTTATGGCTGTGAGCGACAAAACATATCATACATGATTTAAAAATTACAAGGATGAGCACCTGACAAGCCACAATTTTAAAAGTGGGAAGTAGGATTTACTTAGCTTAATTCAGATGGCCACTGAAACCAATAATGCTAGAAGCACTCAGCAGGTCAGGCACCATCACTAGAGATATAAAGCGATCAGTGTTTGGGCAAATCTGGATCAATGTCTTTATCTTTCCCTATGAATGCAGCCTGGCCTGTTGAATTCTTCAAACATGGTCTGCTATTATTTTGGATTTCCAGCGTTTGCAATTTCCTTCTTCACTTAGTCAAGACTTGCCACTTTAATAGATCAGATTACCTTCATCTGCACCATAACATCATCTGAGCCTATAAATAAGTTGACTGCAGTTAAAGCCCTCACTAAAATGCACCTCCTAAATCCTAATGCATCTTATATGGATTGTGGTTGACAAATTTAAATTGAACTCAAATGGTCTGGGTTCGAATCCAGCCGGCTAATTGTACGTTTTCCATCCGTGCTGGGTTGAGCGTTAACTAGTGACTCAGCCTCGTAAAAAATAAATAAATGCTGAAGAGACAGCAAGGTTGCCGACCGATGCACCACAAAGCATAAAGAGGAACAACAACGTTGCTGGATAGCAGAAGTCTCCTCCAGCCAAAAGACACACTGAAAATAGGTGGTTAGAGACGTTAAGTTTAAAAAAATCTCAAATTCAACTCTGACAACATCTAGTTTTATAGTATTCTTAATGTTAAATATTCTAAAACATTGAATGAATTTTATCAAATGGAAGTTTGACATGGATTTTTGACACCGAGCCGAAGATATGCATGACCTTAGGTTTAGACAATGAAGTACCTCTTATGAAATGTTTTAAACTGAGTGATTGAGGGATTAAGTTTAGAGAGAAGGTTCCAGATTTTTCAGGTTTTATAGCTAGATATATGTTTATCACAGAAGCAATTACAATCAGAATACTCATCTAACCAAAGTTCATGAACTGCAGAAATGTTGTAGGTTTAAAGAAAGCTGAATTCTGACTGGTTGCATCATGGCCGGCTCTGGAAATTCCAATGCTCATGAGCATAGAGCATGGTAGTGAGCTACTTCCATCACAGACACAGCTCACCCCACCACTGTGGACATCTACAAGAGGCAATATCTCAGGAAGCCAACATCCATCATGAAGGTCCCACCATCAGGGCCTTGCACTCCTCTTGAAGCTGCCAATAGGCAGGAGGTACAAGAGCCTTACGACCTGCACCTCAACGTACAACAACAGCTTCTTCTCCACTGCCATCAGATTTTTGGATCAACCTGAGAAACCCAAGTGCTAACTTGGACTATATCGTTTCTTACTGTCAATTTGGACTAACATTTGTTTTGTCATGTAAGTTATGCATAATTTATGTTTCATTTATGTTTGTCATATTTGTAATGGATTGTGCTGCAAAAAGCTAACTTTCATGGATTTATACTCTGTGTATATATGTCTTTGACAATGAACTTAAATTTGAATTTCATGGTTAAGCAAACACAGGCATGGCAGGTGAAAGGGACTTGGAGCAAGTTCAGATATAGCAGCAGTGCTTTGGCTTATTTCATTTACATTGCATCAAAGTGGGAAGCCAGCCAGAAGAGCTTTGGAGTAGCTGAGTCCAGAGACAACAAAGGCATGGATGATAGTTTCAGCAGTAAATCTGCTCAGGGAAGAAAGGCTAGTTTCATGATGGAGTCGATACATGGAGGAAAACTACACAGTGTCAAACAAAAATCCAAGCTGGAAACTGTTATGTTCAGTTACACATGGTTTCCTGTGAAGAGAATAATTGGCGAGTGGATGGTTGGGACAATGGCTTCAGTCTTTCCACTATTTAATTTGATAAAATTTCTCCTCTACATATTGAATGTCAGATAAACAGAGAAAGAAACCTGAGGCAGGCAAGTGATCCTGGGAGCTGTCCGAGGCATAGACCGAATGCTATCCAAACCTAACGTTGTACTTCACTGAGGGATGACATAGATGAGAAACAGGAGACCAGGGACTCTGCTGCAGGGCTAACAAAGAAGACTGAGTAAAGGAACTTTTGCCATTGATTTTCTGGCTATTCAATTTAAAAAATTGTTAGAACCAAGCAAGACCTGTATGATTCAACTAGAAAATGGAACAGCGGTCCTAAATGACATTGTGATCAATTGTACTTTAGGGTGTCAGTATATTAGAAAGAAGAGAGTTAGCTTACATAAGCTAGCTCCAAAAGATCTTTGTGACTTTTATTAAACTTGCTTTTGTGACCGTGGTGGGACAAGAGCCGAGGCTATATCGACTTAAACACAGTTTCAAGTAAACATTGGGTATACGTTTCAGGGGCATCTCTGAACAGGAAAATGAAGGTCAGGATGAGACAGTAACTGAAAACAACAAGGTCAAATGCAGATTTCAAGAAATAAGGGCCGTTGATGCCAGATAAGAAAGTGTGATGACTATTGTCTAAGAAAATACTGTTGACAGTATCATCCATCATCTAAGGGTTCAAAGGAGATTGAGGGGGGTAATAAAGCAGCCATGATAGATGGATGAGCAGATCTCTTGGGCCAAATGGACCAACTCTGCTCCTCTGTCTTACAGCCTTATGATGTAAGTAGAAAGATATTCAAATAGACAGATGGATCATTGAAAAAACACTTTAGTACTCAGCAGCTGCATCATCAAGAATCTCAGCAGCAGTATCCTCCATTTCCCAAGTGAGAGGTTGAGAAGGTGAATTTCACAGTAATGTTAATTGGATTTTGATGTGTGAACAGTGATTCATGGTTTGGAACTCAATGGGCAAAGTGTACAATCTATCAGTGGCTGCAGCTACTTACCAGAAGTGAACTATGAAAAGGTACAGGCTTATTTCAACTCCCGTTGCTTACTGAACAATATTATACACAGCATTTCAATAAACACAGCACTCTCATTGATTACAAAGATGAATTAATTTCAACCATATCTTTGCTCTGCATCAATGACCGATCACATTTCTCCTTCCCATTTTTGGGAATACAAGTTGATATTTATTGAATATGCAGCCATCAGCAGACGCTGTAACTCCAGATACCAGCATCCCATTTGCAAGGCCCAGTTTACCTCAGGGCCACTCCTTTCCCCATATTACTGTAAAAAAAAAGCTGGAAATTTTTACTTCAAAAAGTTTCCAGGTTGAAACACGATAGAGTTCAGAAGATAAACAGTGAAAACTGGAAACCTGAAATAAACACAGATGATGTTGATGAATACAGGAATGCAGTAAGGTCAGGAACTACAAATAAGACCAAGCTACAATCTAAACCACTCAACAGGAACACAATTTAGATTCCCTGCGTACGCAGTAATCAGTTGATCATAAATATGTCTGAAATTTTTGGCAGACATTGAAGGAAATGTCAGTGCAGAACAGTCTAAACAATTCATTACCAACAATGATTATCAAGTCCACTTATTGTGCTGTCAGTCAGGATTGTGAGGGCAATAGTAGTATATGCTGTCAGCTAAATCCAATGAACATTAGTTTGTGAACAAAGATAGCTTGGTGGAAAAGAATTCAGAATGACAACATATCCACGTAATTCAATTGACATTTCTGTATCAAAATAAAGCTGGCTCTGGAATTGGAATTCACTTTAAAATTCTCATGAAGCACGACACTGACATTAGAAATTAAATAGCTACTAATTACAAGAAGACAAATGTATGAGTACCAGTATCCATGCCTTCTTTGAAGTAGTTACTCTTACTCCAATTCTGTGGATTCTGAGGTAGCTAATGAGGCGTATGTGAGAGCTGCAGGCCACAGCTAATTGAGCAGGGAGGCTAGGCGTTCATAGTCCCTGGGAGCCCTCCTGAATAATGGCCTCAAGGTTCTCCGTAATATCCCAAATGTTTTTTTCAATCAATGCTGAGAAGTCATGGGCCAGAGATTGCTGGGAGCCAGTGTTGACATTTCCATTCTTCAACAAGGCTTTAAGCATCCCCTTGAACGTTTTCTCAGTCTTCCCATGACAGAGTTTGGAACTGAGCGTCTATTTCAAGTTTTGAAGTTGGATGTATGAATGCTGAAAGAGTAATTGGGGTGCCAATACTCCCCAACACTGGCTTCTTATCCTTTCAGTGAATTCGAAGGATTTTATGTATATAATATTTGGAAGTATTTTTCTTGCTTTCAAATGCTTGCTATAGGATGGTCCAGGTCCCAAAATCATAATGGAGGGCAGAGAACTTTAATGTCTCATAGGCTTTGAATTTTCAGTAAGGTCTTGATTTTCAAATATGCTTACCCTCAATCTCAAAAAGGCTGTGTTGGGGGCATTGAAAGCGGTGATGAATTTCATCACTGATATTGGTCTTTACTAAGAGGTGCTCTTGAGATATAGGAATTGATCTGCTTTCCAGGGATTTGAACTTATTTATCAGAGAGCAATATGGTAAAGCAGAGTCAGGTTGGTACAGCAACACACACAAAATGCTGGAGGAACTCAGCAGTCCAGGCAGCATCTATAGAAAAGAGTACAGTCCACATTTCAGGCCAAAACCCTTCATCCCGAAGCGTCGACTGTACTCTTTTCCTAGATGCTGCCCAGCCTGCTGAGTTCCCCCAGCATTTTATGTTGTACTTCTAGCAGACTATGGAAGAAAGGGGAGAGAAGGAGCTTCAGAAGCAGATGATGGACAGGTAGGAGAGAAAGTGAAACAGAAATGGGGAACAGTGAAGGGGAGCAGGGGTGGGGCAATTACAGGAAATTCAAGAAATCAATGTTCATCCCATCAGGCTGGAGGCTACCCAGACAGGAGTTACTCCTCCAATTTGAGTGTGGCTTCATCGTAGCAGTACAGAAGGCCATGGACTGACAAGTTGGAATGGGAACGGGAAGTAGAATTGAAATGGGTAGCCACCAGGAGATGCCGCTTTCTGTAGTGGACAGAACGGAGGTGCTCAGTGAAGCAGTCTCCCAGTCTCCATCAGGTCTCACCGATATACAGGAGGCCACACCAGGAGCACTGGATAGAGTATGTGACCCCAACAGACTCACAGGTGAAATGTCACCTCACCTGGAAGGACTGTTTGGAGCACTGTACAGTAGTGAGGGAGGAGGTGTAGAGGTAGGTGTGGCACTTGATCTGCTGGCAAGGATAAGGACCAGGAGGGAGATCAGTGGGGAGGGACGAACAGACAAAGGAGTTGTGTAGGGAGCCATTCTCTCTAAGCCATCATTGCACTTTTTGCCCCACCATCCATGCCATGCTCTCTTCTCACTGCTGCCATTGGAAAGGAGTCTTAGGTTCCAAAACACCAGGTTCTGTCTGGAATGGTTTTTACCCTTCAATCATCAGGCTCCTATTCATGCATGGGTGAGTTCACTCTCAACAGATTCCACAACCTATAGACTCACTTACCAGAACTCTGCAACTCCAGTTATCAGTAATTTTATTTACTTATTATTTGATTTTTCTATTTGCACAATATAGCTTCTTTCGTAAATTGCACAGTATAGCTTCTTTTGTACAAAGATTGTCAGTCGTTATTTGTGTGTAGATTTTCATTGATTCTATTGTATTTCTTTGGTGTACTGTGAATGCCCGCAGGAGAACGCATCTCAGGGTAATACATGGTAAGATGCATGTTCTTTGATGGTAATTTATATTGAACTTTGAAGTGTACAATAAAATGACCCTCACACTCCAACAGCAAATACCCTTTGCCAAGAAATCACCATTGTCATTTCTCTAATTATTGGACATGGCTTAAACCATTCCCGATCATTTTCTAATGCCAGATGAACAATACTGGTACTCTTCAAAACCTCTTGTACAAGAAGAAAACACCACAGCAGACATGAATTTCAGTCAGATTTAGGGATAAACCACTTCTGAATATTTTTGATTGACTGCATCCAATTACAGGAGCATGTAGAATAAAAATGCTAAAATTAGCACAAAAACATCTCATTTAAATGTTCTAACATTTCATCTTGCTTTGTCACGTGATAATTTATCTCCTGGCTTTTTAGAAGTGGAGACCAAATCAATGAAACTAGAATAAATTAATTTAAATTTAAATAGAAGTGTAATGAGCATTTGCTACAAATTTGACATGAAAGGGCTATGATAAGGGAAGAAATTATGAGCAAGATGTTAATATACAGACATGGTGGAAGGACGTGTGTCCAATAGTATGTGGAATATATACCATCCAGTTTTTTTTTAAATTCAGTTACCTCACCTTCATTTCCATTCTTTCAATGCAACCAGTAGTGAAGACCTTGAATCAGCTGTTCAACTCCAGCTCCAACCCAAACAATGGAGCAAAGGAGTTGGAGTTAAGCTGTTCAGAGGTGTCATGGCAATAGGTTACGATTTTCTTCACAGACTTTTCTCTTGATCTACTGCCAGTAACTGTGAGGAGCCAGGCAGGGATATTGTTCAATGGTAACAGTCAATGCAGTCAAAAATATAATTGGGAAGAACCAGAAGCAAATATAAAGATATTGAACATATCTTGCATGTTTACCTGCAAAGGCATCAAAGCATGCAAAGGCAACTTTCTTTCCCATGTGAAGAGGTACTTGCGGATAATTTTAACATTCATCATTTACAAAATCTACACTTATGTTGAGTCCAGGCTGGATCAGTTCCACTGATTTCACAAGACTCAATATCTATTTTTATTACCAACAGAATGCTGTATGTATAATTCATAGATGTTCTTCTGCACCTCAGTAGGGTCACTTCTGACTGTTCACAAAGCCAAGACCACAGCCTGGGCAGCAGTCTACATCCTTTACAACAAATAAACTGCTGCCACAGGAAGAATGACCGATTTGGTGAGCAATGGAATGCAAAACCATAACAGGAACCGGAGAAGGTCACTCTGCCCTCAAGCCTGTGGTGCCAATGAATGAGATCATGGCTAATATATGCTGATCTCTACCCTTGTGCCAGTTTCCCATAACCCTCAATACCCCAGGTCTTTCCAAAATTCATCTATCCCCTCAGTGATCCATGCTCCACAGTCCTACGGTGTGAAAAATTCCAGATTTCACCACTATTTGCAAGGAGAAATTCATATGTTGCCACCTTATCCTGTGAAACCCTGCCTTGCCTTCCCCCCACCCCTTTAGGATCTTCTTACCTGTTTCAGTAAGACTGCCCCTCATTTCTCCAAACTCAAAAGAAGACAAAACCAACTTTTACTGTCAATGATGGAACAACTCTATCCTTTAAGGAATAAGCCTAATAAGGCGAGGTTGGACTGCCTCCAAAGCTATTATACCTTACTTAAATAAGGGGACCAATGCCCATGTCTGTTAGGGCATACTCCCAGCCCAAGTAATGTTCTTTAAGAGGAAGGAAAAGCTAAGAATCAACATCTACTATACACTGTATAATGATTTATATTATGGGGACATTTGAGGCTAAATTGACTTTAGATTATGCCAAAAACAACAGATGAAGTGAAAGGCAGCCAATAGAGGTGGCACAACTGTAGTCAGTCTGACATCAGACTCTTTTTCATCATAAACATTAAATATTATAGGAAATTTAAACCAGTACCTTAAAAGGAAGTCACTTGCACCTAGAAATCGAAGCTCCTGGATCAATTAGCATTCCTCACTAAAGAATAAGAAGTAATCTGACTATTCTAATACCGGCAGCTATGACTTTTTTCCAACCCTACTCCATCCCCTGTACAGACATAGCGTGTTGCTAATTTTCCTTAAATGACAGCAAGAAAATAGTAATCAGGACCTGTTATGTACTTAGAACTAAAGCCTTTCATGCTGTAGAATAAATTACTCGTGCTCTGAATGGAATCATTCTGAGCACCATTCCAGCCAAGACAACAGAACATTACTGTTTGATCATGAGAGCTGGTAAATGAATAGAGATTATCAGCATAAAGACAGAATTTTCAGAATACACTTCTGAGGCAGCTTCTTAGCATTGAACACAACTTAACATCCACTACAGTTCCTTGTGTTTGGAGGTAATTAATGAGTCCTATGTGGGACTGCGGCCTGTCACAGATTTGGCACGCAGAGTTGATAGGGCCAGTGGGTGAATTGGGTGAGGTATTGCAAGTGCTTCCCACTGTCTGCATTTGGAGGCTATTTGCTGCCACTGGAAAGACTCCAAGTATTCTGTGCCATCACTGTTGCCTTACAGCAGTTTGAATGTTCCTGGAACAGAGATTCACAAGAGCTGGTAAGGACGTTACATCTTTTCAAGGAGACTCGGAAGATACCTCAGTGTATTTTATTTTCCCTCCTGAGAATCTCCTGCTGTGACAGAGTTTGGTAGCTGGCACAGGTTGTGGCCCAGCCGGAGCTGTGTGGCGGGTGATGGATAATTGGCTTGCGGGTACATGCTGGCATTTGTTTGCTTATCTTGCCAAAGGGTTGAGATGTTTCTGTGAAGACAGTATTAGTAGCACTTTTCCACTGCTTTGTGACTCCTTCAGCAGATTGTCTACTTCTCCAGTGCACAGAAAGAGCAAGGACCTCTAGCGCTCATGAGATTGCTGCCAGATTTAAGGTCTTCAAGCTAAAGAGTGTGCTGACACAACAGACGAACATTGAACAGTGCAGCACAGGAACAGGCCCTTTGTGTCAACCCAATTAAATGAGTAATCAAATGGCTAACTAACTTCTTCTGCCTATACAATGACCATCTCCTTCCCTTTCCCTCATATTCATGTGCCTACCTAAACGACCCTTAAAAGTCCCAAAGGGTACTGACCGCCTACTCTATGCCTCTCATAATCTTATAAACTACATCTCCACTCAGCCTTCACGGCTCCCGAGAAAACAACCCAAGCTTGTCCAAACTCTTGTAATAGCAAATGTCCTCTAAACCAGGAAACATTCTGGTTAACCTCTCCTGTGCCCTTTCCAAACCTCAATAACCTTCCTATAATAACATGACCAGAACTGCAGGCAATACTCCAGACTCAGCCTAACTAAAGATTATAAAGCTGCAACATAATTTCCTGAATTTTGAAATCAATACCTCGACTAATAAAGGCAAGCATGCCATATACCTTCTTAACCACCCCGTCAACCTGTGTAGCCACTTTCAGAGAGCTAAGGACTTGGTCCCCAAGATCCCTCTGCTCATTAATACTGTTTAGGGTCTTGCCCTTAGCAGTGTACTGTGTCTTTACATTTGACCTACCAAGATGCAAGACTTCACATTTGGTCAAGCTAAACTCCACTTGCCATTTCTCTGCCCATATCTGCAAATGATCTTCATCCCATTGTATTTGTGTAAGGCTTCTATGCTATCACAACACTACTAATCTTCGTGTCATCTGCAAACTTACTAACTCAACTATCTACATTTTCATCCAGGTGATTTATATACAACACAATCAGCAGAGGTCCCAGCGTAGGGTATTGTAATGGGTGACAGATGACACATACTGTTCATAATAGAAACTGTTCTACGTAATTCACATACATTGCCGTTGAGTCATTGTGTTTGCTGTAGGTGATGGGGCCTGGCATAATGACATCAGTATATGGTTTTGTTTTTGTTTGTAATGGAAGTAAAGGGCTGTAGCTTTTGGTCAGCACTTAAACAACTCTCATATGTTTTATTCAGAAAATCACACACTGATGATCCCGACACTCTTGGACAATTCCAGAGTTACTCAGCCACACGTCAAACTACATCTTACAGAAACATATAAAATTATGAAAGGGATAGATAAGATAGAGGCAGAAAAGTTGTTTCCACTGGTAGGTGAGACTAGAACTAGAGTAGATTTAGGATGGAGATGAGGGGGAACTATTTGTCCCAGAGAGTGGTGAATCTGTCAAATTCTCTGCCCAATGAAGCAGTGGAGGCTACCTCAGTAAATGTATTTAAGACAAGGTTGGATAGATATTTGCATCGTAGGGGAATTAAGGGTTAGGGGGAAAAGGCAGGTAGGTGGAGATGAGGTCATGGTCAGGTCAGCCATGATCTTATTGAATGGCAGAGCAGGCTCAATGGGCCAGATGGCCTCCTCCTGCTCCTATGTCTTATGTTAATGCCTTGCGATTCTCTGTAACCCTACTTACCAAGGACTTTTCGTGGCCTTTCCTAGCTTTCCTAATTACCTTCTTGTGGCAAGGGATTTCTTTGTGCACACCCGCAGCTGCTGATAACAGATTCCAGAGATAAAAGAAATGATTCATATCGACCAGAGCTTCATCATAGATTTTCAAGGTGGTGGATGGGAAGCTGTTGGAATTCCTCTAAGCAACAAGGCCAAATCATGTCAAATCTGCACCATAATACTTAATCACCACTCACCGGCCTAAAGCCAAATGAACTCCCATGATACCTCCTGAGCCATGAAAAGGCCTCCCCACCGGGAAACACCCAATGTAACCGCAGCTTTGGCAGCTGTAAAGGGTGCAAGAAGATATTTAATATATTTTACCTGGCATTTGGAGAAAGATGAAAACTATCACAACAGAAATTGAATTAACTAGAAGAAAAATTTCAATATATAATAAACTTAATATAAACAATCAAAACACTTACAAATAATTAAAATCATTAAAGCTAAATACGAAAAACCTTACACCTCTATATCTTAATCCTGGGCCCTACCATTCCTACTGAAATCCCAGTGGTAATGAATTCTGACTCAAGGTTAGCCACTATATTAGTAAGCGATAAATTCCACATTTGTCAGCACATGTACAGACATCCCACACCCACAACTATTTAAACAATTAAATGGCAGTAGAACCAAAAATTCATGATATCGGACCTAAATGTTGTGTCACCGTAAAAAGGACCGTAGCTTTTCTAACCATTCTTTTCCAACTGCAAGATTCCACCTCAACAGCAGCACTAACTGTGACTGACTTAATGTTCATTTCAGCAGGATGTCTGAAGAATACCTTCAGACATTATTTCACCAGCAATCAATTCTAAGAGAATGAGATTAAAAAAACCACAGCTGAGCAAAAATGAACTGGAACACCACGAACTTCAAAGATTTAGCTACATCATACAATGTCAGAAGGTGAAGCCACACACAACTCCATCTCTACTGGTTGTCACTGAGAATAAAAACTACCTAATTTAGCCATTAATTGCTGAAATCAAAAGAGATTTAAGTGTTATTGCTTGCAGGCACACAGACAATATATCATAATCTTTGCCAGCCTTTTTTCGGAATTTCTTTGTGAAAGGAAAGAAGGAATTGCAAACAAAGTGGGGACAGAGAAATTGGACAGGAGCAGCTTTTCTCATTTTGGAGAAAATGCTTGTAGTAAAGCTTTTTGGAATGTCCCCAAATTCTGAAAATATCGTAGAAATGTACCTTTCCAGTTTCACACTAAATCAGAATCCATTTCATAAACAGTCTCTGTATTTGATTTCTCCAAAATTAGCATTAAAACAGAAAAACAAATAAAACGTAACTAACTCTATTCTGAACTCTGCCGTATGAACAGGTTGCCAGAGGAGCAAGGGGGGAAGAAGGGAAAGGATGTGTTCAAAGCCTATCTGAAGAAATGCATCATCCCCCCCACCCCCACAACAGCTACACCTCAGCACAATTCTGGCCCTTGACCCACAATGAAGTGCTGACCTTTTAACCTACTCTAAGATCAATCTAAATCTTCCCTCCTATACAGCCCTCCATTTTTCTGTCACCCATGTGCCTATCTAAGAGTTTCTTAAATGCACTTAAATGATTATTGATCAAAGTGGAGATGGAGCTTTGTGAATGAAACTGAGAATCTCTTGTCCATGAATTGGGAGCACAAAGAAGTCTAGACTACTAGAAGTATCCACTCACAATCCAACAAACCTAATGGAAGCTAGTCATCCTCAATCCTAGGGAACTGCCACAGAGACAATTAAGATTTCTCTATCCACAGATTCCTGTTCCCATCTTAGTCTCCCTGGCATCGCAGTTCTTTGAACATGATGAATGTGAAAAGAGATAATCTGTTGCAGTCATAAGAAGTTAATCTGATAAAATTCATATCTATTCACAGCTGAAATTGAAAAATACATCAATATGTAGTTTTACCAACCAACTCACTATCTGGCCAGATGATGGAATGTAACAGTTAAATGGGACAACTTGGTAAACAAACACCTACTCCTTGGTTTAATTACTCCACTGAGCATTGGGGTGTTGGACGTCCTACAAAGTAAAATTGATCAGATTACAAACATGTCAGCACATACAATCCTGAGATTCTTTATCTGCAGGCATACTTAGCAGAAACTGTAAAAAGGATCAATGAACAACAAACCGTGCAAATTCAGAAATAAATAAATAGCAATAAGTAATGAGAGCATGGAATAACGAGACAAAAAGTGAGACCTTCAGTCAAAGGAACACCTGAAATAGAGTGAGTGTGGTTATCCCCTTTTGTTCAACAGCCTGATCGTTGAGGGGTAGCAACTGTTCTTGAACCCAGTAGGGCGAGTCATGAGGCATTTGTACGTTCTACCTGATGGCAGCAGTGAGATAAGAGCATGGCCTGGGTGGTGAAGATGTTTAGTGATGGATGCTGCTTTTCTATGGCAACGTTCCACGTAGATGTGCACAACGGTTGGGAGGGTTTTACTCATGATGCACTGGGGTAAATCCACATCAAGTTCGTCAATAACATGATAGCGGTGGGCCTCATCACTAACAATGATAACGATGGCCTACAGAGAGCAGGTGGAAGAGCTCGAGGCCTGGTGCCAGACAGATAATCTCTTCCTCAATGTTAACAAGACAAATAAGATGGTTATTGACGCATGGTCCCAGAACACATCCTACACAGTCAAGAAAGCTCACCAAAGTCTCTACTGCTTAAGGACGCTGAAGAGAGCTAGAGTTTGCCAATCTGTGCTCACATCATTCTACAGATGCACAGTAGAGAGCATCCTAACATGCTGCATGACTCTATGGTATGGAAGCTGCACTGTGACAGACTGGAAGGCTCTGCAACGGGTAGTCCAAACTGCCCCACGCATCACCAGCACCAGCCTACCCACCATCAAGGACATAAGTACAGAAACATGCTGGAAAAGTGCCATGAAGGGTCCCACACACTCTGCTCATTGTTAGTCCTGACGAAGGGTCTCGGCCCGAAACGTCAACAGTGCTTCTCCTTATAGATGCTGCCTGGCCTGCTGTGTTCCACCTGCATTTTGTGTGTTTTGTTTGAATTTCCAGCATCTACAGATTTCCTCGTGTCTGCTCATTGTCTGCTTGTTCCACTTCCATCAGAGAGGAGGCTACTTAGCATTCACACCAGGACCAGCAGCCTCAAGAACAGTTACTTTCCCCAGGCATTCAGGTTTGATCAACACCTCCCCTCACTAACTCCACCACTACTTTATTATTTCCTATCAGCCGCCTTATGTACAGCCTAATGTCACTTTATGGACATACAATCTATGCATATAGGCAAACACAAGAATACCTGCAGATGCTGGAAATCCAAAGCAACATGCACAGAATGCTGGAGGAACTCAGTAGGCCAGGCAGAATCTATGGAAAAGTATCAACAGTCGACCTTTCAGACCAAGACCCTTCATCAGGACTGGTAAGGAAGGGGAGAAGTCAGAATAAGGTGGTGGGGGAAGCATTAGGAGGAAGAACAAGGTGGCAGGTGACAGGTGAAACTGGGAGGGGGGATGAAGTGAAGAGCAGGGAAGCAGATTAGTGGAAGAGATAAAGGGCTGGAGAAGAGGAAAGGTGGCATTAATGGAAGTTTGAGAAATCAATACTCATGCCATCAGCTTGGAGGCAACGCAGATGGAATACAAGGTGTCGTTCCTCCAACATGAACGTGCCCTCAGCTTGGCAGCAGAGGGGTCCATGGACTAACAAGTCAGAATAGGAATGGGAGGTAGAATTGGAATGGTTGCCACTGGGATATCCCACTTTTTTGTGGCAGACAGAATGGAGGTGCTTGGCGAAGCAGTCTCCCAATCTCCGTCGGGTCTCGCTAATATACAGGAGGCTGTACCGGGAGCACCAGGTACAGTAGATGACCCCAAAAGACCCGTGGGTGAAGTGTTACCTCACCTGGAAGGTGGTGAGATATCTAACAAGATGCCCTTGTCCACTTGTCCCTCCCCACTGATCGCCTTCCTGGCACTTATCCTTGCAAGTGGAACAAGTGCAACACCTGCCCCTACACCTCCTCCCTCACTACCATTCAGAGCCCCAGACACTCCTTTCAGATGAGGCAACACTTCACCTGCAAGTCTGCTGGGGTCATCCAGTGTATCCAGTACTTCCAGCGTGGCTCCCTGTAAGACTCAATGTAGATTGGGAGACCATTTCATCGAACACCTTTGCTCTGTCCACCACAAATCGCGAGAGTTCTCGGTGGTCACTATTCATTTCTACTTTCCGTGCCCTTTCTAACATGGCCTCCTCTACTGGCAGGAAAAGGACATTGTTAGGGTGGAGGAGCAACACCTCATATTCCATCAGGGTAGCCTCCAACCTGATGGCATGAACATTGAACTTTTGGTAATTTCACCCCCACCCATCTCCTTCACCATTCCCTGTTCTTGTTTCACTCTTACACCTTCTCTTCTTACCTGCTCATCACCTCCCTCTGGTGCTCCTCCCCCTTCCCTTTATTCCATGGTCTTCTGTCCTCTCCTATCAGATTCGCCCTGCTCCAGCCCTTTTTCCCTTTCACCAATCTACTTCCCAGCTCTTCATTTAACCCTTCCTCCTCCCCTGGTTTCCCCTATCACCTGCTGTTGTGTACGTGTTCCTCCACTCCCCCACTTCCTTGCTCTAACTTCTCATCTTTTTTTTTTCCAGACCCATTGAAGGGTTTTGGCCCAAAATGTCGACCGTTCACTATTTTCTTTAAACGCTGCCTGGCCTGCTGAGTTCCTCCAGCATTTTGTGTGTGTTGCTATGTACGTAGGTAAATTATCTTATGCATTCATATTTATTGTGGTTTTTAAAATTATTACTATTATGTTCTTTATCTTTTGTGAGGGGTTTGTGCTGCATCGGATCCGGAGTTACTATTATCTCATTCTCCTTACACTTGTGTACAGGGAATGATACTAAACCATCTTGAATCTCAAACCAGTTACTGTCTATTTAAATGTGTTCCAAAATCAGTCATGGATGCACTTTCCAGATGTAGCCACAGGTGTAATTCTGGACAAACAAACAGCTAAGCTATGCAAAGTTCTACAAATGATCATGTAATAATGGCAAAAGAGACGGTTTCAGTGAAGTTGAGTGAGAGACATCAAGAGACTGGCCCTGCTCCATTTAGAAATAATGCCATGAAACTTTCAGAATGGAACAATCTCTAAATTATTGATAAGAATTTAAGAGATTAAAGTTAAACTGGTCAATTATATAGATAATAAATCAAAATTTATTGGTGTAAATTACAGACACAATTTTTACAATTATATTCTATAACAAATTATTTTCTAACATTGTTAAAATATATTCCTATTTTAATTTTGCTACAGTCAGTTACTCACAGAGCATGTTTTAACATGGGTCTCTAGTTAAAAGAAGTCAATTCTCACTGTGCAGACTTCAACTGACAACACAGGCATCAAGGGATAATTATTTATACTCAGTGGGGTATTATATAAAAGTCAGTTTGGTGTTCTGAAATTCAGTAATGCATATGGGAAAATGGTGAAACATTAGATTACCTACCACATTATGATCTTATGTGTTCTGTGGAAGTTAGATTGCTCCTTGCAAATCATAGCGAGTATTCACCGAAAATTCTTTGAGGAATGTACACATTAGTGATGTTACTTTAGTCTTGTTGGTTCTTTAATATTGGATATCAGACATTTTTTCAAACAGCATCATCTAGGAAGAATGTTAATCCCCTAGAGAGCATTGAAAGGATGATCACCTGCACAATACCAGAGATGAAGAACTTCACTGTTATTCTACCTAACACTATTCTTAAAGTTGATGAGGTAAAGGCAGATCTAATAGGATTTAACACTTTGAGGTTTTCAACAACAAAGGGAGAGAAACTATTTCCACAGTCAAACGGATCGATAACAAGAGTTCTTCGAACACTAAAATACAGAAACAGACCCTTCGGCCCATCTAGGCAAAACAGGCATTGTAAATCTTAATTTCAGGTCCTAATGTCCAATGAGCAGAAGGCAGCTGATGAATATTCAACCCAATTTTGTGTTGAAAAATGTTTTGAGCAATCCCCCACGTCCTTTCCATGTGTAAATACAGGCTTTTAATATCTGTAAATAATGGGCAAAGAAGCTGAGCTATGGCCCTTCTGGTATTTTCAGGAATGGAGGCAAGGACAAATTCACTTTAAGTTCTGGAGTTGTTGTTCAAGCTTCACTAATAATAAAAAAAATGTTGTATTATTGCTGAAAAGCCTAGAGGAGCAACAGTGTCCCCTACCTCCCCAGTACTCAAAAATGCTAAGTATTACCATTCCAGCACCACTTGATGGACTACCTTCTGCTTGCCGCCTGCTCCAAATCAATAATCTATTTCACTTCATGTTAAGGAGAGCATACTAAGCACTACTAAATATCTGACTCATTTAATTCAAAGAATAAAATGCAAACTTGCATTATTCATTTGTTATATTGTAACAAACCAACCCAAGCTGTTCATATAAAACAAAATTTGACTCTAGCCACATAAGAATATTTTAGGGCATATGATCAAAAGTTGAGTCACAGAGTTAAGAAATGAATAAAAGGAAGGAAGTTGGAACTGTAGTGTTGAGGGCCCTAGCAAGTGAAAGTTGACTTGACTATGGCAGTCAGAGTTGAACTACACAGGCAGATCTTAAGTTGTGCAAGGATTCTTTTACTGAGAAATGGCCAGAAACTAATTTTTTCGCAACATCCCTAACCTAACTCTCAAATCGCCTCTGTCCCCAAACCCATCCCTCAAAATGAAAAACTAAAATTCAATTAATTCTGAACCGCAACTTCGATGGATGCCGCAGCTCAGCACCAGCTCGCTAGAGAATTCTGGGGATTCACCTACCTCTGTAAGAATTCCCAGCTTTAAATGTCTATTGTCCTGTCTAACTATATCCTCTTAATTGAGACTCTCTAATTCATGGAAACATCCTGAAACTACGCTGTCCTGTCCTCTTAGGATCTTAAATGTTTCATCCCTCTTCCTTCCAAATTACAAATGATACAGATTTTAGCCATTCATGATAGGGATACTATCCCTCCTTTCAGGAATTAACCACAGTTGTGCATTTAGTATTTGAGTAATCTAATCATGTAAATATATTATTTGATGAAGCATTCTTGTTTGTTTTAATAATTCATTACAGGTTACATGTATAAATACATTAATTGCATACATCATCACACTTCCATGTGATATGTGTGTGCCTCGCTTGAAGTAAACCCAAAGTTTGACCTGCATTTTGGAGTCCAGTGTGTTATTTTGAGCTAGTTTAATGTTTTAAAGTTACAAGTAATAACAACCACCAGAATGAATACCTCCTGACCGTCATCAATACCAATTTATCCTTTCTTGGGGAATGGGACCAAAAATGTAAACAGAGTTCCTGGTGTGGCCTCACCAACACATTGAACAATTGTAACCATACTTCATTTCTCAACTGCTACCCCTTTGTAATCAGGGACAATATGCCAGTTGCTTTCACACATTTGCATGCTAACATGTTGTAATTTATATACAGTACAAGATTATCTACAATCCCCTATAAATTTCATATATTTGCAACCAATGTTTGGATTTTCTCATATGCTGAAAACGAGCGACAACTTGCAACATCAATTTTAACATCAATTTTGTATTTTTAACAAAGTAAAATATCTTGTACATTGTAACCACGCAAATCAGTCTCTTCTGCATGATAAAAACGTAGAACATAGAATAGTACAGCACATTACAGGCCCTTCAGCCCACAATGTTGTGCCGACCCTCAAACCCTGCCTCCCATATAAACCCCAATTACACCCCCAATTAATGTTCTGTCCTTACAATTTTAAGTTTACACAAGTAGCAAGCTTATTACTATTAGAGAAATTATTGATAAATGAATACCTTTAATTTCTGTGCATGGAATAGAAATCAAATCCATGAAAGAATTAATAAGTTTAAAAAAATCAATATTAAAGACCATTTCACAGGTTAACCATCTGCTAAAATCATTGGACATTTTCAATGCAAACCCAACTCTACAGACTATTTCCATGGATATCGTAGTTTCAATTCTAAACAGCAGAGAACTGTTTTAAATTAGTAAATCACAATTAGTTTCAATGGGACAAACCAAATTAAACAGGCTTAATATGGAATAAAATCAAAAACCCTGGTTTACTTAACATGCATTGGAAGTCCATACAGTTCAAATAGGCCATAGCACAACATTCTTTCTAAGTCAGTAAGTTAAACACCAAAGGCTTCAATTGAAAGGCAGCTTCAAAGCTAATTCCTCTGCCTTGAAAAGTAATTGCACTATATCCCCTCTGTAGAAATATTTATTTTTTGATCCAACCATTCCTCAGAGGGGCCACTCTACAGATCTTATTCTTAATTACTGGAGGCATTTTAACATTTATCCCTGTTCCTGATTTCCTAAGCTGATGAATCTTGGATACTTTGAAAGCCAACCCAAGGTCAGTTATCAAAACTACAGATTGCCAACCTACTAATTACACTGATATACAACCAAAATAGGCTCAATATTACTTAAAAAAATCATTGAGGTACAAAACATTTCAGGTAATACACTACTAGAATCCAGCAGATTGTTGATGTAGTGAAAGATAAAAGAATGAAAACAAAGTTATTGTGAAATTGGAAAGGCAGCAAAAAATTACAGGAAAAGCTGTTGTTATGTCTACCAAATGGGAGGTTCAGTGACTATATACAAAATGATAACAGAACGAGAATCCACAAACAATACCACAAAAATCACTGTGTATGATAAGATGACAACAATGATTATGAATATCCTGCACCCTATTTTTTTCTAAATCAAAAACACCAAATTATTTCACACACTTACCAGCACAGAAATGCCCTAGTATATGATACTACATGATGCAGAGATATAAATAAGAAAACAATGAATAAAACTGAAATAAGCATTTATATAACTGCACTGTGTGTCTACTGGTAGGAGAGGAAGTGAGGGATAGTGCAAGGACTAATAAAAACAAGAACTGCATTACATATAGTGGTTATGGACGGAACAGACTGCTCAACATTCAGTGATTGAGTGTAAATACTCACAGGCTGCATTCCCTGTGGGGATGATCTTTTCTGTGTGCAGGCATACACGAGAAGAGTTTGTCAGTCCAGTGCCAATGGCTTAGTGGAGTGAATCCTACCAATATTAAACTGTCAAACCTTACTTGGCAGCCAGACAAAAAGGAGACTTCTCACCCAGACGCAACGTGAGCTGCCAGCTAACACTGCCAAAGCAATAAATGACGTAACAAGTAATTACTCACAGATCATCACAATCTGCACTGAAAGTCACTCCAGTGCTAGAAGCACCATGTCATCATTACGAAAATATTTTGTTTGCTTTTGCATTTGGTATTAGTGCAGAGATTAATTGAAACAAATATCTGAATGCTTATGAGAAAAATCATTAATATGAGGTAAATGATTACATTCCCCAGAGAACTTCAGAACTAACACTTCTATATTTACCATCCCATGCAGGATAAGATTCATTATAAAATTGCCTATTACTAGTTACAGTGAAAATTCTCATAGGTTTTACATTAAACAGTCAACCTCAAAAGTGAAGTGCTTGCTGTAATGAGAGGAATCAATGCACCCTATTAAAGACCAAACAGTTGGACAACAGTATCAGATACAAGGATACAGCAAAACAGTGACTCATAGAACAGCACATTTAAATTGCCGGAGGAACTCAGCAGACCAGGCAGCATCTATGGAAAAGAGTAAACAGTCAACGTCTCCATTGACCATATGATATAGGAGCAGAATTGTGCCATTTAGCCCATCGAGCCTGCTCTGCAATTTCATCATGGCTGATCCAATTTTCCTCTCACCCCAAATCTACTGCCTTCTTCCCATATCCCTTCATGCACTGACCAATCAAGAATCTATTAACCTCTGTCTTAAATATACATAAAGACTTGGCCTCCACAGCTGTCTGTGGCAACAAATTCCACAGATTCACTACTCACTGGCTAAAGAGATTCTTCCTAGTTTCTGTTCGAAAAGGACACCACTCTAATCTAATGCTGTGTCCTCTGGTCTTAGAGTCTCCCACCATAGTAAACAACCCTTCCTCATCCACTCTATCAAGGCCTTTCCCCATTCAATAGGTTTCAATGAGGCCACTCCTCATTCTTCTAAATTCTAGTGAATACAGGCCCAGAGCCATCAGGTGCTCTTCATATGACAAACCATTCAATCCTGGAATCCTCTTCATGAACCTCCTTTGCAACCTCTCAAGTTTCAGCACATTCTTTCTAAGGGGCCCAAACCTGCTCACAATATTCCAAGGAAGGCCTCACAAGTGCTTTATAAAATTTCAACATTATATCCTTGCTTTTATATTCTAGTCCTCTAGAAATGAATGCTAACATTGCATTTGCCTTCCTCACCACACTCAACCTGCAAATTAGCCTTTAGGGAATCCTGCACAAGGACTCCCAAGTCCCTTTGCATCTCAGGTTTTTTTTGTATTTAGAAAACAGTCAATCCTTTCATTTCTTGTACCAAAGTGCATGACTACACCCAACACTGTATTCCATCTGCCATTTCTTTGCTCATTCTCTTAATATGTCCTTCTGTAGCCCCTCTACTTCTTCAAAACTACCTGCCCCTCCACCTATGTTCATATTGTCTGCAAGTTTTGCAACAAAGCCATCAATTCATTCATCCAAATCATTAATATATAACGTAAAAAGAATCAGCCCCAACACAGACCCCTCTGGCAGCCAGTCTGAAAAGGTGCCTCATATGTAGCCCTTGTCAAAGGCCTTCAGAAAATCTGAGAACACAACATTAGCTGATTCTCCTTTGACTATCCTGCTTGTTATTTCTTCAAAGAATTCCAGCAGATTTGTCAGGCAAGATTTTCCCTTGAGGAAACCATGCTGACCAGCCTATTTTATCATGTGCCTCCAAATACCTCGAGACCTCATCCTTAATAATCAACTCCAACATCTTCCCAACCACTGAGGTCAGACTAACTGATCTATAGTTTCCTTTCTTCAGCCTCTCTCCCTTCTTGATGACATCTGCAATTTTCCAGTGAGTGATTCTGGAAAGATCATTGCTAATGCCTCCACAATCTCTTCAGCCACCTCTTTCAGAATTCTGCAGTGTACAGCATCTGGTGCAGGTGACTTATCCACCTTTAAACCTTTCAGTCTGTCAAAAATCTTCTCTCTTGTAATGGTTAACTTCACATTCTTCATGCCCCAAGACCTGGAGCTTCCACCATACTGCTAGTGTCTTCCACAGTGAAGACTGATGCAAAATACTTATTCAGTTCTTCTGCCATTTCTTTGTCCCTCATTACCTCTCCAGCATTATTTTCCAGTGGTCCAATATTGTCTTTTGCCACTCTTTTACACTTATATATGTATCTGAAGAAACTTCTGGTATCCTCTTTAATATTATTGGCTAGCTTACTTTCATAGTCCATCTATATCTTCTTAATTACTTTTTTTAGTTGCCTTCTGTTCTTTTTTAAAAACTTCCCAATCCTCTGACTTCCCACTAATTTCTGCTCCATTATATGGACACTCTTTGGCTTTTATATTGGCTTTGTCTTCTCTTGTTAGCCACAGTTGCGTCATCTTTCCTTTAGAATACTTCTTCCTCTTTGGGATGTATATATGTTGTGCCTTCTGAATTGGTCCCAGTAATTCCAGCCATTGCTGATCTGCCATCATCCCTGCCACTGTTCTTTTTCAATCAATTCTAGTTTGGTCATATTATAAACACTTTCCTCTTAGGATTCTTTTACCTTAAGCTCTCTAATTAATTCTGGTTAATTGCACAATGCCCAATCCAGAAAAGCTGGACCTCTAGTGGGCTCAACCATGAGCTGCTCTAAAAAGCCATCTGACAGGCACTCCAGAAATTCCCCCTCCTGGAATCTAGCACCATCCTGATATTCCCAATCTACCTGCACATTGAAATCCCCCCACATCTGTTGTAACACTGGCCTTTTGGCATGCATTTTCTATCTCCTGTTGTGATTTGTAGGCTTCATCCTTACTAATGTTTGGGGATCCATATATAACTCCCATCAGGGTCTTTCTGTCCTTGCACATCCTTAGCTCTATCCATAAAGACTCAACACCCTCCAACTCTTGTCATCTCTTTCTAATGATTTGATTTCAATTTTTACCAACAGAACAACACCGCTCCCTTTGGCTTCCTGCCCATCCTTTCAATACAACGTGTATCCTTGGACATTAATCTCCTAGCTATAAAACCTTTCAGTCATGATTCAATGATATACAACATCATACCTGCCAATTGGCAACTGTGCTGCAAATTCATCTGCCTTATTCTGTCTGTATACTGCGTGCATTCAGATACAACAGCTTCAGTCCTGTATTCATTCTTTTCAATTTTGTTACACCATGTTTAACCTTTTGATTCCTAACTTTGTCTGAGATCTCACCAACATCTGCCTCCACAACCTCTCCACTAACTGTTCTGGCACTCTGATTCCCATCCCCCGAAACTCTAATTTAAACCCCATTGTTCAGCATTAACAAACCTCCCCGCTAGGATATTAGCCCCCCTCCAGTTCAGGTGCAAACTGTCCCTTTTGTACGGATCCCATCTTCCCTGGAAGAGAGCCCAATGATCCCAAAACTTCATGCCCTCACTCCTACACCAACTCCTTAGCCACATACTAAACTCTATAGTCTTCCTCACTAGTACGTGACAAGGGTAACAATCCTGAGATCACAACCCATGAGGTCCTCCCCTTTAACTTAGCACCTAATTCCCTGAACTCCCTATGCAGAACCTCGTCACTTGTCCTACCCACGTCATTGGTACCTACATAGACAACCACTTCTGTCACCTCCCACTTATGAATGATGAGGACTCGATCCGAGATATCCTGGACCTTCACACCTAGGTGGCAAAATACCATCCGAGAATCTTGTTCTCACCCACAGAACCTCCTGTCTGTTCCCCTAACTACCAAATCCTCTATCACCACAGTGTGCCCCTTCTTCCCTCTTCCCTTCTGAGTCACAGAGGCAGATTCCAGGTGAAGGGTCTTGGCCTGAGACATCGACTGTACCCTCTTCCATAGATGCTGCCTGGCCTGCTGAGTTCCTCCAGCATTTTGTGTGTCTTGCTTAGGATTCTGGCATCTGCAGATTGTTTTGCATTTGTAACTCATAAAACAATCCATTTTCTTTAAAGATGCTATACAAACTCATCTGACATATAATAAACTAAGCATCTTTGTCAACAATATAATTAACTGCCTATAAAATAAAGTGCAAGTTTGGCTTTATGGGCAGTTAACTTGCATTTAATCTATCTTTAATTCTAAAATAAAATCTGGTGGTGGGCAATATATGCTGCTGGAGAAGCATTCGTTCATTACCTTACCCAAACTTTACACTTGAACTCTTGCAAATGTCAGTAGGGTACTGAAGTGAAGCACTACAGTCCTTGGCACCTGCATCCAGAAAATGAACGTGCAAAGTGTACGGAAACTAAAGTAACTGATCTACTATAATTCAATTGCCAAACTGGCTCCGGGCTCAACAACGGAAAGCAAAACAACCTTCAGTGATAAAGAGCTTTAGCAGAGAAAAACATCTTAAGCAATTCACAGAAAAAGAGAATAAAAGAGGTTCAGATCAAGTTCTGAGGAAGCTTTGAAAGACGGAGATAAGATGAATGGGATAGAAATTGAGAGATGGAATTATAGAGTATTTAAGATCATTGAAGATTCTGGCACTAAATAGTACAGCATACAGTAGATGCACAAAGGCTAGAGCCGGAAGAAAAGGCAAAGATAATTTTGTAATATTGCAGATAGGATAATGCTTGACTCGCATTAATTTAACAGTGTTCATAAAAGAGATCTCTATCAGTTTAATGCAGTGGTCCAGAAGAGTAAAGAAGTCAGTGAAAAGACTTCTGAGCGGCTCAAAAATCAAAAATCAGCTGGAAGCAATTCTGGCTCATCCACAAGTTATCAGGCATGCAGAGGTGGAGTGACAGAAATACCACAAAATACGGAAGGTAACCCATTTACTTTTGAACATGTCGTTAATATAAAAATGGGGAAGTAGTAGTAAAAAGTGATTTTTTAAATGAAATTCCAAAGTTGAGGTACATTAGTGTTGGAAAAACTATTACCATAGTTAACATGGCTGCAGGTCAAAGTGGAATGAAACAATCAACAGGCTCATGAAACTGGAAATGCAAAACATCTTTGTGAATTTGGGACTATGAATAGAGTGGAAAATGCTACTGTCATGAGAAATATCAGATTTGGATTTCTGTACTTCAATAAGGAATTACACATTTCTTTCAGAAATAAAGTATTACTCACCATATAGTACACCATCACAACTGCTAAACATTCAACTCCTCACTATAGCTAAAAAGCTTTATCATTTTTCAAATTAAAATATGTTAAGAGATTTTCTGCAGCAACTGCCAAAATGACTGTTCATTCTGAGCTCTTGAAGTTTGTTTTGTAATTCACAGAAAAAAAGTTGCATCACTTTCATGGAAGAGTCAGAATTTATTATTTAATTGAAGTTCCCTTGCAATGACCGATAAGCACCCACCCACTTCACAAACACCTACATCATTAACTTCACCCTCCCACTACCCATCTAATTTTCTGGAGAAATTACTTGTGAGAATTTCTACCTTAAGTTTCTACATATAAAGTTCCAAAATAGATTTGATTTTAGTTAGAGCGTACCAACAATTCTTCCATGTGACAATTAAGCACTAGTGACCTTTCTGCAAATTTCCCTCCACAAGAGAATATACTCTGACCTGAAAGAAGCCCATTCTCTAACAATGTAAACCCTTTGCTACATGCTCTCGAGAGTGAGCAACACTCTAAACAATCACGGGGATTCATGCTGCAGTTAGTCTCTTTACTTAATCCAGAGCCTGCTTGAGGTCCTATAGGGGACAACAGGATCAATCATTTGTCTTAAAAATTCGTTTCAGAGTTGGAAATACACATAGGTGGATGCAAGCTATGTGCAAGAATTATTGGCCTGGTTGATGCTCGTGGAGAATTATCTGTCCAAAGCTCAGCCCTCCACTGGCTTCAGCATGATCTCGATATATCTGACATCAAGCAGCCCCACAGGACTCTCCATTGCATCTCAGTGCCCAAGGCTAACAAACAGTGCACAGCCCACTTCATCTTGAGGGAGAACCGCCAGTCCTCCATCTTTATCATGGCGTAGTAAGGTCCCTGGTAAACGGTCGTGCAACCAGGACTATTCAGCCCACCATTTCCAAGGAGCAGTCAGAGTACGTCAGAGAATTTCCAACTAGAGAGGGGCATAGTCAGAAAATTAGAATCATAACCAGAGACATGAAATATCAATTGACAACAATTTGTAGGTCAATAAGCTAATTTAAAATCTAAATAGGATCATTTTTTCATAAAAAAAAGGTGTTAAGCAACATGGTGGAAAAGGAAGGTGATGATGAACCAGAGATTTGTAGGATGCTTTTCCAATTAACACTCCAAAACAATTCTGTCTTTTTGGTTTTAAGAAGAAGTGTAATCAATCTTTCAATGTAGTCAGTAGGTTTCAAGGGAGAGAGCTCGGAATCTGCGGACCTGGTGTGCTGGGGGGAGCTCTGGAAACAACACCCAATGAGCAGATGCTGAACCACCGGGGTTCCTCAGCAGTCAGCCAGAGCATTATTGGACTTTTACTGCCTGCAGTTATCACAGGTCAGCAGCAATCTTATCACACGGCAGAACACCTTCAAAGATTAAATGGCTCTCCTGTGTCGTGTTCCTACAAGGTTGAATAAAGTGTCAGCAAATAAAGACAACATGAGTTTAGATGTAATTTGTCAAAACAAAGTAGGTGAGATTTTTCAAGGATGCAAAGTTAGCAGATTCATCCGGGGTAAAATTGGCTTTCCTGGCTGCATCTGTTCTATTTGATCATTACTGTGAATAGTTTTCTCTTCCTAGGTTCTTCTTAAATGCCCCATTATGCTACATTTCTTGACCAGGCTCTATTAAGGAAACTAATATTTTAATGCATTTGTAGCATGACTTAGAATACATAAATTTCATATCACTTTCCATACTTATACTGAACATAACACAGCAAGAACAATCTTATTTGTGTACAGTATGATTCAAAAAGGCAATATGATTCTTCATCTGTTTTGTTCAATTTTCCATGACTATATATTTAGTCAAACAATACTTGGTAATTTGATGAAAAGCAAGGAGTAGTCAAATACCAGGCACCACAGTAACAAAGCAGTTAGTGCAACACTTTTACAACTGGAGGTATTCTGGAGTTCAGAGTTCAATTCCAGCGTCGTTCTGTAAGGAGTTTCTGTATGTCCTCCCCGTGGAATGTGTGGGTTTTCCTGGGTACCCCTGTATCCCCCCCACAGTCCAAAAGCTACTGGGTAGATTAACTGGTCATTGTAAATTGCCCCATAATTAGGTTGTGGGGTTGCTGGGGCAGTGTGGCACAAAGGGCAGACTCCTCGCTGTATCACTAAATAATAAACAAACAAATAATGAACAATGACAGTAAATACAGGCCTATATATTAAGATTAAGATTAGCACACACTATTATGAGGGTAGTACATGTCATTAATTTTTCTGCAGGTTTAATAGATTATTAATCAAAGCATGAAATATCTGACAGTTACTTTCACACAGTAAAAATGAACTGAGAATGTTAACTAGTAAGACATACAACTCGAGACCGCTGCACCAACTCTACTCCTTTGTTCATTCTTCGCTGCCATCGACATACTGCCTTCAGCTACCTCAACTCCAAATTCGGAGATACCAGCCCGACCTCTCTGCTTCGCTCACACGCTTTGACACCCTGTTTTCAACCTGGAGGTCATTCCTGATATCTTCTCTTGAGGCTTGGCATTGTTTCCCAGTGTTGTCACGCAAAATACTTTCCTGTGTTAAAACAGCCAGCATATGAATCGTTTTTGTCACCTCTCCACATAGGCTTCAGGGAATTCTTTTTTGGGGGGGAATAGGGGAAATGGAATTGCTCGGTGAACTGCAGAGATCCAAAGGGCTAAATGGCCTCCTTCTACATTGTGAGGAAATAGGTTTGTCAGCCATGAGAAGAGAGTACTTCAAGTGCAATTCCATAACAAGAGAGGGTCCCATGCTCCACCTTTATTCGCTGAGGATTCACAGGAGGTGGAGTTTGGGCAAGGACAGAAGAAGGCAAAGGTATCAGCAAGGATAAACTAAGGTCCTTTCTAGATGCACAGTCAGTGTACGGTCTTATTGTTACTATGCTGGTAGCTCAGCACACAAGCAGTATGACATAAATCCAGCAGGAACCTTGTTAATATTTGGACTTGAAACATTATAAAGGGCAAGAAAAGCTAATAGTAGTTAAAGTTGGTAGTAGCAACATAAATGATAAATGAGGAGGAGGATATTGACAGCTGAATAAATAAACACAATGAAAATGGAATATAATGCAGACAAGTTCAAAATTATATTTAGTAAAAATTTTAAAAATGGCGATATAAACTCAGTGGCAACTTTATTAGGTACTTCCTGAGTTGAATAAAGTGGTCATTGAGTGTATGTTTGTGGTCTTCTGATGCGGCAGCCCATCTGTTTCAAGATTTGTGTTGTGTTCAGAGGTGCTCTTCTGCACACCATGGTTGTAATGTGTGATTATTTGAGTTACTGTTTCCTTCCTGTTAGCTTGAACCAGTCTGACCATTCTCCTCTGAGCTTTCTCATTAACAAGGTGTTTTCACCCACAGAACTACTGCTCATTGGATGATTTTTGTTTCTTGCACCATTTTCTGTTAACTCTAGAGACCATTCAACATGAAAGTCCCAGGAGATCAGCAGTTTCCTTTTCTTTTTCAATCTTTTCATTAAGTTTCAAATTAATAAATATAGCAATATTGATAATGGCACATAGAGATCGGGATTACATTAGTAACGGTTAACATGTACAAACACAGGTTCCAAATAACAAATGAAGTCTAGCCTCCCAATCTCTTAGTAACTAACCATGAAAAAGATATTTTATAAAGAGAAAAAAAACCCTAAACTAAAAAAAATAAACTGAAAAAAAACAAAGAAAGATTGGGCTGCCTTATTTCATCAGTTAAAATGATAATTTGTTGTTAATTCCCTTCCTCTATACACAAAAATACTAAAAAGGATTCAGAAAGGGTCAGTTTACATCATATGAAAATATTGAATAAATGGCCTCCAAGTTTCTTCAAATTTAACAAAAGGGGCCACAGTACCGCTCCTAATTTTTTTCAAGTTTAAACATGCTATCGTTTGGGAAAACCACTGAAATGTGGTGGGAGGGGGGGGTTGGAGTCTTTCCATTTAAGTAAAATGGATCTTCTGGCTATTAATGTAACAAATGCAATTAGACGACAAGCTGGTGAGGATAAATGATTGGAGTCTATCACCGTTAGTCCAAAAATTGCAGTAATAGGGTAAGGTTGTAAATCAACATGCAGAACTACTGAAATAATATCAAAAATATCTTTCCAATATTTTCCTAGAAGGGGACAAGACCAGAACATATGTGTCAAGGAAGCTACTTCAGAATTACATCTATCACAAACAGAATTTATATGTCAATAAAAACGAGCTAACTTATCCTTGGACATATGGGCCCTATGAACCACCTTAAATTGTATTAAAGCACGTCTGGCTCACATTGAAGAAGTATTTACTAGTTTAAGAATTTTCTCCCATTTCTCTGTAGATAAAGATATTTGAAGTTCTCTTTCCCACTCATTCTTAATTTTATCAGATGTACCTAGATGTATTTTCGTAATCAGATCATAAATAATTGCTAATGAACTCTTCTGATAGGGGTTTAAACCTAAAAAAATTTCTGTAACTTCAATTTTATGCGATATCGGAAAGGTAGGTAAAGTAGCGTTCAGAAAGTTTCTAACCTCTAAATATCTGAAGAAGTGTGATCCAGGCAAATTATATTTATTAGACAACTGTTCAAAAGACAATCATCCATGAATAAATCATGAAAACATGTTATTCCTTTTGTCTTCCATAAAAGAAAAGCTTGATCAATTCTAGATAGTTGGAAGAAAAAATTAGATATAATAGAACTTGACAGGATAAATTTATTCAAACCAAAACATTTACGAAATTGAAACCATATTCATATTGTATGTTTAAGTATTGGATTTATCATTTGTTTATTCAATTTAGTAAGTGCAAAGGGAAGTGCAGCTCCTAAAATAGAAGCCAGTGAAAACCCCTGTACAGACTCCCGCTCAAGGTTCATCCATCATGGACATTGAGTTTCAGCTAACTGGAGTCCAAAACATTAAATATTGAATATTAATTGCACAATAATAATATCTAAGATTGGGCAAAGCCAAACCACCTTCCTTTTTTGATTTCTGTAAATGTTTCTTACTTAACCTGGGAACCTGCCATATACATGAAGAAATTTTAGAGTCAATAATATCAAAAAAAGATTTAGGGATAAAAATTGATACCGCCTGAAATAAATATAGAAATTTAGGTAAAATAATCATCTTAATAGCATTAATTCTACCAATCAAAGATAAGGACAATGGGGACCATTTAGTAAACAGTTGTTTAACATGATCAATTAAGGGTAAAAAAGTAACTTTAAATAGATCCTTATGCTGCTTAGTAATTTCAACATCCAAATAAATAAAATAATCAGTAACCAATCTAAATGGTGATTGTCTATAAATTGAAACTTGCATATTTAATGGGAAAAGCACACTCTTATCAAGATTCAATTTATAAACCAGAAAAATTACTAAACTGAGCAAGTAATGTTATTACTGTGGGGATCAGCAGTTTCCAAGACAATCAAACCATGCTGTCTGGCACCAACAATCATTTAATGATCAACAACACCCGGATCACATTACTTCCCCATCTGATGTTTGGTCTGAACATCTTGACTGCGTCTGCACGCTTTTATGCACTGAGTTATTGCCACATGATTGGCTGATCAGATATTTGCATTAATGAGCAGATGTACAGGTGTACCTAATAAAGTGGCCACTGAGTATAATGGTTTAAAGGAAAGAAATAAATGTTAGAAGGTAACAAAACTGAGGATGCAATCATGCAAAAGGGGAATACTGAGTTTCATAAATAGATTTTAAAACTACAAAAGCAAAGAGTTTATGTGGAACTTCTATAAAACCAAGGTCCAGCCACCCTTACGGATACTGCAAATCAGGAAGAATGTGATAGTCTCAAAATGATGAGAGCTTCAATGAAACATGTAAATTGAAACATGTAAACATGTAAATTGGACATGCTTTTAGAATATTAATTAAGTAATTCATGTTGAAATGGTAAATGATAATTAAACATGCTAAATAAAAAGACATTTAATGCTGTGATTTCATTAAGGAGCTTCTTGGCCCATCGGCCTAGATTTTGATTCATTGTGTAATGTGCAAAATGATCCAAAGTTCAGAGTTCACCAAAAATTTGGGCTAGCTACTTGAAGCTGAGCACAAATATAATTTCAGACTACTTGTATCACATAGGAATTTGGAGAAACAAGAAATAAACTTTGACTATAATGCTTTTATTTGCATAGCAGTGCTGATGCTTTGCAATTGTTCAAAAATGTTTTGTTGATGATTTTCATTTGTACTCAGTGTCTGAGGCTTCTCACTGAAGTGTCCAACAATAATCAGCCAGATTGATGGATTCCAGTTGCCCTGATACCGTTTCTCCATGACTGCAATGTCCTGGTGAAACCTTTCACCTTGCTTATTAGTAACAGTGCCAAAATTTGCAGGAAAAAGTCTAAATGGTAATTCAAAAAATGATCCTTTAGTGACATGTTGTACTTCATGGATTTGCATGCTTGAAGCATGTTGTCAACCAGCTGCAAGTAGTTTGATGCTCTGTAGTTGCCAAGAAAATTTTCAACAACATCCATGAATGCCTTCCAGGGGTTTTCTCTAGTCCCACTAGAAGCTCTTCAAATTGCCTGTCATTGATGACCAGTTTAATTTACGGACCAGTAAAGATGCCTTCCTCAATCGTGGCATCAGTTATCCTGGGAAACATCTGTCTAAAATATAGAAATCCTTCACAGAAATCTTTGTGCCTGGTGACAGCAGATTCCATCGTTGCAGTCTTGAACCCAGTAATTCTGTTTTTGCCTTTGTCAAACCCAAGTCTCTGACTAGGTCATTTAACTCAGACTGAGTTATCAGATTAGGCTCACTCAACATAATGGGTTCAAAATCTGTATCAGTATCAGTTCCATTTCTGGCTTGTGCATCATGCCATCTTTGTCTACCTCCTCTAAACCCCATGTCCTGTTTTTCTAAAACCTGTCCTGCATGCAGTATCCGCCCTGCCTAGGAATGCCCAGGTATGCTTGGACAAGATAGAAAACTCTTCAGCTTATATTGTGGGCAATATTTTAATTAACTTGAATTATTAATTAAAATAACAATTATAAACAAATTCAAGAAAATGTTAAGTGATAGGGAAATGTCATAATGATCTTCTTGATCAGCAGCCCAAAATCCATAAGATACGCCCAAAAATATTCAGGAAGCAAATTCCTGGTTGTCCAGTGTTTATGGATGCCAACCAAGATGCCCTTCTATGCCCATCAATGCCAACCAAGATGCCCTTCTATGCCCATCAATGCCAACCAAGATGCCCTTCTATGCCCATCAATGCCAACCAATTTGCCCACCTATCCAACTGTATTTTAGTCATTGTTATTGTACTACCTCTGTCACCTCCTCTGTCATCACCCTTTTCATGAAAAAAAAAATTCTCTATCACACCCACTATAAATCTTTTCCCTCTCTTAAATTATGCTCTCTGGCTTTAGATTCCCCTATGCTGGGAAAGTAACCAAGCATCTACCTATCTATGCCTCTCATGATTTTATAAAACTATGTGGTCATCCCTTAGCCTCCTTAACTCCAGGGAAAAAAAGGACCTAACCTATCCATTCACTCCTTATAACTCGGCCTGAGTCCAAACAAAATTCCCGTGAAACTTCTCTGCAGCCTTTTCAGCTCAATCACATTCTTTCTATAGGAGAGCACACCATACACCTTCACCACCATTCTGTTTATCTGGGTTGCCACTTTCAGGAAACTATGTACTTGTTCCCCTTGGCCTCGCTGTTCAGTAGCATCCCTGAGACACTGCCATTCACTGTGTATATCCTGGCTTGCTTCAACTTCCTAAAATGCATCGCATACATTTAGGAATTTTCAGAATTTTGATCAATCTCATCCATTGTACCCATTCAATTCATGCTGCATATTGAATGTTAGTTTAAAAGATATATATCATTCTTTTTTCAAATGGTGCAGGAACAGAGAATGGGGATGTTTCTATTAACTGATAGTAACTTGAAGGAAGCTTTTGTTTACAGCCATAAGCACAAATATTACAGTGGTAGTCACTTGAAATGTAACATAAAGGTTTGTAATGCCAGCACAGCATTCCATTAAATCGTCAGCTCATTGGTATATCTTTATTAACAGTGGTAGTATGAGAAATGTATGAAGGGAAATGTGAAAAGAGGTGAATACCTGCATTACTAAAGCTCAGTGGAGTAGGCATTTTATTTTAGTTATGTGCAAAAAAAAAGGGGCAACACAACTTTTGCTCATTTTCAAAGCATTCTACTGAAATAATTCTTAAATGGCAAGGAAAGAAGAGACAAAGGTGTTTTACAAGTTGATATACTGTGTATCTAGTATTGAAGATTGTGACAGGAAGTATTAGAGGTAGAATGATGGAAAAAAAGTTTAGAACAAGGAAGAAGAGCCAAAACAAATTGAAGCAATAGTCATACTTATTTACAGTACTCTACCTGCTATCTTCATTTCTCTTATCCAATTGGAACTGTGACCACAAAGAAAGAATTTACTATAAACAAAAAAAAGCTAAATAAATATTTCAATTATACAGCACTTTGTGGAATGAGCAAGCTATCTATTATCACGGTGCAGAGGCATCCAATTACAATCCTGCCAACCTGCTTTATGATGTCCACTCTACAAGTGACTCATAAGGAAGGTCTGTGCAGAGATCTAACATCTGGTACACATGTTCACTGCAAATTGTTGATGAACAGCCCTTAAATTTTTAGCAATTTCAAAAGCTGGGGGAGGTGGGGGTGGGATTGATAAAGGGACATCTGACAAGTGGAAGGACATAGCAAGAGTTTAGGGCCAGCATGTTAATTTTAAAGTAAGCGAAAAGGCTGACAGTAGAGATCTCTGTATGACAGGAGATATTAAAGCCCTGGAAAAGAGAGAAGTGTGTGTCAACTATAGGTAGCTGGTATCAAGCGAATGAGTCCCTTGAGGTTTAAAGGGGATGAGGGAGATCAGGAGGACAAAAAGGGGTCATGAAACAGTTTCAATGGATAACATTAAGGAAAATCCAAAGAGACTCGACAAGAGTATTTAGGGTGAAAGAGTAGGTAGAGAAGTGAGCAGCATAAAGATCAACCTTGCCATCTATGTGTGGAGTCATTGAGAGATTCTAAACAAATACTTCTCAGCTATGACTGCTTTGCAGAAAGACATGGATGCTAAGGAACTCGAGGAAGAGCAATGGCAGAATCCAAGTCACAGTTGACTTACATAAAATCTGTTTTTTTTTATTATTTCAGCAGCAGAACCATGCAAAGACATAAAAATAACTCTAAATTACAACAAAAAGTTCAAAAAAAGGTACAATTAGGTAGTGTGAACTGCTCAGAAATCTGAAGGCAGAAGGGAAGAAGCTGTTTCCGATTCATTGAAAGGGAGTCTTCAGGAGGCTGTTCGATGGTGAGGGGCCACATTACTGGAGATGCTGGGGGGCCTTAGAAAGATAACTATATCCTGGGTCTACAGTGCATTCTTGGACATTGTGGGGAAACTGCTGCGGGGCCCCCTGTGGAGATATTTATATCATTGATAGCCACACATGAAGTGCCTGAAGACTGGAGGGTGGCTAATGTTGGTGTTGAAAAGAATAAAAGTTGTAAGGAAGTACAGACCAGTGAGCCTAACATCAGTGGTGGGCAAGTTATTGGAGGAGATTCTGAGATGGAGAACCTACGTGCATTTGGAAAGACAAAGACCTATTTTGGACAGGTGGCATGGCTTTGTGCATAGCAACTCACATCACATGAATTTAATTAAGATTTTGAAGAGGTAACCAAGTAAATGAAAGAGAGCCGCACAGTAAAATTTGTCTATATGGACTTCAGTGAGGCCTTTGACAAGATACCACATGGTAGGTTAGTCCAGAGCGTTAGATCACATGGGATTCAGACAAACTTGGAAACAAAATTGCCTTGATGATAGGAGACAGAGGTTGTTGGTAGAAGGTTAATTTTCAATCTGGGGCCTGTGAACAGTGATGTGTGACAGAAACTGGTGCTGGGTCTACTGGCATTTATATTAACCAGCTGGATGACAATATAGGTGGCACAGTTAGTTAGTTTACAGATGACACTAGAATTGCTGATATAGAGGACAGCGAATAATGAATCATGATGAACTGAGCCAGTGGGCTGACAAATATCAGATAGAATTTAATTCAATTAAAAACAAGATGGAGGCTTGTGGTTAGACAAACCAGAGCAGGACTTGCACAGTAAATGATAGGACACATCTGGAGCACTGTTCTGCTTACTCTACGATAAGAAGAATGTCATTTTACTGGAAAGGGTACAGGATGTTGCTAAGACTGGAGGGTTGGAGTTATCTTAAGAGCCTAATTAAGGTAGGACATGTTTTCCACTGACGTGTAAGAGATTGAGGTTTATTAACATAAGGGACATTGATAAGGGGAATAACATAGACTTTTTCCCATGGTAGAGGCGACCAAAACCAGGGCATGGGCTGTAATTAATAGGCAAAATATCCTAAAGGAGCTGAGTGGCAACGTTTTCCATGCAGATAGTGGTCTACATGGAAGAAGCTGCCTGGGAAAGTAGAAGGGTGTACAGTTATAACATTTAAAAGGCATTTGGGCATATGTGTGAACAGGGAAGATTTAGAGGGACGTAAGCCAAATGCAGGCGAAAGGGGATTAGCTCAATTAGGCAACTTGGTAAGGATGGACAACTTGAACTGAACGACCGATTTCTGTCTGCTGCATAGTTTTAGCACTCTAAGATAGGTAATGTTTTCATGGCCACGGGCAAGGACCTCAAAAACGAGTTTAATGATATGATGTAGTGTTTTATGAGATAAAAAGGTGGCTCATTCCCAAAGATTCCTGGTTGAATTTCTGAAATAATGTAAGACATAGAAGTTCATGTTATCTGTGGTTCTGTAGGGCTCCTGATCTCAGATATTACCTTCTGCATTGTGCTCAAGTAGTTACAGCAAGAATACCTTTCCATAAAGATAGGAGCAGAATTAGGCCATTTGGCTCAGAGTCTGCTCTGCCATTTCATCATGGCTGATCCAATTTTCCCCTCAGCTTCAATCACCTGACTTCTCCCCATACCCCTTCATGCCTTGACCAATCAAGAATCTATCAATGTCTGCATTAAATAGATATAAAGACTTGGCCTCCACAGCTGCCTGTGACAAAGAACTCCACAGATTCACCACTCTCTGGCTGAAGAAATTCCTCATCTCCCTTCTAAAAGAACCCCCCCTAAATTCTGTGTCCTCTGGTCTTAGTCTCTCCCACCATAGGAAACATCCTCTCCACACCCACTCTGTCGAGGCCTTTCACCATTTGACAGGTTTCAATGAGGTCACCCCCCCCCCCATTCTTCTAAATTCTAGTGAATACAGGCCTAGAGCCATCAAAAACTCTTCATATGACAAGCCATTCAATCCTGGAATCATTTTCGTAAACCTTCTTTGAACCTTCTCCAGTTTTAGCACATCCTTTCTAAGATAAGTGTCCAAAACTGATCACAATACTCCAAGGAAGGCCTCACAAGTGCTTCATAATGTCTCAACATTATATCCCTACTTTTATATTCTAGTGCTCTTGAAGTGAATGCTAACATTGCATTTGCCTTCCTCACCACAAATTCAACCTGCAAATTAACCTTTAGGAATCCTGCACAGGGACTCCCAAGTCCCTTTGTGCCTCAGTGTTTTGTATTTTCTCTCCATTTAGAAAATAGTCAACCCTTTCATTTCTTCTACCAAAGTGCATGACCATACATTTTCCAACACTGTATTCCATCTGCCACTTCTTTGTCCATTTTTCCAATCTATGTCCTTCTGTAGCCTCTCTACTTCATCAAAACTACCTGCCCCGCTACCTATCTCCATATCACCTGCACTTTTCAACAAAGCCATCAATTCCATCATCCAAATCATTGACATACAACCTAAAAAGTATCTGTCCCAATACAGACCTCTGTGGAACACCATTAGTCACCAACAGCCATCCAGAAAAGGCTGCCTTTACTCCCACTCTTTGCCTCCTGCCAACCAGCCACTGCTTTATCCATGCTTGAATCTTTCCTGTAATACCAGCATCATGTGTGGCACCTTGTCAAAGGCCATCTGAAAAATCCAAGTACACAACATCAACCAATTGACCTTTGTGTATCCTGATTTTTATTTCTTCAAAGAATTGCAACAGATTAGTCAGGCAAGGTTTTCCCTTGAGGAAACCATGCTGACTAAGGCCTATTTTATCATGTACCCTGAAACCTCATCCTTAATAATCAACTCCAACATTTTCCCAACCACCGAGGTCAAACTAACTGGTCTATAATCTCCTTTCTTCTGCCTCTCTCCTTTCTTGGAGTGATATATCCAGAAGAGGCACTTCCAGTAGCTACACACAAAAGAGCAAATCTAACAGTATTCATTGGAATTAAAATTTGAACCACGCTGGCTTTCTCCAACAATATGACTTAATACCCACCTTCTCTACAATTTAAAATCAATCAATAGTGAATGATTCAAATGGAAAACATTAACATTTGATTATGCTATTCATTCATTCTACTGACTCCAATATAACCATATTACAAATAGTTTGATACTTTGCTATAAAATAGATGATTGAATAATTCTCTCCAGTATTTGAGTACCCTTTCTATTTAATTACATAATATTAATATCAATTTGGTGTGCAGTGATGTACTGTAAGATAGAGCTTTAAAAGATCTGAACCTATTAAACAAAAAGGCAATTCTCTCTGTTCTGGTGCAATCTCTTGTACTGAAGTAGGTGCATCTTTTGAGAAACTTCACCTAGATGTGGTTTTCAATGTTCTCTTATTTTAATAAGAATGCATGAAGTAATGGGTACAAGAAATTGTCAACATTGGAGTGAACTGAACAATTTCAGCGCTATAGCCAACTTAATGCCTCTTCTGGTTCTAAATTAAATACTCCACTGGAACTTTATCCTCTCCTTATCTAGCTGAAAACAGCATTTATTTTTCTTAATTTTCCTGCTCTCTACTCAAGATTGCCAATCAAATTAGGTAAACTTCAATTGCCAATACGTTTTTTAATTAAACAGTTACAAAACCAAAAACAATCAAAAAAGTCATTTGTAGTGTAAGATTTCAACAGACTTAAACATGTCTTTAACTGAGACCCACATTCATTCTATACCTCTGTGTTAAACGGCATTGTGAGTGAGATTAGCTATGACAATGTTTATGGGATTGTGTGCTACATCAGCTTTCTGGGCTGTTAACAGTGAGAGTGTGCTGACCAAAGTGACAGCTCTAAAAGACGGACACTGTAGTCTTCTGTCCTCAGAAGAGATTATTGTACTTGGTGCTTCTAAAGGTTTCAGTTACAGGCAAAGTTGCATATGTTTTCAGGAGCACACCAGCAAACCCATGTGGTTAAAGTAACCTATGCAGGATCTTCTGAACAAATTATGGGATGTGATTTCAGAAATAAAGTATAGGAAAAAGGGAGAGAACTAGATGAGGATCAAGAAAAAAAAAACAGCAAAGTGAATTTCATGAAAGAGGATGGTGAGGGGGGGGGGGGGTAATGAAATCACACCAGAGGAGAATGAAGCAAAATCAAAGGAAAACTGGTGTTAGTCCATAACATCAAATCGCATTCTAGTAAAATGATATATTATATATGAAACAATATATATTGATTCTTCTCTAAGATTTATACTTTGACCTAAACCAACAAGTAAGGACATTGTCATTAACTTTACACAAATCTGACAATCCCAAATTCCAAAAACCTGGCAAGCTTCAAATGTACATTGTCCAAGAGTACTCATCGACATTCAAATATTGCTGTCAAATGCTCTTAAAATTAAATGATAGAGAAATGCCAAACTCAAATACCAGTCGATTATGCAGCAAGAAACACAGTTAGTAGGTCTGTGCACAACAAATGGACAAAATCATGAGGCCTTATTTATTACATTGGCTGGGTAACTTGCTCAAACAATCTAGTAAAAGGTGAAAAAATGTATGTTCCAGATGGAAAGAAATTTTCAACAAAATAAAACATAGGAAAAAGCTTTTCTCATCAAGTAGTCTTGACTAAAAAAGCATAGGGGATGATGTTACCCCGTTTTAAAGGCAACAATGAGACCGCACGTGTATTTGGCACAGAAGCCCTGTCTGAGGCATAAAGGCAGCTGATGCCTAGAAGTTCCTAGATGAATTTTTGAAATAACGGAAAACAAGGAAATGCATATGATTGACTCTTAAAAACGAATTTGATTTTCGATTGATTAACAGTTTAAAAATAGACAGGCAATGTATTTTCAGGCACAAGGGATGTTAAAAACACAAATCTTAAACTGCACATAAAACAGATTTCAAGACATGAAGTAATCTCATGGAATAATATAACATCCATTGGACTTTTTATGGTATATCAGATTAGTACAACACCTGTCATCTGGAGAAAAATAATTGAGAAGCTGCTGTGTCAACAGATCAAGCCAAATAACTCCCTTGTTGTGCTTTTAAATTCTTGACACCTTCTCTATTCCTCCTTCTCTAACATAACATGCAAAGCTTCAATATTCAACCATGTCTCTGCTAGGATCACTTATGTTAGCCACTTTAAAAACAGCTTCATGTCTCTCAGCACTCCAGACACCAGCTTCTAGTATCATTAAGGTCAGCAACTTGCCAAAGCAGCAGCGGTAGGTTGCACACAAGTGTTCTGTCAGCCTCAGAGACCACCACAATGATATTCACACACTGCACATTTAATACGTGGCCCGTACTCTTTCTGTACAGAACAGCCTCAGTTTTCTCCTAGTTTTTATTGATCATTAAGGTAGCTAATCTGAAATCCCATTACCAACTTTGCAGCCGTCCATTGACCCATTACAGCTAAAACTTAGAAACATTGCTCACCATGAAATCATCTAAGTAAACTTCAAAAAAGTTACAGAACTGTTCAGATCCCAAGGCTATTTTAACATGCTTTAAGGTTATTGGTATCAAATTGGCAGGCATGGCTGTGATTCTTTCAAGGAGATTTTACATTTTAAAGTAGTAGTGGGATAAAGCACCAAAGCAATAGATTTAGTTTATTCTTTGCTTTTGCTTAGAAAGTGGTGATCTGGACTACAAACCACAAACCTTCTTACTTCTTCAAATCACTCTCTAACATTTACAGAAGAGTTGTTCCAAAAAAAATTTAAAATTTGTTGTATAAACTGAAATGAAGTGTGTAAAATGCTGAGTTTCTCCAGCATTTTGTGTGTGTTGACCTGGCATGGTAACAACAGAAACATTCAGATTGTATAACTTCCCTCTATTGGCAACAGTAATACTGTGCAGAAATACTGCTTCTTGCTCAGCTTTGAATATTTATGGCTTTTTTGCAATCTCCCAGAACCTGCATTTACTCCTGATTAAGGAGTGAGAGCTAATGGGATCTTTCGTCTTCTTGGGGTCAGCAAAGATCTTTTTTTTGGCACATTTTAAAATTGATGATCAGAGATCATCCCTGTGTCAAAAGTTATAATGTTGGGTTGCTCATGACATGCTTGATAAATTGGGCCAGAATCTACAGACAGGATTCACAACAGCTCTGAATGCTATTGACAAAGTCAATAAAACAGAGTTTGAGAGAGACAGCTCACCTTTGACTGGGTACCCAGCATCACTACTGTCCAGAAATTGTTTTGAACTTTCAATCTTGCAGTAACACTCCAACTTCTGATTCAGAAGCTAATGTAATTGACTACCTAAAGCATCTACACTGCCAAAACTTTTATGTTTGTTCTATGGGAACTTGCCATGTACTGATGCCTATCAGGCCATGCCAACAAAATAACAATGACTCTCATAAAATCACAAGACACAGCAGCAGAATTAGGCCATTTGCCCACTGAGTCTTCTCCGCTATTCCTTCATGGCTGATTATTATCCCACTCAACCCCATTCTCCTGCCTTCTCTCCATAGCTTTTGACACCCTTACTAATAAACAAATCTATTAACTTCTGCTTTAAATATAACCAATTATGACTTGACCTCCACAGCTGACTGTGGCAATGAATTCCACAGATTCAGCATCCTCTGGATAAAGAAAATACTCATAACTGTTCTTTCTATTCTGAAGTGTGACGTCTGGTGTAGACTCCCCCATGATAGAAAACATCCTCTCCATGTCCAATCTATCCAAGCCCTTCAATATTCAAAAGATTCAACAAGTAACTGAATTTTACTTCATATTTAACTAATAATGACACAGCCTGGTCTAAGACAAAAGATTCAAGCAGGCTTTTAACTGAAATTTTGTTCGTTCACAATGGCTATTTATTCTTTGATCCATCCTTAAAGGCCATCTCTCCGCCAACCTCCTATGTATCTCTCCACCTGATGAGTATTTAGAAATAAAGTTAAAACACTGAAAGCCAAGTTTCCTTCTCCAAGACCTGACAGTTTACCCAATAGTCCCTGCCTGAGCATGAATGACCTTTCAGATAAAGCTCTGTGGAGAAAATGGAATACTGCAATTTAAAAATACAAGCTTTGTCTTAAGGGAATTGCTGAAAAAATCTGTAAGTAGCAAGCCCATATTGCAGAATATTATTTCCTCAAAGAGAGCACATTAAATCCTTGGGGAAATGGCTTCAACTTGACAGTCAATGAGAACTACAGGTAGTTCCGGGTGATAACCCCACTAGGTGAAACTTAAGGGCATGCTAAAAGTGAATAATGAAACCTGATGATTCTCTGTAAAGGAAAGTGAAGCTCTCAATATCTTCAAAAGGAAGAAAGAAATCAGAATTTTAAATATTTTTTAAAATCACATGTGGGAATGTGAAACAGACAGGAAGATTGATGCAAACAATTTCTCATAAACAATTAACATTACAATCCAGACCAAATAGACTAGTCTAAATAAACAGACTGGGGACAGCAGTCAGTGCAACGCTTCTACAGCTTGGGGCACTCTGGAGTCTGGAGTTCAATTCCAGCGCCGTTCTTTATGTCCCTGTACGTGTTCCCCACAGAATGTACGAGTATTCCCCAGGTCCTCTGGCTTCTTTCCACAGTCCAAAGATCTACAGGGTAGATTAACTGGTCATTGTAAATTGTCCCGTGATTAGGTTAGGGTTAAGTGGGATTGTTGGGGTTTGATGGGGCAGCGCAGCCATGCCGCATCTCAAAATAATAAATAAAATGTCCTAAATACAAATCTATTTTGGTAAGATTAAATGGTCTTTATTTGGCTTCATGAAGATACTTCTATGGAGAATTACATAAAAATCCACACATATCCTTTCCATTCCAACTTCCACCTTGTCCTCAAATTTACAAAGTCCATTTCTGACACCTACCTCCCCTTTCTCAATCTCTCTCTCTACCCCACCCCACCCCCCCCAAATCTCTGGAGACAATCGATCAAATGATATCTTTTACAAACCCACTGATTCTCACAGCCACATGGACAATAGCCTCTTCCTACCATGTCACTTGTAAAAATGCCATCCCCTTCTTGAGTTCCTCATCTCCAACGCTTCTGCTCTCAGGATGAGGCTTTTCATCCCAGAACTACTGAGATGTCCTCCTTCATCAGAGAAAGGAACTTTCCTTCCCCCACCATCAATGCTGTCCTCATCTGCATCTATTCCATTTTACACACATCTGCCCTCATCCTAACCTCCCTCGTCCTCTTGACCTCACCTACCACCCTATTAGCCTCGGCATCCAGCACATAATTCTCCATAATTTCCGCCATCTCCAACAGGATCCCACTGCCAAGCACATCTTTCCTTCTACCCACTTTTTACTTTCCGCAGGGATGGCTCCCTACATGACACCCTTGTCCACTCATCCCTTCCCACTGATCTCCCTCCCTGCGCTTATCTTTGCAAGTGGAACAAGTGCTACACCAGCCCCTACACCTCCTCCCTCACTACCATTCAGGCCCCAGTCCTTCCAGATGAGGCGAGACTTCACCTGCAGTCCGTCGGGGTCATCTACTGCATCCGGTGATCCCAGTGTGGCTTCCTGTGTTTCGGTGAGACCCAACGTAGACTGGCAGGCTGCTTCCCCAAGCACCTACTACCCCAGAAAATGCGGGATCTCTGGTGGCCACCTATTTCAATTCTACTTCCCATTCCCATTCCGACATGTCAGTTCATGGCCTCCTCCACTGCCGTGATGAGGCCACACTCAGGTTGGAGCAACAACACCTGACATTCTGTCAGGGCATGAACATTGATTTCTCAAACTTATGGTAACTGCCCCCCTTCACCACTCCCCATTCCTGTTTCCAATTCTCACCTCATCTCCTTACCTGCCCATCACCTCCCTTTGATGCTCCATCTTCTTCCCTTTCTCCCATGGTCTTCCATCCTCTCCTATCAGATTCCACCTTCTCCAGCCCTTTGTCCCTCTCTCTCACACATCAACTTCCCAGTTCTTTACCTTATCCCCTCCCCTGGTCTCTGCTATCACCTAGCCCCTTGTACTTCTTCCTCTCCTCTCCCCACCTTTGTAATTCGCCTTCTTTCTGGTCCTAATGAAGGGTCTCGACTCAAAACATCGACTGTCTACTCTTCTCCATAGATGCTGCTTGACCTGCTGAGTTCCTCCAGCATTTTATGTGTGTTGCTTTGGATTTCCAGCATCTGTAGATTTTTTTTTGTGTTTGTGATTAAAATGTTTATACAAGTCATTGGAATTACAGAAAGGCTGTCACTAACCTTGTCATTGTTATTATTGCTATTTTTATATTGTTCTACATGAACAGATACAACTAGCTATTTCATTGAACAACAGAAATGTTTCCTTTAAACACTGAGGTGGGGCAGGATTGCCAGGGACATGAATTTCAAAACATGGCTGCCATTAGAATCAAAGTCATGCAGTAGATTAACATTATTTTACCTTTATTATGTTGAACATCTCTTCTGAAACTTACTTCAGGTATACTGAGTACAGGCAGTCCCCAGGTTACAAATGAATTCCGTTCCTAAGTCCGTCTTTAAATCGGATTTGTACGTAAGTCGGAACAGGGACATCCGATATTATTTAGCATCAGTTAGTCAAACATTTGTCTTAGTATATAGTATATATTTTACCTTTATATGCATATAAAACACAAGAAATGTATGTATTTCAATAATTAAACCACTGTGTTGCTTAGTAATAATTGTAGCTTTCATCAGTGCTGGGCTCCCCCGGGTCCTAAAGTCCACCCACACTGAGACAGGTTAAATGGGTCAAGTGGGGGCGATGCTGACTGGAAAAGGCGGGATCAGGGTGAATCTTGCTCAGAAAAATTTAAGCCAAATACAAAGTTACACATTCAACACAGTGTTAATGGCAACAATTTAAAATGGCAGACGGCGTTCTCCTTCCTCGAGCCGACGAACTTTTTAATATAATAGGCTTTATGGTAGGCCTTTAAGTATGAGTTGTTCATAGGTGGGATGTTTGTAACTCGGGGACTGCCTGTATATGCGTTGGGATGAATACACGTGAAATATCACATCATAATGTGGGTTGTCTCTCCCAACCCACATTGCTACCTCCTTTGGTTTAAGTGCAGGTGGGATCACATCAGAGGAGCTGTTTTATAGGCATTAATGAACAAGGGAAAAGAGGAGAAAAAATGCAATTTTCTCAGGTTTCCCTTGCTGACTGACACCCAGCTTATACATGGATGGATGCAAGGACAGCTAATGAGTATAAATCCTCAATTCCATGGTCAAGCAGCTTGTTCACACTCATGCCCAGCAAATGGACCTATTATTGCCTGTTTACTGTGCAAACAAATGTTGTATGGAGATCGTCAGAATTCTCTGTAGCTATTCAAGGCAAATCAAAAACAGCATAAAAGCAAATGAGAGGGCCAATAACAAAAAAATAGCGGGAAGTCAGAGGACTGGGAAGCTCTTAAAACAAACAGAAGGCGATTAGCAAAGCAGTAGGGAGAGAAAAGATTAAATATGAAGGTAAACTGGCTAATAATATAAAAGAGGATACCTAAAGTTTTTTCAGATGCATAAAGATTAAAAGAGAGAAGAGGTGGATATCAGACCGCTGGAAAATGACAGTTCAGAGATAGTAATGCACCAGTGGTATGCCAGAAATTCAAGAGCGTCGGGGGGGGGGGGGGGGCGAAGTGAGTGTAGTTCCTATTACTAAGGAGAAGGTGCTTGGGAAGCTGAAAGGTCTGAAGGTAGACAAGGCACCTGAACCAGATAGACTACATCCCATGGTTCTGAAAGTGGTAGTTAAAGAGATTAGGGAGGCATTAGCAATGATCTTTCAAGAATCACTAGATTCTAGAATGGTTTCTGAGGACTGGAAAATTGTAAATGTCACTCCACTTTCTAAGAAGGGAGGGAGGCAAAAGAAAGGAAATTATGGGGCAGTTAGCCTGACTAGTGGTTACGAAGATGTTGGAGTTCATTATTAAGGATGATGTTTCAGGGCATTCAGTTACATAGTCAGAATGGTTTCCTTAAAGTAAAATTTTGCCTGACAAATTTTTTGGAATTCTTTGAAGAAATAACAAGCAGGGAATAAACAGAGTCAGTGGACGTTGTTTACTTGGATTATCAGTAGGTCTTTGACAAAGTGCCAAACATGAGACTGCTAAACAAGGTAAGTGCCTATGGTATTACAGGAAAGATACTAGCATGGATAGAAGTTGGCTGACTGCCAGGAAGCAAAAGTGGGAATAAAGGATGTAATGCTGAGGCTTTATAAGGTACTGGTCAGACCACATTGGAGTGTTATGAGCAGTTTTAGGCCCCTTAACTAAGAAAGAATGTGCTGGCATTAGAGACGGTCCAGAGGAGGTTCACAAAATAAACCTAGGAATGAAAGTATGAGGAACATTTATGGATCTGGGCCTATACACGCTGAGAAGAATGAGGGGGAGTCTCATAGAAACCCATCAAATTTCGAAAGGTCAAAGTACAGTGGGTGTGGAAAGGATGTTTCCTATAGTGGGGAAGTCTAGGACCAGATAGCACAGCCTCAGAGTACAAGGATGTCCCTTTAGAACAGAGGTGAGGAGGAATTTCTTTAGCCAGATGGTGGTGAAACTTTGGTGAATTCACTGCCGCTGTTGGCCATATGGGCCAAGTGATTAGATATGTTTAAAGCAGAGGTTGATAGGTTCTTGATTAGTAAGGGCATCAAAGGTTACAGGAGAAGGCAAGAGAATGGGGCTGCAAGGGATAATAAATCATCCAAGATAGAATTGCGGAGTAGACTCAATGATCCAAAATGGCTGAATTCAGCTCCCATTTCTTAAGGTCTTATTCAAGCACCTTCCAAACTATGCACAGCATGTGGATCTTTTTCCACCACTCAGTTATTGAGAAATTCATGCAACACTGGTATAGTCTTGGGGTCATAAAATAATTAGGTGCCAAAAAGCGTGGATCAGGAAACTTAAGGCATTGAAAAGCCATGCCCTAGGAATAAACCTAGGAATGAAAGTATGAGGAACATTTATGGATCTGGGCCTATACACGCTGAGAAGAATGAGGGGGAGTCTCATAGAAACCCATCAAATTTCGAAAGGTCAAAGTACAGTGGGTGTGGAAAGGATGTTTCCTATAGTGGGGAAGTCTAGGACCAGATAGCACAGCCTCAGAGTACAAGGATGAAATGAATACTCTCATAGATAGAAACACACACAAAATGCTGGAGGAACTCAGCAGACTAGGCAATATCCATGCAGAAGAGTATTTGGGTTGAAACCCTTTGGCAGGACTTTCATAGATACTAGACATTCTATAGGAAGCGAGTGCTCATCACTGGACCAATTGTCTGGGACCAATGGTAGTCCCAGCAGGTTTTTGCTCCCACCTCAACCCCTTTGGGCTCACAGGACCCCTTCAACTCACCCATCTCCCTCCCACCTGGCACTTACCTCGCTGGAAATACCAGGACTCTCTTATTAAATCCAGAGACCCACTTCATGACCACTGCAGTTCTTTGTGCTCCATGGCAGACATTCTGTGCATTGCTGCTGTCTACCCTAGGCTGACACACTTCTCAGTGGTTTGGAACAAAGTATCTGAAGCTGCTAATTTGGTTTTACTGAAATGCAATGGAGGCAATCCTTGATGTTCTCCAAGTTCTTATAACCACTACCAGCAACAATCAGGGTAGATGGTGAGGGCATTGGTCCAGTGTTGGGGGGAATGGCAGGCATAAAGTGTGTGGTTGTACTTTCCCCAATAAGTAGGCATTAAGCTAGTAAGATCAGCTTATATCAGGAGTGCCCAACAACTGGTAACCATGCGAGAATGTGGTCATAGCTTCATAGGGAATGGTACATTCTTGTGAACCTCCATGTGGGAATTCAGATTACATCAATGACTGGCAGAAGGATGAACCAGATGAACTTTGGAGTGAGCCAACACAACAACAATGGCCTTTATCACATCTCATTCCAGCAAAATAACATCAATTTTTAGTTACATAACACAAAGAAATAAAACTTTGCTTTTGGATTTGGTTCTCTATTAGTTTAGCTGTACAATCAGACTACGAGTGTTCTTTGAGGTGTCAGTGAACTGAGTACTGTGTGGCACGTGGTTAAGGTGTTCGTCTAGTGATCTGAAGGTCGCTAGTTCAAGCCTTGGCTGAGGCTTGCGTGTGTGTCCTTGAGCAAGGCACTTAACCACACATTGCTCTGTGACAAAACCGCTGCCAAGCTGTATGGGTCCTAATGCCCTTCCCTTGGACAACATCGGTGGCATGGAGAGGGGAAACTTGCAGCATGGGCAACTGCAGATCTTCCATATAAACAGGCTTCAGTCATCATCGAAAATTGATGCACAGCCAAAGAAGAAACTGAGTACTTGCTTCCTAAATACAAAGACAACAGCCACATCGTCCTGGAAATACTGCTGTGTAGCACAACACTTTTGTTAGAGCTGCAAAATATGAATATTACATGAAACACAGGTGCTAAACAAAATCAAATACTTTGTGTAGCACACACCCAGAGGTTTTCAGTGCGTATGACACAAGCTTGAAGGTTACAGGGCATGCACAATATTACCAGTCAGCACACAACTTGCAAATGAAGTTGACAATGAGGTTCATTTTTAAACTGCATGTACAACTATCAAATCCATGGACATTCAGCAGTGGAGCTGGCCCAACCAGGATCTGGGCCTTGTCTGGCATTAGGTGCAGGAATTGGAATATTATTGTCACATGTACCAAGGTACAGTGAGGAGCTAGTTTTCCATAGTTTGTATGGAACAATTCATTACACAGTTCATTGAGCTAGTGTAGGGTAAAACAATAATAAAATGCAACATAAATTCTTTTTTTTAATTTTTTTATTAGTTTTTCCAAAACATTTTACAAATTAAAAACCCCAAATCCCAATGAGGAACATTAAAACAGGCAGAATTAAGCATACAATAACAATATGCTACAAAGGAAGAGAATTTAGCAAAAAAAAGCACCTGAGTTAAAGACAAGTAAGCTTAGTGTCCTCCCCAAGCCCCACAACACAAGAAAAAACAGCAGCAACTCCAGACCAACCACAACACAATATAGAGAGTATAAGTCAGGACAGCCAAACTCCCAGACTGTGAATACACTCAGCAACAAAGGATAATAATGCCTTCTACCAGAAAAAAAAAGGAGCTGAAAGCAAGGGACCGAAAAGAAAAAAAAACTCTAGTCAAGAGGAAGGTTATGAAAGTACTCGATAAAAGGTCCCCAGACCTTATGGAACTTTAGATCCGAATTGAGAACTGAATAATGAATTTTTTCGAGGTCCAAACAGGCCATGATGTTGTTAAGCCATTGAGCATGAGTGGGCAGGGCAACATCTCTCCATCTGAGGAAGATCAAGCGTCTAGCCAGGAGAGAGGCAAAGGATAATATTCGGCATTTGGTCAGACCCAGACATAAATCTGTCTCGCCCCAAAAGCCAAACAGAGCAATTAAGGGTTTTGGTTCTAGGTTCTGATTCAGAATACATGATAACGTAGTGAAGACATCTTTCCAGAATTTCTCCAAGCTAGGACAGAACCAGTACATATGGATGAGAGAGGCCACGCCCCTCTTGCATTTATCACAGAGTGGACTAACACTAGGGTAGAATCGAGATAGTTTAGATTTAGACAAATGGGCTCTATGAACAATCTTAAACTGTAAAAGGCAGTGGCGAGCACAAAGAGAGGTTGAGTTAACCAATTTGAGAAATGAATCCCAGCTCTCCTCAGATAAGGAGATATTTAAATCCTGCTAGCAACATAAATTCTAACAGCTACATAGGAAGTGCAGTGCTGGTAGACAATAAAGCGCAAGATTATAATGAGGTAGACTAGGTCAAGAAGCCGTTTTATCAAACTATTAATTCAATGTTCTTCTAACAGCAGGTGTGAAGATGTCCTCAAGTCTGGTGGCACCTACTCTTGGGCTTTTTGCTGTATCTCTTAATAGATATGAAATTGGCAATTCTATGTGCACAACACTTTGGACATTACATGATGTAAAATATGAAACCTACATGATCTTGCACCAAGATGGAATCTATTCATTGCCTCTTGAACAGTTAAAAATACCCACTGTAAAGGGCTAGAGAAGAAGGAATCTGATAGGAGAGGTGAGGAGACCATTGGAGAAAGGGGAGGAGGGGCAGCAGGAGGAGGTGATAGACAGGTGAGGAGATGAGGTAAGAGGTCACAGTGGGGAATTGAAGGAGGAGGAAGAAGAGGAGAAAAAAAATGACCAGAATTTGGAGAAATCGATATTCATTCCATCAGGTTGGAGACTACCTATCTTCCTGCCATCAAGTTGGAGGCCTCCTCTTCTGCCACGATGACGGTACTCTCAGGATGGAGGAGCAACATCTCATATTCTATCTACATAGCCTTAAACCTGTTGGCATGATCATCAATTTCTCCAACTCCCAATAATTTTGCTCCTTCCTTCTTCAATTCCCCTTATGTCTTCTCCTCACCTGCCTATCATCTCCCCCAGTGCCCCTCTTCCTTCCCTTTCTCTCATGGTCCACTCTCCTCTCCTATCAAATTCCTTCTTCTCCAGCCCTTTGCCTTTTCCACCCATCACCTCCCAGCTTCTTACTTCATTTTCCCTATCCCCCACCCATCTGGCTTCACCTATCACGCTCTAACTTGTCCTCTTCACCTTCCCCCATCTTCCTATTCTGGCATCTTCCCACTTGCTTTCCAAAACTGATGATGGGCCTTGGCCAAAAACATTGACAGTTCGTTCATTTCCATAGATGCCACCTAATCAGTTGAGCTCCTCCAGCATTTTGTGCAAGCTCTTCAGTACTTTTTATTTTGAAGGCAGCCAAAGCAGAATAATAGCTGTTCTGCTTTCTTCTAAAATTCAACTAAACAGCAATGCTGCCTTGCATGCAATTTTAAATCCATTTGTGTTCTTTCTCTCTCTTTAAGCCTCTCTGATTTGCAAACCACTTCCTCTATAGTTAAGTATTTTGCAGATTATTTTTTAATCAGCAAGGCAAGCCACACTCCTGAATACCCCCACGTGCTTCTGAAATAAAATCTAAATCTCTTCAATTTACAAAAAAGAAATTACTAAAATTTTGGCTCACAAAGCTACAGGATTATTTCTGTATTGGAGGGAAAATGTAATGACATACCCTCACAGTGTAAATAATTAATGTAACTGAGTCACTGTCTCTACAGCACAGCAGGATAATCTATCAAACAACACAGCACCATGATGCTAGTCAAAAGCCTGGACACAGGGCACAGGTTCTCCTTTATATTTCATCACAGCTAATTGCCAAGCTTGGCTATTCTATTGGAAATAGGGCTTATGGAGGAACCACCTACTAGCAATTTGGCCTCACCCTTTTGTTTTGGCAGCCCAAGTCAATATGTTTAATACCAGCTCCCATCCACATCCTCTGCAAAAACACAGCATGAAATCGATCAAATAGATATTTGAGAGTGCTCGGTTGATTTACGCTGCAAGGCACGTGTTAAAATGGGGGTTGTACCATTTCCAATAGGATAGCAACATAGGACAGCTTCAGACACTTGGATGCACAAGAGCTGAGAAGGCTGGCAACTTAAAGACGCACTCCCATAGCCGTCAGCAACACTCTACTGCTGTCACGAGGGAAGAAACTTCAGAGGAAAGAGAGAGAGGAGATAGATTATGGATATATTGATTGTGACAATTTTACAACTGCAAGTGAAGTGTAATAACAAACTAAATAATATTTTCATAAATCTCCTATTTATTCTTTAAAATTATTATAAAATTAGAAAATTTCGTTGTTGAATTACCTTCAAAGTAACCTTCACTTTCACAAAGCACATTAAAAGTACCAGTAAGTAATTCAAATTACTCATCTACAAGCAGTGTGTGCCTTTCCACCATCATGATAATTACAACAGAATATCAAATAGTTTAGAAAATGAAACAAAAAATGTACAATGCACGAGTGAAGATTTTGCAGCTTACATAGCTCGCCTGGTAAAGTGCCCCTGGAGAGAGAAATGCTACACGTGTTTCACACAGACCTCTCACTATGTGGCTTGGCAACAATTCAGCTTGTTTTACACACTGCTCTGTTCCCTTTTAACCTCAATTTCCTGAATGAGTTGAGGTTGAATGTGGCAATAGAGGAATATTTATATAATTAATGGGCTCTGGTGAAAATGCCACTGAAGGTCTTTCAAGCCATCATTATGATCAATGCTAACTCTTGTTTAGTTTTTTCAGATTTCAGTCAGCAATGCACATGTTGTATTCCTAGCAAGTTTCAGAGTTACCAATTTTCTCATCAAATATGATTTGAGGAGACTATAGCATTTGCAGGAGGCCAAAGGTCAAGAAAGACCTTTACCATGGACACAATGAGTTTCAACTTCATGAATCCTTTTCCTGCACTGCAAAGCAGTCATCTCTCTGACACAGTGGTGTCAACAAAACAACCTCTCCCTCAATGTTGCAAAAACGAAGGAGCTGGCTGGGGATTACAGGAGGAATGGAGACAGACTAACCACTACAGACCTCAATGGATCTGAGGTTGAGAGAGTGAACAGCTTTAAGTTCCTCAGCATCCACGTCACCGAGGATCTCACGTGGTCTGTACATATCAGCTGTGTGGTGAAAAAGGCACTACAGCGTCTCCTTCACCTCAGACGGATGAAGAAGTTTGGTATGGGCCCCCAGATCCTAAGAACTTTCTACAGGGGCACAATTGAGAGCATCCTGACTGGCTGCATCACTGCCTGGTTTGGGATCTGTACCTCCTTCAATCGCAAGACTCTCCAGAGAGTGGTGCAGATAGCTGATGCATCTGTAGATGTGAACTTCCCACTATTCAGGATATTTACGAAGACAGGTGTGTAAAAAGGGCCCAAAGGATCATTGGGGACGCAGGTACCCCAATCACACACTGTTCCAGCTGCTATCATCCGGGAAATGGTACGGCAGCATAAAAGCCAGGACCAACAGATTCTGGGACAGATTCTTCCACCAGGCCATCAGACTGATTAATTCATGCTGACACAACTGTATTTCTATGTTATATTGCTGTACATACTATTTATTATAAATTACTATAAATTGCACATTCAGACGGAGACAGCATAAAAATTTTACTCATGTATGTGAAGGATGTAAGTAATAAAGTCAATTCAATTCAATTCAATTCAAGGAAACCCAAACTATATCCCACACTATGTCATGCCAGGTAGCCATTTCTGGTAGCTATCTAAAACGGATCTTAAACCTTACATACAGTGTGCAAATAAGGAGTTTACAGACTACTTTAAAATTGATTTTGAATGGGTGGAAGTAGCTGGGGATGCACCATCATCAGCTGTGAGTTAAAAATTTTATTTAAACATATTTCTTGTACAGCAGGAATAGCTCCCCCTAACCTCAACCCTAGATGGTACATTTATCATGGTTGCACACGCTGTACCGCTGACCAAATGCTTTACCTCCCCAATCTTCAGAATTTAGTTTACTTTTACTGGAAAGCAACTTGAAATTTCACTTGGTAAAAATAAATGTTAAAATAACTGAAGACATGGTATTCTATTCCAACATGTGAATTTGACTTCACTGGTCAAAAGCTACCAACGTGTATACTCATTGCTACTCTCTGTCTCCTGTCTTAGCCATTGTTTTGACCAGATGAATCTTGAGTTTTGATCACAGCCAAAACCCACTGTTGGAGACTACTGAAGGCATTTGTCAGGTCTATACAGATAATATTCTTAGATAGTTCCATGGTCACTACTCCAGTCACTTGTCAACATATTCAATAAGATTCATCTGGAATGATCTACCCTTTCCATATTATGTACACCAAAGTTCAGGGTTTATTTATCTTTAAGAGGCTGAGTGATCCATAAGGACAAACCTTGAACTACTGCCCAGCAAAAAAAAACATCTGTTTCCTTCAATGGTTCCTGTTGTTCAACAGTGACAACACCTTTCAGGATATTTTGATAGTTGTATTAGGCATTGATCAATGGAGGTATTATTTTTAAAACTGATTCTTAATGCCTTTCACAAGACATTATCAACTATAACTTGACCTTGACAGAAAACAAATAAAACTGCAGATACTGGAATCTGAAACACTGAAATAATGAAAGGACTCAATTAATCACACAGTATTTCTGGAAGGAGAAATCCAGTCACTTCAAGTCAGCAATCGTTCCTCAGAACAGTTATGAGGATGAACACACACAAAATGCAGGAGAAACCCAGCAAGCCAGGCGGCATCTATAGAGAGGAAGATGCCATCAATGATTCAGGCCAAGGCCCTTCATCAGACTGTAAAGGAAGGGGGCAGAAGCCAGAATTATTACATGAAGAGGAGGGGGAAGGAATACAAGTTGGTAGGTGACAGGTAAGACCAGGTGAGTGAGAAGTTGGGTCGATGGGGGAAGAGGGATGGAGCAACAGGCTAGGAGGTGATAGGTGAACGAGATGAAGGGATGAAGGAGAGGACACTGGATGCAAGAAAAAGTGAAGAAAGAAGGGAACTAGAGGGAGGTGAGGGGCTGGAGTGAAGGGGTGAGAGGGTACCAGAATAGGGACCAAATAAAGAGAGAAGTTAAAGACATCAATGTTTATGCCATCAAGTTGGAACCTACCCAGGTAGAAATTGAAGAAATTCTAAGAGTGGACTTCTAGTCCAAAATACTTAATCTGAAGCATCGAGATAAAGGGTCCCAACCAAAAAAGCCAGCTGCTAATTTCCCTTCACAGAGGCCACCTGAGTTCCTCCAGCAGCTGGCCTTCTGCTCCACATTCTAGCACTTGCAGTCTCCCGTGCCTTCAAAACCTTGCTCGAAGTGGCAGGTTTAAATATGGAATGTAAAGAAAGCAGTGAGACAGAAAATTCCAGAGAATTTGAACTTGAGAGGGACATTAGGATCGCATGTGCCCTTTGTTTCACAGAATCCTGGTTAACCCCATCCGTACCGGATGCAGTGATTCAGATCGACGGGTTTACTATACACAGTCAGGATAGATCTATAGGATCTCTCAAAAGCAGAGGTGGAGTGTGCCTCATGATCAACTCTTCTTGGTGTACAAATAGATCAGTGCTGTCCCAATTCTGCTCACCAGACCTGGAATAACTAGCAGTAAAGTGCTGTTCTTTTTACCTACCATGGGAGTTCTCTGGGGTCATTCTGGTAGCAGTTTACATTCCACCTCAGGCCAATGTCAAGCAGGCTTCAGATGATCTGAGTAATAGGGTCAACATGCATGAAACAGCACACCCTAATGCCTTCACCATCGTTTTGGGAGATTTTAACCAGGCCAGTCTGAAAAGATCACTAAGCAATTACCATCAACAAATCTCTTGCAATACCAGAGGAAACAACATAGTGGACCATTGCTACACCACCATCAAGAATGCCTGCCATACTATTCCACGCCCTCACTCCAGGAAGTCTGATCACCTGGCTGTACTTCTACTCCCTGAGTATAGGCAGAGACTGAAGACTGCAGCACCAGCAGTGAGGACCAAGAAGGTATGGACAAGAGAGGCACAGAAGCGCCTACAGGACTGCTTTGAATTGGTGAACTGGACTGTATTCAGAGATGCAGGACAAACCTAGATGAGTATGCTGCAGTTGTTACCGACTTCATTAAAACCTGTGTGGATGAGTGTGTGCCCACAAAGACTTACTGTACATTCCCAAGCCAAAAGCCATGGATGAACCAGGAGGTACATCGTCTGCTGATGAGTCAAGTATGGCAACCCAGGCCTGTACTAGAAAACCAGGTATGATTTGCAGAGGGCTATTTCAAGGGCAAAGAGACAATTTCGAAAGAGGATGGAGGTGACACTGAATGCACAGTAATTCTGGCAGGGTCTGCAAGACATTACTTCTTACAAAGCGAAACCCAATAGCATGAATGGCAGCGATGTTTCACTGCCAGATGAACTCAACACCTTCTATGCCCACTTTGAAAGGGAGAAACAACTACAGCTGTGAAGATCCCTGCTGCACCCGATGACCCTGTGATCTCTGTCTCAGAGGCCAATGTTAGACTGTCTTTAAAGAGAGTGAACCCTCGCAAGGCAGAAGGTCCTGATGGAATACCTGGTAAGGCTCTGAAAACCTGTGCCAACCAACTAGCGGGAGTATTCAAGGACATTTTCAACCTCTCACTGCTACAGGTGGAAGTTCCCACTTGCTTCAAAAAGGCAACAATTCTACCAGTGCCTAAGAAAAAAAATATGGTCTGCCTTAATGATTAAAGCCCAGTAGCACTCACATCGACAGTGATGAAATGCTTTGAGAGGTTGGTTATGACTAGACTGGACTTCTGCCTCAGCAAAGACCTGGACCCACTGCAGTTTGCCTATTGCCACAGTAGGTCAATAGCAGATGCAATCTCAGTGACTCTCCACATGGCTTTAGACCACCTGAATAGCACAAACACCTATATCAGGATGCTGTTCATTGACTATAGCTCAGCATTTAATACTATCATTCCCACAATCCTGATTGAGAAGTTGCAGAATCTGGGTCTCTGTACCTTCACTTGCAATTGGATTCTCGACTTCATAACTGGAAGACCACAGTCTGTGTGAATTGGTGATTCACCAATTCACCGACAATCAACACTGGTGCACCTCAGGGCTGTGTGCTTAGCCCACTGCTCTACTCTCTACATACACATGACTGTGTGGCTAGGCATAGCTCAAATACCATCTATAAATTTGCTGATGATACAACCATTGTTGGTAGAATCTCAGGTGGTGACAACAGGGTGTACAAGAGTGAGATATGCCAGCTAGTGGAATGGTGCCACAGCAACAACCTGGCACTCAATGCCGGTAAGACAAAAAAGCTGATTGTGGACTTCAGGAAAGGTAAAGTGAAGGAATACATACCAATCCTCATAGAGGGATCAGAAGTGGAGAGAGTGAGCAGCTTCAAGTTCCTGGGTGTTAAGATCTCTGAGGATCTAACCTGGTCCCAACATATCGATGCAGTTATAAAGAAGGCAAGACGGTGGCTATACTTTATGAGGAGTTTAAGGAGATTTGGCAAGTCAACAAATACACTCAACAACTTCTATAGTTGTACCATGGAGAGCATTCTTACAGGCTTCATCATGTCTGGTATGGGGGGGCCATTGTACAGGACCAAAAGAAGCTGCAGAAGGTTGTAAATCTAGTCAGCTCCATCTTGGGTACTCGTCTAAGTACCCAGGACATCTTTAGGGGGCGGTGTCTCAAAAAGGCAGCGTCCATTATTAAAGACCTCCAGCACCCAGGGCATGCCCTTTCCTCACTGTTACCATCAAACAGGAGGTACAGAAGCATTGAATGCACACTCTCAGCGATTCAGGAACAGCTTCTTCCCCTCCACCATCCGATTCCTAAATGCACATTGCATCTTTGGGCACTACCTCACTTTTTAAAAAAATATACAGTATTTCTGTTTTTGCACGTTTTAAAAAATCTATTCGACACATGTAATTGATTTACTTGTTTATTGATTATTATTATTATTTTTGTTTTTTTCTCTCTGCAAAATTATGTATTGCATTGACCTGCTGCTGCTAAGTTAACAAATTTCATGTCATGTGCCGATGATAATAAACCTGATTCTGATTTTTTTTTAAAAACACTAGTGATTTCTGTGTGTCACTGCAAATAATGTGCAAAGAACTGGACATAAGAAAAGGCCCGATGTGCAAGACCGTAGATATGAGGATTAAAACCAGGACTGATACTCCACCTTAACAAAATGCATTGAAAATATGGAGCAAGAGGTTGAGGATTGTGATAATTAAGTAGTCTGGAAAAAATGGCTCCTCTTATTTCTGTCTTTGCATTGACACTGTTTGGCTCCCCAGAAATCTAGGCGGCATGCTAGCACAACGCTTTACAGTACAGGCGACCCCTGGTTCAATTCCCACCACTGTCTGTAAGGAGTTTGTACATTCTCCCTGAGACCGTGTGGGTTCCTTCCAAGTGCTCCAGTTTCCTCCCACATTCCAAGCACCTACCAGTTGGTAGGTTTACTGATTATGGTAAATCATCCTGTGATTAGGCTATAGTTAAATAGGGGGATTGACGGGGCCAGAAGGGCTATTCCACACTGTGGGCCAATAGATAAATATATCAATCTACTCAAGCATTGATTAAAAACAACTAGAGGTGAATATTTAGCCTGGTGAGCTAAAGCTGCAAGATAGATTGTAACACATCAGCAACTCAGCTCAGTATTAAATGGAATACAGAAGCTGCAAAGAGCATAGCTCAGATAAACAGGGACAGAATGTATGGGAGGAATAATCTGTGAATTAGTTTTGTCTTTTGTATGTAAATCATCTTGCTTCTGTTAACTATTCAATACTAAACAACTAATAAGAACATAGAGGATTGAATGATGAGAGGGTCGATAGGATGTCTTTTCATTGAGGAGCCAAGGATGGACACTTGGATTTCTGAAATAACTGTGCCAGTACAGGAAAGAAGCATTGGCTTCCAGTACACAAATTATAATCATGTGGCATTCCAATCCCATAACTGATTTTGACTCCACTGATCAAATGCCACCAGTCCAAAATGCCTACTAGCCAACCGTTTGGCCCCATAGAAGAGGACGGTGTGGTCAAAGAGGTCAGGAAGGATATGGAGAGATGGGGCAGTGTAGTCATGGTCAAGCAACATGTCATTTTTGACGCTATATCAGCAATCCATTCAAACAAGCAAGATGAACATTGTTTGTAATTATACCTGCTTTTGGTATTAGTGGCAGGAATACTATATTTATGTGTCAGAGCAAATTTGAATGCACCCAATGCATAAAGTTTTTAAACATTTTCTGTATTTATATTAAACTCATTTCTGTTTCCAAGCACTGTACTAAATTGATTGTTCAGCTGAAAACGGAGTCCTGTCTGTCACTGACCAGCAGACATTGTAAATTTACAAATCTGCTTGCAACGGATCCCCTGAGAAAACAAATTCATCTTCACTATCATCGAAATCGAGTATCAGAACTGACTACAATTTTTTGGCTCATGTTCTGCATATATTTAGTTCAAGTAACTATAGATGAATTTCTACGGTTTAATCTTTCATTAACAGCTGTAGCCCTCAGTTCCCTGAACTGTATTTTCATGATTGCAACACTGCAAGACAATTCTATGAATTTGCACGTGGAACTGTGAGATAAAACTACAGCTTTGGAAGTCTGAGTAAGAAGCTATGAAATGCTTCTTCAAACCACAATCGCATTTGCATAAGAGGCTTTATTTATTTAAAAAAACTCACTGTTCCCCAACTTATATTAATCTTGAGGAAATACTATAATTTCTTGATATTATGTAGTTGAATATATAGCAAAGGTAAGAACTATCTGAAGTTCAAAGTGATTTTATTATCGAAGTATATATATGTCTCCACATACAACCCGGAGATCCTCTTGTGGGCAGACACAGTAAATCCAGGAAACAATAGAATCATTGACAGACTGCACTTAGCAGGACAGACAGACAATCAATGTGCAAAACACAACAAATTGTGCAAATACAAAAGAGAAAATAAGACCAAGAAATAAATAAACAATAAATATCGAGAACATGAGATGAAGAGTCCTTGAAAGTGAGCCCATAGATTGTGGGAATAGTTCAGTGATGGGGCGAATGAAGTTATCCCCACTGGTTCGGGAGCCTGATGACTGAAGGGTAATAACTGTCCCTGAACCTGGTGGTGTGGGCCCTGAGGCTCCTGATGGCATCATCATGGTGAGAGCATGGCCTGGGTGGTGGGAGTCCTTGATAATGGATGCTCCTTGTGACGGTGTTCTGTGTAAATATGCTCAATGGCGGGGCAGGCTTAACCCACAATGGACTGGGCCGTATCCACTACATTTTGTAGGATTTTCCGTTCAATGGCATTAGTGTTTCCATAGCAAGCTGTGGTGTAACCAGTCAGTATAATCTCCACTACACACCTACAGAAATTTGTCAAAGGTTTAGATATCATGCCAATTTTTTGCAAACTCCTAAGGAAATAGAGGTGCTGCCATGCTTTCTTTGTAATTGCACTTGCGTGCTGGGCTCAAGACAGATCATCTGAAACAATAACACCAAGGAATTTAAAGTTGCTCAAACTCTCCACTTCTGACGCCCTAAGATCATAAGAGCAGAATTAGGCCATTCACCCCATCAAGTCTTTCCCACCAATCCATCATGGCTGATCCCGGATCCCACTCAATCCCATACACCACCCTTCTCACTATATCCTCTGATGCCCTGACCGATCAGGAAATATCAACTAACGCCTTAAATGTACCCATGGACTTGCCCTCCACTGCAGTCTGTGGCAGAGCATTCCACAGATTCTCTACTCTCTGACTAAAAAAGTTCATCCTTGCCTCTGTTCAAAAAGGTCATCCATCAATTTTGAGGCTATGCCCTCTAATTCTGGATACCCCCACCATAAGAAACATCTTCTCCACACCCACCCTATCTAGTCCTTTCAACATTCAGTAGGTTTCAATGAGTTCCCCTCCCCGCATTCTCCTAAATCCCTGGGAGTACAGGCCCAAAGCTGCATAATGCTCCTCATATGTTAACACATTCATTCCCAGAATCATCCTCATGAGCCTCCTCTGGACTCTCTCCATTAATAACACATCTTTCTGAGATATGGGACTCAAAACTATGACTAGAGTCTTATGAAGGCTCAGCATTATCTCCTTGCCTTTATACTCTATTCCCCATGAAAGAAATGCCAACATTGCATTTGCTTTTTTTACCACAGACTCAACCTGTAAATTAACCTTTTGGGATTCTTGCATGAGGACTCTCAAGTCCCTGAGCATCTCTGATGTTTGAACCTTCTCCCTCCGATGAGGACTGGTTCACTGACCTCTGGTTTCCTCCTCCTGAAGTCAATATTTAGCTTCTTGGTCTTGCTGACAATTTGAGTTAGAGTTGGTTGTTTTGGCATCACTCAGACAGATTTTCAGTCTCCCTCCTATATGCTGATTCATCACCACCTTTGATTCTGCCTACGACAGTGGTGTCGTCAGCAAACTGAATATATGCAAACCCCATTTACAGTCATTTTGTTCTTACAGAAATTACAAATCACTGCCCATGAAACAGACTGCTTTGTTTAGGAACACAATTTCCACCACCACCTAACACTGGGCAATTTATCAGGTCAACACAACTAATCCTGAGAGTCAGAGCACCAGGCACATAAATAGATCCTTTAGTTCATCTAGTCTGTGTTGTCCTGTTCTTCTGCCGCGTCACACCTATTTACACCCACACCATGGCCCTCCCTCCCCCTCTCATCCATGTACCCATCCAAACTTCTCTTAAATATTATAATTGAACCCACCTCTACCACTTCCATTAGCAACTCATTCCACCTTCTGAATGAAGATCCCCTTCTGATTCTCCTTAAGTATCTCAGCTTTCACCCTAAACCTATCACACAAACAAAATGCTGGAGGAACTCAGCAGGCCAGACAGCATCTATGGAAAAGAGTACAGTCGGCGTTTTGGGCTGAAACCCTTCGGCAGGACAATGCCTACCCTAAACCTAACACCATTTGTTCTGACGAAGGGTCTCGGCCCGAAACGTCGACAGCGCTTCTCCCTATAGATGCTGCCTGGCCTGCTGTGTTCCACCAGCATTTTGTGTGTGTGGCTTGAATTTCCAGCATCTGCAGATTTCCTTGTGTTGACCATTTATTCTAGTCCTGCAAGAAGGGGGAAATATCTGCATACAATCACCAATTTATGTCTCTCATAATTTTCTATACCTCAATAAGATCTTTTGTAAACACTTTGATGTACAAAATTAAGCTACAATGACAATATTTGAACACTAATAGTGTATAGGAAAATTGATACACTAACCGAGCAATTCAGAAAACAAGATAATTGCTTATTCATGTCTATATTTTCTCCAAGCCTATTGATCTCAAAAGCCTACGTAGCAAGTTGCTTGAGAAAGTAACTTAAAATAGTGTTGTATTTTTGGCTCCTTGTTGTAATGTTCCTCACTCTGCAAATTATCTCTTTACTTATTCTCTGCTTAATCTTCCTACATCCCATATTTCCTCCTCTTGCAGTTAGGACCACAATTCCTTATCTCACCTTTATATTAAATAACTGAGGTTTGTTAGTCTAAGTAACTTTTTTTAATAATCTCACACTTTTAGCCTTTTCTGATAAATTACAGTAAATTGGACAATAAAGCTGCTCTGCCCAGATCACTAAATCAATCATTAACTTCTAAGGCAGCTACAGAGGTCACTTACATGATATAATGAAACATGTAATATCTTAAAAGCATTGATTTACAGCAGGAATACACCCTGAAACTCTCAGCTGAGATTAGAAGCTATTTAAATTGTTTTGTAAAGCATATCACTCAAGAGAGTGACCAAAATCTATAGCTTAGACATTTTGGATAATAATGGATCTTTGAGAATTAGATGACATTAGTACAGCTGTAAAGGTCAAATTGCATCACGAACCATCACTGTGAAGCTTAAGATAACAAGTCATCTGAAACCTTTATGGCCTAAAGTATAGGGCATCTTGCATTTTCTAATCCTTGTGGAAGTCACTTCTGAATCTGTTAGCATATGTAGAGTGAATACACATTTCCATAATTAGCCTACAAAATAAGGCCCCCCCCCCTCCCGAGAAACATGATCCAACAAATCTTTTCAGGGTCAAAGATCAACAGGTTACCCTAGGAATATATTAGTGAATTGCTGATATAGATCAACAAAATATTTCTGAAGTAATTATGCCAATCACTAAACACTTGTTTAGCACTTGGTGATAATTTGGGAAATGGAATTTGTTTCACAAAGTATATCACATTGTATCGATGTCTTCCTTGCAAGCAGAATAAATTGTGTTTATAGATGATTTAGGAAGTGTATTGATTAAATGCTATGGAAGTATAAAGAATCCTTCTCCCGTTTGCTTCATGCTTTTGTGTGCCTGTTCCAAGTCCCCATAATGAAATATTACAGTCAGCAGCTGCTTTATTAAGTACAGGAGGTACCTAATAAAGTGGCTACTGTGTGGTATTTCTGTATGTTCACGATCGGCTGCTGTAGCCCCTCCACTTCAAGGTTTGATGTGTTATGTGCTGAGAGATGCTCTACTGTTATGACACGTGATTAGTTGAGCTGCTGCCTCCATCCTGCCAGCTTGAGCAAGTCCGACCTCTCTCATTACCGACGCTCGTGGAACTGCTGCTCACACCCTTCTCTGTAAACTCTGGCGACTGCTGCGCATCAAAATCCCAGATTAGCAGTTTCTGAAATACTCCAACCACCCCAACTGGCACCAACATTCGTCCCATGGTCATGGGCACCGAGATCATATTTCCTCCCCATTCTGATGCTTGGTCTGAACAACAGAACCTCTGGACCGTGTGCTCACGCTTCTATGCACTGAGTTGCTCATTTACATATCCAGCAGGTGTACCTAATAAAGTGGCCATTGAGTGAGATACCCAGATACAAACATGGAGGTGTTAAAACATCAGCAGTGAGGGCTGAGCGAATCAGTTTGAACCCCTTTTCACGGATATCCAAAAACCAAGTGTTCCACTGCATCACATTCAATAGCAACAAACCACGTGTTATAACATAAACCAAAGGACTGTCATAAAAAGGGATTTAGATTCACAGCCACGCCATCTCAACCGAAGAGACACAAAAGCTACTTCCTTAAAATTACAATATGAATGTATATATTCTTCTTCACAACATCGAGTGTTTAAAAACAGTCAGAAAAGGAAAATGCCTCTGGAATGCTGCAGGTTTGAAAGTAAAATCAAATCAAATGGGAAGCCAGCAAAATAGCTGTGATGTGAAGCAGAGAGCAAGCCAGCAGCCTCGTTCTCATCACAGTATTAACGCTCGCTTGCAGTACACTGACAAGTTACAAATGACATCATTACAGGTTTCACTTCTGACCACGGAAAAGATTATTCAATATGCAGGTGCAGCTTCTGAAGGTTTAAGAATTAGCAATGAAATGAGCCAGGGCACTGAGAAGCTCAATTCAAATTACGTGTATCATACGTATTCCAGCAGTCTAAATTGAAGCCAATGTACACTGGTTTGAGATTCCTTCTCTCCTTCAATAAAGCTTGCTATTCTTTATGATGATCAACTCCAGTTAATCACGACTTCAGATTGTTTTCTCTTCAGAAAAGAAACACCAAAGGGGGAAAAGAAAGTAAAAGCCCCATCAATAAATGTAAACCTCGTGCCAAGATGAGGCCACTCTCAGGGTGGAGGAGCAACACCTTATATTCCTTCAGGATAGCCTTCAACCTGATGGCATGAACATCGACTTCCCCTTCGAGTAAAAAGTCCCCTCCCCCCCCCACTTCCTCTATTCCCCATTCTGACCTTTTATCTCTTCTCAACTGTCAATCACCTCTCCCTGGGTCCCCTCCTCCTTGTCTTTCTCCTTTGGTCCACCCTCCTCTCCTATCAGATTCCTTCTTCTCCAACCCTTGACCTCCACCCCCCCCCAACCTGGCTTCACCTTCCAGCTAGCCTTCCCCTCTCCCCACCTTTTTATTCTGATATCTCCCCCTTTCCTTCTCAGTGCAGAAGGGTCTCAGCCTGAAATGTCAGCTGTTGATTCATCTCATGGACGCTGCCTGACCTGCTGAGTTCCTCCTGCATTTTATGTGTGTTGCCCTTAATTTTCAGAATCTGCAGACTTCCTCGTGTTTACAAATATAAATTCATCCTTTCTTATCCAAAATAATAGTTGTTCGCTTTCAGTACCTATTTTACATAATACCTATACGCAAAACTATTAATTTCTAATGGAATACCACAACTTGTCTCTTAAAAAAATAAGGACTAACCAATCAGGAGGGACAGATGACGGGGATATAAATAACACTGAACCAGACATGCTCAGGCATCATCCCTGATGAAGATGGCAGAGTTTGTCATCAAAACATCAGTTATAATCAATACTTGTACCCAGCTGGAAGCCCAAGAAGAGTTTATTTGTTTAATTCGTAATTAATGTTCTATGCATTTTCACAACTTTCCCAAACAATCTGGTCAATCAGAATTTTACACAGAATGCGGTGTGAGATTATCTCCTTAAAAACAAAGACAAAGGTAATTCCATATCAAAATTATTCAAGCAAAAAAAGATGCTCAACATATTCCTTAGAATTATATCTTTTATCTATTACACTACAGAGACATTAACTATACATTTTTTATGGAACTATTATTTATTCCACAACAATTTAATTCACTTTGGTTCTATTTTATTTATTCCTATTTATGTAACTATTGCATAGGTCTGCTGTGTTCATTATGGTAATTTTTGGCAATAGGAGATTACGACTTGTATTATGCTGTTGCAAATGGCTTGGGCTGCAACCCTCTCTGTCATTGGCCAAAGCACTGGAAAGGAAAAAAAATAGTTGATGTTGTATCAAGGAGATAATATAGATGGAGAATGGAGATAAAGATCCAGATAGAGTGGATATAGAGAGGATGTTTCCTATGGTAGGAGAGTCCAGAATCAAAGGGTACAGCCTCAGAAAGCATGGAGGTCCCTTAGAACAAAGATGAGGAGGAATTTCTTTAGCTCGAATGTGGTGAATTGCCACAGGTAGTTGTGTAGGCCAAGTCCATACGACCATAAGACATAGGAGCAGAGTTAGGCCATTTGGCCTAATGAGTCTGCTTTGCCATTCAGTGATAGCTGATCCATTTTTTCCCCTCCTCAGCCCCACTCCCCAGCCTTCCCGTAACTTCTGATGCCATGTACAATCAAAAACCTATTAATCTTTGCCTTAAATACACCCAATGACCTGGCCTCCACAGCTGCCATCCTCTGGCTAAAGAAATTTCTCCGTATCTCTGTATTAAATTGATGCCCCTCTATCCTGAGGCTGTGCCCACCTGTCCTAGACTCCTCCACCATGGGAAACATCCTTTCCACCTCTACTCTGTCTAGGCCAGGGGTCGGCAACGTTTACCACTGAAAGAGCCAATATGGACCCATTTCCCACAGAAAAGAAAACACTGGGAGCCACAAAATGAAATAACACTGCATACAACGGGTTTTTTTTTTTGCCTTTATGCTATGTATAAACAAACTATAATGTGTTGCATTTATGAAATTGATGAACTCCTGCAGAGAAAACGAAATTACATTTCTGCATGCAACAAAAACATTTTGAACTCCGAAAAAAAGACGTTGGGTTGAAGGTTACTCCGTAGGTAGCCTACCTTGGATCGAAGAATTAAAAGAAAGCGCGCACTGGCGGGTGTCAGGCATTGGCAGTTGTGATGTATATTAATAGCGATAAAAAACACGTTGTAGCGGTGTAGCGCTACACGCAGCGCTAAAATAAAGACTGCAGTCAAAGATAACTTTATCCGAACTAAACAGCCTTGCTTTAAAGCCTCCCTCAACCCGCCCCCCGTGGGCGCGGATGCTCCAAAAGACACGTACTCACAAACCCCCGTAGGCTATCTCCCTTAGTCGGAACGGTGGCTAATTCGGAGCCGGTTCGGATGTGCCAGGAAACGGTGTCTCCGCAAAGTTTTCATATTGTACAAGATCACCATAATCTTCAAATTTCGAATTACATTTCAAAAGCTAACAAACCACGGGGAGCCGCATCACAGAGATCAAAGAGCCGCATGTGGCTCTGGAGCCGCAGGTTGCCGACCTCTGGTCTAGGCCTTTCAACATTCAAAAGATTTCAATGAGATCCACCCCTTATCCTTCTAAGTTCCAGCGAGTACAGACCCAGAGCCATCAAACATTCCTCCTATGATAACCCTTTCATTCCTGTAATCATCTTTGTGAACCTTCTCTGAACCCTCTCCAATGCCAGCACATCTTTTCTTAGATAAGGAGCCCAAAGCTGTTCCCAATACTCAAGGTGAGGCTTCACCACTGCCTTATAAAGCCTCAGCATCACATCCCTGCTCCTGTATTCTAGACCTCTTGAAATGAATGCTAACATTGTATTTGCCTTCCTCATCACTGACTCTACCTGCAAGTTAATATTTAGGGTGTTCTGCACAAGGACTCCCAAGTCCTTTTGCATCTCAGATTTCTGGATTTTCTCCCCGTTTAGAATATATCTGCACATTTATTTCTTCTACCAATGTACATGACCATGCATTTTTCCAACATTGTATTTCATTTGCCACTTCCTTGCCCATTCTCCTAATCTAAGTCCTTCTGCAGCTTATCTGTTTCCTCAACACTACCTGCCCCTCAAACAATCTTCACATCATCTGCAAACTTGGCAACAAAGTCACCTATTCCATCATCTAAATCACTTATATACCGCATAAAAAGTGGTCCCAACACCGACCCTTACGGAACACCTGCAGACAATACCCAAGTCATTAGGTATATTTAAAGCTAAGCTTGATAGGTTCTTGATTAGTAAGAGTGTTAAAAGTTATGGACCAAAGGCAGGAGAATTGGGTTGAGAGGAATAATAAACCAGCCATGATATAATGGTCTGTTCCGGCATCTTAGAAGGTATTAATACACAGTTCATTTGCATCTCTATAATCCAACTGAATCCTAAAACTACCTTCACTCTCACAATTCAGTATGCTGAATGCCAATCTATTGATAGCCACAAGGTAAAATGAGGCATCTGTTATGCTGGGACAAGAACCTCTAGCTGATGAATTGCTCTGCAAAAGAGGTATTCGGAAAAGGACTGGAAAAGCGAGCTCTTTTCTCTTATAAGTGTGCAAAACAAGAATGAATGCCTTGTGTGCATGAGCATTTTACTTCAAACCCATCTTCTGCACCATGAGCAACCAACAACAGCAAGCAAAGGATGCTCCATTTTGTCAAAGGACGATATTCTAGAAATGGCCCTACGGATTATGAATTGTACTCATGTGGGTATACTTTATTTCACAGCATAGGCTAAGACTTTAAATGAAGTGGAAAAGGCTTTATTCCTTTGACAGTTAGCTGATGGCCCATCTAAAGCCTGTGCTTGTCGGTAAACTAAATAGACCAGCAGATATTCACGTTGTAGTTTCAATCAGACCTCTGCTTAATCAAAAAACATGCCCTTCAATGTTGGGTTCACCTGAGCAATATTCAATTGCAGACCGCCAGCTGACTGCTAGCTCCTGCATTGTTAGCATGACATCTGTCAGGAAGTGATAAAAGTGGGGGATGGGAGAGTAACATTAAAAAATATTTTCAGCAAATAAATTATAAGGATTTTTATTCATCATTGGCACAAGTATCTCCTAGCTTGATGGTTCAGCTACCGATGAATTGTTTTTTGTTCAGATTATATTCAATTTTGATCAAACCAAATATACTATCAAAATACAAAGTTCATAATAAGCTCTGTGCAAGGTTCATTTAAAATACTTGTAAAATTGTCAGGTAAATCCACCATAATAGAGCAAGTGTAGTGAAGTGTCCAAAATAACATAACTGGGGATAGGAGAGTCGTGCAAATGTTAACTAAATGGGACTAACATTATAGCTGTAGGCTGAAGAATCGCACTGGTAGGAGGACTGCGGAGACCATGTTATCTCCTGCCCCCTCTATTCTTTAAGAATAAAAGCATTGTACCAAATCCAGTCAATGACATAAATCTGGGTCAGTGTTAAACGTTAATCCCTTAGTAGAATCACCTGGCCTCCTTTGTATATTAACATGTTACTCTGAGGCAACACAAGCACTGAATAATTAATGCACTAAGTGCATTTAGAGAAAACAGCTTTATCACACGCCAGGCCTTTAACCAAATAAACGGGTATTTGCGGCACTCAGCAGTCAGGAGGGCAACTCTTTGCCATCTTTAATACCAAGATTTTTCATAATTAGAATACTTCAGCCGCATTGTGATATTTAATGTTTTGAAGGGATGACTCCAGCATGGTGACAGTGAGCTCAAGACTTTGCAACTTTCAGTAGCAGCTGTCAGCAGGCAGCCATTAAAAACACATCGGGAGCAAATTGTGTATTGGTCAGTGTTAATATACTGTGGTTCTCGTCAGAAACAGAAAATACATGGTACGAAATAGATTGGGGCACCACGGTGGTGTAGTAGTTAGCTCGATGCTATTAGAGTTTGGGGTGTCGGGAGTTCAGAGTTCAATCTGGCGTCCTCTGTGAGCAGTCTGTATCTCCTCCCTGTGGAATGCGTGTGTTTCCATGGGTGTTCGTTCCCATTTACTCCCACAGTCCAAAGACATGAGTTAATGGGTTAATTGTCCTGTGATTAGGCTAGGGTTAAATCAAGAGTTGCTGGGTGACATGGCATGAAGGGCAGGAAGGGCCTATTCTGTGCTGTATCTCGAAATAAATAAATACAGAACAAAAATCAGAAATTAAGGTTCAATCTCATTTGTGCTTTTGAACCAGAAAGTGTCTTCCACACCAATACTCTGAAATTATAGTTTTTATATCATGCTTTAGAAGACTGATGGCATCGATGGGTACTATACAATCAGCATGGCATATCATCAAGAACCTGTGTGGAACCTGCAGCTTGATATCAGCTGTCGATGTAATAATGGACCTTTCCTCTCAATGCACTCTCTCTCTAGCATTTTAGAGAACATGAACTAGAATTCATCATCCTCTGGAGCATCTGTTAAAAAGCGAAACATGAGAGGTCGAACATCTGACATTTAGCAAAGAACACATGTAGGCTGATCGTATCTACCTTGGTCTAAGGGAGAATTGCTTCAAACTGACTGAACATGTGTATGAAAACTCTCAAATTTAATAACACATAATAGAAAATTGCAACAGACTACTGCATACTCATCCAAAGGCACCTTTGCAAGGAGGTTACCATTTTAAACTTTATCTGCATTTATATATTGTCAGAAAATACTCAGATCCCACAAGAGTTCACCTGAAGTCCTGCCCAATAACGTATGCATATAGTAGACCTTCGTTAGTCTCAATAGATCATGGATTTGCGCCTTGGAAAGTTTCCAGGGTGCAAGCCTGGGCAAGGCTATTTTTATGGAAGACTGGCAGTTGCCCAAACTGCTAGTCTCCCCTCTCCACGCCACCGATGTTGTCCAAGGGAAGGGCATTGGGACCCATACAGCTTGGCACCGGTGCCGTCACAGAGCAACGTGTGGTTAAGTGCCTTGCCCACGGACACACACGCAAGCCTCAGCCAAGGCTTGAACCGGCGACTTTCAGATCACTAGACGAACGCCTTAACCAGTTGGCCACGCGCCAACACCCAATAAAGTACCTGGTATTCAATAGATGTATTCCAGATGAGACCTTATAACACCCTGAATTTTCTTACTAGAATTAATTTCAAAGTCAATCACTTCATACTTTGGCCTAGAAAAGATACCAGAGGATTGCGCTAGTTCAGGCCTGTGGAGAACAAACTGGGTGACTGCCATCCAGAGCTCCGTTACATGCCTAGTTCGATTCCAGGAAGGCTAGAGGGCATGGATGCTGTCACTATGGGATAGCAGTGTGGGTAAGGATGGAGACAACAAATTCTGTTCCAGCTATGAAGAGTGATCCATGGAAGCGCGAGGAGATCATTTCCTAAGGAATGATTGGAGTGGGACACAAAGGGTGCTGGACAGGAGTTTGTGGAGCCAGGGCCTGAAATGGAGATCGGAAAAATGAGTAAGGGGGAGGGGGGGGAGGAATGAAAGCAAAGTTATTGACTTAATTCATAATTGTTACTTGGAAATTGATTGCATCTTGTGCAATTTTGGTGTGGAATTGCTGATCAGGTATCAAGTTTCCAAAGTCGTGTAAACCAGATTAGAAATGGCCACTATAGCATTTCACTTGGGTAGGGGAGAGGGTTGTGGGATGAGGGCAAGGGAAGAATTAAAATCTAATTTCTATTGCATGTGCCTAAATTCAAAATGACAGTTACTTATTTTTCATTTCGAACATTTTGTTTTATTCAGAGATACTGCAAGGTAAAAGGCCTTTCTGGTCCAATGAGGCCATGCCTCCCAATACACCCATGTGACCAATTACCCTGCTCATCTGTATATTTTTGGAATGTGCAAACAAACTGGAGCAGGCAGAAGAAACCCACAGAGTCATGTGGAGAACATACATGATGTTGAACTCATGACTGCATCATTCTGAGCTGTCAGACAAAGCACAATCTGTGTTGGACAAAGAGCTTCACAACAGCTCGAGCCGGCGGATCTAACATAGCCTCATTCACTGATCAAATGGGAAATAAACTGACCATTCTTATTAAATCTTTATTTTTTATTATCTTACATGAGATATAGATTTTATAAATTTTACCACCTTTTCATTCTTTAAAACTATTTCGACTGATGTTAAAGATGTGGCCAAGAATAGCTCCAACTCTATCGACAAATTTTCCAATGACACCGCTCGTTGGCAGGATCAGGGACATTGACAGGGCAGTGTACAGAGGTGAGATAGGTGAACTACTTCAGTGGCGCCATAACAACAACACTAATTGATTGTGGACTTTAGGAGGGGGAAACCAGGAAAACGTGCATTAAACCTCATTGAAGAGTCTGTGGTTGGAAAGGGTGAGCAGCTTCACATTCCTGGGTGTCAACATTGTGGAGGACATATCCTGGACCCAACACATAGGTGCAGCAATACCAAAGGGACAACAGCATCTCTACTTATTAAGGAACTTCTGAGAGTGACTACTCTGCCACTTCTATCACGGGTACAGCTCTCCCCACCAAAGAAGGTCAACTGCAAGAGGCAATGTCTTAGGAAGGTGACATCTGTTATCGAGAAGTTCCACTAGCCAGCCCATGCCCTCTTTTCGATACTGCCATCAGGTAGGAATTACAGGACCATGGAGATCAACTCATTAAGATACAAATGCATTTTCCCCACTGCCCCAGATTCTTGAACCAACCAGAAAATCCCTACATCTCTGCCCCCCTCTCTCTCTCCAATAGTATTGTTATGATTATCTTGATATACAAATTATGTATAATGTTATTTAAAGTTTCTTCTATTTGTAATGTGCTCTGCTGCTGCATAAAAAGCTAATTTTCATGGCATTTATAATCTGTGGATGTTTGCCTAAAACAATAAACAAACTCTGATATGCCTTTGGCATTGGCCATCAGACAGTTCAGAGGCGGAGTAATCAGATCTTCTTACACTTTGTGGGCTGCTCTGTCTGCAGGACAGCTGCAGCAATAAGGCCTTCTGTCCATTCAGAGTCAGAGCCACAAACAGCACAGAAGTACCCTGGGGGAGGCACAGACGTGGGCCGACTTAAGTGAGATGTAACCCTGTATCAATCATGCCTATGTGATACGCAATCCTAAAAAGTAACAGGATGCAGGTGGATAAGTGCACAAATAGAAACCTGTCAGCCCCAATCCACTACTTCCCCTTTCCGCCAAATATCAGAAAGAACGGCAAAAGGGCTAACCTGCCTGAAGCATTTAGCAGTGTTCTGAATTTTCCATTTCATTTGACAGATTGTTGGTGAGCATAAATTGTGATCTTTGGGATATTGCCATCAATGCTAATTTAGTTATTTGAAACATTCTCTAATTAAACAGATGGTTACAAACTTCATAAATGATTGGCATGAGGCTAACTTCCAGCATGGCAAAAATTCTTGATACTCTGTAACAGTGACATGTTCAAAAATCAACGTGTCACAGAAGAGCGGCCTCATCTGTGCCCCTCTCAATATTGGTCTGAACAGCTCCATGACAAGATTGCATGTTGAAGAATCGTTGTGGTTACTAAAGGCCCCATCTTAGATCAAGTGATTGATTCCTCACTAATAGATTTTCCAATCTACTTTGTTAATTAAATATACACATGCTTAATCAAATAAGAAATAAAGTCTCCTTATTGGGGTGAAATGTACTATTACCACATTACAAGTGGGCGGCAAGCAGTTTGTTAACTCCATGCTGGTTCAATATTTCAAGATTGCTACTCTCATTGCAATACTTTTTTTTACTGTTTATGGATTCCTGCTGTGACAAACCTAATTACTGTATTTAACCTGCTCATGTGACATTTCCCTCCACAGATTTCAATAATATCCCCCATTAAATAAACAGAGGAATATCCTTTAAAGAATTCCTTTTAATGTTAACATTAATTTTTAGGCTACGTAATTGGAGCTCCAGTTGACATTGGTGAAAGATCATGAATATCATCCGTTTCCAAGCCACATTATGCAACCATCATTCTCAAACTTGATAGTTTTATGAAGTTCATTCCAATCTGTGATTCATATTAGCTTGGTCTGAAGTTCCCAAGTGAAACACCCACAGATTTATGGAGATATGGGAATACATAATATACAAGATGTGACAAGAAATACATTTACTCTGCATAATGGGTGGGAGTCTGCCTATATGTAGAAACTGAGACCCTAACTGAGAACTGTCAGTTTTATAATAAAGATCTGTTAAAATGCATTCCTTACACCACTTTTGGCTGTCCACTTCATTTTTCAAATTGCACAAGAATTACTTAGTGGGAAGAGTCTAATTACAATGTGATGTTTATACTGGCAGCTTCAATTAAAAATGTCAACAAGGAAATTTATAATGAAAATGTAGATATAGGAAGGTTGCATGACTTAAAAATTGGTACTGAATTACATTTGACTATCTTGATCCAAAAGTCAGCCAGCTGGATTCCACTTTGTTGGAAGATTACAGAATAGGGCATTGACCCAATCTGGTGGGTTTCATCACGAAAGTATCAACTTGGCTTATAGACTCTCAGGACTCTCAGATTGCAAATAGCTTCAACATCAATAGACTGAATTTATATAGCTCCTTTATTGTGCTATTAGAATGCTGCCAACAGTGTCACTTTTTAAGAAATGTAATGTGTTTTGCTTTTGTCTGATTAGTATGTAAAGATGTCATTAGTTGACAGCACATACACAATAATGAGACTCTTACATTTATCTGCCCCATGAGCCCCTCTTAACTGTTTTCATCAGCACCCGCTGCATCTGCCTAACAGTTTTAAAACAAATTTAGATGGAAGTGAGAGTTAAGTTATCAAATATTCTGGTGCAGTCAGACAAGATCAAAGTTCTTTCCTTTAAGATTTGGAATGCAGGGTAAGATCCCAGGCCAAATAATTGAGAAGGCTATAAAGTCCTACCAAGTATTAAGTATTTTGATTAGTTCCTAGATGAACAGCTTGTAAAAGATGACTATGAAGGCTTAAATACAGCTGAACTTTTATCCGGAATTAAATTCTGACATCCATGGCGTATAAATGAAGTTCTGGTACACAAGTACCCCCACAAATGTTGTTTCATACCATTTGTTAGCTAGTTCAAGCACAAGTACTTTAAGAAATATATACCCGCTTGGGCTGATGCTGTGGCACCTGAATCTGACAAAACCTCCACTTGTGCCCTAGCAATGAAGGAACCATTGCTGGGTACCAAGAGGCTGCCCGTGAACGCTGAGGAAAGGTAGGTTGACATGCACAGTGTGGCAATCAGAGCTGCGATGAAGAGCTCACGGTTGCTCAGGACTAGCAGAACCTACTGCAAGTAGTCCCAAATCATACAGATTCTACAGTTGCAAACACTGGAAGCTTCTTTCTTCGGCTGCATTGCTCTCTCCATCCCAGGCATGTATGGTCACAAGTTCAACATCCGGTGACCATTAAACAAAACACCAGTGTCATCGAGGCATCCTTGAGGTTATTCCAAACTAGGTTTTCCTAACTGCTCTTTCCTGAAGTGCTTTCTTAAATCAGACCACAGCTAGGTAAGCATCAGTATTCCTCAGTGCTTATCCAAATATGTGTTCATTTCTGAGGCTAAAAAACCAAGTATCATCAAGCTAAATTGGTCAGGTTTACCCCCATCTTTGCTTCACACATATGGAAGGAGTCCAGAGTGATCATTTGGTCCAGTTTTTGTTTCTCTTGCAGTCAGGAAGTCATGACCAATTATTCAATCAAATAACTACTACATAGCCCACCCTTGTTTCAAACTGCAGGTAGGTTAAGCAAAGACAATAAAATAATGACCTTCATTAACCTGGTTTTAAATGATTGACGAATCAGAAAGGCGTGGCATTCACCAGCATATTAAATCTCAGATATCCATACTGAAGCCTATCACAGTTCACGGATCATAACATGGAAGAAACAATCAGAACCAATTTGAATAGAAGTCATCCTTGCAATAACTGTACTGAGATATGGGGCTCATATTTCACCAAACAGCATATGTATAAACCATAAAACATAGCAGCAGAATTAGGCCATTCAGCCCATCGAGTCTGCTCAGCAATTCCATCATGGCTGCTGCTGAATCCCACTCAACCCCATACCTTTGATGCCCTGACCGATCCTCCTTATCTCTGTCCTAAAGTGTCACCCCTCAATTTTGAGGCTATGCCCTCTAGTTCTGGAAACCCCCACCATAGGAAACATCCTCTCCGCATCTAACTAATCCTTTCAACATTCATTAAATTTCAATGATATCACCATGCGTTCTAAATTCTAGTGAATACAGGCCCAAGGCTACCAAACATCCCACATATGTTAACCCCTTCATTCCCGGATTCATCTTTATGAACCTCCCCTGGACTGTCTGTAATGACAACACATCTGTCCTGAGATATGTGGCCCAAAACTGTTGACCATACCCCAAGTGCAGCCTGACTAATGTCTCATAGAGGCTCAGCATCATCTCCTTGCTTTTATATTCTATTTCTCTTGAAATAAATGCCAACATTGCATTTGCCTTCTTTACCACAGACTCAACCTTTAAATTAACTTTCTGGGAGCCTTGCACCTCTGATGTTTGAACCTTCTCCCCATTTAGATAACAGTCCGTACCATTGTTCCTTTTATCAAAATGCATCATCATACATTTCCCAACACTGTATTCCATCTGCCACTTTTTTGCCCATTCTTCCAACTTGTCTAAGTCCTGGTGCAAATCGCTTGCTTCTCAACATGACCTGCCTCTCCACCTATCTTCATATCATCCGCAAATTTTATCATGAAGCCATCAATTCCATTATGCAAATCACTGACAAACAATGTGAAAAGTAGCAGTCCCAATACTGATCCCGGAGGAGCACTGACAACCAACCAGAAAAGGCCCCTTTTATGTCCACTCGTTCCCCCGCCTGTCGGCCACTCCTCGATTCTTGCCAGTATCTTTTCTGTAACACCATAGGAATTTATCTTGTTAAGCAGCCTCATTTTGGCACCTTATCGAATGCCTTCTGAAAATCCAAGTAAATGACATCCACTGCCTCTCCTTTGTCCACTCTGCTTGTTACTTCTTTGAAGAACTCTAACAGACTTGTCAGGCAAGATACCCCTTTACAGAAACCATGTTGACTGATTTATTTTATCACCAAAACCTCACCCTTAATAATAGACTCCAACACTTTCCCAACCATTGAGGTTAGGCTAACTGGCCAATTTCCTTTCTTTTGCCTTCCTCCCTTCTTAAAAGGTGGAGTGACATTTGCATTCTTCCAGTCCTCCGGGACCATGCCAGAATTGGTGATTCTTTAAAGATCATGACCAATGCATATAATTTGCATTGCAAAATAAATAATACTTTATACTCTACTTCTGAAACATTAAACTTGGCCTTTACTATTGCTACAGTTCCAATGACTGTATTTGAAATGTATTCATTGGGTATAAAGTACTATGGGAAGACCAGAGGTCATCAAAGTTGATTTACCAATGCAAGAACTGGGCCAGTAATCATATGAAGCTTGAATTTTTAACTATTTGTTAAATTCATTAACACAGCTTTGCAATTTTTGAAACACTGTTATGCCAGATGGCAAGTGAAGTAGGTTGGAGTTTCAAGCTGCAATATATTATATTTAAATGGAAAAGAGGCAATAACAGATAGACAAGAGATATTTCAACCTACTGAATATGTATATAAAAACACTGATGAATTTATGCATCCCAGAAGCTGCTGAAAAAATTCCGAATAGCCAGATGAACTTACAGCTTATTCTAACTCATTATGAACAGAAACTAAACACTGAGGATGCTAGAAATTTGAAAATAAAACCAAAAAATACTGGAAAGCTCAGCAGGCTGTGTATAGAAAAGAACTGATTTGGGAAAGCAATGTCAACTAAACTATCAGCAATCATTGACATTATTCTGTAAAAGTGACAGCACGGAAATGCAACTTGACAGATTCAAATACGGAGTTCTGCAAAATTATCATGATAGATTTGGAAAATTTCATCTATTGATAGTCACATTACTGTGCAAAGACACAGTGTATCTTGAGATTTTCTGATGTGAGGCAATAATGGTAGTTAAGAAAGGTAGGAACATTGTAGAAGAGGATTAGGAAACAATTATAGTATTAGTTACATTGATATCCAGGCACAGGAATTGAGTTACTAGCTGTAACTCCTTTTAATTCTCCCCAACCCAACTAAATTACAATCTTTAAGATTAGGAACATAAGAAATTACAAAAACAGTATGTTATTCATTCCCTATTCATGCAACAATGCAATTAAACATTGGTGGTTCCTCAAGCAATCAACAACTGCTCCTATTTAAATTCTACCTCCTCTACTTAAACTTGAGAAGAATTTCTTTGATTCATGTTGAGCACAGTGGTAGGAGGAGAGGATGGGCAAGTTTTACTCCATTACATTTATTTCAAGAGTCATTTTTAACTGCAAATGTCTCTTAAAATATAGTTGCTGTCCATGACCTGAATTATTCGAGGTACATTTCGTAGTGAGACTCCTAAATTGACAAGGTATATACTATAGTGCCTTTATTTAGTTATCAATCCATGTCCCCTCATGACATGTACAAGTATTGTTTGGCTACATACTGAGTAATATGTACTTGTACAATTAAATGGATTTTAAGCATTCAGTCTTACAAATAACTTCAAGTAACAAGTAACACAGACTTAATATTCAGCATTTTGTATATTTGGTTCTTAAACATCAAAGTCAATAAATATGTTACTCTTGATGTGTAAAAAATCAAAATAAACATCATCTAATTAGGTTAATTCCAGAAGCAGGAACATTTTCTCATAACCGAAAACTAAATGGCTAACCCATGCAGGACTGAAAAGCAAAAAGAAAACTACAGATGTTGGAAATCTGAAATAAAAGCAGAACATTTTCAACAGATCAGACAGCATCAATAAAAAAATTCTAATTAATGTTTTTGATCAGTAGCCTTTCATCAGAGCTAAGCTCAAAAATACGTTGCAAGTTGCAGAGAAAGAGTGAAAACAAAGGAGTCATCTGTGATAGAGTAAACACCAAAGACTGCCACAACAAACCAGTAAAACTCTAATGTTAGCATCTAATTGTATGGAAATCTTTATGGTACAGCATCAGACTCCTCTCTTAATCCATAATGTGAGCTGGGAGCCAGACCCAGAGTCCTGTGGCTAAAGTGTGAGGTCTCTTTAATTGTACATAACCTGTCTGAAGGAGATGTACATAGAAGAGAACGAAAGAGGACAGAGTGAAAGATACAAAAAAATGTTGGAACTGAGAGATACAAAGCACTGAGCTGCTGGAAAAGCAAAAAAAAACGGGGGGATACGCAGTGGATCAGTGCAGAGAGATTAGCGTAACAGAGTTAGTGTTAGTTGATGCCCTCTAGAACTGCCCAATTCTGACACAAACAGGGAAAGCACGTTTGGTGAAACATGATCAATCCTAATGGTTGTAATGTGTCCACTAGATCGAATGTTCCTTCAGCTCTTATTGATGTTTATTGAAAGAGTGCAAGGTATCAAAGACAGAGAGTAGAAGAGCGATGAAAACTTAAAATGACAGGCCAGTGGAAGCACAGGCTCAGCCTTGAAGATTGAATAACTGTGGAGCAGTCTCCTGCTCAGCATTCGATTCTTTAATGTAGAAAAGATCACAGTTGTACTAATGCAGTACACCAAATTGGAAGGCACACAAGCAAACTGTTGCTTCACCTGGAAAATGCCTTTGGATCAACACTATTCCAGAAACCATTAACATACTGTCACTCACAGGAGTGACACGTGAAATAAATCAGTATTCAAAAGTTGGGACAACTTTCATCTAAAGCTCTCTTCTCATTTCTCAGTTAGTTACCAGATTCATCCAAAATACCATATGAACTGCTGGATGCAATATATAATAAGAAGTTCCATGTACAACTTCATACAAAACTTTGTGTTGATGATGTTGGACATTAGCTTAACCTCAGTTTGGTTCACATTCCTACATATTGTATCTTCCATTGAAAATTTTACTTCTGACCTCTCAGTAAGATTTATTTCCCAATGCAGCTGATCATAAAACTCCCCTGAATACACAATTCACCTGCAGCAAGATCCTCAACCTAGTTGGTTAAAAAAACAACTCTCTTCTTTAATTACTAAACACAAGTTACTTCCCCTGAAACTATACTATTTAATGGGGAAAAACTCGAACAACATTCTTACTCATCAGGGTCTGTGTGACCTCTTGCATCTCAAGCACAATCTTATATGTACCTTCCTACCCTCAGATGTCAGCCAAGTTACAAACTCAATGACACAAGACTTCATTTAAGTTCCCTTCAATGCACAAGAGCAAGCAGAGCAAAGCACCGTTATGTCTGCATTAGATGTTTTCCCAAAATGTAGATTACCTTCACATCCTTACAGGGACTGCCCTGGTGGTAGAGCTTAGCTGTACCAAGTTGCACAAGGCCAATGCCATTCCACTCCCATTAGTGTAACATCCATTGACTCGTTCAGTGGCTAGTGGAGTGTTGCTTTTATTCCAATCTACCCCTTTAGGAACTGGCTGCAAAGACCACAGCTACTGGACTAAGTTCTATCATATGTGAGAACTTCAACACACCAAAAAGGGGATATCACAGTGAAATAATCAATATCAATTTTTGTTCAGTGTTGCAAAGGGTATACCAAAGATTTCGGTGGTAAGGCATTAAGGTGATCTACAATGTTGTCTTTATACCATTAAAACATGATAATACAATTTGCATCCTTTGTTATAAAGTCCACATAATGAAGAAAAATGTCTCAGGCACTTGACACCAGTGTCATATACAACACAGGAACATCAAATAGGCAGCATTTAGAGTATGGTTTAAAGGCGGAAATAGGAGCAGAAAGGTTTAGGGAGGTAATTTTAGGGCATTAGCCTGTGGTAGCTGAAGGCACTCAGTCAGCAGTTACAGATCAGGCATCCTCATATGCAGTTGAATGAGGGCAAGTATCCTAGAAATTGGAAAGGACATTACTGTCAGTGAGAAACTGAGGTCTTTCAAAATAGGGGTGATTGATTTATAATCAGAATACTGCTTTAGTCAGAATCCAGCAAAGGTCAGCAAGCACACTGGCGCTAGGTGAGTGACACCTGATGGAAGCCAAGACTCAGGCAACAGAGGTTTAGAGGATTTCAAATTTAACAGGGAACCTGGCCAGAAGACTATTCACATAGTGAAATCTCGCACCAACAAAGGCTAACAATTTTGTGTGCTCATCCTTGACCCAAATACAACCCAGGACAACAATCCTATTAATTCCAAACCACTCACAGTCCAGATCCTATTTCCTGACATTATCACAATTAATCCCAATTTGTGGAGACAATCTATTCGGTTTGAATTAATTGCATCAGGACAACTGCAATATGTGATTATGTCAACAAATGAAGGAATGCAGTAAACCTCAATTAAAACATCACTGAACAAATTAATAAAATAAACTCAAACAGGAACGCTTCTGTCACCAGCCCAGCTGCAGTGAAAGAGGGGGAAAGTTTCTTTAAAGGTTAGAAGCAATCTCAAATCTTTAATAAGGAGACACAAATAGTCTGCTGCAGAGAGGAGAAGTTACATACTTGGTAGTTTCCATACAGGTACTATAACTAAACTATTAATGAACACACTTGAAATAATCAAGAAATAACTTAATATTACAATGTGACTAATTTATAACTCAGTCGGGAGAACAGTTTAAGTGAGCATTCCTTCTCTGAGCCAGGTGGGAGAACTAATGAATTTAATTCTCATCATGAATTAGACAAGGCAATGAACAGCCTGTTCTGGGTTTTCCTGCACAACTCGATTTTGTGGTCTAAAACTCCTCCCCAATAATTTAGCTAATTTACTCACAGGCAATGGTGAAATTATGCATGGTGGAATTTCATTTTTGATCATTTGCCTGCCTATTAATTGATTTCAGACAGAGGAATGGCTGGCATGCTGCACTTAGCACCCGTCTTCAAGACTGGCAGCACTGTAACACAGTGGTTAGTATAACACCTTACGCTGTCAGTGATTGGAGTTCAACTCCCACCTTTGTATGCAAGGAGTTTTTATGTTAACCAGTGGCATAGGTTTCCTCCAGGTGCTCCAATTCCCTTCCGTGTACCGTTCGGGGTTAGTAAGTTGTGGGCATGTTACATTAGCCGCAAAAGCAGGGTGACACCTGGGGGTTGCCCCAGACATCCTCAGATAGTGTTTGTCTTTGACGCAAATGATATATTTCACGATATGTGTCAACATTCATGTGACAAATAGAGCTAATCTTTAATCTGATTTTAGATGTACACGCATAATTATCAGCAGGACTGGGTTTGGCCACAATGTTCTCTGCAGTGAAATGGCTTACTCAAAATCACTTTCAATCATCGCAGTACAATTGGGGGAAAAGGTACTCGAGAACTCCTGTCATCTGATGGAATAAATTCAATAAAGTGTTTGAACCGTAAGTGAACCTGATGTAAGGAGCTTTCTCAAAAAGTACTATAATGTTAGTATTTTATTTTAATGTATTTAACAGTTTCATTGCCCAGAAGACAACAATCCTGACACTATCCAGTAACATGCTCTGAAACGTGAAACTGGTGCGGTATAAACTCCAGTGTCAATTGATTTGGTTAGCTGCTGGTCCAGCATAAAAAATCATTTTATTAGGGTTTCAATGAAAATCATTGCTTAAAGATCAAAAATATTTTTGTAAATCTGACCGTGAGTATTTAAAATTAAACTTTTGAGCTATCAGTGCACCGCCGTCTCAGAGAAGTTGCGTAGCATAAATAAAGGAAGTTAATAGGGAAAAGGTTCCAAACCAGATTTCTGAATATAATAGGTTATGAACTGCATCAACCCACGATTGGAACCATTGTGAAATCAAACTGAGTTTTATGTCATCAGTAAATGTAATCAAATGCATACAAAGTAGGTATTTGGTATCCCAGCAGAAAAGATAGCAGGTCTTCCATCTGATTCAAATGATGTAGATGATGAAATAGATTCAGTACTATTACACTCTTTACATTATAATTAAACGAAGCTGATGCTGGCAGATCTATGACTGAGCAGTCAATTGTGCCCCCAGTAACCTAGGATTAAACTATTGTGAAATGTCTATTACTAATAGTAACCCCTATATATTCCCTTTAAAAACAAATATAAATTAAAACATTACAAATGATGCAGATAATTACAAATTGAGTTTTAGCTCCTATCTGTCATAAAATGCAAATCCTTCTAAAACACCTCTATTGGTCTATGTAGATGACCAATTCTATCAACTGTACTTCAAGAGTATATGTCATCAAACATTCACTGTCGCTCACCCACACATTACCATGTGCTACTTCCCATCACTCAAACCCAAAGCGACAGTGTAATTACATGATAGCAACATATTATAGTTTTAATGTGAATATCCTAAGTGACAATGGCTGCTAGCCTGCAAACACAGCCCACCCATTTATCAATTTGTCATCTGGCTTCCTTCATGCACATCTGGCTCTCTGAAAGGAAAATTTGGGAGGGGGAGGAGTGGAAGCCTCTACATGCCACATTGGTGAGTGAGCCTTGTTTCTTTTCAGTTTCAGTATCCCATTTCATAGGAAGTTTTTTGTCAATTGCATCAGTACCAAATGGCAATTTTCAAACTGAATTAAACTAGCAGAATTATAAAACCAACCCAAAGGACTGAATGGTTACTGATAAATTACTCTTAGCATATTACCCAAATTACTCTAAATTATCAATTTAGAACATAAAATAGTACAGCAGGTAACAGGCGCGTTAGCCCATTTTGCTGTGGGGACTTACATAAATCTGCTCCACAATCAATCCAACTCTTCCCATTTGATTTGATAGGGGCATAATTAGCCTTTTTAGACAAGACCTAAAATTATTTACTTTTTTAAAAGAAAAAAAAATTATTTATTACAATAAATTATTTAAAAATAATACTTAAAATGTATTTACTTTTTTTTGCTCGTGCATATATTATTACTGGCACTGATACAAAGTCTTTCCAGAAAGTTCTGATGGAACAAGCTTTTATGATCGAACAACTAAAATTGGAAGACCAGGGAGAATGGAAGCTGGAATTCCAGGGCAACCTGGTCAAACATCATCATATCAGATTGTGTAGTCTCGGTGGGAAATGCTAATGAAAATTCCTCATGAAAGATCTGACTGAGAGGTCAAAACCCAGACTTGGGCATGTCATGTCCTCAGACATCTCCTACATCAGACAACCACACAAAGAAGATACTCTGTTCAAGCAGTCCGGTATGCAATAAGTTAAAGGACTCCATCAGCACATTACCTTTCCCGGAGAACTGCAATTAGCGGTCGCGGAGTGATCCTTCAGCATTGTCCCCAGAGAGGAGGAGACTGAGCATGCAGCACTCCCCGAGGCAAATGACCCTGGGCCAGGGGTCAGGGCTGACCTTCCATTCCTCGGTCTCTGTTTAATCCCATCCAGTAACCTCACCAGCAGTATGTTGGCGGGCAGCTCGTCCACGCCGCAGTCCACCAGGATCCTGCACTCCGGGCACCGCAGCTCGTTCCTGGAGCTCACGATCTTCTCCAGGCAACGCTTGCAGAAGGTGTGTTGGCAGGGCAGCACTTTGGCCGTGGTGTCCAACCTCTCCAAGCACACAGAACACTCCAGCAGGTCTAGCAACGAAGATTCATCCATCTTGAAGCATGGATGTAGGGAGAGGGGAAGTGGGGGGGGGGGGGGATCGGGGAATAGGCGAGACTTCTCTCGCCTATCTTACATCCCCCACTAAACCAGACGTCGCTGACCTCTGCCGCACTGCATTTTTATCGGGGAAAAAGGAAAGTCAGAAGCCCCCGGCAGCAATATGCTGCATGCAGCCGGTCACAAGCCGCTTGGTGTTGGGTGCTCACAGCGTGTCACCATCGCCGCCAGCCTTCGCTACATTATCCCGTCAGTCTCGTAATTCACCTTTAAAGTCCAAACTCGCTGAAGTCAGATCTCCCTCGCAGACAGACTGATTATCTCCTCTGTACAAGTTCGAATAGTGGAGTCACGGGGATGCAACATAAATTCTGACGTTTAAAAAACGAAGCAGGACAATCCGACTTTCTAGTCCCAAAGCAAGCAGCGTACCTTTCACTGACATTTACAGATCCGACCTGATCCATAAAATGTTAACAATTCACTCAGGCCCACGACACAACTTGGAATTGTTTCCAAAATCCTTTCTTCAATCCAATCAATAACTTTGTTATTCCTCAAATCAAAGACGAAAACCTTCAAAAGCCCCTCACAATTCAATGCACTTTAAAGATACGATTAATCAGAATATGTATAATTCGAAATGTTGGCTGCCTCCCCAAGTTTCCCTTTGCAGGACAAAGATATTTAAAATATTAAATTAAAAAAATATTTGCCCCGCGAGAAACGCTTTGCTGATCTAGAAACAGGCGTTGCATCTCTGTGCCTTCGGCCCCGGCTCGGGCAGCTGGAACCTGCAGTATCGATACTAATTGGAAACAGGTCATTTCCAGAACGTCACATTCCAGCCGCGGTCCTGCTCACTTCAAACTCCGCAGCAACTCCTGGCACTTGGGGTCGCCGACAGCAAGTTGGTTCCAATCTCGCCGGCGACAATTAGCTGGCGAACAGCAGCGACTGTGCCAGGGAGCCGGTGTTAGGAGTGCAGCCTCCGCCGCGATCTTCACCCGCTCCCTTCAACATGTCAATACCCTTGCTCTCGTGCGGATTTCTGCTTTTCCAGCCCCAGACAGCGTCAGAGAGACGGAAATGCGTCCAAACTGCAATCGTTAATGTGGACGAAATGCTTGATTGCGTCGCCCTCTCGAGGAGAGAGAGTGGCATCTCCAACCGCTCCGTTGGCACAAACAGTTCGGCGGGGTTGTCTGAGAAAAAAATGTTACATCCGTCTGCATATTAGTTCCGTCTGTTTATTAATATAGATTTCTTTGACAACAAAATGGGTTGATCTGTATTTAATGTTTTATCAGAAAATATGGGAGCCGAATGCTCTTCATTAAAACTTGCATCAGGAGCCACAGAAGAAGAAATAAACCCAGCAATGGGGCTTCTTTCGATTATTTTAAAACAGAAATAAATTGGTTTTTCGATATTAAGGTAATCGTGGGAAATCGAGTTACGGTAGGAAAATGAAGCTGAGCTGAGATAACAGTGCATTCTTATTCCTATAGGGATAGAATTGGATAGTTGTGAAATTATGTCAAACCTGTGATTCGAACACACCTAAGGGTGTTTGTAAACAATTCTTACAGCTAACATTATAAAGGACCCCTCCCAATGGACACCCTCTCTCCTCTCCCCCGTCAGGCAAAGGATCCGAAAGCTTGAAAACATGCCCCACTGAGCTCAATACAGCTGTGTCCTGCTGTTCCAGACTCTTGAATGAATGTCATATCCTAAAAGGTGAACTCTTATTTCCCAATTGTGGCCCTTACTTGTCTACCTGCACTGCACTTTCTCTGTAACTGCAACACACACTCAAAATGCCCCACTTCACCATTCCCCTTGCCAGGTTCCCTCTCCCACCTAATCTTACCTGCCCATCACCTCCCTCTGGTGCTCCTTCCCCTTTTCTTTCTTCCATGGCCTTCTGTCCTCTGCTATTAGATTCTCCCTTCTCCAGCCCTGTATCTCTTTGCCAACGGACTCCCTCACCACCACCCCACCTTCCTGGTTTCACTTAATACCAGTGTTTCTTCCTCCCTCCCCTCCACCTTCTAACTCTGACTCCTCATCTTTTTTCTCCAGTCCTGATGAAAGCTCTCAGCCCGAAACATCGATTGTTCTCTTTTCCATAGGTGCTGCCCAGCCTGCTGAGTTCCTCCAGCATTTTGTGTGTGGCTCAGATTTCCAGCGTCTGCAGATTTTCTCCTGTTTGTGACTGGACTCTATTTTGCATTCTGTTTTCCTTCATACTACCTGAAAGTGATTATGTCTGGCACTGATCTGTCTGGATAGCATGCAAAACAAAAGCTTTTCACAGTATTTCCCTACATGTGATAGCAATAATAAACCAACCAATAGAAAGTGATCATGGAGAAGCTGCAGAATAGGGTATGCTCATCAGGAAAGAAGAGTGTTTCCATTTGCGGGTGGGAAGCATAGTTGGAGACCATTAATATAAAACCGGGGAAAGAACTTCCTTTCGTATTTCCTAAGTGTGATTTGTAGGGGAACAGACCAGCACAGAGAGCCGTTACAGAAGGATCAGAGGGTGATCCTGATAGATTTATATGAGGAAAGACAGGAGCAGACTTAAATAGAACACCAGTATGAATTCATTGAAATGAAATGCCTGTTTTTTGTACCGTACATCCTGTTTAATCTGATGAGAAGAGACAGAAAGGATTATGAAAATACTGATATTCCAGTGCAGTGCTCAGAGAGTTAGTTCATCAGTGTCCAAGATATTGATGAGATGTTACGTGGAAGTCCCAGGTAAAAGATCCCACTGACAATATGCAATGAAGTATTCTCTGGCACATTAGCTAACATTTATTCCTACACCAATCCATTAAATCATTCCTCTTACAATTAGGATATTAATACTTGAGAAACTTGTTATGTGAGAAATTGTTCACTACATTTTCACCATTGTTTCAATGACTGTACTTCAAAGTATCTCACTGTAATGTGTTTGGGCTATTCTGAGTGTAGTGTTGACATGTTATTGTGTCCACTTAAAGAACATCATCTACTTCACTTCTGGTTAGAGCACTTACAGCAGTTAATGTGAGGCAAGAAAGCACTGGCATGATGTCTCCATTTTATTAAGCTGCAGTCTGTGTGCATAATTATCAATATAGCAGTTAAACAATCATATTTATATGGGTTTGTCAATGTTGCTATGTACTATATATGTTTTTAGAAGCAGGCAAGAGTGAAAATTTTATCAAACTGTTACTTGGTGTGTCTTTTGAAGGAAGAATGGTATCAATGAGGCCAGAAGAATTTCTTATTCTGCATTGTGACAGGATTTTAAATATTTTTCTGAACTGCTGGAAAAGAGGGCAAGTCCTTGGTTTAAGTCTTATCTAAAAGATTAGTCCTCCAACTAACATACCAGTTTCTGAGTGAAGTTCTCAGGCAGCAGTTAAATTAAGGACAACAACTACAAAGAGTGTGTACTTCAGGTGAAACCCTAGATGTGAAATTTTAAGACTCAAACCCAACAAGCTTCATCTATTTCAAGAGTCACAGAAAAGGCCTGTTCAAGTTTTAAAATTTAAAATTTAAATTTTAATCTGTTTACTTATAGTCTGCTGTTATCTTAAATAGGCTGTAGATTCTCTCTGCGATCACTGACATGTTAGTGATTGAAAATAACTATTTTCAATCATTAATAATTCAAACTAGCAGCAAGGGATGCAAAAATCCAATGAATTTGACCACACACAAAATATGTAGTTGTAGTTGGATTCTGTCCCAGTACATAATGTGATTGGTGAAATTTAGTTGGCTATGTCTGAGTCTTAACTATTAGTGCTCTCTCCCTCTCTCTCTGAGCCATAAGGTGCGAGTTCAAGTATAGATCATGGAAATGATCAACGGAAAACTACTGATAGTGAGTCTCCACTGTCCTGGGAACAGATAACTGCACTGCCAGAGGTGAATCCTCCAATGTGATGTTAAACTAAGCCCTCAGCAAATGGAGGTAGGTGAAATGCAGGCATTAGTTCAAAGGAATATAGTGGAGTTGTTCTTGTCAAAAGACTAAATCAAATATCAGAGGTGCAAAGGGACTTGAGAGTCCTTGTGCAGGATTCCCAAAACATGAAGTTTGAGTAAGTGGAAAGGAAGGCAAATGCAATGTTAGCATTCTTTTTGAGAAAACTAGAATATTTGAGCAAGGATTTGACACTGAGGGTTATGAGGCATCAGTCAGACCACAGATGGAGTATTAAGAGCAGTTTTGGGCCCCTTATCAAAGAAAAGTTGTGCTAGCAGAGGAGGTTCATGAGATTGATTTCAGGAACAAAGGGGTTAACGTATGGGGAGTGTTTGATGGCTCTGGGCCTGTACTTGCTGGAGTTTAAAAGAATGAGGGTGGAATCTCATTGAAACCTGGTGAATATTGAAAGTCTAGACAGAAAGGACGTAGAGAGGATGTTTCCAATAGTGGGTGAGTCTAGGACTAGAGGGCAGAGCCTCAGAATAGAGGGGTGTCCATATAGAATAGGGCTGAGAAGGAATTTATTTAGCCAGATGATCAGGAATCTGTGAAATTGTAAAACTAAAAACAGAAAAGTGGTAGAAACACACAGCAGACTCGGCACCTGAACCTTAAGATTCATATGAACTGCAGAGACGCAAAATCCATTTGCAGTCATGGGAAAAGCATGTGGAGTGTGCCCAGTGCACAAGATCTAGCATAATCTCACTCATCTCCACATGCCTGAGATATTAAGAGCAGAGAATATATGGATTTTATGCACAAAGCGTACTGAGTTACCTGAACTGCAGGGTTATATTACTAGGACTGAAGAGCTTCTTTAGGAATATTAGATGGGTGCATTTGCATTAGTAAGTTTTGGACTTCACATTGCTGGCTGATGTATTAACAGTGATATCTGTTCCAAGTGACATTTTATAACCCTTTATCTCTAGTGATTTGGTGTACAAGGGCATTGGTCTTAATTCCTAATTCAGTTGCAGCTTCTAGTTTCTAATACATGTTAGTTTTATTTTCAACAGATACCTTTGGGACCACACTATTAAGATGAAAATAACATTGCTTTCCTAATCTTTTGAAAATGATGGAAAAACTCAAAATCTGATAAACATGTTATACAAAGTATGGTCAAAGAGTTTTCCTTGAAGAATTAAATATGCTGGCTATATGATTGGATGCTCAAGAAACACTGCAGATGCAGGAAATCTTTGGAGAACTTTTCCAGTGCTCATGCAGGGTCCAGGATGATCCACCACCATTAGCGCATGGACAAAATATGTGCACCATGTAAACTGTGTTGTTCCAAGTCACTGAGTCTTCTTCCAAGCTCAACAACCACTGCTGCTGCAACTGTAAATTCCTCTCCAGCTCACTTGACTTTGAAATATGTTGCCATCCCTTCACCTGTGGAAGAAATTCTGAGAATCCCTTACCCAACGACTCTTCAGTCGTGACTTCATCACAATGACATTAGCATTTCAAAAAGATGGCTTGACTCTTGCTTCTTGCTGAATAATTGGGAATGGGGAAGAAATGCTGGCACTGCCAACACAGTGTACGTCCTTTGAATGAGTAGAAAGTAGATAGCATGTGCTTTTCTTTTGTTAGTTAGTGGCTTTGTGTGACCTTTGATGATTTCTAGATGTCCAACTGATAAATGGACATTAATTTAACATACTACAGTACTTTGTAACAGATTGGCTTGTACATTGCAGCCACTTTTATAAACATTGCAACAGATTTATGACTGAAAGTTTTATTTAGAACATAGAACAGTACGACCCATGATATTGTGCCCACCTTTAAACGTACTTCAAGGTCAAACAAAGCCTCCCACATAGCTCTCCATTCTTCATTCATCTGAGAGTGTCTTAAATGTCTTTAATATGTCTGCCTCCAGCACTATCCCCAGCTGTACCTTCCATCCATTTACCACTCTCTATGAAAAACCCTACATCTAATATTCTTCCTGTACTGTCCTCCAGTATTGCCCTCTCATATTAGCCATTTCTGCCCTGGGAAAATGTCCCTGGTTATCTTTTATATCAATGCCACATACACCTCTATCAAGCCATCTCTCATCCTCCATCACTCCAGAGAGAAATGCCCTAGCTTGCTCAACCTTTCCTACTAAGACACACTCTCTAATCCAGACAGCACCCTGGTAAATCTCCTCTGCACCCTCTCTAAAGCTTTCATGTCCTTCTTATAATGAGGCAACCAGAATTGAACACTATATTCCAAGTGTGGTCTGACCAGACTTTTATAGAGCTGTAACATTACCTCTTGAACTCAATCCTTCAGCTAATGAAGGCCAACACACCATACACCCTTTTAACACCCTATCAAACTGCATGGCAACTTTGAGGGATCTATGAACATGGACCCTGAGATCCCACTGTTCCACCACACTGCTGAGAATCCTGCCAGTAACCTTGTACTCTGCCTTCGTTTTCAACCTTCCAAAGTGTATCACTTCACAATTCTCCAGATTGATCTCCATCTGCCACTTTTCAGCCCAGCTCTGCATCCTATCGATGTCCTATGACAACCTTCTACATTATCCATAACACCACCAAACATATTTCATCATTGTTGAGATTGGGCTTACTGATTAAGAAAAAAACCTGTCTCAGGAATAGTGACTCCTCTTGATTCAGTGAATATATGTCATCCATTTTTCTACATTTCACAACACACTGATTTCCTTAGCACTGATGTATTCTGCAAGTCCACTCCGAGCATCTCCTTGTATGTGTCAAAAACCACTTACAAGACAAAACAAATTATCTACTTCCAAAAAAAAAAGAGGGAGCAAATAAGCACAGTTAATTGTGGAAAATAGTCAGAAAATAGCTTAGGCTTACTCTATTTCAAAATTGAAGCTAAGTGATATCATCCAGGTCTGAAAGAAATGGGGCTTTAAATACTCTGCTAGTTCTGATGTCTCAATTTCTTTTAAGAGAAACATGCAAGACCATTGAAAAACTGTGAGGCTGATGCATTTCCATGTTATTGTTAACTGAAGTATTCTGGAGACAAAAAAAGAGCAGCCCGTTTGATGTAGAAATTAATCAGGTGAAAGAAAGAAGACTCACAGATTGATATTAGAAATAATTTACATCTGAGGACCAAAACTGCTGAAACATAGTGTCATATTACACAGAAACAGGCCAGTACATCCACATTAACCAACAACACTAATCATCCCATTCCTCTTGCATCTCCATAGCTTCATCCACCATAATCATCCCATTCCTCTTGCATCTCCATAACTTCATCCACCAACCACCCTGTAATGCATTTGACCTACACTGGGTTCAATTTACAGTTGCTATTTAATTCACCAACCAGGATAACTTTGGGACAAAACTGGAAAATTCTGACAGAATACATGTGGTAACAGAGGGAATGTCTAAGTGCCCCACTAAAAAAGATGCAATGTGAGTCATAGGAACTGTGAGGTAGTCACTGTGCCACCACAACCCACGAGCTACCATTCTAAGTTTAATGAAGCAAGAGTTCATCAACTTGTCTCCACATCCTCAGAAACGTTAGGGGCAGCTTACTTCAACGTTTCCAGCTAACCAATTAGCAGCCTCTGCTAATGTTAAACATGAACACCAAAAGGTTTAAACATCAACCCCATGGAGGGTAAACATGGACCATTCTCAAACAAGAAACACTATGATAAATTTGGAAATATACGTCATAAAGAGACCAGCCAGAAACTTCTTGGGGTAGAGCAAATAATGATCTTACTGAAATTAGGAAAGAGAAGTGAATTAAAGTAATGGTAACTGGTAGCAATGACCTTTCTGTACATCTGCCAGAACCTTTTAGTTGCCTATCCAGTACAAAACTAGATTTAGTTGCCTTTCAAACATAGAAACATAGAAAATAGGTGCAGGAGTAGGCCATTTGGCCCTTCAAGCCTGCACCAACATTCGGTATGATCATGGCTGATCATCCAACTCAGAATCCTGTACCTGCTTTCTCTCCATACACCCGATCCCTTTAGCCACAAGGGCCATATCTAACTTCCTCCTAAATATAGCCAATGAACCGGCTTCAAATGTTTCCTGTGGCAGAGAATTCCACAGATTCACCCCTCTCTGTGTGAAGAAGTTTCTCCTCATCTCGGTCCTAAAAGGCTTCCCCTTTATCCTTAAACTGTGACCCCTCATTCTGGACTTCCCCAACATCGGAAACAATCTTCCTGCATCTAGCCTCTCCAATCCCTTTAGAATTTTATATGTTTCAATAAGATCCCCCCTCAATCTTCTAAATTCCAGTGAGTATAAGCCTAGTCGATCCAGTCTTTCTTCATATGAAAGTCCTGCCATCCCAGGAATCAATCTGGTGAACCTCCTTTGTACTCCCTCAATGGTAAGAATGTCTTTCCTCAGATTAGGTGACCAAAACTGCACACAATATTCTAGGTGCGGTCTCACCAAGGCCTTGTACAACTGCAGTAGAACCTCCCTGCTCCTGTACTCAAATCCTTTTGCTATGAATGCCAACATACCATTTGCCTTTTTCACCGCCTGCTATAACTGCATGCCCACTTTCAATGACTGGTGTACAATGACACCCAGGTCTCGTTGCATCTCCCCTTTTCCTAATCGGACGCCGTTCAGATAATAATCTGTTTTCCTGTTCTTGCAACCAAAGTGGATAACCTCACATTTATCCACATTAAATTGCATCTGCCATGAATTTGCCCATTCACCTAACCTATCCAAGTCATACTGCATCCTCTTAGCATCCTCCTCACAGCTAACACTGCTGCCCAGCTTCATGTCATCCGCAAACTTGGAGATGCTGCATTTAATTCCCTCATCTAAATCATTAATATATATTGTAAACAACTGAGGTCCCAGCACTGAGCCTTGCGGTACCCCATAAGTCACTGCCTGCCATTCTGAAAAGGTCCCGTTTACTCCCACTCTTTGCTTCCTGTCTGCCAACCAATTCTCTATCCACATCAATACCATACCCCCAATACCGTGTGCTTTAAGTTTGCACACTAATCTCCTGTGTGGGACCTTGTCAAAAGCCTATTAAAAATCTAAATATACCACATCCATTGGCTCTCCCCTATCAATTCGTCAGACACGATTTTCCTTTCACAAATCCATGCTGACTTTGTCCGATGATTTCACCTCTTTCCAAATGTGCTGTTATCACATCTTTGATAACCGACTCTAGCATTTTCCCCACCACCGATGTCAGACTAACCCCTCTATAATTCCCCGGTTTCTCTCTCCCTCCTTTTTTAAAAAGTGGGGTTACATTAGCCACCCTCCAATCCTCAGGAACTAATCCAGAATCTAAGGAGTTTTGAAAAATTATCACTAATGCATCCACTATTTCTTGGGCTACTTCCTTAAGCACTCTGGGTTGCAGACCATCTGGCCCTGGGGATTTATCTGCCTTTAATCCCTTCAATTTACCTAACACCACTTCCCTACTAACATGTATTTCCCTCAGTTCCTTCATCTCACCAGACCCTCGGTCCCTTACTATTTCCGGAAGATTATTTATGTCCTCCTTAGTGAAGACAGAACCAAAGTAGTTATTCAATTGATCTGCCATGTCCTTGTTCCCTATGATCAATTCACCTGTTTCTCACTGTAAAGGACCTACATTTGTCTTGACCAATCTTTTTCTTTTCACGTATTTATAAAAGTTTTTACAGTCAGTTTTTATGTTCCCTGCCAGCTTTCTCTCATAATCTTTTTTCCCTTTCCTAATTAAGCCCTTTGTCCTCCTCTGCTGGTCTCTGAATTTCTCCCAGTCCTCAGGTGTGCTGCTTTTTTTCGCTAATTTATACGTTTCTTATTTGGACTTGATACTCTCCCTAATTTCCCTTGTCAGACATGGGTGCACTACCTTCCCTGGTTTATTCTTTTGCCAAACTGGGATGAACAATTGTTGTAGTTCATCCATGCGATCTTTAAATGCTTGCCATTGCATATCCTCCGTCAACCCTTTAAGTATCATTTGCCAGTCTATCTTAGCTAATTCATGTCTCATACCTTCAAAGTTACCCTTCTTTATGTTCAGAACCTTTGTTTCTGTATTAAATATGTCACTCTCCATCTTAAAGAAGAATTCCACCATATTATGGTCACTCTTACCCAAGGGGCCTCACATGACAAGATTGCTAACTAAACCTTCCTCATTGCTCAATACCCAGTCTAGAATGACCTGCTCTTTAGTTGGTTCCTCGACATATTGGTTCAGAAAACCATCCCACATACATTCCAAGAAATCCTCTTCCTCAGCACCCTTACCAATTTGGTTCACCCAATCTATATGTAGATTGAAGTCACCCATTGTAACTACAGTTCCTTTATTGCACGCATTTCTAATTTCCTGTTTAATGCCATCCCCAACCTCACTACTACTGTTAGGTGGCCTGTACAGAACTCCCACCAGCATTTTCTGCCCCTTAGTGTTATGCAGCTCTACCCATATCAATTCCACATCCTCCAGGCTAATGTCCTTCCTTTCTATTGCGTTAATCTCCTCTCTAACCAGCAATGCTACCTCACTTCCTTTTCTTTCCTGTCTATCCCTCCTGAATATCGAATATCCCTGGATGTTGAGCTCCTATCTTTGGTCATCCTAAAGCCATGTTTCTGTGATCCCAACTATATCATATTCATTAATAACTATCTGCACATTCAATTCATCCGCCTTGTTACGAATGCTCCTCGCATTGACACACAAAGCCTTCAGGCTTGTTTTTACAACACTCTTAGCCCTTATACAATTATGTTGAAAAGTGGCTCTTTTTGCTTTTTGCCCTGGATTTGCCTGCCTGCCGCTTTTACTTTTCACCTTACTACTTTTTGCTTCTACCCATATTTTACATCCCTCTGTCTCTCTGCACTTGTTCCCATCCCCCGGCCACATTAGTTTAAAGCCTCCTGAACAGCAGTAGCAAACGCTCCCCCTAGGATGTTGGTTCCAGTCCAGCCCAGGTGCAGACCGTCCTGTTTATACCGGTCCCACCTCCCCCAGAACTGGTTCCAATGCCCCAGAAATTTGAATCCCTCCCCCTTGCACTATTTTTCAAGCCACGTATTCATCTGAAATATCCTCCTGTTTCTACTCTGACTAGCACGTGGCACTGGTAGTAATCCAGAGATTATTACCTTAGTGGTCCTACTTTTTAGTTTATCTCCTAACATCCTAAATTCACCTTGTAGGACCTCATCCTGTTTTTTACCTATATTGTTGGTACCTATGTGCAGCACGACCACTGGCTGTTCACCCTCCCATTCCAGAATGTCCTGCAGCCGCTCAGAGACATCCTTGACCCTTGCACCAGGGAGGCTACCTACCATCCTGGAGTCTCGTTTGCGGCCGCAGAAACACCTATCTATTCCCCTTACAATCGAATCCCCTATCACTATAGCTGTCCCACTCCTTTTCCTTCCCTCCTGTGCCACAGAGCCACCCATGGTGCAATGAACTCGGCTGCTGCTGCCTTCCCCTGATGAGACATCTCCCCCAACAGTATCCAAAACAGTATATCTGTTTAGGAGGGAGATGACCCCAGGGGACTCCTGCACTACCTGCCTACCGCTACGCTGTCTAGTGGCTACCCCTTCCCTTTCTGCCTGTGAACCCTTTACCTGCGGTGTGGCCGACTCACTGAACGTGCTATTCACGACTTTCTCAGCATCGCGGATGCTCCAGTATGAATCCAATCAAAGATCAAAGCTTTTACAATAGTCATAGACACCTACTTATATAGCACAGAAACAAGCTTTTCCATACTAAATTCATCTATACCTGTCTATACCTATCCATACTAAGCTCATTTACCAACAGTAGGTCCTTCTGCTTTTGCTAAGTGTTAATAATTCAACAACTTTCAGGAGCAAACTCACATTCACACTGAAAATGTATTAATGACCTTAGGATTATCATCCTTGGAGCTAAAATCTTATAATATTACCAGGAATAATATTCAAGCTACATTGCACACATGGATGCCAGAGTTTACCTCATCATTGTCTGACATGCTAAAGTTAAGTTTGACCTCCCTGATTAACAATAATATAGATTATTTTAACATGCCAGCAAATTACAAATTCCCACAAGAGGCAAGCCCTGAGAGAAGTCAAAGTGAATTGAAACTCAACCAGTATTTTAGGCGATGGAATGGTTGCAGGACCTGAACCCAGTGATGGCTTATTTTAAAAATGTGCTAATGCTAAATATCTGTAAGTGCTTTTCCTACCTTTTATCCCAATTGACCCCAATGGATGTAGCAAGAAGGGAAATATGAATGGTAGGAAACAAGCTTAATTTTTATTTTCTTTCTAACTCGTCAGAATTCAGAAACAAGGAGGATTTCATGAAGATTCTATACTGGCACCAGAAATTGATAAACTTCATTATGCATTCTGGAACTTGTACATATCAATCTGAATAATGCTGATTCTAACTCTATGAGGAACTGATAGGTTAGTCAAAGTCCCGTAATTTGCATAATTAAATGGCACAGATGGTCTGATTAACAATTCAGAAGGAAGTGACAGGATGAGGTATGAGAGGTTGATGTAGCTGAGCAAGCTGAGAAAATGTCACACTAAGAATAAGAAAGAACAAACAGGCTGTATCTCTCCTCAGGCCTGCTCCGTTCGATGTCATAGCTGACATGAATCCTCATCCACTTTCCAACCCAGTGCCAGCTTTCCTTTAAATCCTTGGTGTTTTTGGACACTAAAAGAATTAAAGGAAACATCACAGTCTAGAAGATACTAATTGAGTGATATCCACATTTCACTGGAATAGAGGATTCCCAACATTCCACAAATCTCCGATTAAAGATATTTCTCTTTATCTCAATCCTAAATAGGTAAAATAATCCTGAGATTATTTCTAGACTCTCTAACCAGAAGAAACAGCCTTTCAGCATTTCATTTTGCTACTTCAAAATAAGATCTCTTTTTCTTAAACTCCAGTCAGTATTGCCCAATCCTGTTTAATGCCTTGACATAGAATAACTGCCTCCCATCCAGAGTGAATTGTTAACTTTTGTTATATCCCTAGTAAGTTAAGTAAATCATTGCCTTTCCTTCCGTATGATATGGATCATAGCTACTTCCAGCTGTATATAATTTTACCGAGATATTTTAGCCTGGATTTTGTTTTGAAGTGGGTTCACAACCCTGGACTCCATGACCTAAGGACCCTGTACATCCAGGACATTCTTCTTATTACTACCATCAGAGGAGCCTGAAGACCCATGCCAATGATTCAGAAATGGCTTCTTCCCCTCCGCCGTCAGATTTCTGAACAGTCCATGAACCCATAAACACCAACTCATTATTCCTTTCCTTTGCACTATTTAACTATTCTTGTAATTTTCAAAAATTGCTGCAGACCAGGTGAGATGCAGAAGCACTTACAGTGTGGCGTCTGAGCTCGGCCAGGGCCTGGCTTTGCCCATCAGTGCTGCCCTCCCATGTTTGAAGGTGGCACGACAGGCTGGATTGCGTGCGTCTGCACACTGATGGGAGACTGTACCATCAACTGGGTCTTGGACTGTATATATTTCTTTCAAATGAATATGCTTCTTTGCTCACTATTTTAAATTACATTACTCACTGTTTTTAAATGCTTGCTTGCTATTTTGAATGTTTTGCACTTTGGCCCTGGAGAAACGCTGTCTCATCGAGCTGTATCTATGTATGGTTTGAATGATAATAAGCTTGATTTGATTTGATAATGTATAGTAGCTTTCTATAGTAACAATCTGCTCTTAGTACTAATGTCTTTGCGCTGTACAACTGCCACAAAACAACGAATTTCATGTTATATAAAAATAATACTGGTTCTGGGACTTGTTCGGCCAGGTCCCCTTTTAAGTAATACCTATTCTGCATAAGTGGCCCACTTTTCTAAGATGCTCGGATGAAAATCAGTGCAGTGGTGAGCAGGCATGTGTCACAGAGCACTAAATGCCACTGCATATGACTAAGCACAGGTTCATTAGATGCATGCATGACTTCAGAGACTGAGATTGTAACTTCTCTGTTGACTTTTCCCAACATTTTCCCCTTAGCTATTGTAATGTATAAATCTCATAATCTTGGGCCACCTAATATAAATTTCAGGCTATCTCGCAGAACTACTTTCTCCCTAATTGCTTACAGGGTATTGATTACTGACTGCTCATCGTTCTACGTTTCTGAGCTTCCTACCAATATGATACACTGACACTGACCCACATCGTGCTCCTTCTGTCACATTCTTGCCCATCTGAACCCAATGCAAGCTCTGTGTCATGCTCACAGTTCAGTTTCCTGCTTTGTTTTATCAGAAAATTTGGAATATTCCTCTCTAGCCTTTCATCTTTAGTGTGTAAGTATTTGAGAACCCAACTATGGACTTGTGGCACTTCCCTAGCAAAAGCCTACCAACTTAAAAAATATTTTCTATTCTGTAAGCAATCCCCTTTGAATCCTAATTCATTACTCCCACATAGCGAGCTGTTATTTTATATGAGGACCCTTTTGTACTATACCTTACTTTTCAGGGTTACTCTGTTTCTGGAGCATATTTGTAGGCTGACATTAGCTTAGAATGTAGATCAAGTAATGCAGTTTGTTTCACAGCTTGTGATGACAAGTTATTCATAATTTCACAAATGGCAATAACAAATTCATAATTTGCCTCAAATTAAAATGTGTTACTCCACATATGTTGTTTTAACATGCTGAGTACAAGGAGTCTAGGTAGTTGGTGATGTCAACTCTGATCTGATTCGCTGTGCTGAAATTATTCTTAGAAGCTTTACCCAACTTATTCTGCCAGTAAGCATGTAACATGCCAAGGGTTATAAACAGCAACACAATACAAAATGCTGAAGGAACTCAGCAAGTCAGGTTGCATTCTGGGAAGGAAATAGCCATTCTAAATTTCAGACCAAGACCCTTAATCAGGAGAAACTTTCTGAGTTCCTCTAGCATTTAGTGTGTGTTACTCAAAATTTCTAGCATCTGTAGAATCTCCTGTGTCTCTGGGGACTATACAGGTCTATCCTCCATTTAGCTAGGCCATGGGAGTTATCAGTCAGAGGTAGATGTATCTTTGCCTCTCCATTGATTCTAACCACGGATTCTAACTGTACCATCTGCAAGTCCAGGAAATATAGGAGCAGTTGAATAAGGAAACTCAATCAGTTCAATGATATCTATGCCCTGCAGTCTCCTTAGTTCTTCCCTAATCTTTTCTTTCAAACTTAAATTACTGGTTGAGCTTTGAAAATGAAAGATATAGCACTCTCCTGCAGGTAAAGCATATCTGTAAAATATTCATGTTCATCACAATACACTTATCAAGCAGAGTTGATGAAAAGAGTTCCTTCATGTTTTTTTTTGTTCTCTCTCCAATCTAGCTATATCTTTAAAAGTCATTTCTGAAATATGAAGTTAGATCATTCTCTCTGATTCTCACTCTAACCTCACATAAGGCACAGTGGCACAGATAGTGGAGCCACACTCTCACAGCTCCTGAGACCAGACTTAGTCCTGATCCTGATCCCTGCTGTCTGGGAACGTTTTTCCCGTGCCCACATATGTTTCCTCTGGGATCCTCCCACATTCCAAAGACAGTTGGGTTGCTCTCTGTAAATTGCCTCTAGTGTGTAGGTGAACGATAGAATCTGGGGAGTGTAGATGGAAATTTGGAGAGAATAAAATGGGACTAGTGTAGGGTTAGTGTAAATAGGTGCTTAATGATTAGCATGGAGTCAATGTGCTGAAGGAACTTTTTCAGGGATTATGATTTTATAAGATATTAGGAAGGATGACATTCCAAATATCTCCTTATAAAAGTATAAGTTATTTTCTTCTTGTTCAGTAAATAATACAAAGAAATTAGGACTAAAAGTGTGATATTTTCCTTCATTCACTTCTGAGAAATGAAGGAAAATTCCCCCACCGCTGACTGTAAGGAATTTCTACGTTCTGCCCATGACCACATGGGTTTTCCCCAGGAGTTCTGGTTTGCTCCCACACTCCAAAGACGTACCAGTTGGTAGGTTAATTGGTTAAATTGTCCTGTGATTAGGCTCAGGCGAAATCAGGGGTTGCTGAGCAGTGTGGCTCGAAGGGCCGGGGGGATCTGTTCTGCGCTGTACCTCCATAAATAAATAATTAACTTTCTGGAAATGCCTCCATAGTGGCAAAGCCTACGTATCAGTCCCTGTTCTCACTCAGCGAAATACTCAAAAAATGTCAAAAAAACATTGAAGTGGAAAGAAGATATTTATTTACAAACTTTAAATAAATGAATCGCTCTTTTACTTGTTGACCACTTTGAATTAGCAAAACACTGTAAGATAATGTTGCATAAAAATTAATCTAAGTAATTTATTGTTGATCTTAATACAGATTGAGAATCCCTTATCTGAAATCCCAAATTCCGAAAACCTCTGAAATCCAAACTGTTTTCAGGGCTGACGTGACGTCACAAATGGAAAATTCCACAAGGCGCTGGGAAGGTTCCCAGGCGACACACAGATCTCTGCGCATCCCGTACAGTTCTGAGAAGTGACCTCACAAACGTAATGAACAGAAGTTAATGAAAAATAGCCTCACATATGTAATGAACATAAGTTATTGAAAAATAGACAAAACACTGCATAAAGCAATAAATAAAGAAATCAATCATTTATTGAAAGAAAGGATTTGTCAGCATTGGAGTGAACACATGCCGCTTGACAGTATGCTGATCATGAAACAGGCAAAGATCTATCACGACGAACTGAAAATTGAAGCTAATTGTGAATATTCAGCAGGCTGGTTGCAGAAATTTAAGAAAAGGTAAGGCATTAAATTTTTAAGGATTTTAAAGATACAGAAACTGCTAATCACAAAGTAGCAGAGAAATTCATTGATAAGTTTGCAAAGATTGTTGCTGATGAAAATCTAACACCAGAACATTGTAGATAGTTTTTATACCTTACATAAGATCTAAACAAAAAGTAAAATACAGATATAGTAAAACGTAACCAGTACCACGTGCTAGTCAGAGTAGAAATAGGAGGATATTTCAGATGAATACGTGGCTTGAAAAATGGTGCAAGGGGGAGGGATTCAAATTTATGGGTTCTGGGGGAGGTGGGACCGGTATAAACATGACGGTCTGCACCTGGGCCAGAAAGGAACCAATGTCCCAGGGGTAGCATTTGCTACTGCTGTTCAGGAGGATTTAAGCTAATGTGGTAGGGGGATGGGAGCAAGTGCAGAGAGACAGAGGGGCGTAAAATATGGGTAGAAGCAAAAAGTAGTAAGGTGAAAAGTAAAAGTGGCAGGCAGGCAAATCCAGGGCAAAAAGCAAAAAGGGCCACTTTTCAACATAATTGTATAAGGGCTAAGAGTGTTGTAAAAACAAGCCTGAAGGCTTTGTGTGTCAATGCAAGGAGCATTCGTAACAAGGTGGATGAATTGAATGTACAGATAGTTATTAATGAATATGATATAGTTGGGATCACAAAGACATGGCTCCAGGGCGACCAAGGATGGGAGCTCAACATCTAGGGATATTCAATATTCAGGAGGGATAGACAGGAAAGAAAAGGAGGTGGGGTAGCATTGCTGGTTAGAGAGGAGATTAACGCAATAGAAAGGAAGGACATTAGCCTGGAGGATGTGGAATCGATATGGGTAGAGCTGCATAACAATAAGGGGCAGATAATGCTAGTGGGAGTTGTGTACAGGCCACCTAACAGTAGTAGTGAGGTTGGGGATGGCATTAAACAGGAAATTAGTAATGCGTGCAATAAAGGAACAGTAGTTATAATGGGTGACTTCAATCTACATATAGATTGGGTGAACCAAATTGGTAAGGGTGCTGAGGAAGAGGATTTCTTGGAATGTATGCGGGATGGTTTTCTGAACCAACATGTTGAGGAACCAACTAGAGAGCAGGCCATTCTGGATTGGGTATTGAGCAATGAGAAAGGGTTAGTTAGCGATCTTGTCGTGTGAGGCCCCTTGGGTAAGAGTGACCATAATATGGTGGAATTCTTCATTAAGATGGAGAGTGACATATTTAATTCAGAAACAAAGGTTCTGAACTTAAAGAAGGGTAACTTTGAAGGTATGAGACGTGAATTAGCTAAGATAGACTGGCAAATGATACTTAAAGGGTTGACGGTGGATATGCAATGGCAAGCATTTAAAGATTGCATGGATGAACTACAACAAATGTTCATCCCAGTTTGGCAAAAGAATAAACCAGGGAAGGTAGTGCACCCATGTCTGACCAGGGAAATTAGGGATAGTATCAAGTCCAAAGAAGAAACATATTGTGGTGAACTACATATACCTGTCTGGACATGCCCCCTGCTGATTGCTCCTGTGGCTCCTCCCACAGACCCCGGTATAAAGGCGATTGAGGTCTGAGCCCGGCCTCTCTGTCTCCAGGATGTAGTATGGTGGTCAACCACTGCTTGTTCCTTCTTCCAGTCAATAAAAGCTGATATCTCGCCTTTGCGTCTCAGAGAGAGTTATTGATGGTGCATCACATATAACTTAGCAAAAAAAAAAGCAGCACACCTGAGGACTGGGAGAAATTCAGAGTCCAGCAGAGGAGGACAAAGAGCTTAATTGGGAAAGGGCAAAAAGATTATGAGAGAATGCTGGCAGGGAACATAAAAACTGATTGTAAAAGCTTTTATAGATACGTGAAAAGAAAAACATTGGTCAAGACAAATGTAGGTCTCATACAGTCAGAAACAGGTGAATTGATCATAGGGAACAAGGACATGGCAGACCAATTGAATAACTACCTTGGTTCTGTCTTCACTAAGGAGGACATAAATAATCTTCCGGAAATAGTAAGGGACCGAGGGTCTAGTGAGATTGAGGAACTGCGGGAAATACATGTTAGTAGGGAAGTGGTGTTAGGTAAATTGAAGGGATTAAAGGCAGATAAATCCCCAGGGCCAGATGGTCTGCATCCCAAAGTGCTTAAAGAAGTAGCCCAAGAAATAGTGGATGCATTAGTAATAATTTTTCAGAACTCCTTAGATTCTGGATTAGTCGGTTATCAAAGATGTGATAACAGCACATTTGGAAAGAGGTGAAATCATCGGACAAAGTCAGCATGGATTTGTGAAAGGCAAATCATGTCTGTCGAATCTTATAGAATTTTTTGAATATGTAACTAGTAGAGTGGATAGGGGAGAGCCAGTGGATGTGGTATATTTAGATTTTCAAAAGGCTTTTGACAAGGTCCCACACAGGAGATTGGTGTGCAAACTTAAAGCACACGGTATTGGGGGTATGGTATTGATGTGGATAGAGAATTGGTTGGCAGACAGGAAGCAAAGAGTGGGAGTAAACGGGACCTTTTCAGAATGGCAGGCAGTGACTTATGGGGTACCGCAAGGCTCAGTGCTGGGACCTCAGTTGTTTACAATATATATTAATGATTTAGATGAGGGAATTAAATGCAGCATCTCCAAGTTTGCAGATGACATGAAGCTGGGCAGCAGTGTTAGCTGTGAGGAGGATGCTAAGAGGATGCAGTGTGGCTTGGATAGGTTAGGTGAGTGGGCAAATTCATGGCAGATGCAATTTAATGTGGATAAATGTGAGGTTATCCACTTTGGTTGCAAGAACAGGAAAACAGATTATTATCTGAATGGTGGCCGATTAGGAAAAGGGGAGATGCAATGAGACTTGGGTATCATTGTATACCAGTCATTGAAGGTGGGCATTCAGGTATAGCAGGCAGTGAAAAAGGCAAATGGTATGTTGGCATTCATAGCAAAAGGATTTGAGTACAGGAGCAGGGAGGTTCTACTGCAGTTGTACAAGGCCTTGGTGAGACCGCACCTGGAGTATTGTGTGCAGTTTTGGTCCCCTAATCTGAGGAAAGACATTCTTGCCATAGAGGGAGTACAAAGAAGGTTCACCAGATTGATTCCTGGGATGGCAGGACTTTCATATGAAGAAAGATTGGATTGACTAGGCTTATACTCACTGGAATTTAGAAGATTGAGGGGGGATCTTATTGAAACATATAAAATTCTAAAGGGATTTAACAGGCTAGATGCAGGAAGATTGTTTCTGATGTTGGGGAGGTCCAGAACGAGGGGTCACAGTTTAAGGATAAAGGGGAAGCCTTTTAGGACCGAGATGAGGAGAAACTTCTTCACAAAGAGGGTGGTGAATCTGTGGAATTCTCTGCCACAGGAAACAGTTGAGGCCGTTTCATTGGTTATATTTAAGAGGAAGTTAGATATGGCCCTTGTGGCTAAAGGGATCGGGGGTATGGAGAGAAAGCAGGTACAGGGTTCTGAGTTGGATGATCAGCCATGATCATACTGAATGGCGGTGCAGGCTTGAAGGGCCAAATGGCCTACTCCTGCACCTATTTTCTATTTTTCTATGTAGACTTATAATCAAAACTTAGCATTGTAGGTGGAGGCTGAAAGCCTGCTGTTGTTTGTTGTTGCTATTCTCCCAATGCTGCCGTGCTGCTTTTGTTACCCACAGCACATTATATTTTCTTTAAATAAATGGTATGTAATAATATTTTTTTGTTAATTACATATGTGTGAAGAGCAAGTGTAGGACAAAGACTGCTTACTGGTAGCACATAAATTCAGAGTCGGGAATGATGGCAATCTCAAGCTATTTATCTCATTATATATTCCAAAATCCGAAAATATCCAAATTCCAAAACACTTCCGGCCCCAAGCATTTCGGGAGAAGCTGTACTCAATCTATGTATATTCCTTCAGATTATAATGTAAATTACTCCATGGTGTATTCTGTAATTTTAAATATATTTTCCAGTGATCAATTACTACTGCAAAATCAATGATCCTATTATATAGAGATCTTAAATTGCTATCATATTCATTACTCTTACATTTGCCTATATTTTGCTCAGCATGGCACTTACCTAATGATAATTAGAGTAGAAAACATACATAATTATTTAAAAACAAACTATAAATAGTAAACCGGACTAGCACATCGATGCTGGGTACCTGTGATTTGTCATTAAATTGACAGTCTCTTTTAGTGAGGTGAGGGTGAAAACTGAAAATATCACACAGCTTTCAGCAGGAATGCTTCTTTGAGTTTAAGATTAAGACACAGTGGGAGAAGAATTGCTTGTGTCATCATTAGCAGCAAAATTGTAAACATTTATTCTGAGTCCAGTCTTTTCACATAGCAGCAACTATGGAGAGAGAGCTCAGGGAAATAGATTTAATCTGAATGGATGGCAAAAGTGGGGGTATTTTTGATTTAGGCACTGACATTTTTTGATTTAAAAAGCAGAATACTAATTCTTCAAAGCAAAATATTTTGCAAAGCTGGAAAGATTGCGAGGGTGGATGTAACAGCTGGAACCAAATTAATCTAAGGCAGCACAACTGTTAGTATTAGTGTTCCCTGTCGGCCAATAATCACATCAACGTCTATTAATTATTTGCTGATGAGAATACCTTTCCACCACTTTATGGATAATAGCCAATTAAAGTTTAATAATGTCTAATAACTTTGAGTAATTCTTGATATTATCCTAAATTCCCTAAACTTCATTTAACTTAAAATTCTGTGTTTTCTGTGTGGTCTTCTAATAAGTACATAAAAAGTACACAAATTTTGAAATTGTACCCTTCTTTTAAGTAAATTCAATATTCAGTCTTGCTTTGAATATTTGCTATTGATATTTTACTGAATTTACACTGTGGAATAGTCAATAAAATGTTAAAATTTAATCATAATCATTACATTTGAGCTGAGCTCCAATCAATTTAACCCTCCAACTGCAAGGTAAGTTTTACCTTGTACTATTGCTATTGTTATTCTACTTCATTGCAAAAGCCGTGTTCCATGGTTTTCTCTTCCCTTCAGTTTCGGCAGTACATTCCACAAATGTCACAAAAATTCACTGCAGAGCCTGAAGTCTGTCCTGAAGCCATTCTCTTTCATATTATACTGAAATTCATTGGTTCTTTATCCAAAGAGCACTGATTTTTTTAAAATCTAATTTAGAAATTTGAACCCACAATTAGTGCTGTGTCTTCCTGTCAAATACAACAGTGTCCTTTAACTCTGGGCTCCTGTTTCCACTACTTTTTGCTGATTTTTCAAATATCTTGATTTATGTTGTTCACAATCTCCCCTTGTTCCTTCTTCAGTGATTTTGATCAAGGCACGACTGTGCAAGCGTGTGGACATCAGCGAGTTAGACCAAAAGGAAGGATTTAAAAGAAAACAGCTTGATAGAGTGAGCAACAGAGTAAGAGTAAGAGGGCTTTGGCTCAATGGGGCTTTGGCGATAATGGGGCTTTGGCTCAATGGGGCTTTGGCTCAATGGGGCTTTGGCGATAATGGGGCTTTGGCTCAATGGGGCTTTGGCGATAATGGGTCGAGGTGAAGCAAGCTACTTGTGAGGAATAGCGAGTAATTGTTGCAAGGACGAGGCTGAGGACAAACCCAAGTGCAGGACACAGGCGCGGAGGCAGAGTCTTGAGGCATTAGCACCATCGCGAATGGGGAACTGGTATGCAGGAGAGTCTTTCCACAGAGACAAGGTTTACGTAGAGTATCCAGGAAATGATGCAGAGCTTACAACTGACAGTCCTAAGGAATCAGGGAGCAAGGTTTACTCACTCTAGAGTCAACCAACGAACTGGCAAAGCGTGGCTGTGACAACCAAGTTTTATCCTATGTTCACTAATGGGAACCCGGTGTGCTGGAATTAGTGGAACTGGGAATGATTGGAAATCAGATGAGAGGATTAAGGCCCAATTAAGGAGGTAATAGCTAGATGGGGAATTGCCAGACGGGACCATGACGGTATGTCTGTCAGGTATGTTCTGTTCTGGGTGTCAGATGTTGTAAGTCCGGGAGACTCCCAGCCTCCCGGACGGCCACATCTGCACCTGGTGCATCTGGCTGCAGCTCATTAGGGACCGGGTGAGGGAACTGGAGATGCAGCTTGATGACCTTTTGTCTGGTCAGGGAGAGTGCAGAGGTGATGGAGAGGAGCTATAGGCAGGTAGTCACACCGGGGCCTGGGGAGACAGATAAGTGGATAACAGTCAGGAGAGGGAAGGGCAAGAGTCAGATACTAGAGAATACCCCTGTGGCTGTCCCCCTTGACAATAAGTACTCCTGTTTGAGTACTGTTGGGGGGGGGGGTCGACCTACCTGGAGGAATCAACAGTGGCCGCGCCTCTGGCGCAGAGTCTGGCCCTGTGGCTCAGAAGGGTAGGGACGGGAAGAGGATGACAGCAGTGATGGGGACTCTATAGTTAGGGGGTCAGACAGGCGATTCTGTGGATGCAGGAAAGAAGCATGGATGGTACTTTGCCTCCCAGGTGCCAGGGTTCGGGATGTTTCTGATCGCGTCCACTAATCCTAAAGTAGGAAGGTGAACAGCCAGAGGTCGTAGTACATATTGGTACCAATGACATAGGTAGGAAAAGGGAAGAGGTCCTGAAAACAGACTACAGGGAGCTGGGAAGGAAGTTCAGAAGCAGGACCTCAAAGGTAGTAATCTTGGGTGAGGGATTGGAACAAGGGGCAGGGATTCAGATTTCTGGATCATTGGGACCTTTTTTGAGGCAGGCGTGATCTGTACAAAAAGGATGGGTTGCACTTGAATCCCAGGGGGACCAATATCCTGGCGAGGGAGGTTTGCTAAGGCTATTGGGGAGAGTTTAAACTAGGATTCTTGGGGGGGTGGGAACCGAACTGAAGTGACAGAGGAAATGGAGGTTGGATCACAAATAGAGAAAGCTTGTAGGCAGTGTGAGAGGGAGGATAGGCAGGTGATAGAGAAGGGATGGGTTCAGACTGATGGTTTAAGATGTGTCTATTTTAATTCAAGAAGCATCATGAACAAAGCAGATGAGCTTAGAGCATGGATCAGTATTTGAAGCTATGATGGTGTGGCCAGTACAGAAGCTTGGATGGCTCAGGGGCAGGAATAGTTATTTAGAGTGCCGGGTTTTAGATGTTTCAGAAAGGACAGGGAGGGAGGCAAAAGAGGTGGGTGCGTGGCACTGCCAATCAGAGATAGTGTCATGGCTGCAGAAAATGTGTACGTCATGGAGGGATTATCTACTGAGTCTCTATGGGTAGAAGTTAGGAACGGGAAGGGGTCAAAAACTCTACTGAGTGTTTTTTTATAGACTATCCAATAGAACTAGGGACATCAAGGAGCAGATAGGGAGACAGATTCTGGAAAGGTGTAATAATAACAGTGTTGTTGTGGTGGGAGATTCTAATTTCCCCAATATTGATAGGCATCTTCCTAGATCAAGGGGTTTAGATGGGGTGGAGTTTGTTAGGAGTGTTCAGGAAGGTTTCTTGACACAGTATGTAAATAAACCTACAAGAGGAGAGGTTGTACTTGATCTGGTATTGAGAAATGAACCTGGTCAGGTGTCAGGTCTCTCAGTGGGAGAGCATTTTGGAGATAGTGATCATAATTCTATCTCCTTTACCATAGCATTGGAGGGGGATAGGAACAGACAAGTTAGGAAAGGTAACAACAGAGATCTAGAAAAGTATAAAGCTGGCAGGAAGGAGCTTATGAATGAAATTAGGAAAGCCAGAAGGGGCCATGAGGAGACCGTGGCAAGCAGGATTAAGGAAAACCCCAAGGCATTCTACAAGTATGTGAAGAGCAAAAGGATAAAACATGAGAGAATAGGACCAATCAAGTGTGACAATGGAAAAGTGTGTATGAAACCGGAGGAGAAAGCGGAAATACTTAATTAATACCTTGCTTCAGCATTCATTACGGAAAAGGACCTTGGTGATTGTAGGGATGGCTTACAGTGCACTGAAAGCTTGAACACATAGACATTAAGAAAGAAGATGTGCTGGAGCTTTTGGAAAGCATCAAGTTGGATAAGTCACCAGGACCAGACAAGATATACCCCAGGTTACTGTGGGAGGCGAGGGAGGAGATTGCTGATCCTCTGGCAATGATCCTTACATCATCAATGGGGACAGGAGAGATTTTGGAGGATTGGAGGGTTGCTGATGTTGTTCCCTTATTCAAGAAAGGGAGTAGAGATAGCCCAGGAAATTATAGACCAGTGAGTCTTACTTCAGTGGTTGGTAAGTTGATGGAGAAGATCCTGAGAGGCAGGATTTATAAACATTTGGAAAGGTATAATACGATTTGGAATATTCAGCATGGCTTTGTCAAGGGTAGGTCATGCTTTACAAACCTGATTGAATTTTTTGAGGATGTGACTAAAAACATTGAAGGAAGAGCAGTAGATGTAGTGTATATGGATTTCAGCAAGGCATTTGATAAGGTACCCCAAGCAGGGCTTATTGAGAAAGTAAGGAGGCATGGGATCCAAGGGGACATTGCTTTGTGGATCCAGAACTGGCTTGCTCACAGAAGGCAAAGAGTGGTTTTAGACGGGTCATATTCTGCATGGAGGTCATTAACCAGCGGAGTGCCTCAGAGATCTGTTCTGGGACCCCTTCTTTTCGTGATTTTTATAAATGACCTGGATAAGGAAGTGGAGGAATGGGTTCATAAATTTACTGATGATACAAAGGTTGGGGTGTTGTGGATAATGTGGAGGGCTGTTAGAGGTTACAGCAGGACATTGAAAGGATGCAAAACTGGGCTGAGAAGTGGCAGATGGAATCCAACCCAGATAAGTGTGAGGTGGTTCATTTTGGTAGGTCAAATATGATGGCAGAATATAGTATTAATGGTAAGCCTCTTGGTAGTGTGGAGGATCAGAGGGATCTTGGGGTCTGAGTCCATAGGACAGTCAAAGCTGCTACGCAGGTTGACTGTATGGTTAAGAAGGCATACAGTGCATTGGCCTTCATCAACCATGGGACTGAATTTAAGAGCTGAGAGGTAATGTTACAGCTATATAGGACCCTGGTCAGACCCCACTTGGAGTACTGTGCCTCACCACAGGAAGGATGCGGAAACTATAGAAAGGGTGCAGAGGAGATTTACAAGGATGTTGCCTGGATTGGGGGGCATGCCTTATGAGAATAGGCCAAGTGAATGGCCTTTTCTACTTGGAGTTATGGAAGATGAGAGGTGACCTGATAGAGGTGTATAAGATGATGAGAAGCATTGATCATGTGGATAGCCGGAGGCTTTTTCCCAGGGCTGAAATTGTTAACATGAGAGGACACAGTTTTAAGGTGCTTGGAAGTAGGTATAGAGGAGATGTCAGGGTTTTTTTATGCAGAAGGTGGGGAGTGAGTAGAATGGGCTGCCGGTGACAGTGGTGGGGGTGGATGCAATAGGGTCTTTTAAGAGACTCCTGGACAGGTACATGGAGCTCAGAAAAATAGCTATGGGTAACCCTAGATAATTTCCAAGTTAAGTATATGTTTGGCACAGCATTGTGGGCTGAAGGGCCTGTAAGTTGCTGTAGGTGTTCTATGTTCTGAATTCACAGACGTATTGTTCCAATAATGTTTTTAATTGTTTCCTTAGCTTTCCTAAAACTGCTTTGCTTTTAGTTTCTGGATGTTTCTGCTCTCAAAATTTCATTTTAAGGACACTTTTTAACATCAGGATATTGTTGTTAAACATTCACTGATTAACAATATCACCCATTTAGTATTTCAGAATGTTTTTTTTACAGTGAAACTTAACATTTGTAGCACCAGAATAGACCACTCAGCATAATAAACCAATATGGCTGATAACGTTCTGCACCATCTTCATTGTACTTTATCTGGTTTCATCTTGTTAATACATTCTAAGCCTTTCACCTCCTGTATACTGTATACCTGTATGCATGTTTGTACTTTATTTCAGAAAGTCTGATTGTAAAATCACTGGTCTCATTGCCATGACCTGACTTAGTTAGATGGGAAATAGGCTTCTTTGAATTGTCACTTCTCTGCGCTGTTAGGGGAGTGGTGAAAGTACATACAACGACAATGATTAAGATGCATTTAGACAGACGCATGATTGGGCAGGGAATGGAGGGCATATGTAGATCATGGGCATAGAGATGTGCAGTTTAAGTTGGTATCTTGGTCAGCACAGACTTTATATACCAAAGGGCTTGTTCCTTGCTGTACTCATCTATGTTTTATGTTTCACGTCACATCTTCTTGGGCAGACACACAGGATTGGAGGTGATTGAGATTTAGATTTATTTATTTTGATTGATTATCAATCACATGTACATTGAAACATACAGTTAAATGCACCGTTTGTGTTAATGACCAGCACAATCTGAGGACGTGACTACATATTCTGGTGCCAATGTTCAGCAGGACAACATGCATCCACAGGCAAATGACTACAAAACAAACCCACACACAGGCCTCCATCACAGGACAGGTGGCTTCTGGGCCTCCAACCTCTTGACTGTAGCTCCAGACACATACATAGGGTCTCTGGCCTCCAGATTCACCAGCCTCGAGGTTTCAACCTCAGGACTTGCTGACCTCACTTCCACCCTTGTTTTGTAGGTCTGAAGCAGCTGATGGGGCAAATGTGAGACCATAGGCTCTTCCATGGATGGGCAGGAAGTGAATTATGAGGCAGGTGGGTGGGTAGTTTGTGAGACGGTGAGTCCCATCTACCACAAGGTTTTGATGTGCTTTGATGGATGGCCTCAAAGTTCTCAATTCCATCCTAAGTGCTTCTCTCCACTTTAAGTGGTCATGGGCCAGAGGTTCCCATGAGTCAAAGGGGATGTTGCATTTCTTTAAGGAATAACATTTTGACTGTTAACAGGTTAAACAAAAAATCCATCTGAAAGGGAAAGAGTTCTGTTCAGGGTGACATCACTCATCCTTGACAATGAAGGTCTATAACTATTTATAAAATCATACTATAAATGTTTCAGTTATAGCCACTAATAAGGAAGTAGAGCTACATATGAATGAAAGAACACAAAAGCTCTGTGAGGAAACTGGCACAAGGGAGCTTCCATAAAACTATTCTGGAGAGCAAGTGCACTATTGGACTATACCACCCATAATGAAGAGTAATGAAAAATGTTGCAACATAGGACTTGAGTGAAAGGGCCTAACGGAAGGAAAGTAAGATGTTCATCAAAACAAGAACACACTGCCTGAACCACTGTACTCATGTCTGAACTCTTTGAGCATCGGCATTGGACTGATTTTACATGGCAAGTCTAAACCGACGTACTGGAACTTCAAAGAAAGTTAATTTGACACTCTGAGGCAGAAGGTGGTATGTTTTCAGGGGATGCAAAACAGCAGCGTTTGCCAATTTGGGGGGAGAATCCCTGCATCGTCGTGTGATACAGCTGCCATCATAGGTAAACCAAGCAGTGGCCTTCAAGTGAGCTTTGGGTCAATTTAAAGCACAGCTGGTTTTGTTGCACAGCGGGGAAGGCTGAGGTGTAGGCAAATGGTAGTGATAGGGGACTCTATAGCCATGGGCACAGACAGGTGTTTCTGCCGTCACGAGTGAGACTCCCAGATGTGCATTGCTCCTTTAGTGCCAGGCTCAAGGATGTCTTTGAGCAGGTACATGAGATTCTGAAAGGGGGAAGTGAGCAGCCAGAGGTCATGGTCCACGTTGGTATTAACAACATAAGCAGGAAGAGAGATGATGTCATGTAAAGGAAAGTTAGGGAATTAGGCAGAAAGTTACAAAGCAGGATTTCTAGGGTTGTAAGCTCAGAATTACTCCTTGTGCCATTGCCAGCCAAGCAATAAATTGGAAGGTAATACATTTGAATACTTAGCTGAAGATGTGATGTAGGAAGGAGGGCTTCAGATACCTGGATCATTGGGTTCTCTGCCAGGGCAGGTATGACCTGTAGAAGAAGAATGGTTTGCCCCATAACTTGAGTGGCACAAATATCCATGCAGCGAGGTTTGCTAGTGCTGCTCATGAGGGTTTAAACTAATGTGGCAAGTGGATGGAAACCAGGTGCAGTAGTTGAGCAGGCAGAAGAGACTGAAGAGAAGATAGGCGTTAATTCAAGGAAGTCTAGAAGGAAGAACAGGCAGGGGCAGATTAATGAACACAGCGGAAATACTGACCTAAAATATATTTACTTTTAATTCAAGGAGAACAACTCATAAGAGAAATGAGCTTAAAGCCAGAATTACACTTTGTAGTATATGGAACTATGGTGTTGTTCCATTACAGAAACTGGGTTGGGAGAAGGCAAGACTACCAGTTCAACTTTCAAGGGTTAGATGTTCCAGACGGAATAGAGAGGGATGAAGAGGGGATAATCTAAATGCATTACTGATTGGGGAGAATATTACAGCAGCACTTCCAGAGGACAGTCTAGAGGACTCATCCACTGAGGCCATATGGGTAAAGCTCAAGAATAGGAAACGTACAAACACTCAGATGGGAATACGTTACAGGCCAATGAATAGCTAGTGGGAGATGAGGAAAAAGATATCTAGGTAGGTCAGGAAAAGATTTTTTTTAAAACAGAGATGTTGTAGTGAGTGGTTTTCTTTCTTTTTCAATATTTTTATTAATTACTTGCATTGACGAATACAAAATACATTATGATATTATGGAAACAGAAACAAAGTTACAATGTCCCATACCTAAATATAATAAGTTAACCATAATATTGAAGAGGTATTGAAAATTTTGGCTATTAATATTTATGCAAGTCTCAAGAGATCCAGCACTCAAGAGGGATCATTGGCACCTTTTTATTTCACTGATATCTGCCAGAGGCAAAACTTCGTGTTTTAATACTTTGGAAGCAGTTCATTACTGTGAGAACAATTTGCTTTGAACACACCTTTTCATTTGGAATCTGACGGTGTGGCAACAAATCAAATGAAAGAGTTGATATTTTAACAACAGACAAAATCAGGAACTCCTTGCAACATATGCTCAGGAACTAGTAATTTTAAAGATGTAATCTCTCTTGGGCCATATGATCTTCAGCAGCAACTACCCCAGAGCTTGCATCATTTTGGGGCTTATGTAAGGTCTTGCATTCAGAATGATGAGAATGCCTAAGTTTGGTTCTTTACAATGACTGCACAAAGCCTATTTTATTGTTGCCACCCCAAGAGCATGTCTCAAACAGTATCTTTTTGACTTTGGGTCAATTGGATTATTGACTTTTGAGTCAACATCCACCCAAAAGTGTACATTCTCGGCAAGATTTATTTAGCCAATTATTTGTCATTTTTCTGCATTTTAATTTGAAATATTTAAAATAATTCATGTATAAATAAGTTATGAAAAAATAAAGAAAATGGAAAACTGTAAATAGCAAATTTGCAACAATAACAAAATTAATTCCAGATAAATGCACAAAGCAAAATTAAATAATTGATATTGATCTTTGAAGCTCTAACACATTAGACAACAGAAGTTTCTAGACAAGGAATGAATTGAACAGAACCAGAAGCTTGATACAGGTTAGAATGCGAGCTACAGGAGAAGCCTTGGACATTATTTCAGGTTTCCAAAGAATGGTCCATCAGAAGGAAACATACTTGGGGCAGACAAGCAGGCATCATGCCCTCAGGAGGATAAAAATCAGAATGAATTATGCAAAAAAAATCAAAGTGGAAAGGGAAAATGCAGCAAGCTCTACGTATGGCAGGACTTTTAAACTTCCCACTTGAATGAGATAGAAGTAAAAATAGGAACTGTTAATATTTCTAAGTTATTTCTGTAACTTTAAAACACTGATATCTGTGAACATACAGCAGAGCAAACTCATCAATGGAAAGATGCAAACTACTGGCATACAAAAAAATTCTATTGTTTACTGAACTAAGGAAAAAGCTATGTTTTACCAGTTCACTAAATAATGAGGCTACTGTCAAGTGCTAAAACCATTTTTGCATTATAACAATTGTTATTTTATTTCAATACATATTTTTGAATAATGACATTTTTGTTGTAATATTTTTCCTGCAGTTTGATAGCTTTTTAATGGTGCGCTTTCCAAATCAAATGGATTAGATAATTAGTTCTGGTTTGGTAAAAAATGGCAGAATGCTGTTTTCTACAAACTGTTGTGGTAGTTAACAGTGCCACTCGGTTAGCCACAGCCACATGGGAGGAGTTCACATTCTTTACGAGCTGTTATCAATAAAGTTCCGTTGAGTATCCTGTCCTGGTGTGCTGACACAACATGGGGTCAGAAGTGCCCGGTCACTAATGAATTGATGCTACCGACCAAGAGAAATCCCCAATAAGAAAGAATTTGCAGTAAGACGGTGAGACTTATCAACCTAAATTGCCTGTGCTAGTTTGCTAATTACAGGTATGCATTGCTTAATGTCCACGATACGTTCTGTGAAATCAGACGTTATGTGATTTGGACATTGTGCGAACATCATATTCTATACTTAGCAAACCTATATGGAGTACTGTAGTCTACCTGTGTTGACTAAATAGCCAAGAACTTACACTAAAACTGTGTACTGTACACTATAATACATACATATACTATAATGTTTTATTTCTTTTTAAACTTTTTAATTTTTTTCACTTTTTAAACTACTGCTATCACTGGGAGTGGTTTTGCAGTGTTTGGAAGCCATGATGCGCTTTACACTAATATTTTCAAAAGAAAATTAAACAGAGAGGTAACGTTACTACACTCAAGAGACACGCAATACACAAGATTGGTTATATCTGCTATGTCACGTTCTCCGATCGGGACTACAGATGTATATGTGATTGGATATTGTCCAAATGGACGTTAAGTGGCGCACACCTGTATATGCACTACAGGAGCAAAGAACTAACCAGGGTTGAGAGCAATGCCTTCAAGCTACACCCAAAAGTGGATACATTAATCTGTGGGCCACTAGCCTGGGGAAGCGCACAGAGACACAGACACAACAGAGAAGTCAGTCAAACTCTCAGGGAGAAAAAAGAAGACTTTTGTAGTCCAAATAAATAAAATGATAAATAAGCAAACAAACAAACAAACAGGGAAATGGAGCAAGTACCTGCAATAGCTACGTCTACTTGACTAATAAAGCCTCCTGAGATATTTGATTTCTTTAAACCAGGGGACTTTGAGAGATGGCTCAGATGCTTTGAGAGATTTAGGGTGCAAGGAATTTCACTCAGGCTTCAGAAGAGCATCAAGTAGGCACACTGATATACTGCTTGTGGGACAAGGCAAATGATATCATGGGTGGATTGGGACTGACAGATGCTCAGAAAAAGGAGAACAAAACAGTGCAGGAGAAATACAAAGTATATTTCACAGGAAAGCAAAATGTGATATATGAGGGGAAACAAGATGCATTCAGAAAGACTGCAGAGAAAGGGGACAGGCGAGCTGACCATCAAGAAACTGAACCTCACTGCAAGGTTGGATTCACTAAACAATGTTCAGTGGTAGGAGAAATATCCGGAGTTATTCACAGGCCTGCAGGGGTACTGAAAAAAGTGTACCTTATCCAACTGAGGCCAGGAGTGACGCCCTAGTCTCTGTCCACATACAGGCGTATACCAGTTCTATTGATGAACAAAGCCAAAGCTGAACAGAGAGAATGGAGGCATTTGACATCATAACTAGAATGAAAGGCCCTACTGACTGCTGTGTGGGCTTTGTTCCTGTTCCCTAGCCAGATGGCACAGTGGGATCTGTGTTGATCTGACAAAATTGAACAATGCAGTGAGGCAGGAGAAGTTTACTCTGTCCTCTGTTGAGAACACATTGGGTACGCTGGGTAGAACAAACTTCTTCACCAAAATAGATGTAAACTCAGGGTTCTGGCAGATCCATTTTGCTCCCAAGTCACAGAAGCTCACAAGCTCTATCACACCATATGGGTGCTGTGTCTTCAAGGGACTCCCTTTTGGCTTCTCGTCAGCCCGGAGCTCTTTCAGGTGAGGATGACCAAATTTTGGAGGGACTGGAAAGAGTAGTCTACCACATGGATGATATATTTATCTTCGGAGGCTCAAGCGAAGAACATAAGAAAAGAGTGGAAGCTGCCTTGGAGAAACTGAAACAGGCTGGAATCATCCTGAACAAAAGCAAATGTAAATTTGAGAATTTGAAGTTCTTTGGCCACCAACTGTCCTCAGAGGGAGTGCAACCAGGTTCAGGCAAACTGGCTGGAGTTTGGAACGTGAACAACCTACAAATGTATCAGAGACTCGCAGCTCCCGTGGCACGGCCAACCAGCTGGGATAGTCCATTCCAGATTTGGCAGAGAAAACAAAGCCACTAGTGACCTCCTCTCTCAGAGAAACATTTGGATCTACGACACATCACAGGAGAAGTCATTCTCATCATTTAAAGCAGAGCTTATCTCTCCACCAACATTGATGTTCTTTGATCCAAACGAGGCAACCAAGGTCTCAGCAGATGCCTCTTCCTACGTCTCAGGTGAATTGCTCATGCGATACTACAGTGGTGCGTGGAAACCGGTAGCATATGCATTACGAGAACTGACTCCTACTGAACGTCATGCACAAATCGAAAAGGGGACACTGGCTGTCATGTGGGCTTGTCCTACTTGATAGGCACTAAATTCCTGCTTGAAACAGACCTCGAGCCACTCGTCAGCCTCCTCAGCTGAGGATCTAACCTGCTACCAACATATCGATGTAGTTAGAAAGAAGGCAAGGCAGTGACTATACTTCATTAGGAGTTTGAAGAGATTTGGCATGTCAACAAATACACTCAAAAACTTCTATAGATGTACCATGGAGAGTATTCTGACAGGCTGCATCACTGTCTGGTATGGAGGGGCTACTGTACAGACCGAAAGAAGCTGCAGAAGGTTGTAAATCTAGTCAGCTCCATCTTGGGCACTAGCCTACAAAGTACCCAGGACATCTTCAGGGAGCGGTGTCTCAAAAATACGGCATCAATTAAGGACCTCCAGCACCCAGGGCATGCCCTTTTCTCATTGTTACCATCAGGTCGGAGGTACAGAAGCCTGAAGGCTCACACTCAGCGATTCAGGAACAGCTTCTTCCCCTCTGCCATCCAATTCCTAAATAGACACTGAACCTATGAACACTACCTCACTTTTTTTAATATACAGTATTTCTGGTTTTTGTACTTTTTAAAATCTATTCAATATATGTGTACAGTAATTGATTTAGTTGTTTATTTATTATTATTTTTAAATTTACTTTATTATTTTTTTTCTTCTATGTTATGTATTCCATTGAACTGCTGCTGCTAAGTTGACAAATTTCATGTCACATGCCATTGATAATAAACCTGATTCTGATTCTGGTTCTGAGTTGAAAAGGACCAGATCTGCAGCCGGGTCATACAGTACTGTGAATGTGGGTGGCCAGCCATTCCAAAGGGAGCTCACCAACTCAGACCTTACTGGCTTGAAAGAGACACACTCACCATTCTTGATAGTTTGTTGCTAAAGGGCTCCAGACTCATCATTCCTGCATCTATGCACGCCAAAATCATCAGTCAAATACACCAAGGACATCAAGGTATTGAATAATGTCGCCTAAGAGCAAGGCATTCGGTGTGGTGGCCTGGTCTGAGCACACAGCTGGGAGACAATGTAAAGCAATGTGAAGCGTGCAGAGAAAGGCACAAGATTATGCTGAACCCCTCTGTCCCACAGAGCTCCCAGACTTTCCACGGCAAATTGCAGGCACAGATATTTTTGAGTTGGAAAGAGACAAATATCTTCTCACTGTGGATTGTACTCACAGGATGTTGAGATGTCCAATTTGTCCTCTACATCCTCAGCAGCAGGAAAGCTGTATTCACTCACCATGGAATACCAGAGACACTTGTGTCAGTCAAGTGTTCACAATTTGTCAGCTTAGAGTTCAAAGCCTATGCTAGGCACTGTGAGTTCAAACACCGGACAAACAGTCCACAGTACCCACGGGCAAATGGAGAAGTGGGAAGAGCAGTGCAGACTGTGAAGAGTCTCGCACTGAGGGCAAAGGACCCCTACAAAGCTTTGCTAGCTTATCGCTACACACCTCTTGCGAATGGCTGCAGTCCATCAGAGCTGTCAATGGGGCGGAGACTGAGAACGAGCCTGCCCCTTCTTCCTTCCCTTCTCCAGCCTCACTTACTGGACTGAGACAAAGTGAGAACATTTGAGACAACACAGCAGGAGAAAATGAAGAGCATGCATGATCTCAGACACAGAGCAAAATCTTTGTCGCCGCTCAGGAGTGGCCAAGCTGTTTGGGTCCAATTCACCAATGGAACCAAAGTCCAGCAGCATGCACCACGATCGTATGTGATCAGAACATCACCAGGGGAAATCAGACAGAACAGGTGTGAGTTTGTGATCAGAACGTCACATGGGGAAATCAGACAGAATAGGTGTGAGTTTGTGATCAGAACATCACCAGGGGAAATCAGACGGAACAGGTGTGAGTTTGTGATCAGAACATCACCAGGGGAAATCAGACGGAACAGGTGTGAGTTTGTGATCAGAACGTCACATGGGGAAATCAGACAGAACAGGTGTGAGTTTGTGATCAGAACATCACCAGGGGAAATCAGACGGAACAGGTGTGAGTTTGTGATCAGAACGTCACATGGGGAAATCAGACGGAACAGGTGTGAGTTTGTGATCAGAACATCACCAGGGGAAATCAGACGGAACAGGTGTGAGTTTGTGATCAGAACATCACCAGGGGAAATCAGACGGAACAGGTGTGAGTTTGTGATCAGAACGTCACATGGGGAAATCAGACAGAACAGGTGTGAGTTTGTGATCAGAACATCACCAGGGGAAATCAGACGGAACAGGTGTGAGTTTGTGATCAGATCGTTACATGGGGAAATCAGACAGAACAGGTGTGAGTTTGTGATCAGAACATCACGAGGTGAAATCAGACGGAACAGGTGTGAGTTTGTGATCAGAACATCACCAGGGGAAATCAGACGGAACAGGTGTGAGTTTGTGATCAGAACGTTACATGGGGAAATCAGACAGAACAGGTGTGAGTTTGTGATCAGAACATCACGAGGTGAAATCAGACGGAACAGGTGTGAGTTTGTGCACCTTCAAAGTCCACGAAAGGTAGAGGAAGAAATAGAGTGGCCTGATCCTTATGACAAGGACCACCTACCTGATGCATCTGGTGAGGAATATCCATTTGCTCCAACACTCCCAAGAACCTAGTCCAGCTCGGGTCATTGATCTGTCCCACCTTAGGGATATACTCCATAGCCTAATTGCTTAGGGCAAGTGACTAAAGAGGGAGAAAATCCTTTCATTTTGCCGGAGTCTACCCTGGCCTCCACTGGTTTTTAAAAAAACAGTTCTAATGTTGAAAACGTTTCACAAAATGAGACTCTTAAAAAAAAGGAATTGGGGGAAAAAAGGAGGAAAACAAAGAGAATAAGTGAATGCTAAAACAAGGAAAGACGGTTATAACGTTGGCAATTTTTTAATGTAAGGAGCATGAGTTACATGCTATGGGTGAAGCGAACTGAATTGCTCGATTTCAGTGACAGTAATTTCAATGTGAAGAGGATATTTCCTATGGTGGGAGTGTCTAAAACTAGGGGACACAACCTTAGAATAGAAGGGTTTCCTTTTAAATCAGAGATATGGAGGAATCTATCTAGCCAGAGGGTAGTGAATCTGCGGAATCATTGCCACAGGCAGCTGTGGAGGCCAAGTCTTTATGTATATTTAAGGCAGAGGTTGATTCAGAAATTGAACAATGAATCTTCTCTCAACTTAAGCATGACATAACATGGCTTAGCCATTGAGCGTGAGTAGGTGGAGCAACACCCTTCCTCCTAAGCATAATGCCCTCCAAGCTAAGACAAGATTTTCTAACATTGTGGGGACTTTCAAAATCTTTGATTTGTTATCAAGTACAGATATTGGCTAATAATGTTTTACTATATGATAAGGATTTTTTTTCTTTTTCTTTCTTTACCAAACAGCTTTTCTTGGTAATGGGTTTAGATTATATTGTATAATAAAATTACTACTTTTCAATATTACGATTCATGTAATTTACATGAATATGGGGTAATGAGACTATAAGTGTGATTCACATATATTGTAATTGATATATGATATACATCCTCCTGTACTCAGTGTTCTTTTTTGTAAGAAATCAACAAAAATACTGAAAAAGAAAGGCAGAGGTTGATAGATTCTTGATTGGTCAGGGCATGAAGGGACATGGGGGTAAGGCAGGAGATTGGGGCTGAGAGGAAAAGTGGACCAACTATGATGAAATGGCGGAGTGGACTGGATCGGTCAAATGGCCTAATTCTGCTCCTGAATCTTATGGTTTTGAAGTAGAAATATTAACAATATTGAGGAGAGAACTTACAGTGCATATGTGAAGCAACATGGAAAGGAAATACAAGGAATGAGTTGGGGGCAATTGAGAAGGTTAAAAGAGCAATGAAGCATGGGCAATGAAACAAAGAAATAAAGCAAAAAGAAAACACAACCAGAGACTGAGAGAAAGGGAAGAGTAAAAGCTAAATGAGGGGTGATGCTGAGAGAAATCGTTTCATTGTGGTGGTACGTTTTCATCCATAGCCCAATTTTTTCCACGGACGGCGAGACGCCGCGGTTCTGGATTTTACCTCACCTGCGTTCCAGGTGTGCGCTCTGCCGTGGGACGTCCGAGCACCGCCGCTAGGGGGCGCGATTCAGCGAGGACCGTGTCCCTGCTCAGATGCGAAGCAGTGACGTGAGGGAGGGAGGGAGGAGGGAGGAGGGAGGGAGGAGTGAACGTAGTGAAGTCTGAGGAGCCGGGCGGACAAACGCGAGTTCCGTCGGAGCGCAAGGTTGAACAGACAACTACCTGCAGGCTGCAGCTACTTGGCTAAAAGTCTGTTGGCAACCCAGCACTGCCTTCATGTTCATCCATCGCCCGGTGATAGTTGCGAACTCAGGTAAGTTCCTCCAGACCCTTAGGTTTGCATGGTGTTAGGCTGCGAATAATTCTATTTGTTTTACATATTCGAATGTAACATTACGACAATGCGCTGAGAATTGGAAGATTACGAACAGAGAGAGAACTTTAAGGCGAGTTGGTTGTATTAACTTTCATATTCGCAGTCGACGAAGTATACGGTCTAGGGACATACTAACATTTAACGAGGTCGGTTTAAAATGTTCTCGCTACGAATAAGAACAGTTATCGAGCAGATTATCATTGTATAATGTACAACACTTTCAACACAGTTTTACAAATTGAATGTTTTGTTACTTTTTAACATGTAGAGCAAATATCATTTAACCTTTTAAATGCCAATTCTCGTTTCATTCTCTCAAACTGAATGCTTTAAAAGCTCGCGATTTTTTTTCATATTTTAATGCAGAGTTCAACACATGGTGATATGTCATACTTTTATTATTTTAAATAAATCTGTACTCAAATAATATTAGATGTGTACTTTGTGGTTAACTAGACAGTAATTGTTTTGGTTAAAGTAGGTAAACTAAATCTGTAACAAGATTGATTAAACCAAAAATTGCAATACTTCTCCAAAACATACACCTAAACTAGAAATGAAGACACTATCTGACCACTATTTAGATATGTGCTTTCAGTAAAGACACATGCAAGAACACTAAAGAGGGAAAACTATTATCTTCCCATGTAAAACAAATAATCAACATTATCCAGTTGAGCAAAACTCTCCTCCAAGTAAATAAAGCAGTGATCCTAAAAAGAATAGAATTATACTGTATTTAGTAAATGAATCGTAACATGGTTACAGTGTGGCTCCCAATAAGAAGCTTCATGGTACAGTAATCATTTTCATTATTGTAATGTTATTTTAATATTATGTGCAATGAAGTACAATGTTACAGTCCATTATACTTCTACCTGTCTTGTTTACTTTATGATGGCTAATTTGTTTCAGCTGTCCGTTAACAATTTTAAAAAATCAGTATTCCTGCCAATACATCAATTTCAAGTAAAGCTGTTAAAAATTCACTCTTAAGGCTGTCCAAAAATCTAAGTGGTATAGGCCACAGTTTTGTAATTTCAGATACCCCAGTACTGAGAGATGTCAATCAGAAGCAGTTTTATTGTTTTTTGGTGGAAATGGGGAGAGGCAGAAAATCACAGGGCTTTGCTGTGCTTGAATTATCCTTAATCGTTTTACAGTAAATCCAGTGCAAATTTATTCATAAACTTTAATTTGGACTGAAGAGATGGAGAAAATCATGTCAATAGAAGCACAAAATATGTTAAAACATGTAACCAAATTAAGCAATACACTACTAATTCCACTTTTATCTTTCACATATAATTTACAAAAGCATGCTAAGAAAAACAATATTTTTACAACTTGGCATAAACTCAAAATAACTTGCATCAATCTTATTTAGGGGCCTTTAAGACATTCTTAGGCACATTTTTTTTTTAGAAAAATGGAGGGCTCTGTGGGAGGGAAGAGTTAGATTAATCTTAGAGTGGGTTAAAAGTAAATTAAGAGGTTAGCAGAACACTGTGGGCTGAAGGGCCTGTACTGTGCTGTAATATTCTCTCTCCTATTTTGTTGAATGATATTTTCCAGCATGTGTAAGGACTGGAATACTGAACGTCCTTGGATACAATGAAGCTGAAAAAGTAATAGATAAATTAAGAACACATTCCAGTTGTACTTTATTTAAAAGCTTTTGTAGTTTTTAATATGTGTTTACAGGACTTGTAGCCACAAAACTCTGTGGAAATTTAGGATGTACAGCAAGTAAGTTATTATCTGCATTATATTTGAGGAAGGCCCTCCATTGGTCAGGGTCAGCCAAGGATATTGCATCCAAGTTCTTTACGTGTCAATACACAACCAATACACAAACCAGGGCAGTACGACATGAGAGCAAGCTGTTAACCATGCAGCAGGCTCCTCCTATACATGACAGCTAATAAATCCAAAGGAACGACAGGCCAATACAGTCCGGCGCCAGTAGCATTGCAGGAGTCGCCATTCCGTGTAGATTTCAACGTGGCGCCTCCCTGGGAACTCCAGCTCTGGATTTGTTCCTCAAGGTTCACTTCCAAAGCCTTCCACGAGTGTGTGTGTGTTTCTGTAAAGCAGTGGAGGTTTGGCAAAGCAGAGTTTTCCTCTGCATCATATTGAATACTGTTTAAAATACTATGTTACATTAATTACTATGTCAAAGAAACAGGAAATTTACAACACAAGAGGCTTATCAGTCCAGAATATTTATGTTGGTCGAAAGACAAATGCTAGTCTAATTCCATTTTACAGCATTGGTCTATAAACATGCAAGTGGTGGCTCTTCAAATTTACATCAAAGGTCTTGAAAGTGTAATGGGAGTTTCTGCTTGTACCAGTCTTCCAGGCAGGAAATCTCAGGTTCTTTCCACTCTTACTTGTAAAAGGTTTTTCCACATCTCACCTCTCCACAAATTAAGTATATGCCCCTGGTTTTTGGCCACTCTTAAGGAAATAAGTGCCCCCTACTTACTCTATCCAGGCCCTTTATAATTTTATACTTTCAATCAAATTCTCCTGTGTTCCAAAGAAAACAGAGCTTACCTAATTCTTCTTAATCGCTACAATTTCCTGTCCAATTAATACCCTCAAATCTCCACTGCACCTCACTGGCATAATTACATCCTGTAATATAATGACTAGAACCATTTGCAATGATAAAACGGTTTATTATTGTCACATGTGGAGAGACACAGTGAAAATATTTGTCTTGCATTCCATCTGTACCACACACTGAGGTACTAAATGGGAAGACAATAACAGTGCAGAATAGAACATTGCAGTTACAGACAAAATGCAGGGAGACAATACAGTGCAATTCTCTTAGGAGATGGATTATAAGGTCAGGAGTCCATTTTGTCATTCTGGTGGGTCATTCAGTAGTCTTATGACAATAGGATAGAAGCTGTCCTTCAGTCTGATATATGCTTTCAGCCTTTTGTATTTTATACCCAATGGAGGGGGAAGAGGAGAGAATGTTCAGCATGGGAGGGGTTCTTTGATTGTGTTGGTTGCTTTATCAAACAGCAAGACTTGGATGGCAGTTTAGTTTCCATCCTGCATTCGTAAGTCTCTACAGTTTCTGATGGTCTCATGCAGAGCTATTGCTAAACCAAGCTATGATGCATCTAGATGTGATGCTCCCTGTGCTGCTACTATTGTTGATATTCATCAAACAGCAGAATCACAAAATGGTTATCGCACAGGAGATCCTTTGGACTGTTGCCCCCCACCCCATGCTGGAGAAATGCAGATGGTCCCAAGCCCCTGCATCTGGGAAGTTCGTTTTCCTTTCCGATACTTGTCCAACTCCTTTTAAATGAGAGAATTGAACTGCTACCCCTGGCAGTCCATTCCAGTTCCTAAATACATAATACACCACACGTACACACGTCACTCTTGATTCTTGTACTAATCACCTCATGACCCTTTCTTCTTGTTCTCTCAGCCAAATGGAAAGTGTTTCCATCCATAAATCCTTTTAGTACCTGCTCTGTTGGAAGGAGGACAGTACCAACTTCTCCAGTTTATCCATTTAACTAAAATTCCTCATTCCTACAATCATTTTGGTAAGTCTCTTCACCTATGTTAAAGCCTTTCCAACCTTTCTAAAGTGGGATCCTAGAGCTGGGCACTGTGCAATTGTAGCTGAATCAGTTTTTTTTACTAATGATCATGACTTTCCCAATATTGAACTCCATACGTTTATTTATGAACTCCAGGTTTCCAAGTGCGTTTTTCTTCCCCCCCCCCCCCATTTCTCATTTTTCCTATTCTACCAGCATGTCCGTATCTCCTATTCTGTTGTTCTCCTCCTCACAGTTAACCACACCTGTAATTAATGACATTTGGAAATGTTGGCCTCAACACCAGAGACGGTCATTAAAGTACATTAACAAGAGTGGTGACCATGGTACCAATTCTTTAGGAATGCCACAGAGCAATCCCTCAAAACAAAAAAAAACACGATATTCAGTCAAAGTTCTAACTCTATTGCTGCAGTACATTTTTTTTTATTACTTTCTGTCTTGTTGACAAATCTAGTATGTGGCACCTTATCAAGTGCCTTTTGAAATTTCCTATCTGTATATCACATCAACTGCACTACTCTCATTGACTATGCCTGCACAATCTGACCCTAATTATTTTTTTGTTGAAGTCTGCGTAGTAAGGTTATACTGACGTGCGTAGTTTCTGGAGACAGAACAGCTGTCAGAGCAGCCAGGAGAAGCTTTGTCTTAGACATCAAAAGGGCAAAGTCAACCCACACATAGAAAATTCATGGACACCGGTCCACTAACGATCCCCGCCATATGTGGCTGGGCAGCAAGGCCATCACTGACTACACAACAAAAATAGCATCAACTGTGCTGGTGCTGCTTCCCTCCCTAATGATCGAAACAACTTTGATCCTGCGACTGAGTGCCAGGCACAAAAGCTACCCCCTCCCATGTGAGCAGCCACTGTCTATAACAGCAGCACACGTGAGAAGGACTCTGCAGAGAAACAAACACTGTAAAACAGCTGAGCCAGACATAATCCCAAACTGAATACTCAGGAAATATGCACACCAACTCACAGACATCTTCAACACTTCAATTGTCCAGGCTGCTGTCCCCACCATCAGCCCTGTACCAAAAAACTCTACACCTTCTGAACTAAACGACTAATGCTTGGTGGCATTGACACCAATCATCATGAAGTTCTTTGAACAGATGGTAATGGCACATATCAAAACTCAGTTCCTGCCACATTTGGACACTCATCAATTTGTTCGCCAACAGAACCACCCTATGACAGATGCCCTGACACAGCTAGAAAACGAGGACACTTATGTCAGAATGCTGTTTCTGGATTTCAGTTCAATGTTTAACACTATTGTCCCACAGAACCTGGTGAGCATACTCCAACTCATCAGTCAAAACACACCACTGTGCAACTGGGTGGTGGATTTCCTAACCAACAGAGCTCAGATAGTGAGAATGCTCCTCCCTCCCTGTTATTCTCAACATGGGAGCCCCCCCACCCCTCACCGCAGGGCTGTGCTGAGCCCAATGCTCACACATGACTGCATGGCCAAACACTGGAGTGATTATCATCAAGTTCGTCAATGACATGATAATTGAAGGGCTCATCGCTAACAACAATGAGATGGCCTCCAGAGAGGAGATGAAAGGGCTTGAGGTCTGGTGCCAGGCCAATAACCTCTTTCTCAGTGTCAGGAAGTCAAAGGAGATGGTGATTAACTTCCTGAGAACTCACAGCACTCACTCCTCTCTTTACATCGGTGGTACAGCAGTGGAAACTGTGAGCAGTTTCTAACTCCACGGAGTGCACACCTCACACGTGCTCTCATGGTCCCAGAACACAATCAGGAAAGCTCGTCAATGTTTCTGCGTTATCAGGGGGGTGAAGAGAGCTGGACCGTGCACATCTGTACTCGCATCTTTCTACAGGGGTGCCACAGAGAGCTTCCTAAGGTGCTGCGCCACTGCTTGGTATGGAATAGTGAGGTGGCAGTGCGCTTGGACTCGGTGGCCTAACCAAATCTGTAATTGTTTGACCTTTATGTTTTTTCCATGATTGCAAGACACTGCTGGATATAAAAAAAGAATCAAGTACTGGTACTGAAGGTCCACCCCATCAGCAAATTGCTCAATTACAATGGAAATGGACTTGTTGTGTTGGCATCTGGACTTTTTGCGCACCGTTATTGTGCTGAAGCAGAGCGCAATGGTTGCCTTGGATGCTTTTCTTGTGACTGTAGTATAAAATACTGTGAGTCCAATTCACTGAGTCATTGGCGAAATGAACGTCAGGAGTGCTGCATTGCCTGTGTTCCGTGGACAAAGCCCTCTTGCCATGGTGTCGCCTGTTGTAGCTGTCGATGCTGAGGCAGTGTGGAAGAGAGCAGAGGCCTCTTTGGGGGTCCTGGAGTCAGATATGAGTTGGGGGCTAGTGCCTCCCATTCGTGCTGCCCTCTAGTGTTCACTCAGTGGAAGAACAGGCTGGACCAGGGCAACATCCCATGTACCATTAATCTACAAGTCATGCCACTTAGGGACTTGAGCTATGTGTTTTTTTTTGGAACTGTATGACTATGTTTTTTGGATATCATAATCATATATACTACGTGCTGTAGTCACTGTGTTTTGCACCTTGGGCCTGGAGGAACGCTGTTTTGTTTGGCTATATTCATGTATGGTTGAATGATGATTAAGCCTGAGCTTGAACTTGAAGCTGCACCGTGGAGGACAGGAAACTGTACAACAGGTAGTCAAACTGCCCAATGTGTTACTAACGCCGGTCTACCCATCATCAAGGACATGTATTCTGAAAGGTGCTGGAAAAGGGCCGGTTGTGTCATGGAGAACCTCACCCACCCTGCTCGTGGACTGCTTGTGCCATTCTCATTGGGAGGGGACTACATAGCATTCAGACTCAAAAACAACTACATTCCCCAAGCAGTAAGGCTAATCAACACCTCCACCCACTTTCTCACCCCTCCACACCCCAACCAGTCACCTTTTGTACAGATGTCCCTGTGCCTAGTTTCACATTATAGACATACACAAAATAGCTTATATGCATAGATGGATTGTATTTATATTCATTCTGCTCTTTATCTAATTGATCTTATCGTGCTGCATTGGATCTGGAGTAACAATTCATTATTTTTACACTTGTGTACTGGAAGTGACATTGAACAATCTTGAATCTTAGATTCATCTGAGCACACTTTTTGCTTGAAAAACAAAAAAGCTTTTGTAATTTTCTAGTCCTCAGATAACACCCCCAAATCTATTGATGTTTGGAACATTGATCTTGGCCTCTGCAACTTGGAAGAAGTAGAGGCAAAGTTAAAAGATATTTGAACAGACAAATAGATGGGGGAATTTCAGAGGGGCATGGGTCAAACAGAATTAGCTTAGATGGGCTTCTTGGTCAGAATGGATGAGTTGGTTAGAAAGGCCTGATTCCATGTTGTATAACTTCAGAACCATAACTAACTCTCCACAGCTACCATCGATGCATCCCATCTGGGCCAAAATTAAAAGTTCAAAGTAAATTTATTATTAAAATACATTGTCTGTAAAAAAAAAAAAAAAAAAAAAAAAAAAAAAAAAAAAAAAAAGTATTCACCTCTCCCCCCCCCCCCCCCCGGAAGTTTTCATGTTTTATTGTTTTACAACATTGAATCACATATTTTTTGACACTGATCCACAGAAAAAGACTCCTTTGTGCCAAAGTGAAAACAGATCTCTACAAATTGATCTGAATTAATTACAAACAAAAAAAACATAAAATAATCAATTGCATCAGCATTTGCCCTCTTCAAGTCAGTATTTAGTAGATGCACCTTTGGCAGCAATTACAGCCTTGAGTCTGTGTGGATAAGTCTCTATCAGCTTTGCATATTTGGACACTGCAATTTTTCCCCATTCATCTTTACAAAACTGTTCAAGCTCTGTCAGATTGCATGGACAGCCCTTTGAGTGAACAGCCCTTTTCAAGTTCAGCCACAAATTCTCAATTGGATTGCGGTCTGGACTCTGACTTGGCCGCTCTAGGGCATTAATTTTGGGGTTTTTTAAGCCATTGCTATGTAGCTTTGGCTTTGAGCTTGGGGCCATTGTCTTGCTGGAAAATAAATCTTCTCCCAAGTCACAGTTCTCTTGCAGACTGCATCAGGTTTTCCTCCAGGATTTCCCTGTATTTTGCTGCATTCATTTCACCCTCTACCCTCACAAGCCTTCCAGGACCTGCTGCAGTGAAGCATCCCCACAGCATGATGCAGCCACCACCATGCTTCATGGTAGGGTTGGCATGGTTTTGATGATGTTTGGCATTTGGCATTTAGTCTGATGGCCCAAAAACTCAATTTTGGTTTTGCCAGACTACAGAACCTTCTTCCAGCTGACTTCAGAGTCTCCCTTGTGCCTTCTGGTAAACTCTAGCCAAGATTTCATTTGAGCTTTTTTCAACTGTGGCTTTCTCTTTGCCACTCTCCATGAAGCTGCAACTGGTGAAGTACCTGGGCAACAGTTGTTGTATGCACAGTTTCTTCCATCTCAGCCACTGAAACTCGTAACTCCTCCAGAATTGTCACAGGTCTCTTGGTGGTCTCCCTTCACTAGTCACTTCTTGCACGGTCACTCAGTTTTTGAGGACAACCTGCTCTAGGCAGTTTTACAGCTGTGCCATGTTCTTTCCATTTCTTGATGATTGACTTAAAATGTACTCCAAGGGATAATCAGTGACTTAGAAATTTTCTTGTATGCATCCCCTGACTTGTGCTTTCCAATTACCTTTACACAGAGTTGCTTGGAGCATTCTTTTGTCCTTGTTGTGTAGTTTTTGCCAGGATACTGACTCACCAGCAGTTTGATTTCCAGATACAGGTGTATTTTTACTACAATCAATTGTAACACCTTGACTACACACAGGTCTCCAAAAACAGATCTCCATTTAACTAATTATGTGACTTCTAGAACCAATTTGCTGCACCAGTGATGATTTGGTGTGTCATATTAAAGGGGGGGGGGTGAATATTTATGCAATCGATTATTTTGTGTTTTATATTTGTAATTAATTTGGACCACTTTGTAGAAATCTGTTTTCATTTTGACACAGAAGAGTCATTTTCTGTTGATCAGTGTCCAAAAAAAAGCAAAATTAAGTCCACTGTGATTCAATATTGTAAAACAATAAAATGAGAATTTCCAAGGGGGGGTGAATACTTTTTATAGGCACCATATGTCACCATATATGACCCTGAGATTCCTTTTTTTGCAGGCATTCTTAATAAGTCTAATAACTATAATAGAATCAATGAAAGGCTACACCAACAGGATAGACGACCAGTGTGCAAAAGACAACGAGGGTTAGTTGGGGCACACTTTGAGAGAATTAAAATAGAGCTGCCCTGCCCTTTTGCTCCGCTTGGTGTTGCTGCTGAGGCTGGCCATGTGCATGCATCGTGGTGTCACGTCCCAATTTCCATGATGGCGGATCGGCTCTCGGGTGAAAGCGGGGCTGTTGATTTTGGCGAGTGAGCAATTTTAAACGAATATATAACCCTGAACTTTGCCTGCATTCTGTAAGTTAGAGCATTTTAAGTGGATTTAGCCAAAAAAAAGTGCCGCTGTAATGCACCATTTGCGCTATTTGGAGGTCACAAACAGACAGAGAGAGCAGGAGAGTTTTAGTAGTATATAGAATTTAAGCTATATCTTCATCCCAAGATCTCATTGTCCTCCTACACGACTTAGTGTATTGACTGAGGTTCTTCCATTGCTATTTTTCTAACATCTGATCACAATTTGTTTTCCTGTAGTCCAAAGCTTTCTTCTTACTTGTCAAAAATATAGTTCATTTTTGTATCATTTACAAACATTTTAATCCTGGGCTGTAAAGTTACCATTACTATAAATCACTGAAAACAATGAACAGAGTACTGCGTTCTGTGGAACCCTACTGACAACAGCCTTCCAGTCCATTTTTTCCAGCACTGAGCCAGTTTTGGATCGAGCTTTGCTCTCTGATCCCAGAAGCTTTTACTTTTTTAACCAGTCTGCCATATGGAACCGTTTCAGAACCTTGCTCAAAATTACTTAAATATTAACACACTGCCCTCATTGACTCTTTGTTTTTCTCCTCAAGAAATGCAATCAAGGTTGTCAAACACAGTATTCCCTTAACAAATGGATACTGACTGACCCAGATTAATCTATGACTCTCCGAGTGAAGATTTATTCTCTTCCTTGGAAAAGATTCTGATACATTGCAGTGGCGGGCAATGACACTGGCCTGTCATTACCCTTTCCTCCCTTTTGAAACAATGCTACAACATGAGCAGGCCTCTAATCCACGAAGGCTGAGAGGTTTGAAAAATTGTGATTAAAAGCCTTTATGATATTCTCCCTTGTGTTTTTATAGCACAGTTAGAATGTGAATTACTTCTTCCAGCAGACACACACCTGGATACCCTTTTCCCTCCACACCATCCAAAATTCGCCCTTGCCTGGGTTATGCATTTCTTTCAGGCTTGACAAGGTATCCACTTTCAAAGAAATTAAACACCTTAACTCTTCCTCCATAGTAGATGCAGTATATTCTGTCCAATTGTCTTATAAACTACATAAATCTAAATGGGGAAAATATTTGTATAGATATTTCAATAACTTCCACTGAACTACATCAGGAATTGTTTTTGTCCAGCAAAAGAACAGTTCTAACTCAGTACAAAATTAACACAAATGAATGACAGAAATTGATTTCAAAAACATCCCATATTTTTGCCTGTCGGCATCTTCAGAACTAGGTTTTGAAGATTAGGGAGAGATACTGTGCATCTTCTATTTACATTAACTTGCTATTTATTGTCTATATAATCCCCGGTGAACCCTTAATGCATTTTACATGGAACAGCCGAGACCATAGGTCTCTCCATGACTATAGAAACTTAGAAAACCTACAGCACAATACAGGCCTTTCAGCCAACAATGCTGTGCCGAACATGTCCTTACTTTAGAAATTACCTAGGGTTACCCATAGCTTTCTATTTTTCTAAGCTCCACGAACCTATCCAGTCGTCTCTTAAGAGAACCTATCGTATCCTCCTCCACCTCTGTCACCGGCAGCCCATTCCAAGCACTCACCACTCTCTGCGTAAACAACAACAACTTGCCCCTGACATCTCCTCTATACTGACTTCCATGTACCTTAAAACTGTCCCCTCTCGTGTTGGCCATTTTAGCCCTGGGGGGAAAAGCCTCTGACTATCCACACGATCAATGCCTCTCATCATCTTATTCACATCTATTAGGTCACCTCTCATCCTCTGTCACTCCAAAGAGAAAAGGCCAAGTTCACTCAAATTATTCTCATAAGGCATCTCTCCAATCCAAGCAACATCCCTGTAAATCTCCTCTACACCCTTTCTATGGTTTCCACATCTTTCCTGTAGAGAGGTGACCAGAACTGAGCACAGTACTCCAAGTGGGGTCTGACCAGAGTCCTATATAGCTGTAACATTACTTCTTGGCTCTTGAACTCAGTCCCATGGTTGATGAAGGCCAATGCACCGTATGCCTTAACCACGCAGTCAATCTGCACTGCAGCTTTGAGTGTCCTATGGACTCAGACCCCAAGATCCCTCTGATTCTCCACACTGCCAAGAGTCTTACCATTAATACTATATTCTGCCATTATAGTTGACCTACCAAAATGAATCACTCACACTTATCTGGGTTGAACTCCATCTTACCACTTCTCAGCCCAGTTTTGCATCCTATTAATGTCCTGCTGTAACCTCTGACAGCCCGCCACACTGTTCACAGCACCTCCAACCTTTGTGTCATCAGCAAATTTACTAACCTATCCCTCCACTTCCTCATCCAGGTTATTTATAAACATATTCCTGGGGCACACCACTGGTCACTGACCTCCGTGCAGAATATGACCCGTTTACAACCACTCTTTGACTTCTGTGGAGAGGCCAATTCTGGATCCACAAAGCAACTTACTCCTTACTTTCTCAATAAGCCTTGCATGGGGTACCTTACCGAATGCCTTGCTTAAAGCCATATATACTACATCTACTACTCTACCTTCATCAATGTATTTAGTCACATCCTTAAAAAATTCAATTGGGCTTGTAAGGCATAACCTGCCTTTGCCAAAGCCATGCTGACTATTCCTAGTTATATTCTGCCTCTCCAAATGTTCATAAATCCTGCCTCTCAGGATCTTCTCCATCAACTTACCAACCACTGAAGTAAGACTCATTGGTCTATAATTTCCTGGGCTATCTCTACTCCCTTTCTTGACTATCATGATATTAATTCATTATAGTTCCCTAAAAAGTATGATTTTGGAGCGGATTGAGATGGTCTTTTCTGTGCTTCTCTTTAGTAGAAGCATGCAACGCTGCATTCATCTGTGTAAGAATGTGTTAAATCTTCCAATGACCAACCAGTAACCCAAACACCCTTTAGAGTATACTGTTTCTTCCAGCATGTCCCTGCATTCATTCTTCCAACATCAGGTCATCTCCCAGTTGACTGCTGTGATTCCTTCTATTTATAGGTGACCGTCTCCAGCCCTAAATAAGCTCAACAGTCAGTGAGGCTCTGTCCCTGTACACTGTTATTGCAAGCCAGCCAGACAGACAGCCCTAGATGGAGCAGCACTTCCGTACATTTGCTTCCTATCCTTCCGAGCAGTAGAGAACAAGGATTTCAGAGCAGCATGAAAGAAACCTTGTACATCTGCTGCAGTGCTGCCACTGGGATTGACCAAACAAACAGCTAGGGTACTGGATAGGATGCCAATCAAGCAAACTGCTCTATGCAGGATAATATCAAATCCCTTAAAATACCTTGAGGCGGAACTCATCCATTCCGGTGCAAAGGATTCCACCTTGCCCTTAGATGGCTTGCAAATAGTAGAAAGACTTTGGGGACTCAAACAGGTGAGTTATTTTAAAGTGGAATAGCTAGTCTGTGACATGCTCTTGTGATCAAAGTATTTTCACTGGAGAATGCCAGGATGTCAATGTTGGAGAACTGATCATGACAATCTTGCTAAATGATGGAAGAAACTGATAAAGAAACTCCCAAGTTGGAGACAGTTATTGCTTGGTAGTTGTGCACCTTGAACTTTGTCATATTAGTTTAAACAGAAACTTGCTCGAAACCTTGCTATATGCTGTTAATACATAATTGACTTATTCCAATAGTGTTTTATACTTCATAGCTCCAGCACTACTTTCCTCTCCTTTGTCCTCATTATTTTCCTTCTCTTTATATCATCTCCAGACAAATTATCTGTAGGTCTTCCCCACCCTCTCTTAGCCAACACCACAGCAACCTTTTGTCATTTGAACTCCCTTGGTTTTGACCCTACCACAGACTTTTCCATTGTAGTCTTGGCCCCTCTCTCTTACCTGATGATAAGTGATTAATCTGACATGTGAATAGTGTATCTCCTGCACAGATTTTGCCAAAACCTCTATTTCTTGCATGTCCTAGTTAGGAATTAGAAATCCAGGGGCTAGGTATAGGCCCTCTGTTCGAAAGCGCCTCATTCTACTTTGAGGCTCTGACCTCTGATCCTAGCCTCTCCCACTATTGAAGCATCCTCTCCATGTCCACTCTATCTAGGTCTTTCAATGTTTAGTCGGTTTCAGTGTGATCATCCTCAATCTTCTAAGCACTAGCAAGCACAGGCCCCAAGCCATCAAACACTCCTCATGTGTTTCATTCCCAGAATCATTCTTGTAAACCTCCTCTGGACCTTCTCCAATGCCAGCACATCCTTTCCTAGATATGAAGCCCAAAACTGCTCACAGTACTCCAATGCTTTTAAAGCCACAGTATTACATCCTTGTCCACTGGAAATGAATGCCAACACTGCACCTGCATTCTTTGCTACCACCTCAGCCTGCAAGTTATCCTTTGGAGAATCCTACACTATGACTCGCAAGCATGTTTGCACCCCTAATTTATGAATATGCTTCCCATTTAGAAAATAAACAGGGAGCCTTTCTACCTTCTAGCAAAGTTTCTGACTGTACACATCCCTGCTAGTGTATTCTATCTGCCACTTCTTTGACCATTCTCTGAGAATCCTTATGGTAATCTCAAGATAGTTACATAAAACAGTACAGCTATGTTAAATGTTGTTGATCTTACTCATAAACATTAAAATTTCTTTGGGGAGTATATATAATAATTAATCAAGAGTTAATGATTCTCTGTGCCTTTACATTCATTTTATGATGTTGATAATATATTTCCAGAGGCAAAAAGTCTGAGGATGAAACAAAAGGACGTGCCCCAGCAAATAGTCTGAGTAACTATATCCAACTGTCAGTGTGCAAAACCATCAATCTCACCATCTTCAGACACTCGTACATTCCAGGCCAACAGGCTTGTACTTTCATATAAAAGTCCGCAGGCTGGAATATGATGGAAATCTGGTGGGTGGGTGCACTTTGTCTCATAAGGGAGAAGCTTGGATTGGAACAATTTAGCCAATCCATATTTCCTCCAAAATGGTTGCTTTAACATACTGATCTTTTTGTGACAAATTTATGCTTGGAATTTGTGATTCAGTTAAGAAAAGTAAAGTATTAATCTTGATCTTTAAAGAGAAAAATTTTTTGATGTTTATGTGAAGTCTGAGAGTAATAATAATCTTGAATGAACTATGTTCATGTGTGATACACTTCTTCAGTTGTTAATTTCCAAAGACGAACATCCAAAGTATAGTTTACATTGCATTTAATCAATTATGTACAGCAATAATATGCAAAATTGATACTGGATTTATTAAATGAATTAACAAAGATTACATAAAAATATTTCACTTTACTACTTTTTAAAAAAAAAAATCTGATGTGCCTAAACATTTTTCTTAAAGCAAGTAAAGTATGAAGTATTTCAGATATCTATTTGTTCAATCTTGTCAACTCTGTTCTACCACAGGAAAGAAATGTTATTTTAATTATAGCTAACAAACTTGGCAGATGATAGATTTTTTAATCTGTTCAGCTTTATAGTACTCCATACATGAAAAGCTTTCATCTTTTTCTTTAGGGTATTAAAAAAATGTAAGCTCCATACAAAAGTTTTAGGTTTTACAGACACAAGAAAAATTGTTGGGCTGATTTTACTATTTAATTTGTACTAGAACTTCTATGTTAAAAAAAGTTAAATAGAATTTTATGTAGCTTCTGTAAATGCGTATTGTGCCCCAGAGACTATGCTGACTCATTTTTCAAATGTTAGGGATTACTCTGGAGTTATTAAATTATGTGAATATAGCAGATATTAATTCAAACAAGAACCAGTCTTCAGTTCTTAATGTAAATTGCAAGCAATAATGAGTCTGAAGTTAAAAGGACAGGTTTGCAAACAAATAGAACTGTCTACAAAGCACAGGCTGCTGTCTACTCAAGAAATATGGTTTGTAAAGTGACCACGAGATGTTCTCAAATGTATCAGCTGAATGTAAGACAATGGGGTTGTATTAATTGGCCTGCATCAAACCAGGCAGTTATTTTGCACTATTGTGACTGAGTTCAAGCTGCCAGCTTCTGCGAGAATTGCCTCGTCGTGGTACAGTGGACAGCAGCACTCTAGGGTCACTCATGGTGGTAAGGTTAAGAGGGAGATTCCAGACAAAGAGTGATCCAACCTGGATCTCAATGGTGAAACTGGTGGACGATGCTGATACATCACAATGACCATGAAATGGTCAACATTGAAATGTCTCCAGTCCATGCCACTGGACCCTGACCCCGATCATTCGAGGACTGCGTGGGGGCGGCCTGTGCATCAAACTCCCCATGTAAAACAAAGTCATGCAAAGGCATTTTCCATTAGGGGAATCCACCTAACATCCTCAATCAAGTTTCACATTGATCAGCACGTGACAAAGGGGGCAGGATTGTGAGGTCTGGAAGCCCCTGGTCTCAAGCAGGAACATTGGGCATTGGGTGTTTGATTCAGTCACTAGGCTGTTAGACTCAAGCAGAAAGGGCACCTCAGTAGCTGCAGCCATAACTGAGCAGCCCTATTTAGGAGCCACAATGCTTACCCTACTCAGGGAAGCAACTGGAAAAAGTGCCCTAAAAATAGCCTGTGTCAACCTCCTGACTGGATTACCCATCCAGAGGGATCATCATTTGTGGTCAGGAACAAAGAACCGTGGAAGGTGTGGGCTCTGATGCATAGTGCAACCAGTGATTAACCGGACAGTAAAGCTGAGATCATTGCCAGAGAACTGAGGAGATGCCAGGTTTACAGCTGCTCTTTCTGAAACCTGCCTGGCAGATGAAGGGCAACTGGAGGAGCAGAAGGGTGGTTATACCTTCTTCTGGAAAGTAAAGGTAGCTGATGAGCCCAGGATCCATGGCATTGGGTATTCAATAAAGCACCAACTTGGGCATCAGTGAATGTCCCATGACAATCCATTTGGTGCCTGCCGGCAATCAGATGGCAATGATTGTGAGTGCTTATGCACCAATTCTGGGTTCATGGATATGAAAAAGAGGCCTTCTATGCTTGCTGAGATACGACACTGTCGAGTATCCCCAAGCAGGTAAGGTCATTCTCTTGGGATACTTCAATGCCAAGGTTGGTCAGGGCTTCAACCCTTGGAAAGGTACCATAGGAAAGGTAGGTACTGGCAATGTCCACTTACATGGAGTGCTACTTCTCACCATGTGTACTGAGTACAACCTTGTCAGAAAATACAAATTCAAAACATCTTGGCAGCACCCTCGATTTAAACTGCAGCATCTCATTGACTGTGCTATTATCTAAGCTAGGGACTGCTGTGATATGAATATCACAAGGGCCATGATTGGCACAAATGACTGTTGGACAGATCTTTGCCTGATCCGCTCCACAATGTCCATCAGACTCATGAAAAAGAGAAGGGTTCATAAGATGCAGACCAGACCAAGAGTAAAACTTGAGAGCCTGCTTGACGCTGCAATTGAATAGCACCCTCAGTCCTTGTTTGGGGAAAACCTCCACAGGAATATCCAGAGGATATTGAAGAACATTGAAGTCTGGTTCAATACACCATCCTCTAACTGCAAAAAAACTTTCTTGGGTACAAGTACAGAAAACGTCAGGATTGGTTTGATGATGACAACATCATCATCATGATGTTGAACAACTTGTAAAGGAATGCCTTTTGTGTCTGGCAGAATGACATTGTCAGCAAGGTCAGAAGAGAAGCTTACTCCAGAGCCAAGGTAAATGTCCAGTGCAGGATGAGGGAGCTAGAAAATTCTTGGTGGACTACAAAAACCCTGGAAATGCACAGAATGGCAAACTCTGGTGACATGAGAGGCTTCTTCAGCACCACCAAAGCAGTGTATAGTTCAAGTTACTGATCTATGGTCCAACATCACTGCCCCCCCTCCTCTCCTGCTCCATGCTCAAAGAATAGGAAGAACATGCTAAAGGATCAAAAGGATATCGGTGATCGATGAAGAGAGCACTTTCAAGAACTTAACCACCACAGTGCTGCTGGGCCAGAGGTTACTAACTAAATCCTGAGAGAAGACATGGAGGAACCTCCCATTATTGAAAGAGGTCCATGATGCCATCAGGAGCCTGATAAAAGCAGCAAAGCCACTGATCCCAATGGGATCCAGTCGAGATAAAGGTGGACCAACACGCCTGCACCTGCCTGAAGGTCTGTGAGGGAGTGAGAAAAGAACAACTGCCTTCAGAGCTGTAATAATGACCATATTCAAGAAGAGGAGACAAGGCAGATTGTGGTAATTAGAGAGGCAGCTTCCTCCTGTCAACAACAGGCAAAGTACTTGTGTATATCTTTGTCAACTGACTCTTCCAATGCCTGAAGAAATACTCCCTAAAATGCAGTGTGGTTTCCATCAGACGTGGTCTTCACAGCATGCCAACTACAGGAAAAATGCCATGAACAGAAGCAACCCTTGTTACTTGGCTTTCATGGATATAACAAAGGCATTTGATACAGTAGACTGCCAGTCTCTGTGGTGTATACCATCAGGACAAGATCGGCCTGACCAGTACTTACGAATACTGAGGCTACTGCATGATGACATGTCAGCTACAGCATTTGGCAGTAGTGGTGCTGACTCAGAACCTGTCACTGTGAAGACAGGAGTTAAACAGGGCTGCACCATTGCACCCACCCAATTTTTGCCATATTTATTGCTCTTCTCCCACCCCACCCCCTCCGCCCCACCTCATGTCTGGGTCAACCTGGTACTGATTCAGTCGGCACCACTGGTGATGAATTCAGTAAGTTTGTGCTCTGGAGAAAGGACTCCATGGGGAATTCAAAGTTGGAGTGAGCCAGCAATTCATCCAGCATGTTCAGACCGTCCCAAGTTTCTAGACTATTATTTGTCTATGATCAGAAAAGCATCTGTTTACCATTTATGTCTTAATGATATAATTTATCATTGTCTCTTTAATAAACAAGTGCTTCTATTTTCCAAATTTCTATTACATGGTACTTTATCAAGTGGTTTTGGAAGTCCATATGCACACCACTTGCTGCACTACTTTTTAACAACCTGCTCCCTTTCGTCAAATCATGTAATTCATAATCATGTAATTCACCAGATGTAATTCATCTTTATCAAATATTTAGCCCCATATTCACTAAATCCAATATGCACCAACCATAGAAATGGCCAACTTAGAAGTATGGAATAATGGCAACTAAGCACACTAACTTTAAGTGAATGTTGTTTTTTCTTTCCCTCCAAACAATCATTTACTCTAATTCCCATATTTTTATTTGCTTCTTACAACTTTCACTGTCTATCCTTTTAATTATTAACTATCCTTCAGCTACTTGAGTTTTCACCTCGGAAAAAGAAAGCTGGAAATTTGACTTCTCATTCTGCAGTGAGAACTTCAGTCCCACATTGATAAAGCTCTTACTGTTAGAAACGGTGTATTTAACAATGGCCCCACATACCTTCTAAGCAGAACATTACAAAATGGCTCATTATTTGCATTCCTCTTGAAAACCTCCTGCACACAAGGATATTCTATTCTGAAATAGAATTCTGAGGGTCCAAAATGTCTATTTGCCTGGTACTTCAGTAGCTGGCTATGTGACTGCCGTGAGCTTTTACATAATTAAACAACTTCCCAGCTGCTGGAAGTTGTTTAAACTTGTGAACTGGAATCCCAAGATGGCTGTAACAGTTCAATAGCAAACCTTTTGGAGTGTCAAGTGGAGTAGACAAAATGTTTGTTTTGCCAGATTCTGGACACTTATTTGTTTGCTGGCTGTCCTTAAAGGAAGCACTAGAGGGTACTGAATCAAAATAAAATTTTGTTCCACTTGAATCCAGAAATATTTTGCAGCTCATTGCTGGCATGTTCCCATCTTCCTCCAGAATCTCCAAAACAAGCCATGCTTGCTTGTCACATTTTCATCCACTGCTGCTGGTGGATCATCCATTTGATGCTGATGTTTCACACGTGAAATTGAAATGAGGACTGAATTTTGAAGTGGTTGTGTCTCCCTACAGTGACCTTATCATTTATAAGCCCAATGTGAAAAGCCGTCTGAAGTAAGGAGATACAAAGAAAATGACAATTATTAAAGAGTGAAGACTCCCAACTTTCAACAGAATGAAAATTACTTCAGTTGCATTCATCCAAGCATTTAAAGAATGACTACTATGTATAATAATAATTATACATGGTATCTACTGTAGATTTCAAGTGGATAATAATGCAGTATACCTATTGCACAATGAGCATTAACTTACATTTTAATTAATTTTTACATGCTGTGGCAGCTAGTAGCAAGAATTTGCAAATTCATAGAACTGGAAATAGTAAAGACTGTGTAGTATCGTTCTTTTTATTATTGTAGCCAGTCAGCAAAAAGTACAAGGCAATGGATAGAGAACAAGACGCAGGAAAGAGTTACAGTTTGCTGTAACAAAGGGATGGTAGCTTTCTGTGACCCATGGTAAAATTCTTAATAACTGAGACCAAATTTATTATTTAAATGAAATAATTAATATTTTTTCATAATATGTACAGTGGCATTTTCTTAGAAATTGAATTGTGTGTTTATAGAAAGACCCAGAAAGTAACTGAAGGTAGTAAATTCATATCTGTAAATGGCAGCAGAAAAATGAAAAGCACCTATAACAAAATAACGCACTTTAGATTCTATTATTATAGATAGATTGCTAAGGCTGAAGGAAAGATTTATATAGAGATTCCCCAACATGAGAAAATCTACGGATGCTGGAAATCCAAGTATCTCACACAAAATGCTGGAGGTACTCATCAGGCCAGGCAGCATCTGTGGAAAAGAGTAAACAGTTGACATTTCAGGCCAGTCCTGATGAAGGGCCTTGGCATGAAACATCAAATGCTACTCTTTTCCATAGATGCTGCCTGACCTGTTTAGTTCCTCCAGCATTTAGTACGTGTTTCATTTATATAGAGATTTTTACTTCCCATTTCTAAGCGTGTCTGGGTATATTAAGAACACACAAACACTCAATTTAGATACAGGTTACTCATTGATGCTGTACTGCCATTCATTAAGATTATATCTGATCTGACTGTAAACCTCCAGTAATCTTTCATTTACTTATCAGGTATACATCTACCCTGCCTTAGAACCATTCGATATTCTGTTTGAAAATGTTTCAAAGAATCATGAATATTTCATTACATCCATCTTAAATGGGTAACCATTGTTTTTAAAATGGACATATAATTTTAGATTCTACAGGAGGAAGCATCCACTTCATGAGAATCCAGACTCACCAGGATCTTATACATTTCAGTCAAGAGATCCATCATCATCCTAAGCTCCTATATCAGACCAGTTAGACTCATGACAGCTTTAGCAGGAACATGTGCTGTACAATCTCACCTGCTGCTCGCTATTTAATAGATGGAAATCTGGGTAAGCAACCCACTCAACTTTTCTACATTCTTTGCTTCCCAAAAAAGTGAGTACAATTTCAGCAGTTCTTTAGCACTTAGATGCTGACCTCATGAAAATGAAACTATGCCACTTAGTATTTAATTCTATTCATATCACATCTAGTCATAAACATTCTCAGTACAGAGATGCTTGAAATCTTGCACAATACGCAAAATGCTGAAGGAACTCAGGAAGTCGGGCAGCATCTATGAAGGAACTAGACAGTTGATGTTTCGAGCTGAGACCATCCTTTGTCAACTGCTGCTGTTAACTGGTTAACATTCAACTGTCACAGTCAGACTTGGATTTTCTCTGTAGACCATAAGAGATAGGAGCAGAATTAGGCCAACTGCTCAGTCAAGTCTGCTCCACCACTTCATCATGGCTGATCTATTTTCCCCCTCGACCACATTCTCCTGCCTTCTCTCAGTAACCTTTCATGCCCTGACTATTCAAAAGCCTAGCAAGCTCTCCCTTAACTACACCCATGACTTGGCTTCTACAGCAAATTCCACAGATTCATCAGCCCCTGGCTAAAGAAATTTTTCATCAACACTGTTCTAAGTGGACATCTCTCTAGCTTAAGGATTTGCACTCTGATCCCAGAGTCCACCACTGTGCAAAAATCTTCTCTGCGTCCACTCTTATCTGTGCCTTTCAACATTTGATAGGTTTCAAAGAAATTCCCCCTTATTCTTCTAAATTCCAGTGAGTGCAGGTCCAGAGCCATCAAACACTCCTCATATGTTAACCCTTTCAGTTCCGGAATCATTCTCTTGAACTCCTCTGAAACCTCTCCAATGTCAGCACATCCTTTCTTAGATAAGTGACCAAAACTGCTCACAATATTACAAGTCAGACCTCAGTGGTGCCTTATAAAGCCTTAGCATTACATCCTTGATTTTATATTCTAGTCTTCTTGAAATGAATGCTAACATTGCATTTACCTTTCTCACTACTGCCTCAATCTGCAGGTTAACATTAGGGAATCCTGCATGAGGACTTCAAAGACCCTTTGCATCTCAGCTTTTTGAATTTTCTGCCCATTTAGAAAATAGTATATGCTTTTGCGCTTTGATCAAAGTGCATGACCATAAAACTCCTGGCCCTGTATTCCATCTCCCAACTCTTTGACAAACCTCCCAAAATGCTTATTAGTTCATCTATCATTTTCATGTCCCCTTTTACTACCTCTCCAGTGTCATTTTCCAGCAGTCCAATATCTACCCTCTCTTTTTTTTACACTTTATATATCTGAAAAACCTTTTGATTTTGGCTTCATATTTCATCTTTTCTAACTTTATGAATATTTTTGTTTGACTTGTATTGATTGTTAAGAGCACCCCAATCCTCCTAACTTCTCACTAATTTTTGCTCTATTATATGGACAGTTTTTCTTTTATGTGATATTTGACTTCCCTTGTCAGCCACAGTTGAGTCATCTTCTTTGGAATGTATCCATCCTGTGCTTTCCAAATATTTTCCCCAGTAACTCCAGAGGTTGTTGTTCTACCATCATCCCTGTTGGTTTTCCCCTTCCAATCAAATTTGGGCAGCAGATTAAAAAAAAACTAGGTGATACCAATTACATTATGCAAATGAGATATAAATCTCTGTAAAAAAACACAGGAGAGCCCAGAGATAGCAGGTCTGCTTGTCTTATTTTAGTGAGGTGTCAAATATGACATGGTGGAGTAATGACGTATGCCATTTGTGTACTTCTAACCTGTAATGAATTATGCAAACAAAGAATGTGTAATCAAACAATATATTTACAATATTACTCAAATATTACAGAAAAATTAAATTCACTACATTGGACAACCAAAATAATGGTGTACCAGATTCTCTATGTGTAATATTTTACCACAATTATCACATTTTTACCTTGGCTCTATCTCTGTTGCTTCTGGAATATAATCTATGTTTGATTGTAAGTAAAAGTAAGGAGTCAGCCATTTAGAATAATGAAATAAATGTGGTATAATTGAATATATTGTAAGAAATTCAATGGCAACATCTGATTTTGCTAGCTTATAAAAATTGTAATGAAGTGTGTCGAATTCACTTTTTTAACATCCCTATGATAATTCAGTTACAAAATATTCTCATTAGTGTTCACTGTGTGTAATGGAAAACAACACACAGACTGGAACCCTATTTTCCTGATGTTTGTGCCAAATATTTGCAAGCAAGTTTCTCTTTGAATTTTGCTTAGGTATCCTAGTTCTTTGCAAGGGTGAAATTGCAAGCAACATTGGATGAACTTTCAACCAGTCTCCCAAAAGGAGAGTGAAATGAAAAGAGTGAACCAACTGTGGTGAACTACATATACCTGTCTGGACACGCCCCCTGCTGACTGCTCCTGTGGCTCCTCACACAGACCCCTGTATAAAGGCAATTGAGGTCTGAGCCTGGCCTCTCTGTCTCCAGGATGTAGTATGGTGGTCAACCACTGCTTGTTCCTTCTTCTAGTCAATAAAAGCTGATATCTTGCCTTTACGTCTCAGAGAGAGTTATTGATGGTGCATCACCAACAACAGGTCTAGATGCCCTGCATCTCTTACAGTGGAGATGCAAATTCTGAAGTAAAGCTGTTCTGAGCTAATCCTGGAAGGCAGTAAAGGTTCATTGGGACAAGAATGAGTTGTGAATAATGCTCTGGGAAGTTGATAAAGGAAGAGAGAAGTCAAGGATTTTCAGAAGGTAAGGAGAATATGAAAGGAAGGCTGGGAAATGTACAATAGATCAATGGCTGAAAGTATCTGTTTTTACAGTTTTCCTTTGGCCTTGAACTACAATGATTTGACCAGAACTCTCAGACACAGCTAGGATGTATCAGCATCAGCTGCATTATATATAAGGTACCATGTCCTATTGCCAGAACTTCTGCCTAATAGCCCCAAGGTTGTCAGCCACAGAGAATTTATGTGACCTGAGATGTCCTGCTCCATTTAGGTAGGGTCCTGGCGAGACCACAACTGGAATATAGTGAAATCAAAAATGAATCACAAATCCCAATATCTGAAGTAAAAGAAGAGAACATTGGCAACACTGTTCGGGTCAGTCAGCATTTTAGGAAAGAAAAACTTCTCCAGTTCAAAAAACCTTGTCAGAACTGTTCAACACTCTTCAACCCTAAAGGTCTTGAACATTGACTGTTAAGTCTTTTTTGCAGATGTCTAATGAAGGGTTACCATTTAGATTCCTGGGATGGAGTGGATTTGCCATATGAAGAGAAACTAGACATAATGTATTAGTTTTCATTTCTAGAAGAATAATGGGTTATATCATTGAAACTTATAATATTCTTAAAAGGATTATCAGGGTGGATGGGGTATTGATGAAGACTAGAACCAGGAGTGACAGACCAAAATATAAGATTTTGGTCTTTTAAGGAAAGAGATGAAAGTGTTTTTTCCTACAAATGCAGCAAATCCTCAGAATTCTATACCGAAAAAGATCATAGACTTAAAGGCTTAATTGCTCAGAATTTTCAAGACACAGATAGCTTATTATATTTTAAAGGAATCAGGGGATGAGTGCAAGAAATTGATGTTGAGATAAAAGATTTAGCCAAGATCTTGTTGATTGAGTACACAGAGATGTGGTTGATTTTATTCTTTGTGTTCTTAGATACTTCCAGCAGCATTTCTACACCGATGACACACATAAAATGATGATAAAAGGCATGATTCTATTGCATTGAGTTTGTTAGGCCAACATGGGTGATGTTATGTTTCTGGCAGAAAGCTCTCTGCTTATTTTTTAGTTGTGTGGATTTTAAGAATGGCAGAGAACAGAGACTGCTGTCAGGAAGGATGATTGGTGCAGGGCAATGAAATTTTCAGATGAACTGTTGCTAAGAAGTGAGCTGTTGTTGAAGAGAACTTGCAGTTTGCTGAATAATTGGGCACTTAGGTTCTAATAATTCTTTATAAAGTCTTAGAGTCATAGAATACAGCATAGAAACAGGCCCTTCAGCCCATCTAGTCTGTTGAACTATCATGCTGCCGAGTCCCATCAACCTGCTCCTCTATAGTCCTCTATATCCCTCCCATCCATGTACCTATCTAAATTTCTCTTGAATGTTCAAATCAAACCCACATCCAGTGCTTCTGCTGCCAGCGCGTTCCACACTTTCAACATCCTCTGAGTGAAGAATTACCGCCTCATGTTTCCACTAATCACTTCACCCATCACCCTTAACCCAAAACCTCTAGTTCTAGTCTCAATCAACCTCAGTAGAAAAACTCTGCTTGCATTTGCCCTATCAATATCTCTAATAGTTTTGCATACCTCTATCAAATCTCCCCTCATTCTTCTACATTCCAGGGAATAAAGTCCTAACCTATTCAGACTTTCCCTATAACTGAGGTCCTCAAGTCCTGGCAACATTCTTGTAAAGTTTCACTGTAGTCTTTCAAAATCATTGACACCTTTCCTGGAAGTAGGTGACCAAAACTGCACAGAACAATCCAAATTGGGCTCTACCAATTTCTTAACACAATATCCCAACTCCTGTAATCTGTACTATGACTTAAGAAGGCCAATGTGCTAAAAGCTTTCTTTATGACCCTCTCTACCTGGAACACTACTTTTAAGGAATTGTGGATCTATATTCCCGATCCCTAGGTTATACCACACACCTCAGTGTCCTACCGCTCACCATGTAAATCCGACCCTGGTTTGTCCTCCCAAAGAGCAACACCTCACGCTTGTCTGGATTAAATTCCACCTGCCATTTTCTAGCTGGTTACAATCCCTCCGCAAACTATAGTAGTCTTCTCAGTCCACTACATTCCCAGTCATGGTGTCGTCCATAAATTTGCTGATCCAGTTTACCACAGTATCATCCAGATTGTTGATTATAGATGACAAAAAATGGACCTAGTACTGATCCCTGTGGCACACCGCTAATCACAGGACTCTAGCCAGAAAGCTGTCAATCTCTGGCTTCTTCCACAAAGCGAATGTCTAATCCAATGTACTACCTCATCTTCAATGCCAAGCAACTGAACATTCTTCACCAACCTCCTTTGCATGACTTTGTCAGAGGCCTTGCTAAAGTCCATGTAGACAACATCCACTGCTGTGCCTTCATTAAGTTCCCTGGTAACTTCCTTGAAAATCCCTATAAGATTGGTTATATATGAGCTACCACACACAAAGCAATGTTTACTATCCCTGATCAAACCCTGTCTATCCAAACTCGTATATTCAGTCCCTTAGAGTGTTGGCGCATGGCCAAGTGGTTAAGGCATTGGTCTAGCGATCTGAAAGTCGCTAAGTCGATCTGAAATCAAGCTTCAGCTAAAGCAGCGTGTTGTGTCCTTGAGCAAGGCACTTAACCACACATTGCTCTGCGATGACACCGGTGCCAAGCTGTATTGGCCCTTGCCCTTCCCTTGGACAACATCGGTGGCATGACAAGGAGAGACTTGCAGCATGGGCAACTGCCAGTCTCCCATACAACCTTGCCCATGCCTGCACCCTGGAAACTTTCCGAGGTGCAAACCCATGGTCTCTCAAGACTAACGGATGCCTAGTACTATTAGTCCCTTTGAATACCTTACAAAAACTTACCCCCTTCAGGTGTCAGTGGTGATGAGGACGTTTTAAATGAACCAGAGACTAATGTATACCTGTTGAAGTGCAAAAGCGTAGCGAGATGATTGTTTTCTTTTTTTAAAAAAAAGTGCAGCACATATCTCTACAGAAAAGGACACAGGCGATAATTTTTTTTCTAAAAAGCTGTAAATGAAGGGAATTTGAGTTCATAAACAGTGAGTACTGGATGATAATAAATAAAATAAACCAGAAGTGGCTGGTTACATCAGAAAGATAAACATGTTTGGAAATTTTGAGAGGAAATTTCAATCAGGTCCATGGCCGCAGCAGGTCGCTACAGTGAAGAAGAGCTTTGTCCAGCGTCCAATTGGAGTTTAGGATTGATCGGCAAGAGCAAATTAAAGGAAGGAATGGGGCAAATGCAGCAGCCGTCATCTCAGTGGACAGAGTCAGATAGGTGATCTTCAGGCTTTAGATCCTTGGGACTTCAGTCAGAGAAAGAGAAGAAAAGGTGTAGGTTATTTTTTTCCTTCTCTTCTTTATATCTGCTCAGCTAGGACACAGCGATGTCTGTTGTGATAGTGGAAAGCTCCTCTTCTGGGATGTGGGAAGGAAAGGAGAGAAGCCACAATGCAAGTGAGAAGCACTGTACCCTTTGATGCCATGTCCAATCAAGATCCTATCAATCTCTGCTTTAAATATACCCAATGACCTGGCCTCCATAGCTCCACATGGCAAAAAATTCCACAAATTCTTGTGGAATTTACCCTCTGGCTAAAGAAATTTCTCTGCATCTCAGTTTTAAGTGGACACTGGTCTATCCTGAGGCTGTGCCCTCTTGTCCTTGACTTCCCCACCATGGCAACCATCCTTTCCACATCTACTGTGTCTAGGCCTTTCAATGTAATCCCCCTTCATCCTTCTAAATTCCAGTGAGTACAGACCCAGAGCCATCAAACATCATCGTACGATAACCCTTTCATTCCCAGAATCATCATTGTGAACAGCATTTGGACTCTCTCCAATGCCAGCACGTCTTTTCTAGAATGAGGAGCCCAAAACTGTTCTCAATACTCAAGGTGAGGCCTCGCCAGTGGCTGATATCACATTGTGCTCTTGTATTCAAGATTTCGTTGAAATGCATTCTATATTGAGTTGGAGCTTGTAGCTAAGCAGGAAGGAGTGGTGTGTATTTAATATTTCAGTAGTATTTGAGTCAAATTGTAAATATATTGTTTGATTAAGCATTCATGTTCATTTAAATAATTCATTATGGGTTATATGTAAAAACAAGTGAATTGCATAAGTCATGATGCTACTACATCATACATGTATGCCTTGCTTCAAGTATAAGACATAACTGGACATGTTATTCCAGGCTCTGTGTTTTTGCTTTTAATTAGTTTTATGTTTCAGAGATGAAAAACTTAACACTCTTGCATTTCTTATATTCCTCAAGTACCTCATTTGCTCCTTCCTGTCTATACTTCCTTTGTACCACCTTCTTTTTCTTTAACCAGGACCTGAATATCTTTTGAAAACCAAGGTTCCCTAAACCTGTTATTCAGACAGGTACTTACAAATTCTGTACTCTCAAAATTTCACTTTTGAAGTCCACCCACTTACTAAGGAGAAGCTTAGGAAGGTTAATGGCGACTTACTTGCATCTTTGGAAACAGCTCTATTTCCATCTTTAATCTCTCTATTTTTCCCTTTCATTGTTTTCTTTTTTGAAGACCCTGACCTGGAGTTACATGCTGACTATGGTTCTTCGCAGGAATGGGACCCGCTCTCGGGGTTCCATAACTGGCCATTGTTTAGCACACCAAAGGCTCAGCCTAAGATTCCGGCTCGAATTCCGAAGCCTAGGATCTCTGGGCTCTGAAGGTCAGTGTCATGACAGGAAACCCAGGTGTCATCGGGGGAGTTGAAATATCTGCTGTGCACCTGAGACCCGCGATCTTTACGATCTTCAGGCACGGAGCTTGAAATAAGTGACGTAATGGACTTTTAGCATCATAAACCAGCAAGTTGTTTGTTATATCTCCCTGCTCACTGGGAAAATGGAGTCACCTCTCTTGCCCTTATTAGAGGGGGGGAGAGAGAACCTGCGGTATGCCAAATACCGGGTGAAATGCAAAGTCTTTGGGGTAACTGCAAGTCTGTGCCTGTGCTGTTGCTTTGCTCACACTTGAGCGCTCGGTGGTAGTGCCAATGCTTTTTTTTTTGGCGGTGGGATTGTTGCTTGCTGCTGCTTGTGTGCGGGAGGGGATAGCTGGGAGTACTTTGGGATTCTAACATTTAACCATTGTTCATTCTTTGGGACATTCCTCTGTTTTTGTGGATGGTTTGTGAAGAAAAAGCATTTCAGGATGTATATTGTATACATTTCTCTGTTATTAAATTGTACCTTTGAAAGTACACCTTAAGAGTACACTTTAAATTGGCCTTTCTCCAATTTGGTATCTCAACCCAAAGATCAGACCTTTCCTCCTCCATAATTATCTTGAAATTAATGGCATTCTGATCACTAGATGGAAAGTGCTCCTCTACACAAACTTCTATCACCTGCCCTGTCACATTCTCTAATAGCAGATGCAGTATCACATTCTCTGTGGAGTCCCAGTCACCTTCCTCCACACATTATCCTTAGCTTACTTGATGGTTTGCACACTTTTAATGGCAGTGCCCAATAGCAGGAGGTAGGTGATGATCTTATCTGGAGACTGTTCAGATTGATACTACAAACATATCCAAGAAATGCAAATATGGCTTCTGCGATCATGTAGTTTTAATGATCAGTGTTCAAAAAGAGGAATAATATTGACTTTTATATGTGTAATCCTTGCGGCTTAATCTAGGGGAAGACAGCCCTCGGCCCAGCCAAACTTAAATCTTGTTTGGGTGGATGCTGTGCAATGTGTCCCTGGTACCATGAAATAACAAACAGTACACAATATGCAACTAAACAATTGAGCTTTATGATGCTTAATTTGACTATATGGTTAGTAAGGAAAGAAAAGGGTCCATTCTCATGAAACAGCTGAATGTACAACGTTGGAGCTCGCTGTTCAGTCCACTGGTTTCCTGTCGACCTCCTCCAAGCAGAGCTGACCCTCAGATCCTTGCTGCAATTCCACTCTGTCTGGCGGTCTACCAACTCTCTCCATTCGCGTCTTCTCTCCTTGACAAAAGATCGCGAAATCCCTGCTTCCAGACCCACAAGAAAGAACAACATGCCTCTCATTGGCTAACTTACATTCCAAAGACCCATTATCTCTAGTCATAACCCAAACATTGCTGCTACAGAGAAACCATTACATTAGCAGTGAAACATTACAGCATGTTACATATGAAAGATGTGATTGCACTGGAGAGGGTGTGAAGATTGGCAAACTGCATAGGAAGGAAGTTTGGACAAGTTAAGGTTGATAGAAGAGTCTGAAGGGTGTCTTCAATTTTGAGGGGCTTAGCAGAATTGGAAGAACACATTTACATTAGCAAATGGGAATGAAAAAAAGAGGAATAAAATTAAATAATTGGCAGGAAGGGAGCTGAGGAAAAGTTTACAATCCTGATGTAGGGGCTTGACTCAGAGTTTACTATCCCTTTGTCTCTACAGATGTTACTTGACAGCTGAGTCCCTCCAGCAAATTGGCTTTTGCTGCAAATCCCGACATGTGCTATCTCTTGCTTCCACCTCAGGATCTTGTATTTCAATCAAGTCTCCTCTCACGCTTGAAATCTTATCCTCTGCAAACTTTTCTCATAAGACAACCACCTATTTCATGTATTAGCTAGTGACCTTCTTTGAAGTGCTTTCAGTATTCTGTGTTCTCTAAATTGGGAAATGAATATTACAGGCGTTGCTTCAGCAATGCACTGTCTCACCAATGCACTGTCTCAGTGAAGTACAGCATCCCATTATTGTATTCAAATCCTTTCAGAACATATGTTAATATTCTTTTATCTTTCCTACTTCCATTGTCACTAGGATATTCAACCTCTCTGCGATCTCTCACAAGTTACAGTACTATGCAAAAGTCTTGGGCACATATCTATAGCGAGGGTACCTTAGACATTTTCACAGTATTGCGGTGATTTTATGCATTGCACTGTATTGCTGCCAGGGACAAAAAGCAAATTTCAATACTTGTGTGAATGATGATAAACTTGATTTTCTGTGTGTGTGTGTGTGTATGTATGTGTGTGTTTATATATGTGTGTGTGTATATATATATATATATATAAATATGCATAAGACTTTTGCACAGCACTACAATGATACTTTATTTTTCCTCTCAAGCCTGACAAGGTTTCATATTTCCTCACGTTATCCTCCGATGCCTGGGCTTACTCTCCTATTTTCTAACTTTGAATTTGTTCATATGTTCTTATATGAATACATGAGTACAAGAACAGTTAGCGCTGTGCTAGATATCAAAGCCTCGTCACAGATGGCTCCTCAGCAAGCAGTGTGGAAGATGGTTGGTCTCTATTCTCTAAATCAGTGAGGCCTTGTTCATTTGCTTCTCTCTGCAGCTGTCTGGCCACTTGCCCATTCCCCACCTTCAAACCATCAAAGTGGAAGGATAAATTGCAGCAAAGTAGATAAAGGCTGCATTATTTTTTTGTATTTCCTTACCACATAGAAGGGAGCATTCACCATCAAATCGATGTTGACTGTCAGAACAATCCCATTCCCATGCCTGCTTACCAAAATCTGTTCTCTTCAGACCTGAACCTCACTTGTTATACAATCTCTGCTTAATTCATCAAACTACACTCAGATATAATTACTGTTGTCTCCAAGGAATGAGAGTCCTCAAGAGCACTATTCCAGAAATTTAAATAACCATGAATAGTACTGTACTCAAGATCTGACCCAATGCCTTCAAATATTTTTCTGGGTCCTGCCTTTGAATCCTTTGACTGTGTTGAGATTAATGAATAAAGTGTTGTATGTTGGAAAATGCGTATTTGACTTCTAAAATAGTTAGCATGCTTGATTAGACAGCCACAAATTGGACAAGTGTGCTGAATCCCTATTTAAAAGCCTCTGTTCAAAATGGAGATGATTAGATGTTCTGAATGAAACAGATGTACAAAAACCCTTTCCTCCGCACCACGTTCTGCCATTAAAATCAGTATTTCAAGGCCAAGTTCCCATGCAGTGGGGAGGGAAAGAACAAATTGTTTCTTTTGGATCATTGAGTTAAGATCATTCTGTAATACTGTACTGTTGAGTAAATGCACCTGTGAATAAATAAAATGAGTAAAAGTAATGGAAATGCTGTGAATTCTGGAAAAATATGAAAGGTGACAGTGAATCAGGAGCCAATTTGTACCTCTCAAAATAAAATGGTAGACTAGAACCTATTTAAGTCATTGTATTAAAAAGGTCCGACTGCAACAAGCAGGCAGTTAACTCATATTTTAAAATACCACTAGCTGTATTGCTGGGGTAATTCAGCAATAAGTCTACCAACATTACCTGAAATCCATTTACACCAAGCGTGGTGAGAGATGAACAACCTCTGTCTTTTTTTAAAATGCTTCAGTACCTTGGGAGTTGATCATTCTTTGAGGCAAGTAGTTGAACATTGGTTCAGTGCTTATTCTTGATCTTAAAACCCTGTCTCACCACCATGGGAAACTGTCAACAAAAGCTACATACCATTCTCACTACAATGTGAAATAAGAGAAAATTCATTCAAGGGGCAAATGTAGTCAATCTTTAGTGTATAAATCTAAAGCTCTTTGCTTTTTGCTGTGCGGCCAATTAGTAAATCAGTCTGTACTCAACTGTTTGATTTTTTCCTATATTTTTCATGCCTCTTAGCATCTGTTTGTTTTCTAGGTTTGGCTCGTCACTTTACCTACTGTAAAGCTTCCTGTCTGGCATTTTTGGCAGTGAGATATTACTATTGTCTCGGGCTGTTTGCCAGGACTGCTTAGCTGATGGCCAGTTTGTCTTTTGCAGCTGGTTGACTAAGACAGTTTTAATTATCCACGCATCAGGAAGTTGTGGTGGTTGATGAATTGATTACCTGGAGCACAGGAAGCTTGACTTAACCAGCTGCGAGCATCAAAGTATTTAACAAGTTCAGTAAGGGCCCACCCTCACAGGCAATGGGTTTGGACCGATTAGATCCCTGCATTCGCACTAATTATATTTTAATGAAAAAAGTCTCTGGCAAGGATCAGCTTTCCAGAGTATTTTTTAACTGGTACAGCAGTTAACAGTACAGCATACAGCAAGAAACATTTTTATTTCTGTTTCATATTGATAACAATTATTCTTTAGAATATAGAAACAAAGAAAACCTACAGCACAGTACAAGCCCTTCAGCCCACAAAGTTGTGTCAAACATGTCCCTACCTTAGAAATTACTCGGCTGACCTATAGCCCTCTATTTTACTAAGCACCATGTACCTATCTAAAAGTCTCTTAAAAGACCCTATTGTATCCGCCTCCACCACCGTTGCCGGCATCTCATTTCACGCATTCACCACTCTCTGAGTAAAAAACTTACCCCTGACATCTTCTCTATACCTACTCCCCAGCACCTTAAACCTGTGTCCTCTTGTGGCAACTGTTTCAGCCCTGGGAAAAAGCCTCTGACTAATCACACGATCAATGCCTCTCATCATCTTATGCGTCTCTATCAGGTCACCTCTCATCCTCCGTCACTCCAAGAAGAAAAGGCTGAGTTCACTCAACCTATTCTAATAAGACATGCTACCCAATCCAGGCAACATCCTTGTAAATCTCCTCTGCTCCCTTTCTATGGCCTCCACATCCTTCCTTGTAGTGAGGCGACCAGAACTGAGCACAGTACTCCAAGTGGGGTCTGACCAGGGTCCTATATAGCTGCAACATTACCTCTCAGCTCCTAAGTTCAATTCCACGATTGATGAAGGCAATTTAACATATGCCTTCTTAACCACAGAGTCAACCTGCGCAGCTGCTTTGAGTGTCCTTTGGACTCAGACGCCAAGATCCCTCTGATCCTCCACACTGCCAAGAGTCTTACCATTAGTACTATATTTGGCCATCATATTTGACCTACCAAAATGAACCACCTCACACTTACCTGGCTTGAACTCCATCTGCCTCTTCTCAGCCCAGTTTTGCATCCTATCAATGTCCCGCTGTAACCTCTGACAGCCCTCCACACTATCCACAACACCTCCAACCTTTGTGTCATCAGCAAACTTACTAATCCATCCCTCCACTTCCTCATCCAGGTCATTTATAAAAATCATGAAGGGTTCCCGAACAGATCCCTGAGGCACCCCACTGGTGACTGACTTCCATGCAGACTATGACCTGTCTACAACAACTCTTTGCCTTCTGTGGGCAAGCCAGTTCTGGATCCACAAAGCAATGTCCTGTTGGATCCCATGCCTCTTTACTTTCTCAATAAGCCTTGCATGGGGTACCTTATCAAATGCCTTGCTGAAATCCATATACACTACATCTACTGCTCTTCCTTCATCAATCTGTTCAATCACATCCTCAAAAAATTCAATCAGGCTCGTAAGGCATGACCTGCCCTTGACAAAGCCATGTTGACTATTCCTAATCATATTATACCTCTCCAAATGTTCATAAATCCTGTCTCTCAGGATTTTCTCTATCAACGTACCAACCACTGAAGTAAGACTCACTGGTCTATAATTTCCTGGGCTATCTCTACTCCCTTTCTTGAATAAAGGAATGACATTTGCAACCCTCCAATCCTCCAGAACCTCTACTGTCCCCATTGATGATGCAAAGATAATTGCCAGGGGCTCAGCAGTCTCCTCCCTCACCTCCCACAGTTGCCTGTGGTACATCTCAACCAGTCCCTAAAATATAAATTTTATAATTAAACATAATAAAAGTATTGGAGGCTCATTTGAAAATATGTCACCGGAACAGTTAGCTCTGAGTTTATATGGTAATGCTCTGGAAGAATTTAGCAAAGAGAAACACCATGGTTTTCTATTTTAAATTTTGTTCATCAATATAAAAACCTTAAAATAACAAAAATAACTTAGATTGAGTTTATACTGGCTGCTTCTGCGTAACTCTTTAAATACAGAAAAAGTAAACAAGTATGCTTTTAAAACTTGAATTATTACTGAACTATATTTGTAATTGTGGAAGTTGGTTTCTGAAATACATGTAGTTTATTCGTTTATACAATGCAAACCCAGATATTGTCCATCTAATGTATATAGATAATTGAGAATACTGAGAATTGATCATTGACATAAAGGAGAAGCTGTTCCTAAAATGAGTATGTGTCTTCAGACCCCATTGCCACAGCCTATACCTGTACCTGACCTTTCCAATTTGGCTTGGTACTTAATCAGACATCATGACATTCCTTCCGCTTCTGCTTGCCTTCGCAGTGCCTCGCCTCCACTTTCACTCGCCTACCTTCTGCATGTCTCTCCATCGTTAGCAGTGATTGTTATTGAAGTGTTATTAATAAGTAGTTTAGAAGTTTTCTTTGCTTCGCATTTTGATGCCAATAAGCAGTTGCTGGGCAACGCCAGTGCTATCTTAAACTTGCGTCATCAGCAAATTTATAGATGATGTTTGAGCTGTGCCTAGTTATGGGTGTAGAGAGGGTAGAACAGTGGGCTAAGCACGCTTCTTTAAAGTACGCAAGTGGTGATTGTTATTCAGGAAGAGACGTTATTTTGGATCTGCACTAACTGTGGCAGGAGTTAATTCAACCTCCCAAAGCACTTTATTGTTGTAGATGATCATCACTATAGTGTCACCAACAAGCATTATAACTTGACTGCAAAAGTGCTTTAACCAAATAATTGTATGGAATAATTCTCTAAAGCTAATTCTAATTGTCTGCTCATAAGTTCCTAATGCTGTTCACTACCAATTCTCATTAGAAGTTACATGATTGTACAAGAAAATTGAGACAAAGCCAATATGTTGGTAATACTGGTATGTTAAGTATCTCTGGCTGTCTGCTTTTCTTTTGGGATTTGTGGTAGAATTAATCAAATGAAATTGGCTCATTTAAGATAGACTTTTTGTTGCCAGATCCTGTGATTTTTTTCCCAGTGCTCAACAACAACATGGAAAAAGTTTTCTTTTCTTTGTAATGAGCATTTCCTACCATAAGGGCAGTGCTGTTTATAATTTGCTGTTGAAAACGCAAATTCTTGCAACCTGTCCTCAAGCTCAGAATTGATGCCTGAACTTCCAATATATTTGTTTCACAATGGCCATGATATTGCTAAATACCGACAGGCATTCAGCATCTACATTTGAAATACCCAACAAGTATTAGATTTGCAGATCAGGAGACCACACCTGTTTTAGGTCTCCAATGAAATATACAATAGAAATGGGTTGCAATGAATAGAGTCATCAGAAGTGTAGCTGACTTCAGGAAAACCAGGTCAAAATAGATCTAAAAGGTAGATGGAAGAACCACTAAATAGTTAAATTTGTTTTTAAAATGCTTATTAGACTGTGTAGTGGGTAAGTAGTTATTATGAAGCATATCCAGTAATATTTCAGAAATGTTATCCTTGGTCAGCTTCATTTTTTTAACATGTAATTTTCCATTCTTGTCCAATCAACACTAATTACAGAAGGAAGTGGAAAACAAGTGCTCACATCATCATTTGAATCTTTGAATTTTGCAGCACAACTAAAGTTAGCAGATAAGAAAACGTTAGCTTGAGGAAGGCTGCTTTTACTGATGTACCTTTGCATATTTGTTGTAAAATTTAACATTTTAAAACAGCAATAGCAAACACAAGGAAATCTGCAGATGCTGGAAATTCAAGCAATACACACAAAATGCTAGTGGAATGCAGCAGGCCAGTCAGCATCTATAGGGAGAAGCACTGTCGACGTTTCAGGCCGAGACCCTTCGTCAGGACAAAACGTTGACAGTGCTTCTCCCTATAGATGCTGCCTGGCCTGCTGCATTCCACCAGCATTTTGTGTGAATAGCAAACAAAATCCTTAATTATCAAGCCATTTTTCCTTCTCCATTTGTTTAATTAAAGCAATTTGTTTTGCTTTATTCAAAGCAATTTGTTTAATTATAATTACTTTTGTTATTTGTATATTTTTCAGATACAAGGAGATTGAAGTCTCTATTATTCATATAATTTCATGAATAGAAAGATGTTGCAGCTGGGCAACTTTCTTCTTATGTTGGTAAGTGTAATTGTTAAATTTTGTTAGTGAGAATGGTGTTTAACTAGTTTGTAATTTTCACTTTAATCCTGACCTTGAGGAACAGTAAGACTGAGCACTCTAGATCTCAGTTATTCAAAATGCACTTTTGTCATATGGCAGCTGAATACTTCACATGTTCTGGGGATGATGTTCCTAATGACTGCATTATCCAGTGTCTTTGGATTTGGGTTACTTTGTGTTGAACGGAAACTAAGAGAAATTTCTCCACCCGGAGGGTCATGAATTTGTAGAAGTTTCTAGCACAGAAGACAGTGGAGCAAAGTCATTAAGTATGTTCAAGAGGTGATATATGTAGTTCTTCATGCTAAAGGTATCAAGGGACTGGGGGGAAGGTGGGAATAAGAGTTTTGAAATGGCCACGATCATGTTGGAAAGTAGAGCAGGTAAGAAAGGCTGAATGGTCTGTTCCTGCTTTGTTTTTCTGGCCTTGAACCCATTTGGGAACCCAGCCAAAATTCTGAAAAACAGGAGCTGGTTTACTTCCTTCTCTCGCTAATGTTGTTAAGATACTACCACTCTCAGCTTGCCACAAAAGCACAGCAGAAGAACCATCTCCAAGAAAAATCAACAGTGAATGGAATTAATTAGGAAAGAAATAAACAAAAGTATTTTGTTGTGATCATGTTGTCTAAATAGTATTGCCAAAGTTGTATCTGTAAAGTGTACATTTGCTATCACTATTGAGAAGTGTAGAATTCATCAATTGCATGAAAGTACCAATATTTTTAAAGGAAAAAGATTCACGATTGTTATCCGTTATTTCCTGTACACAAATGTAAGAAGAATGAAATAATTGTTACTCCGGATCTGATGCAGCACCTTTTTTTTAAAAAAAGATAAACATAGTTGTCCCTGATGGCCACACCTGCAAAAGGTGTATCCAGCTGCAGCTCCTATCAGCCCGAGTTAGGGAATTGGAGCAGGAGCTGGATGAACTACGGATCATTCGGGAGGCAGAGCCAGATAGATAAGAGTTATCGGGAGGTAGTCACACCGAAAAGACAGGAGGTAGGCAAATGGGTGACAGTCAAGAGAGGCAGGGGGAGCAGACGGAGAAGCAGAGCACCCCTGTGGCCGTTCCCATCAAAAATAAGTATACCGTTTTGGATACTGTTAGTGGGGATGATCTACCAGGAACAAGTTGCAGTGGTCCTGTCTCTGGCACTGAGGTTGGACCCTCGACTAGGAAGGGGAGGAGGGAAGAGAAGAGAGCGGTAGTGATAGGGGATTCTATAGTCGGGGGGCGGATAGGAGATTTTGTGGGTAAGATCGGGAGTCTCGGATGGTATGTTGCCTCCCTGGTGCCGGGGTCCGGGACATCTCAGATCGGGTACAGGTTATTCTCGAGAGGGAGGGCAAGAATCCAGATGTTGTCCATGTAGGGACCCACAATGTGGGTAGGATGAGTGAGGAGGTCCTGCGTAAGGAGTACAGTGAGTTAGGTGCGAAGCTGAGGAGCAGGACCTCCAGGGTAACAATCTCAGGATTGCTACCTGTGCCACGTGCGAGTGAGGCAAGGAACAGAAGGATTATAAAGATTAATATGTGGCTGAGAGGATGGTGCAGGAGAGAGGCCTTCAGGTTTTTAGATAATTGGGCTTTGCTCCAGGGAAAGTGGGATCTGTTCCGAAGGGACAGTTTACACCTGAACTGCAGCGGTACTAACATTCTTGCAGGGAAGTTTGCTAGTGCTTCTTGGGGGGGGTTTAAACTAAATTTGCAGGGGGCGGGGATCCAGAATGTGAGAGAGGATAGTGAGAGGAAGAATAAAGAATAGGTGAGGACTACACGGTTCCGGAATATTAAGTGTGTAGTAGAGAAAGGTGAGGCGGAACAAGTGATAAGGAGGACACATGTACAGAGGGATGGTCTGATGGAACATGGAGTTAAATGTGCAGAAAGAATAAGTAAGTTTAGGAAGGACAACAAAATTCTAGGGGTGTATAGCCCGATGGGAGTTCGGGGAGCTGGGTTAAGCACAATAGGCAGCGATTCAAACAGAGAGAGGAGAAATGGGCTAAAAATTCTATATCTGAATGCACGAAGTGTCAGAAATAAGGCGGATGAGCTTGAAGCTCAGGTGCAAATAGGTAACTATGATGTTGTTGGGATAACGGAGACATGGCTGCAGGGAGATCAGACCTGGGAAATGAATGTACAAGGGTATACATGCTATCGTAGGGACAGAAATGTGGGCAGAGGGGGTGGGGTGGCCCTGTTGGTGAGGAATGAGATTCAGTCCTTTGCAAGGAGAGATCAGGAGAAGTAGAGTCTGTGTGGATAGAACTGAGGAATGGTAAGGGCAAAAGGACCCTAATGGGTGTTGTCTACAGGCCACCAAACAGTAGTATGGCTATTGGGTGCAAGTTGAATAGGGAGTTAACATTAGGAATATCAAGGAGGATAGCAAAAGCTTTTTTAGGTATGTGAAGAGAAAGAAGATAGTTAAGAACAATGTTGGGCCCTTCAAAAATGAATTGGGTGAAATTGTTATGGGAAACAGAGAAATGGCAGAAGAATTTAAGAAGTATTTTCGATCTGTCTTCACTAAGGAAGACACAAGCAATCTCCCAGATGTATGGATGGTCCAAGGACATAGGGTAACAGAGGAAATGAAACAGATTGACATTAGGAAGGAAACGGTAATGAGTAGATTGATGGGACTGAAGGCTGACAAATCCCCAGGTCCAGATGGTCTGCATCCAAGGGTACTAAAGGAGGTGGCCCTGGAAATTGCGGATGCATTGGTAATAATTTTCCAATGTTCCTTAGATTCAGGATCAGTTCCTGAGGATTGGAGAATGGCTAATGTTATCCCACTTTTTAAGGAAGGAGGGAGGGAGAAAACAGAGAACTATTGACCTGTCAGTCTGACATCGGTGGTGAGGAAGATGCTAGAGTCCATTATTAAGGATGAAATAGTGGCACATCTAGATAGCAGTGATAGGATTGGGCCGAGCCAGCATTGATTTACCAAGGGTAAATCTTGCTTGACTAATCTGTTGGAGTTTTTCGAGGATGTAACCAGGAAGTTAGACAAAGGAGATCCAGTGAATGTAGTGTACCTCAATTTTCAGAAGGCATTTGATAAGGTCCCACATAGGAGATCGGTGGGTAAAATCAGAGCTCATGGCATTGGGGGGGAAGACATTGACATGGATAGAAAACTGGTTGACAGATAGAAAGCAAAGGGTAGCGGTGAATGGGTGTTTTTCGGAATGGCAGGTGGTGACTAGTGGGGTGCCACAGGGCTCGGTATTGGGACCACAGCTGTTTACAATTTACATCAACGATTTAGATAAAGGCGTTGAGAATAACATCTGCAAATTTGCCAATGATAACTAAGCTGAGTGGCAGTGTGACGTGATGAGGATGTTAGGAGAATTCAGGGTGACTTGGATAGGCTGGGTGAGTGGGCAGGTACTTGGCAGATGACGTTTAATGTGAATAAGTGTGAGGTTATCCACTTTGGGAGTAAGAACAGGAAGGCAGATTATTATCTGAACGGTGTAGAGTTAGGTAAGGGAGAAATACAAAGAGATTTAGGAGTCCTTGTTCATCAGTCACTGAAGGTGAATGAGCAAGTGCAACAGGCAGTGAAGAAGGCTAATGCAATGTTGGCCTTTATTACAAAGGGAATTGGGTACAAGAGCAAGGAAATCCTCTTGCATTTGTACAGAGCCCTGGTGAGACCACACCTGGAGTATTGTGTACAGTTTTGGTCTCCAGGGTTAAGGAAGGACATCCTGGCTGTAGAGGAAGTGCAGCGTAGATTCATGAGGTTAATTCCTGGGATGTCTGGACTGTCTTACGCAGAGAGGTTAGAGAGACTGGGCTTGTACACGCTGGAATTAAGGAGATTGAGAGGGGATCTGATTGAAACATATAAGATTATTAAGGGATTGGACAAGGTAGTGGCAGGAAATATGTTCCAGATGCTGGGAGAGTCCAGTACCAGAGGGCATGGTTTGAGAATAAGGGGTAGGTCATTTAGGACAGAGTTGAGGAGAAACTTCTTCTCCCAGAGAGTTGTGGGGGTCTGGAATGCACTGCCTCGGAAGATAGTGGAGGCCAATTCTCTGGATGCTTTCAAGAAGGAGCTAGATAGGTATCTTATGGATAGGGGAATCAAGGGATATGGGGACAAGGCAGGAACCGGGTATTGATAGTAGATGATCCGCCATGATCTCAGAATGGCGGTGCAGGCTCGAAGGGCCAAATGGTCTACTTCTGCACCTATTGTCTATAACACAATAATTATAAAAAAAACATACAATACATGTAAATACATTAGATAGCTTACATACCTTGATTTTATGTCCAGAGATACTGTGTAGGGTGTGCTCTGAGTCCATGAGAGGTTGTGTGTGATGTGAACACCCAGTAGTTTAAAGCTGCTTACAGTTTTCACTGCTGTACTGCTGATATAAAGAGGGGTGTGAGAGACACAAGTTCTCCAGAAGTCAATAACCACCCTCTTCATCTTGTTGACATTAAGGAAGAGATTATTTGCCTGGCACCAGGCCCTGAGCCCTCTCACCTCTTCTCTGTGGTCCATCTCATTGTCCTTGGCGATGAGCATTCCACTGTTGTGTTATCGGCGAACCTGACAATGTGATTACTTGGGTGTTTGGCCATGCAGTCTTGTGAACAGAGTGTACAGCAGTGGACCCAGCACACAGCCCAGCAGGTGGAGGAGGGGTTCACCCATGTTGTGGATGATGGAGAGGGAAGAATGGTTGTGCAACTTGACTATTCGAGGTCAGGAAGGTTAGGAAGTCCAACACCCTGTTGGACAGTGGTGTATTTAGACTGAGGAGAAGGGAAGGAGTTTGTTCACCAAATCTGTGGGACGGTAGTGTTGAATACTGATCAAAATCCAGAAACAGCACACAGCAAACAGAAACAGTGTCCTTACTTTCTAGTGTGTCAGGGCCAGGTGCATAACAGATGCTGTGGCATCAGTCGTAGAATAGTTCTGTCAGTAAGCATATTGATGAGTGTCCAATGTGGCAGGAATAGAGTTTCTGATATGGGCCATTATCAGCTGTTCAAAGCTTCATGGTGATTGGTGTCACTGCCACTGGGTGTAGTCATTTAGTTCTGAAGACTGTGAGGACAGAAGCCTGGATGAGTGAAGTGTTGAAGACATCAGTCAGTTGGTGTGCACTCTCCCTGAGTATGCCCAGGATTTGGCCAGGCTGCCTCCTGGGGGTTGACTGTCTGTCTTGTCCGCTGCTGTTACAGACGGTAGCTGTTTGGCAGGCGGAGGGGTAGCTTTCATGGTCAGCATAAAAGTTGTTTAGAGCATCGGGAAGAGAGGTGTCATGATTACAGCTGATGCTGTTTTTCTGTGTGGAGTCAGTAGTGTCCTTAATGCTCAGCCACATACAGTGGATGTTGTTATCAGATAGGTGTTCCTGAATTTAAAAAAAAAATAGATTCAGGTTCCACTTCAGATTTATTTATCACATGTATATTGAAATATACAGTGAACTGCACTATTTGTATTTACAACCAACACACCTAAGGATGTATTAGGTGGCAGCCTGCAAGTGGCACCAATGTCCCAGCACCAAGCTAGCATGTCCTCAACTCTTGGTAGAACAATACAGAACATAATAAGATGGAACAAAACAAACAACAAAACAATCACCCCCCCCCCCAACCCCTCACCCACCCTCCCTCCAACTCTCACACACTGACATTCCTCCAACTCCAAAACAGGGCTCTTGGCTTCCAGGCATTGGCTATCAGGCTAAACATTTGGCCTTACGGTCAACCTTCAGGCTTTGATCTTCAGTACTAGTCACTGATGGGACCAAGTGGTTTGAACTCTGAGTGTGCCGACAGACCAGATTTCATGCCCCCCTGCTTGCACAGGCATACACCAATCTGGGACAGCCCAACAACCATAAAAGTCCCTTTGTCCCCACGTCCACATTGCTGGCCTTCAAGCACAAAGCAGAGGTCTGGACTCCAGGTGTCTTTCATCCCATGCCATTGTTGCTGGCCTTTCAAGCTTTGAGTGAAGGGCTTGATTCCTAATGTCCCTACAAGCCCAGCACAGCGGATGAGCGATGAACGCAGAGTGAAGACTTGACCTCTGACTCCCTACATCACTGCCCCTACACCCTAACCTGGTACCCAAGTCCCCTCTCTGTCCCTAAAATTGCATCAAATGAAATCATAGGGAAGCCTGTAGGTGTCGCCATGTTCCTGGCATCCACATAGTATGCCTGCAGCTTTTTAACCCTTAAGCTAACCAAATGTCTTCAGAATGAGGGAGGAAGCAAGAGAACCTGGAGGAACCCCACACAATCACGGAGCAGAATGTACAAATTCTTTACACCCAGCAACGGGATTCGAACCCCGATCGATGCTTGTTGGGGTAGTAAAGCAATGTGGTAATGTATAGGACATATGAATGTTGCAGCTGACATGAACATAGTGAGAATGATTGTACATAGAATACCTATGAACAGCACCATAGAGCTAGACCTCAAACAGCAAGGAAAGGAAAATGTATATTTATATAAATTGGCAGCCAATTTACTTCTGAGGTGTAGTCATTGCTGTTTTACACAAAATGTTAACTAACTTTAATGGAATTGTGGGAAAATACAGTATTGTGCAAATGTCGAGCACACACATATATAGAAAGGGTGACAAACCTTTTGCACGGTACTGTAGTACTGATAAAAGTGAGTGATGATAAACCTGATTCTGCTATGGGTCTCTACTGTGGACTGAGAATGGGAATGGGGCAGGGAGAGGGGAATCATAATGGGGAAAAGGGAAAGGGAGAGTGGCGGAGGTGGGAAGCACCAGAGGGGCATCCTGTAATGATCAATAAACCAAGTATTTAGAATCAAATGATCTTGCCTGGTATCTCAGGATTGAGTGTATCTCTAAGACTTTTGCACAGTATTGTAATTGTTAACCACAGGCATGAAGAGGAATATCCTTTTGGTTGCATCTTGGGATTTGATTATATTTAAACAATACAGTGCTTCCTCCTTAATGCACAGCATTACTGGAAGTTTTGGGAAATTATTATCTTTCATACTTAAGCGAAGTCTGCATAAGCTACCACTATGTATTAATTTTTTAATAGATATGTAAGCTGGAGCATCACAATGCATTGTGATACCTTTTAATTCCTAATTTGTTTTAGAACAAAGGGAGAAAGCTGATTCTATTGAACATCATATCATTTTGTGGGAAATGTATGTTTCCCAGATTTCCATTTATATGCTTTTATTTTCCTTTCAGTGTTCCACACTAAAAGTGGGAATTTGTAGAGTGTATCTTTTCACAAACAATAACATCCATCTTGCATTTTGGCCATTAGTGTTATGTCTATTGTTCAGAAATAGAAAAGTGAATTTCTTTGGACTTTAAGCCTTGAAGAGCTCCAGTTCACATATTTAAACATTAAATGCAAGCATATATTTTGTGCAGATGGTCTCTAAGAAAGTCTCTAAGAGCTTCAATGATGCTTGTCTAGTTATGTAAATCAGAAAAATACATTTTCAGAAACCACCAAAGTTATCCACCTGTTCCCAATTTATTCTCATTTTTATAAGAGAAAGATTATCCTGAATGAATCTCTGGCTGCAACATGAAACAGCATTGTAAGGAATCAGCAACTATTTTTCAGTACATTCAGTTTCCTTTACCATACAGGTTGTTTTGGAAAGAACGTAAATAAGGCATAAAATAGGTCAGTAATCCATAGTTTTATTGCTGATGCTGCAGAAAGTGACTAAAAAATTTACAATATTCATTTGCATTTTGAATTCAGCCTCTCAAAGCATCATCAGCAAACTATTACAACTTCACACTTGTACAGTAGGTTTGCAGCTTTCATTCGGGTGTGGATATCCTGAATGGAGCAAAAATTGTGGCACAGGTGGGCCAAAATTCCACCTAAAAACTTCTTGATGGCAAAGTTAAATGCTGAGAAAATAAGTCCGGAAAAGCAGTGAGTCTTTTCTATTTCTGCTGTTCCTGCTTTTGTCACTATTATCTGTGCTTATTGTAATTTGCAGATCATATTAAGGTAAAGCAAATGATATCTCATCTGTATTACTGCCACTGTCATTTGCAATTTTCTAGACTTTACTGAGCTGGGACTGTTTTAATTTCACCAATCTGTTATAGCAAAACCATATTTTTAATAAACATGAAACATTAGAAAATAATACCAAAAGTGAGACATGTGGTTTAAATAGAACATCTTATAATTTCTATTCCATGACTTTTATTTAGATGGTTTTAATTAAGTAAAGGTGACTCTGTGGTTGCTCTACATTGAAGACCACCCATCACAAATAACTGTGCATTTGGCAAATTATCTTCCATGAAGAAATTTATATTTTTGCAGACTTTGAGGATCTGTGAGCTGTTATTTGATCTGACCTTTTATGAAGTATTTTCCTCTTTTTGAGGCACCATGTAAATTTAAGTGAAAACCAATGTTGCCATGAGAAAGCAGTGCCATGTTTCATTATCTTCACAAGAATGAAACATATCAATCAGCATAGTTTCCATCATTGTGCAATTGGTTTCACAGTCCCTTTTAACACAACTTTAATAATATCTCAAATGAGTGACTCTCAAGACTCCTTGTATTTTATATCTGGTCATCAGGATTTACATGAGAAATGACAACAACATCGATTTCAGAGACGTGGGAGACTGATGCAGATGCTGGACATCTGGAGCAACACAGAAAGGAGCTGGAGGAGCTCAGTGGGTTAGGCAGCATCTATCAGATGTGTGGCAGAACTGAGACACTTCATCCAGAGTGCAAAGAAAGAAGGGAAAGGCCAGTATAGGGGTAGGGCTGGAAAAAAGAGTTGGCAGTTGTTAATTGGACAAAGGAGCTGGAGGAACTCAGTGAAGGCACCATTGAAAATTGCCAATTGGCAATGGCAGGGCTTGAAGAGATCCAGATGTCTTCATTTAATATAACTTATATGATATGATTTCAGAAAGTCTTTAGTACTTGTAAAAATGAACAATGACAGTGTGAGCTGATCCTTTGACAGGATTGAGGTATACGTGTCTCTGAGGTGATTGTTTTACCAAACCCTGGTATGTAGTTTGGAGTTAATTCATAATTTAAGATAATGTCCTTTGTGCCTCCTGAAGTAGAGACAAATATAGATGTGACTGCCATCTATGTTAAGGGGTAATTTATTTCTTAAAGTCTACTTAAATAAATAAAATAAATGCTTATAAATGTTAAAATTTTGGTCCTTGAATATTCAGCAATCAATTAATGATCTATCCTTGAACACTAGGTATTGTTCATCTCTTCTATTACTGCTGATTACTTTTCTCAGTGTGGAGAAAATGAATATTTTAATCAGACCCTTGGTGCTTGCCATGCCTGTCCACAATGTGGGCCAGGTGAAGAACCTGTTTTGGTAAGTTGCACTTAGAAAAATGTATTTTATGACTACTTTTTAAAATTTAATAGGCAGACATTCATGGCAAACTAGGCAATTAGCATTAGTCTTGAAGTTTCAAGCTGTACCCGGGTATAGAGCCATATAATTTAAAGTCAGACACAGGGTTCAACACGTATAATGTCTTCCTGCTATTTAACTCCTTTAGTTATCTAACCTGTATTCCTATAAAGTCAAAATGACAATGAAGTCTCACAAGTTTAGAATCTTGGGTAAATTGAATTAATTTGTAAGGTAAAATGTGGTTCCAATTCTGTCACCTCAGAAATAAATACATGGTCAGAATCACACTTTGAAATTGTGCTCTCTTGCATCATATCAAGTTAAAAACATTAAAAGCATAGGAGTATTTGATTTGCATAACTCCTGACAACATATTTTAGTGTAGGCCTTACGCAGCACATTGATATTAACATTAGATACAGTGAAAAGCATGCCCTGCATACTGTTCATACAGATGAAATTGTTTCACAATGCATTGAGGTAGAACAAAGTAAATCAATTAAAATGTGGAATAAGTTGTAGCAGCGACAGAAGAGTGCAGTGCAGGTAGATGATAAAGTGCTAAGTCATAACAAGGTAGATTGTTTGGTAAAGAATCCATCTGATTGTACTAGGGAACTATTTCATAGTCTTATTACATTGGGGGAGAGGCTGTCCTTGTGCCCGGTGGTATGTGCATTTGTATCTTTTGCTCTGATGGGAGAAGGAGAAAGGAAATGTCCAGGGTGAGTGGGGTCTTTGGTTTTCCTGCCTGCTTTACTGAGGTACAGAGTAGTATAGACAGAGTCCATAAAGGGAAAGCTGATTCCTGTGATGTACTGAAATGTATCCAAAATATTGCAGTTCATTTGTCGTGTACAGAGCAGTTCCCTTACTGATGCATCTAGATTCATAAAAATGTGTAAAGGTCAACGGGACATGCAAATTTTCTTTAGCTTCCTGAAGCAGTAGAGGTGTTGGTGAGCTTTTTTGGCTGTGATTTCAATGTGCATGAGCAATAATTATTGATGATAATTGGACAATAACTAGTAATAAAATGATGAATTCATTGTATCAGTAATAACTGAGAAATGCTGGCTGTTTTGCACTTGATATTTCAACTTTAATATACAAGAAGTTGAGAACTTGACATTTTATTGAGTACTTTTGATGGAAATGCTGGCAGAGTAAGAAATGCTGGTGACAAATAAAACAAAGAAAATGAAATGCTTCATTAATCACACGTTTTCTGGTAAACGATCACTGCAAACAATAGGCTGTAACTTCCCTCCCCGAGTTGAGCTCTGGAGCGGCCTGTACAACCAGGCATTTTTGCAGTGGGAACCGAAGTCTCCAAGGTGTGGGACGGCTGCAGCGCGGTGTGTATGGGCTGAATCAAGGTGTTAGGGTCCAGGCCGGTGAGTGGGGAATGGAGGCAATTTGATTTGGCAGAACCAAGGCAAACTGAGCGGAGGAGATGCAGAGTCGAGATGGCAGAGCCCGGACCCGGGCCTGAGAGCGAGGAAAGATCGACTTAAGCACAGAGTTGAATTTGAAAAGTTGAGTACAGGCTGAATCGAGGTGGCGTGGCACCGGCTCAAGCTTATCAAAGGGTCAGTGTCTGGGTCCAAGAGCAGGGTCTGGATGATTTAAGTTCTGGGTCAGATTGAAAAGTACAGGGTGTCAGGATCCAAGGCAAGGCACGGGCCTGTTCAAATCATTGCTGCACGACGTTTACTCGTCTCTGCGCTGAACTTCAGTTTGTTACTCCACGTGGTATACTCTTCTCTGCATTGAGCTGTGGCTGTGGCCTACAATTATCACAGTGTGGACTCACCTTTGTGAACTTCACTTCTGGATGCTATTTGCTCACCTTTATCGTTTGTATTTTTTTTCCTTTTTTTTTACTCTGCACATTGGGTGTTTGAAGGTCTTCTTTTGTTTTAAGGTGATCTATTGGGTTCTTTGTTCTGTGGCTGCTAGAAAGAAGATGAATATCAAGGTTGTATAAAGTATACATACTTTTATAATAAATGTACTTTGACTTTGATAAGAGAAAGAGAAAAAGGACTGAAGAAAAGCAAGAAAAAATATCAATCATAAAATTGTATCTTAATAAATCAGATAAGCAATTCACAGACTTGGGGAACCATATTCCATACTTACACAAATATTTTTCAAAACCAGAAAAGTTCATTAACAGTCATTCTACACATCATGTTATCAATTTTTTTACACTTTGAATTGATTGCCCTAAAATAAAGTTACAGTATATTTGGCTCAAACAGCAATGTCTGCCATTCAGTGTATGAACAGGGTGAAATGGGCAGTGACAGAGTAGCACGACATATAAAGCAACTTTTAAATATTCACATCAACCCATGGTCCTTGCTCCATGCACACCAAACAGTAGTGCTGTTCTTATTTTTGGCTGGAAATTTATGTCATAGGTTTATTTGGTACAAGCAAAGCAAATTTCTTGGTGTCAATTGTAGTGATCTGTTAGATTATGCATTTGGACAACAGTAATTAAAAACAACATGAAACCAACTGAATTGGGTAATTATTCTGTTCCAATTATTGTAATTTATGCAATATTTTATGCTCTCTCGTCTGCTCTGAGCCTCACCACTGTCAATAGGCGTGTGCTCTTAGTGACACATTTCTATTATAAATTGTCCCCACTCTTTACAAAGTTGTACATGTGTTTGCCTTCATAATCTTCAGTTTTTTTTTTAAAGTCAATCCCTGAATTCACATTTACTTTTGGAATAAGAAGTAGATAAGTCTTGGTTATTTAAAGCTTCAATAATTAAAGAGAATATTCTGACAGAAAACTAGAAATATATCTAAATTAATAAAGATTGTACAATGCATTGATTAAATTAAAAATAATCAGGAGACTAGATAGCTCTTTTAAATAGCATCCAAATGTACATCTCCATTAGCAACTGTTATATGGAGAGTAATATCAGATGAGTTTGTTCAAACATCAGTAGTATAGATACACAATGAACATAGTCTATACTTTATTAGTATATGTGATGACCAGTGCAATGCAAAATTTAGGTTTTTCAAATCCAAGATTGTTTAATGTTATTCCCAGTACACAACAGCAAAGGAGAACAAAATAATTTTACTCTGGATCTGATGCAGCATATAAAAAGCACACTAAGATTTAAAAAAAAAGCACAATAAAAAGCACAATAAATATAAATACATAAGATAGCTTGTATACATAGAATGATTCTAGGCACAAGAGTGACTCTGACAGGATGTGATGAAGTAGTGGAGGTGGGGGTGTGGTGGGATGGGTTAGTGGATGGAGGTGTTGATCAGCTTTACTGCTTAGGAAGTGTAACTGTATTTGAGTCTGGTGGTCCTGGCATGGATGTTATGTAGCATCCTTACAGATGGAAGTGAGTCAAACAATCGGTAAACAGGGTGGGTGGGATCCTTCAGGATATTGCTGTCCTTTTTCTGGTTCCTTTTTTGTATATATCTTTCAAGGCAAGTGGGCTGGTGTCAGTGATGCACTGGACAGATTGCCCGTTGTAAAGCCTTCCTGTCCTCCGCAGTCCAGTTTCCGTACCATACAGTGATGGAGTTTTCAGGATGCTCTCTGCTGTAGATCTGTAGAATGATGTGAGTACGGAGGGGCATAGTCCAGCTTTCTTTAGCCTTCTTAGAAAGTAGAGGCTTTGGTGAGCATTCTTGATTGTTTAGGATGTGTTCTGAAACCATGATCGGTTGTGTGAGATGTGCATTCCCACGAGTGTGAAACTGCTCACAGTATCCACTGCTGTACCACTGGTGTAAAGAGGGGTGTGAGTGGTGCAGGTCCTCCTGAAGTCGATAACCATCTTCTTGTTGACATTAAGGAAGAGGTCATTTGCCCGGTACCAGGCCTCAAGCTCTTCCATCTCCTCTCTGTAGACTGTCTCATCATTGTCGGTGATGATCCCCACCACAGTTATGTCCTCAGCAAACTTGACAATGTGAATGCATGAGTGTTTGGCTGTGCAGTCATGTCGAGCAGAGTGTACAGCAAAGGGCTCAGCACACAGCCCTGGTTGTGCTGAGGATGATGGAGAGGGTGGAGCAGTGGTGCATCTTGACAACCTGAGGAAGGCCAACACCAGTTGCACAGTGGGGTAATTGGACCAAGGAGTAGGAGTTTGTTTGCCAAGGTCTGTGGGACAGTAGTGTTGAATGCTGAACGAAAATTCAGCATTCTGGCATGGGTATCCTTGTTTTCTAGAGCCAGGTGCACAACAGATGCTACGGCATCTGTTGTAGAGCAGTTCTGTCAGTAAGCACATTGGCGAGTGTCCAATGGTGTTGTTGATGTATGTCATTATCAGCCATTCAAAGCACTTCATGATGATTGGTGTCAGTACCACTGGGTGGTAGTCATTTAGTTCGAAGGTGTAGAGTTCTTTGGTCTGGTGTGACGGTGGCTGATTTGAAGCACGTGGGGACAGCAGCCTTCTTACATCGTGCATGAAAGTTGTTTAGAGACTTGGGGAGGGAGGTGTCACTGGTAAAGTCAACGATGTTTTACCTTGCGTAGTCAGTGATGCTCTTGATGCCCAGCCACATACGCTAGGGATTGTTATCGACAGGGGTTCTTGATTTGTTTGTACGTAGGAAATCTCTGTCCTCTTGTTGCCTGAGATGAGATTTCTCCTGACTGCTCTGAGTTGTTAATGTCACCAGGCTTGAAGGCAGCAACCTGGGATTTTAGTTGGGAGCGCTTCTCTGCGTTGAGACAGGGCTTCTGGCTGAACTGTGAGATAACCATTCCTCAGTTATCAGCATTGTCTACACACTTACAGATGGAGTCAGTGACAGATGAGGTATATTCCTTGATGTTGGTATCTTCCCCATCTGTGGCGGCTCCCTTGAACATCTGCCAGTTAGTCTATTCAAATCAGTCCTGAAGCACAGAGATTGCCTCATTAGGCCATACAGTGAATGTCCTCTTGACTGGTTTCTCTATTTACAGCAGTGGTTAGTATGCTGCAATTATCATTATAAGGAAGTAGTCAGAGAGGCCTAGATGAGGGCATGGGATGGCTTTTTAATTACCACATCCGTTTGTTTTAACTTGGTTCAGTCCGTTTGTTCCTCCTGTGGCCGTGGTGATGTATTGGTGGAATTTGGGTAAAATGTTCTGCAGGTTAGTATGATTTAAGCCTCCTACAATTTTGGGGAAGATGGCACTAGTGAACAACATGACCAAGGGAGACATCCTTCACATAGTTCACAAAACTGCTTCTTTCACTCCTTTTTCTTTCAAATGTGGTTCTGCTACTGTTGGGGCCTGGTATCTACATTTTGGTGGTGTGTTTTGAGCCCACTGAGTGATCTGGAGCTTTCTCTGATCTTGCCAATGAAAGTGCTGAGGAAGGTTAAAATCATCGAGGCGAGAGTGGAACGTGTGCGCATGTTCTGTGCCGTCTACCAGCCTCTTGCTGGCTGCTGCCGGAGGAAGATGACTGTGGGTGAGAGTCTATCTCACCCTCTCAGCTGCTACTCACAGAGGAAAGTCCCCTGCATTTGAACGGCCTCTCTCTCCCTCTTGCTCGATGCTGCCAGAGAATGGTGCCAGAATTCTGGGTCTCAGGTAAGGTTTAGTTGACATGGTTTGTCGATTGGACTCTGTCGTTTTCATTATGATGTGCTTCTGGTCACTTTTTTGTTGTTGCTATTTTGTGCGATTTTTGATTGGGTGGACTGGCTTTGTGGCCTGAAATTAACAAACGACGCAGAACTAGATTGAATTGAATTGCAAACATATGAGACTAGTTCAATGATCTGTGATTTGGTGTTTTAAATTCTGTGCTTTTTACTCAGTTCTTTTTTGCTGTTTGCATGGTGTTTTTTTTGTGCATGGGGGCCAGGTTTGATGTATTTTCTTTGAACAGGTTCCATGGTTTTCTCTCTTTGTTCCGGACTTGTCTGTTGAAGGATGAATCTCAGGATTGTATACTGCACACATACTTTGGTAATAAATGTGCTTTGATCCTTTGAATCTTTGAAGAGACTGTCTGGATGATTGTTTTGTAGAGGGCTGATGACATTGTAAAACTCTCCCAGTGTGTTTTAGCATTTGTGCTCCGGGCATCTAGTCAGTGGTGATGAACACAACAGTAAACTCTCAGCAGGTAATGTGGCGGGCATTTAATTGTAGAGTTCAATTGCCACAGACAATGACTGTTAACTACAGAAGAGTTTGTGCACCATCCTTTGATATTATACATACCTCCCTGACAACAGAGAGTTTCTGTTTGTCTTGAACAGAATCATCCTGTCAAGCTGAAACGCCAAGTTGAGCATGTTAGACAGATTTTTTAATACAAGTCATTTATACCATGAAAGTCCATGAAAACATTACATTCCTCAAAGTGTGCAATCTTTGTTTTAGAACTGTGGTTACGGAGTTAAGGATGAGTCATATAGCTGCCATCCTTGCCAGAATGGCAAATTCTCAAAGGGTGTCTATCAGAGCTGCCGAAGGCACAAAGATTGTGAGGGATTTTATCGAGCTACTGTCTTAACACCAGGCACTGCGGAAACTGATGCGGAATGTGGTCCTTGTATCCCAGGGTAAGTGCAGTTAATCAAAGATTCCATTTTAGTACTAAGAATCTCTTTTGTGAAAAGCCTACAAAATCATCTATTTGAGATTTTTCCCCCATAAATTCTCTTCAATCAGATTTGGAATGTTTTTGAACATTAGATTTCTAGATTACATTTTCCACTGTATATGCCAGAATATAAATACTAATATACAATAATATTGTTACTCTCACATAAGCATGAAATAGTAACCTGGCTAATTGTAAAAACTGATCAAGTTTTGGCTTCCTGAAGTGTAATGGGAAATATGCATTGGTCAATATAGTGACTGTCGAGTAATCCCTGTCTCCAGTACAGCGGGATAAACAAAGGGAAGTCAGTGCATGTCCTGACGAAGGGTCTCGGCCCAAAATGTCGACTGTGCTTCTTCCTATAGATGCTGCCTGGCCTGCTGCATTCCACCACCAGCATTTTGTGTGTATTAGTGGATGTTGTTTACTTTGGTTTTTCAGAAGGCCTTTGACAAGGTGTTGCACACCTTTGACGAGGCTGCTTAACGCGATAAGAGCCCATGGTATTACAAGAAAGGTACTGTCATGTGCAGAAGATTGTCTGACTGGCAGGAAGCAAAGAGTGGGAATAAAGGCAGCCTTTTCTAGTTGGCTGCTGGTGACTTAGGGTCGGCGTTGGGACTGCTTCTGTTCGCGTTATGCTCTATGTCAATGATTTGGATGAAGGAATTACAACCAAGTTTGCAGTCAATACAAAGATAAGTGGAGGGACAGGTAGTGTGAGGAAGTTAAAATGCTGCAGAAGGACTTGAACAGATTGGGGGAATGGGTAAAGAAGTGACAGATGGATATAGCGTTGGGAAGTGCACGGTCATGCACTTTGGCAGAAGATGTGGACCATTTTCTAAATGGAGAGAAAATTCAAAAATCAGAGTTGCAAAAGGACTTGGAAGTCCTCATGCAGGATTCTTTAAAAGTTAACTTGCAGGTTGAGTTGGTGGTAAAGGAAGGCAAATGCAATGTTAGCATTTATTTTGAGAAGACTAGAATATAAAAGCAGGGGTGTAATGCTGAGCCTGTATAAGACATTGGTCAGACTGCACTTGGAGTATTGTGAGTAATTTTGGGCCCCTTATCTAAGAATAGATGTGTTATCATGGAAGAGGGTCCAGAGGAGGTTCACGAGCATGATCCCAGGAATGAAGGGTTTACAAATGAAGGGAGTTTGATGGGTTTGAGCCCATTCTCAACTGGGGTATAGAAGAATGAGGGGGATCTCATTGAAACCTATTGAATATTGGAAGTTTCCTTATTGTGGAGATATCGAAGACCAGAGAGCACAGCTTCAGAGTTGAGGATGTCCACTTAGGACAGAGATGAGGAAAAATTTCTTTAGCCAGAGGGTGGTGAATCTGTGAAATTCATTGCACAGACAGCTTTGCAGGCCACGTCATTGGGTATATTTAAGGTGGAGGTTGATAAGTGACAGAGAGAAGGCAGGAGAATGGGGTTCAAATCAGCCTTGATGGAATGATGGCTCAGACTTGATGGGCCAAATGGCCTAATTCTGCTCCTATGTCTTGTGATCTTTTATTATTTGAGAGTACTTGAGAAGTTTCACGTTAGCTGTGAATTATTTGCATCAATAAATGAATAAATACAATTACACTTTACCTGAACTTGAGCAAAAGAGTGAAGAAAAGGTAATTGCCTGGAATACCTGAAAAATATAGCAGAGAGTTCTTTTCACTCAGATTCATATCCAATAACATAAAACTGAGAATATTGATGACATCTATATTAATTTTTATGAGGAGTGAAGACCATATTTAGTGTAGTTAAAGTGTACAGCATTTTCCTCTCTTTAACCTTCCCGAGATCTCTTTCTGATCACCTTTCTCACACTATTCTCCCCATCCACTGACCTCTTCCTCAGACCTCCGAATTTGTTTCTAGAAGTGATATCACTGGTGTTTTTAAAACACGAACTTTTTTTTAAACAAAATATATTTTATTCAAAAATAAAATTATATGCAATAAACCATTCAATGACTCTCAATCCTTTACAAATATTTCCATTACGGTCTTTACATTTTCACACTTTTTGCCACTAACATGAAGAAAGATTGATCCACTGAAGACTGATCTTCATTGCTGAGATCCCCAGCTGTGACCTGAATTGGGGAGTGCCTTTTAATTGATGGAGGATTAGATATTAAGCTTCTAATTGAAGCCTAATTAACAGTCAAGGCCAGCATACCCAGCAGCCTTGTCACATCAGGTGCATGTTGCAATTTACACACATACTTTCTGGGTGCCTAGAATAGCTAATCATGATAGAAATTCTACTTTGACTTTGATAAACCACTGATTTGCTGGCTGTCACAAATACCGAAACATTATTCTATGCCAGCGTGGCTTTGGATGGGCATGTTGTGAAAGTGACGGCCATTGTCCACATAAATGAGGCGACATGAATGACGCTTGACTAAGTGCCATGTAAAATACCGTATTTGCTGGAAAATTAAAACCCATAAATAAATGAGACAGTGACAGTATTGATACAAAATTGGCCAAATGTCAGACAATTTGAAGTGGTGGTGTGCAAGAAATCCAACTCACTGGCAGTTCCATGTTGGTGTTTAAACTGTGTGCAGATATCCACCATTCTCTTCCCCTTCCTCTGGTCATATTAGCATAGTCTTTCACAATCTCATCTGCTTCCCTTGTCCCATTTTATGCCATGTATAGTCCCACACTCTAGTCATTCTCAGCATTTATTAGTGACCATCTTTAATTTATGGCCCTTAGTTTTGGTCCGCAGATGGAAATAGTTTTCTAGAGATTGTATAATGCTTATTTAGCAACTATCCAGATGGAATGAAAAGGCAATATCTGTAGATAAAGGGCAGCAACCTGTAGACCAGATGAGGTACTATGTAAGTAGCAGGGTCCAGTCACGACAACTGCCAAAGGTCACGATGGGGTGGGACGGGAGAGGGGATGGTAATTCAGCGTGAAGGGTGCAATCGATGGGGAGGGCAAGCCAGTGATGAGGAGCAAGTGTCAGGAGAGCAGAATTCACTTGGGAGCTGTAAGCTTCAGAGAACCCAGGACATGGCAGCGTAGATTACATAGCATTTATTTGAGACTGGTTCCTGGTCTCACAACTGCATTGAAGGTCTGCATTAGTGGCAAAGCACAGGCAGCTTTGACGGATGGCAGAACTATAGTGTAGCTTGGAGTCCAAGGTTTCCTTGGCCATTTCAGGCAGGGACAAAATGACATCATGAGACACAAGAAAATCTGCAGATGCTGGAAATCCAAAGCAACGCACAACAGGAACATAGTAGGCCAGTCAGCAACTATGGAAAAGAGTAAACAATCAATATTTCAGGCAGAGACCCTTCATCAGGACTGGAAAGGAAAGGAAAGGAAAGGGAGAAGCCAGAATAAGAAGGCGTGCAGAAGAAATACAAGGTGGCAGAACTTGTACTTCTGCACTGATTGGTCAACTTCGCCCCCTCCCCCTCTCCCAGTTTCACCTATCATCTGCCACCTTGTCCCCTCCACCCCCTTCTTCTGACTTCTCTCCTCCCTTTCCGGTCCTGATGAAGGGTCTCAGCCCAGAACATCGGCTGTTTACTCCTTTCCATAGATGCTGCCTGGCCTGCTGTGTTCCTCAGCATCTTGTGTGTGTTGCTTGACATCAGAAGCGGAGCCCCATGGAGCCTCCCCAAGCAGGCTAAGAATGTCCTCAAACAGCAAGTTCATCCTATTGATGCATGTGAGTTAGGTTTCAATCTCTGCAGCAAAACAGGCAGTCAGCCAAAACACAGCAAGTTCTGGGCCCCCAACAGTACAGTGCGTGGAATGGACTGCCAGCAGCAGTGATGGAAGTAGAAACGATAAGGTCTTTTAAGAGACTCCTGGATAAGTACATGGAGCTTAGAAAAACAGAGGGCTGTGGGTAAGCTTAGGTAGTTCTAAGGTAAGGACATGTTCAGCACAGCTTTGCAGACCAAAGGGCCTGTATTGTGCTGTAGGTTTTCTATGTTTCTACGCTTAGAACCGAGATCCTGACCTTAAAAAAGCATCAAAGGAAAATGTCAGTCAGTGAGCTAGGAATGGGCACAGGAAAATGAATCTCATCTGATAATTTTTGGATAACTATTCCTGTCAGGCTGTTGTCCGCAAAATTTGTTTTCATGCCATCTCATATCAAATCAGTTATCTGTACTTTCCTATTTCTTTAGTAGACTATCTAGGTCCAATTTTTTTCTTTCTTTCTTCTTCAGAAATGATATTTTCCTCTTGTTTGAAATATGGTTGTTTGTTTCTGCCCTGTTCTGCCCTGTTCTCTAGTATTTCTAATTATTATCTTTGCTTTGGCTCTATCTGATACATTTGCTTGGATTTTTCATCATTTATTTCTATCCTTTCTATTCTCCCTCCAATTACAACACATCTGCTCTCATCAGATTTCAGCACACAACAATGTTTCCCTGAATTATCTTTAAGTACTTAATGCTTGTGAAAGTTCTGACATTCCATTAAGTAAAAATAACTGTTTGAGCTGGCATTGTTTCCACATTACTTGTGCAATATATTGTAACAAGGCCACAATCAGTAGTTCATTTCTTCTGAGTATTGACTTGGCTGTCTCACAATCGTGATTAGAATTGTAATCACGAACAGGAGACTGTTTATAAATTGCTGTGTGGAGCAGAAAACTGACACCGTGGGCTTTTGGCCTTGCACATATCTGTGGTCTGGCATCAGCACCGATACCACCAACCACAAAGAACTCCTGTGATTCTCGCTTTAATCACGTATATTGATCCTGCTACATTGGAGAGTTGTCAGAAAAATACATCGCACCAGAGAATCCTGGCTTTGAATCTCCTGACAATCAAATTTAACTGTTAGTGAACATGGTTTGATCAAGGATATTTGACAAGACACTAACAAAATAGCTCATCTCAGATAATATTGCCTCCAATACAAGATTGCAATAACTAGAGCCTTCTAGGTCTTTGGAACATTCATCTCAGATTTTATCTCCATGTGTAGATAATTAGTTGTTAGAACTACAGAAATTAATTTACTACATATTGGATCAGATAAAAACATCTTAACCCAAAACATTTCCATTATCCCACCTCTGCTTTTCACTATACTAGAAGTATTGAATAAATCCAGTAACAATACTCTGTCATTATTTAGGAAAGGCCATGAACCTAAGGACTTTAAAATAATTTTAGTTGAAGGAAGTTAATAGTAAAAGAACAAGCAATATGATTTATAAGTTTCACTTTCTTAAGCATGGATGTCATGGGAAGGATTCCATAAATATTCTGATGCATACTCAAAAAAGATTGCAAATAAAGTAACATGCAAATGAGCTCAGAACTTTCTAATCAAAAATGCAATTGTACATAATTTCTTCTGTGTGCGTGTGTGTGTGTGTGTGTGTGTGTGTGTGTGTGTGTGTCCGTCCGCCTACGTCCGCGCCCTTAGCAGTCTCTGCACCAGAAAGCTGTGAAGGTTCAGTTACTGAATGTTACTCCAAAAAAAACACACATAGAAAAGATTAGACTAGAGAGGAGTGTAGAGTATGGGGACTGGGCAGGAGAGCGGAATTCAGGCCAAGATATTATTGGATGATGGAGTAGCCTTGAGGGATCACTTCCCCATCTCTTGGTCCTATTGCTCATCTTTTCTCCCGTTCTTGCCCTAAGTTTGCTACCAGTGATGAACTGTCCAAACATACCACCCGGGGGATGTATGAGTTTATTCACCTCTGGTAATCTCAATTTAGTGTTAAGTATTATTCCAGTTCCCAATTGTATGTCCCTGCATGGTGTCAGGGCATTGTGTATATTCTCAGTGGATGAATCAGGATAAAGCCAGCCAATGAACCAACAGAAAAAGCCCTTGACAATTATATCAGCCAAACCATCAGACTCAGTTTCATTATTATTGATTGTTGTTAGTAAAGCTACAGAGGATATTCCTACTAATACCCTATTGAGTTCAAAATTCCTTATTGGTGTTTATTGATGATTGCAATGCAGTGTCGCAGGATTTTTCTCCCTTTTAGCATAATCTAAAACTTGCCCAGTATTCACCAATATAAATATAAGTTTCCTTCAATATGTACTTACAGTTACTACGTTCTGGATAACACATCAAGAAACACTTACGCAAAGGTTTGCCACTCCTGTGCATTAGCACCTCCAAACACCAAGGAATGTAAGTCTCCTCGAGAGCATACAAATAATTTTGTTAAATCACTACTTCATTTTAATTTTTTGCTGAAACATTATTGTACAGATTATTTGGCTAAGTCAGCAGCCTCAACCATCTAGAAAGGCAAAATCAGCAAGTACTTTGAAATCCAAGTCACACACTGCAGTTCCTCCTTAACTATTTAGTGAACACTCTGGAATTCCTTGCCTAACAGAACTGTGGGGTACCTTTATCACAAGGACTATGACATGTCAAAAAGTTTACTGCAGATTACTATTTCTTTCTCTGAGGAATTATAGGATGCCAGTTGTGTCTACATCCAAGGGACTAGAAGCCTGCTTCTTATAATTTTGATCTTTGCCCATTTTTATGCATCAGTTGCACAAAATTTCATTTTATGTGGTCCAGTGAAAGCTCAGGGTGAAATTGAACCAGTTTCAAAATTAGATTGGTGTAATTGATTTTAGTATGGCTGAACTACCCCTATGATTTATTCAAAAATAACTACGTGTGTTGAGTTAATCTTTATGCAGTTGACATTATAGTATTATTCAGACACATTCTGCTGTCTACCAATTAAAAAATATATATTTCTGACCCAATAATATCTAACTTTAAAGTTAGTTTATATGACATTGCATTTTCTAATTGTTTTTAACAATTTTAATGATAATGATGGCTTTTTAATACTTGCCATTACATATTCTGACTTTATTTTCTATTAAAATAGTTGATTAACTCTAATTGTTTTATAGGTGTGGGAATCAATTTGTCTTCAAGTGTTTCAGGCAGTACCATAGGCATTAAAACAAGCCCTCCCATTTTACAAGAAACACACAAAGGTATGATATTACTATTTAAGTTTTTAAGAATTAACAATTATTATCTTCCATTGTTTTGGAAGTTGTGAGTATTGGATGGCAGAATTGAACAGGCAGAGGAATCAGGATCTGTAATTAACGTGCATCTGTTCAATCTATTGCAAGATGCATTCTAACATCTTGCCTAATAATATGTTTATAGTGCCCACCATTGGTAACTGTACAACTAAATCAAATAGCTTATTAGTAGAGGAGCCCAGTTTTAGGAGAGACTCCTATCCGTTGAAGACAACTTCTACTACTTATAGTCAGGTGCATTTTGGCTTCAGGAATTAATGGGAGTGAATGTAGAGACAGATTGTAGGAGAAAGTGGCTTCACTCTTTTACACTCTGCTGTTGCTCTAATTATACTAGATTGAGAGGAGGAGAACTAAAATCACTCCAGTCACACAGTTCAGAGACAGTGGACGGAATAGCTCAGGAGTGTCCAGAGTCATAAGCTGATCTGCAGACAGTACTGTCTAAAGTTCAATGCTCTCACACAAGGGCAGCCAGTGAATTCACCCATTTCACCAGCAGCTTCCAGTGTTGAATACACCATACTTCAACCACCAACTTATCAACAATCTTGAATAAGGTAATTCTTCTGTGAGCCTCCCAGCCAAATCTTGCACTTTACACACAATCGGCTATTTAACCTTGACACCTGCTGCACCCAAACACTTTGCTTGACACTCACATGTTCTCTTTCAGGTAAAGTTGTCAGACAAATGACTGCAGCAGCAGCTAGTTGTTGGGAGACAGGAGCCTGTAGCCCCTGCAGGAGACAACATTGTCCATCATTGGAAATGCTGTTAATTAGAAAAAGGCTGAAGTCACTTAAGCTGGTGTTTTTTCCACACACCTAATCCTCCTGATATCACAGTGCAGGCTTTAATTATAAGCTGCAGACAGTGAAAACATGAACAATCTTTCTTTTACTGTTTTTCCCTCACCAACACTTAAGCAATTTGTCAAGCAGCAACCCAGAAGAGCCAGGAGGCAAAGACACATTGGCACTTGATGAGCATTCTCAGCAATTCACATGGACAGTGATATTATGTACTTAGAATTTGGTTGGGGACTTTTCAGGAGTCCCTGGGTAGAAGGCAAGGAAAAGGTACTCCAGACATCACCCATGGGTGAATTCTGCTCCAGAAAACTCATTTGAGGACTTCAGTGGATGATGGCTACATACAGAGAATTCTCTAGTGCTTGTCAAAGTGTCTGTGTGAAATGTCAAGAAGCATGAAGCTGTCTACCACCAACCTCATAGCAGAGATTTTTATGGAACTTGCCCATCATTTTCAGAGGGACAGATATCTTTACTAACATCCATGTGGCATGATGCCTCGGGTTGCATTGCAGAACCAGTAAAAGGATTCATTACATTATCTACCACCATTGGTTGCAAGGAACAATGTTCGAGGGGCTATCAAAGTGTTCAATTAACAATGTAGATTGGGGTGTGGTTAATTATTTTAAGTGACATGAACTATCCAAAAATAAAGTTTGTGTTCCCAGTTCCAACTTGAGTTGCAATTTTCAAGCTCATTGTTTACCAAGACTTCATTTCACAGTTTATTTTAAAGAAGTGAAATTAGTTATTTCTCTTCAATTCTCTCTCTTCTCAGTAGATCAGTTGGGCCAAGGACACCTTGGAACTGCTTTAATAATTGCAATGTCCACCATATTTATAATGGCTATGGCTATCATTTTCATTGTCATTTTCTACATTTTGAAGACAAAGTCTTTTGCCCAGGGTGAGTATGGTTATGTTTTTGTACACTACTTTGGACAGAAATGTTTTTATAATAACTTTGAAGTTGAAATGAAAGCTAAGCACAGCTTTCTTTTATTAAAGCTTGTTGTCGTGGTCATTTGGTGAAAAACGTTGAAGCTCAGCTTGACAACCAAGAGGACAAGAAGGAAATACAGGGTAAAAAAAAATCTACTACCTGGAAATTTAATGTTGTTGGTGAAGTTACATTAAAGCATTAGTTTTTGGCAGGTCTACGGATGCTTTGTTTGTGGGCCTTTTGCAGCAAAATTTATTTTGCCTTGTACAGTACTAAATAGGCCTTGTACCAGAGTCTTTCCTAAAACTGACATGGTAATGAAGAAAGCAGACAGGTATGAGTCATGTGGGAAAAAAAGATTTAGGTGTTTAGGTGAGGGGAGGAGGGGGGAGAAGGTATTGGTTGTAGGAGCTACGGAGTCTGCTGGAGGAATTAGTGATTGCAGATCAGAGGATAATTTATGGTAGGGGTGGGAGGTATTGAATTGACTTTATTTTTTTACATCCTTCACATACATCAGGAGTAAAAATCTTTACATTACGTCTCTGTCTGAATGTGCAATCATAGTAATTTATAATAAATAGAACAGTCAATGTAACATAGAAACACACTCAAATCAGCATGAGTTAATCAGTCTGATGGCCTGGTGGAAGAAGCTGACCCGGGGCCTGGTTTTTATGCTGCCGTACTGTTTCCCGGATGGTAGCAAAATAATCCCATTTAATCCTTTATGCTCACTAATTCCACACTTTGCAATGAAGCTTTTGTAACAGTTTGGTAACTATCCCTGCAAAATTAATCCATTGATCATGTCTCCTGCCATTCTGCAAATGTCACAATTATCTTTTGACGTGAGATTTGTTCTTGTAATAAAAGGCAGGATGATAACTGGTGCTTGAACTAATGATGATCTTTGAATTTTTATCTTCAAAATGTGATTTCTAGTTTCTCTGTAAAATGTTTCACATTGGCCTGAACGATACTTACCTATTGTAGATCATTACTTAGAGAACTGTCAGCACATTTGACCATGTTTCTCAAATATCACAGAGTCCAAGAATGGAGCTCAGATGTCCTCAGTGTAGAGACCGGATGCATATAGAACCATAGAACATTACAGCACAGAAACAGGCCCTTTGGCCCTTCTTGGCTGTGCCGAACCATTTTTCTGCCTAGTCCCACTGACCTGCACCTGGACCATATCCCTCCATACACCTCTCATCCATGTACCTGTCCAAGTTTTTCTTAAATGTTAAAAGTGGTCCTACATTCACTACTTTAACTGGCAGCTTATTCCACACTCCCACTACTCTCTGTGTGAAGAAGCCCCCCCCCCTTAATGTTCCCTTTAAACTTTTCCCCCTTCACCCTTAACCCATGTCCTCTGATTTTTTTCTCCCCAAGCCTCAGTGGAAAAAGCTTGCTTGCATTCACTCTATCTATACCATTCATAATTTTATACACCTCTATCAAATCTCCCCTCATTCTCCTACACTCCAGTGAATGAAGTCCTAACCTATTCAACCTTTCTCTAACTCAGTTTCTCAAGTCCCGGCAACATCCTTGTAAACCTTCACTGCACTCTTTCAACTTTATTAATACCCTTCCTGGAATTTGGTGACCAAAACTGCACAAAATACTCCAAATTCAGCCTCACCATTCAGCCTTATACATCCTCACCATTACATTCCAACTCTTATACTCAATACTTTAATTTATAAAGGCCAATGTACCAAAAGCTCTCTTTACAACCCTATCTACCTGTGACGCCACTTTTATGGAATTTTTTATCTGTATTCCCAGATCCCTCTGTTCTACTACACTCCTCAGTGCCCTGCCATTTACCTTGTATGTTCTAACAATGGACCCAGCACTGATCCCTGTGGCACACCACTAGTCACAGACCTTCACTCAAGAGAAGCAATCCTTCACTACCATTCTCTGACTTCTCCCATTGAGCCAATGTCTAATCACAATTTACTACCTCACCATGTATACCTAGCAACTGAATCTTCCTAACTAACCTCCCATGTGGGATCTTGTCAAAGGTCTTACTGAAGTCCATGTAGACAACATCCACTGCCTTCCCTTCATCCACTCCTCGAAAAACTCTAATAGATTGGTTAAACATGACCTACCACACACAAAGCTGTGTTGACTCTCCTGAATAAGTCCCTGTCTATCCAAATACTTGTAGATCCTATCTCTTAGTACTCCTTCCAATAATTTACCTACTACCGACGTCAAATTTACTGGCCTATAATTTCCTGGATTACTTTTAGAGCCTTTTTTAAACAACAGAACAACATGAACTATCCTCCAATCCTCCAGCACCTCACCCGTAGATACCGACATTTTAAATATATCTGCCAGGCCCCTGCAATTTCAATATTAGTCTCCTTCAAGGTCCGAGGGAATACCCTGTCAGGTCTCGGGGACTTATCTACTCTGATTTGCCTCAAGATAGCAAGCACCTCCTCCTCTTCAATCTGTATCGGTTTCATGACCTCACTACTTGTTTGCCTTATTTCCATTGACTCCATGCCAGTTTCCTTAGTAAATACAGACGCAAAAAAAAACATTTAGAATCTCCCTCATTTCTTTTGCTTCCATACATTGCCGACCACTCTGATCTTCAGAGGACCAATTTTATCCCTTACTATCCTTTTGCTTTTAATATACCTGTAGAAGCTCTTTGGATTATCCTTCACCTTGACTGCCAAAGCTACCTCATGTCTTCTTTTAGCCCTCCTGATTTCTTTCTTAAGTATTTTTTGCACTTTTTATACTCCTCAAATACCTTATATGCTCCGTTTCCTATACATGTTATACATCTCTCTCTTCTTCTTTATCAGAGTTCCAATATCCGTCGAGAACCAAGGTTCCTTATTCTTATTCACTTTGCCTTTAATCCTGACAGTAACATACAAACACTGCACTCTCAAAATTTCTCCTTTGAAGGCCTCCCACTTACCAACGACATCCTTGCCAGAGAACAACCTGTCCCAATCCACACTTTTTAGATCCTCTCTCATTTCTTCAAATTTGGCCTTACTCCAGTTTAGAACCTCAACCCGAGGACCAGATCTATCTTTATCCATGATCAAGTTGAAACTAATGGTGTTATGATCACTGGAACCAAAGTGTTCCCCTACACACACTTCCGTCACCTGTCCGAACTCATTTCCTAATAGGAGATCTAATATTGCATCCTCTCTAGTCAGTACCTCTATATATTGATTTAGAAAACTTTCCTGAATGCATTTTACAAACTCTAACCCGTCTGGACCTTTAGCAGTATGGGAGTCCAATCAATATGTGGAAAATTAAAATCCCCTACTATCACAACTTTGTTTCCTGCAGTTGTCTGCTACCTCTCTGCAGATTTGCTCCTCTAGTTCTCACTGACTATTGGGTGGTCTATAATACAACCCCATTAATGTGGTCATACCTTCCTGTTTCTCAGCTCCACCCATATGGCCTCAGTAGACAAGCCCTCTAATCTGTCCTGCCTGAGCACTGCTGTAACGTTTCCCTGACTAGCAATGCCACCCCCCCCCCCACCCTCTGCCTCTATCATGTCTATCACATTTACAGTCAGACAAGAGTGAAAATTGAAGTTTGGAGGGTACTAATTAAGGTATGAAGTGCCACAATCAGTATTTGCAGGGGTGACAGATTGGGAGGAGAAGGGAAGGGGAGAGATTTTAGGATGTTTTAGTGGGAGAAAAGAGATCATGAATACGGGGTCACTGCACCAGATGGCTTGAGAGAAAGGGTGGTATCAGCAGTTGGAGGTGTGGTGTTAGGGCAAAGGGTAGTGTACCAGATCAGTAGACAGATATAGGGAGTGAGGAATTTTGCTATGCAGACCTGTTTCTGAATGTAGAATTGAGACCCATGCAATCATGACTGCAGGGGGTCCAGGCTTTATAAGCCTGGCAAGCTATTACATCTGTTTATGCTGCCCTCTGCACATACATCAGACCCAGAAGGAAAATCACTGGCTTTATGCAACTCACATTAAGTCTCCGATTTTCCACTACAATTAAATTTAATCATTCGGCACACAAAATCTGCCACTTTGCATTCCAGTTTTCTTCTGTTTAGATTGTCCTGAGAAAAACTACAATCTTATCAAAATACATGACATACTTCAAAATATGTATCTATTTCTAGACATAATGCTCTGTAAAGTTTTAAGTATTGAGCTATGATCATTGAAAATGATGGTGATGTGGAGACAGGAAAAATTCTGGACAGTGTTGGTTTTCTAGAAATTTTTGTTGTTTCTGGCAGTTTATCTTTTCTGTCCTTGGAATAACTTTATTTTCTTGGGGTTTTTACTTGTTGAACTGATTCAAAGGCAGGTGTGCTGGTTTTAAACTATAACTTTGTTTTCCTCTGTAATGTTTTTCACTTTTGTTGGATTTGTCTGTACCTGGCAGCTGTTGGGGAAGACGATCTTATATGTTCCTTCCTATAAGTTTATCAAGCTTTGCATTTTCCACCTCTGCTGCAATGACTCAATGCCTCCCTCTGCTGCCACAGTTGAGAATAGAAGAGTCAGGGAATTCCTTCTGTCATATTTTAAATGCAAACATGCATCCTTCCAGCATAAATCATAAAACAACCGCATGCTTTAAGTATCTTACTGAGAAAATTCTGTTTTGTTTAATTCTGGAGTTTCCCTGTTCATCCACACTATGAACCGCTTACCTCCGTTCTGTGCTCTTCCCTTCTCAGAATGAATTAACCTCACAATTATTCAAGTTAAACTGTGGGCACCACCACATTTATCTCTTCAAGCTATCAGTTGTTCCTTCTCTACAACATAAAACAAAGGTTTGTTTCTTTCTCTCTCAGTTTTGAAAAGGTTTCTTGGACTTTTTCTCTTTTCTCTTTCCATGCTTGCTCCTGGACCCGTTTTTAAAATAATCTGTTTTGTTTCAGATTTATAGCTTCTGTAGTTAGTTTTACTTTGTCGTGTTCTCTTTAAAGTCTTTATTGTCTGCCGGTATTTCCATATTGTTGTCAGAAAGTATCTTTTATAAGAAGGATGATTTTGGAGAGGGTGCAGAGTAGATTTCAGAATCAGTCACTGGAATATGTCTTAAAATTTGTTTTGTGGCAGCTGTACAGGATAATGCAAATTTAAAACATATAAATTACAATTTTTTAATATACTACAAGCAACAAAGATTTTTTGAGAGGAGATTTGACAGAGTTATTCAAAATTGGGGGGTATAGATAGGGTAAATGCAAGCAGGCATTTTCCACTGAGGTTGGGTGGGATTGCAACCAGAGGTCATAGGTTAAGGGTGAAAGGTGAAAAGTTTAAGGGAACATGAGGGGAAACCTCTTCACTCAGAAGGTTATGAGAATGTGGAATGAGCTGCAGGGACAAGTGGTGCATGCGAGCACTGAATTTCAACGATTAAGTGAAGTTTGGATAGGTCCATGGATAGTAGGGGTATGGAGGGCTATGGTCCTGGTGCAGGGTGATGGGAGTAGGCAGTTTAAATGGTTTTGGCATGGACTAGATGGGCCAAAGGGCCCATTTCTGTGCTGTACTTCTCTATGATTCTGATGCAGAAAGAGAGAAGAATAAAGCAAATAGTGAGATAGTGAATATGGGCTCATTGTCCACTCAAAGATCTGGCAGGGGAAGAAGCTGTCCCTAAAATTTTGAGTGTGTTTTCAGTCTTCTGTACCACCTCCTTGATGGTAGCAATGAGAAGAGGGCATGTTCTTGGTGATGGGGATCATTGCATTTGAAGATACCTTTGCTGCTGGGGAGCCCAGTGCCCATTTTGAAGCTGGCTGAATTGGCAAGTTTCTGTAGCTTTTTCCAATCTTGTGCAGGGGTTCCTCCATAACAGACTGTGATACAACCAGTTAGAATGCTCTCGACAGTACATCTGTAGAAATTTTCAGGAGATTTTGGTGACTGAGCTAGAGCTGCCTGGGTTAGAGAGCATGTCTTATGAGGAAAGATTGAGCAAGCTAGTGCTTTTCTCATTGGAGTGGAGGAGGAGAGGTGATTTTTTTTAAAAAAACCAAAATAAACTTTATTCTTAATAAAAATATTTGCAGGTATAAAATGCTCAATACCTTTTTGTTCTTTGCATTCATAGTCAATGCTCTCTGTCCAGTTCCATTGCACTCATACTCATCAATAGCACTGTTTCCATTCGTCGCACCCTGGGGCAGTATACTGCTGCAATAGGATCTGAGAGGCTTCCTTCCCCAACCCAGCCCTTCCTTCTCCAGTAGAAGAAACCTGCACTATGGTCCTTCCCCACCAAGTCACTGTGGTGGCTGCACCAAGCTTCAGTGTGTCCCCCAGTACATACTTCAGTGTCCTGGAATGTGCTGGTCACTTGTATACCTCTGTGCTGGCAGACAAAATGTGTTGGGCAAACCAAGGAGAGTCTTTCACTGAGCCGATGATCTGCCAGCAGAACTTGATGTCTGCCTGTGTGTGTGTCCCTGGGAACATCCCGTAAATCAGGGAGTCCTCTACTCAGGATGACACAGACCCTTTCGTGAGCAATGTCTCTTCCACACTGCAGTCATCTTCCAAGCAGTGTGCTTGGTGCCTGTTGCTGAGGCATTCTGGCAGATGATCTGCTCAGGAGAAAACCCCACTGTATCCATTGAGCCCTGTTGCAGTGTCTGCAGGGTATCTGTGGTGAACTATGTACCTGTCGGGACACGCCCCCTGCTGACTGCTCCTGTGGCTCCTCCCACAGGCCCCTGTATAAAGGAGATCTGAGGCCGGACGCTCGGCCTCAGTCTCCAGGACATTGTATGATAGACACTCACTCCTGGTTCCTTCTTCCAGTCAATAAAATTGATGGTGCATCAGCATCCCATACTGATCACTGTCTGATAGACTTGTGGTCAATGATGCTGGTCCAGAAGAACTTTTCCCGAAGGACAGTGACACTGCGTGGCAGCAGAGCCAGACCCATCCTTTGCAACACCCGCAACAGATAGAATCTTGGCATGTTGTGGTACTTGGTGCCCACGAATTTAGGTTCCCCACACAGCCTGAAGCAGCCAAACAATAAAGTGGTCATCAGGGTGAGGGTAACATTGGGTACAGTTTTCCCCCCATTGTCCAGGGACTTGTAAATTGTGAACCATCTGACCCTCTCCATCTTAGATCCTCTGATGAAACTGAAGACAGCCCAGGTGATTCCCCTACTGGAGGAGCAGGGGATGGGCCACACCTGTACCAAGTACAGCAGCCTGACAGCATTTCACACCTGGTAATCAGGTTCTTCCCAGTTATTGTTAAGGAGTGCCCTCCCCATATTCCCAATTTCTGTTTTGCCTTCCCAGTCTGCTCCACCCTATTCCAGTTGAGAGGTGTACGAGATGATGAGAGGTACAGATAGAGTGAACAGCCAGTGTCTTCTACCCAGGGTGGCAATAGCTAAAACTAGAGGACTCCCTTTTAAGGTGATGGGAGGAAAATTTAGGGGAGATGTCACAGGTAGACTTTTTTTTTACACAGACAGTGGTACACCCCTGGAATGTGCCAGCAAGGTGCTGGGAGAGGCTGATACATTAGGGACATTGAAGAGACTCTAAGATAGGCACATTGATAAAAGAAAAGTGGAGGGTTATGAGATGGGTAGGAGGGAAGGTTTAGATGTTGTCAAAACAACATCATGGACTGGAGGGTGTGCTGGGCTGTTTTATGTTCTAAAATTATGATAGTCTGTACACTGCACAGCACTTCCTATGGCACATAAAATAGAGAATTGGGAAGTATTTCTAAATGTATGGAGAGTCGATAACAGAGGTACAAAAATTATATAATCCTAAATACTAATAAAAATAGGAGACCACAGTGCTGGCTAAAATGAGAGAAAATAGATGGAGAGGAAATAAATATAGTTTAGATAATAAATGAAATAAACTTAAATAGTGTGCACATCAGTGTACAAAGTCTCCATAGCTTAGGCATTGAGACAAGAATACATTGCAAGTAACCAGATTTAACAAGATTACTGACACATGGCTATAGAAGTATCAGGATGGGCATACAAAATTCAGAATGGGGTTTACCATCACTGGCATGCATTCTGAAATTTGTTGTTATGTGGCTGCTCTGTGTATAAAATTATAATATAATTAATTAATTAGTGGAAAACAGTGCAAGAAAAAAGTAGGAAGAAACATGGGTTCACTGTCCTTTCAGAATTCTGATGGCAGAGGGGGAAGGATTGAGTGTGTTGGGATAGCGTTAGAATAAAATATGATCAGAAGAAGTACTAGCTATCACTAAGATATCAAAATCCCTATGATGAGAGATGAAAAGTAGTGAAGGTTCCAAATATTTTTAAAAATGTTTTGTTAAATGGTCTATAGACCGTTGTTAATAATCAATTAGAAGTGGTCTATAGACCATTCAATGTTACAGAAAATGGAATCAAAAAGAATAAACAAAGTTGTGGAGATGAGTGAAAAACAATAATAATCAAAGGATTTCCAGTACCCTGAAATTACTTGACCAGAGAATTAATCAAAGAAATCAGGGAACTGAGTTCCTACAATGTGGAAAAAATTATTTTCTAACCCAACTTGAAACATGGGAAGAGTTATTTCAAAATCAAAATCAGAGGCTGAAAAACTGAAATAAAAATTAAAAATGCTAAAAATTTCTAGCAAGTTAAATAGTATCTATAAAGAGAGCTGATTTTTTTCACAACTGATGTTGCTTGATCTGCTGAGTATATCAGTTTTTAATGTTTTACAATGTGATGAGTCCTGGAATCATATATTCCACTAAAATGACAATAAACTAAATACTAGTGAGGTGCCAATGATGCATAAAGACAAAGGGAGAATTGAAAATGAGGGAAAGACATGTACTTGGCACATGGACACTAGCACAGCAAGCCAAAGTAGGGAATGAAAATAATAGAGGTAAAAATCACAAGTGGAAAGATAAAAAAGTAGCTAAGAAATTAAATTATCAAGGACCTTTAAACAGTTGTAGAGGAGCAGAATTCTTAGTGCAAAAAATGCACAAATCACTCGAAATACTATCATATGATGCTTAAAACCATTTGCATCCATTCTGATTATCATTTAAATCTTGAGCTGATTGTTTATTACTTTACAGAAGATATTGTAATATTCTCTGACAAAGATGAATTTGATAATAAACTGAAGGCAGTTCCACCCAAGACTGAGAAAAGGTAAGTCAAATTGTATTGATTTCTGCAATTTTTGGACTGCAGTGACCAATTGACATTGAGGCAATATCAAAGACATATTTATATTGAATAAAGTTAATCAAATGCATTAACTAACAGTACAGGAGGTATTTGGTAACCAGTGGAAACTTCTGGGATCTGTGGTAGTTAGCTACATCTACAGTAAGTGTCTGCAGCTTGAGGTATCTTGCCTAGTTAACTTAAACTAAAGTCCAAGATTTGGACACTGAGAGAAAATGGGGAACTACAGACTAGTAACAACATCACTGGTAGCAAAATATTAATGAGTGATTGTGGTGAACTATGTGCCTGTCGGGACACGCCCCTGCTGACTGCTCCTGTGGCTCCTCCCACAGGCCCCTGTATAAAGGAGACCTGCGGCCTGAAGATCGGCCTCAGTCTCCAGGACCTTGTATGATAGACACTCACTCCTGGTTCCTTCTTCCAGTCAATAAAAGCCGATATCTCGCCTACGTCTCAGTGTGAGTTATTGATGGTGCATCAGTGATAAATGGGCACCTGAAAAATAATAGTAGGATCACTTAAAATATTTCTGAAGTTGTTATAGTAAAACAGAAAGGGGGAAACCAGAGAAATGTGTCTATTCAGACTTTCAGCAGGCCATTGATGAAGTGCTGCACAGATTGTTAAACAAAATTAGAGTATAAGCAATTTGGGACCATTTGGCATTAACTGAGTCAAGAGTAGAATTAAATAGGTAATATTTTGCTGTGATTAAGGATCAGTTCTGATACCCCAGCTGTTCATTTTAAGTAGAAAATGCAGTGAGTTAATTAGAAGGACATAGCACAGATCACAAAATTACTGTTCAGGAACAGCAGGCAGTTAGGAAAGCGAATGCAACATTGGCTTTAATGCAAAAGGATCCAGGAAGTCAAGATTAAGGAAGAGTATGCTTTTGTAATAGGAGTGCAACAGTATTGACAAAATTGATTTCTCACTTGGAGGAAATGTTCTTTCTGGAAGGTGAACTGAAGCAAACTGAGCTCATACTCAAGTAACAGAAGAAGTGCAGGTAAACATTGAGGTGCAAGATTGCAATGGGGTAGAGTGTGAGAACAAGAGTCCACTTTATTATACTACGGTGTCTAGAGGATTATTCAATACAGTGGGGTTGAAGCTGCCCATGCGTTCAGGCTTTAGTGTCCGCTGTCCAATGGGAGTGGTGTAAAGAGAGCATGTCTGAGCTGGGTAGAGACTTTGATTATGTTGGCTGCTTTACTGGAGAGTTCATGGTGGGAGGCTGGTTTCCACAACTCTCTGTAGTTTCTTGTGGTCACGGACAAAGTGGCTGCTATATCAAGTTACCAGAGCAATCAGAGAGAATGCTTTCTATGGTGCATCAATAAAAATCAGTAAGGGTTGGTGGGGACTTAGCAATTTTTTTTTAGGGACATGAGTGTATTTTATTGGCAATGGTGTCTATGTGGTTGGATAAAGACAGGCTGTTGATGGTGTTCACTCCATGAAACTTGGGAACTCTCCACCTCAGCACCTCTGAATGACACCATGATCGTTTTGCTAATCTCTATCCTTCCTGTACTCTGACTCATTGTTATTTGAGCTACATAGTCTAAAGTCAAAGGCTGGCCATTCAGGTTTGAAACAGGAAGTAATTTCTTTACCACAAGAAATTCCGTAACAAGCTGTTAAGGACCTATTACCAAACATGCTGTCAAATGGCGATAATAAGGTTGTTTTTAGATATAAAGGGAAGAGTGGCACTGCACCAGAATATCACCCAGTACTTTATAAATTGGTAGAGTTAATGGCTAACACTGCTTCTACTTGTTATGACAGAAGAACACGGAGGTAGAAAACAATATTGCTTTCTGTAACCCTCTCATGGCAAAGAATCAAAATGAGAGATCACATTCTCAATACCACTTAGATTACATAGAATACAGAACATAGAATAGTACAGCACATTAGAGGCCCTTCGGCCCACAATGTTGTGCCGACCTTCAAACCCTGCCTCCCATATAACCCCCCCACCTTAAATTCCTCCATATACCTGTCTAGTAGTCTCTTAAACTTCACTAGTGTATCTGCCTCCATCACTGACTCAGGCAGTGCATTCCACGCACCAACCACTCTCTGAGTGAAAAACCTCCCTCTAATATCCCCCTTGAACGTCCCTCCCCTTACCTTAAAGCCATGTCCTCTTGTACTGAGCAGTGGTGCCCTGGGGAAGAGGCGCTGGCTGTCCACTCTGTCTATTCCCCTTAATATCTTTTACATCTCTATCATGTCTCCCCTCATCCTCTTTCTCTCCAAAGAGTAAAGCCCTAGCTCCCTTAAATCTCTGATCATAATCCATACTCTCTAAACCAGGCAGCATCTTGGTAAATCTCCTCTGTACCCTTTCTAATACTTCCACATCCTTCCTATAGTGAGGCGACCAGAACTGGACACAGAACTCCAAGTGTGGCCTAACTAGAGTTTTATAGAGCTGCATCATTACATCATGTCTCTTAAACTCTATCCCTCAAATTATGAAAGCTAACACCCCATAAGCTTTCTTAACTACCCTATCTACCTGTGAGGCAACTTTCAGGGATCTGTGGACATGTACCCCCAGATCCCTCTGCTCCTCCACACTACCAAGTATCCTGCCATTTCCTTTGTACTCTGCCTTGGAGTTTGTCCTTCCAAAGTGTACCACCTCACACTTCTCTGGGTTGAACTCCATCTGCCACTTCTCAGCCCACTTCTGCATCCTATCAATGTCTCTCTGCAATCTTCAACAATCCTCAACACTATCTACAACACCACCAACCTTTATGTCATCTGCAAACTTGCCAACCTACCCTTCTACCTCCACATCCAGGTCGTTAATAAAAATCATGAAAAGTAGAGTTCCCAGAACAGATCCTTGTGGGACATCACTAGTCACAACCCTCCAATCTGAATCCCTCCACCACAACCCTCTGCCTTCTGTAGGCAAGCCAATTCTGAATCCACCTGGCCAAACTTCCCTGGATCCCATGCCTTCTGACTTTCTGAATAAGCCTATGGTGTGGAACTTTGTCAAATGCCTTACTAAAATCCATGTAGATCATATCCACTGCACTACCCTCATCTATATGCCTGGTCACCTCCTCAAAGAACTCTATCAGGCTTGTTAGACATGATCTGCCCTTCACAAAGCCATGCTGACTGTCCCTGATCAGACCATGATTCTCTAAATGCCCAAAGATCCTATCTCTAAGAATCTTTTCCAACAGCTTTCCAGCAACGGTCATAAGGCTCACTGGTCTATAATTACCCAGACTATCCCTACTACCTTTTTTGAACAAGGGGACAACATTTGCCTCTCTCCAATCCTCCGGTACCATTCCCGTGGACAACGAGGACATAAAGATCCTAGCCAGAGGTTCAGCAATCTCTTCCCTTGCTTTGTGGAGCAGCCTGGGGCCCTGTCAGGCCCCAGGGACTTATCCATCCTAATGTATTTTAACAACTCCAACACCTCCTCTCCCTTAATATCAACATGCTCCGGAACATCAACCTCACTCATATTGTCCTCACCATCATCAAGTTCAAGTTCATCGGTGAATACCGAAGAGAAGTATTCATTGAGGACCTCGATCACTTCCACACCTTCCCACTTTTATCTCTAATCGATCCTATCTTCACTCCTGTCATCCTTTTGTTCTTCACATAATTGAAGAATGCCTTGGGGTTTTCCTTTTTCCCTACTCGCCAAGGCCTTCTCATGCCCTCTTCTTGCTCTTCTCAGCCCCTTCTTAAGCTCCTTTCTTGCTACCCTATATTCCTCAATAGACCCATCTGATCCTTGCTTCCTAAACCTCATGTATGCTGCCTTCTTCCTCCTGACTAGATTTTCCACCTCACTTGTCACCCATGGTTCCTTCACCCTAGCATTCTTTATCTTCCTCACCGGGACAAATTTATCCCTAACATCCTGCAAACATCATTAAAACTGATAAACTGTAAAGCTCATAATTTTTATGAGAAATTATTTATTCCCTTTTCAGTTGTACTCATTTCAAAAATACAGGTTGCTAAATGTGTACATCTCCAAGATTCTTCCTGGGCCCTAAGTACCAAAAGAACAGCCCATTTGCAATGGTCACCTGCTAAGCATTTAATTACTGCCTTCCAATGTCCAAACAGTGCTTCTGGCAGATGAGATGTAATATGAATCCCACAAAATATTCAAAGTTCAAAGTGAATTATCAAAGTACATATAGGTCAACATATACAACCCTGAGATTCATTTTCTTGAAGAAAAATACTCAAAAATCCAATAACCATAATGGAATCAATGAAAGACCACACCTGCTGAGCTTCTAGCCAGTGTGCAAAAGACAAAAGCTGTGCAAACACAAAAAGAAAAAAAAGTAATAATAATAAATAAATAATAAATATCAAAACTTGAAAATGAGTCCATAGGTTGTGGGAACATTTCACTGATGGGGCAACTGAAGTTATCCCTGTTGATTCAAAAACCTGATGGTTGAGAGGTAATAACTGTTCCTACACATGGTGATGTGTGTCCTGAGGCTCCTGTACCACCTTCCTGACGGCAGCAGTGAGAAGAAAAAATGACTTGGGTAGTGGGGTTACTGCTGATAGATGGTGCTTTCCTGTGACAATGCTCTGTGTGGATATGCTCAATGGTGGGGAGGGGGGAGGGCTTTACCTGTGATGAACTGGGCCATATCCACTAGTACTTGTTGGATTTTCTGTTCAGGGGTATTGTTGTTTCCATACCATGTGCTGATGCAGCCAATCAATATGCTGTCCACCACACCGAAACTTCGCAAATTCTGAAAGAAGTACTATCATGCTTTCTTCATAATTGCACTTACATTCTGGGCCCGTGCCAGGTCCTCTGAAATGATAATGCTGAGGAATTTAGAATTGCTGACCATCTCCACCTCTGATCCCCTGATGAGGACTGGCTCATGGACATCTGATTTCCTCCTCCTTGAAGTCAATAATCAGCACCTTCACCTGGATCCATTTGCACATGGAGGTGTTGAGGCAAAGGTCTTGAAGCATATTGATTAGTTTTGAGGGGATGATAGTATTGGATGCTGAGCTGTATTTGATAAAGGACATCCTGATGTATGCATCTTTGTTGTCCAGATGTCCCAGGATTGTCTGTAGAGGCAATTAGATGGCAGCGGCTGTAGAACTGTTGCACCAGTAGGCAAATTGGAGCAGATTCAAATCACTTCTCAGGCAGGAGTTGATGTGTTTCATCACCAAACTCTCAAAATACTTCATCAGTGTGGATGTAAGTGCTACTGCACGATAGTCATTGAGGCAGGTTATCATGTTCTTCATAGACAGCTGTATAATTGATGCCTGCTTGAAGCAGGTGGGTATTTCAGACTGCTGAAGTGACTGATTAAGGACCTCAGTGAACATTCCAGTTGATCAGCACAGGTATTTAGTACTTGACCAGGTATCCATTGAGACCGGATACTTTCCATGTGTTCACCCTCCTGAATGATGCTCGCACATTGGTCTCAGAGATTGAAATCACAGGGCCTTCAGGGATATGGGAGTTGTTGATTGCTTCTCCATGTTTTGACAGCCAAAGCAAGCATAGAAGGCATTGAACTCCTCTGGAAGTGAAGCCCTGTTATCGTCAGTGTCACTTAATTTTACTATATAAGAGTTGATACCATTCGAACCCTGTTACAACTGTCAAGCATCCTTCAATGATTCAAGTTTAGTCCAGAATTGCCACTTCGTATTAGCAATTCCCTTTAATCAGAGAAATTGGTTCATTTATGCAAAGCTACATAAAGTGCTAGTACCTCATGATCATAGTCAGTATTATGTCTACATTTATCAGGTTGCATTGGAAGCAACCATTAATAATTTATATAAAAGTATATTGAAATTCTATCATGTTACGTATTTGTATGGAATAGCTAAAGAGAGACCATTTTCATTTTACAGAGAGTGCTCAACATGAGAGAGATTGAAAATTAGGGGAGTGAAACCTATTCTGATCTCTGGGAGTCGTGGTTAGTGTTTCTTTAGAAGCACAGGGATAAAATGAATTGGTGTACCAGAAGGCCAAGTTTAAATCTGCTAAAAGATTAGATTCTTTTGCCAAATTTAAACTTAGTCCTCTGGTGCATTAACTAATCTCAATACGATTCTACTTTATGGATTTCCAATATTTTTGTCTTGACTATCCTACTTTTATTAGCACTTGGATAAATATTAGGGTTGGTTAGATTCAGATAATTATGTTTAAGTAGAATGTTGAACTACTCCACAGACTTGCAGAATCTCAAGATATTTCAGTACCAATTAATCTCAACATATATTACCCTGTTTTATGCATGCAAGTTCCTGTCACATTCATGTTCACAAGATGCTTTTATCCACAGTGAAAACGATGCTTCCTCAGAAAATGAGCAACTTTTGAGTCGGAGTACGGATAGCGATGAAGAGGCTGCTTTAGATAAGCGAGGAATGTCCGATTTGTGTCTCCTGTCATTGGTTCCTTTAACTAGAGAAAAATCAACAAACGCTAAAGCATGTGGGGTAAGACTTTTAAACTCAAATTAAAGGGTGGCTGAGAGGATCTGAGAAAATTGTGCATTAGTTTACAGGCAGATTTAATAGCAATTAAAAGAGTCACCTTGCAGTCAGACTACTGGTCTTGCCTTACCTTGCACCTTCTACCAGAAAAAGCATTAATCCTGCTCCTGCTTATCTTAGAAAGATATAAGTTGGGTTTGATTCTCATCTCCAGTGCAGGCAAACTACTTCTCAGGCAGCTGCTGATATATTTCATCATCAGCCTTTCAAAACACTTCACTGTGGATGTAAGTGCTACTGGATGATCGCCATTGAGGCAGGTTACCACGTTCTTCTTCGGCACTGGTATAACTGAAACCTGCTTGAAGTAGTTGGGTACCTCAGACTACTGAGGTGATTGGTTAAAAATCTCAACAAAGCCTCCAGCTGGTTGGTCAGCATGGGTTTTTAGTACTTGGCCAGGTATCCCGTCTGGGCTGGATGTTTTTTGTGGGTTCACCTTCCTGACTGTCTCAGAGACTGAAACCACAGAATCATTGGAGCTATGGGAGTTTGTGATGGTTTTTCCATGTTTTGATGGTCAAAGTGTACATAGAAGGCATTGAGCTCATCTGGAAGCAAATCTCTGCTGTCACCTATGTTACTTTACTTTATAAGAGGTGTCTCAAGTACTTGTTTATAATCAGCCACTGGTGGTATGTAAACCCTGGTGAGGATCATGGATGAGAACTCCCTAGGTAAACAGAATGGACAGCATTTGATTATTAGGTCTTCAGGTTCAGGGGAACAAATGTTTGACAAAACCGCCACATCAGAGCACCACTGAGTGCTTACCATGAAACATACACTTCTACTTTTGGCCTTTTCTGAATCAGCAGTTCAATCCATTCTGTGAATTGAGAAGCCTTTGGGTGTGATGGCCATAACTGGTGTGCTGGGAGTAAGCCATACCAGATTAAACAGAATAAACAAAGAACATAACAGTCTCTCATGTTCCTTCAATACAGTAATCTTGCCCTCAGGTTGTTAATTTTGTTCTCGAGCAACTGCATGTTTGCTAACAAGTTAGTCTGTAGACCTCCACTTTAAATATACCCAATGACTTGGCCTCTACAGATGCATGTGGCAGTGGATTCCATCTTTGCACCCTTCTGTTGTTTTACAGTGTAAACTCTACTATCCAACATTCACATTACTTGCTTTTTATACATCTCTCACAGGACAGTTGGTAATTTTGTACAGCAATCATTGTTTGCTTTATTTTCCCCAAATGTAGCATCTTCCAATTGTAAATGGGCTTGATTTTTCCAGATACAGTCACGCAGGGAAAAGATACTTGAATTATGCAAGAAAGTGTGCAGTTTCACAGAAGGTAAGAGCTGAAATGTGTTTGCAGACAGTTGTGTATTTAATACTTCAGTAATATCGTAAATATTTTGTTTGATTAAACGTTGTTTACATTTTTCGTTTAAAGAATCTGATCATTTCTGATATCAGAATACAAGGCTGTTGGTCTTGATACAATTAAGAACAGTATGTAGGGAATTTATCACTGACAACGTACCCAAAATATAAATGAGAAGTTTGTTATTTAGTTTTGTAGATTAAATAACTCTAGTAGACAGTATCACATTTTATTACTAATCTAAAAATGTATTAAAACTGTGGTTTGAGATGTAGAGCAGATGATGGAACACTACTGCATATCTCAGAAGTTTTCAGTGAAAGATACACATTTTTGTTTGAATTCATTTAATTCATATTTACAGGACTCAGCCCTACAGAATTACCATTTGATTGCCTTGAGAAAACCAGCAGAATGTTGAGTTCTACATACAGCACAGATAAAGCTATTGTAAAAACATGGCGCCATCTCGCAGAGAGCTTTGGACTGAAAAGGGATGAAATAGGTGGAATGACAGATGGAATGCAACTCTTCGATCGTATAAGCACAGCAGGTTACAGCATCCATGATCTGTTGACAAGACTCGTGCATATTGAAAGAATGGATGCTGTGGAAGCCTTGTGTTCGGATGTTCTAGAGTACACACAGGGTCGACCAATCACCAATCCTGCCAACTCACCCAAATGTCTGAATTTGTAGACAAAAGCCACAGAATATGAAAAATAGTTTGTAAATCAAAAATGTTATGTTCCATTTTACCAGGAATTTTGAGTCCGGTGAAACAAAATTCTATAGAATTTCCATTTAACTTCAATTTTTATTCTGGTGCCTGACTTCTGTGTCATTAAGAGGCATTAGGGAACAATTTTGAAAGGTCAAGTGCATTTGAAAAAAAGTTTTAGAATATCAAAAGTACAGATTTAATTCTGTTCTTTTTATAATGCATAAAGTGGAAGGAAAAATAAACAAAAACAAGACAGGCTGAAGAAGAATGGAAATGTGGCTGCAAACTAAATTACTCCAAAACATCATTTCCATTAACTGGGGATTTCTTTCTAACACTATTTCCTGTAGTAAAGCAGAACTCATGCAATGTTAGGAAAGACTAAATAATAACATTGGATCCAGGCCTTCCCAATTATAGTTTATGGTCAACTTGTGAAACAGTACTTACTATTTATTTACATCAATCCTTCTCGAAGTTAGAACAGTACAGCACAGTCCAGTCCCTTCAGCTCATGATGTTGTGCCTATCCTTTAATCTACACCAAGATCAATCTAACCCTTCCCTCTCACATAGCCCTCCATTTTCCTTTTATCAACTGCCCATGTAAGAGTCCTTTAAATGTCCCTAATGTATCTTCCTCTACCATCACCCATGGCCACACATTCCAAGTACCCATCACTCTGTGTAAAAGAAAACCTTCCACTGACATCTATGCTATACTTTCCCCTAATCACCTTAAAATAATGCTCCCTCATTTTAACCATTTCCACCCTTGGAAAAAGTTTCTGGCTCTCCACTCTATCTCAATCATCTTATGTACCTCTATCAAGTCACCTCTCATCCTCCTTTGCTTTAAAGAAAAAAACCTTTCCTCGTAAGACATGCATCTGTGGAATGCTCTGCCTTAGAAGGGAGTGGAGGCCACTTCTCTGGATGCTTTCAAGAAAGAGTTAGATAGAGCTCTTAAAGATGGTGGAGTTAAGGGATATGGGGAGAAGGCAGGAATGGGGTACTGATTGTGGATGATCAACCATGATCACAATGAATGGTGGGCTGGCTTGAAGGGCCGAATGGCCTACTCCTGCACCTATTGTCTATTGCTATCTACAGTAATCCAGGCAACATTCTGGTAAATCTCCTCCACACCCTCTCTAAAACTTCCACATACTTCCTATGAGGAACCACACTGAACATAATACTCCAAGTGTGGGCTAACAGGAGCTTTATTGATCTGCTACAATACCTCATGGCTCCTGAGCTCAGTCCTCTGATTAATGCACGCCCAAAGACCATATGCTTCTTAATCACCCTATCAACTTGTGCAGCAGCTTTGAGGAATCTATATACAGTAGGTGGACCCTAAGATTCCTCTGCTCCGTCACTGTTAAGAAACTTGCCATTAACCCTGTACTCTGCCTTCCAAGTTTGACCTTCCAGACTGTATCATGTTACTTTTCCTAAATGAACTTCATATGTCACTTCTCAGCCCAGCTCTGCATCAGATCAAAGTCTATTGTAATCTACAACCTTCTACACTATTCACAACACCACCAACCTCTGTGTCCTCTGCAAATTTACTAACCCACCCTTTCAGTTCCTCATCCAAGTCATTTGTAAAAATCACAAAGAGCAGAAATCCCGAACAGATCCCTGTAGAACACCACTGGTCACTGACCTCCAAGGAGAATAAGCTCCATCTACTACTACCCTCTACCTTCTGGAGCTTTTCCTGTCCGGCCCTGGGAACTTGCCTGTCCTAATTTTTCAAAAGTTCTAGCACATGTGTTTTCCTAATGTCAACACATTCAAGTATATCAGCTTGTTTTACATGGTCCTCACAAACATCAAGGTCCCTCTCAGTGGTGAATACTGAAGGCATTTATTAAGGACCTCTCCTACCTCCTCCAACTCCAGGCACATTTCCTCTACTATCCTTGATCAGTCTTGCCCTCTGGCCATCATCCTGTTTTTCACATACACATAGGACAGCTTGGAGTTTTCTTTAATCATAATCGCCAAGGCCTTCTCATGCCCCATTCTTTCTCTCCTCTACATCCATTCTTCAGCTCCTTCCTGGCTACCTTGTAATTCTCTAAACAATATCTGAACTTTGCTTCCTAAACCTTAAGTAAGCTTTATTTTCCCCTCTTGACCCAATGATCCACATCTTCTGCCAATTATGGTTCCTTCACCCTACCATCCTTTCCATGCCTCATCCAGTAACCTAGACAAGTTCTCCCGAAACTGTAATATTTCCATTGTGCATTTCCCTGAGTACATCTGTTTCCAGTTTGTGCTCCCCAGTTCCTGCCTAATAGTATCATAATTCCCCTTCCCCTTCCTTTATTTAAATACTTTCTGATATGGTCTGCTCCTGTGCCTGTCCAAAACATTAGTAAAGGTCAGAGTTGTGGTCACTGTTTCTGAAATGTTCACCCAGCAAGAGAAGTCAGCTGACCAGGTTCATTGACTAGTACCAGATCCAGCATAGCCTTCTCTCTACTTAGTCTATCTTCATATAGTATAATTCTGCCCCATCTAAACCTTTTGCACTAAGGAGGTGCCAATTAACATTAGGGAAGTTGAAATCATCTATGACAACAACCCTGTTATTTTTGCACCTTTCCAAAATCTGCCTCCTGATCTGCTCCTCTGTATCTATATTGCTAATGGAGGGTTCCAATAGAATACTCCCAATAGAGTGATTGTTCCCTTCCTGTTCTGACTTCCACCCACACTAACTCAGCTGACCCTCCCTCCATGACATCATCCCTTTCTGCAGCTGTGACAACTATCCCTGATTAGCAATGCACTTTCCCACCTTTTACCTCACTTCCTGTCTCTTTTGAAACATCTAAACCTTGGAATATATAGCAGCCATTCCTGCCCTTGTCTCAGCCAAGTGTCTAATGCTCTGTTATTTTACTACTTGCATTAAAATAGACACATTTCAACCCATCCAGCTGACAACAATTATGCCCTTTCCATTAGCCATCTTTCCTCACAGCCAAATGTCATTAGAAATGGGGATGGTTCCGGAGGATTGGTGTATTGCTCATGTTGTTCCATTGTTTAAAAAGGGTTCTAAGAGTAAACCTAGCAATTATAGGCCTGTAAATTTGATGTCAGTGGTGGGTAAATTAATGGAAAGTATTCTTAGAGATGGTATATATAATTATCTGGATAGACAGGGTCTGATTAGGAACAGTCAACATGGATTTGTGTGCGGAAGGTCATAGTTGACAAATCTTATTGAATTTTTTGAAGAGGTTACTAGGAAAGTTGATGAGGTAAAGCAGTGGATGTTATCTATATGGATTTCAGTAAGGCCTTTGACAAGGTTCAAAGGTAAGGTAAGGTTAGTTAGGAAGGTTCAATCATTAGGTATTAATATTGAAGTAGTAAAATGGATTCAACAGTGGCTGGATGGGAGATGCCAGAGAGTAGTGATGGATAACTGTTTGTCAGGTTGGAGGCCGGTGACTGGTAGTTGCCTCAGGGATCTGTACTGGGTCCAGTGTTGTTCGTCATATACATTAATGATCTGGATGATGGGGTGGTAAATTGGATTAGTAAGTATGTAGATGATACTAAGATAAGTGGCGTCGTGGATTATGAAGTAGGTTTTCAAAGCTTGCAGAGAGATTTAGGCCAGTTAGAAGAGTGGGTTGAAAGATGGCAGATGGAGTTTAATGCTGATAAGTGTGAGTTGCTACATTTTGGTAGGACTAATCAAAATAGGACATACATGGTAAATGGTAGGGCAATGAAGAATGCGGTAGAACAGAGTGATCTAGAAATAACGGTGCATAGTTCCCTGAAGGTGGAATCTCCTGTGGGTAAGGTGGTGAAGAAAGCTTTTGGTATGCTGGTCTTTATACATCAGAGCATTGAGTATAGGAGTCGGGATGTAATGTTAAAATTATACAAGGCATTGATGAGGCCAAATTTGGAGTATTGTGTACAGTTCTGGTCACTGAATTATAGGAAAGATGTCAATAAAATAGAGAGAGTACAGAGGAGATTTACTAGAACGTTACCTGAGTTTCAGCACCTAAGTTATCGAGAAAGGTTGAATGAGTTAGATCTTTATTCTTTGGAGCGTAGAAGGTTGAGGGGGGACTTGATAGGGATATTTAAAATTATGTGGGGGATAGATAGAGTTGACATGGATAGGCTTTTTTCCATTGAGAGTAGGGGAGATTCAAACAGGAGGACATGAGTTGAGAGTTAGGGGGCAAAAGTTTAGGGGTAACATGAGGGGGAATTTCTTTACTCAGAGAGTGGTAGCTGTGTGGAATGAGCTTCCAGTAGAAGTGGTTGAGGCAGGTTCGATATTGTCATTTAAAGTAAAATTGGATAGGTATATGGACAGGTAAGGAATGGAGGGTTATGGGCTGAGTGCAGGTTGGTGGGACTAGGTGAGACTAGGTGAGAGTAAGTATTCGGCACAGACTAGAAGGGCTGAGATGGCCTGTTTCTGTGCTGTAATTGTTATATGGTCTCTCTACACTTATATCTAGCTTTACACCAATTGCTTCATCCTCTAACCTGTCACTCTAGGTCCCATCCCACTGCCAAACTGTTTCAAACCCTCCCTAAGAACTCTAGTAAATCTACCCATAAGGATATTGCCCCCCCCCAGTTCAAATTCTGGTGCAATCTGTTCCTTTTTCACAGGTCACGCCTTCCCCAGAAGAGATCTCAATGATCCACAAATTTGAAACCCAGTTGCTGCACTAATTATTCAGCCACACATTCAACTACCATCCTTTTTTTAACCTCAGTGGTGCATGGCACAGACAACAATCCAAAGATTACTACCTTTCAAGCAAGGAGGTAAAATACCATCTGAAAGCATCTTTCACATCTACAATTACTTGTCTGTTCCCCTAACTTGAATCCCTCATCACCAGAGGTCTTTTCTTCTGACACCTTCCTTTCTAAACTACACAGACACACCCTGCGCTCAGAAGCATTCCTAGAACCATAGAACATTACAGCACAGAAACAGGACTTTTGGTCCTTCTTGGCTGTGCCGAACCATATTTCTGCCTAGTCCCATTGACCTGCACCTAGACCATATCCCTCCATACACCTCTCATCCATGTACCTGTCCAAGTTTTTCTTAAATGTTAAAAGTGAGCCCACATTTACACTTCATCTGGCAGCTCATTCCACACCCCCACCACTCTGTGTGAAGAAGCCCCCCCTAAAGTTCCTTTAAACTTTTCCCCCTTCCTCTGGTACCCATGTCCTCTGGGGTTTTTTTTCTCCCCTAGCCTCAGAGTGAATGCAAGCAGGCTTTTCACACTATCTATACCCATCATAATTTTATATACCTCTATCTAATCTCCCCTCATTCTTACACACTCCAAGGAATAAAGTCCTAACCTATTCAACCTTTCTCTGTAACTCAGTTTAAGTCCCGGCAACATCCTTGTAAACCTTCTCTGCACTCTTTCAACCTTATTAATATCCTTCTTGTAATTCTTGTGACCAAAACTGCACACAATACTCCAAATTCAGCCTCACCAATGCCTTATACAACCTAACCATAACATTCCAACTCTTCTACTAGATATTTAATTTATAAAGGCCAATGTGCCAAAAACTCTCTTTACTACCCTATCTACCTGTGATGCCATTTTTGGGGAATTTTGTATCTGTATTCCTAGATCACCCTGTTGTACTGTACTTCTCAGTGCCCTACCATTTTACCACATTATCATCCAGATCATTGATATAGATGACAAATAACAATGGACCCAGCACTGATCCCTGTGGCACACCACTAGTCACAGGCCTCCACTCAGAGAAGCAATCCTACACTACCACTCTCTGACTTCTCCCATTGAGCCAATGTCTAATCCAATTTACTACCTCACCATGTATACCTAGTGACTGAATCTTCCTAACTAATCTCCCATGCGGGACCTTGCTCAAAGGCCTTACTGAAGTCCATCTAGACAATATCCACTGCCTTCCCTTCATCCACTTTCCTTGTAACCTCCTCAAAAAGCTCTAACAGATTTGTTAAACATGACCTACCACGCACAAAGCCATGTTGACTCTCCCTAATAAGTCCCTGTCTATCTAGATACTTGTAGATCCTATCTGTTAGTACACCTTCCAATAATTTACCTACTACCGATGTCAAATTTACTGGCCTATAATTTCCTGGATTACTTTTAGAGGCTTTTTTAAACAACAGAACAACATGAGCTATCCTCCAACCCTCCAGCACCTCACCCGTAGATACCGACATTTTAAATATATCTGCCAGGGCTCCTGCAATTTCGATATTAGTCTCCTTCAAGGTCCGAGGGAATACCCTGTCAGGTCCTGGGGATTTATCTACTCTGATTTGCCCAAGATAGCAAGCACCTCCTCCTCTTCAATCTGTATCGGTTCCATGACCTCACTACTTGTTTGCCTTATTTCTATTGACTCCATGCCAGTTTCCTTAGTAAATACAGATGCAAAAAAACCATTTAAGATCTCCATTTCTTTTGGTTCCATACATAACCCACCACTCTGATCTTCAAGAGGACCAATTTTATCCCTTACTATCCTTTTGCTCTTAAAAGGATACCTGTAGAAGCTCTTTGGATTATCCTTCACCTTAACTGCCAAAGCTACCTCATGTCTTCTTTTAGCCCTCCTGATTTCTTTAAGTATTTTTTGCACTTTTTATACTCAAGTACTTTATTTGCTCCCTTTTTCCTATACATGTCATACATCTTTCTCTTCTTTATCAGATTTCCAATATCCCTAGAGAACCAAGGTTCCTTATTCTTAATCACCTTGCCTTTAATCCTGACAGGAACATTCAAATTCTGCACTCTGAAAATTTCTCCTTTGAAGGCCTCCCACCTACCAATCACATCCTTGCCAGAGAACCTGTCCCAACCCACGCTTTTTAGATCCTTCCCCATTTCTTCCAATTCGGCCCTTTTCCAGTTTAGAACCTCAACCTGAGGACCAGATCTATCTTTATCCATGATCAAGTTGAAACTAATGATGTTACAATCACTGGAACCAAAGTGTTCCCCACTTCCATCACCTGCCCTAACTCGTTTCCTAATAGAAGATCTAATACTGCATCCTTTGTAGTGGATACCTCTATATATTGATATAGAAAACTTTCTTGAACACATTTTACAAACTCTAACCCGTCTAGAACTTTAAGTTTGGGAGTCCCAATCAACATGTGATAAATTAAAATCCCCTACTATCTCAACTTTGTTTCCTGCAGTTGTCTGCTATCTCTCTGCAGATTTGCTGCTCCAATTCTCACTGGCTATTGGGTGGTCTATAATACAACCCCATTAATGTGGTCATACATATCCTGTTTCTCAGCTCCACCCATATGGCCTCGGTAGACAAGCCCTCTAATCTGTCCTGCCTGAGCACTGCTGTAACATTTTCCCTGACTAGCAATGCCACCCACCCCCCACTACCCTTCATCCCTCTGCCTCTATCACATCTGAAACATCGGAACCCTGGAACATTAAGCTGCCAGTCCTGCCCCTCCTGTAGCCAAGTTTCACTAATGGCTACAATATCATAATTCCAAGTGTCAATCCACACCCTCAGCTAATCAGCCTTCCCCACAATACTCCTCACATTGAAATAGACACTCCTTAAGATTATTACCACCACACACAACCCTTCTATTTGTGACTTTGCATGAAACTTTAACATTATTTATTTTCACCCCCGCTCCACTATCTGCTCTGGCACTCTGGTTCCCATCCTCCTGCAAATCTAGTTTAAAACCCCCCTCAATAGCACTAACAAACCTCCCTGCAAGGATATTGGTCCCCCTGTGGTTCAGGTCTGAACTGTCCCAGAAGAGGTCCCAATGATCCTGAAATCTGAAACCCTGCCCCGTACACCAGTTCCTCGGCCACGTGTTCATCCTCCCCCACATACCAGTTCTTCAGCCATGTGTTCATCCTCCAGAGCATCCTATTCTTACCCTCACTGGCAAGTGGCACAGGTAACAATCCTGAGATTGCCACCCTCAAGGTCCTGCTTTTTAACAGGTAGCTTTACCAAGCTCTCTATACTCACTGTTCAGGACCTCCTCACTCTTTCTTCCTATGTCATTGGTACCGATGTGTACCATGACATCTGGCTGCTCACCCTCCCATTTCAGAATGCTGTGCACATGATCAGAGACATCCCTGACCCTGGCACCTGGGAGGCAACAAGCCATCCAGGAGTCTCTGTCATGACCACAGAACCTCCTGTCTGTTCCTCTATCGAGTCTCCTATCACTACCACTCTCCTCTTCTTCCCCCCCCCCCTTGTGCACTGCAGAACCAGACTCAGTGCCAGTGATTCAGCTTCCGCAGCTTGTCCCAGGTAAGTCATTCTCCCCCCCCCCCCCCAACAGTATCCAAATCGGTATATTTGTTGTTGAGGGGAATGGCCACAGGATCCCCTGCTCTGCCTGCCCTTTCCCCTTCCCTCGTCTGATGGTAACCCAATTACCTGTGTGCTGCTTCTCTGGTGTAACTACCTCCCTGAAACTAATATCTATAAACTTCTATTTCTCCCGAATGATCCGGAGGTCATCCACCTTCTGCTCAGCTCCCTAATAGGGTTTGTTAGGAGCTGCAGCTGGATGCACGTCTTGCAGGTGGTGTTGTCAGGGACACCAGAGGTCTCTCTGACTTCCCACATCCTGCAAGAGGGGCATTCCAACATTCTGCCTGGCATTCTCTACTCTAAACGAACAAAACTTACCGAAACCTACTCTGCCTATTGAGCCAAAGCCGTCCCACTCTGACTCAGTCTGCTTCGATGATGGCTGTTGTATGTGGCAGTCTTTTTTTTAAACCTTTGGCACGCTATGTCATGCGCCTGCACAATCTAGCCTCTTTGCCCGATCAGTTAAAAAAAGGCTTCTCTCCGAGATGCCTTTGGTCCTTCACTCTCAGTCTCTTGCTTCGATTCCTGAGTTCTGTCCTCCCCTCCGCCTCCCCAACCCCAGCCAACAGTATTCAAAGTGGCATACTTGTTACTGAGGGATATAATAGTACAGGGATACTTTGTGCTATCTATTTCCTTTACTTCTCCTGACAGGCACCCAGCTATTTGCCTCCAGCAACTCATGTGACCACCTCCTGAAGCTCCATTCTATCAGCTTATTTTTCCAAATAAGCTATAGATCATAGAGTTCCAGCTCTTGTTCTCTAACATCATCTATAAAGATCTGCATCCAGATGCACTTCTTGTAGATGTAGCAATCATGGAGACAGGCTCTCCCAGATCACCCACATAGTGCATGAGCAGCATACCACTAACCTGGGATCCATTCTCACTTCTCTACCTAGGCACTAATAAAGAAAGAAACAAACTTGACAGAAATCTCAATCTAACCTTTCTGCCTCTTGTTGAAGCCTCTGGAGCTAAAGCCTCATTTCCCCACTCTAACCCTGTCCCATTCCAACAATGGTCACTCCACTTAACTCACTTCTTTTTATGGTCTTAATACCATAAAATGGTCTTGATACATGATCTCAAGCTGTACAAAACATCCCAAAAGGCCCTGATCACTGGTTTGATCTGGCATTTACTCCTTTTTAAATCTGGACTTTCTAAATACTTCTAAAAATTCAATTTGTTATTGATTACAAAAAATATAACATTGTCAACCTTAAGCTAAAATACATCATTTAATGCAAGTTATTTAAATTACATAATTTCTGTCTCTGATGTGAAATTGACTAAGTACAATTTGCTAATTATCACTTTCCATCATTTCAAGTCCCTTGGGAATATGCTGTTTTAATATTTTTGCATTACCTTTTGTATTTAAATATGTTAAGTAAACATTTAGCACTACACTGCATATAATACAATTTATTTTTGTTGTGGTAAACCTGCAAGCTGGCATCAGGCGAAAGCACTAAGCTACAGTATTATGCAACTCTATCATAAACATAGATTTTCATGCAGTATCAAAATATTAAGAACCTCTTTAAATCTTTAGATCCACTATTGCTAACAGCTGCAGTGTTAAGCTTGATCCTGTCTGTTTCTCGTACATTATAATTTAGGTATTCAAAAGGTAAAATCCTATAAAAATTCTTGATGAACCATATAGTGTGAACATTGTGATACACCCACTAACGGAAGGATTAACAGGGATATCTTTAATTAAAAATGAACCTGTGACAAACCCATAAATCTTGGTTAATAAATGCCTATTATTTTTAATTACAAAGGTCCAATCATTTTTCCATTATCAATAGTTGCTTTTTGAAATTAGGAGGAAAGCACACACATTACCCAATGTGAATAAACACCGAAAAGCTGATGAGTTGGTCGCCATTAAACTATAGACAGATATTCTCAGAACTGGTTTCAAGTTTATATGGTCCAATCTCTATTACTATCAGTATAAAAACGCTGACACCAGCCACTAAAATTTCTTTAAAAAGATAGCTGATAGCTGATATGGTACACCTAAATGCCAATGAAGCTCTTATAATGATAGTAATAAATTATTTTGAAGAAAATTTTAAATCTCACTTAAAATGTTTAAAGTGTACTCTAGGTACATAATCGGGATATCTTGTAGTTATCTGAAAATGAATAAGAGGCTTGGAAATAGTAGCTGAATTTTAATGTCTTTCCCAGTGATGATTGCTTAGGATTCGTGGCTTCAGGTCAGTGTAAAGATACTAGTGAAAAAGAGAAACATTTTAGAAGCATGCATTTCAATTAATTAGAATCAGGTTTAATATCATTGGCATATGTCATGAAATTTGTTGTTTTGCAGCATCAGTACATTGCAGTGCATGATAACAAAAACTATAAAATGTATATAAAAAAAGTTAATTAAATAAGCAGTGCAGAAAAGAGGAAAAATACTGAGGTAGTGTTCTTAAGTTCATTGTCCATTCAGAAATCTGGAGGCGAATGGGAACAAGTTGTTCCTGAAACACTGAGTGTGTGTCTTCAGCTTCTTGTATCTCTTTTATGGTAGCAAATAAGAGAGCACATATTGCATGAAGGGGGTAGCCATTTTGAGGTGTCACCTTTTGAAGGTGTCCTGGATGCTGGGAAGAGTAGTGCCCATGATAGAGCTGGCTGAGGTTGCAACTTCCTGCAGCTGAGAGCAAAATCCAAACTGAGGAATTCATTGGGTTGAGCAGTATCAGTTGTTGGGGAATGAATTGATGACATTTCAGGTTGAGAACCTGCATCCAGTCTGGGATTGGAAAGAGATGATAGCCAATAAAAAGAGGAGAGCAGGAGGGGTGAGACAGGGGCTGATGGGTGATAGGTGGATCAAGGAAGGGTGAAGGATGATGGGCAGACGTAGCCTAATGAGGGAAGGAGGGGACTGTAGTTGGAAGACTCAGACAGGTGGATAATAGATGCAGATAAAGAATAAAAAGGACAGATGGAACTAGGTCTGGGTGGGGGAGCACGCATGAAGGTAGAGAGAGCTGTTGAAGAATTATAAGTAAGAAGTTCTAAGTGCTGGAAAGTGATGACTAAGGAAGGTGATAATGGGAAGCATTAAGGGAATGATGGAAGGGCAGCTTGAATTAATAAGAGGGAATCTGTTGAGTGAAGTATATGTATTGTAAGTGGATGAATTCAGAGCGGAGGGGATGAAAATTGGTAATGAGGGATTTAGGGAAAGGGAAAAGAAATGGGAAGACCATAGGTGGATTGGATGGAGAGACTGGGTGTACAACCGGTATTGAGGGGTAAGGAAACAAGAAATAAGTGTTACTTGAAAACTACCCAGACAGAATATGAGATGTTCTTCTAGTTCGTATCAGGTCTTACCTTGGCAGCGGAGATCACTAGGGATGGAAAGTGGATCCAATTGGAGCTCAGAGACCCATGCATTGTGTAACCCATGTAAGTATGAGTAACAATTAAATATGCCATCAAGGCACTCTGCATGTGGGGACTGAATTTTTTTTAAATATGCAAATCCCTTGTGTTGAATTTTATTCTGATTTTCTTTGAAACTGGATTGCATGAACAACAAAAGCATGATACTACATCCTTTATGGTGGTATTTGTTGAGAAAAAGGTATTTGAAAAATATGCAAATAAGGAATCTGTTCATCTTCATCCCAAACTGATGGGGAGGACAGAACTAGGGTCCCATTAAAGAGCTCAGCTTCACTCAATTTTCTACAGGGTGCAAGTCCTGATGATAAGCAGAGCCACAATTGTCTAAATAAGTGGCTATGAATATTAATAATGTTTTGATGAGTAGTCTCAGTTCTTTAGAGGTAAAATCTAAAATACATGGAAGAAACTTCTTTTTCCAATTTATTTGGTTCATTTTAATTGCTTAAACACAGTCTATTGAAGTATGATGAACTATTACATCTCTAATATACAGAAAGCTTACGAGTGATTATAACAGTACAAGTAGCATTACTGAGTTTCTTAGTCGACATGGTTTGACATCCACTGATTTGAATGGCTGTGCCCAGACTGCTAGCTATGCAGCGCCCTTGATTATACCCAGGTTAAACAAAATAGACTGAAGATTTTTGATCAGAAATGTGTGCTCTGGATTCATTGTCCTGTGCAACTCTTGAACGACGATGTGGATTGAAAACAATTCAAATAATTTCTTATTATTCCTGTCAAAAAAAAACATTTGTTAGTTTTTCTGTTTACTCATATTACACTTTATTGCTTAAGGTTTAGATAACTTGAACTGAATTTGAAGACAAGGTATTTAATTATCTCATGAATAGTCAAGGATGTTGAATTAAATATCCAACTAACTGCAACAAATAATCTCAGGTATTGTTAACATCAACATTTTTCACCTATTTTAATCTCTCTGAAGCAGGGTTCCTGCCTAATACATAGAGTTACTCCTCTGCTCCCATATTCATGGCATTAAATTCCTGGGTTATCTTCTCCCACTGCCCACTATCTGAAAATCTTGACACTGTCTCTCACATCATTCAGCATTTCAAATGCCTAACAGCATCTATTCCAGCCAAAAGGTATCTCTCTGTTGAAGTGTGTTCGAGTTGCAAGTACAGCCAAATAGCTTTAAGAAGAGCTCACCAACCAATGAATCAATTTCCTGCTATTGCATCCAGCCAGTCAGCACAGACTGGACACTGCAATGGTAGAAGTGAGCAACTAGGATTTCAATATGCACAGATTAATTTTGCATGAATACTCTCTTTCAAGGCTAGAAAAATAGTGCACAATACTTCTAAGTACTTTAGTGTGGTGTATGTAGGGATGAAGTGAGGGAGGTCCTATACAAGATAAAGTCTACCTTTTGGGATCTAGTGTAAACATGCCAGGTAAACGATGGCAAATTATGAACAAAATCCATCTGAAATAATTTGTTAAAAATTATGTTAAAAATTTGTATCTACACTTGGTACAATGTCAACAATTCAGTCACTTCAGCTTGATATAAATTTTCATACTTTATTTTAGAAAGTTTCTGCAGAATTATGCTGAGTTTCTCTAGCATTTGTATCTCCAGTTTCGAGCTTTTCAGTAGCATGGAACAAGCACGAAACCAAGATTCACTGCTGCACGCCTCGAGGAAATCCTGCAAATACCCTGCACGAAAATAAGAAGACGCTATGATACCTAGTATTATAGCATACTTAATTCATTCTATACTTTTAGAATGTAATGATTTTGAACCTTTCAAGATGTGCATTTTTCTGTTGTATAACTGCAAAGCATGTCATTCTTTGCATCTTTTATAACATTAAAGCTAACCATTTAACACACTGCATAAACTTAATCTATTTAATGATACAGTATATAATTGAGTTAATATGAATTTGATGCAAAGAGCAATAGTAGTACATAAAATGTGCTAATATTGAACTTTGGTGGCAATGTCAATAATATCACAGCAACTCAGTTGATGTCAGACCAAAGATCAGAATGAAGAAGACATATGAACCAAGTAACTTTACTGTGAAATGATTGTTGGTGCCAGGAGGAGTGGCTTGAGTATCTCAGAAACTGCTGATGTCCCGAAATCTAGAGTTAAACAGAATGGTGCAAAAAAACCCAAAAAATATCTAGTGAGTGGCAGTTCTGTGGGTAAAAGCTCCTTGTTAACGAAAGAGGTCAGAGGAGATTGATTCAAACTGAAAGGAAAGCCAGTGACTCAGATAACCACACACTACAACAGTGATATGCAGAAGAGCATCTCTGAATGCATTTAAATTGATGGGCTAGCATAAGATCACAAAGATACACTCATAGTACAGGGAGTACCTAATAAAGTGGTCACTGCATGTATAACCCAGAATATTCAAAGAAACAAGTGAGGAGATTGCTAGGGCTTTAACAAAGATCTCACTAACTCTCGGAGAACTGAAGAGCAGCAAATGTTGTGCAAGAAGGTAAATGGGGGTAAGTTGGGTAATCACAACTGGATGTACTGGTAGGGAAGCTACTGGAGATGATGCAGAGGGATAAGAGTTATGCAGATTTGGAAAGGTTTGGCCTACTTAGGGACAGGAAACATGGCTTTGTGTGGGAATGTTCATTCTGTACAATGACTGAGTTTATGGAGGAAATGACAAAGGTACTTGAGGACAAGGCAGTGGATGTCATCTACAATGACTTCAGTAAGGCATTTGATAATGTCCTTCGTGAATACTTGATTTAGAAAAAGATGCTGGGATCCTGGGTGAATTGCAAGGTTGGATTTGGAATCAGCTTGCCATAGAAGATATAGAATAGGGATGGGAGACTGTTATTCTGACTAGAGATCCATGACCAGAGGTGCTTTGTCAGGATCAACCTTTGTTGATCGTTTGTAATGTATATCAATGACTTGGCAGAACTGTATATGGGCGGATTAACAAATTTGCAGGTAACACCAAGATTGATGGAGTTGTGGACAGTATAAAGGACTATCAAAGAATACAGCTGGATATAAACTAGTCACAGTTATCAGCAGAGAAGTAGCAGATGGAATTTAACTGAGATAAGTATGAGGTTTTGGACTTTGGCAGGTCAAATGAAAGGAGAAAGTATACAGTTAATTCTAGATTCCTCAAATAGCATTGAAGTACAGAAGAATCTTAGAGCCCAAGTCAATGAATATGGATACACAAGTGAATGTAACTGATTAAAGTGGCAAATGGCATGTTAACCTTCATTGATAGGGGTTTTTGACTATAAGACTAAGGAAGACATGCTGTAGCTATACAAAATTTCAGTCAGAATACAACTGGAGTTTTGTGTGCAGCTCTGTTTACCCAGTTATAGGAGGGATACTGAGACTGTGGAAAGAGTGCAGTAAAGTTTACCAGGATGTTGAGAAGATTAGAGCACATGAATAAAAAAGGAAAGGTTTGACAAACATGGATTATTCTCCCAAGACCTTCAAAAACTTTAAAATTATAGGAAGCAGAGTAAGAAGCAGAGATAAGATTGACAGGCAAAATACTTTCACCATGATGATCATGGTTGGTTCTGGAGGTTTTCAATATATAGTCGATTGGGAAAATCAGGTTGGTGCTAAATCCCAAGAGATGGAATTTGTAGAATGCCTTCAAGATGGCTTTTCTAGAGCAGCTTGAGGTCAAGCCCACTAGAGAAAAGTCAGTTCTGGATTGGGTGTTATGTAATGAACCAGATTTGATTTAGGGACCTTTATGTAAAAGGAGCCCTTATGAGGCAGTGATCATATGATAGATTTCACCCTGCAAATTGAGGAGTAGCTAAAATTGGATATATTGGTATTACAATTGAGTAAAGGTAACTACAGAGACACGAGAGAGGAATTTTCCCAAGTTAATTAGAAGGATACCGGTAAGTATGACAGTAGAGCAGCAATGGGTGGAGTTTCTAAGAGTTATTCAGAAGACATAGAATCAATTCATCCCAAAGCAGCAGCAGCAGCATTCTAAAGGAAAGATAAAGCAGTGGCTGACAAGGAGAGTCAAAGAGCATAAAAGCAAGAGAGGACAAAAGTGTGGTTAAAAACTAGTGTGAAGCAAGAGGATTGGGAAGCTTTTAAAACCCAACAAGTTAGCCAATAATAAGAGAATACCAAACAATTTTTCAGATATATAAAGAGTAAGGCAAAAGTGGACATTGGACGACTGGAGAAATAGTAATGAGGGAACAAAGGAATGGCAGACAAACTGAATAAGTATTTTGTGTCAGTCATCCACCTTGGAAGATATCAGCAACATGTCAGAAGTTCAAGAGTATCAGGGGCAGAAGTGAGTGCAATTGCAATTACTAAGGAGAAGATGCTTGGGAAGCTGAAAGGTCTGGAAGAGGGTAAGTCAACTGGACTAGGACTAGAGCCTAGGATTCTGAAAGAGGTAGCTGAGGAGATTATGGAGCTACTTTTTTGTTGAATGTTATCTAAAACCCAAAAATCCAGGTTTTTGTTTTTAATAATACACAAATATGGAAATATGCTATCATTTGGTATTAAACAGAAACAATAGTTTTAAACAACTTTTTAGAATATCTGGAATTCATAAGTTTCTTATGGTAAATACTAATATCTAATCTTAACATGAAAATGAATACTTCAAAATATTCTTTCAAAATATGGTATTGATAAACTAAATTTACTGTATATTTGAATATAATTAAAAGAAAATAATTTATCAGTTCTAGCTGATTAGTCATATACCTTTGATAGAGTACCACGTAATTGTTTTTACTACTTATTTAAGCCACTGGGGTTAACGAGACAGCAGAGGCTTGGATATGCATATTGGAAGTTAAAAACGTGCTAAAAATCTAAAAATAAAACCAGGAAATCCTGGAAACAGTCATCATGTCAGACAGAATCTGTGAAAAGAGAAATGGTTAACACTTCCAAGATAAAAATCCTTTTCAGGATGGTTTGAACATATCTGTAATCTGAATGAAGAAGAATGGAATATAATGTTGAATCCATGCAAGTTGAATTCATAGACATTTGCTAAGAAAACACATGGTTATAATTGCAAGTTTTGGTAAACATCTTATCAAAGATCAGAAGGGAAAATAGACCACTTAAAGAAGAGATGTGTATGCAAAACACATCAAAAAGAGAAGTTGATCTTCTTCATGACTGACGTTTCTAGAAGTGGAGGTGAATTGAACAGACATTAAAAATCATACTGGAAATCTGAAATAAAAATAAATCTTGGAAACACTCAGCACATCAGGCACCATCTTTGGAAGGAGAAAAAGAAGAAGATATTACATCAAAGCATTGACACATAACAGTTGACAAATAGCAGTTGTCAACGTCAGGCCCATAGTAACAACATTTAAGTAAAACACAAAAGATGCTGGAGGAACTCAGCAGGTCAGGCAGCATCTATGGAAGTTAATAACATAGCACATAGAAATCTACTGCACATTACAGGCCCTTCAGCCCACAATGTTGTGCCAACCATGTAACCTACCCTAGAAACGGTCTAGAATTACCCTACCGCATAAGCCCAATATTTTCCTAGGCTCCATGTTCCTACTGTATGCACCTCTGCCACCATCACCAGCAGCACATTCCATGCACCCACCACTTTGTGTGAAAAACTTACCCCTGACATCTCCTCTGTACCTACTTCCAAGCACCTTAAAACTATACCCCTCATGCTAGTCATTTAGCCCTGGGGAAAAGACTCTAGCTATCAACACGATCAATGCTTCTCATCATCTTATATACTTCTATCAGGTCACCTCTGATCCTCCATCGCTCCAAGGAGAAATGGCCAAGTTCATTCAACCTATTCTCAGAACGCTCTTCAATCCAGGCAACATTCTTGTAAATCTCCTCTCCACTCTTTAAGTATTCACATTTTGGGATACTCAATCATTTGATATTTCAGGCCAAGACCCTGCTTCAGCACTGGCAAAGAAGGAAGAAGACGACAGAATAAAAAGATGGAGGGAGGGGAAAGAGGATAGCTAGGTGATGGGTGAAGCCCTGTGGATAGGGAAGGTAAAGGGCTGGAGAGAAAGGAATATGATATGAGAAGAGAGTGCACCATAGAAAGAGAAGGAGGAGGGAATCCAGGGGGAGGTAATAGGCAGGTGAGAAGAGGTAAGGGTCCAGAGTGGGGAATAAAAGAGGGGAGGGGGAGGGAATTATTTTTTAAACTAGGAGAAATTGATATTCATGCAATCAGGTTGGAGGCTACCAAGATGGAATATAAGATGTTGTTCCTCTACCCAATGAGTGGAGTCATCAAATCACAAGAGGCCATGGACTATCATGTCAGAACAGGAATGGGAATCTCAAGTAATGGCTGGTCTCATTAATGAAGAGGAAGTTGCTTCAGGAGCACCAATGCAATACATGACCTCAGCAGTTTCACAGATGAATGTTGCCTCACATGGAAGGACCGTTTGGGGTCCTGAATGGAGGTGAGAGAGAAGGTGAACGAGGAGGTAGCACTTTGGTTGCTTGCAGAGATAAGTGCTTGGAGAAAAATTAGTGGGAAGGAATGAATGGACAAGAAACCAAAGAGAAAGGTGGAGGTAAGGATATGTTTGGTCATAGACTCCCTTTGGAGATGATAGAAGTTATGAAAGATGATGTGTTTAATGTGGAGGCTCATGGAGTGGGAGGCAAGGACAAGAGGAACAAGGCAACAAGAGGATGTTCAGGAAATGGAAGAGATGCAGGTAAGGGCAGCATCAATGGTGGAGAAAGTCAAACCCCATTCTTTGAAGGAGGACATCGCTGATGTCCTGGAAAAGAAAGTCACATCCTGGGATCAGGTGCAGCAGAAACAAAGGAACTAAGAAAAGGGAATAGCATTTTTACGGGAGACAGAGTGGGAAAAGGTATACTCAAGATAATACTCAAGGGAGTCAGTAGGTTCGTAAAAGTTGTCAGTTGACATTTGGTCTCCAAAGGAGACACCAAGATCGAGAAAGGGGAGGAAGGTATCAGAGGTGGAAGTTAGAAAAAACTTGATGAAATTGACGAGCTCAGCATGGGTGCAAGAAGCAGCACCAATATAGTTGTCAATGTAGCAGAGGAAGAGTTGGGGAACATTACCAGGGAAGACTTGGAACATAGACTGTTCTACATAACCAACGAAAAGGCAGGCCTTGCTGGGGGCCATGGCTATATCTCAAGTCTGGAGAAAGTGTGCGGAGCAGAAGAGAAAACATTGTTGATGGTGAGGACAAATTCTGCCAAATGGAGAAGGGTAGGGAGAGAGGAACTGGTTGGTTCTTTTATTGAGAAAGAAGCACAGAGCTTTAAGGCCTGCTTGATGGGAGATAGAAGTGTATGGGGAATAGAAATCCATGGTGAAAATCAGGCTATCAGGTCAGGAATTGAAAGCTACTGAGAAGATTGAGAGCATGAGAAGTGTTGTGGGGGGACTGAACCTTGGGGGATAGAATGGAGTCACGATATGAGGCCATGTGTTCAGCAACAGGAGCAGGCAGAGACAATAGACCTACCCAGACAGTCAGGTTTGTGGATGTTGGGTAGAAGGTAGAAGCGAGCAGTGCAGGGCAAGGGAACTATTTGGTGCCTATGGATGGAAGTTCTCTTAAGTTGATGAGGTAAGAGATGGTGTTGGAGACAGTTTTCTGATGGTCCAGAGTGGGGTCCTCTTCAAGGGGTAGGCATAACAGGGTGTCTGAGAGTTGCTGTCTGGCCTCAGCAAGGTAAAAGTTAATTTGTCACAGTACAACAGCACTCACAACAACATTTAAGTTCTGATTTTGGAGCTAGAATCAGATATGGCTGTGTCTTGTCACATTCTGGAGAATATTTCTTTTACAATTTCTGCACTGCGTCTATATAATCAAAGTCATGTACGGGTTGGGAGTCATCAAAGATGTTGTGAAATAAATGCAAAGGAATTTCTGCATCATGGACCATGGATACATTCACATGCACAATATTTATTATAAGAACTTATTAATTCCAGATATTTTACAAGACTATTTAAAATATTCTTTGTATTTTATACCAAATGATCCCACACTTCCATATTTATGTATCACTAAAACAAAAACCTAGATACTCTGCATTTTAGGTAACATTCAAAAAATATTTCATCTAAAGCAAATACATTGTGAATAATTGGATTAGTGTTCAGATTCTTTATCAGTGAAGCTTGAGTGTATAAAAACACTTACTTGATTCCATTGTCATTTGCAGAATAATGTCAACAGCACTGTACAGTAGATTTTTACTTGAGGGTTTCAAGTAGCAAAGAATAACCTGCAGAGCCTGATACTCCAAGAATAAACCCTTGCCTTCATCTGTGTTCAGGTCAGTAAGAAGTATGTTGAAAACTTGAGCCAAATAATCCACTGTCAGTGAGAAGGCAATGAGATAAAAGTCTTAATATCATGTTCGTATTAAGAAATAAAGACAAGCAAAACAATATATCAAAGTCCATCAACTTGGCCCATCATGTAGCATTTTTACCTCTGAATTATGATTTACCTTGAAGTTTGAACAAAAGATGTTTTTTGTTTTCTTTGGAGGCATAAAAATTGAGAAGAGATCTCACAAATGTGTAAAAGATCATGACGTTTTCAACTCGGACAAAACAAAGACAAACGCTGAAGGAACTCAACAGGTCAGGTAGCATCTATGGAAATGAATAAACAGTTGACATTTCAGGCTGAGACCCTTCTTCAGGACTAGAAAGGAAGAGGAAAGATGCCAGAATAAAAAGGTGGGGGAGAGGAGGAGGATAGCTAGAAGGTGATAGGTGAAGCCAGGTGAGTAGGGAAAATAAAGGCTGGAGAGAAAGAAATCTTATAGGAGAGGATAGTGGATCATACAAGAAAAAGAAGGAGATGACAGGCAGAGGTGATAGGCAGGTGATAAGAGGCAAGAGTGAATGGGGAATAAAAGAATATTGAAAGGACTATATACAATGGACATGGAAAGAAAAGACATTTCCAATACTGGGAGAATCTAGGGCCAGAGGGCATAGCCTCAGAATATAAGAATGTACTTTAGAACAAGAATAGGCTGAATTTCTTTAGACAGAGGCTGATTAATTTGTGGAATTCATTGCCACAGATGATATACGAGGTCAAGTGATTAGGTATATTTAAAGCAGACATCGATAGGTTCTGATTAATAAGGGCATTAAAGGTTAGAGAGAGAAGGCAAGAGAATGGGGTTGAGAGGGATAGTAAGATCACCCATGACAGAATGTTGGAGCAGACTCGATGGGCTGAATAGCCTAATTCTGCTACTATGTCTATGGTCTTAAATTATTTCTGGAAATCCATAAAAGGAAAAAAACTATTAAAAACCATTTAGGTTATTAAGCATTTAAAAGATCATACTTGATGAAACTACATTTTCAAGCTGTTTAGTTACTATCCTATATTGTACAATTTTCCATCATAATGTGTGAGGCAAATGTATTTTTGTGATTGTACCTCAGGCTTCCCTTTAATATTTTCTAAAAATATATATACATCTTTATCAGGAATGTAAGAAATTAACAAATAAAAGCTGGAGCAGGCTAAGTGGCACCTTCTGCTTTGAAATTAAGATTATACCTAACTTCAGCATTAAGGGAGCAGAGAATCTATTAACTTCTGGCTTGCATATTCTGGGTGTCTGAGCCTCCACAAGTCTATTGGATAATAAATTTTAAAGATTCATTACCTACAAGATGAAGAAATTTCATCATCTCAGTCCCCAAAAGCCTACTCTTCTGTTACCACTTTGGTGACCTCTCAGCAGGACAGACCTCATTCCTGCATCAACTCATCAAGACCTGCAGGAGTTTTGTATGTCTCAAACTCAGAGCTCTCATATAGAGTAGAGATTCAGTTCGCTGAATTTCCTCACAGGATAAAACTGTACTCCAGAAATCAGGTAGTAAGCTGTTGCAAGAACTGCTTTCTTACATAAGGAGTCCAGATAGTTTCAGATATTTAATTAACTTAATTACCTGTATCAATCTAGCACACTTATGTTAAAGATGGAAGTACAGAAAAATAAAGCCATTAAATAAAAGGATTGCACCTTAGACCACAAGATCATAAAATATAGAAGCAGAATTAGGCCATTTGGCCCATCACGTCTGCTTCGCCATTTCATCATGGCTGATCCAATTTTCCTCTCAGCCCCAATCACCTGCCTTCTACCCACATCCCTTCATGCCCTGACAAATCAAGAATCTATCAACCTCTGCCTTAAATATACATAAAGAATTGGCTTCTACAGCTGCCTGTGGTAAAGAATTCCACAGATTCACCACTCTCTGGTTAAATAAATTCCTCCTCATCTCTGTCCTACAAGGACATCCCTCTATTTTGAGGCTGTGTCCTCTGGCCTTAGATTCTCCCACCATGGGATACACCCTCTCCAAATCCACTCTATCATGGCCTTTCACCATTTGATAGGTTTCAATCAGGACACCCCTCATTCTTCTGAATATTGGTATATACGGTCACAGAGCCATCAAATGCTCTCCATATAACAAGCCATTCAATCCTGGAATCACTTTTGTGAACTTCCTTTGAACCCTCTGCAGTTTCAGCACATCCTTTCTAAGGCAAGGGACCCAAAACTGCTCACAATACTCCAAATGAGGCCTCACCAATTATAAAGCCTCCACATTACATCCTTGCTTTTATATTCTAGTCCTCTTGAAATGAATGCTAACATTACATTTGCCTTCCTCACTAGACTCAACCTGCAAATTAACCTTTAGTGAATCCTGTGCAAGGACTCCCAAGACCCTTGGCACCTCAATATTTTTGTATTTTCTCTCCATTTAGAAAATAGTCAATCCTTTAATTTCTTCTACCAAGTGCATGACTACACCCGACACTGTATTCCATCTGCCACTTCTTTGCCCATTCTCCTAATCTGTCCTTCTGTAGCCCCTTTACTTCCTCAAAAATACCTGCTCTTCCACATATCTTCATATTGCCTGCAAACTTTACAACAAAGCCATCAATTCCATCATCCAAATCATTGACATATAATATAAAAGAATCGGTCCCAACATACCCTGTGGAACACCACTAGTCCTGGCAGTCAGTCAGAAAAGGCTCCCTGTATTCCTACTCTTTTCCTCCTACCATTCAGCCACTGCTACATCCATGCTAGAATCTTTCCTGTAATACCATGGGCTTGTAGCTTGTTAAAATCATGTGTGGCATATTGTCAAAGCCCTTCTTGAAAATCCAAGTACACAACATCAAACAATTCTCCTTTATTTATCCTGCTTGTTATTTCTTCAAAGAATTCCAACAGGTGTGTCAAGCAAGATTTTCCCTCGAGGAAACCATGCTGACTATGGCCTATTTTATCATGTGTCTCCAAGTACTCTGAGACCTCATCCTTAATAATCAACTCCAACATCTTCCCAACCACTGAGGTCAGACTAACTGGCCTACAGTTTCCTTTCTTCTGCCTCTTTCCCTTGTTGAAGAGAAGAGTGACATCACAATTTTCCAGTCTTCTAGAATTAGTGATTTTTCAAAGATCATTACTAATGCCTCCATAATCTCTTCAGCCACCTCTTTCAGAACATGGAGCGCATACCATCTGGTCCAGGTGACTTATCCATCTTCAGACCTTTCAGTTTCCCCAAGAACCTTCTCTCTAGTTATGGTAACTTCACACTTCATGCCCCTAACCCCTGGGACTTCCACCATACTGCCAGTGTCTTCCACAGTGAAGACTGATGCTAAATAATTCAGTTCATCTGCCATTTCATTATCCTCCATTACTACCTCTCCAGCATCATTTTCCAGCAATCCGATATCCACTCTCATCTCTTTTTTACACTTCATATATTTGAAATATTTTTTGGTATCCTCTTTAATATTGGCTACCTTACACTTATATTCCATTTTACCTTCATGACTTTTTTAGTTGCCTTTTGTTAGCTTTTAAAAGCTTCCCAATCCTCTACCTTCCCACTAATTTTTACACTATTCTATGCCTTGTCTTTGGCCTTTATGTTGGTTTTGACTTCTCTTGTTAGCCACAGTTACGTCATCTTTCTTTCAGAGTACTTCTTCATCTTTGGGCTGTATATATCCTGTGCCTTCTGAATTTCCTCCAGAAATTTCAGCCATTGCTACAATGCCATCATCCCTGTCAGTGTTCTTTTCCAATCATTTCTGGCCAACTCCTCTCTCATGCCTCTTTAATTCCCTTTACTCCATGGTAATACTGATACATCTGATTTTAGCTTCTCTTTCTCAAATTTTCAGAGCAAATTCAATCATATTATGATCACCTGCCCCTAAGGGCTCTTTTATCTTAAGCTCTATAATCAGTTCCCGTTCATTGCATGACACCCAATCCAAAATAGCTGATCCCCTAGTGGGCTCAACCATGAACTGCTCTAAAAAGCCATCTCATAGGTACTCCAGAAATTCCCTTCCTGGAATCCAGCAGCAACCTGATTTTCCCCAAACCACCTGCATACTGAAGCTCCCTATGACTATTGTAACACTGCCCTTTTGTCATGCCATTTTTCTATCTCCTATTGTAGTTTGTAGACCACACCCTTACTACTGTTTGGGGGGGGTTGTATACAACTCCCCATCAGGGTCTTTTTACCATTACAGTTCCTTAGCTCTATCCACAATAATTTAACACCTTCCATTCTTATGTCACCTTTCTAATGATTTGATTTCTTTTTTTAAAAAAAGAGCAACGCTGCCCCATTTGCCTTCCTGCCTAATCTTTCGATATAATGTGTATACCTGGACATTAAGCTCCCAGCTACAATCTTCCAGCCATGATTCAGTGATGCCAGTAACACCATACCTGTCAATCTATGTTGCAAGTTCATTTAATTTATTTCATATACTGCACGCATTCAGATACATCTTTGGTCCTGTATTCACCTTTTTTGATTTTGTCCACCTTTTATGTTGCAACTCATCCTGTTGACTGCAATTTTCCCCTATCAACAGCCTCTCCTCACTACCCATTGCCTCTGTTTGTAAACCAGCTACCTCATCTTCTACACTATTATCTGCCTTTCCCATGATATTTCATGCATTGAAATACAGGCAGCTCAGGGCAATAGTCACACCATGATTCTTAACTTTGTCTGATGTCTTACCAATATCTGCCTCCACAAACTCTCCACGAACTGTTTTGGTGCTCTAGTTCCCATCCCCAGGTTCATAAATGATAGCAGATGATAAGAATAAAGAATTCAAAACTATGTAAAATGTTTATAAGGCCACTTTTGCATATCCCATTGAATAAAAGACTATTATAACCTTAAGGTAACCCTGATGTACATTTATCAGGATACAGCAGTGGATTTAACAGGATTTAAAAATTATCAATGTTTTATTATTGTAAGTGCAACAAGACTATGGCCGAGAAATTATTCCATATCAAGAATAAAACATTGCATGATAGTTTTACATGAGGGTCCATTAGTGCAAAGTCCAAGGGGCCATGCACAACAGGCATTGCACAATGAATATTCATGCAGTGTTTTAGGAAATCAGAGGAGTAGTAATGGATACAGTGGCAATAGGTGGAGTATGAACAGGGTTGAGTCATAGCATCTGATGAGATGGGAGTGGGAGTCAGATCGGGGCAGTGACCGATTGCAAGATGGGTGATTCAGGGTCCAAGTTGTGCCAGAATCTGGTAGCAATCTTGAGGACCATGGCAAAGCACAGTATTTAGAAATTTGTACTTACTGTAAATACATAAGTACTTAGAGGACCAATCTATGGTGGGTGGTAAGCACCAAACACCAATATTAGACCTTCTCAGGCAGGCTCCCGTTATGTTTTGGTGAAGCTAGCTACAAATTTTGTTGTGAAAGCCTCCTTCTGATTCATGATGGTGATCCTATGTCATCAAGGCATCACGTGTGCCAATTTAATTTCATGGAAGTGGCATCCTAAATGTGCTTGCATGAGATTGCACATGTTCAGGCTCCTCAAGGTGTCATAAGCACAGATGGTCTGCCCAATTGTTTAAACTTCATGAATGGTGAAAATAACTCCCAACATTTTCAGTGTGTGGTGCTCATAACTTTGCACTATTCAAAAGAATTCTTAATCCTTTGGTGGGATGGCAGAAGAGTTGGTCAAAAAGATTTAAAATTATTAAAACAGAGAAGACAGGCTGTGGAAAATATAAATATACAGCATGTTGTTGACTTCATTAAACGTGATTAGTTTTGCACAAGTTATTGAAACATTTAAATGAAAATTTAAAATATACTGGAAGCAGAGTGGAGACAAGGATAGTAATTAGTATTTGCTTGGTGAAGCAAAACTCTGGAACAGAAAGAATGCAGTTTATTCCACTTTTATAACAAACATTTCGGCCACTGTGAAAATATTTTCTAAATACTCCACCTGGGTTACTATTAAGTCTTGTATGTAGAAAATAAGAAAGACGACAAATATCCCAGAATAGTCTCTGGAATTGGAATCTTACAATTCCACCTGAAATAAAGCAAGATCTGCGCTATGTTTGTAGGTCTCTTAGATCATTACAAAATTAAATAAATATCTCCCCACCTTGTGTGATTGTTTTGAGGATACAGAGAGCTGATAAAAATCGAACATTAATATTAGAGCTCTTGAAGAAAGCAGATGCTTTTGGAACGGCTTCTGCACCAGATCCTGAAGGACTATCCTGTATTGTCCGGTTCATATTTCCTTGGAACAAGTTTTCTCCTAGTCGTCGCATTGTTGAAACAAGCACAGTCTGCTAATATTCAAATTATTAAGTATCACTGATACAAACAAGAAATAGTCAACAATCTGTAACTAAATTTTTGCCAGTGTTTTAAAATTGTTATAAACAAAATAAAGTTGTTCAGGAAGGTGTTTTAGAAGGTCTTGCAGAGATGCAGTATAGAATTACTAGTACAATTGCTGGGACTAAGGAATCTTAGATAGTGACAAGGTGGTGTGCAGAAGTGAGCTAGACATGCTGGTGGTGTCACAACAACACGTTTATACTCAACATTAGTAAGACCAGAGAACTGATTGTACTTCAGGAAGGGGAAGTTGAGAGAACGATAAACCAGTTCTCATTAAGGGGCCAGCAGTGGAAAAGGTGAACAACTTTAAATTCCTGGCTGTCAACATGTCTGAAGATCTATCCTGGCCAAACATATTGATGCAATTATGAAGGCTATATTTCATTATGGGTTGAAGAGATTTGGTATGTCACCAAACATTCTAGCAAATTTCTACAGATGTACAATGGAGAACATTTTGACTGGTTGTATCACTGTCTGGAACGGAGGTGCCAACGTACAGGGTGTGGTGAACTATGTGCCTGTCTGGACACGCCCCCTGCTGACTGCTCCTGTGGCTCCTCCCACAGGCCCCTGTATAAAGGCGATCTGAGGCCTGACGCTCGGCCTCAGTCTCCAGGACATAGTATGATGGACACTCACTCCTGGTTCCTTCTTCCAGTCAATAAAAGCCGATATCTCGCCTTACGTCTCAGTGTGAGTTATTGATGGTGCATCACAGGGTCAGAAAAATCTGCAGAGGATTGTGTTGGACAGCCTACATATGTCATGCTTCCGGCACTGAGATACAATTCCCACAACTCACTTGTTCATAACCCTACATCTTTAGAAGGTGGGAGGAAACCAGAGCTCTTGTAGAAACCCATATGGTAATGGGGAAACTGTACAAACTCCTTACAGGCAGCGGTGGGAATCCAAACCCTGATCTTCCAACTGGCGCTATAAAGTGAGGCACTAACCATTACATTACCGTGCCACCACAGGAGGCTGAAATGTGAACTGATACAGACATTAAAATTCATGAAGGGTTCAGAAAGAGTACGTAAATTGTGCTCTATGGCAGAAGGAACAAAAATAAATAAACATAATACAAAGATGATTTCCAAAAGAAACTAGATTCTAAAATTGGACATTACAGTGCAGATTCAATGGTGTTCAAAAAGGAGCTGGATAATTACATGAAAGATTTAGCGAGGCTAGCTAGATTGGTCTTACACAACATCAGTAAGGACCGTGATATTATTCAATAGCAAATGCCGCACCAATACCTACCAAGCAAACTTGGGAGTCCTAGTGAGGAACTGATGTAGGGGGCAGGGTTTCAGATTTCAGGATCATTGGGACCTCTTCTAGGGGCAGGTGGGACCTGTACAAGTGAGACAGATTACACCTGAACTACAGGGGGACCAATATCCTTGCAGGGAGGTTTGTTAGTGCTGTTGGGTGGGGTTTAAACTAGATTTGCAGACGGATGGGAACCAAAGCGCTAGCGCCTATAGTGGAGCAGGGGTGAAAATAAATTATGTTAAAGGTTCATGCAAAGTCACAAATAGAAGGGTTATGTGTGTTGGCAATAATCTTCTGAGGTGTGTCTATTTCAATGCGAGGAGTGTTGTGGGGAAGGCTGACGAGCTGAAGGCATGAATTGACACGTGGAATTATGACATTGTAGCCATTAGTGAAACTTGGCTACAGGAGGGGCAGGACTGGCAGCTTAATGTTTCAGAATTTCGATGTTTCAGACATGATAGAGGCAGAGGGATGAAGGGTGGGGGGGCGGGTGGCATTGCTAGTCGGGGAAAATGTTACAGCAGTGCTCAAGCAGAACAGATTAAAGGGCTTCTTTACCAAGGCCATATGGGTGGAGCTGAGAAACAGGAAAGGTGTGACCACACTAATGGGGTTGTATTTTAGACCACCCAATAATCAGCGAGAATTGGAGGAGAGAAATAGCAGACAACTGCAGGAAACAAAGTTGTGATAGTAGGGGATTTTAACTTTCCCCATATTGATTGGGACTCCCATACTGTTATAGGTCTAGACGGGTTAGAGTTTGTAAAATGTGTTCAGGAAAGTTTTCTAAATCAATATATAAAAGGTACCAACTAGAGAGGATGCAATATTAGATCTCCTATTAGGAAACAAGTTAGGACAGGTGACGGAAGTGTGTGTAGGGGAACACTTTGGTTCCAGTGATCATAACACCATTAGTTTCAACTTGATCATGGATAAAGATAGATCTGGTCCTCGGGTTGAGGTTCTAAACCGGAGTAAGGCCAAATTTGAAGAAATGAGAAAGGATCTAAAAAGCGTAGATTGGGACAGGTTGTTCTCTGGCAAGGATGTCGTTGGTAACTGGGAGGCCTTCAAAGGAGAAATTTTGAGAGTGCAGAGTTTGTATGTTACTGTCAGGCAAAGTGAATAAAAATAAGGAACCTTGGTTCTCTAGGGTTACTGGAAATCTGATGAAGAAGAGAGAGATGTATGACATGTATAGGAAACAGGGAGCAAGTAAGGTACTTGAGTATAAAAAGTACAAAAAAATACTTAAGAAAGAAATCAGGAGGGCTAAAAGAAGACATGAGGTAGCTTTGGCAGTCAAGGTGAAGGATAATCCAAAGAGCTTCTACAGGTATATTAAGAGCAAAAGGATAGTAAGGGATAAAATTGGTCCTCTGAAGATCAGAATGGTCGGCTATGTATGGAACCAAAAGAAATGGGGGAGATTTTAAATGTTTTTTTTTGCATCTGTATTTACTAAGGAAGCTGGCATGGAGTCAATGGAAATAAGGCAAACAAGTAGTGAGGTCATGGAACCGATACAGATTGAAGAGGAGGAGGTGCTTGCTACCTTGAGGCAAATCAGAGTAGATAGATCCCCAGGACTTGACAGGGTATTCCCTCGGACCTTGAAGGAGACTAATGTTGAAATTGCAGGGTCCCTGGCAGATATATTTAAAATGTCGGTATCTACAGGTGAGGTGCTGGAGGGTTGGAGGATAGCTCATGTCGTTTCATTGTTTAAAAAAAGGCTCTAAAAGTAATCCAGGAAATTATAGGCCGGTAAGTTTGACATCGGTAGTAGGTAAATTATTGGAAGGAGTACTAACAGTTAGGATCTACAAGTACTTAGATAGGGACTTATTAGGGAGAGTCAACATGGCTTTGTGTGTGGTAGGTCATGTTTAATAAATCTATTGGAGTTTTTCGAGGAGGTTACAAGGAAAGTGGATGAAGGAAAGGCAGTGGATATTGTCTAGATGGACTTCAGTAAGGCCTTTGACAAGGTCCCACAAGGGAGGTTAGTTAGGAAGATTCAGTCTCTAGATATACATGGTGAGGTAGTAAATGGATTAGACATTGGCTCAATGGTAGAAGTCAGAGAATGGTAGTGGAGGATTGCTTCTCTGAGTGGAGGCCTGTGACTAGTGGTGTGCCACAGGGATCAGTGCTGGGTCCATTGAAATTTGTCATCTATATCAATGATCTGGATGATAATGTGATAAATTGGATCAGCAAATTTGCTATGATACAGAGAGGTGTAGTGGACAGTGAGAAAGGTTTTCAAAGCTTGCAGAGGGATTTGGACCAGCTGGAAAAATGGGCTGAAAAATGGCAGATGGAGTTTAATACAGACAAGTGTGAGGTACAATATTGCACTTTGGAAGGACAAACCAAGGTAGAACATACAAGGGAAATAGTAGGGCACTGAGGAGTGCAGTAGAACAGAGGGATCTAGGAATACAGATACAAAATTCCCTAAAAGTGAATAGGGTAGATAGGGTAGTAAAGAGAGCTTTTGGTACATTGGCCTTTTTAAATTAAAGTACTGAATATAAGAGTTGGAATGTTATGGTGAGGTTGTATAAGGCATTGGTGAGGCTGAATTTGGAGTATTGTGTGCAGTTTTGGTCACCAAATTACAGGAAGGATATTAATAAGGTTGAAAGAGTGCAGAGAAGGTTTACAAGGATGTTGTCAGGACTTGAGAAACTGAATTACAGAGAAAGGTTAAATAGGTTAGGACTTTATTCTCTGGAGTGTAGAGGAATGAAGGGAGATCTGATAGAATTATGATAAAATTATGATGGGTATAGACAAAGTGAATGCAAGCAGGCTTTTTCCACTGAGGCTGGGGAAGAAAAAAAATCAGATGACATGGGTTAAGGGTGAAGGGGGAAAACATTAGGAGGGGGCTTCTTCACACAGAGAGTGGTGGGAGTGTGGAATGAGCTGCCAGATGAAGTGGTAAATGCAGGCTCACTTTTAACTTTTAAGAAAAACTTGGACAGGTACATGGATGAGAGGTGTATGGAGGGATATGGGCCAGGTGCAGGTCAGTGGGACTAGGCAGAAAAATGGTTCGGCATAGCCAAGAAGGGCCAAAAGGCCCATTTCTATGCTGTAATGTTCTATGGTTAAATTGGTAGTAAGGAAGGCAAATGCAATATTAGCATTCATTTCTGTAGGACTGGAATATAAAAGCAAGGATGTAAAGCTGTTTATAAGGCTTTGGTCAAACCAGATTTAGAGTATTTTTGAGCAGTTTTAGGCCCCGCATCCAAGAATGCACTAGCATTTGACAGGATCCAGAGAAGTTTACAAGAATGATCCCAAAAAAATGAAAGGGTTAAGATATGAAGAGTGTTTGATGGTTGTGGTCTTGTACTCACTGGAGTTTAGAAGAATGAGGAGGGATTGAAGTGAAACCTACCAAATACTGAAAGGCCTAGATAGGATCGAAGTGAAGAGGATGTTTCCAATAGTAAGAGAGTCTTGGATAAGAGGGAACAGACTCATAAATAGAGATATGGAGGAATTTCTTTCTTTGACTGGTGAATCTGTGAAATTCATTGCTACATAAAGCTTGGGAGGCTGCCATTTTGTATATTTAGCACCAAGGTTGATAGGTTCTTGATTAGTAAGGGTTTCAAAGGTTATGCGGAGAAAGTGGGAGGATTGAGTTGAGAGGGAAAATAAATTAGTCATGATTGAAAGATAGAGGAGACTCACTGGACCGAATAGCCAAATTCTGCTCCTAGTCTAATGGTCTTAAATATTCAACCACAATTATTTCCAATTGGTTAACACTTTTGTAAACAAATTGGAACAAAATTTGTTAATTTGTATTATATTTGTTTGTTCTAATCATTTGTAATATAATTCATATTCTTTAATTCATCAACACAGTCAAGTTCAAGTCAAGTCACTTTTATTGTCGTTTCGACCATAACTGCTGGTACAGTACATAGTAAAAATGAGACGACGTTTTTTCAGGACCATGGTGTTACATGACACAGTACAAAAACTAGACTGAAATACAAAAAAAAACAGAGAAAGCTACACTAGATTACAGACCTACACAGGACTGCATAAAGTGCACAAAAACAGTGCAGGCATTACAATAAATAATAAACAGTAATATAGGGCAAGGTATCAGTCCAGGCTTCGGGTATTGAGGAGTCTGATAGCTTGGGGGAAGAAGCTGTTACGTAGTCTGGTCATGAGATCCCGAATGCTTCGGAGCCTTTTCCCAGACAGCTGGAAGGAGAAGAGATTGTATGAGGGGTGCATGGGGTCCTTCATAATGCTGTTTCCTTTGCGGATGGAGCGTGTAGTGAAAATGTCTATGATGGCAGGAAGAGAGACCCCAATAATCTTCTCAGCTGACCTCAGTATCTGCTGCAGGGTCTTGCGATCCGAGATGGTGCAATTTCCAAACCAGGCAGTGATACAGCTGCTCAGGATGCTCTCAATACAACCCCTGTAGAATGTGATGAGGATGGGGGGTGGGAGATGGACTTTCCTCAGCCTTCACAGAAAGTAGAGACGCTGCTGTGCTTTCTTTGCTATGAAGCTGGTGTTGAGGGACCAGGTGAGATTCTCCGTCAGGTGAACACCAAGAACCTTGGTGCTCTTTACGATCTCTACCGAGGAGCCGTCAATGTTCAGCGGGGAGTGGTCACTCTGTGGCCTCCTGATGTCAACAACCATCTCTTTTCTTTTGTTCACATTCAGAGACAGGTTGTTGGCTCTGCACAAGTCCGTTAAGTCGCTGCACCTCCTCTCTGTAAGCTGACTCATCGTTCTTGCTGATGAGACCCACCACGGTTGTGTCATCGATGAACTTGATGATGTGGTTCGAGCTGTGTGTTCCAGTACAGTCGTAGGTCAGCAGAGTGAACAGTAGTGGACTGAGCACGCAGCCCTGGGGATCCCGTGTGCTTGGTGTTGGAAATGCTGCTCCCAATCCAGACTGACTGAGATCTCCCAGTCAGGAAGTCTAGTATCCAGCTGCAGAGAGAGGTGTTCAGGCCCAGTAGGCTCAGCTTTCCAATCAGTTTCTGAGGGATGATTGTGTTGAATGCTGAACTGAAGTCTATGAACAGCATCCGAACATATGTGTCTTTTTTTGTCCAGGTGGGTTAGGGCCAGGTGGAGGGTGTAAGGAAGTTTCTTCCTTACTTAAAAGGTAACAATCAGTGAATAGCATTAACAATAATAGATAAATGATAAATTGAAGACTAGATGTAAAGAAAAATTTCTGCTTCTGAGCTTGATTGTTTTCTCCAATCAAGATTCATAACCCCATTCTTCTTCAACCCCTTCTGCTTATACAAAGAGTAAACAAGAACATACTGATTTTTGTTCAGACAGATTTTAATCTTTTTTGCTACTCAAATAGTTAATTCCACATAAGGTATGGATTTAACTGACATGTCCAATTTTAGAATCTAGCTTGATCTATTAGGTGTTACTGACAGGAGCTAAAGTAGTGGCAATTTTGATTACTGTATTTGAGTCTTGAGTATTTGTAATATCTTTCTAAAACACCTAGTTCCATAGGAACTATGAAATACGTCTGAAGGAACCGAATTAACCGAAATACGTGTCTGAAGGAAGCAATTGGGTGTGTAGATGCTGATTTCTTATAAAGATGTTCAGACACTACACTGTCTGGACCAACTGCATTTGTCCAAGATGTTCAATGGCTTAACTACTGGTCATCTTACCTTCATTGGACCAGGTTCTCTCAGCACACTATTTTGTGAATAAATATGAAACAGCACTCTTTAAAGTGACATTCCAATCATAATATTACTGTATGGTTAAAGGTAGTCTTCTGAAAAAATACTATTTTTTGATCACAACCAAAGTTTTATGATGAACATTATTGGATTCCACTCAGAGTATCCAACAAGTAGAGTATCGGTTGAAGGAAGAAAAATCTCTCCACTTACCTGTGTCCCTCTTCTGTCTATGTGCCTTAAAGCCCAATAAATGAATTTTATCAGTGCGAGCTGCAGTTTGATGTTCCCAGGTGGCATTAAATGAATTTGTGCTGTGATCAAGGGCAGGATCTGAAGCAGAAAGTCAGGAACAAAAATGGTTGTCTTGTTAGAGCAATGTAAAAGTTAATTAAATGCTCCAAATAAATGTAAAAACAGTAAATGCTGGATCAGCTGTGTTTGTTTCCCAGAGATCAGCTGCATCACAGCAGTTAATGCTTCAAGTCAAAGACTTTCACGCTTTTGCTAAAAGTATGTTCTATACCATTTTGATTGGAATCATAGAATGAAATAGCTCAAAAAGATGCCATTTGTGTCATATGCAAGAGTTTTCTAGTTAGTCTAACTGCCCTGTCATCTCCCCATATCCTTGCAAAATTTTATCCATTTCCTTTTGGAAAAATATTATTGAATCTGTTTTCACCAGCCTTTGAAGTAGTGCATTTTAAAACAAAAGAATACAGAACACAAATTTTGTTTCTTGTGCATCTCCCTTGCGTCCATATTCTCTTGTTGTCTATTTATAAATCTAAGAATCGTAAACAGCATTTTAAGAATATTTTGCTATCTATCTTCATTGAATACTTGGGTTTCCCTATCCCTGTACCCACTTAATATAACATTTAGTTTACATTGCCATCTCTCTTTCTTACAACCAGACTTAATCATCCACATTTAACAGGTTTTCCCCTCTTGACACAGGCATGCCTGTGTCCATCTGAAACGTGTTACTATACTCATTTTCAAATGTTATACTTCTTTATTTTCATCCTATGTTAATTGAGATGCATACACTCTTTCAATCTATCATTTCCTTTTGCAATTTCATTTTTGTACATTTAGTATGCTATTTCATTCTCAATGGAGTAAAGAACATGATATGTATCATAAACTATTTTTTTCTGGTTCATTTTAACCTTTCTCTTCAGTCATTCATCCATCTGTGGTCCTTCCTCATAAATGGTCAAGTATTCAAACTGTCACTACTTCCAAAACAAACAAGAGAACATCTGCAGGAGCGTGAAGTCCAAGCAACACACACAAAATGCTGGGGGAGCTCAGCACGCCAGGCAGCATTTATGGAAAAGATGAGTCTCAGCCCAAAACGTCAACCTTTTCCATAGATGCTACTTGGCCTGCTGAGCTCCCCCAGCATTTTGTGTATATTGCTACTATTTCAGAAATGTCACTTAAGTTCTAAAACTAGAAAATATTAAAATAACTTTTCTAAGTATACCCTGGAGAGAAAAAACACACCCATTAAAAGAGCCAGTTGTCATCATGACTGCCAAACCAAGAGATTTACATTTAACACCTACTCGAGAGATTCACATACAAAAGCATACAGCTAAAATTCAGCACAAAACTGAATGTGTGCTACACTGTCAGAGAAGCAATCTTCTGGTAATATGCTTCAGGTAAGCATAAAATATCTTTATGGCACTAGCATGAAGCAGAATTATTCATAGTGCCAATGGTGTTACAAAAATAGCTTTTGGCCATTATCACAGGAGAAATGTAGCCTGTTGCAACTGGAAAACGGACTGCTTCCATTTTTTTTCAAAATACATAAGTGACTGAATTTCTGAAGTATCTTCCTGCCTATGAAGTATTTTTAATGGCCTGAAAGGAATTGAAATATTTCTCGATTTAACAAGCATGAAGAATAAAACTCCAATAGATTAGGAAATGACAGTATGACAGTTTTCCCAGACATGATTAAACAGGGAAGGTATGGACACTTCTGGCATAAACACATCAGTAGCTACTAAGTAGCCCAGATTTCTTAAATAAAGAATATATCCAATGCAAAATTTAAAATAGCCAGTATGAGAAGTAAATACCTGTGCAAATTATAAATTTTATTTGTTTGAATAATTTTATATCAACCTCATGACCTACAGTATGTTGCTTCCTTGATGTCCTATTTCCTAACTTTTTTCTGCACCCAATCACATAAACATCATTAACAACCTTAAGCAAATTTCCATTTCTTCTAATGAAATGTGTCTCCTCATTGCAAACTTTGAGCTTAGTGACACCAGCAACTTTACAACATTCATAAAGATAAAATATATTATGCTGCACATATAAAATGCAAAAGAGCAGCTGATAACGAGGACAGAAATTAAAATTATTTCTCCACAAAGGGGATTTCATTTGCTCATGAAAGATTTAAAACATTACAAACTAGTAAACTAGTTTACTAATGTGTTTACTAATCACACATTACAAACGTGTGATTTTTCTGGAATACACTGGCATGAATTTCTTTTAAATACCTAACGGATATTAAATTTGGAGGAAATTGAGTAAGATGAAAAAGACCTCCGGTAAGCGTGCAGGATAGTATTATGGTCATTAATTTTTCAAAGAGATAATAGAAGGATCAAGGCTCTAAACTACAGGGAAATAAACAATGTTAAAACAGATTGTGCAATCATTATAAATACCCATTTCTTACTGCGTGAACAGTTTGCACCATCTACAGCTCAGGCAAATACAAAAGATTTTCAGATGACTGATATACATATAAAGTTAATTTGTATTGCTTGTTGTTACTCAATTATTCTGGTTTCACATTTCTAACCCTCAATTACTTCATCTCTGGTAAATTTTATGTATAAATGCAACAGCATACAATGGGATGTAGAGGCAAAAGCTTTTTCCCTCATTTATTTTAGTAGTAACACAACATATTAGCATTAAAAATTCTGCTTACTCTTGCGCATATATAAGCACATATATAGCAACACCAAGATTGTTCCTAATAAAGGAAAGTAAATCATTTTTGAAAAGTATTTGAGAGCACGACTGTAGATTTGGTATGTTTTAACTAATACTTCTGATGCTAACTATTTTAAAACTTCTTCATAAAAAAATAAATTAATTATGATCAAATTTTAAAATGCATAGTTATATCAAATAACATATCAAAAGCCACTCCAAAGGTTACCAAAATAGCTAATTAAAAATGCACATGGAGCTTAGGTCCTTCTCAGATACATTCCTATTTTAAATATTACTTTATCAGTCAGCACAAAAATTGCTAGTTTTAACGAATCTAATGCAAAATAATTTAATTCCAAGTTAATATTCAAAAGCAAAGAATGCCAAAATACTTGAAGAATAATAGGATTACCTTCAGACACATCTGTTGAACTGATTTTCTAGGTAAACATCTGGGTCCTAATGACATTTGAGTATCATTTTTATCCTCTGGAGTTAAATAACAAAGATAACCATCTGACGTCCAGTCCAGAAGGAGTCCAAATAGTTCACAGAAACTGGAATTTAAAGACTGAAACAGAGAGAGATCTTAGACTGAATTCACTGGAATCATACAGTCCCAGAGCATAGAAACAGACCAGCCATCATGTCAATTCAATCATCACATAGCTACAGTATAGCAATACCATTTGCCAATGCATGGTTTGTAGCCTACTATGTCCTGGTGATCTAAATGAATGTGGCTATCTACCACCACCTTCTCAGGCTGTGTGTTTCATGTTACACCAAAATAGTTTTCAAAGTAGTCCCATGAGATCACTATGTTCATAACACAAGTCATGCAAGAGGTCAAAAGATAGTACTTCCAACAATTTAGCATTTCCTCAATACTATATCAAATCAAGTTTAATTATTATTTAACTAACTAATACAGCTGAACGAAACAGCGTTCCTCCAGGACCAAAGTGCAAGACATACAATGATCGAGTTTATTAAGCATTGAAAGGTTTGACAACAAAGCACACCACTGTCTGGCACAAGATCTAACTTGCAAGGAATTTTGGAATGACAGAGAAAGCTACATTCATTGGCCACTTCATTAGGTACCTCCTGTACCTACTAAACTTGCCACTGAGTGTATGTTTGTGGTCTTCTGTTGTAGTTTCCATCCATTCCAAGGTTTAATGTGTTGTGCATTCAGAGATGCTCTTCTACATACCACTATTAGCGTGGCTATTTGAGTTACCATTACCTTCCTGTTAGCGTGAACTAAACTGTCCATTCTCCACTCACCTGTCATTAATAAGTCATTTTTGCTCACAGAACTGGCCTCCATTTTGTTTTTTGCACCATTCTCTGTAAACCGCAGAGGCTGTTCTTCATGAAAATCCCAGGAAATCTGCAGTTTCTGAGACACTCAAACCACCCTGTCTGGCACTAACAAACATTTCATGGTCAAAGTCACTTTCTTCCCCATTCTGATGTCTGGACTGAACTACAATTGAATTTCTTGATCATGTCTGCATGCTTTTATGCTCTGAGTTGCAGCCACATGATAGGCTGATTAAATATTTGCCTTAACAAAGTATGGAGGTATGCGTAACAAAATGGCTTTCACTTGGGAGGGTTGGGCATGGAGTAAGATTAGCTATGTTAACAGGAAAGAATACAGCTGAGGATAGCTTTCGATACAAGATCTGGCAGTTTTTATTAATATAAAATGATGTCTGCATTAAGAATTAAATTGGGTGTTAATCAAGAATTGATGGATATGATGACTGAAGGAGCAAGAGAAAATAACCATGGAAGTTATCAGCAAGGGAAGCTGAAAGAAAATTCATTGATTGCCATGCATTGATAGAAATCATAAAGGAGAAGAGGATACTTAAGTGAATAAGTAACAGTGATGGGGCCTGGGCCTTAGGTACATCAAAAGAAAGCTGAAAAATTATATAAATTGAAATAGCACACAACAAATCTTCCACTGGATCAATATCAAATAATGCAGCAAAATATCTTACACGATTGATTCTATGAACTGGTTGAATCTTTTCCTCTTTTTCCAATCCAATCTCTTTCATACCAGTAGAAACATTTCCATGAATTTTCCGCATCACGGGTAAATCATGCTTCCTCTGCAAGGAGGTATAATTAGCGCACACTTTTTAACATTAAGACTCACAACCAATACTGGAATATAGTTTAATCACTGCTGCAAAAAGATAAAGCTTGCATAGAAGGTTCATTTTAATTGCCAATACAGGTTGAGCATCCCTTATCCAAACTGCTTGGGGCCAGAAATGTTTCAGATTTTGGAATATTTGCATCTATATAATGAGATAGCTTGGGGATGAGACAGCTGGTGTGAAGCTCACAGTGAACAATCTGATGTGGTGGAGCTGAGTCTTCCATAGGCTGTCAGAGTTAAATGACCACTCCCCCCAGAATGCATCATTACTGGGTTCCAGTAATGGCGATTGGCTCAGATCCGCCATTGATTTCAAGCAACTGTCTGTTCCACAGCAACTACAACAGGAGGGAGGAGAGTTTTACATATTTTAAATTATTTTGTGCATGAAATGATTACATTCAATTTTTAGTACAACATGATAGATCTTTGCTTGTTTCATAATCAGCATACGGTTAAGCAACATATATTCACTCCCTGCTGACAAATCTACTCTTTCAATACACAAGATCTTTATTTTTCACTTTATGCAGTGATTTTCTATTTTTCATAATTTCTGTTCATTACATTTATGAGGTCTTATCACCTGGGAACATTCCCAACACCTTGTAGAATTTTACATTTGTGGGGTACTCAACCTGTACTGGAATTCTTTTCTGTGCTTGAATTTTTAGAACATTGAATTTTGCCTCCGACCCACCATCAGCTTAGTTAACCATTCCAACCCACCCCAACAACGCAACGAGGCCACGTGTAGTGGGAAAGAGAGTGATTGCCATGTCGTATGAGGTACAGTGTGGCAGCAATCTAACTTATCATCTGAGCAACACTCAATGACAATCACTCCCAAAATGTTCTATATTAGGCCAAGTTTCCCTGTAATACATATTTATTCCATATCCAGAAATTACATAAAGAACCAGTCCAGGAAGTGGCCAAAAAAATTTCTCAACCAAAATAAAAATAACATATGCAATTTAATACTTCAGTTATTTGATTAATTCAAGGTAAGGACTTCATAGTCTGAGTCGGTGGATAAAGAAAAAGTCACAGTCGGGGATGGGGTAAAACTAGGTTTCCTTCATTACTTTTATTTTTCCATGACTTTCAGAAGATTTTCTCCAGATATCCAAATCTCACCTGCAGATTTTCTAAACGGCTTTGAATCTTTTTATTCTGAATTTGCAGTTTCTTGTTCTGCTGTGTTATATTGTTAATCTGCAAAATAACACCACTGCATTATAATACATATCCCTATGCAGGCAAACCATGCATTATAGCTGCTCTTACTGAATTTAAAAATTAACACCCAAAAATGTGTGAAATGAATCAAAATTCAGTCTCATGGAATTTATGTAAATAAAGGGCTCAAAAAATTTTATTGGTGTTTTGACACGTACAGATATTGTGACTTCACATTGTGAAAATTAATAATTCTTACCATTTTCTAGGAATGTAACCCTCATCCTGTGACATGAAGGTCAACTGTACACTTTTTTAGTAGATCAAAGTATTATACAACTTTTTGGGAGATTATTTTCCATATACTCAAAATAAACTGCATATAAATACAAGGAAGTTAAAAGATTGTCCGTTTCACCAAGAGAGCATTTAAAAAATTCATACATCCAAAATAATGTTTCTCTATTCATTAAATGTTTTGCATAAAATCATTGGCTAAATAAGAAATGTCTCATTAAATGTACTGTTAGTATTTTTATCCAGATCCAAATATGGAATATTCTAATGTAAAGCCTTTGGCAGAGACAGTTGATTATTACTTTAATTTCTATTTCAGATTCGTTCAACAGCGGAGATGAGATGAGTTTAATTGATATCATAGATTACCAGCCTGAACTAGCATGTTTCACTCCACAGATGCAGCCAAATATTTCCAACAGATTTTGTTGTGACTTCGTTTATCGCATTGGCATTTTTAATTTTGTACCAAATTCTAGTTGAATTTATGAAATATTACTTCTTAATTTAGTTGGATGGTTTTCTAATTTATTTTGTCAATAACTATTTATTAATTATCTAGATGCTTCTTATACATCGAAACCAACATCCTTTACAAACTAGAAACAATATCTCAAATTTAAGGATTTGGAATTGACTTTTGGTTTGACAATTCTACAATGTATAATTTAACAAATGATTGATAGAGCATCATGAACATTTCAGATTTAATTCAGGAAAGGCTATAGGTAGTGGAGCTTTGATCAAATTTGAGTTTGCAGAAATTCTGATCAGAAGAATGGTGAGGGAGAAGTTGAAAAATTAGCAGCTAGAGCTGATGAAAGTATAAATTGGGGTTTAACAAAAGCAAGGTAGATGGAACAGAGAAGAAAAATAAAAGCCTAAGGATCAGAGAAAGTGCCAGAGCGTGTTTGCTGATGGATCAAATATGGGTCAGAAAAAGATTCAGGTTCTTAATTTTTATGTAAGATTTTTCAGCCAGAGGATTAGTCAGGAAGGGACATGAAATATACAGCAAAGGCTAGGATAATAAAAAGTCTTCCTTAACCTGTAAATAATTGTGTTCTTGTTTTGTTCCAATTGGACCAGATTATTCTGGCATTATCCTCTGCCTAGGATTCCTACAGATGGCCACTATCCTTGAAATGTCAGCAAAACCTCAATGTGCTCCGAGCATATTAAGTGATTTTCAAAGTTTTAAAATTTATCTTATATTCTGAGACACTTCAAAACTATTAAAATTGAATTCAATTCAAGGAACTGAAATTAAAATGTAGAAAATATAAAGTTAACTGCAAATATAAAATTAAAAAGCAAAATAATTCTAAGTACCCATGTTTCTTTGCCTCCTAAATCTGCGTTTTGAGAGTTGAAGAACTACACAACATTTTTAGTAGCCCAAATCTACTAATAAATCTGAGACTTCTACAGTTCACAGTCAGAAATCTGGGACTTAACTTCAATAGCTAAATGATTAGAACTTTTGGCAATTCAGCCTGATGAAACTCAGTATTTTTTTTCTTTTCACATGGTATGACATTGTCAAACAGAAAAAGGACAAAAGTTGCAATAGTCAAGGAAGTAAAAAAAGAACTAAAACAGCTTCCAAGACAAATTAACTTGTGAAGTAACTAATTTGATCATACATGCTCGTCACTAAAGGTTTATCATGCACAGGAAATGTTCACTGTTGTCCATGACATTGGGTAGTTATTCTCTACAGCTCTCCTCTTTATTCTTTTTTCACTCCTCAGAGTGGAGACACACCCAGACTGACCCATCAGGTATATTTTCCTGCTTTGCATTTTGCATTTCCTACATTGTTTAGTTTATGTTCTCACCCTCAATCTGCTCCTGTTCACTCATCGTCTCCTGAAGTAAGCTACACCCAGCCATTGCAGGCAAAGCCCTTCCCACCACTGAATACATTTCTATGCTACAACAAAAAAGCAACAAAGACCGCATCATCCAGGTCATGCCTTCTTCTCACTACTACTATTGGACAGGAAGTACAGAAACCTTACATCTCACACCATCAGATAAAGGAACAGTTATTACCCTACAACCATCAGACTCCTGAATCAGCATGGATAACTTCAATCACCACTATTCTGAACAGCTTCTATGACCTACAGACTAATTTTCAAAGACTTTACAACTCATTTTCTCAGGTTTTTTTATTTGCACATTGTTGTTGGTCTGTGTATGTCTAGCTTTTTTGTAAATTTCATTGTATTTTTTTTAATCTGTAAATCCCTACAAGAAAATGAATCTCAAGATGGTATATGGCAACATATTATATACTTTGAACTTTCAGATAACCTTGTTATAACTTATCCACCAGTCATCTGCATTTCACTCCATCGAAATATTTTGCCTTCATTGCAGCTTAACAGCTTCTTTTGTTTGCTTCCCAGTTCTGACAGAGTCTTCTACCTGAAACTAAGTGTTTGCCTTTCCACATATGTAGCCTTATCTGTCAAGTATTTCCAGCATTTTCCATTTTTATTTTATTTTTCCTATGGCTTACACTAGTTGATTCAATCGTATCACAGTCATGTAAACTTTACAAAATTGTTCTTGCCTGTTTTTTCAAGGAGTCATTTAAATCCTTTAATGAGTCAAAAGAGGATTTAAGTCTTTTGTTTTCTTTCATCTTCTCTTTCATGGCATTTGTAAGTTGATTGACTTCAGCAACATGTTGCTGTGGGGGTTAAAATATGAAGAGATTTTCAACTTATTGCTTAGGTGCAAAAGTGATAATGTACATCAGCAATCAATACATAGAGCACAACAGGCCCTTCACACATGGTGTGATGAGCAAATTAAATCAGTAATCAAATATCCAACTAAACCAATCACTTCTGCCTACACAGTCCATTTCCTTCCATTTCTTGCATATTCATGTGCCTAAGACCCTCTTGAATGCCTATGTTGTATCTGTCCACCACCCCCCTGCATCATATTTCAGGCACCCACCACTGTGTAAAAAATCCTGTCCTGCACATCTTCTTTAAAACTACCCCCTCTCATCTTAAATAAATGCCTTCTAGTATTAGACGTTTCAACCCTGGAAAAATCCCTGGTTGTCTATTGTATCCATACTTGTCATATTCTTATAAATTTTATGAATCTTACCAACCTTATACAGGCTGTCCCTGAGTTACGAACATCTGACTTACGGACAACTCGTACTTACGAATGGAGGGACAAGAACGCCGTCCACCATTTTAAGTCAGATCATGCCACCATCCGCCATTTTAAGTCGTTGCTGTTTACACTGTGTTGAGTGTGTAACTTTGTATTTGGCTTAAATATTTCTTAGTAAGATTCATCCTGACCCCCCCCCCCTACCTTTTCCAGTCAGCCCCGCCCCCACTTGTCCCATTTAACCTGTCTCAGTGCAGGTGGACTTTAGGACCCGGAGCAGCACAGGACCTGCCGCCCACGGCTGCTGCTGTTTTTTTTATATATTAAGTGCGATCGAGAACAATATCCAGATCAGAAATGTTGATCAAGTCAACTAATTCCTAAAGGGAACTTATAGGCCAATCAGACAGTTCACTGCTGCTCAGAGATAGAACATAAAATCCGCAGTTTGCTGTTCTGTTGACAGAAAATGATTACGATTGAAAATAAAGTGAAAATAATAAAGCGATTGGAAAGAGGTGAAACGCCATCAGTCATTAGAAAAGCTTTAGGCTATAGTTGGTCAACGATCGGAACAACTTTAAAGAATACAGTTAAAGGATAAAGTGAGAATAATGGAGCATGTGAAAGGCCCTGCCCCGATGAAAGCTACAATTATTACTAAGCAACACAGCGGTTTGATTATTGAAATACATATGTTTCTTAAGTGTTTTGTATGCATAGAAAGGTAAAATATATACTAAGACAAACGTTTGACTAACTGACGCTAAGTAATACTGGATTGGATGTACCTGTTCCAACTTACATACAAATCCAACTTAAAGATGGACTCAGGAACGAAACTCGTTCGTAACCCAGGGACTGCCTGTAAATCATATCTCCTCTTAGCCTCCGTTGCTCCAGAGAAAACAAACCAAGTTTGTCCAGCCTCTCTTTGTAGCACATGTTCTCTAAACCATGCAGCATCCTGGTAAAACTCTTCTGCACCCTCTCCAAAGCCCCAATATCAGTTCTATAATAGGACAACCAGAACTGAATGCAATACTCCAATATAGCCTACTGTAACTAGAGATTTCTAAAGCTGCAATATAAATTCCTGACTTTTGAACTCAATTCTTCAACTAATGAAAGACAAAGATTGATGCACCATCAATAACTCACTCTGAGATGTAAGGTGAGCTATCGGCTTTTATTGACTGGAAGAAGGAACAAGCAGTGAGTGACCACCATACTACATCCTGGAGACTGAGAGGCCGGGCTCAGGCCTTGATCGCCTTTATACAGGGGTCTGTGGGAGGAGCCACAGGAGCAGTCAGCAGGGGGCATGTCCAGACAGGTATATGTAGTTCACCACAGACCTGCCATGTGTCTTCTTTGCTACCCTATCAACCGGTGTAACCACTTTCAGGGAACTATGGACTTGGATCCCAAATCCCTCTGCACAACAAAGTCCATGTACTGTCCCTTTACATTTGATCATCAAAAGTGCAACACTTCATATCTGACCAGGTTAAACCCTATCAGGCATTCCTTTGCCCATATCTGCAACTGATCTAAATTTTGCTGTATCCTTTGCTAGTCTTGTACACTATCCACAACACTACCAATCTTTGCATTATCTACATACTTACTGTACACTTACATCCTAGTCATTTATATACATCATAAACAGAACATGTCCTAGAATGGATCCTTGCAGAACATCACTAGACACAGAACTCCAGCCAGAATAAATCCCATCAACCACTACCTCTTCTGTGGGCAATTCTGAATTCAAATGGCCAATTCATAATGCAACTCATGCATCTTAAACTTCTGGATGAGCCTCCTATGAGGGATCTTGTCAAACACTTTACTAAAATCCATATAGACAATGTCTGCAACTCCACCTTCATTGATCACCTTCATTCATCATCTTGAAAAACTCAATCTAAGTTAATAAGACATGTCTTGCACTGCACAAAGCCATGTTGACTATCCCTAATTAGACCACAGGTTTCCAAATGCTTATCAATTCCTTCCCTAAGAATCTCCTCCAATATCTTCCCTACCACTGACATGAAACCTACTGGTCAATTGTTTCTAGAATTATCTCTATTTCCCTTCTTGAATAATGGAACAACATATTCTACTCACCTAGTCCTCTGGGGCTTCACCAGTGCCTAGAGGACACCATGATATTGGTCAAGGCTCCAGCAATCACATATCTTGCCTCTCTCAATAATCTGAGGTCTATCCCAACAAGTCCTGGAGTTTTTATCCACCTTAAATGTTATTAAAAAGACCCAAAACTAACCCCTTCTTAATGATTCAGAAACAGCTTATAGCTCTTTGCCATCAGATGAATTTAAATATATTTATTTTCTAATTTACAGTATTTTAATATCTTTGCACTCTACTGCTATGATTTCACGTCATGTAAGACAGCGATAATAAATTGGAATCTGATTCTTTACCACAAAACAGCCTTATATTTTAGCATACTGAACTGCTTATCCTCCATGTTCTCCTTGGAAAATGCTGATGCTAAATACTCATTTAAGAACACAACCGCATCCTCTATCTCCAGGCACATGTTCCTTCCGTAATCCCTGAGTGGTCCTACCTGCTCCCTAGTTATCCTCTTGTTCTTGATGTGTGTATAGAACATGTGGGGATTTCAAAGGAGAATGGGCCTAGAAGTTTAGATAATTGAAATGAATTCCCAATACCAGTTTCAGTTCCAAGGAACAACAGAACTCCCAAATAGTTTTATTGTTCATTGACTAATTTTCTAAATACAGTCACATTAAATAGTAGAGAGTCTGATGCCAATTTTTCCAATTCAGGCATATGAAAAAAGCTTAGTTTTCTTTAGAATCAAATTTATTATCATTAGCATTTGTTGTGAATTTTTTTAATTTAGCAGCAGGAGTGCAATACATGATAATATAAGAAATATAAAAATATATATGCATACTGAATAGATTAAAAAATAATGCAAAAACAGAAATTATTTGTACTAAAAAGGTGAGATAGTCTTCCTGGGTTCGATGTCCATTTAGGAATGGTATAGCAGAGGGGAAGGAACTGTTCCTGAATCACTGAGTGTGTGTCTTCATGCTTCTGTACCTCATTCCTGACGGTAATAATAAGAAGAGGGCATGCCCTGGGTGATGGTGATCCTTAATAATTGACATCACCTTTCTGTGGCACTGCCCCTTGAAGGTAACTTGGGTACTACGAAGGCTAGCACCCAAGATGGAGATGGCTAATTCAAAAAATTTCTGTAGCTTCTTTAATCCTGTGCAGTAGCCCCCACCATGCCACAGTGATGCAGCCTGTTAGTATTCCATTAAGATTCAATTTTACATGCATGATATCCAAATCAGATCAGAACGTGGCTCAACTGCAGTGGGGGGGGGGGAGTGTACCCAAAATCCTTGAAGCCTTTTCCTCCATTACAACTAGCCACTACAATCTCTTTGGGACCAATCACATTTTCCTTAAGTGATAGGGTCCATTCAGGTAGCAGCCCAGTTGGACAAAGGATTGGATAAGAAAAATAATGAACAGGGGTAGCAACTGAAGTAAAAGAAAAATTATTGAATTACCCAAAAGATTACACTTCTAGTGAAAATGCAGATTCATAGCTTTTGGCAATGAAAGCACTTTAAAATTAATGTTACGTTTCCCAGTTAACTAATTTCTACCGGATTTGAGTGCATATTTTAAACATTTTGTTTGATTTAAGTTTTAAACTTTTGGTATATGAAATTAATATTTTGAGGACCCAAAACATTAATTGTGAACCATTTCAATGATGTATGCCATCAGCAAATCCCAAATGATCTACATTTTATTATGCTTTTTAATAGAAATTGGAAGAAAGTTGAAAGGATTTTTCTACTGATTGCAAGCTTAAATTTAAAATTTTAATTATAGGACAAATCATCTTCCATTAGCACAACAAGGCATCACCAAGCTATCATTTTTTTTAAATATTGAAGACACAATTGAAAGAGGTATTCAATTGTCCAAAGTTTTTTTTCCCCATCCAATTTTGGGTATAAATATCATCTAATTCAGAATTCTAATATGATCTAATACTTCTTTCTCCAAGACACACAATGTAAATTTCCTAACTTTAGAAATTTCCTAATATTAAACTCAATTATCACTAAATTAGAAGCGGTTTTGTACCAACTCAGACCTAATAGAAATGAGTTAACCATGACAAAATTTGTTCAAAGCACAGCAAAGAAAGTGATATCAGTTTTTCACTAATTCAAACCTATAATATGCAACAATGACAAATTCCTAAGTGCAAAGCAGGAATTGAAAACGATTTTTACAAACAATACAAAAATAAGTTATTTCAGACCATTAAATCTTTGCTGGCCCACAGAGAATCCTATTCCCCACTAACTTTCCTGTAACCCATTTCCCCCCACATTTTCATTAATTCCCCCAAGACTCTACCATTCCCCTCACAACTTACAAAGGTCAATTAATCTACCAACCCTAACATTTTCAGGATATGGGAAGAAACTGGAGCATCCAAAAGAAGCTCATACGATCACAAGGAAAACATGCACACTTCACACTTCCAGCAGTGGGAGGTCTGTGTGTAGTTGAGTGACAGATGTGGAGGGGTTGTTTGAATGAGAACAAAATACAGTATGATAGTATAAACAGATGTGCCTGGAGGCTGGCAAGAGCTTGGTGGAGTTAAGAGCCTGTTTGCATGCTGTGTGATTCTGACTTGTTACTCAGAATTCCCACATTTGGTTACAGTAGAAATCATGAATAAAAATATCAGCAGGAGGAACTCCAGATGACAATTTTCTTTCCACACACAGAGGTTATAAACTTAACTGCTACATTATCACTAACATGGGTGAGAACAAAATTACAACCTGACATAAAATTCTCCCAGTCTTCAATGTATAAACATGCTGAAATAAGGGAAAATAGAACATAGAAATCTACAGCACATTACAGGCCCTTCAGCCCACAATGTTGTGCTGACCATGTAACCTACTCTAGAAACTACCTAGAATTACTTTACTGCATAGTCCTCTATTTTTCTAAGCTCCATGTACCCTATTGTATCCACTTCCACCACCATTGCCGGCAGTGCATTCCACGCACCCACCACTCTGTGAGAAAAACCTGTGCAGCAGCTTTAAGTGTCTTATAGACACAGACTGCAATATCTCTCTGATCCTCCACATTGCCAAGTGTCTTCATTAATACTATACTCTGTCTTCAAATTTGACCTACCAGAAGGAACCACTTCTCTTACTGAACTCCATCTGCCACTTCTCAGCCCAGTTCTGCGTACTGTACTTCACTTGATAAATTATTTATGCTGTTCAAGTAACACATTGTGTTCCAAATTTATGTGTTTAAAAAGTCATTATAACTGTTTTACAAGTTATATTTAAACGTGATTAACCATACCTCCTTCATAATCTCAAACTTGGCATGAACTTCTTCTTCCACACCTCTTAACTTTGTTACTGCATCTTGATGTTTGATGAGCAAAGCCTCTCTGGCAGCTAGATGTTGTTCATGTGATTGTACCTGCAATCTGTACTCCTGTAGCGCTATGCTTTCTTTCTGCATTACACAAAAATCAGAACATTTACCTATTAGATATAAATAATGAATCATCACATTGTTAAAACCAAATCAAAATAGCTGTTAATTGTTCTAATATATAATTTTGCATTCATGTCCCAGATTCTACAGTAAACGACAAATGGAAAATGCTCACTATGTAAAAGAAACCCATTAGCAGGTTAATTGATCACTGCAGATTGTCCTGTGATTAGGACAAGGTTAAATAGGTGGATTGATGAGCAGTGCAGCTTGGTGGGCCGGAAAGGCCTGTTCCACGCTGTACTAAACACTTATTTTTCAAAATTAAAAATGCAGAAATAGTGGAATATGGATGCTGGTGGTGATTTTTCTCCTCAAACACATTTCTCTCTTCAATAAGATATCCCATTCAGTCTTCATACAATAGCTAGCAAACATATATTGATTAACCATCTAGAGTCAACTGTTTTTTATGGGAGCTTTACCATCTTTGATTGAATAGATTTTGCAACAATTCCAAAATATCCTAGATCCAAGTCTGTTAAATTAGTTAATTCTGAAACTCCAGACTCACCCCATCAAATACTTCTAGACTTATAAATGTCTATCAAATCACCTCTTAACTTGCCACAATATAAAGGAAAACATTCCTAGCTTATGCAACGTAAAGAACTGAAGACCTAGTAATGATACCACTGATTGAAAGATTGATTATTTTTAAACATACTATTAATATTAGATGTAAAAAGTTCCATCTGCAAACTTAAAGAACATATTCCACACTTTGGGAAATCTGATCACTTGGCTGTCCTCTCCTACTCTCAGGTAGAGGCTAAAGAGCAATGCTCCAGAGATTACAACAAAAAGCTGGTCAAAGAGGTACAGGAGCTGATGCAGGATTGCTTCGAGTTGGAGGACTGGGGCATGATCAAGGGCTCATATGAATGAACACATCATGGTTGTCATGGACTTTATAAAAATTGTTCTAGACCAGTGTATCCACACACTGATCAGAGCCAGATCAGAGGGATTCAAGACTGGCAACCAAAAAGTTACGAGTGGTCCAGGTACAATCTCCGGAAAGCCATCTTACGGACTATACTTGAATCAATGAAGAAAGCATTCAAGCCCTGCCACAGCTATCAAGCAAGCACATCTTACAAAGTGAAATCAAGTGACAACAAGGCTTCACTTCCATATGAATGTCTTCAATGTCAATGTCTTCTACGCTCGGTTTGACTGTCAAAACACTGAGAACCATCACAAACTTCCACAGCTTCCAATGACCTTGTGATTTCATTTGGTCTCTGAGAGCATCCTTCAGGAGGGTGAACCCGTGGAGAGCACCCGGCTCAGATGGGGTAGCTAGCTAAGTACTAAAGACCTGTGTTGAACTACTGGAGCATTCAATGAAATCTTTAACCTCTCATTTTGACATTCTGGGATACCTACCTACTTCAAGCAGACTTCAGTTACACCATTGCCTAAAAAGAATATAATAACCTGCCTCAATTGCTGTTGTCCAGTAGCACTTACATCCACAGTGATGAAGTGTTTTGAGAGATAGGTGATGAAGAATACCAACTGCTACCCGAGAAGTGACTTGGATCCACTCCATTTTTTTTTACTGACACAAAAGTTCTGCAGCATATGCCATTTCATTGGCTCTTCACTCAAAACTTGAACACCTGGACAGCAAAGATGCATAGATCAGGATGCTCTTTATCAGGACAGCTTGACATTCAGTACCATCATCCCATCGAAACTAATCTAAACTTCAAGACCAAGGCCTCAGTACCCCCTTGTGCAATTGCATCCTCAGTTTCCTCACTTGCAGACTCCAGTCAGTTCGAATTGGCAACAACTTCGCCACCATAATCTCCATTAGCACACATGCACAGGGGGCTGTATGCTTAGCCCCCTGCTCTGCTTGCTTTATACTAATGACTGTGGGGCTAAGCACAGCTCCAATGCCATATTTAAGCTTTTGCTGATGACCTCACTGTCACTGGCTGAACAACCATGGTGATGAATCAGCATATAGGAGGGAAATTGAAAATCTGGCTGAATTGTGCCACAACACCTTCTTACTCAATGTCAGGAAGACCAAGGTGCTAATTATGGGCTTCAGGAGGAGGAAACTGGAGATCCATGACCCAGTCTTCATCGGGGGATCAGAGGTGAAGAGGATCAGCAACTTTAAATTCTTTAAATTTCAGAGGACCTGTCCTGGGCCCAGCATGGAAGTGCAATTACAAATAAAGTATGGCAGCATCTCTACTTCCTTAGGAGTATGCAAAGATTCAACATGCAATCTAAAACTTTGATAAACATCTATAGATGTATGTGGAGAGCATATTGACTGGCTGCATCACAGCTTGGTATGGAAACATCAATGCCCTTGAACAGAAAATCTTACAGAAAGTGGTGGATATACAGTTTGTAGCTCAGTCCACATCAGGTAAACTCCTCTCCACCATTGACCACATCTACATAGAGCAGTGGTCCCCAACCACCGAGCTGCAAGGAAACAATATGATTTGGCGGTATGAAACGATATGAATCAGCTGCACATTTCCTCATTCCCTGTCACATCCACTGTTGAACTTGAACGCACGTGAAGTCATCAGTTGGTCATTAACCTACAACTACTCAATGAGTAAAAAACAAATGTCACTTGAGAAGAGGTAGTAGGGGACAGAATAGGCCTAACTATGATGATAATGCAGAGACAGCTGAGGCCGAGACTGCAAAAAAAAAAGCTTCCTTCAACAGAATTTAAGAGTCGTACATAAAATATGGCTTTAATGCGACCGGTGACTTGCACGCTCCAAGCCCCCTGTGTGTGATATGTGGAGACAAGCTGTCTAATGAGGCAATGAAGCCCTCAAAACTGCTTCGACACATTGAGTCCAAGCACCCTACACTTAAAGACAAACCCATTGAGATTTTTGAGCGGAAAAAATGTGAGCAAGCAGGACAGAAGCAAGTGCTGAGAATCACCACCTCCACAAATGCTGCTGCTCTGAGAGCGTTGTACTTAGTGGCTAGCCATATTGCTAAGGCTAAGAAGCCTTTCACTGTTGGTGAAGAATTGATTCTGCCTGCTGCCAAGGACATGTGCTGTGAACTGTTGGGAGAAGCTGCAGCTAACAAGATGGCACAGGTTTCCCTTTCAGCTACCACAGTTTCAAGGAGAATCGATGACATAGAAGCACAGCTGTTGGAACAGCTTAATGAGTCACCATGGTATGCTAACCAGGTCAACGAGTCTACCAGTGTCGACAAAAAGGCAATACTGCTGGTTTATATGCGATATATATTTCAAGACGATGTGCACTGCCACTGCCAACTAACACAACTGGGGCAGAACTATTTAAGTCTTTGAATGACTACACACCAGGCAAACTGGACTGGTCATTCTGAGTTGGAATATGCACAGACGGGGGTGCAGCTACGACTGGATGGCTACCTGGTTTCACTACCCGAGTCAAAGAGGTTGCTCCTGAATGCCAGTCTACATACGGTGTCATACACAGGGAAATGCTGGCTAGCCAAAAAATGTCACCTGATCTTAACAGCGTATTGAGTGACGTCATTCAAGTTATCAATCACAACAAAGCAAAAGCCCTTAACTCACGTCTGTTTGAGCAGCTTTGCAAGGAAATGGATGCAGAGCACAAACAACTTCTCTTACACACTGAAGTCAGGTGGCTATCAAGGAGGAGAGCCCTGGCCAGGGTTTTTGAGTTAGAGAGCCGCTACAGAGATTTCTTTCAGGGAAAAGGTCACCACTGGCAGTACACTTCAGTGACGAGGAGTGGATAGCAAAACTTACTTATCTGTGTGACATTTTCAACCTGCTCAATGAACTCAATTTGTCACTTCAGGGGAGAATGACAACTGTCTTCAAGATGGCAGATAAAGTGTCTGCTTTCAAAGCCAAACTGGAACTGTGGAGACAGCAAGTAGACAGAGGCATATTTGACATGTTCCCAACATTAGCTTGGATTTTGGGAGTGACTGAGGCTGCACTGTCCTTCTCACAGCTGGTGCACGATCACCTATATTCGCTGTCGACAGAATTTGAGCGTTACTTCCCAACCGCAAATGACCCAAGACGTGTAAAGGAATGGGTCCGTGACCCATTTGTGAATGTCCCCGGTGAATCATCCATGTCAGCGCAGGAAGATCAACTCCTCGAGCTTGCAGATGACTGTGGGCTGAAAAGTATGTTTGACATAACATCTCTGCCGGCACTCTGGATCAAAGTCAAGGCTGAATATCCTGAGATAACCACAAAAGCACTGAAAACGTTGCTTCTATTTTCAACATCATATCTCTGCAAAGCGGGGTTTTCTGCAATGAATGCAATGAAAACTAAATTGCAGAATAGACTGGACAGAAGGAACCCCCTTCGAGTATCGCTGTCTCCCATTACCCCTCGATGGGACCACCTTGTTGCAGGGAAACAAGCCCAGGGCTCCCACTGATTCAGCGTTTAACAAAGTAACTTGGGTATTTCTTTGCAGTATATTTTAATTTTTAAGCCTACAATTTTCAATATATAATCTAATAATTAGGAAAAACAGAGATCCACAGTTGGTTTACAACATGTAACAATTGGAGGCAAGTAATCTGAACATAGCAATACAAAGGGGCTTAGCTGGCTGAACTCAGGATTTAGCAGTTATTGGGTTTGGCAAAGCAAGTGTGTCATGCCATAGTGCTTGTACAATGGGAATAGATGGAAGTTTGCAAAATGAAAAAATCACAGTGGTGAAGGAATCTGAGGTTTGGCAGGGCTATGGTTCAAAATATAGGATTTGGTTCACTGACAGATTCCTGAAATCCATTGGGAGAGAGAAGCATGTTTGTAGGGTGGAGATGGAAAAAGCAAAAATCTGGCACATTAATTTCTAAATTTTTCAGAGTTTTCTGCCATTATTGATGTTGTGAGTCCAGGGAGTTAATATATCTGTCTGTTTGATCACTCATTCCCTAACAATCCAATTACAATAATCAATCTATTTTAATATGTTACGTTTTTAATAGCAGCTGATAGATTGAAAATAGAAGTAAAGAAAGACAGATGTCATTTAATCTCAGGATATGTGCGGCACAACTTGCTGGTGTGTTTGCAGACATTTTTAATCTCTCTCTCTCTCTCCCAGTGTAGAGTGCCTTCTGCTTAAAAACATCCACCACTGCTCCGGTACCGAAAAAGAGCAAGGTAACATGTCTGAACAAGTGGCGTCCTGTCGCACTCACCTCAAGCAAATGTTTTGAGAGGCTGGTCAAGGACTATACTTGCAGTATGCTTCCACCCACACTGGACCCCCTACAATTCGCCTACTAACATAAGCAATCGACAGATGACGCAATAGCCGCAGCTCTATACACAGTCCTTTCAAATATGGAGAAGGAGGACACTTAAGTGAGAATGCTGTTCTTGGACTACAGTTCAGCATTCAACACCATAATTCCCCCCAAGTTTGACAAGAAGCTGAGATCTCAGCCTCCACCCCAGCTTGTGTAGCTGGATCCTGGACTTCCTGTCAGATCACCAGCAGGTGGTAAGAGTGGGCACCCTTACCTCTGCTCCTCAACACAGGTGCCCCTCAGGGCTGTGTACTAAGCTCCCCTCCTTTACTCTCTGTACACCCATGACTATGTTACCACCCATAGCTCCAATCTGCTAATTAAATTTGCTGACAACACCACTCTGATTGGTCTAATCTCAAGTAATAAAGAGGCAGCCTACAGAGAAGTCATTATCCTGACACAATGGTGTCAAGAAAACAACATCTCCCTCAAGGTCGCAAAAACAAAGGAACCAATTGTAGGGTACAGGAGGAATGGAGACAGGCTAGCCCCTATTGACATCAATAGATCTGGGGCTGAGAGGGTGAACAGCTTTAAATTCCTCAGCATAAACAGCACCAAGGATCTCACGTGGTCTGTACATACCAACTATGTGGTGAAAAAGGCACAACAACACCTCTATTGCCTTAGACGGTTGAGTAGATCCCAAGAACTTCTATAGGGGCACAATTGGGAGCAACCTGACTGGCTGCATCACTGTATTTCCCTCAATTGCAGGACTCTGCAGAGTGTGGTTCGGACTGCCCAGCACATCTGTAGACGTGAACTTCCCACTATTCAGAATAGTTACAAAGACAGGTGTGTAAAAAGGGCGTAAAGGAGCATTGGGGACCCAGGTCAACCCAACCACACACTATTCTAGCTGCGACCATCCAGGAAATGGTACCACAGCATAAAAGCCAGGAACAACAGGCCGCAGAACAGCTTCTTCCACCAAACCATCAGACTGATTAATTCATGCTGACACAACTGTTTTTCTATGTTATATTGACTGTTCATATTTAACCATCTTGTTGCTGTACTGTTGTACACACCAAATTACTAAATAAATTACAATAAATTACATTTAATAAAAACATTTAGATAGAGATGTATGTAAACATTTTTACTCATGTATATGAAGGATGTAAAAAGTCAGTTCAATTTAAGTTAATAGAATTGCCTAGATTTAATGAAGTTTAGAAGGATAATGAATCTTTGAAATACTCAAGATTCTGAACAACCCTTCTTTAGCGGTAGAATCTAGAGCAATGAAGTATGGACTCAGGGTAAGGAGCGAGAACGATAATTAAGTGTCAGACTAAGGTGTGAGCTGTTTAAATGCGAAATGAGTAGAAAGTTCCACATTCAATAAAGTATAAATACTACAAGAGGACATCAATTTTCAATGGTTGAACATAAATTGATTTTGGAATGAAAGGATATGGGAATTCATCAAGAAAGTGACTTGTGAAATACCAGCAACAATCTGATTAAATGGTAGAACCTGGCTCATGTTTGCATGTGTGTATATCATCTGTACCTCCTTTTACTTCCAGCGCTTTTATCAAATACCAGCCACTAGTCAATTTGAAGAGATATTGATCAAGGTATTTTGATTTCATCTGACCAGATTTGTTCCTAAATTTGTACTTCAAGCAGTTTTCTCAAGTGCAGTTACAGCCTCTACAATTCATATCAACAAAAGTTAGTATGCAACAGTAATGAAAGTCCGCAGCGTACATTGCTTCATAACCCATTTAAAAATTCAGCTGGTAACATCAGTATTCATTGTTTTCTTTCGTGTTTAGGAACATGCATTGTGATCAATTAAAAGAAGCCCGAGAAAGTATAATTTCAGCAGGTTTGTCAGTACCGTATATTCCGAAGTATAAGCAGACCCCTCCCCCCATTTTCAAGGTTAAAAAGGTGACTTTTTCATGTTACCTTTGTATAAGCCAACCCCTTTTGTAGGGGTTTTTGATTTAACCAGAAAAGATCACAAGATCTCACATGCCGGTACTCAGCTTTGCCGGATCCAAACTCTGGAAATTTTGTGAGCCAGTACCTGCTAAGAAGACAGGCCTACACACTGTAGAGCGTTATAGGCAAATTCTTAATAAATAAATCAGGGAGAGAAATTTTGGATTAGGTTTCCAATGGAAAAGAATCCTCTGAAATGTAACCCCCGTGAAACCACTTAGCGCCCATCACAATCTCGTTAAAACATAACATGGGATGGAGGGATTAGTACGTGTACTCAGTATTGAGTTTGCCAGCACCATGTACAAAAGATTAAAACAAATGCGATATGATGCTGGCTTCAAGCTGAAGGTTGTTGATTTTGCTAAAGGAACAAATAATTCTGCAGCTGCTAAGAAGTTTAGTGTAAACTAGACAGAATGAGAGAGTGGAAAAAGGCAGAGGACACGCTGAGGGAAATACCAAAGACAAAATGTGCAAACTGCGGAAAAACATGCCAGTGGCCAGAACTGGAAGAAAAAGTTTTAGAATGGGTGAATCACCAGCGATCATCACGATACATTGTTACCGAAGTGATTTGAGTTCAAGCATTGAAATGGGACAAAAAACACCATGAGGTCAGTGAAAATTTCAAAGCTATACGAAGTTGGTGCACCCGATTTATGAATAGACATGATCTTGTGTTAAGACAAAAAACAAAGATTGCTCAGAAAATTCCCGTGGGGGGGGGTGTTGTTTACATTCAAGAATGCTGCTGGATGGATGAAGCAGGTTGCTTAAAGTGGGTTAAAGAGGTGTGGCGTCCACATCCCGAAGGTGTCAGGAAGGAAAAGTTGCTACTTGTCCGGGACATGTTCAAAGCACACTTGTCAGGTGAGACAAAAGCAGCACTGAAAGCTGAAAATACGGACATTGCAGTCATCCCCGGTGGTTTGATGTCCATGATCCAGCCACAAGATGTGAGTTTAAACAACCCAAAGAATTCATGTGTCGACAGTGGAACCAAATTGACTCAAAAACAGCCAATAAATATGACCTGTCTTCTGTGCATTCGTTTTTCCAAAGTTGGCACCCTCTGTATAAGCCGACCCCCTAATTTTAGGACCAAACTTTAGGGCCAAATTCTCGGCTTATACATCGGAATTTACGGTATATTAAAAATAATGAATTAAAAGAGAAAAATGAAAAAGTTGGCTTCCTTTAAAGGTTAGTGCTTGATGAAGAAATATTTAGTGCTCTATGTTTTTTTTGCAGTTATGACCATTAAATTGACTTTCAAACTAATTGTAACAATCATAGGCTGTGTAAAACTTACCTGTAAGTGTTGCCAGATGGATGTTAGCTCATTATGAATTTGTTCTATTTCAACTGGTAAAAGGCAGGGACCTTCCCAAGATTCTGAAAGGCTTCCATTCTTTAAATCTGCAATACTGTCATTTACATGAATTACTGCTGATGTAAAATTGCTGGAAGCTAAGCCTGAAGGCAAGGTAACATCTAAAGATAAAAACAAGGTGAAAATTCTTTGGTGAGGCAAGGAACTTGTTTTGCACATTGTTACAAATTGAAGTAGTAAAAGCTTTCTCTTGCAACTTGTATACAAACATGGTGCCTTCATTTTGCTTTCATACAAACACATTTTTCTGCCTGCACATACAACTTCATTCATGTGCTTCAATTTTTTGCATAGTTCTTAAACTAAACTAAGACTCTTTTGCTACCTTCTATGCCTCAGGCTCAAGGAAAATGAAAGAGACTAGGTACTTTGATGCTTTTAGGGTCAATGAGCAACACACTTCAGGGAATATTAATTACTTATAGTTCCCACCAAGGCAGGCACACACCACCCTGGTCTGCAGATATATCGTTGATTGTTGTCATTCCTATCTAACAGCCCAAGTGCTGAAGTTCAGGTACACTACTTACTGCCAGCTTCTTAAAAGCAAAGAAGAATGGATGGTAAATCCAAGCAACACACACAAGATGCTGGAGAAACTCAGCAAGCCAACCAGCATCTATGGAAAAGAGTATAGTGAACATTTTGGGCCAAGATGCCCTGGAGGTTCTCAGCCCGAAACATCGACTATATTCTTTTCTATAGATGCTGCCTGGCCTGCTGAGTTTCTCCAGCATTTTGTGTGTGTTGCTTGGATTTCCAGTATCTGCAGATTTTCTCTTGGTTGTGGATGGTAAATGTTGGCCTGGCCAATGCAGTGTCATAGCAAAGAATAAAAGGCTAATTAGACAATGATCTAATCTAGCATCACAAAATCATGTGTTGAAAGATAAAAGTAGTTACTGAGTAATATAACTAAGAACATTTTAACCTGTATTGCTATCTACTTTCCTACACTCCTTTCAATTTGTTATGAAGTATTTTGGGAAGCCTACTATGTGACAGGAAGTCATCTTGTTTTTCAGTAGTTCTGGAGTTGAAGGCATAAAGTACATTCTCTTTTAGAGATGTAGAAAGTCTAGGAGCACAAACATCCAATACACTGAAAGACAACATATTTTAAGTTTAGCTGGTCAATAAACTCAAAAAACCTATTGTACAAAAAATCTATTTGGCTGAAATCAAAGTTCAAAGAATTGTAAAAATGAAAGATAAGCAAATGACTTATCTGCAGACTTCTCAGCACAGTGGCACAGATATAAATATTAGAAGAGATGTAGAAAGATAAACTTACCATAAACAGTCTAACAGGAGGGGGTCATCACTTTCCCAGCTATAGGTTGATGGATTATAGTTTCATGGCTGAGGGTAAGAATGCCCTCATACAGCACTCTTTGGAGTAGCAGAGTTGTCTTAAGTCTATTATTATGCATAAACAGGCACTCACAGAAAAAAAAGCATAACCTATGTACCCTTTCAGTGCACCAAAATGAACACTGCAAAGGATTTCTTTAAAATCATCCCATAGATTCTAAGAGTGATTCATGTCAGGAGGTATTCAACAAAATTTTTGGAAATTATATTGAAAAAGATAACTGGAAATTGTATTTTCTAATTTTATTCCAGAAAAGAAGTATTGTTTAACACTGAAAAAAGATTGGAGCTAAGTTTCCAAACAATGTTGAATGTGTTTAACAATGTTAAAAGTACTCATTTACTTTTGGAGGTGGAATTATCGCAAAGCTACAGAATACATTAATCTTGGGTGACTGGACCAGGCTCAAAGTAAATTTATTATCAAAATACATACATTTTACCATATACCACCAGGAGATTCGATTTATTATGGCTATATTCAGTAAATCCAAGACACATTGTAGAATCAATGAAAGACCACAAGCAACACAATGGGCAAAAGAAAAGCAGTGTGCAAAAGGCAACAAACTGTGCAAATACAAAATGAAAAACAATAATGATAGATAATCAGTAAGTATTGAGAACTTGAGATGAAGATTCCTTGAAAGTGAGTCCACAGGTTCAGTGATGGGGCAAGTGCAGTTCAGTGAAGTTATCCCCACTGGCTCAAGAGCCTGATGGTAGAGTGGTAATTACTGTTTCAGAACCCGGTGGTATGGGTCCTAAGGCTACTGTACATTCTTCTTGATGGCAGCAGCAAGAAGAGAATATGGCCTGTGTGGCAAGGGTCCTGATGATGGATGCTGCTTTCCTGTGACAGTGCTCCATGTAGATATGTTCAATGGCGGGGAGGGCTTTACCCATGATAGACTGGGCTGTATCTACTACTTGTTGTAGGATTTTCCATTCAAGGGCATTGGTGTTTCCATACCAGGCTGTGATGCAAGCAGTACCACCACTCATCTAAAGAAGTTTGTCAAAGTATTAGATGTCATGCTGAATGTTCAAATTTTAAAGGAAGTAGGGGTGCTAACTGTGCTTTCTTAGTAATTGCACTTAAGTGCTGGGCCCAGGACAGATCCTCTGAAATGATAACACCATAGAATTTTAAATTGCTGACCCTCTGCACCTCTGACCCCCTGAAGAGTAATGGCTCATGGACTTCAGGTTTCTTCCTCCTGAAGTCGATAATTAGCTCCTTGGTCTTGCTGACACTGAGTGAGAGGTTGTTGTTGTGGTATCACCCAGCCACATTTTCAATCTCTCTCCTACATGGTGATTCATCACCATCTTGGATTTGGCCGATGATAGTGGCGTCGTTAGCAAACTTAAACATGGCATTGGACCTGAACTTAGCCTTACTAGTAAGCAACGCATGGGGCTAAACACACAGCCTTGAAGGTGCACCTGTGCTGATGGAGTTTATATAGATGTTGTTCCTAATCCAAACTGACTGGTGTCTGCAAGTGAAGAAATTGAGGACGCAATTGTATAAGGGGGTATTGAGGCCAAGGTCTTGAAGTTTATTAATTAGTTTTGAGGGGATGCTAGTTTTGAATGCAGACCTGCAGTCAATAAAGAGCATCCTAATGTACAACACACACAAAATGCTGGTGGAACACAGCAGGCCAGGCAGCATCTATAGGGAGAAGCGCTGTCGACGTTCGTCCTGACGAAGGGTCTCGGCCCGAAACGTCGACAGCGCTTTTCCCTATAGATGCTGCCTGGCCTGCTGTGTTCCACCAGCATTTTGTGTGTGTTGTTTGAATTTCCAGCATCTGCATATTTCCTCATGTTAGCATCCTAATGTATACATCTTCAATGTCTAGGTGTTCCAGGGTTCAGTGAAGAGGCAATTAAATGGCATCTGCTGTGGACCTGTTGTACTGGTAGGCAAATTGGAGAAGATCCAAGTCACCTATCAGACAAGAGTTGATATTTTCAACATAAACCTCTCAAAGCCCTTCATCACAGTGCATACAAGAGCTACTGGATGTTGGGCATTGAAACAGGTTATCATGTTCTTCTTAAGCACTAGTATAATTAAGGACTGCTAGAAGCAGGTGGCTACTTCAGACTACCAAAGTGAGAAGCTAAACACATCCGTGCTCATTCCAGCCAGTTGATCAGCACATGTCTTTAGTAGTCGTCCAGGTACCCCATCTGGGCCAGATGCTTTCCATGGCTTCACCCTCCTGAAGAAAGCTCTTATTGTGGCCTCAGAAACTGAAATCACAGGGTCATCAGAGGCTGTTGGCGTTCATGAAGGTTCCTGAATGTTTTGAAAGGCAAAGCGAGTATAGAAGGCACTGAGCTCATCTGGGTGAAGCCTTGTTGTCACCTACCTTGCTTGGTTTCACTTTGTAAAGAGTTAATAGCAATATCACAGCTATTGTGCATCCTTCAGTGATTTATGTTTGTCTGAAATTGCTGCTTCGCCCGTGAGATGGCTTTCTGGAGATTGTATCTTAACATCTTGTTCCTTACTTGGTCACTAGACTGGAGTACAGCTGATCTGGTCCTCACCAGGTTTATCTAGAGCTTCTGGTTAAGGAAGACTCCAAATGATTTTGTGAGGACACACTCATCTATAACTGTTTTTATAAAGGTTCAGACCCTATACCAAGCCATCGGCAATTAGTAGAAAACTTGAAAAATCAAAGCCCTAGCACACCACATCAAAGTTCAACAGCAGAAGAAAAAAAATCTCAAAGACTAATTTGTTTATAATCCATTTTCCTCCAAGCTGAGAACATGTTCTCATCTCCTTACCCGATTATACTGTAAGCAAATTGCATTATATTACAATATATCCAACAGTAAAAGCAGTTCACCATCCATTAATACTTACCAGTTTCAGTGTAAACTTGTGTTCCACTGTTTTGTTTCTCATAAGTTGAGAATTCTTTCTCATTCAAATATCCCTCTAGCTCTTCATTGGAGCAATGATAATCATTATTATCATCATCAACACTAATGATTTAAAAAAAAATCATAAAATGGTTTAAAATTGAAGTTAAAATTTGCAAATAATCTTCTCTCTACAAAGAAAATCTATTTCCTTAGGTTTATTACCCAAGAATGGATAATTGAGAAGTCAGTTGTTTGTCTGCAAAATACAACTAAGATTCACAAGTATTGAAATAACTTGGAACCATCAGAACATGAAAGATATGCTTCAAATTTATTTTTGTCAAAATTAAAGTATAACTAAAATTGTTAACATATTATTAAAGGAGTTTTCTACATGTATCTGCTGTTCCATAACCAAATCCATTATGGTAACACCATCAGAAGAACCACAGAAATTCAGAAGGGCTCACTTCTCAAAACAGAAAATAGAACCTTACCCTCATTTTTGTGATTACAATAAGCAATGAGAAAAGAGTTAATGCATACCATTTCTGATAGAGTAAAGTAACTATTTCAGATTTTCAGATTACTGGGACATTGTGTTTCTTCTGATCTAGTCCCCAGATTCAGTTCTCTCCCCTTCTTTGTTAGTATATGTGGACTTTAGTAAAGCAATTAACAAAGTTCCACAGTAAGCTCAGGGGATCCATAGAAACTTGGTTGTGTAGATTTTGAATTGGCTTGCCCACAGAAGGCAGTGGGTAGTAATATATAGATCAATTTCTGACTGGAGATCAGTAATTAGAGGTGCTCTGCAAGTATCTGTTCTGGGACCCCTGCTCTTTGTAAATTACAAGGATGGGTTAGTAAATTTGCAGATGACAGGAAGATTACAGGTGCTGTGGATGTGTAGAAGATTGCCATAGGTTATAACAGAATATTGACAGGATACAGAGTTGGGCAGAAAAGCAGATGGAGTTCAATATGGAAAAATGTGAAGTGATACACTGGAAAATTGAACTTGAAGATGGAGTACCAAGTTAAATTGTGAGATTCAATGCAGGAGGAACAGTAGGATTTTGACATCCAAGTGGACAGATTCCTCAGCGTTGCTGCACAAGTTGATAGGGTAACTAAGAAGGGATTATGGCATACTGGTCTTCATAGTTGTCTCATTAGAGGAAGGATGTGAAATCTTTACAGAGGGTGCAGAGATTTATCAGTACACTGCCTGGATTAGAAAACATGTCTTATGAGGAAAGGATGAACAAGCTAGTATTCTTCTCTTTGGAGAAACAGGATGAGAGGCAACTTGATAGAGATGTACAAGATTATGCGAGACATAGAGTGAACAGCTAGCAACTTTATCCCAGGGTGATAATGACCAAAAGCAAATGAATCTATTTAAGGTGAGTGGCAGAAAAATAAAGTGAAATATCAAAGGTAGTATTTTTGGTGGTTTGTTTACATAATGGGTGCCTGGAATGCACTGCTGGAGGTGACACAATAGGGACATTTAAAAGTCTCTTAGATAGGCATATGGATGTAAAAAAAAGAGGGCTATGAGCTGTGTATGGGGGAAGGGTTAGATCATGGAACAGGCTTATATTGGTTTACACAACATCATGGACCAAACGGCCCATATCATGCTGCATTGTTCTATGTTCTACTGTGTGGAAATGCATGAGATGCAATTCCTCCCCTCTGGGTCAAAGTCCCTAGCGTGGCTCACTACCCTCTTCTAGATGCTGACAGACAAATAGAACACATATATGAAGTTACATAAACACAGTGGCATGCAAAGGTTTGGACACCCCTGGTCGAAATTTCTGTTACTGTGAGTAGCTAAGCGGGTAAAAGATGACCTGATTTTCAAAAGGCATAAAGTTAAAGATGACACATCTCTTTGTAACACTTACCCAACAGGCTGGTATATGTCTAGGGGAAAAGGAGATCCAGCCACACACCAATCCCACTTCCCGTACACGCAGGTGCTGTGAGAATCGAGTTTATGCCTCGCGCCCGCCCACAATATCAAACCCACAACAAATAACGTTATGAAATACACTTTAAAGAGTTTACTAAAATTAACAGAGTATTAGGCAATACAATATATATGCAAGGAAAAAAAACAAAAAGGTGCCAACTTATCAAAGTTCAGTCAGTTTAGTGCACATCGTTGGAGCTCAAACATCGAACCATTCAACCCCTCGTCGCTTGCCTCCGACCTCCACGTCTTCGCACCTAGGACCACGCCTGGTGGTCTTCCGAGCAGTGCAGCACACGTCCACCTTCCTCGACGTCTTCCTCCTGCTCTCTACCAAAAGCTCGCGAAAAAACCCCTCCCCCAAGTTCCCAGCCTCACAAGACAAAATAACATTCCCCATTGGTAAACAAATGAATACAATAACCATAACAACAAGTATAAAGCAAAACAACTGCGAGAGAAACACTAATCAGACAAAGAAGCATTCCTACTCTTAACCAAAAAACCCATTTTGAGTAACATACACAGGACATTGTACATCTTTAATATTTTAAGCAAAATTACTTTTTTATTTCCATCTTTTACAGTTTAAAAACAACAAAAAAGGAAAAGACCCCAATTCAAAAGTTTGGGCACCCTGCATAGTCAGTACTTACTAACACCCACAAGTTCACAGCTTGTAAATGCTTTCTGTAGCCAGCTAAGAGTCTTTCAATTCTTGTTTGGGGGATTTTCGCCCATTCTTTCATGCAAACGGCTTCTAGTTCTGAGAGATTCTTGGGCCATCTTGCATGCACTGCTCTTTTGAGGTCTAGCCACAGATTTTTGATGATGTTTAGGTCAGGGGACTGTGAAGGCCATGGCAAAACCTTCAGCTTGTGCCTCTTGAGGTAGTCCATTGTGGATTTTGAGAGGTGTTTAGGATCATTATCCTGTTGTAAAAGTCATCCCCTTTTCATCTTCAGCTTGTTGTTTTTTTTTAATATAGACAGTGTGATGCTTGCTTCTAGAATTTGCTGGTTTTTAATTGAATTCATTCTTCCCTCTACCAGTGAAATGTGCCCCATGCCACTGGCTGCAACACAAGACCAAAGCATGATCAATCCACCCCCCTGCTTAACAGTTGGAGAGGTGTTCTTTTCATGAAATTCTGTACCCTTTTTTCTCCAAACATACCTTTGCTCATTACAGCCAAAAAATTCTAATTTAACTTCATCAGTCCACAGGACTTGTTTCCAAAATGCATCAGCCTTGTTTAGGTATTCCTTTGCAAACTTCTGATGCTGAATTTTTTGATGAGGATGCAGGAAAGGTTTTCTTCTGATGACTCTTCCATGAAGGTCATATTTGTGCAAGTGTCACTGCACAGTAGAACAGTGCACCACCACTCCAGAGTCTGCTAAATCTTCCTGAAGGTCTTTTGCAGTCAAACGGGGGTTTTGACTTGCCTTTCTAGCAATCCTACAAGCAGTTCTCTTGGAAAGTTTTCTTGGTCTTCCAGACATCAACCTGACCTCCACCATTCCTGTTAACTGCTATTTCTTAATTACATTACTAACTGAGGAAACGGCTACCTGAAAACACTTTGCTATCTTCTTATAGCCTTCTCCTGCTTTGTGGGCATCATTTATTTTAATTTTCAGAGTGCTAGGCAGCTGCTTAGAGGAGCCCATGGCTGCTGATTGTTGGGATAAGTTTTGAGGAGTCAGGGTATTTAAAAGCTTTTAAATTTGCATCACCTGGCCTTTCCTAACAATTACTGTGAACTAGCCATAACCCTAACGACCTAATTAAGAGCTGAGACCTTGGTAAAGGTTACGAGAGCTCAAATCTCTTGGGGTGCCCAAACTTCTGCCTGGTGCTCCTTTCCTTTTTTTCACTCTAAAATTGTACAAAACAAAAATAATACACCAATCCTGCTTAAAATGTTGGAAAGAATGTTCCATCTTTAACTTTATGACTTTTGGAGATCAGTTCATCTTTTACTCACTTAACTATTCACAGTAACAGAAATTTTGACCGGGGTGCCCAAACTTTTGCATGCCACTGTACATAAAGGCAGGGCAATCGGAATAAGAATGCCCTTGAGGTAAGGGTATAGGTGGTAAGGGCAGTACAGGCATATAAGGGGCATCTGGGCACCATGTGAGCTTCCATACAGAGACTTGGTAAGCCTGTGAGGATAGGAGAGTGAAAAACACCAGCAGAGTGGACGTAGACAGCACAAGGATGGGGAAAGAGGGAATGAGGAGAACACAATTCAACTACAACCATTTTTTGACTCAAGCTGACATTATTAATTTTTAAAAACATTCCATTTTCTTTTTACATGCAATCATATTGACATGAATACTTTTAACTTCCCATCTTATCCTCAAATAAGATTTCCTTATTAATGTGCAATTTTCTTTGATATTGTCAAATGCTAAACAGAAAGGAATTTTTTCCCTTTAATATTGTTAATAAAAGATTATTCAAACAAAGTAGTAGATGCAATTGACTTAAACACACTAAAATAGGTTTTCAATCTTACCATGCAGAATTTCGCTTTATTGTTTTATATAGATTTTGTAATAATCTGTTGTAGTGCTTCCTTTCACTGTAGGTCAGACCAGATGTTGGTGATTTCATTGTAGGTCCACATCTTTCTTCTGTTAATATTTCTAGAACACCAGATTGAAGGACAGAACTATCTTGGGTTACCAAGAATGTTTAATCACACACACATGGCTATTAATTCTTACTTAAGTTAGAAAAAGGATTCAAATCTGAAATAATCTAAAACAACATTCATGTTATGGCTACTCAGATGATAGAAATTCACCCTTATAAAAAAAATCTGAGATATAGAACAAAACTTCCTCTTTTGAAATTTGTGTGTGATTAAAGTCAATAAAAAAATAAACAAAATGCAAAAAAAAACAAAATTTTCCATCCAATTTGCATTTCTATATGTATATGCAGATAATGTGATTTCTTTTTAAGTGCCAGAAATCTTGCTACCAGCACTTTATTTTAAATTCTCCAACTGTTTTCCATATAATTTGCAAAGACAGCAAGTTTAAGTGCAAGTTATAAACCTAAACAATTGCATAAAGGAATTTCACTGGATTTAAAACCTAACGTTTTACAAAGAACGATTGCCGGAGAAAACTTTGTACAATAACTGAAGCTGTTGGACTTTCCACTGCAGCTGAGTTACTTGTGTCTTCAAATACAGATGCTACCCTCTTAAGAAATTTGTCCTAGAAAAAAAAGTCAAGGCGATCTCTTAAGTGACGCACCTCAACCTCCATGCGCCGAGAACCAGCATTATCTTTGAAAGAAAAAGCATGCTATAGCAGTGGCCCCTAACCACCGGTCCGCAGCCCAATGATCAGGGACCACTATCCTATAGGAACACATCACCATATAACATGGGATTTAATGGAAAATAGGGTTTCACATTACAGAAAATTGTGATATGGATGGTTTTCTAGGATGACAATCTCCTCTATAGTGGGGTTTGCTTATACCCAAATAACTGTCACAAATGCTATATGTTGACTGATTGTGTGGCAAAAGGTAGCATAAACACAACTTTAGTTTATTGAACAGGGAAAACTTTAAAATGATGTTTCTGAAGGAGAAAAACATTTCTTCTGGAATTGATAGGTTTTTCCTCAAATTTGGAATGAAAAGCAAAAATAAATCCTCCAACATCACATGCTTCTTAGCAGTAGTGATCTAATTTGTCTATATGGCCAAAGATGGAAATGCTACCTAACAGGAGTTGAAGAATTAATTGGGTTGTGTTAAGGTGCAGATGTTTATCTGGCTTATTTCAAAAAACAAGGACAGGCAAAAGGGCAGAGGATCTGGGGTGAGTTTGTCAGTTAAAAAAAAATGAAATGAAATCCTGAGAAAGATGTTTCATACAATCAGAAGATACAGAATTCTTGTGGGTAGAGTTAAGAATTTGCAAGGATAAAAAAAAAGACCCTCATGGAAACTGTATTCAGGCCTCCAAGAAGTAGCCAAGATGAGGGGTAGGAAGTACAATGAAAGACAGAAAAGACATGTAAAAAAAGAGCAATTGGGGAGTTCAATATGCAGGTAGATTGGGAAAATCAGGTTGTTACTGGATGCTAAGCAAAAGACTTGGAAGTGTAGCTTGTGGTTGAGCCCTCTAGGGGAAAGGTGTTAAGTAATTAATCAGATTTCATTACAGAGCTTAAGATATGAACTCTTAGGAGGCAGTGATCATAATATGATAGAATTTACCCTGCAGTTGAGACGGAGAAGCTAAAGTAATATTGTAAAGCTTATATAGAATAAGCTGGAAAGGATATTTTCAATGCTGGTGTGTCAGTCTTGAACCAAAGGTCAGAGCCGCAAAACAGAAGGTAGTACCATTACAACAGAGAGGAGGCAGAATTTCTTTTGCCACAGGGTAAGGAATCTGTGGAATTCATTGCCACAGACAGCCGCAGAGGCAAAGTTAATAGGTGCATTTACAGAGGTTGATTGGTTTTGATTAGTAAGGACATCAAAAGTTGTTGTGATGAGAGATTTTAAACTTTCCCAATGTTGATTGGCATCTCCTTAGCACAAGGGGTTTAGATGGGGTGGTTTGTTAAGTGTGCTCGGGAAGGTTTCCTGACACAATATGTAGATAAGCCAATAAGAGGAGAGGCTGTACTTTATCCAGTATTGGGAAATGAACCTGGTCAGGTGTCGGATCTTTCAATGGGAGAGCATTCTGGAGGTAGTGACCACAACTCTATCACTTTCACCATAGCGATAGAGAGAGATAAGAGCAGACAATTTGGAAAACATTTAATTAGGGTGGGGGAAAATATTACCTATTAGGCATTGAGATCATAAATTGGGAGCAGATGTTCTCAGGGAAATGTTCAGGGAACATTTGCATGGAGTTCTGCATAGGTATGTTCCATTGAGGCTGGGAAAGGATGGTAGGGTTCAAGAACCATGGTGTACAAAGGATTTAAAAAATCTAGTTGAGAAGAAAATAAAGTCTTATGAAAGGTTCAAGAAGCTAGGTAATGTTAAGAGCTCTAGACGATTACAAGGTTGCTAGGAAGGAGCTTAGGAATGGATTTAGAAGAGCCAGAAGCGAGCATGAGAAGGCCTTGGTGAGCAGGATTAAGGAAAACCCCAAGGCATTCTATAAGTATGTGAAGAGCAAGAGGTTGAGCTGTGTGAGAAGAGGATCAATCAGGTGTGATAATGGAAACATGTGCATGGAGTCAGAGAAGGTAGTGGAGATACTTAATAAATACTTTGCTTCAGTATTCACCAGGAAAAAAGACCTTGGCAATTGTGGGGATGACTTACAGCAGACTGAAACGCTTGAACATACAGACATTAAGAAAGAAGATGCGCTGAAGCTTTTGAAAAGCATTAAGTTAGATAAACCACCGGGACAGGATGAGATATACCCCAGGCTACTGTGGGAAATGAGGGAGGAGATTGCTGAGCCTCTGCAATGATCTTTGTGTCATCAGTAGGGACAGGAGAAGAAATGGAGGATTGGAGGGTTGCAAATGTTGTTTCCTTGTTCAAGAAAGGTAGTAGAGATAACCCAAGAAATTATAGACCAGTGAGTCTGACTTCAGTGGTGGGCAAGTTGTTGAAGATCCTGAAAGACAGGATTTATGAGTATTTGGAGAGACATAATCAGATTAGGGATAGTCAGCAGGGCTTTGTCAAGGGCAGGTCCTACTTTACAAGTCTGATTGAATTCTTTGAGGAAGTAACAAAATACACTGATGAAGGTAGAACAGTGAATGTAGTGTATATGGATTTCAGTAAGGCATTTGATAAGGTTCCCCATGCAAGGCTCCTTCAGAAGACCTTGCTTTGTGGATCCAGAATTGGCTTGCCCACAGAAGTCAAAGGGTGGTTGCAGATAGTTTGTATTCTGCATGGAGGTCGATGACCAGCAGTGTTCCGCAGGGATCTGTTCTGGGACCCCTCCTCTTTCTGATTTTTATAAATGACCTGGATGAAGAAGTAGAAGAGTGGGTTAGTAAATTTGCTGATGATACAAAGATTGAGGATAGTCTGGAAGTTTGTCAGAGGTTACAGAGGGACATCGATAGGATGCAGAACTGGGCTGAGAAGTGGCAGATGGACTTCAACCCAGATAGGTGTGAAATGGTTCATTTTGGTAGGTTTAATTTGAAGACAGAGTATAATATAAATGGTAAGACTCTTGGCAGTGTGGAGGATCTGAGAGAACTTGGGGCCTGTGTCAATAGGACACTCAAAGCTGCTGATCAAGATGACAGTGTTGTTCAGAAGGCATATGCTGTGTTGGCATTCATCAACCATGGGATTGATAAGACCTTGGTCAGACCCCACTTGGAGTACTGTGTTCAGTTTAAGATGACGAGAGGCATTGATCATGCAGATAGCCAGAGACTTTTTCCCAGGGCTGAAATGGCTAACATGGCGGGGGCGGGGGGATAGCTTTAAGGTGCTTGGAAATAGGTACCGATGGGATGTCAGGGTTTCACACAGTGAGTGGTGTGTACTTGGAATGCACTGCTGGCATACAAAAGGGTCTTTTAAGAGCCTCTCAGATAGGTACATAGAGCTTAGAAAAATAGAGGGCCATGTGCTAGGGAAATTCCAGGCAGTTTCTAGAAGTTACATGGTCGGCACAACATTGAGGCTGAAGGGCTTGTACTGTGCTGTAGATTTCTATGCTCTATGTATATGAAGAAGACAGGAGAATGGGGCTGAGAGGGATAGTAATGAGCCATGATGGAATGGCTGTCCAGTTTCGATGGGCCGAATGCTTAATTCTACTCATATCTTATGGTCGTAATTCCCTTCTTGAATAATGGAATAACAGAATATTAGCTATACACTAGTCCTCTGGGACCTTGCCTGTGCCTGCCTGGAGAGGAGTAAGGAGTTTGGACATGATCCCATGACAGTCTGGGTTTTCTCCAGGTTTCCTCCCACAGTCCTAAGACATACCAGTTGGTAAGTTAATTGGTCATTGTAAATTGTTCCATGATTAGGATACGATTAAAGTGGGGAAATTGCTGGGCAGCATGGCTCAAAGGACCGGAAGGGCCTATTCCACATTGTACGTCTAGAAATAAATAAACAAACAGATAAAATAAATAATTTCCAATGCCTCATCTTTCTGTAATGGGATGTCTAGAATTGTACACAACGTTTCAAGTGTGGCTAAGTTAAATTATTACATAGCTGCAACATGACTTCTCTTGCGCTTATACTCAATGCCTCAAGCAATGAAGGCAAATATGCTCTTTGCCTTATTTGCCACCCCATCTACTCGAGTGACTACTTACAGGTAGCTATGAACTTGAACACAAAGATCCCTCTGTGTATCAATACTGTTAAGGGTCCTGCCATTAACTGCATACCTTCTCCTTACATTTGACCTCCCAAAGTGCAAAACTTCACACTTGCATCAAACTCCATCTACTATTTTTCTGCCATATTTGTAACTGATCTATATTCAGGTGTATCCTTGACAATCCCCTACACTACCCACAACTCCACCAATATTAGTGTCAATTCAGACATTATAAAAATACATTGATTACCAGAGCATCCTAAATTTTTTCAAATTGCACAGTTACTATTTTCATTTAACAGAATAGTAAGAAACTTATAATCATACCTTCAGTTGATGGATTGATATTTGAATTATGTTCGCTTATATTTATCGTGGTGTCCTAAAGATAAATAATGATTTTTGAGTCAGATATCCAGCAATCAAAATGTGTAAAGCTCATTGCACAAAGTACATTACATGCAAAATATTGGACCACACTTATAATTCTAAGCAATTTAGCACAGTATAAGGGCAAGATAAAAATTCCTAGGATACTTAAAATGCATCTTCATATTAGAACATTTCAATTTTAATTTAACAAGTGACTGGTTTCGTAAATATGGTAACACAGCAGGAGAATCTCAGATTTTTTAGTAAATTCCAGAATCTTGAACAAATAAAACTCAATTATTAGCTTGACATTCAAGTTTATGCTTGATCACATCTAGGATTATTATTGTTCAACTTTTTTAAAATAATTTTTCTTTAATAGGAACAACCCATGATAAAGCTAAAGTGCTAGACCAGTCTTTTGGTTGTAACAAAATAAAATCAAGCAACATCAACACATTAAATATTACAGCTTTAACATGTAAATTATCAGCAAGTCATAGAGGCATGGACTTAACTCTATGCAAGTAGTGGATACGTTGTATGAAAATTTAATTAACTCAGATGTACTCAAAATTCAAGTATTTTGTTTATAATCTGCTGAGCAATAAGTTTAAAAATACTTGAACTGGCTGCCCAAAGATTCTTCTGTGGAAGAGGGTGAGCCAAAACCATTGCTTGGATATCCATGCACCAAACTTAACTATACACAGAGGCTTCTGGACATGAGCGCACATGTCAAATGACATTCAATGTATGATGCTACTGATGTAAAATTCTACATTTGCCCTTGGAAAATTCAAACAAGGGCTGAGTACTATGGCACCTGAGGATCTAAGAAATCCACTTTATTCCTCCTTTAACTTTTTACCCTGAATGATTGCTACCTCATTACTATTGCCTTCTGCCATTCCGTCTGCCCAAGCTCTCTAATCATTTTGCTAATTAGTTTCTACTACCCCATCCAATCACTTCTCTCATCCTGTTGATGGGACCTAACATCACCAGGCTTGGGAACAGTTATTACCACTTAGCCACCAAGCTCTTGAACCAGAAGGGTCCAACTTGACTTGTCCTATCAATAAACTGTTTCCACAACATATGGACTCACTTTCAAGGACTCAGGACAGATCCTCTGAAATGATAACACCAAGCAATTTAAAGTTGCTGACCCTCTCCACCTCTGATCCCCCAATGAGTACGGGCTCATGGATCTCAGGTTTCCTCCTCCTGAAGTCAATATGCTCCTTGGTCTTACTGGCATTGAGTAAGAGGTTGTTGCGGCATCGCTCAGCCAGATTTCTCCTTCCGTTATGCTGACTCGTCACCACCTTTGATTCGGCCCGTGACACTGATGTCATCAACAAACTTAAATGTGGCACTGGAGCTTTGCTTAGCCACACAGACCTGTTGCTGTGGTCTTTCACTGATTCTATTATGGTTATTGAATATGCCCAGAAGAAAATGAATCTCAAGGTTGTATATGGTAACATACATGCACCTTGATGATAAATTTACTTTGAACTTCGATCACAAGCCCAAAAATTTTGGTCATTTCCAGTTCTGCTATTATCTGACAGAAACCTAGCCCAATATCCTGCTGATCCCTTTGTCAACCACTGCCATTTCAAGCAATTTTTTCACTTATACCTCCAAACCATAAGTCTCCTCTGTATTTTGTGTGTTGAATTAAATTAAATGAGTAAATTCTGTCATGATTAATGTTAGATACTATTTGGGCAGAGTTAATGTTAGAATGGCTGAAATACATCAAAAAAAAACATGTGGCAATTCACAATTCATGGTGAGTTATTTCCTTGGTATAGGTTGCTGGAGAATTTTCACATCAAAAAGTGTGTACCTACAGCAGAATAAAGGGTATAAAGGTAGTAAGGTAGAAGGGCTAAAGTGTGTGTACTTCAATGCAAGCAGCATCAGGAACAAAAGTGATGAACTGAGAGCTTGGATACATATATGGAATTATGATGTGGCCATTACAGAGACTTGGCTGGCACCAGGGTAGGAATGGATTCTCAATATTCCTGGATTTCAGTGCTTTAAAAGGGATGGGGGGGGGGAGGGGGGGAGGGGGGGAGGGGAGGAGGGGTGGCATTACCAGTCAGGAATACTACTACAGCTGCAGAAAGGGTGGGTAATGTAGCAGGATCCTCTTTTGAGTCAGTATGGGTGCAAGTCAGAAACAGGAAGAGAGCAGTTACTCTACTGGGGGTATTCTATAGGCCCCCTGGTAGCAGCAGAGATACCAAAGAGCAGATTGGGAGGCAGATTTTGGAAAGGTGCAAAAATAACAGGGTTGTTATCATGGGTGACTTTAACTTCCCTAATATTGATTGGCACTTGATTAGTTCCAAGGCTTTAGATGGGGCAGAGTTTGTTAAGTGTGTCCAGGATGGATACCTGTCACAGTATGTTGACAGGCCGAATAGGGGGAATGCCATACTAGATCTAGTATTAGGTAGCGAACCAGGTCAGGTCACAGATCTGTCAGTGGGTGAGCATCTGGGGGACAGTGATCACTGCTCCCTGACCTTTAGCATTATCACACAAAAGGATAGAATCAGAGAGGACCGGAAAATTTTTAATTGGGTAAGGGCAAATTATGAGGCTATAAGGCTAGAACTTGCGGGTGTGAATTGGGAAATGTACTATGGACATGTGGTCGATGTTTAAGGAGCTTTTGCAGGATGTTAGGGATAAATTTGTCCCGGTGAGGAAGATAAAGAATGGTAGGGTGAAGGAACCATGGGTGACAAGTGAAGTGGAAAATCTAGTCAGGAGGAAGAAGGCAGCATACATGAGGTTTAGGAAGCAAGGATCAGATGGGTCTATTGAGGAATATAGGGTAGCAAGAAAGGAGCATAAGGGGTTGAAAAGAACAAGGTGGCATGAGAAGGCCTTGGCGAGTAGGGTAAAGGAAAACCCCAAGGCATTCTTCAATTATGTGAAGAACAAAAGGATGACAGGAGTGAAGGTAGGATCGATTAGAGATAAAAATGGGAAGATGTGCCTGGAGGCTGTGGAAGTGAGCGAGGTCCTCAATGAATACTTCTCATTGGTATTCACCACTGAGAGGGAACTTGATGACGGTGAGGACAATATGAGTGAGGTTGATGTTCTGCAGCATGTTGACATTAAGGGAGAGGAGGTGTTGGAGTTGTTAAAATACATTAGGACAGATAAGTCCCCAGGGCCTGACAGAATATTCCCCAGGCTGCTCCACGAGGCAAGGGAAGAGATTGCTGAACCTCTGGCTAGGATCTTTATGTCCTCATTGTCCACAGGAATGGTACCAGAGGATTGGAGGGAGGCGAATGTTGTCCCCTTGTTCAAAAAAGGTAGTAGGGATAGTCCAGGTAATTATAGACCAGTGAGCCTTACGTCTGTGGTGGGAAAGCTGTGGAAAAGATTCTTAGAGATAGGATCTATGGGCATTTAGAGAATCATGGTCTGATCAGGGATAGTCAGCATGGCATTGTGAAGGGCAGATCGTGCCTAACAAACCTGATAGAGTTCTTTGAGGAGGTGACCAGACATATAGATGAGGGTAGTGCAGTGGATGTGATCTACATGGATTTTAGTAAGGCACTTGACAAGGTTCCACATGGTAGGCTTATTCAGAAAGTCAGAAGGCATGGGATCCAGGGAAGTTTGGCCAGGTGGATTCAGAATTGACTTGCCTACAGAAGGCAAGAGGGTCGTGGTGGAGGGAGTACATTCAGATTGGAAGGTTGTGACTAGTGGTGTCCCACAAGGATCTGTTCTGGGACCTCTACTTTTTTAAATTTTTATTAACGACTTGGATGTGGGGGTAGAAGGGTGGGTTGGCAAGTTTGCAGACGACACAAAGGTTGGTGGTGTTGTAGATATTGTTGAGGATTGTCAAAGATTGCAGAGAGACATTGATAGGATGCAGAAGTGGGCTGAGAAGCGGCAGATGGAGTTCAACCCAGAGAAGTGTGAGGTGGCACACTTTGGAAGGACAAACTCCAAGGCAGAGTACAAAGGAAATGGCAGGATACTTGGTAGTGTGGAGGAGCAGAGGGATCTGGGGGTACATGTCCACAGATCCCTGAAAGTTGCCTCACAGGTAGATAGGGTAGTTAAGAAAACTTATGGGGTGTTAGCTTTCATAAGTCGAGGGATAGAATTTAAGAGATGCGATGTAATGATGCAGCTCTATAAAACTCTAGTTAGGCCACACTTGGGAGTACTGTGTCCAGTTCTGGTCGCCTCAGTATAGGAAGGATGTGGAAGCATTGGAAAGGGTACAGAGGAGATTTACCAGGATGCTGCCTGGTTTAGAGAGTATGGTTATGATCAGAGATTAAGGGAGCTAGGGCTTTACTCTTTGGAGAGAAGGAGGATGAGAGGAGACATGAAAGAGGTGCACAAGATATTAAGAGGAATAGACAGTGGACAGCCAGTGCCTCTTCCCCAGGGCACCACTGCTCAGTACAAGAGGACATGGCTTTAAGGTAAGGGGAGGGAAGTTCAAGGGGGATATTAGAAGAAGGTTTTTCACTCAGAGAGTGGTTGGTGCATGGAATGCACTGCCTGAGTCAGTAGTGGAGGCAGATACACTAGTGAAATTTAAGAGACTACTAGACAGGTATATGGAGGAATTTAAGGTGGGGGTGGTTATATGGGAGGCAGGGTTTGAGGGCTGGCACAACATTGTGGGCTGAAGGGCCTGTAATGTGCTGTACTATGTACATTCTATGTTCTATGTTAATATTTTTAAGCAAATCCTGTCCAAACTTTTGGATCTCCAAGTATCCGAACTAAAATCAGATGGTAGAAACACAACAGCAAGTCTCTTTTCCAACTGTGTTGAAGTGCCACTATCCCTGGAATCCCAGCCACCACACACCCAATACCTGATTCCCCACCAACTCCCAGATACCTTACAAAAGTTCCCACTGCCCAACTCCACCCATCTCGGATTCTCCGATCTCCCAGATCCCCCGTGCCTTGCTTCACCAAGTACCAGATGAACACCCCCCCCCCCCATGCCCAGATGCCCACAAAATTCCAGATTCCCTCCTACACATAGCTCTAATTTCTCAATTCCCACACACTGGCTCCACCAACCTCACAGATTCCTCACCCTCCCGTGCCAGTCTCCCCTCATTTGTCAGATTCCACCCCCATGCCTATGTCCCTACCCATCTGTCAGATTCCCCCATAACTCTCCCATCTGCCACAATCCCCCCCCCAACATCCAGTTACCCACCATCTCCCAGATTTCCATCCCCACAATGTCCAATTCCTTCAAACTCCCAAAATCCCTCCTACACATGGCTTCTCTAATCTTCCAAAATCCCCTCTAAACCCTGCAGCCTCAATCTCCCAAAATTAACCCCCTCCACTCTCTCAGATTCCCCACCCCCACCCAATATCTGGCTCCTCCCTTATCCCAGACTGCCCCACCCACATGCCCGGCACCCCCTTGTACCTAGTTGCACCCTGCGCTCCCAAATCTCCCAGTTTCCCTCCTCCCATGCCTGACTATTTCCAAACTCTTAGATTACCCATCCACGTCTGGCTCGCTCTACCCCCCACCACCATACTGGGCGCCTCATCTTCCGATTCGATACCCCCCCCCCCACAGAGCCCTTCAGCTCCCCCATCTCCCACCTCTTATGCCCTCAACTCTCAGTTTGTCCTGCCCCACTCCCCCATCTCCTCCCAGTTCCCAGATTCCACACTCCCCCAACCCCCAGCTGCCGGGTTCCCGAGCTCGGCCCGCACAACTTTCGCTCACCCGACCCTCACAGGTCCCGAACCGCTGCTGCACTGGGCCGTCGTCCACCTCTGTACTACCGAGATAGCGACGCTTCAACCGCTCGATATCGGAATCCATGCCCTTCCGACTCCCCGCCGCCGAGAGGCAGAAGCGTCTCCACAGCAACCGTTTGAATCTGGCCGCTCGGAAACAACTTCCGGTTGTCCGGGGTTAAAGGGCAGGGCAGATTGACCCGCTCCACAGCGTTAAATGTTCATCAACAGGCGCTTGATGGTTTTTCATTGTCAGAGTAAAGGCATTTGTACTAATTTCAGATGATAACTATGAATGACTACTTGTGACGATTCTCAACTTTTCCAAACGTGTTTTGAAAACTCGTCGGTTTTACTGAGACAAACCCAGTGGAAACTCCTCACTACAGCTGTCCCATGTAATCTTCAGCCTTTCCGTGTTTAATAAAGTACTTGCACATACATTTCTTAATTGAAATACCGCAGAACATTCTCCGTTTTGGTGAAAGGCCATTGATCTGAACGTTGGCTTATTTCTCTTACCATACGTGACAGTTTGAACACGTTTTTTTTATTTTATCTTGCATTTTAACCTCTGATGGGGGGGGGGGGTGGCTGGATTTGTAACTATTTTCATTACGGCCAAGTCAAGTTTATTATCATATGGTAGTGTTAATGGTTGTTTCTGGGATGGTGGCTAGTGACCAGTTGTATGCCACAGGGGTTGGTGTTGGGAGCCCTTGTTACTTATATAACTGAAGTACAAATGTACAGGCTTTGATCAGTAAATGTACAAATGACACAAAATTTGGAGATGCTGATAGTGAAGAAGTTTATCATAGATTACAGGGGGATCTTGATTGCATAGAGAAGTGAGCCTAGGAGTGGCAAATGGACTTCAATACAAATAAGCCTGAGCCAATAGGCTGGTCCTGGACTTATTTCCTCTTGTCATAATTAACTTAACATTATTTAATTATTTATGGTTTTATATTGCTATATTTCTACACTATTCTTGGTTGATGCAGCTGTAAGGAAACCCAATTTCCCTCGGGATCAATAAAGTATGCCTGTCTGTCTGTAAACTTGTACTATGAATAGCAAAGCACTGGGGAGTGTAAGGAAACAGAAGAACCAAGCAGAACAAGTGCAGAGCTGTAGAAAGCAGTGTCACAAGTCGATAGGGTGGTGAAAAAGGCATGTTGCATGCTGGCCCTTTATCAGTTAGAACGTTGATTATGTGAGTTGGGACATCATGTTGTATTTGTGTAAGTCATTGGTGAGGGCATATCTGGAGTACTGTGTATAGTTCTGATCACTCTTTTATAGGAAGATATACTTAAACTGGAAAGGAAGCAGAGAAGATTTGTAATTGTTCATTCTTTACTTCTTTTTTATGATTGCAAGATGCTGCTGGATACTAAGAAGAGCAAGTACTGCATGTGTACCCCATCAGCGAATTGCTCAACAGTAATGGACTTGTTGCGTACCATTGTGCTGAGATGGTGCATGGTACAAGTGATTGTCTTGGATGTTTTTCTTGTGATTGCAAGACCCTGTTGGACACCGGTAGTGTGGAATACTACGAGACCAGTGGTGGGGGTTGGTATTGCGTTGTTTCGGTTGTGCGGATAAGGCTCTCATGCCGCAATGTCATCTGTTGCAGCCGCCCAGTGGAGGAGATGCCAGAGGCCGCTGTGGGTGAGCCGCAATCTGTACTGGATTGAGGGGTGCTCCTTCCCATCAGCGCTGCCCTTCTGTAGTGCTAATCGGTGGAAGAACAAGCTGGACCAGGATAACTTACCTTTTATCTACAGGCCATGCTACTCAGGGACTTGGGCTATATTACTTTCTTTCTTTGTGACTATTTGTTTTTTTTGATGTCATAACCATATGTGCTATGTGCAGTGTGCTGTGTTTTAAACCTTGGCCCTGGAGGAATGCTGCTTCATTTAGCCATATTAATATATAAAACATAGAACAGCACAGCACAGTACAGGCCCTTCAGCCCACAATGTTGTGCTGACCCTTAAACCCTGCCTCCCATATATCCTCCCCCCACCTTAAATTCCTCCATATACCTGCCTAGTAGTCTCTTAAATTTCACTAGTGTATCTGCCTCTACCACTGACTCAAGCAGTGCATTCCTCTAATATCCTCCTTGAACATCCCACCCGTTACCTTGAAGCCATGTCCTCTTGTGATGCCCTGGGGAAGAGGGGCTGGCTGTCCACACTAACTATTCCTCTTAATATCTCGTATACCTCTATCATGTCTCCTTTTATCCTCCTTCTCTCCAAAGAGTAAAATACTGTATATTAAAAAAAGTGAGATCATGTCCAACGGTTCAATGTCCATTTAGGAATTGGATGGCAGAGGGGAAGAAGCTGTTCCTGAATTGCTGAATCCTGAAGCCTTCAGGTTTCTGTACCTCCTACCTGATGATTGGGTGAGAAAGGGGCATACCCTGGGTGCTGGAGGTCCTTAATAATAGACACTGCCTTTCTGAGACACCGCTCCCTGAAGATGTCCTGGGTGTTTTGTGGACTAGTACCCAAGATGGAGCTGACTAGATTTATAACCCTCTGCAGCATCTTTCGGTCCTGTGTAGTAGCACCCCCCCCCCACCCCACCCCCATACCAAACAGTAATGCAGGAATGACTTTCTCCTTTTAAAGACTGTGCCAACAATTGATTCTGCTAATGGCACCACCAAAGCAGCAGTGACAGCTTGGCACAGCAACATGGGAAATTTGAAATTGGGCTGGCGAAAATTAGGTCCAAACCAGCAGTAGAATCAGATTACTGGTTGCTGGATTCGAGGTGGTTGACTTGTATTAACAAGTGAGATTGGAGAAAAATTAATAGTTCATTAGAAGTAGACCTGGGAGAGCGGTCATTGGGGAAAATATGTTTTGAGTCAAGAGCCACTGGAATACAATCTAGCAGGTGCAGATAAGTCAAAAATAGCATTTCTAGTTATTTTGGATAGTATCACACCCAGGTATGTGACCTGAGCTGGGGCTTGGAGTGTAATTTGTAGAGTATTTATTATTTCAATAATATTTGAGTAATATTGTAAATATATTGTTTGATTAAGCATTCTTTGTGTACATAATTTATTGTGGGTTATATGTAAGAAGTAGAATTGGTAGACATCACATTTGTGCCTCACAAAAGCAAAAACTAAGTACACAAGTATTTGCTGCCCCTGTATGTTTCTTTCAATTGGTTTCTGGAATTACAAAACATAACTCAAGTTTTTAAAAAAAGGCAAAACATGGACGAAATTGCCAAGCAATGGGTATAGTCACAGGTTAATAAACAGTGAGTACCAGGTGATATTAATAACTTTTCATGAACAGAAATGACTGGCTACATCAGAACGACAGACATGCTTGATTGCACAACAGATAACTAGATGACGTACAAAACCTTGAAAAAGTAATCATCCCTCACAATTATCTTTATATTTTCATGTCTCATTTTTTAATATAAAATATATTGAAGTAGGATTTTGAGCCAATCTACAAAACATTATACATCTTGTCAAATCAAAAGAAAATTTCTAAAACCTATCAGTAGTTTACTAAAAGTTAAAAACCAAAATTGTGAGGCAGGAAAAATATTCATTCCTTTGTAATTATTATACTAACTTTACTCTGGTGTATTAATGTATATTACCTTACCAACCCACCCAATTTGTTAATGTAGAAAATTGGAAAAATCACAAATAAAAGTTCTCAAGTTAAATTGATCAAAATCCCTGGTTGTGAAACTCGTTTATGAGAACAAAGGGTTGGGGGCGGCTTACTACAAGATCTGTATACTGAGTGGATTGATCAGTATTTTAAAGCAAATGGATTAGCCAGTAAGAAACGAGTGCCAGTGTTGCTGAGTGTAATAGGTGGAAAAGCATAGCTTGCTTGGAAGTTTGACTGCTCCAACCAAACCAGCCAAAATGAGCTTTGTTGCTATCATGAACATAATGCAGGAACATTTAGAGTCAAAACCATTGTTGATTGCTGAACCCTTTGGGTTCCATAAATGGAATCAAAAGGAAGGGAAGTCTATTTCAGGTTATGTGGCTGAATTGAAGAAATTGTCCGAACTTTGTCAGTTCAGTGATAGGCTTAATGACACACTGAGACATTCTTTAGTTTGTGGAATCTTACCGAAAACATTCTGAAACTTCCTAACTGAAGCACAACTCTCATTTGGAAAAGCAGTTGAAATTGCTGTATCAATTGAAACAGCAGCCAGAGACACAAGTGAGTCACAGTCAGGAATGAAAGTAAACATGAACAAAATTGCAATGTCTAAACAGAATCCACTTGGACAAACAAATTGTGTAACTCTTGTGGCAGTGGATCACATATACCAGACCAATTCACATTTAAAGATGAAACTTGCAACAAAGAGCATGCCAGGCAGACAAAAATAAATGGATTGCACAGGGAAGAGAGAAGATAAAAAGTCAAGTTGCAGATTCAAAAAGAGCACAAACCTGCATGCTGTTGATGAAAAAACTGATAATGATGAGAGTGACACAGGACTGGACAGCCTTGAGACTTACAATTTGAAAACAACGAGAGACAAGCAATAAGCCATGCATCAGAAGTGATTCGCAAATTAATTAAAATAGAATTGGATACAGCTTGGCTGTTTCAGCCATTTAAAAGATACTGAACTGAAGCCTGCAGATTTTCAACTGAGAACCTATACTGAAGGAAGTATAACTCCTGTGGGAATGACATTTGTAACAGCAAAATGCAACAATCAACAAGCCACATCAGATTTGTAAGTGGTAAAAACAGGAGGCCCAGCATTATGGGACCATGATTGGCTGAGAAAGCCTGATTGGCGATCCATCCACCATATGCATGCCAAATCCCCTGGAATAATCAACTGCAAGTAAATTAGAAAGGTACATCTGATGGAGAGTGCTTGGTAAACACACTCTGTACATTCACTCACACACAAACACTGCCTTGTCATTCTGCTGTCATTGCAGTGCACAGTGCACTGCAATGTCTTCCCCGGTGTACTCTCATAATTGACACACTGTTTTGCCTTCACATTGTTGCATGCATTCACTGTTAGGCACCAAAAGTTTAGTTTGATTTCATTCTTTATTTGTACTAAACTGTAAGGGGCTGATTGTGTTCAGTGTTGTACTATTTTATGCTGTCTGCTCCCAGCAGTCAGTGGCCTCCACTGGGTCCTAAACCAAGCTCAGTTGGCTTAATGGTGCCTTTTCCCACCATATATGACGGAATTTCCATTTCTTCAGTAATGGGGATATGTACAGTAAATGTGTATATGTTGTTTGTATACTGTATTTAAGGTACATACTTCAGTTTATTTTGTGATATGGTTGTAAATACATTGTGTGATGTATCATGTCTAATTCATGTATAGTGTTGACATTGTTGGTAATTAAAGGTGATATATCCTATTGTCTAATAAAAGACTCCCATTGCTCAGTATGAGAAAGAGATTAGGGGCTGCCAGGAGTTAACACTGGACAAGAAAAATTTTGTAGCTATTATTATGTTTTCTTGTAGTTATCTTTTTGTAAATATTGGCATTTTCCTTTCCACCATTTTAACTAATTTTCACCAGATTTTGTAAATTTGATTTTTGACGTGCCTGATAAACCCCCTTGGACTAAGGTAAGAGACTCCAGCCCATTTATCGTTGTTTTTAACCTGGTGGCAGCGGTGGAACGGCCTGTCATAAAGGGAGGGAGAGTGGGATTGCGGTCCCAAGTGAGGAATCCCCCCCCCCGAAGTTAAAAATGAAGCAGATGCCTGAGAAACAATGGAGGTCCCAGAGAAGCAAGACGTTCAGCCCAGGGTCACATTCAGGCCAGAGGCAGAAGGGCCTTCAAATGCCACTACCTCTGACCCCTCACTAGAAAATCAGAGACTTCTTGTTTGCCCAATAGAGGAGAGATGATGGTTTTAGAAAGGAACTCCAGAGCCTGTGGAGGTCTCTTGAGGCCATCGCCCAGCCTGAGTTACCTGTCTTCCCATCTGACCATCCCTTCAGCTCCCCTGCTCTGCTGTGGAAAGGTCCCAACATGCCTTCTTATCAACAATGTGACAATATTGGGAAGTATCTCCTCAGGTTTGAAAGGATGGCTAGAGGAGGAGTGACCTGTCGGCAAGTGCCAATACTGATGGGTAAAGCTCTCGAAGCCTACACTGCAAAGGATGAAGAGACGTGAAGCGGGCACTGCCAGCTAAGTTTTATATCTCTGCAGAAACCTATCGCCAATCCTTCCATTCCAGTACTCAACCACAGGCAGGCAGGTATCTTCACCTGAAGGGTCTCTACTGCCAATGGTTTCAACCAGAGGAGAAGTTGTCGTGGTTACTTGAAATGACCAGGAGACGCAGACAATTCTTTGAGAAGTTTAAACCTTTATTTGCAAACAAAGGCTGAGGCAATCAATGAACTTGTCACCGAAAGCCCACTGAGCTCCAGTGTACAGCATTCTTTATAGTAATTTCTTATCTCAGTTACATTTCGGTTTTATCAGCATACCCAATCAATTTTTAGTTGCATATCATCTATACATTAACTAATCAATCGCTCTTGCCTAGCTCTTGGTGCGCCACCAGTATCTCTTTCCAGTTCACATCTTGGGCCTCATTCCTGGCCAAGGTTGTTTCTCAGTCAGCCTCCTTAACCTCCCTCACATTACATCTTCTGCTCGTACAATCCTGTCCGCCACCGTTATCTCTTAATAAACAAAAGCTGAGTATAATACATGGAGTACATTTCAGCTAATTAGTGCCGCTAGCTAAACAGGTGTTCTTTAACTGCCACAGTATGTAGCTAAGAGAATACAAGGTATCTAGTAAAACAATACATAGCAAAATGTGTCTAGTAAAATAATACATAGTAATATTCAGTACATAGGAGTGATTACATAGTGTAGTAAATAGCTAGTACATAGTGGTTATATTTCAGGTATATATAATGATTATGCCAGGTATATTTCTCAATGAAGTCCAAGGAGGAGATTAATGAGGCCATTGTTCTGGAGCAGCTGCTGAGGGTTCTTCCTCCAGACACCAGAACAAGGGGTCCGAGAGCATGAGCCAGTGAATGGACTCACTGTGGCCCGGCACCCTGCACTACCTCAATGTCTGCAAGGAGGCGCCATCATAGCGATCATCCCAAAGCAACAGAGACTCTCACCCTCCAAGGGGTGCTCAGGATAACTCTGTAGAATTGGGGAGTGAGATAAACGAGGGCAAAGAAGCTCTGGTAGTTCCTTCTAAGATTTTTATTTGCTATCAAATGTCAGCAGCCCTCTCTCTCTCCCTGTGTCCTCTCAAGCAACCCAATTTATCAGGTATGTGTTATGTACTAAGGGAGGGAGAATGTGGAGATGATGATAATGACTGTAATGATGGTGAGTATGGTATTGGAAAACAAGCAGAATGTAAGGAGAAAGAACCTATACTTATAATTGTCAAAGTTAATGAAAAACCCATCAAAACTCTTTTAGATTCTGCTAGCTCATTGTCACTAATTAAGAGAAAATTATGCCCCTGCCTTTGGTGTTGACTGCAGTCACTGAACTAGTCCAATGTGTCTATGGTGACTGAAAAAATGTCTGAGCCACTGGCGAAACTCACTTTTGAGCTGGATGACTGTAAGTATTTGATGAATGGGTGGGGTTGCTGGAGAAACTACCAGTTGACATGATTCTGGATCGAGATTTGCCTGTGTTACATGAGTTACTGAGGAAGGGGAAATAGCCAATCACACCCATCTGTTAATCCAGGAGTAGGTAGTACTGTTTCTCATTTTGTCATTACTCATGCTGAAACCAAAGCAATGGCTGGTTTACAACCTCTTCCTGACTTGGATGTGAGTCTGTACAAAGGAGGAACAGAAAGGTCTAGAAGGTCACACCAGCAACGGCACCTTGAGGAATATGCTGGTTCTCCTGCCTCTGGTGATACTTGTACAGATCATATACCCATTGATGATGATATTGAGGGGTCTTTTTAAGCGATGTACCACAGTACATTGTCACACTAAAAAGGTCAGATCCTCTTTGAAAGCTCTATATAAAAAAGTTTTAGCTGGGGGATAACCACACTGCATATTCAGGAGGTTCCATTTTCTGTACCCGGGTAAAAATATGAACAGTAGAATGTTGGTGCTGCCATGTATTTACAGGCCATTGATACTCCATCTGGCACACACAATACCATGGGCTGGACTCCTTGGGCTGCACAAAATTTACATAAGATTAGGGAGTCGATTTTTATGGCCCTCCATATAAACTGACATGCAAACATATTGCAACACACGTAGAGAGTGCCAAAAAAAGCAGAGTTCTCTGTAAATCTGACTGAGCACCCTGCAGTCCATGCCAATTATTAATACAAATCCAGGCACATTGCAATGGATATCATTGGCCCATTGGAGAAGAGCAGCTCAGGGTACCAGCACACAGTAGTGGTGTGTGAATATGCTCCCCGGTTTCCTGACGCATTTCCTCTTTGCTCTGTTACCACACCAAAGCTACTCAGTTCCCTTATCCAGCTCTTTTCTTGTGTAGGTATTCCTGAGAGATCCTTACCAACCAAGGAACAAACTTAACCTTACGACTGATGGCTTGTCCGCATCAGGAGCTGGGGATCATGGCCTTGAAAGCCATTCCATACCACCTGGAGACGGATGGCCTGGTTGAGAGGTTCAATCAAGCAAACACCATCTTGGGAATTTCCTCAAGTATCCACTGGGTTCTCATCCTTTGAACTTTTGCTTAGGTGCCTGATACAGGGACCCCTGGACTTGCTGATGCAGTGCTAGGCAGGACCAGACGGTGCTTCTGATGGGCAGGGAGTTGTCTATTACATCCTGTAATGAGGGACCATCTAGAACAGTACCAAGAGGAGGCCTGCCTTAACCTCCAGGATGCCCAGAAGCCATTGTATGGTCAGCAGTCCCACCAGCGAGAATTTGAACTGATGCAAAAGGCCCTGCTACTCCTACCATCATCCCTTAGTAACCTTACTAAGTGGCAAGGCCCATTTACAATAGTGAGAAAGCTGTGCCCAACGACTTATGAAGTCCTGCACCCAGAGAAGGGGCAAGAGCGTCAGACCTATTACATTAATCCCTTGAAGGCCTGGAAGGACAGAAGGGTTCCTGCCAACAGCACATCTCTCCTGGTCCTCCAGACTTCAGAAGAGGATGACTCAGAAGGAGTCATGGAGGCCTGGAAAGGGCCCGGATAGGTTGATCTCTCCCAGTGGAGCTGTTCCAGGGCTGACAAAGGTCCTAAAAACACTCCATCAGGATCAGACCTGACCATGGTTCAGTATGCCAACTCTGCTGCAGAGAGCCAGAGTGAATTATGGAGCCTTGAAGGGTGAGCTTCAGACCATACTGGAGCTGGGAGTCATCAAGCTTTCAAACAGTGAGTAGAGCAGTCCTACCATCCCCAAGAGGGATGGCGCCTAGAGGGTATGCATCAACTTCTGCAAGCTGAATGCCAGTTTATTTTTTGATGCTTATCCTATGCCCCGCTTTGATGACCTACTATAAAGAATTGGACAGGCAAACTACATTACTACAGGGGTTTGCAAAGGTAACTGGAAGTTCCCATGGATGGCCAATCAAAACCCCTCACTTCCTTTTGCACACCCCTGGATCTGTTTCGGTTCACCATGATGCTCTTTGGTCTTCATGGTGCCCCAGTAGTTGATGGACCAGGTGCTACAAGGCTGTGAGGACTGCAATGCGGCCTACTTAGATGACATAGTCATCTACAGCCAGATGTGATCAGAGCACCTGGACCATCGTGGTTTCCTTGAGGGAAAATCTTGACTAAGAAATCTGTTGGAATTCCTTGAAGAAATAACAAGCAGGATAGTTGTGTGCTTCGACTTTTGGAAGGTCTTTGACAAGGTGCCACACGAGGCTGCTTAACAAGTTGCAAGCCCGTGGTATTACAGGAAAGATTCTAGCATGGATAAAGCAGTGGCTGATTGGCAGGAGACAAAGATTTGGATTAAAGGGAGTCTTCTGGTTGGCTGTCGGTGACAAGTAGTGTTACACCGGAGTCTGTATTAGGTCTGCTTCTTTTTATGTTATATGTCAATGATTTGGATGATGGAATTGATGGCTTTGTTGCAAAGTTTGCAGACGATATGAAGGTAGATGGAGGGGCAGGTAGTCGTGAGGAAGTAGAGAGGCTGCAGAAGGACTTATCAGATTAGAAGAATGGACAAAGAGTTCAGAAAGTGGGTGGTCATGCACTTTGGTAGAAGAAATTAAAGGGTTGACTGTTTCTAAATGGAGAGAAAATACAAAAAAACTGAGGTACCAAGGGATTTGGGAGCCCTTGTGCAGGAATCCCTGAAGGTTAACTTCCAGGTTCAGTCTGTGGTAAGGAAGGCAAATGCAATGTTTTGGGCCCCTTGGAAAGGATGCGCTGAAACTGAAGAGAGTACAAAGGAGGTTCACGAAAATGATTCCAGGTTTGAACAGCTTGTCATATGAAGAGCATTTGATGGCTCTGGGCCTGCATTCACTGGAATTCAGAAGAATTAGGGGTGACCTAATTGAAACTTATTGAATGTTGAAAGGGCTTGTTGGAGTGGGTGGAGAAGATGTTTCCTATTGTGAGAGAGTCTAAGACTAGAGGATGCAGCCTCAGAATAGAGGGGCATGCTTTCAGAACAGAGATGAGGAGGAATTTGTTTAGGCAGAGAGTGGTGAATCTATGGATTTGTTGCCACCAGCAGCTATGGAGACTACGTCTTTATGTATATTAAGGCGGAGGTAGATTTTTGATTGGTCAGGGTATGAAGGGATACGGGTAGAAAGCAGAAGATTGGGGCTGAGAGGGAAAATGGATTAGCCATGGTGAAATGGCAGAGCAGTCTTGATGGGCCAATTGGTTAATTCTACTGCTATGACATGGTCTTATCTGCACGGCGTCCTGGGTCTCATTCATGCTGATGGTCTCACCCTCAATCTAGAAAAATGTGAGTGGTCAAGAAGGGAAACCAGACAGCCTGGCTACCAGCTAGGACATGGAGAGGTTCGAGCACAGGTGGACAAAGTGGAAGTGATCCACAACAGTCCTTGACCTCACACCAGGAAGGAAGTGAAGTCCTATCTGGGTCTGGTCGGGTGACATCACAAGTTCATTCCCCAATTAGGCAATCTGGCCGCACGGCTGACAGATCTTCCTAGGAATCTTGTAAGCAACGCAATGACATGGACAAGTGAGTGTAAAAAATGCTTTACAAGCCCTTAAAACCCATATATGTTCTTCACATGTGCTTCAGAGCCCAGGCTTTGACAAACAGTTCCTTCTCCCGGTGGAGGCCTCAGGAACAGGCATTGGAGCAGTGCTGGTACAAGGGGAACCTGGGGGTTAGTGGCCTGTTACTTACCTGATCCACAAACTTCTCCCAAAGATAACCAGATATTCCACCATTAAAAAGGAATGTTTGGCCTCCGATACTATTTCCTTGGCAGGGAGTTTGACCTTTACACAGACCACTTCTGCAGTCCTGTGGCATCCATTGGGTCCTAAACTGAGCTGATGCTCTCAGGCTGGATTTATGGTGCCTTTTCCTGCCATACATGGCAGAATATCCATTTTTTTAATAATAGGGATATGTAAATGAGTAAATGTTGTTTGTAGCCTGTATTTAAGGTAGATACTTCTGTTTATTTTATAATTTGATTGTAATTATACTATGGAATGTAACATATTCTAATTCATGTGTAGTTTTAAGTTAACATTGTTGGTAATTAAAGATGGTATATCCTAGTGTTTAATAAGAGGAGTTCATTGCTCTCAGTGAGAGAGGGAGATAGGGATATGCAGGAGTTTGTACTGGAGAAGAATTAATATGGAGCTATTAATAGGTTGGTTCAATGGGTACATTTAATGTCAGAGAAATGTATATAATATACATCGTGAAATTCTTTTTCTTCGTAAACATCCATGAAAACAGAGGAGTGCCCAAAGATTGAATGACAGTTAAATGTTAGAACACCAACGACCCCCCCAGCTCCCCCTTCCATGCACAAGCAGCAGCAAAGCAACAACCCCACCCAACCCACCAGCATAAAACATTGGCACCCCCCATTGAGCACTCAGGCATGCAGCTAAGCGTCAATAAAGACACAAACTTGTAGTACCCCAAAGACTACTTGTTCACCCAGTAATTCGACATACCACAGTCTCTCTCTCTCTAATAATAATAAGGGAAAAAGAGGTGTCGCAGTTTCACAGTGAGAGGGGAGACATAACAAAACAACTTGCTGATTTACCACGTTAAAAGTCTGACCGGCTCTGCACCCAGAGAGTCAGCCCCAGAAGGCACACAACCCCCAGCAGCTAACCTGCTGCTCCCGATGTTCTGTGTTCTCCCACGTTGCTTCGGTCAGGGCCAACGGCCCAGAAACAGCCCATCTCCAGAGTTATAAATATCCGGCACCCTGAAGGTGAGCTTGTTTTGCAGGCTGCGTCCTCAGGATATCGAAAAGCGGCCAGTCGTGAGGCCCTGAGAACAGGTCCCACTCCTGCAAAGACCCAGTCAGAGTGTGACTCCAGGTCAGGGTCTACAAAATTACCTTGAAAAGGAAAAAAAGAGATATCGAAGATAGAAATAGAGCTGTTTCTGAAGATGCAAGCAAAGGAGTCGCTGTTTAGCGCCATCCTCACTTCGCTCTGCCACTCTAATATTTGCTTGTAGATATCTTTTTCTTTCACCATTTTTCTCTAATTCTTGGTAGTTTGATCTTTTGACTCACCTAATAAATACCCTTGCACTAAAGTATTAAGTGACTTAACCCATGTTTATAACAGTACTAGATGATGTCACAGCAGTGTTCAAGGATGGCATTGGAAAACTCAAATATATTAAGGTAAAATTGTGTTAAGTGAAAATGCCACACCCAAGTTTTACAAATCCCGATCAGTTCCTTGTACCATCCATGATAAAGTAGCTAGTGAGATATACAGCGAAGAGAAAAAGATTGAGAGGCAAGTTGCAGTTTCTGTAAGAGCACTAATCTGCATGTTGTTGATGAAAAGTCTGATAATGATGAGAGTGGCACTGGACTGGATAGCTTTGAGATTTATAGTGTGAAAATGAACAATAGATGGCAATATGGCTTACAGCAAATTAATTAAAATGGACACCAGCTCGGCTGTTTCAGTTACTTAGACAAATCAGTCTGAATGCCATTTCAAAGATACTGAACTGAAGCTTGAACCTATACTGTAGAAAAGATAACTCTTGTGGGAATGATATTTGAAACAGTGAAATACAACAACTAACACGCTACATTGGGCTTGTATGTGGTAGAAACAGGAAGGCCATCCACCAAGACCAAAGTAGCCAGTGAGCTAGATCACGAGGAGGCTGAAGGAATTGTTTCCAAGGTTGAATAGAGAGCAACACCGGTGGTCCCCGTAGCCAAGAAGGACGGGCATGACAAGATCTGTGGTGATTTTAAGGCAACAATCAACCAAGTACTGAAAGTAGATCAATACCTTCTGCCCAGGATAGACGATATCTTTCTTCCTGGAAGAAAATACTTCAGCAAAGTGAACTTAGCTGAGGCCAACCTGCAGATGGAGCTGGAAGAAGCGTCCAAAGTGTTTCTCACCATAAACACGCAAAGGGCTTTATCGTTATTAGTGGAGTAGCGTCTGCAACTACACTCGGGCAGGTGCTGGAAGACTGCACAGTCATCCTGACATCATGTGAGGATGACAAGGAACATCTCCAAAATCTAAAAGTTCCAAGTAAGTATTTTTATTATCAAAGTACATACTGTGTATGCCACGAAATGCAATTGTGAGATTCATTTTCCTGTGGGTATACTCAGTAAATGATAGAATATAATAGGATCAATGAAAGATCAACCAGAGTGCCCAAGACAACAAACTGTGCAAATGCAAGTTTGAATAAATAGCAATAAATATTGAGAACATGAGACAACAAGATAAAGGGTCCTTAAAGTGAGATCAGTGGTTGTGGAAACATCTCAATGGATGGGAAAGTAAGTGCAGTTATCCCCTTTTGTTCAAGAGCCTGATGGTTGAGGGGTAGGATCTGTTCTTGAACCTAGTAGTGCAAAACACTGTTACAAAGATCAGAAGATTATGCAATCAGGGCATGATGCAACAAGTGTGAATTCTTCAAACCAAGCATCACTTACTATGGTCGCACCATTGATGCAAAATCCTATAAGTGTGCTGAGAAAATTCAAGCAATAGTGGATGACCCAAGGTCAAAGGATATTTGCAGTCATAGTTGTGGTCACTTTTAGGATTTGTCAACTGCCTACTGTGCTCCCTCTCTTGAACTTAATACTACCGATCGGGAAGAAATGGCAATGGAGATGTGAGGTGGCTTTCCAAAAGGTAAAGGAAATGGAATGATCCACATCATTCAGTATGCCAGTGCCTTGTAGTATAGATGCACTTATGTTACAAGTTACGAGTGATGGAAGTGAATGCCCTTTGCGTCATGTTCTCTTTCTGCTGCGGAGAAAAATTACGCACAGATTGACAGAGGTGCCTTGCGTTTAGTTTGGAGTGTAAATCATTTTAGCCAGTACTTGTATTGGAGAGTTTACCCTCATTACTGATCATCAACTTCTAGTGTCCATTTCCAATCCGCAGAAGGGAGTTTCACTAACAGCAGCAGCATGAATGCAGAGATGGGCTCTTGGAGGACACACAGTTACAAGATCGAATTCAAGAGGACAACTAATCATGGAAATTCTGATGGGTTGTCCCATTTACCCTTGGAAAATGAAGTACTTGAAACATTTATAAGACAGGACGCTCTTTTGAAGTATTTGCTCTAATGCAAATCAAAAGTCTCCCTATTACAGCAGATATTACAGCAAAGGGAAACCAGAATAGGCCCCACATTGTCTCAAGTCTACAAGACAACCCAAAATGGCTGGAATGTGCACTAGGAATTCCAGTGCCCTCATTTTTATCACTGCCAGAATGAACTTGCCCTTGACTGGGGGCAGGAGGGAGGGGTTACCTTATGTGTGGATTGAGAGTTCTTGTACCATCCAAGCTGAGAGATGAAGTGTTGGAGGAGCTACATCTAGTCATGGTCAAAATGAAACCATTGGCTTGAAGCTATGTCTTGTTGCCTGGGGTGGATCAGCAGATCGAGCAGCTTGCCATGCACTGTTAGGAATGCCAACACACCCAGAAGAGCATACTGCCAAGAGCAGTGCTTCTCCATCCATGGGAATGACCTCCATTGCCCTGGAAGAGTGATCTCTCTTGTCAGGAAAGATGTTATCCCACAAGTAAGAAATCTTCCATTGCAATTAACTCTTAGGCCTGAATAGGTCAATTAAAAATTGGCCATGCTCTGGATGTCTATGTAGTAGTTGTATTATGGAGTATACTGTGTATGTATATAAATGCCTACAGAGCAATATGTTACATATTTGAGTTGAGATGCATTCTATGTTGAGTTGAGTTCATTACTTTGCAGGGAGGAGTGTAGTATATTTAATATTTCAGTAATATTGTAAATACATTATTTGATTAAGCATTCTGTGTTTCATAATTTATGGGTTATATGTAAGAAGTCTGTGAATGGCATACATCAACATACCACCACGTCATATGTGAGCAGCTCAGTAAAGAAGAACTAAGTATACAAGTATTCCAGGCTCCTGTATTTTCCTTCCGATTAGTTTCTGGAATTACAAGAGAACACAAGCAGACTCAGGGGCTAGTGACTGATTGAGAAAGGAGGAGGAAGGCATTGGGAAAAGGCTGCTGTGCCTGAGTTTAAATGTACCCCTGTGTTTGTGTATCCACACACATGCGCTTGGGAGCAAGTGAGTGGGCACATGCTGGGTAGCATCGATGTATGTGTGCACCTTCTTGTGGGAGCTTAATTACCCATACAGCAGAGCCTGGTCTCCACTTGTTTTGGTTCTCCTTGCGCTGGTATTGCTTTCTGGAGCCTCTGTGGTAGCCCACTCACAGGAATCTTCCACTCCATGATATGAAGTCTGCGAATTCATGAACAATTCCAATATCGACAGACCAAAAAGATTGTAGAGAATCTTGGGAACTCAGGATCTTCAACTCAGAATCAAAGGGCAGGAAATAGCTTTTTTAATGAATAAGGGAATGTGTAGACCTTCACAAGGGACAAACTGAAAGTAGGAAATCAATTTTACAAAATGGCCTTCACCATCAAAAACAAACTAAACTAGTGGAATTAGTAACTGCCTCAGGGGTGTACAGAAGGCCTGTACAGATAGAATATAGAACAAATCCTGCTCTATATATCAGAGAATCTAGTGAGAATGAGGAACTAAAGGAATTAAGTATTAGTCAAAGGATATTACTAGAGAAGCTACTGAGTTTGAAAGCTGATAAATCCAAAGGATCTAGTTACTTGGAACTCAGCAGGGGCTTTAGAGAAAGTAGATTTTCTGGTTATTTTCTTCCCAAGTTGGAAAGACATTGAAATTCTCTGTTGTGGATTGTCAAGGTAGCAAATGTGACCCCACTGTTTAAGGATGAAAGAAGAGAGAAAATAGATCTACTGATTTATTAATTTGACTTCAGTGATATGGAATTGTTTGAATCTATAATGAAGAATGTAATACAACAGTATTTCAAAATAATAAAGGACCACTACAGAGGATTTATTCTTTGATTAGTAGAATAGATCATAGAGTAAAAGTGGATATAATGTATTTAGATTTTGGGAAAGAATGGATAAGACCAACTGATAGTCAGCAGGCTTTAGAGGAGCAAATTTGTAGAGAGATTGCAGATAGTTGCAGGAAACACATGGTTGTGATAGTACATGATTTTGACTTTCCACATACTGACTGGGAATCCCATACAGTAAAAAGGGTAGAGTTTGACAAATGTGTTCAGGAAAGTTTCCTTAATCAATATATAAAGGTCCCAACTAAGGAGAGTGCAATACGGGATCTCCTGTTTCAATCTAGGTATTATAATGCCATTAATTTCAAGATAATTATAGAGAAGGATAAATCTGCCTCTTGGGTTGAGTATCCAAATTTGAGAAAGACCAATTTTGATGGCATCAGAAAAGATCTGACAGGCATGGATTGGAGCAGGTTGTTTTCTTAAGAAATAAATCAGGAGGTCTACAATAAAATATGAAATTGCTTTAGCAGACAAGGTGAAGAAGAATTTCAACAGTTTGCACAGACATATTAAGAGCAAAAACATAGCAAGAGACAAAATTGCTCCCCTGGAAGATCAGATTGATCATCTATGCATGGAGCCAACGGAGATGGGAGAAAGCTTAATTGGAATTTTCTATCTGTATTTGCTTGGGAGACAGAGTCTATAGAAGTGAAGCAAAACGTGATCATGGACCATGTACGGATAACAGGAGGAAGTGCTTAATGTCTTGAGGCAAATTAATGTGGATAAATCCCCCGGACTTGACAAGATGTTTCCTTAGATCTTAAGGGAAGCCAGTGCAGAAATTACAGGGGCTCTAGCAGAGATATTTAAGATGTCCTTAGCCATGGGTGAGGTGCCGGAGGACTGCAGGATAGTTAATGTATTGTTGTTTAAGAATAGCTGTAAGTATAAGCCAGGAAATTAGAGGCCTGTGAGACTGACATCAGTAGTTGGTAGGTTATTGGAAGAGATTCTAAGTGGCTGGTTATATAAATATTTGGATAGACATGGACCAATTAGGGATAGTTAACAAGGCTTTGTGCATGGTAGGTCCTGTCTAACAAATCTTATAGTTTTTTTCAAGGAAATTACCTGGAATGTTGTGGCCATGTGGAAAGCAGTTGCCATACCATGCCTTTATGCATCCAGACTGAATGCTTTCAATGGTCCATTGGTGAAAATTGGTAAGAATTGATGCCAAATTTCTTTAGCCTCCCAAGGAAGTAGAAGCAGTGAACTTTCTTGGCCATGACGTCAATGTGGTTGGACCAGGGTAGGCTACTGGTAATGTTCACTTATGAACTTGAAGCTCAAACCAATGATGTGGACAAAAGCATGTGCATCACTCCCTTTCTAAAGTCAATAACCTGCTCTTTTGTTTTGTTGACAGTGAGGGAATGGTTTTTATCATGACACCATATCATTAAGTTCTCTATCTCCTTCCTGTACTCTGGCTCATTGTGATTCAAGATGTGGTCCAGTACAGTGGTATCATCTGCAAACTTGCAGATAGAGTTGGAGCAGAATCTGACCCTGAAGTGTACAGGTGGCAGAGTAGGGTGCTGAGGACACACCTTGTGGAGCACGTGTTTAGAATAATCACGATGGAGGTGTTGCTGGCCAACCTTACTGATTGCAGTCTGTTGGTCAGAAAGTAAGGGATCTAGTTGCAGAGGGAGGTATTAACTCCCAGGGTCCAGATTTTTGAGATGAGTTTGCTTGGAATAATGATATTGAGGATGGAACTGTAGTCAATAACTAATAGTCTGATGTAGACGTGACGAGTATAGGGCCAGGAAGATGGCGAGTGTCGGAAATCTGTTTCAATGGTAGGCAGATTGCAGTGCATCAAGTTTGTCCGCAAAGCTGGATCTGATGTATGCCATGACCAACCTCACAAAGCACTTCATCACGGTTGATGTAAGAACCACTGGACAGTGGGCAATAAAACATATTATCTTGTTTTTTCCAGGTACCAGGATGACAGCGGTGTTTCACAGAAAAGAACTACAGCCTGAAACAAGGAGATTAAATATGTCTGCAAATGCCCCTGCCAGCAGATCCACATGGGATCCAAGGACATGGTTAGGGACTTTTGCTGGGTCTGATGGTTTCTGCAGGTTCACTTTCTGGAATACTGATCTTACACTTGTGAATGTGACCGTAAATTTAGGTGCACTGGAGACAGTCATGGTGGGTAGTGACATACCTATTTCTTTCTGTTAAAAACATTAATGTGTTAAGTTAACACGAGTGAATCTGCAGATGCTGGAAATAAATAAAAACACAAAATGCTGGCAGAACTCAGAAGGCCAGACAGCATCTATGGGAGGAGGTAGTGACGACGTTTCGGGCCGAAACCCTTCATCAGGAGGATTCATCTGGAATTACCAGCAGTTCAAGTGACACTTCAATTACAGTTTAGAGTTAATTCAGTGAATAAGGGACTAGGATTCAGGTGAATTTCTGATTTGTATGGTTTTTGATAGAAGGGGAAACAGTGCATTTCCTATGTACTTTCAAGAAGTGTAATGTGGTATAATTATGAAATATTGTACCAAAGATTACTGTTTGGTTGGAAGTTACTGTTTTAACTAATTAATTGATAATTTTGTCTCCGTTCATTTGCTATAACTTTACTAAGAAATGTTCAGAGCATCCCAAGATTGTGAAAAATCTACAAATACGCGATGTGGATTGCACTTATATATAAAAAATTTGTGGACTCTACAAGTTTGGTAGGGCTTATCTGGCAGGGAGAGATCATAATCTTCCAAGGATTTAATAATTCTATCAAGATGCCAGGGGAGATTCTAATCTTATTCTTGCTTCAACCTGACATCGAATGGAATACCATTCATTTTTGTGTAGTGTACAGAAGCAGTAGCAGCCTGGGCCTTCTTCATGGAGATTAGAGATCTTTGTGATGAGATTTCCCTCATGTACTTTTGATTTAATTTTTTTTTAAAGATGATATAGGCTCAGGTATGTCACAATCCCTTGGGAAGAAAGTGAAATATTCTCTGCCAACTTTGCTGCAAGCAAACTCTCATTATCCACATGTGCTTGGCTGTAATGCGATCGTCTTCAGAAGGTAGGAGGGGGTAAATTTAGAAAGCGATATAGATATAGCACATGCATAAGTAAAAGAAACATTAAAGCCCAGCATGGCAACATCATCCACATAATCTTTTTGTTTTCCCCGTTGGCACAAGATGCAGGTGAGGTTTGTCCAGGTCAGTCCAGAGTATGCCAATCCATACTGGTTGGGGTCTGTAAGTGAGGAAATCAAGGATCCAGTTGCACAGGGAGGTGTTCTGGCCCAGGTCTTGGAGTTTAGTGATCAATTTCAAAGGATCACCATGCATTCAGCTGCCAAATGCTGTAACCTGCACCTGTGCAAGTCCCCATTGCACCTGACTATTCCTTTATCTCAATCTCTAAGGCTGATGTCAGAATGTAAAGCCTTGGCAAGGTGCCAGGCTCTAAGACGCATCTCCTATATGCCTTCTCAAGGTGATGAGGAGGCAAATAGGAGATATGTTAACTGGTTGGTTAGTGTCATAACAACAACCTTGTACTCAACATCAACCAAACCAAGGAACTGACAGTGGACTTTGGGAAGTGACAGTCGAACTATCAGTCCTCTTTGAAGAGCCCATGTGCTAGATATGGAAAGGGTCAGCAGCTTCAAGTTCCTTCATATTAATATCTTAAAGGATGCATCCTGGGCCAGTACATTGATGCAACCATGTGTGGTATCATCTCCACTTCCTTAAAAGTTTGAGTTGGCATGTCAAGGACACTGACAAAATTTCTACAGAGGTAGAGTGGAAAACATTGATTAGTCATATCACAGCCTGGCATGTTAACACCATTGTACAGGAAAGCAAGAGGCTTCAATGAGTGGTGAGCTGAGCCAATTGCATCATGAATTCAACTCTGCACACCATCAAAGGACATGTATAAGGTGATGCCTCAATAAGGTGACATCCATCATTAGGGACACCCTCCACTAGACTATGCCTTCTTGTTGCTCCCTTCAGACAAGAGGTTTAAGCCAAGATACAGATCAAGGTTTAACAGCTTCTTCCCCACTGCCATCAGGTTCTTGAACCAACCTGAAAAACTCAAATTTAACAAATTGAAACATTTTAACTTGCCTGATGGGAGCACAAAATTGACAAAGCTGCCTTTTTTCAGCCAGTCTGCATAATCAAATCTCTCTAGAATTTGCTTCAAAATTGTGCATGCATTACTCATGCTTGGCCATTTCAACTTCTAAATGGAGTTTTCTCAGGTGTCAGTTTTAAAGGACTCCACAAAGCAGGCACATCCTTCACTGTCACATTTTCAACCATTGAATCAGTGGGCATCTTAGAAATTTCCAGGTAGAGGCAATTTAAAAATACGTAGCAACTAAATCATAAGTGAGTTAAGTATGCCAATGCACATGGGGTCAGGGTGAGAGGGAATCAAGGGAAGTGCTGTAACCAAGACAACTAAATACTATTTTAAGATCACGGAAATTTATCTGGGAGACATTGCTGACTTGAGTTCTCTTATCCTGCTGTGAAGTTAAAAGTTTGCAGAGACATCAACAGTGGTATTTTTCCAGCAGGCATAAATTAACCCAAGTTACATACTGGAGGTAAAGTATATCTTTACCCTGGGTTCAAAGTTTTTTTTTATCTTTAAACACTTTTTACACATGGACACAAGTTTTATTTCACTCTGAACTAAATGCCAAGTTTCACCCTTCACACTTGCTTCCACTGAGAGGTTCCTCTCAGGTAATAGGTCTTCCACGCTTTTCTTATTGTTTAAGAGCAATGTAGCACTGAGAATAAACTGAGAAGTAAATAACCTAAGCAAAATAAGGACAAGAGGTAGTTTCCACATGCAAGTCTGTGCAGCAGCATTGTAAAATGTATTAATCACTTTCTAATGACAAAGCATTAAGTAAATAGATACCCAATTTGAAAGCATTTAGAAAGTGTAAAATTTAATGCAAGTTTGCAAACACCATTGCTTGAAATCTGCATGAATTTGAAAGTAAAAGAAATGCTAAAGTAGATACAGAATTACTCCTTTATTATAAATATGTATAAACTTATGGATTTTAACAATTAAATTTTCAAAATTACAGAGCCAATCACAAACATTAGCAAATACTAAAGAATCTGTTTAAAAAAAGTTTACATTTTACAATCATGTCAATCTATTTCAGTATTTGCAATGTTGATAGCAGAACTTAATTCTTCACCGACAGTAAATTACCATCAAAAAATTTAACTCCATTCTATGAGTGGAATTGATAAATCACCTGGTATTCTGCTGCAGTAATCTGAACACCACCAAAATATGATGCATAACCAAGGCAAAAATAAAAATCATCCAAGTCTACCTGTCAATTTCCACTTTTAGTGCTGGAATGCAATTACTACATTGCATCTCAACAATTCTCAAATGAAAAGCTTCCAAAGGTTGTAATTACAACAATTTTTTCTCCAAATCAATTGGCAGGGTTAAAATACCTCTCCTCTTGAGTTCAACAGGACTGTAAACGTCACAAAACCATGTTATGTGTACGTTTAAGATTGATTATACTGCTTGTTAATGTTTGTCAATTTTTTATTCTGAAACATGCAATATCCAACAAAAAATTGACATCCAAAGACCAGCAAAGTTTTGCACCAAGGCAATAACCAGTATTACACCATTCCAAACCCTTAATGTAAGATTTTAATAGTGTGCTTAGCCATGGGGCAGTTTAAGAAATTTGTCCACAATCAGTTATTGTAATGGTGTTTCTTGTGTGGCCATCTTTTGAACCAAATGTTTCAATTAGTTTTACAATATCCATGCCGCCTTTGACATAGCCAAAAACCACGTGTTTAAAATCTAAATGTGGGGCTTCTTTCAGCGTGATGAAAAACTGTGAATTATTGGTGTTGGGGCCTTTATTTGCCATAGACAATAAACCAGGGCAGGTGTGTCGCAAACTAAAGCTTTCATCTTCAAATTCATTGCCATAAATGGACTTTCCACCAGTTCCATTCGAGTGAATGATATCACCACCCTGAAACAAAATACAGTTCCATTAAGTAACATTGCAAAGCTACATATCATCCATATTTTAAACCTAATTCCCCTAAGATTAGTTATGTATGTTTCACTGTGAATTGCTGCACACTTGGCAATACAATAATTTTGAAGATACTGTTTCTGCTAATAACTCTCAGACCATCCCCTTGCAAAATTATTTACTTAAGCATGAACTCAAATTAAGCACCAGAAGGGTTGCTAAGAATTTATGCTGAAATAGGGGGAAATTCATGTCATCTTAGACTTAGATAATGGCTTTTCCAGTTTTAACTTTTTTGAAATCTATATGCATAACAACTTTGAGCACAACATCACAGTTAGTTACAATATTTAAATGAAAATACTAGTGGCACATCTGTATGCCAATGTTTACTTTCAAGAATTTATTTCAATACTGGTTGTTCCCTCAATTATGGAACACTGGTGCCAGTAAACATTTAGAGCAAGACAGAAGAAGAATTGTTTAAGAAAACAAAGATGTTGTTTATAATTAAAAGACATGGATAGTTATTTGGTAAATCAAATAGGGAATTAAGGTCAAATTTGGTTATATGTGGAACCTCCCGACCCAGAGGCAACTACAGTGGTGCTAGAAAGTTTGTGAACACTGTAGAATTTTCTCTATTTTTGCATAAATATGACCACAAATGTGATCAGATCTTCATGCAAGTCCTAAAACTAGATAAAGGGAAACTAATTAAATAAATAACAAACATTATACTTGTTCATTTATTTATTGAGAAAAATATCCAATATTACATGCATTTGTTGGAAAAAGTATGTGAACCTCTGGGGTAATGCCTTCTACAAAAGCTATTTGGAGTCAGGTGTTTCAGTCAATGAGATGAGATTGGATGTGTGGGTTGTAGAGGTGCCCTGCCCTTTCAAAAAGGACACAAAGTCAGGTTACTGACAGAGCCTGCTCTTCTCAAGAAAGATCTGTTTATGTGCAATATACCTTGATCAAATCAACTTTCAGAGGACCTTAGAAGATTTGTAGAGATGCATGAAGCTGGAAAAGGCTACAAAAGCATTTCTGAATTCTTGAGTGTTCATCAGTCCACAGGAGAGAAATTGTCCACAAATGGAGGAAACTCAGTATTGTTGCTACTCTCCCTTGGGAGTGGCCATCCACCAATGGCGAAGGAAGAGAACTAGAATCCAAGGGTAACAGCAAAAGGCCTGCAGAAATCTCTAGAGCTTGCTAAAGTCTCTGTTCATGTGTCCACTGTAAGAAAAAATTCACTGAACAAGAATGATGTTCATGGAAGGACACCACAGAGGGAACCAGTGCTCTCCAAAAAAAATTGCTTCACATCTCAGTCTGCGAAAGACCACCTGGATGTTCTACAACGCATCTGGGACAATGTTTCTGTGGACAGTTGAGTGAAAAGTTGAATTTTTTGGCAGAAATCCACATTACTATGTTTGGAGAAAAAAGGGCACTGCACACCAGCACCAAAACCTCATTCCATCTGTGTGGAAGAATGGTGGAAGGAGCGTCATGGCTTGGGGTTGCTTTGCTGCAATGCTGAGGGAACAGTGAATTCAAAATAGTATCAAGACATCTTCCAGGAGAATGTCAGGGTAGCAGTCTATCACCTGAAGCTTAATAGAAGTTGGATAATGCAAAAGACAATGATCCAAAATGCAAGAGTAAATCAACAACAGAATGGCTTAAAAAGAAGAAAATTTGTTTTGGAATGGCCAAATCAAAGTCCTGACCTTAATTCTATAGAAATGTTATGGAAGGAACTGAAGCAAGCAGGTCATGCAAGGAAGCCCACCAACATCCCAGAGATGAAGCAGTTTTATAAGGAGGAGTCTTAAAATTTCTCCAAGCCTATGTGCAGGACTGATCAACAGTTGCTGGTATTTCAACCATTTGGTTGAAATTATTGCTGTACAAGGGGGTCAATACCACTTACTGAAAGCAAAGGTTCACATACTTTTTCCAACAAATACATGTAATATTGGATCATTTTTCTCATTAAATAAATGAAGTATAATGTTTGTGTTATTCATTTAATTGGGTTCTCTTCATCTAATTTTAGGACTTGCATGATGATCTAATCACTTTTTAGGTCATATTTATGCAGAATAGAGAAAATTCACAAACTTTCTAGCACCACTGTATCTTAAATGTCTTCAAAAGAAAATCAGTTGAGTACATGTTGCTCAACATTTTAGAGCAACAAAGTAAAGGCAGAAAACTTGTGTGGAATATGAACACCATAATCAATAACTAGGCTATTTCTATGTTTCATGCAATTCTTGATACTGAAATTTAGCAGGAAAGGACAGTTTAGAATCCATTAAGCTATGGCTAGGTAGGCTGTATCAGAGAAATTGCAGGATAAAAATCTATCTCCCCAGTCATATATTTTATTTACTATGACAAGGATGGTAAATGAATTTTAATAAATACCTGGCAAACAAATCCTGGAATGACCCTGTGGAATAGTGAATTTTTAAACCCAAAACCTTTCTCCCCAGTGCAAAGGGCTCTGAAATTTTCAGCTGTCCGTGGAACCTTATTTGCTAGCAGCTCCATAATAATTCGTCCCAAGATCTTCTCATCAACTGATACATCAAAATAAACAATAGGATTATTGCTATCTGATTGGGATACAACTTGCGATTCTTCAGATTTTTGGAGCTGTGAAAGTGCTTTTTGACATTCTTCAAATTTTGTCTTGTAAACTGCAGCCAACTCTGGAGTTTTGAATCTGACAGCAAATTGTTCTATTTTTGCTTCGCCATCTGAAAAATTATATCACATATTACTTTCCTACTAAATAGGAAGAGACAATTTATCTTAACATAATAATGACCCAAGTAATTTAAAAGTCCATTTACTCTCAGTTTTGAAGAATATAGACTATAGAGAATTCTAAAATGTGTTACTGGAATATCCATAATCATATCTAAAACATTTTTAAATTATTTGTAATTTAAGTAATGAAGGACAAATGCTTACCAGTGTAATCTGCTGCAGTCCAAACATATGCATTACTTGATGTATTCAGTAATTTGAGTTCCATTTCATCAGTAATAACATGATTTGCACAGACCTTCAGAACCTGTTCTCTCCTCATAAGAATACGGTAGCAGTGCTTTTGAGAGTGGTACAGAATTTTTAGATCTCCAACACCTCGCTCTTTCCACTGAGAAAGATCTCTGTCCCATCGATACAGTTTGCATCTTTCTTTAAATATAATTTCTTCATCCTCTTCACCAGATTTTGTTTCAACCTAATATCACAAAATAACTGTTAACTCTTCAGACTTTCACCATAAAAAATTTCACTGAAAATTTATAAAGACCTTATCAAGGGGACAATATTGGCCAATAATTGTGTTACAATGTTAACTACAGACCCTAATTCTAACAATTAATTAGACAAGGATGCATTAAAATTTCTAGCATAAAAACAGTTCACTTTAATATTTAATTTGCAATTAGATGACTCAGGTGATAAATGAATTGAACATTAGCTGTACAGGCAGTCCCTGGGTTATGTACGAGTTCCGTTCCTGAGTCCGTCTTTCAGTTGGATTTGTACGGAAGTTGGAACAAGTACATCCGGAATTATTTAGCGTCAGTTAGTCAAACGTTTGTCTCAGTATATAGTATATATTTTACCTTTCTATGCAAACAAAACACTTAAGAAACGTATGTATTCCAATAATTAAAGCACTGCGTCGCTTAGTAATAATTGTAGCTTTCATCGGGGCGGCGCCTTTCACATGCTCCATTATTCTCACTTTATCTGTTATCCCTTAAAATTGACCCGATTGTTGACCAACTGTAGCCTAACACTTTTCCAATGACTGATGGCGTTTCACCTCTTTCCAAATGCTTTATTATTTCCACTTTATTTTCAATCACGATCGCTTCCCGTCAATGGAACAGAAACACTGCGGGCAACGGCTCCCGAGGTCCGCGGGGTCCTAAGGACTACCGCATTGAGACAGGCTAAATGGGACAAGTGGGGGCTGTGCTGGGTTTGGGTATTTAATCATCCACAATATTCCGCGTGGGAATTTAAACTGGAGGTGGCAGTGTTTTTTTTAAAAAACGAGGTCGAGTTGTGAGCTCGACATCAACCCGCCACGGGAATGGTCTATCAGTGGATCGAACTTGGGAAACTCCGTTCTCCAGCCTGGCGTTGATCTCACTCCACCACCAGCTGACTGGAACGGGGGGTGGGGGGGGGGGGGGCAGGGTCAGGTTGAAACTTATTAAGAAAAATTTAAGCCAAATACAAAGTTAAACACTCAACACAGTGTCAACGGCAACGACTTAAAATGGCAGACGGCGTTCTCCTTCCTTGGTTCGTAAGTACAAGTTGTCCGTAAGTCAGACATTCGTAACTTGGGGACTACCTGTATTGACAGGAAAATCTAAGGTTAAATGACTAATTGAATGCGTTTAGGATTTGGAACCCTACAGCTGGTATATGCCTATCCTTGATGGCTTAATTTATATAAATGAGAAGGGACATAACTAAAAAGTAGAATGGTGGTGAATCAGTGGACCAGAACCCACTGATACTTGGAATTGTCACTGTTTAGCTGCTTAACAAACAAAAGGTGACATGCCTATGGCGCATAAGAAGCCACTGTACTGACATGAAGGCTGCCATAACTCATCCATGGATGGCCTGACCACTGCTGTCATTAATTTCATTTCAGATTGTTCAGGTTTCAGCTGTTTTTTTCTCACCCCCAGGTGTTGCCAATCCAGCAGATAATGAGGACTCAGGATAACTTAAAAGCATCACCTTTAATAGCTTTCGCAAAGTGTTCCTCAATAGCAGAAACATTTTGAAACTACTAAATTTTTTTTTAAATAAACTTCTACAGTGGATGAAGTTGGGGGTTGGAGTTTTGCTGGCTGTCAAAGCACCTGAGGAAGTTTCAAGGGTTGCTTTCTTTAATGTACCATTGCAAGTCCTGCTGCTATGAACACAAGACTGAAGAAAAAACTCCAACAGAGCAGTATTGGGAATTCAGATAACATGTAGATGCAAAGGCAAGCTAAGATTTTTACAACGTGTTTGTTAAGCCATATTTTGGAAAAAGTAACAATGTTGATGGGGGTCTGTAAAGAGTACATGATTTATACAAAATAAAAGAATACCTTTTCACAAGCTAAGTGGAAACAACTGATTAACAGAAATGATTTAATGAAGAGGCAAAATGGCATCAGAATGGAACAATATTAATGAAATTAGCAGGTTCTCAGTTTAAAAGAAAATCAAGATTTGACCTTCTAAAATACAGTATCCCATGGTCAATTTAATCTCCTTTAAAGGGAACTAGTGATTTTAGATTTGTATAAAGTTTTAATAAGAGACCATTTATCATTTCCATCACCAAAGTTTAAGACAGTTCAACATTTTGGTAACAAACTGGAAAGATAGTTTCAACAGTTTTCAAAATAACCTGTCACAGCTTACAAATTAATTATTTTAGTAGCTTTGAGGTGTCCTCTAGTATCAAGACACCCTCCTGAACTTTGTTCATCCTTTAGAAAGGAGTGGTTCCATTAGACAGACGTAGCATGGATTCAGAAAGGGCAGGTCCTGTTTGACAAACTTACTGGAGTTCTTTGAGGACATAATGAGTGCAGTGGATAGAAGGGAACAGGAGGATGTCATATACTTGGATTTCCAAAAGGCATCCGATAAGGTGTGGCACAAGAGGCTTAGAAATAATTCGTTAACCGATTGGAAGGCAGAGATTTGGTATAAATGGGTGTTTCTCCAGTTGGCAGTCAGTGGTGAGTGGGGTGCAGCACGGTTCAGTGCTGCTGTTTACCATTTACATTGATGATCTGGAAGAGGGGATTCAGTGTAGCGTAGCAAAATTAGCTGATGACACTAAACTGAGTGGAAAAGCAAATTGTACAGAGGATGTGGAGAGTCTGCACAGGGATATAGATAGGTTAAGTGAGTGGGCCAAGGTCCAGAAGATGGAATACAACGTTGGTAAATGCGAGATCATCCACTTTGGAAGAAATAATAGAAGAGCAGATTATTATTTAAATGGTGAAAGATTGCAACATGCTGTTGTGCAGAGGGACTTGCGAGTGCTTGTGCATGAATCGCAAAAAGTTGGCTTCCAGGTACACAGATTAAGGCGGCAATTTTAGTCTTCATCGGTAGAGGGATTGAATTCAAGAGCAGGGAGGTCACCTATACAGGGTACTGGTGAGGCTGCACCTGGAGTACTGTGTGCAGTTCTGGTCTCCATACTTGAGGAAAGAAACTGGCTTTGCAGGCAGTGCAGAGGAGGTTCACCAGGTTGATTCCAGAGATGAAGGGGTTAATCTATGAGGAGAGATTGAGTCCCCAGGAACCATACTCTCTGAAATTCAGAAGAGTGAGAGGGGATCTTATAGGAACATACAAAATTTTGAAAGGGATAGATAAGATAGTAGGGAAGTTTTTTTCCATTGGTAGGTGAGACTAGGACTAGGGGACATTGCCTCAAGATTCAGGGGAGAAGATTTAGGATGGAGATGAGGAGAAACTGTTTTTCCCAGAGAGTGGTGAATCTGTGGAATTCTCTGCCCAAGGAAGAAGTTGAGGCTTCTTCACTAAATATATTTATGATACAGTTAGATAGATTTTTACATAGTAGGGGAATTAAGGGTTATGGGGAAAAGGCAGGTGGATGGAGCTGAGTTTACTGACAGATCAGCCATGATCTTATTGAATGGTGGGGCAGGCTCGATGGGCCAGATGGCCTACTCCTGCTCTTACCTCTTATGTTTTTATGTTGTTTAGATTTTTGATAGAATGACACAGATGACCCTTGCTATGGGTGGAGTTTACTGTGCTGGAAAACTAAAGTTTTTCAGCAATATTATGCTAAAAATACCATGTTATCTGTGAATGCAGCAAGAAACACCAGTTGATAAAAGAGATTGCATTTAGACACCCCTCCCTGCACGAATTCTGAGAGTGTCAATTTTATTCTGTTCTTCAGATGTGAGTAGAGATTTATGAATTCTGCATTGGTGAATTTCTGTTAACAAAGTAGTCACCTGCATCCAAAAGTGTCGAGTGCATGACAAACTAAATCTACAGGTACATTTTCCCTCATTATTGCCATAACATACACAACTTAGAGGTGCTACTCATCCACTAGATGGGGTAAGATCATTTGTGTTCATTGTCCCTTTGATCATTTTGATTCACAGTGATAAATTATGCCAGCACTACTGCTACTTCCCACCTCATCTTCATCATTGTTTTGTAAATAATGATCTTGTGTAAATTTAGTAAACTGAATGATTTCAACAATGTTTACGGAATGACAAAGACTACTTAATCTTGCGTTAAAGGATAGTACTATATAGTCAGAGTCATAAGGCACAGAAACAGGACATTTGGCCCAACTGGTCTAAGTTAACCAAGATCACTATCTGAACTAGTCCCAACTGCCTCTAAACTATTCCTATCCAAATACATTTTAAATATTAACCCACCCCCATCAAACATTTCCTCAGGGAGCACATTACATGAGACCACTTCCTGGGTAAAATAGTTGCTCCTCAAGTTCCTATTAAATCTCTCTCCTTTCACCTTAAACTTTTGCTTTCTAGTTCTTATCGCCATCCCTAGGAAAAACAACTGAATCCATTCAGCCTATCTATACTCATTATTTTATACATCTCTTTTAAGATCATGTGTCATTTTCCTATGCCCCTATGAAAATAAAATCCAAGATTAATCAATGCATCTTCAGAACTCAGCTCCTCAAGTCCTAGCAACATCAAATCTCCTCTGCACTCTTTTCAGCTTAATATCACCTTCACTATTGCAGTGACCAAACTAGTGTAAATTACTGTGATTCAGTATTATAGGCAACCTTAATATCTTAGTATTTTCCCTTCTGATCAGTTTTCCCAAGCTTATTGGAAAAGAATAAACATGGGGCACCAGGGAGGTAAACCCCAGTTGATAAACACTGTTTTGGGTGTCTGTTTACACTTTGTTTCAAAAACATACTGTATACAACACCCATGAAGCATTTAGCCATCTTGCTTCAGCACTACTTGGTGAAATTTACAACACACTGAAATTCTGTACACAAACTACCTCAGTGCAGCCAGCTTAAATCTGGGCTGATGGGGTCCAATATCTGGCAGGCTAGTGAATTTAAACTAGTCTGGCAGGAAAGTTGGATCCTAAGCAGCAGGGAAGCAAATGAGAGGCTGGAAAGTGATACAAGTGTCAGTGACAATTTGAATTAGAATAACAGGCAGGGAAATAGCAGGGAGCGAGGAAAGCCAATTGGATTAAATTGCATTTAGTTTAATATAAAAGGTACAACAAGGAAGGCAGATGAACTCAGTATGAATAGCTGTGTGGGGCTGATACATTACAGCCATTACAAAAAACATGAATAAAGGAGGGAAGGACTGGCAGCTTCACAAAGCAACATACACAGAATGTTGGAGGAACTCAGCAGGCTAGGCAGCATCCATGGAAAAGAGTAAACAGTCAATGTTTCAGGCCGAGATGCTTCAAGAAGGAGGGAATTGCTTTTTTTTTTAAAAGGAAATGTTACAGCTCAATTTATGAGCTTTACTGAAAGATTATTATTGAATTATTGAAAGAAATTAGTGATGGTTTATAAGTAAGGGGATGATCACATTGTTGGGCTTTGACTATAAGCCCCCAAATAGTCAATGGGAATTAGAAGGCAACCCAGATGACAAGGGAAGTTGAGACCCAGAAGCACACGGGATACAGAGAAGTACTCAAAAGAAGAAAACAATGAAGGCAAAGGAAGATTGCTTTGTCAGAGATTATGTAAATTCCGGAGATTTTTTCAGTATATTAAGGCAAAAGAGTAAGCAATAATACAGCCTTTCAAAGACCAAAAGGGTCTGGTGATACAGGACAAGATTGGACAAAGTCAGCATGGTTTCAAGGGAAAATCTTGGTTGATGAACCAGTTGGAATTCTTTGAGATTACAACTTGGATAGCAAAAAAGGATGCAGTGTATGTTGTATATCTGGACTTTCAGGAAAGCTTTTGACAAGGGGCCACACATGAGGCTGCTTACCAAGTTAAGAGCCCATGATATTACAAGAAAGTTACTTGGCATGGTTAGAGCATTGGCTGATTGGAAGGAGTCAGCGAGTGAGAATAAAAGGATCCTTTTCTGGTTGGCTACCAGTGATTAGCGGTGTTCCGCAGGGGTTGGTGTTGGGCCCGCTTCATCAATGATTTAGATGGAGTAGATGGCTTTGTTGCTGAGTTTGCAGATGTTATGAAGATTAGTGGAGGGGCAGGTAGTGTTGAGGAAACAGGTAGGCTGCAGGACTTAGATTAGGAGAATGGGCAAGAGTGTGACAAATGAAATACAACGTAGGACAATGCATGGTCGTGCTCTTTGGTAATAGAAATAAATATGCAGCCGATTTTCAAAACGGGAAGAAAATCCAAAAAACTGAGATGCAAAGGGACTTGAGAGTCCTTGTGCAAAACACCCTAAAGGTCAACTTGCTGGTGGTGAGGAAGGCAAATGCAATGTTAGCATTCATTTCAAGAGGTCTAGAATACAAGAGCAGGGATGTGATGCAGAGGCACTGGTGAGGCCTCACCTCGAGTATTGGGCTCATCTAAGAAAAGATTTGCTCACATTGGAGGGTTCAGAGAAGGTTCACAAGGATGATTCTGGGAATGAAAGGGCTATCATACAAGGAGCATTTGATAGCTCTGGGTCTGTACTCACTGGAATTTAGAAAGATGAGGAAGGATTTCATTGAAACCCTTTGAATGTTAAAAGGCCTCGGCAGTAGATGTGGAGAGGATGTGGTGGGGGAGTCGAGGAAAAGAGGGCACAGCCTTAGAATAGAGGGGCGTCCATTTAAAACTGATGCAGAGTCATTTCTTTTAGTCATAGCATGGTGAATTTGTGGAGTTTATTACCACAACCAGCCGTGGAGGCCAGGTCACTGGGTTTATTTAAGGCAGAGCATGATAGGTTCTTGATTGGACACAGCAATAAAGGCTATGGGGAGAAGGCTGAGGAGGGGACAAAAGGATCAGCCATGATTAAATGGCCCAATTCTGCTCCTGTATCTAATGGTCTTAATAAGACAGCAATTTTGTACAGATCTATAAGAACTTCAACACATATTTGACAGGTTCCTTCATGGTACGCTAGTATGGAAGGTTAGATTGCATGCGATCAGGAGATAAATTCATAAGTAGCTCAGTGGAAGGAAGCAGAGAAAGGTGGCTGAGGGCTGCTTCTCAGACTGGAGGTACAGTGGCATGCAAAAGTTTGGGCACCCTGGTCAAAATTTCTGTTACTGTGAATAGTTAAGTGAGTAGAAGATGAACTGATCTCCAAAAGTCATAACGTTAAAGATGGAACATTCTTCTCAACATTTTTTGTTTTATACAGTTTTAGAGTGGAAAAAAAGGAAAGGAAGTTTGGGCACCCCAAGAGATTTGAGCTCTCAGATAACTTTTACCAAGGTCTCAGATCTTAATTAGCTTGTTAGTGTTATGGCTTGTTCACAGCCATCATTAGGAAAGGCCAGATGATGCAAATTTCAAAGCTTTATAAATACCTTGGCTCCTCAAACCTTGTCCCAACAATCAGCAGCCATGGGCTCCTCTAATCAGCTGCCTAGCACTCTGAAAATTAAAATAAATGATGCCCACAATGCAGAAGGCTATAAGAATATAGCAAAGCATTTTCAGGTAGCCGTTTCCTCAGTTCATAATGTAATTAAGAAATGGCAGTTTACAGGAAAGGTGGAAGTCAAGTTGGGGTCTGGAAGACCAAGAAAACTTTCTGAGAGAACTGCCCGTAGGATTGTTAGAAAGGCAAATCAAAACCCCTGTTTGACTGCAAAAGAACTTCAGGAAGATTTAGCAGACTCTGGGAGTGGTGGTGCACTGTTCTACTGTGCAGCGACATCTGCACAAATATGACCTTCATGGAAGAGTCATCAGAAGAAAACCTTTCCTGTGTCCTCACCACAAAATTTGGAGTCAGAAGTTTGCAAAGGAACATCTAAACAAGCCTGATGCATTTTGGGAATAAGTCCTGTGGACTGATGAAATTAAAATAGAACCTTTTGGCTGCAATGAGCAAAGGTATGTTTGGAGAAAAAAGGGTGAAAATTTTCATGAAAAGAACACCTCTCCAACTGTAAAGGACGGGGTGGATAGATCATGCTTTGGGCTTGTGTTGCAGCCAGTGGCATGGGGAACATTTCACTGGTAGAGGGAAGAATGAATTCAATTAAATACAAGCAAATTCTGGAAGCAAACATCACACTGTCTGAAAAAAAAGCTGACGATGAAAAGAGGATGGCTTCTACAACAGGATAATGATCCTAAACACACCTCAAAATCCACAATGGACTATCTCAAGAGGCGCAAGCTGAAGGTTTTGCCATGGCCCTCACAGTCCCCCAATCTAAAATCTGTGGAGAGACCTCAAAAGAGCAGTGCATGCAAGACAGCCCAAGAATTTCACAGAACTACAAGCCTTCTGCAAGGAAGAAGGGGGGAAAATCCCCCAAACAAGAACTGAACGACTCTTAGCTGGCTACAGAAAGCGTTTACAAGCTGTGAACTTGAGTGTTAGTAAGTACTGACCATGCAGGGTGCCCAAACTGTTGCTTCGGGCCCTTTTCTTAATTGTTATTTTGAAACTGTAAAAGATGGAAATAAAAAAGTAATCTTGCTTAAAATATTAAAGAAATGTGTCATCTTTAACTTTATGTCTTTTGGAAATCAGGTCACCTTTTACTCACTTAGATATTCACAGTAACAGAAATGTTGACAAGGGGTGCCCAAACTTTTGCATGCCACTGTTGTTTGTAATTTATATACATGATTTGGATGTGAATGTACAAGGTATAGTGAGTAAGTTTACAGATACCAAAATAAGCGTTGATAATCTAGGCTATGAAAAGTTACAGAAGGATCTTGATAAACGGGCTAAGGATTGGCAAGTGGTTTTTAATCTGTTTAGATAGGACCCAGGGAAACCTGCAGAAGGCAGAAGATGGGAGCAGATGGAGCACATTCTGCATAGAGGTCTGTGTCTAGTGGTGTTCTGCAGGGATTTGTTCCTCTGGGATCCCTGCTGTGATTTTTATAAACAACTTGGTTGAGGAAGTGAAACGGTAAGTTAGTACATTTGCAGATGACATGAAGTTTGGTGATGCTGTGGATGGAATGTTGTCAAAGGGACGTGGCTGGGATGCAGAACTGGGCTGAATAGACTGAGTTCAATCCAAAAAAGTATAAATTGGTAGTCTGGAAGGTTGAACTTGAAGGAAGAATACAAGGTTAATGGCAGGATTCTCAGTGGTGTGGAGACACACAACATTCATAGATCCCTCAGCTGCTCCACAAGTTGAGTGGTTAAGGAGGTGCATAGTATATTAGGATTCATAAATCAAAGAATCGAGTTCAAAAGCCATGATATAGTGTTGCAGTTCTGCAAAACTCTGGTTAGACTACACTAGGAATATTGTCACTTTTACCAATCACCTTTCCAGCTCTTAGCTTCATCCCACCCCCTCCTATCATTTTGCATTTCCCCCTCCCCCCACTACTTTCAAATCTCTTACTATCTTTCCTTTCGGTTAGTCCTGACAAAGGGTCTCGGCCCGAAACGTCGACAGCGCTTCTCCCTATAGATGCTACCTAGCCTGCTGTGTTCCACCAGCATTTTGTGTGTGTTGTTGTTTGAATTTCCAGCATCTGCAGATTTCCTCGTGTTTGCTCTAGGAATATTGTGTTCAGTTCCAGTTCCCTCATTATAGGAAATGTGGAAATTTTAGAGAAGGTGCAGAGATTTATCAGGATGCTACCAGGATTAGAGAGCATGTTTTATGAGGAAAGGTTGAGCAAGTCAGGGCTTTTCTCTTTGTAGTGGAAGAGGATGAGAGGTGACTTGATAATGATGCACAGATAGAGTGGGCAGCTACTGCCTTTTTCCCCAGGGTGGAGATGGATAATACAAAAGAATAATTTTATGATGATTGGAGGAATGCTTGGGGGGGGGGGGGGAGAAGGAGGGTATCAAAGGTAGTTAATCTTTTAGACCAAGTAGTGGGTGTGGGGAATCTGGCACCAGGAGTGGTGGTAGAGGCAGGTACATAAGGGACATTTGAGAAACTCTTAGATTGGCACATGGATGAAAGAAAATTTGAGGGCTACATCTGAGGGAAGTCTAAATTGATCTTGAAGTAAATTAAAAGTTGGCACAACGTTGTGGGATGAAGGGCCAGTACTGTTCTAAATGTGAGATATTGCATTTTGGGAGATAAAGCAGGGTACAGCTCTGGGAAGTGTTATGGAGGGCAGGTGCAGAGTTTGCTGAAAACAGCATTGCAGGTAAATAGTGTGATGAAGGATTTTGTCCTGCTGATTTTCAGTGAGGGCGACAAATCTAAGGATTGGAATTATTCTGCAGTTATAGCAATGTTGGGTGAGGCTGTGGAGTATTGTGTACAGTTTTGGACCCCCTCTTATATAAAAGATGTTTTTAAATGAGAAAAGAGTGCAGAAAAGATTTACCAGGACTGTCGCCTGGATTGGGGTCAGAGTTACAAGGTTGCATAGACTAGAACTTTATCCCTGGAATATAGGAGTGACTTAATAGTGGTATACATGATCATGAAGGACACAGGTGGGGTGAAAACAGTCTTTTTTTCCCGGGGGGAGGTGGCACTAAAAACAGGAATGCATTGGTTTAAGATCAGACGTGAGAAATTTAAAAGGGACAGCAGGAACAGCTTCTTCACACAAAAGGGTGGTACCCACTTGGAATGAGCTGCCGGAACTGGTTGAGGGAGGCACATTAAGAACATTTAAAAGATATCTAGATAAGTAACATAGATAGGAGAGGGTTAAAGGGTAATGAGCCACATGCAGGCAGATAGAACTAGCTCACTGGGCAACATAGTTGACATAGACTAGATGGGCCAAAGAGTCTGTTTCCACGCTATACGAGTATGATTTGGGGATAGACCACATTATAGTAGTTACTGATGACCTTAAAAGGTATGAAGTTGGACAAAACTCCAGGGCCTAACCAAGTATATCCAAGATAACCAAGAGACAAGAGAAGGAATTGCAGGAGCCCTGGCTGAGATACTTGCATCATTAGCCATGGGTGAGGTGCTGGCAAAAATATTGTGCCTTTATTGAAGGAGAGCAAAAAAAAACTGGGAACTATAGATCAGCAAGTCTAATCTTTGAGGTACATAAATTAATGGAGATGATTCCAAAAGATACATCTGCAAAGAGGTTGATTCAGGGTAGTCAGCATGGATTTGTGCATGGGACATCTTACAAACTTGATTTAAATTTTTTGATGACGTGACCAAGGAAGATGATGAACACAGGGTAGTAGACAGTTTATATGGCCTTTAATGTTTTAAATGGTAGGTTGCTCTGGAAGATCAGATCACATGGGATCTATGAAGAACTGGCTGACTGGATACACAACTGGCTTGATGGGAGAAAGCAGTGGTTATGGTGGAAAGTTGCTTCTCAGACCGGAGGACCATCACTAGTAGTGTGCCTCAGGAATTGGTATGGAGACTATATTTATTATTTATATCAATAATTTTGATAAAAATGTACAAGAAATGGACAGTTTGCAGATATCACCAAGATAGGTGCTAGAGTTGACAGTGAAGTTGATTATCAAAAAATTCAGGGGGACTTTGACAAAATGTGTAAGAGGGCCAAGAGATGACAAACAGAGCTTAAGCTCGATAAGATCAAGGTGTTGCATTTGGGGAAGCCAAAACCATATAGGACTTTCAAAGTGAATGGCAAGGCCCTTGGGATTGTTGAAAAACAAAGGGACCTTGGAATACAACTACATGGTTCAACTAAAGTGGAGATACATGTAGAGAGGGTGGTGAAGGCAGCTTTTAACACACTGCCTTCCTAAGCCAGGGCATTGAGTATAAAAGTTGGAAGCTGTTCTATAGGAAGCTAGTGAGGTTCAATTTTGCTCATTCTGCTATACAAAGTATGTTATTAAGCTGGAAAGAATGTAGAAAAGATTTACAAGGATGCTGCCAGGACTTGAGGGACTGAATTATAGGGAGAGGTTGGACAGGCTGAGACTTTATTACTTCAATAAAACAAGACTGAGAAGTGATCTTGTATATAAAATCATGAGGGGAATAGACAGGGTGAATAGACTAATTTTTCCCAGGCTTGGGGAAATCAAGAACTAGAGGGCATACATAGTAAAAAAAATTTAAAAAAAAAATGAAGAAACTTGAAGCGACTTGTACATCAATTGGAAACATTTAGAAGGTTATTAACCAAATGCTGGCAAATGGGACCTGCCTGGATGGGACACCTTGGTGGTATGAGCCAGCTGGGCTAGATTCTGTTTCTCTACTGTATGACTATCACTCCTGAAATAATGTCACTGGAATTAAGACTGTTGAACCCAGGGACAACCTACAGATAATGCACAATGTTTACTTTTTACCTCTGGTAAAGAAACTATTGGTTCAAAATGGATATCTTCACCAGCTACCACATCAGCACCATCATCTTCCGCATCAGCTGGACTATGAGTCACTATCGAATTAAAAACAGGAATTCCTGCATTTTTCCATACAAAATCGGTCTCTTTTTTTAAAAGGGAGAAAAAAAATATTATTAAGAGCATTGCAGTTAAATACAACATCCAATTTTATTATTTTTCTGCACCCTTAAACAAATGACAAAGAAAAATTAAAAACATCCAACGCTGCGTAGTAATGAAAGTAGATCAACAAATCATTAAAGGAGCAGAGCTCCAAATTTAGTATAGTTTTGGGCAAATTAAATTCCTAAAAATGCAAGGAAATACCAATAATCCACTTTCTTAGTCTCTTAAAAGACCACCATATGAGGCAGCAACTCATCAGATGAACTGGTTCTATAAAAGAAAATTCATGTGATTAAGTGCCACAGATCCTTTTCTAATATATTTTAAATATATACCACTATTTTACTTTGTTGCCTTAATGAACACAACAGCTAATAAGAAATGAACTTTATTTTCGTGTAGATTATCAAACTGAATTCAGATGTTACCTTTCTTTGCAAATGTGCAAGTTTTATTCTTTGCAGCCAAATCTGCAAAAGAAACTCCTGTAGAGTTAAACGCAAATATGCCATTCTCTGTGAAGTGAAAAGAAAACATATTTGGTTAACTATTTGTCACTCGTATCAAGGCACAGTGAAAAATACTTTGTTTTGCAAGCTATCCATACAGATAATTTTATTACAACAGTACAATGAGAAATGCAGAATATAGTACTAGTTACGGATAAAGTGCAGTGTAGGCACTTAACAAATAAATCCAAACCAATGTTGAGCTCTTAAAACACAACTGATCACCAAACAGCCACTGGGGATTTCACTAAATAGCATCCCATCATATAGTCCCAAATATGCATTATATTTTACTGTTATTTTAAACAGCTAATCTGTAAAACTTTATTCAATGCATACTTAGCATCAAAACAGAGAGCCCACTGCAAGTCAGCTACATTTGCTACCAGTTGCTTTTAAAGTTTAACAGTTCTCTTTTATTTATCTTGGAACCTAGTCAAAGGTTGGGATGAAAACTGCTTGTTTAGATTTTACATAGAAACGGTGAAAATCACATGAATTCTACTGGAGCAAGTCACATTTATGCTATTGCTCTAAACAGATCCAAGTTTAAAGCAGTGTTTTTGGAGCACACCAAAAATCTATAAATAGGGATGCCAAGGAGAAGTAATATTTTTCTGCAGGTATATAATATGTAGGTATTCAAACAGCACTTTTAGTTCTGAGAAACATCTTTAGGAAAATTAGATAGTTCATCCTATATAGCAGTAAGCTTATACTGAACAGAGATTTCCTCTACACTTTCCCTGGCCTCAGAAAGTTCTTTTAAGTTAACAAGTATTTTTCAAATAATGTCATTATCTGGAAATTTATTGTTCTGTTTCTCATGCACCAATGTCAACTGTTTATTCAATTCCATAGATGCTGCTTGATGTACTGAGTTCCTCAAGCATTTTGTGTGTTGCTCTGGATTTTCAGTTATCTGCAAAATTTCTTGTTTCTATTAATACAAATTTGTTTTCTTGTGGTACTTGGATTCCATACAAATCATATTGAAAAATGTTAGCTAAAATTCAACAACTTGCTGACCAATGATCTAACATTCCATAATTCCAGATGGTTAGAAACATCTAATATCAACAGTTAAGATTCTAGAGCAGGGGTCCCCTTGGTTAATGGTAAGGGTCCACAGCATAAAGGCTGAGAACCCTTTATGTGTGATCGTGGGGCCATCGCAGCAGGAGGAGCAAGGGGCTTGGGTGAGCGCTGAGTGCTGGGAAGCACCTGAGGTGAGTGTGCTTTAAAAGGAGCGTGGAGGGCAACTGAAGGGTTAAACAGTGTTGATTAGAGGGAGTGAGTACTTGATATAATTGGCAGGAACAAATAAAAGGAGGAGCGGCCAGTGGTGTGAGTGGCTCAGGGTAGGAGTGGCACTTTGAGGCTTTGGCTCAAGAGGCTGAGGACGAGCTTGCTCCCAGTGAGGTAAGGCTGGGTAAGTTCCTTTAATTAATTTAATTAACTTAGGAGTAGGTAATGGAGACAGCAGTTCTGACAGTCGAGTGCTCTGTATGCAGTATGTGGGAAGTTAGGGAAAGCACAATTGTCCCTGATGACTACACCTGTAAAAGGCGCATCCAGCTGCAGCTCCTGACAAACCGAGTTAGGGAATTGGAGCTGGAGCTGGATGAACTTCGGATCATTCGTGAGGGAGAAATAGACAGGAGTTTCAGGGAGACAGTCACCCCTAAAACGCAGAAGGCAGGTAGCTAGTTGACTGTCAGGAGAGGGAAGGGGAATAGACAGAAAAAGCAGAGGACCCCGTGGCCATTCCCATCAACAATAAGTATAGTGTTTTGGATACAGTTGGTGGGGACAACCTACCAGGGACAAGCTGTAGTGGTTGCGACTCTGGCATCGAGACTGGACCCTCAGCTCAGAAAGGAAGGAGAGAAAAGAGGAGAACAGTAGTGATAGGGAATTTGATAGTTAGGGGGACAGATAAGAGGTTCTGTGGGAGAGATCAAGAATCCCCGATGGTCTGTTGCCTTCCTGGTGCCAGGGTCTGCGATATCTTGGATCGACTTCTACGTATTCTCAGGAGGGAGGATGAGCAGCCAGATGTCATGGTCCATGTATGGACCAATGACATGGATAGGAAGGAGGAAGAGGTCCTGCAAAGAGTTTAGGGAGTTAGGTGCAAAGTTGAAGGACAGGACCTCCAAGGTTGCAATCTCAGGATTGCTATCCCTGCCACGTGCTAGTGAGGCTAGAAATATGAAGATAATGCAGCTAAATACATGGCTAAGGAGATGGTGCAGGAGGGAGGCTTCATGTTTCTGGACAACTGGGCCTTGTTCCAGGGAAGGTGGGATCTGTTCTAACGAGATGGTTTGTACCTGAACTGGAGGGGGACTAACATCCTTTCAGATAGATTTGCTAGTGCTGCTCTGGGAGGGGGGGGGGGGGGGGTGGGTTAAACTAGATTTGCAGGGGAAGGGGAACCAGAGTGTTAGAGCAGATAATGAGGTGGAGGAGGATAAAGGTCATGCAAGGACTGCATGTATAGACAGAAATCAAAGGTTTGTACGTGATAGAAATTTTCTCAGGTGCATCTATTTCAATGCAAGGAGTATTGTAGGTAAGGCAGATGAGCTTAGGGTGTGGATTGGCACGTGAGATTACGACATTATTACTATTAGTGAGACTTGGTTGCATGAGGGGCAGGACTGGCAGCTTAATGTTCCAGGGTTCTGTTGTTTCAGATGTGATAGAGGGGGAGGGATGAAAGGGAGAAGAGTGGCATTACTAGCCAGGGAATATATCACAGCTGTCCAGAGGACTTGTCTACCGAGGCATATGGGTGGAGCTGAGGAACGGGAAAGGTGTGACCACACTAATAAGGTGTATTATAGACTGCCCAACAGTCAAGAGAGAATTGGAGGAGCAAATCTGTAGGGAGATAGCAGACCGATGTAAGAAACAAAAAATTTTAACTTTCCACATATTGACTTGGACTCCCACAATGTGAAAGGGCTAGATGGTTTGGAGTTTGTCAAATGTGTTCAGGAAAGTTTTCTAAATCAATTTCTAGAGGTACCTACAAGAGAGGATGCAATACTTGATCTCCTATTAGGGAACCAGACAGGTCAGGTGACAGAAGTATCTGTAGGCAATCATTTCAGGTCCAGTGACCATAATATCATTAGTTTCAAGTTACTTATGGACAAGAATAGGTCAGGTCCTCAAGTTGAGGTTCTAAATTGGAGAAGGGCCAATTTTGTGGAAATAAGAAAGGATCTAGGAAGAATGGATTGGGATGTTGTTTACTAGCAAGGATGTGTTCAGTAAGTGTAAGGCCTTCAAAGACGAAATTTTGAGAGTGCAGAGTTTGCATGTTCCTGCCAGGGTTAAAGGCAAAGCTTACAGGCACAGGGAACCTTGGTTTTCAAGGGATATTGGCAATCTGGTTAAGAAAAAGAAAGGAGTATAGCAGGTATAGGCAACAAGGAACAAATAAGGTACTTGAAAAAGTAAGAAAATACTAAAGAAGGTAATCAGGAAAGCAAAAAGACGACATGAGGTTGCTTTGGCAGGTAATGTGAAGGTAAACCGAAGGGTTTCTTCAAGTATATTAAGAGTAAAAGGATAGTAAGGAACAAAATTGGTCCTCCAGAAGATCAGAGTGGTCATCTATGTGTGGAGCCTCACGAGATGGGGGAGATAAAGGTAGATAAATCCCCTGGGCCTGACATGATATTTCCTCGGACCTTGAGAGAGACTAGTGTAGAAATCTGCAGGGGCCCTGGCAGAAATATTTAAAATGTCCTTAGCCATGGATGCAGTGCTGGAGGATTGGAGGGTAGCTCATGTTGTTCCATTTTTAAAAAAGGCTCCAAAAGTAAACCAGGTAATTACAGGCCAGTGAGCCTGACATCAGTAGTAGGTAAATTATTGGAAGGTGTTCTGAGAGGTCAGATATACGAGTATTTGCACAGTCAAGAGCTGATTAAGGACAGTCAGCATGGCTTTTTGTGTGGTAGATCGTGTTTAATGAATCTTGTAGAGTTTTTTGAGGAGGTTACCAAGAAAGTAAATGAAGGAAAGGCTGTGGCTATTGTATACATGGACTTTAGAAAGGCATTTGACAAGGTCCCACATGGGAGGTTAGTTCAGAAGGTTCAGACACTCAGTATCAATGGAGAGGTTGTAAATTGGATTCGAAATTGGCTGTGTAGGAGAAGAGAGTGGTAATGGATGACTACTTCTCAGACTGGAGGCCTGTGACTAGCGGTGTGCCTCAGGGATCTATGCAAGGACCATTGTTGTTTGTTGTCTATATCAATGATCTAGGTGATAATCTGGTAAATTGGATCAGCAAGTTTGCCAATGACACTAAGACTGGAGGCATTGTGGACAGCGAAGAAGGCTTTCAAAGCTTGCAGAGGGATCGGGACCAACTGGAAAAATGGGCCAGAAAATGGCAGATGGAATTTAATGCAGACAAGTGTGAGGTGTTGCATTTTGGTAGGACAAACACAGTAAATGGTAGGGCACCAAGGGGTGCGGAGGAACAAAGGGATCTGGGAGTTCAGAAACATAATTCCCTGTAAGTGGCGTCACAGGTAGACAGGGTTGTAAAGAAGACTTTTGGCATTCTGGCGTTCATAAATCAAAGTATTGAGTATAGGAGTTGGGATGTTATGGTGAGATTGTTTAAAACATTGGTGAGGCCAAATTTGGAGTATTGTGTACAGTTCTGGTCACCTAACTATAGGAAGGATAGCAGTAAGATTGAAAGAGTGCAGAGATTTACTAGGATGTTGCCGGGTCTTCAGGAGTTGAGGTACAGGGAAAGATTGAACAGGTTAGGACTTGATGAGGGGTAATTTGATAAAGGTTTACAAAATTATGAGGGGTATAGACAGAGTTAATGTGAGTAGGCTCCACTTAGAATAGGAGAGATAAATACGAGAGGACATGTCTTTAGGGTGAAAGTGGAAAGGTTTAGGGGGAACTTCTTCACTCAGTGGTGGGAGTGTGGAACGAGCTGCCATCTGAAGTAGTAAATGTGGGCTCACTCTTAAGATTTAAGAATAAACTGGATAGATACATGGATCAGAGAGGTCTGGAGGGTTATGGACTGGGTGCGGGTCAATGGGACTAGCGGAATAAAGTTCTGACGGACTAGAAGGGCCAAATGGCCTGTTCCTGCACTGTCGTGTTCTATGGTTCTAACCCGTTCTAGACAATGGTATTGTGAAACTAACATGGGTCCTTTACAAAAGAGAGTATATTAATATGCAGGCCTCATTGCTAGCATATCAAAACATTTCACTAGGAATTCCGTATTTCATGTCATGCAGACAAAGCAACTAGTGTACATATTGTTTAACAGCAGAAAATTGCCAGTTATTCTTCAACTAGGTCTGGGTTTGTATTAAAAGACTGGAAGAATAGCCTTGCTGTTCTTTAAATAGTCACAGAAGCTATTAATTCCTCTCCATCATCAACAGTACTCTGGAAGCACTCCAAAGAAGTGTGAATCTCTGTTGCCAGTTCTTGCAGTCAGGCTTGAACAACTTTCCAAATCAGCAAAGAGTGCCTTCACCAAACTCGGTCCATGTTAACTTTCTGATGTGTGAAAAAAAAATAGCCTTCGGTACAGTAGACAAGAGACTGCAAATGCTGAATCTGAAGCAACAATCTGCTGGAGGAACTCAGTAGATCAGGCAGCACCTATGGAAATGAATAAACAGCCGACATTTCAGTCAGAGACCCTTCCTTGGAGCTGGAAAGGGGAAGACATCAGAATAAAAAAGTGTGGGGGGGGGGGGGGGGGTTGGGAAGGAGGCTAGCTGGAAGGTGATAGGCGAGGCCAGGTGGCAGGAAAGATAAAGGGCTGGAGAGAAAAGGATCTGATGGGAGAGGAGAGAAGACCATAGGAGAAAGGAGCGGGGCCTGTGGGAGGTGATGGGCAGGTGAGAAGAGGCAAGATGCCAGTGTGGGGAATAGGAGGAGGAAAGGGGATGGACTTTTTTTTATATAAACAGGAAGGAGAAATCTGTATTCATGCCATCAAGTTGGAAGCTACTCAGACAGAATACAGTTTTGCTCCTCCACTCAGAGGTTGGCCTCATCGTGGCACCAGAAGCAGCCATGGACCGACAACGGGAATTGAAATTTAAATGTTAGACTGGTGGGAGGTTCTGCTTTTGGCAGATGGAGCAGAGGTGCTCAACAAAGTGGTCTCCCAGTTTACGATGGGTCTCACCAAGGAGGCCTCAATGCGAACACCAGAATTAATACAGGACCCCAGTGTATTCGCAGCTGGACTGTTGCCTCACGTTAAAGGACTATTTGGGGCCTTGAATGGGAAATGAGATGAGCTGTAGCAATTTGGCCACTTGCAGGGATAAGTGGGGATAAATGAATAAGGGAATCACAGAGGGAATGATCCTTGCAGAAAGCTGTGGTGGGGGGAGGGAAGGCAGAGGTAAAGATAGGTTTGATGGTAGGTTTCCTTTGGAGATGACGGAAGTTGCATAGAATGCGTTGGATGAGAAGGCTGATAGAGTGGTAGGCAAGGACAAGAGGAACTCTATAACTGTGTATTTCTGTGCACCTTTGAACCCACTGGTTATTTATCTTCAAGAGTACACAAAGTAGTTCCCACAATTTAAAAGACGGCACTTGCAATCCCTCTATCCAATCCAGTAGGAAAGAAGGAGTTACAGATCAAATTGGCATGGTATCAGTAGTAAGAAAAATGCTGGAACTGCTCATAAAGGAAGTGGCCACACTGCAGTGTGGTCGTTAATGTGATGCCAGTTCAGCTCGGGGAGGTGTTTTGAGTTCAATTCTGATGTCATTGGTAAGGAGTCTGTATGTTCTCCCTGTGGAATGTGTGGGTTTTCTCTGGGTGCTCCGGTTTCCTCCCACAGTCCAAAGGTGTTCTGGTTAGTTGGTTAATATGTTGTTGTAAATTGTCCTGTGTTTAGGAAAGGGTTAAATTGGGGGTTGCTGGACAGTGCTGCTTGAAGGTTCTATTCCACACCATATCTCAAAAAAAGATAAATAAATAAAGCAGAATATTCATGGATTTATGAAACAGCAATCGCATCTCCAAAATACACAAGAGCCTTTTGAAGTTGTAACAAAGAATAAGTAGACCAGTTGGTATGTCTTGGGACTTTCAGAATGTTTTCAATAAGGCACCACTTAATTTTTAAATAAATTTGATTATTGCAGATTAATAAACAGTTGGAATAAATAGGCTATTTCTGTATTGGAAATGGTGTTAAGTGGTATGCTAAATTCAAGTTGTTTAATGTTATTTCCAGTACACAAGTGTAAAGGAGAACAAAATTGTTATTTCGGATTCGATGCAGCATTTTAAAAAAAGGCACAACAAACACAATAATAAAAAAACCACAATAAACATAAATACACAAAATATATACATAGATTGATTGTATGTCTGTAAAGTGACGTTAGACACAGGAGTGTCTGTATACAAGGTGACTGATAGGAAATTATGAAGTAGTGGTGGTGTAGGTTGTGGAGGGGTGAGTTAGTGGGTAGAGGTATCGATCAGCCTTACTGTTTGGGAAAAGTAACAGTTTTTGAGTTTTGTAGTCCTGACATGGATGCTATGTAGCCTCATCCCTGATTGAAGTGTGATGAAAATCGATGAGTAGGGTGGGTGGGATCTTGCATGATCCCTTTTCCACCACCTTTCTGTGGCTACGTACTTGATGGTGGATGGGCCAGAGCCAGTAATGCGTTGGGCAGTTCTGACTGCTTGTTGCAGAGCCTTTTTGTATGCTGTAGTGCAGCTTCCATATCAAGTCGTGATGCAGCATGTTATGATGCTCTCGACTGCATATCTGTAGAAGGACATGAGTATAGTCCAGCTCTCTTCAGCCTCCTCAGAAAGTGATGAGCTTTCTTAATGACATGGGATGTTAAGACGGTGTGCCAAACAAGCATTTAGTTTCCACTGCTTTGTCATGATGTTACGAGGGACGTGGACAGTGCATTGACATTAAAGGTGGGCTCCCAGCCATTCAAAATGTATATCTGATATTTGAATGAGCTGATTAGTTCAGAATCAGATTCATTTTCATTGACATGGTATGAAATTAATTTTATGACAGCACCACAGTGCAAGACAAAAAAACCCCAAAAAGTTACAATAATTAAATGGTTCAGAAGTAGAATAGTGAAGTTCATGGACCCATATACATACATACACACAAGCGTGCTGACAATTCAAAGCTGAGTGGAACTGCTGGTTATTAGGAGAATGCAGAAGCTTCAGGGGGTGTAGACTGGTTTAATGAACAGACAAGAACAAAGTATATGGAACATACTGAAAAATGTGAAGCCATCCACTTTGAAATGAAGTATTTCAAAAAGTGAGAGATTAAAAAGGTATTCAGAGGGTCCTGGGTGTTAGTGTATACAAATCACCAGGTTAAACTGGAGATACAGCAAGTAGGAAGGCAAATAAGCTCACCTCTAATGCAAAAAAACACATGATTAGTCATCTTGCTCCAATTATATGGGCCCCAATGATTCTACATACAGAAATTTGTATACATATGGTTTCCATAGCCAAGGAAAGATATATCTGCAGTAGAGGAGGTGCAACTAAGGTTCAACAGATTGACTCCAGGGATGGCAGGTTTTTCGCTGAGAATGGGCCTACAGTTTTGTGTACTGGCCTTAGAGATGAAACATACACAAAATTTTTGGAAGTTTTTTTAGATGAACATTGAGCTTTTTCTGTTAACTGGGGTATCAAGAACCAACAGACAGTCTCAAAATAAAGGCCAGTCATTCAATGGGGACATGGACTCAAGATTCCAGGGAGTAGATTTAGGACAGAGACGAGGAGGAACTGCTTTTCCCAGAGAGTGGTGAATCTGTGGAATTTTCTGTCCAATGAAGCAGGAGGCTACCTCAGTAAATATATTTAAGACAAGGTTGAGTAGAGTTTGGCATAGCAGCGGAATTAAGGGTTATGGGGAAAAGGCAGGTAGGTAGAGATGAGTTCATGGCCAAATCATCCACGATCTTATTGAATGGTGAAGCAGGCTTGACAGGCCAGATGGTTTACTCCTACTCCTATTCTGTTCTTAATTCTGATATGAGAGAAAAAAAATTACTTCACCCTGAGAATTGTTAGACTTTGCATTTCTTAATTATCAAGGCTGTGTTGGTTCACTATATTTAATGTTTCATTGCAAAATTCTCTGAAAACTAATTTTTGTTTCTCTTCAGAGGTGGTGACGGAAATATAATCTTTAAAATAAGCAAATTAAAGGTTCATCTATACTGAAAGCCTTGCCACTAGTTCAATAAGAACAGGCTGCATAAGCAGTATGAGAAAACTTTAGCTCCCCAGGGTCAGCAGCTTAATAGGTTTCAGAACAATTCAAATTCTTGCTCTACAATGCCATCAATTAATGGTTCCCTATAAATGGAAATATTTCCTCTTACTTCCCTCCTAATAACTTCCCTGTTAATAAATCTGGAGGTCCACTAACATCCCATTACATTCAATTGAAAACAATTCCATATTAATTCATCCCATTTTTTTTGTACCCTGAGTGGTAGAATCTGGTTCCATTTCTTTTCTAGCTGACAAATCAATGGGGCTGCCATCATCTGATGCTGGAAATTCTGCCTTCGGTATGGAATTTGTTGTGGAGTCTGGTTCAATCCTTGAAACAGCAGCTGGTATATCCATTGTCTGTTTATTCAACTGTACTGTAGACTGTGCGTCAGTGGAGCTGCTGATGTGCCCTTCTTGAGCAATCTATAGTTACAAGAAAATTATTGCGGTTAAAATGGATGGTTCACCTGCAATAATTATTAGTATGCAAATTAAAAACACCATTGCTCTAATTAAGCTCTATGAAACCTCAGTGGATTAATTTAGAAATCATGTGAACATTTTAAGCCAAACAAAACATGAATGAAATATTAATATATAACACAGTTCAGACAGAAAATAGAACACCGGCTAACTTCGTCTAACTTCGCTAGACATATAGTCTTATTGTTGCTAACTGACAAAAGTTATTCCTATGAAAGATGCAATTTATGAAATAAGGACCAATATTTTAATATAGTCATCCAGCTACAAATTGAAATTTGATACACTGTTCAAGAGTTAATTGATTACAAAGATGATATTTTTAATTTCACCTGAAAGTCCCTGATTTTTCTAATTTCAGTCTCAAAGTCATCATCATCCTTCTCTCCTTCTGTATCGCTGCTTAAACCACAAAAGAAGGTAGAAGGGAGCAGCAGACTTTCAGCTTTCATCCTCTGTTCATCTGTTGGCAATTTCTCCCAGACAATGAAACAGTCACTGTCACCATCTTCCAGATTACCCACACTGGAGCCTACAAAAGTAGCAGGATGGTCACAAAACACTAGGAAAATTTCATCCCAATCTTGATTTTAAACAAAACACTTTTAGCATTAGTTACCACATAATACACTACAGTACTGTGCAAATGTCTTGAACTCCATGGATTTTTATACAATTTTTTCTTCTGCATTAGTGTCAGTAGAAAAGAGCAAATTTTAATTTTAATTTTTAATTTAAAAAGAGCAAAATTTTCAAACTCTCATTTTCCAAAAATAAAGAAATGCAACAGAAAAATGCTTGTTTCATTAAATACCATATAAAATAATGGACTACTAATCAAATAAAAACTATATTACTGTCAAAATTCAGCCCAGTGCATGATTGAACAAAGTAACAAACAGGATGCTAATGTTCAATGACAATGATTTTGAATGAACTAAACTGATTAACTGAAACAGAAATGGCTGTTGGAAGACTCAAACTGGACGAAGGACAACCAAACTAAAAGGTGAGGGTGTGGTAGATGTGACAGTTTAACTTTCAAATCGGTTCTTACAAAATGTTAAGGATCATCATAACAAGATACAATGTGGTCATCCTGCATCGGCAAGGGCTCTGCCAAGCAGAAATTTTGTGGCAGACAGGAGTTTCAAGATGTGCTGCCCAAGCTCTTCTGAAAAAGCACAAAGAAACAGGCAAAGCTGAGGACCAGAAATGCAGTGGGCGGACACAGAAACTGAGTGAGAGGGATGCATCAAACTGATGTATCTTCTAAATCTGGTCCAGCACTGCTATCAGCTCTGAATTCACTGAAACCACTGGAACCCAAGTACACCCTCTACAGTCTAGAAAAGTTTTGTCATAGGTGGCCTTTATGGAAGAGTTGCTGCCAAAAAGCCATTCCTCCAAATTGGAAACAAAGCCAAGAGACTCACCCATGCACAAAAACTCAAGGACTGGGAATCAAAATTTGAATCTTTGGCTCAAATAGGAGGCAGTTTGTCTGTAGAAGAGTTGGAGAGCACTACATGAATGCGTGTAGCCAACAGTGAAGCATGGCTGACGTCTCCTGCAGGTTTGGGGCTGCACTTCTGCAAATTGATATGGTGATCTGGCCAGAATTAATGGAATCCTCAATGCTGAGTACATGCAGACTCTCATTCATCACACAATACTGTCAGGAAGCATCTGATCACTCCCAACTTCATTCTGCAGGAGGACAATGACTCCAAACACATGGCCAAGGTCAAAGAGAACTATCTTCAGTGAAAAGAACAAGCAGTTCTGCAACTACAGACCACAAAACTCAACATCATTGAGGATGTCTGGGATTGCCCTGAAAAACAGAAGTGAAACAGCCAAAGTCTGTAGAATAGCTGTGCAAGTTCTCCAAGATGCTTGGAACAACCTACCAGCTGATTTTCTTATAAAACTGCATAAAAGTGTGCCTAAGTGAATTGATGCAATTTTAAAAGTAAAGGGTGGCCATGCCAGATATTGATTTAATGTATTTTTTTACTGTTTACTGCTCTTCATAGTAAATTTTTTGATATTCTGAAACATTTTATTTTTGAAAGCACTTCTGCTATACAGAATTTTTTCCCTAAAGCCTAAGATTTTTGCACAGTACTGTATATTCTAATCTGTAAAAGCTATTTTTACAAAAAGATTATACCCATTTCCTCACATCATTCTCTTTTGTTCAAGGCTTGGAAGTCAACAAAACAATAAGAATTCAAAACAAGCTAACTTTATCAGTCTAAAGACAACACACCAGTGGATAGGAATCCAAAATAAACCGGAAATGCTCGAGATGCAGAGGATCGGGGGGGGGGGGGGGGGAGCGTGGGGAGAGGGGTGGAAAGACAGAGAATGTTCAAAGTTCAAGTCAATGATCTTTTGTCAGAATTGGAAAAAGTGAAAAAGCAGTGTGTTTGAAATTGCAAAGAATTCAGCAGGCCAGGAATAATTATTATGATGAAGAGAATCCAGATGACAAAGGTGCCCTTCTCTTTCATCCAGCGACCCAAGGATGATTTTCAATAGCTCATCTGCTCTCCTTTTTATTTAGTGTACTGCATTCACTGCTCACATGACTCAGTTTTTCTCTCTCCAGAGGCTGCTTGATCTGTTAAGCAGCTTCAGAATTGTTTTTATTTCAATTTTACAAGCTGTTCGCAAGTCCATCTTGCTTATGCTTATTTTTGGATCCCTAAACAGTCTCCCTATATTTGACTGTGCTCATGCACATCTAAGAATTTCTAAGACCAGACAGAACTAACTAACCACTATCTTAAAAAGATATTGCTGTTGGATTCTGCCTCAATTCTTCTTGTAGAAAATCTCAGATGACAGTTCAACTTTGTTTTTCTAAACTGGATCACCAGTTCTATGGTGATTAAAGAGCTCCCCATATTGGATGAGACAAAATAGTAACAGATGGAAACCATGGTTGAAGAGCTACTTATTTAAATTGAGTTTAATTTTCTAACTGTCTAGAAATCAGAAGTTATGCTTCTTGCATTAATACAATTTACAAAGTGGTAGTAAATCACTAAAAGTTGAATCCTCTTGCACCAATATGCAACACCACAGGTATTTGTAGAATCATCCAATTCCTAAGGACATTCCTTAAGAGCACCAAGACAAATTAGGTAACATTGCTTGATACATACCAATCAATAGGACAGACACATTTTAATAGCTATCTCAGACAGATCCCAGCCTAGGGTTGGAACCTCACTCAAATATATTGTTTTCCTACTAGCATCTGCCCCTTGACCTCCTAACCAAACTCCCATCTATTCCAAAACAACCGATCTCACCAGTCCTTTTCATCAACTTCTACCACTCACTGAGGCCCCATTGCTCCAAATCACAGCACAAAGATCTGGCCAAGATTTGCTGTGAAGTCACTTAAACTGTGTCCAACCCTTTAAGTCTTCAGCAGTACCAATGCCCCTCAGATTTTGGTGTCCTGAACAGAACTAACATAGAAACATAGAAAAACTACAGCACAATACAGGCCCTTCAGCCCAAAATGCTGTGCCAGAAATGTACTTATTTTAGAAATTACCTAGGGCTACTATTTTTCTAAGCTCCATGTACCTATTTAGGAGCCTCTTAAAAGACCTAATGGAGAATATTTCGCATTACTCCTTCACTTCCTCATTAACAATACCCAGCCTAGCATCTAATATAGTTGAGCTTTGAAGCAATGTTATCACACACATTGGCTAAAATATCCTAAGCCTTTGCCCTATATTTAACAACAGATTACTTTAGGAGTACAATTGCTGGCAATTTCGTTTCAACTCAATCTATTTTGAAAATCGTAAGTCGATCCATTTAGATCGACATCAAGAATGAAACTACTTGTTAAAATATCCAAATGTATTTCTAAAAATGACATCAACTGCTAAAAATTGGTATCACGAATTCCAGCAGACAATTACAAAACTGCAAAAAAAGTATACCTATCATACAGGACTTTTGCTCCTTTTCATTATAACATAACTTGGTATCAGTTGATTTCAAGAAAATGCCTTGAAAAGATGCTAGGAATTAGAACTTTTACATGATCAAAAAAGAGACAGTATTGTTTGTATAAAATGTGTACCTGTTTTACTGGAGACTTCTTGTTGAGATGCATCTTGATGAAGCCAATCATTACACTGATCTGGGTGTAGATTTTTACCAAGACTTCTATCAGCTGACTTTAAGTATGAATACTGGAGTTAAAGTTATTTTAGTCCAAAAAGAGAGCTTAGATGAAGAAATTTATTTACCTGGTGCAGACACACATTCTGAGTCAAGAGTAGCCAATTGTCCCCCTGATCCACCTGGAACCAGTTTCACGTTAGTTCTCAAGCTTTTACCTAGGTTTGGAAAATTCTTAGGTAAATTAACCTGCATTTTTAATTTAAAAGATAGTTTGAAGTGTTTTATCTGTACCTGTGATAGCTGATTTTTGCCGTTGGGGCTTATCTGGATATAATTTTCCATTGAGATTTTTGACTGCAGTTTCATAGTCTTCATCTTAAAAGAGGAATAATTTAACATTAGTTTGCTACGTGAAATTCAAGACCAAAAGAAATCTAATTAGCAAATTTGTCTGATACATTTGATAGTTTTTCCTCTTAAATGGAAAAAAACCTGTATTTTAAGAAAACTTATTTCCATACACATAGTAACCACATAACCTAATCAAAAAGAGTAGTTTCATCAGTTTTTTTTAATCCATACAGTGCAGATGGAAGGACTTCCTGCGCCACCATACACAAAGTGAGGCACTCAACAACAACAACCCTTTTAACACCTTTAGCACAGCAAATCATAAATATCTGAAATACCAGATAAAAGAGAAAATCATTTATGTAGCAAATTCAAAATATTTTCCTTGCCAAAGTCAAAACCACCAAGTTACATTTAGGATGAACAAGATGCCACAATTACAATGGGTATGAATATGATGGAGATTAGAAAAGCCACAGACAAATTTAAAAACATGAATGAAAGTAACAACATTGCAGCAATGCTCAACAAGATGCCAATGTAGGTTAGAAAATAGTGAGAGAGGAGCAAATGATGGAAAAAAGCAAATATAAAAACAAGTGGAATTAGACGGAGATGTAGACAGGGAAAAATACTGAGGAAATTTTAGTTTAAGTTTTGAATTAAGTGCTTAGCAACTATATTATATTATATATATACACACACACACACACACAAACAAAAACACATACATACAACCTGACCTTTTATCAGCAAGATAGACAAACATCTACAAGTCTTACCATCTTCATCATCACTAACATAGCCAGGTTTGTTCTTGTAGCAAAAAAACGTTGGAGGAAGCTTCAGTTCTTTTGCAAGAGCTTCTTGTTCAGGTGTGGGTACAGATGCAAAAATAATCTGTAGGTCTTTGTCTTCAACTAAAGAGGAATTAATTGCATTAGAAAACAAAATTTATGCAAGAGGACACAAATCCAAATAACAATGATAATGAACCAAGATCTAGGCAGAGGCATTGACATGATGTTAATTGATCAATCCATTTCTAGTGCAAGAAATGAAGCAACACTTTATACTCAGTGTTGCCTCATTCAAATTATTAAAATTCAAATTTAGGTTTAGCTTAGGAAATGAAATGAGACAAAAGAACCACATTGCTTCCATGGGAGTGAATCTTACCAAGAGCAATAACAATGTTAATAGGCAAGACATGGCACGAGACTGTGAGACAGAAGAAAGTCTGTTGGGGCCTTCCAATTTCGGAGCCTTTGGAATAATATCCAGGCTGACAATTCAGTGTCGCATTCTGTTCATTAAAGCAAGAAAGTAGCATTGCAAGATAAAATGTATCATCAACTTAAAATCTTCGGCATTCAATGGATTCCACCCAAGAACTTTGAAGTAGGTGAGAACACTGTAGAACACTTGATCTTTCAAGAGATAGACTGGTCTTGGAAGGAATGCAATAGACTAATCCAAATAGAGACGCAGGTAGATATATACCATAAAAATAGGTGTATGTAACAAGGATTCCTCCGAATGTTGCCAAGGCTCCAAAGTGAAATAATGAGCTGGACTTCCATTCTAATTTTTGAGTATGAGGTGGTAATTTGATTGTTGCTTTTCCATTTCTGAGAAATATATTCCACTTGGCAGTATAGGTTATAAAGTTAGCTTATTTGACACATTTACGTTGGAACATTCAGTGAAATGTGTCATTTAATTTGACACAAATCAGTGAGGACTGTGCTGGGCAGCACTCAAATCTCACCACTCTTGCAGCACCAACATAGCATGCCCACAGCTCACTAACAGAAGCTGAACAGTGCTTCTTTGGAATGTGGAAGGAAACCACAGTACTCTGAGGAAACTCATGCAGTCATGGGGAGAACACAAAAATCTCCTCCTTACAGATAACGATAGGAATAGAACCCCAATCTTTCGACCAATGCTGTAAAGCATTGTGCTAACCATTACGCTACCCCACATCTCCAGTAATCAAAGGACATGGAATGTTGAGAACATCCTCATTTAGCAATGAAGAACTGGAAATTAATTTTGAGATGGGAAGGAGTGGGAGAGAAAAGAGAAGAAAATTCAAAAGCAACTTCAAAAAGTTCAGCTGATTTACATCTTTAAAAATTTGCACGGCTATCAGAAACTTTAATAAAACTGAATGAGTTTGACAGCTTTATAGAAAACACAGTGCATTTTGAAAGTATTCAGCCCCCAAACCCTTTGTTCACATCAGTATTACAATTATGGATTCTGATCAATTCAACTGAGAATTTTTATTTGTGAATCACATTCCTTTCTCCCCCCCCCCTCCATTGTAGAGTCCAAGAACAAACGGAAAAACTAAATATCCAAAATCTGAAATGTCAGCTGTTCAAAAGTATTCATTCCCCTTTGCTCAGTACTGAATTGACCACCTCTAGCAGTAATTACAGCCAATAGTCTTTTGGGATAAATCTGTTAGCTTTTCTTAATATGATAGAGCAAGATTTGCCCATTCCTCCTTGCAAAATTGCTCAAGCTGAGCCAGGTTAGTTGGGGACCGGCAGTGGACAGCAATCTTGAGGACTTGCCAGAGATACTCAGTCAGGTCAAGGTTGGTACTCTCAATTTTATTCATTTGAAGCCAACTTTATGGTTGCTCTGGCTGTGTGCTTTGGGTTGTTGTCCTCCTGAAAGACAAGTTTCCTCCCCAGTTTAAGTTTTCTGGCATAAGCTAGCAGGTTTTTAATCCAGGTTCTCTGTATTTAGCGGCATTCATCTTCCCAACAACCCTGACTAATGAAAAAGGATCTAGTGCTTTCCTGGGATATATAGTGAATAAATTCTTCTCGGGCTCCCAGCCAGGTACAAGTATCAATTACAATCAACATTTCGAAGACAAACTCTGCCATCTTCAGGAATGATGCCTAGGCATGTCTAGTCCAGTGGTACTTATACCCTGCAGTCCATCCCTCCTGATTGGTTAGTCCTCATCCAATCAGGTTTCTGCTCTCCCACGTTATTTACAATCAAATTCCATTTCCTACTTGGAGTGAGATCTTTGCCTCAGTTAAAATGCTTTCCCTCCAGTTTTATTTCAATGGTTTCCTTTACCAGATAGTCCAACAACTACTGTGCTGCACCAATGGCTTTTGAGACATTCTCAGGCATCATCCCTGAATAAGATGGCAGTTTGTCATTGGAACACTGGTTATAATCTTTATCTGTATCTGGCTGGAAGCCCGAGATGAGTTTATTAATCCTGACCAGATTTGCTGAGAAACATACCCAGAGCATGATACCACGTCCACCATACTTTACAGTAGGGATGGTGTTACGCGGCAAATGCGCATTAGATTTACGCCACCCATGCTATTTAGTGTTGAGGCCATAAAGTTCCATTCTAGTCACATCCGACCACAAGACCTTCTTTCATCTCTTCACAGTATCCTTCTCCCTCTAAGTGATACATTGCAAACTCTTTATGGGAAAAGGATATACAAACTGCTAGAGGAACTCAGCAGCCCAGGCAGCATCTATGGAAAAAAGTATACTTGGCGTTTCAGGCTGAGACCATTCATCAGGACTGGGGAAAAAAAGATGAGGAGTCAGAGTTAGAAAGTGGGGGGGGGAAGGGGAAAAATCACAAGGTGGTACGGATGGGGAGTGGTGATGTTAAGAGCTGGGAAGTTGGTTAATGAAAGATACAGGACTGGAGAAAGGGGAATCTGTTAGGAGAGGACAGAAGTCCATGGAAGAAAGAAAAGGGGAAGGAGCACCAGAGAGAGGTGATGGGCAGGTAAGGAGATAAGGAGGGAGGGAAATAGGAATGGGGTACGGTGAAGAGTGAGGGTGGGGGGCATTACCAGAAGTTTGAGAAATCAATGTTCATGCCATCATGTTGCAGGCTACCCAAATACAAGATGTTGCTCCCACAACCTGATCATGACAGTAGAGAAGGCCATGGACTGACGCGTCAGAATGGGAATGAGAAGTGGAATTAAAATGGGTGGCCACTGGGAGATTCCGCTTTTTCTGGTGGATGGAGCGTAGGTGCACGGAGAAGCGGTTTCCTATTTTACATTGGGTCTTACAAATATACAGGAGGCTACACTGGGAGCACCGGATACAGATGACCCCAACAGACTCACAGGCGAAGTGTCGCCTCACCTGGAAGGACTGTTTGGGGACCCAAATGGTAGTGAGGGAGGTGGTCTAAAGGCAGGTTTAGCACTTGTTCTGCTTGCAAGGATAAGTGCCAGGAGAGACAAATGAACAAGGGAGTTGCATAGGAAGCAATCCCTACAGAAAGTGGGGTGGGGGGGGGGGGGGCGGAGGGAGGATGTGCCTGGTGGTGGGATCCTACTGGAAATGGCAGAAGTTACGGAGAATTATGAGCTGGATGTGAAGGGTGGTGGGGTGGTAGGTGGAATAGCAGGAGGATAGTGTGAGGGCAGACATATATGAAATAGAAGAGATGCAGTTGCAGGCAGTGTTGATGATGGAGGAAGGGAATCCCCTTTCTTTGAAGGAGGACATTTCCTTCAAACTAGAATGGAAAGCTTCATCCTGAGAGCAGATGCAGCAGAGATGGAGGAATAGAGAAGGGGATGGGATCTCCCTAACCCCCCAGTTTCACTTATCACCTTGTATTTCTTCCTCCCCTCCCTCCACCTTTTAACAGATTCCATCTTTTTTCTCCAAGCCTGAAGGGTATCGGCCCAAAACATTGACTATATTCTTTTCCATAGATGTTGCCTGGCCTGCCGAGTTCCTCCAGCATTTTGTGTGTGCTTGGATTCCAGCATCTGCAGACTTTTTATTTGTTATGGGTAAGGATACACTTTTTAAAATCTAGGACTTCTGCCTTGCCACTCTTCCATAAATATCCTTTTTGTGTACAGTCTTTGTTACTGTGGAGCCAGGAACTTCACCTCTAGTTGCAACCACCTACTTCTGTAGCTCAGAGTGACTGTTGGCATCACAGTAACCTCTCTTAAAAGTATCATTCTTCTCTGGTGACTAGCTTTAGAAGGGCAGCCTGAACTCGGCAGTTTGGCTGTGGTTTCATACTTTTTCCACTTTGTCATGATGGACTGTATACTCAGAGGAATGCATCTGAAATGGGCTTGTACCCTTCCCCAGATTTGTGCTTCTCTATTATCATTTCCCCGACTTGTCTTGAAAACGCTTATATCTGCATTTTGACTTGGTCTATTGAAAATCTACCATACTATTATAACTTACAGAGAGAGGAGGGTATTTGTTTGTATGAATTCATTGAAAACAGTTGATCTGCCAATTTTCTACATCAACAAATTGGGTGAGCTACAGTAATATAATGCACTCCAAAGAAGTTAGCGTAGTAAATAGGGGATGAATAGTTTTTCTGTGTCATAATTTTTAAGTAAATTGTTAACAGGTTTTGGAATTTCTTAATTTGATATTATGCACAATGTTTGTAAATTAGCTCAGAAAATCCTACTTCAATACATCTTAAATTTAGAAAATGAGACTGTAAAAAGTGAAAATACTTGTGGGGCCTGAGTGTATTTTTTTTAAAAAAGGCATTGAATACAATGAACTAAATGACTATGCTAAACAAATATGCATTTTAATACACATTAAGATTTCTTGCATGACTTGTTTTACATCCAATGTTTAACAAATTTTGGCAGTGATTCAGTTTCACTTTTCCCTATACAAGTTCCATTAATTAAGAGCTTGCTAACTATAAAGCAGTACTTGGAAAACATCACCATGCCTCAACTAAATCAAAACCACATCATTACAAATACTAATTTCACAGCACAGAAGATTCATAAACTATAATCAGTATTAAATTTTAGCTTGAAATGCTCCAAAAATGAATTAGTTATTTAAAATGTGTATCTATTGGATTAACCAGTGTTCTCAATCAGGAGGCTGGATAATCGTTGCAAGCCATTAAACTTAAGTTATGTTTTCCATTATTAGCTAAGATGCCAACAAAATTCACTGTTAAGTAATGTGACAACAATTGCATTAGTGGAGCATTTATACTCTGCATCAAAAATGCAATTTAGTACCAAATTATTTTACTTCAAGTATGGAAAGCTTTGCAATGTTATGTGCATTGAAGGGGGAAGCAACATTGATGTTAGAATTGCGGGTATTTACTCAAAACCTAACCATGCTTGTACTCATGAACTCTAAAAAGCAGAAGTTCCAGCTGCTTATAGAGCTTAAAAGCAACTTGAACATGTACAGAAGTGAGTCTCTGGTGATGAAATTAAAGGACAAGAATACTTTTGAAAGAATGCCCATGGTGCTTGTTTAAGCATAGGCTTTCACACATTTGTTTTCTACATGTACAAGAATGTTGTATAACTTCAAACTTGAGTGAAAAAAAATTGACATGCAGAGACTGTTGTTTAAGTGCCCTCAGATATGTGATGAAAGCCACTCTACTTTTTCTTCTATCTACTGTACTATGAATTGTAACTGCACTTAAGCAAGGCATTACAGAAGAGGCAAACAAATGCTGTCATTAAAATAAACAAACACTCAATATTGACTTCAGTATTAGAAACCTCAATAGCTTCATAGTTTAATACGATTCTATGGATAAAGATTCAGAAAATGAAACTATGCTGGCATTGACACCAGGAATTGATTGTCCACTCCAGGTACGAGGGCAATACAAGGAAAGATTAAATTAAGATATGATATTACATGCATTCCATGAACAGAAAATTGTTGTGGCATTTTCATTTTACTTGTATGATAACCATAGCAACACCAACAAATCACAGCTAGTTAAAAGGCAAAATATCAATCAGTGATGAGAGCCATATTGTTAGCTGCTACAGTAGGAAAAGTTTGGAACATATAACCAGATGGACAACACTAATAAGACAGAGCTATCATATGCTTTTGGGAGAACCATGGGAAAGTAACTAGCAAGGCAGATGATACCTTGAGGAAAGCAAATACAACCAATGAACCTGACTTATGGACATCACATGGAAGGGACAACACATGGAAATAATGAGCAAATGAAGTGTGTGGTGCACCTAAATAGCTAGTTTATTGGCAGAACCTTCTAGAAGGTGATGAGCTGAAGCAGGCACATGGAGAGGTAGTGGTAAATACAAGCAATGCTAGGAAGAGGCAGAAGTGAGAAAAACAAAAAAAGCAGAGATTCTGAGATGGTAGATTCACAGAAAGTACCAGTACACAAGATAGTTTCAGCAATCTGTCAGTATGATAGTATTCTACAATAATTATCAAATACAAAGAGCATTAGTGTATTGATTGGGCGATCTCTAATGGCATACATGGGGTGACCTAAAACTACCAGTGTAAAGGAAAAAACATTTGCATTATAAGTTGCTTTGAACTCTCTCAAAATACATGGCTAACGAGTTAAGATGTCTCAGTGCAGCCATTTCTACCCATCAGCCACCCTTAAAAACATGCTCAACGTTTTTCAAAAAGCCAAACAAAAAATTAAAATACATGCAGAAGTTACTGTGTTGTGGTAGTATATGCTTTGAAAAATGCCACTGCAGAATCATCCTACAATTCAGATACAAAATACCAGAAATACCTTTATATTCACACCATGGGATAGATGTGCTTGTCCAAAAGGCAGATGGATTAGATTTGAAAAGACTAAAATTAAACCCTAAAAATAAGAATGGGCACATAAGTGTCTAGTTGTAAAGAGGTAGCCAAAGGATCCTTTCCAAGCAAAGCACAAATTACTGAACGTTAGCTACTGACTCTTACCATTTATTCAAATCAAATGAAAAATTATATCCACCCCATTTAAATATACTCATAAATCAGCATTCATAACACATTAATAACCCAAAGAAATCATAATTAATACCATGCTGTTAAATGGTAATACCAGTATTTCTGAATGATAAAATGAAAATGCTTTGCCTTTATGACTACTGTTAAAATTTAAAATTCCCAGTGTTCAGATTTCCCCTTGTGCCTACCTAGGACTTCTCTAATCCAATCAGATTCTTGAGATTCTAATTTAATTTTTCTTGTGGACAATACAAGTTTATTCAATCATTGTGCCTGCAAGTAACTACTAGACTTCAGAATTGCAAGAAAGGCAGTTCCATAAAGAGAAACTGGATTATACTACACTAGGTACGTGCATTTCCTGTAGTCATCCTACCAAAAATAATGAATTTCCAGAAAAAAAAATGAACAATGACATCAGAATTTCAGTGCAAGAGATTGAAACTTTATAATGGAAAAGCAGATCAATTTTGTTTTAAATCGAAAGGAACTCTGCAGAAAATTCTTTCATGTGATAAAATATGCATTAAGAATGCCTTTAACAAAGAAAATTGTTTGGAAATTCTTTTGAACAATGGTTGTGAAAACTTTTCTACAGAGTGGACTTAAAAAGCACTCAGCCAGAAGTGATGACGCCAAGTTTGAGAAGTTATCAGAAAGGGAATACTGTGTGGCTAGGGTGGTTTTCCTTCTAAGAGCAGAAGGATAATTGTGGAAGAATATCTAGCAAGAAATAGGTGTACAAAGGAGACAATGTGATCAAAGGCTGTTTTCAGTTTTCAGATAGAGTGACTTACCAGGTTGTGGTCTATTAAATAGAGTCTGCTTGGATTTATCTTCAGTTGCAAAAGCAGTTTCCACACATTCTGCTGTTGAATTTGAAAACAAGTTGGCCATTGACGAGAGAGATGCAGCTGCTTTACTAAAATCAAATCCACCATTAGCAACATCCTGCGGTTTATTCTTTACAGCAAAGGAGTCACTTTGCACTTGGTCTTTTAACGTTGAGCCTGTACTTTTAAAACTGAAACCAAAGGATCCAGCTGCTGAATTACCTAAAGTGAAGGGTCTCTCATTCTCACTGCTGAAAATGGTTTTCATAGAAGCACATCCAAATACGAACTTTAATGGAGGTGCTTCTGTCAAGCTAGTATTCGCTGACTTGACCGCACTATTTGAAATTGAAACATTACTATTTGTTTGCTCTGTCGTTTCCTTAATAGTCTCCTCTATCATTGACACTGAAATCTTACAAGGAGATTCCCTTGGGGTAGTTTCCCTTGAAGACAATGGTGTAACTAATGTCCCTTGTTCTTGAGCCTTCTTGGCTTCTTCAAAGAGGTCTCTGAAAGAGTTAGCAACCTCTTGTTGCTTAAAACGCACAGCTAACTGTTCCACCTTTGCCACATCATCTGCAAAATCCATTACACTCCAAACAAAAGCTTTCTCAGTTCCTTTCATGGGCTCAATTTTTATATCTGGTGTCAGCCAGTGATTGGCACAAATTTTCAACACCTGATCCCTTCTCATAACAATCCGAACTTTTTTGGTATCATAATTTTGTAAAATTTTCAGGTCCCCTATCCCCCTCTCTTTCCACTGGACCATTTCCTTATCATAACGGTAAAGTTTAGCTCTGTGACAGAAGATAACTTGCTCATTTTCCTCTCCTGTTGCTACATCAATCAAATCAGGCAATGGAATAACTGGTTCAAAATGCTGTATGTCCTTTTCTTCCTCTTGGCCAAATTCTGAGTCTTCATCTGTACCCACAGACAAACCACTCTGATTCAACTTCGGAGATTTTAATGGACTCAAACAGGGTTGGAAATTAAAATTAAAACCAGTTGCTGTATCACCAAAACGGAAAAGGTTTTTCCTCACTGGACTGCTAGTGTCAGGAGGTCCATACCCAGTGCTAGATACACTAGTATCCAAAGCTTCTTCACGTAGATCATAATTATCCCACTCCAAAGTAGGTCCAGTACTTTCAGAATGTGGTTTAATTACTAAACCAGATGTACTGCTGCTTTCAGATACAGAACTCAATACATTCCCTTCATCCTGCAAGCTTCCTTTCTCATCTTTCAAGAAGTGTTTCAGGTCTTTTAAACCATTTTTCATTTCTTCAGCTTTCTGTATTAGCCGAGCAGTCTTACCATTGTCCAATAGTTTATGAGGTGTCTGTAGTGGTATATCCAACAGCAATCTTTGGAATTCCTCAAATTTTTCTTTAAACTCTTCAGCTAATTCAGGTGTTTTAAACTTTGCTGCTAGCTGCTCTGCCTTTGCCTCACCATCTGAAAAGTCACTAGCCAACCACATCCATGCCCTATCAGAGCCCATTAAGGGTTTGAGATTCATTGTTGTAGTTATCCAGTGATTTGCGCACACTTTTAAAACTTGCTCTCGACGCATTATTACTCGAAGCCGGCCATTGGCTTTGTTTTGGAGAACTTTGAGGTTTCCAACACCCCGCTCCTTCCACTGGCTGCTTTCTGAATCAAATCTAAATAGCTTAACTCTCTGTGAATAAAGTACCAATTCATCTTCTTCACCAGTAATCAGATCTACTTTTTCAGGCATAAGAACCACAGGTTCAAAATGAATATTATCCCCCTCTTCAGTTTTGTACAGTTCATCATCTTCATCAGCAGAAGTAGCTGTTGTACATGTTGAAAACAATTGCTGACCTACTCCTTCAAAACCTTTGAAATTAGGATCTTTAGAGCCAAATTGAAAACCTTTATCTGCAGACTTTGCTAAATCAGCAAAAGTAGAGACATTCATATCATTACCTAGAATAAAATCTTGACTTTGGTTTGAAATGGCAGAGTTTGGAACTTGATCTTTGTCTGATTGTGCAGTGATTCTGTCCCTCTCCTTTTGCTCAGCAAAGGCTTTTAAGAAGAGTGCAGCTGATCCTTGCTGACTAGTTTTTTTAGCAGAATCTTTGCATGTATCTGGCAAACCAAATGTGAAGTTACCACCTGAACTAGCTGAAGAAAATGTAAATGCAGGACTGGAAAACTGTCTTGAAGACTGAGATGATGATGGCTCAACCTTGAAGCCTGCAGTATTGTTTACACTACCATTCCCAAATTTAAAACTACTTGCTGGGAAGTTAACTTTAAATCCAAATTCAGGTGCATCTGATTTGGGGCAAGCTCGGCCAAGAGCAAATGTTGTGGTAGAAGCTGCTGAAACTCCAACTGTTTTATTGCTTGCTCTGGGTGCCTGACAAGCAACACAGTTTGTCTTTTCTGGTTCATTTCTCACACAACATGAATCACAATCCCATTGTCCTTCCTTTCTGGAAAATAATTCTGCCAAGCTTTGTGTGGCGGGTTTCTCACTGGATGCTGGTTGGGCAACTGTAGTAACAACTGGAATTTTGTCATTGGGTTTCGATGCCTGACAGCTCATACATTTTGTCACTTCCAAATTTCTCTGCAAAGTGCTGCAATCACACTGTCCTTTTCTGGCAAATATTCCTTGTAATGTGTCTTGTGTCAAAGTAGATGTTCTCTCACTGAAGGCTGACTGGCCAAATGAAGTAACAATAGGAAGTTTGCCATTAGGTTTGGGTGCCTGAAAGGTTGCAGATTTTGCATCAGTATTGGTAAGTTTGTCACCAAACCCTCTTGGCTTGGTAAAAGCTGTAATCTTCTCAGGTCCTTCAACTGCACTTCCATTTTGCACTAATTTTGCAACTTCCATTTCTGAAGCAAAAGGTAAACTTTGTTTTCTATTAGTGACATTAGGGCTTTGGCAAGATTGACACATGGAATCTGAAGCAGTGTTTCGTACAAAACACGTGCTGCAATCCCACTCACCAGGTTTCTTAAAAAACTTTGCAGCAAATCCAGAGTCTTCAGTAGACTTAACAGTACCCAAGTTCACCATATCAGACTTCAACTTGATTCCCATTTTCTGTTCTTGACCAAACAAACTGCTCAGTTTTAATTCATCATCTTTAACCAAGTTTTGTGCTTCTTCAAATTTGGCTTTGAACAATGCAGCCTCATCTGCTGTTTTAAAGCGAACAGCAAGTTGCTCAAATACTTGCTTTTCATCAGAATAATCCAAGGCACACCAGACCCATGATTTATCAGATCCTTTATTTGGTTTCAACTTCATATCTGCAGTAATATAATGGTTTGCACAGATCTTAAGAACCTGATCTCGCCTCATTAGAAGCCGGATTTTCCTGGAAGTCCTGTGTTGCAGTAGTTTTATGTACCCAATGCCTCGTTCCTTCCATTCTTTGGTCTCAGTGTCAAAACGGAAGAGTTTAGCTCTGTTGGAAAACAATAGTTCCTCATCTTCTTCTCCTGTTTTTACATCTACTTTGTCAGGAAGTGGTACAACTGGGTCAAAATGTGGCCCATCATCTTCATCAGGTACACTGTCGCGATCACTTTCACCATCCTTGTCTTCAGCATTATCTCCACAAGTTGCTGGCTTGCCAGTATCCTTGAAACCAAATACCTGATTACTCAATACATTGAATGTATTCTTATTTTGTCTTTGAGGCAAAACGTCATTAAAAGAATGCTGCTCTCCTTGGGAAAAGGGACTCTCTCGACTGTGCATTCCTTGTGTAGACATTTGCCCCAGAATCAAATCATTTTTTATAGGCCTTCCAGCAGTTAAAATTCCTAGGAGACTATCACTAGCAGATGATGGTGGTGCCTGGGCTTTCATCTGTGGTGATGAGAATGTAAAATCTCCCTCATTATTCTTGAAATTTGAGTTAAATTTAAATGTTGTTGCTGGTGTTGAGTGCAATAGTCCAGTAACCAATGAATTCTTTGCAGCTTCATTTTGTATTTGTTGATTAGGTGTTCCAAATCGTCCTTTAGTTTCCATAGGTTTCATAGGTTGCATTCCTACAGGCGGCTTAGTAAAGTAACCAGGCTCTGGCAAAGGTGGGTTTGTGCTTGTTTGTGGAATGCCATGGTTGTAGTAGTCTTCACCAAATGGAGAAAGCAATCCAGTTGCAGGAGATTCAAAATGCAATTGTGGCCCATACATATCCTGTGAATAAATACATGCCGAATTGGTTTGAATAGGAGGTGTGTGAGCTTGCTGCTGATATCCATACACAGACTGTTGCGGTGGAATCCGACCAATTCCATATGTAGGAGTCTGCTTCAAAACAAAAAAAAACACAATGTTAATCTGTCAATACATATACTTTTCCAAATAGAGAATATCACTTTGGTTACCTTGGTTGGAGCCACGTTGGTTGCTGCTCTAAGATGATATTGGGAATTGTACATTGGAGATTGATTGTAGAACACAGTTGATCCTGAAGTAGCAACTGAGAGAATGTGTTTTAGTTTGTATCTTCATAAAATATCTCACTGACAAATATTAATGATTCACTCTATTATGGCATTCAAATTGCTTCAGGTAAAGTATAGTTTAAACTATTTGGCAAAGCTAAAACAATAATCTGAAGGCCGAGTAAATTAAATTAGAAGCCCTTGAGCCTGTTGCTGCCATTACTGGGTAATGTTTCTTAGTAAAAATTCTTTACAGTTTGCCTGAACAATCAAAAAATGAATTACAACTAAATTTATTTAAAAATATGAATGGCATGCTATCACAAATTAAAAACTCAGTTGTAAACTACATTCAAGTGTTATGACCACAAAATTTGTTACAATTTAAATAATTATTTAAAGCCAAGTTATATTGCTAATTGAACATAAACAGATCAAGCAACACACAAGAAATGCTGGTGGAACGCAGCAGGCCAGGCAGCATCTATAGGGAGAAGCGCTGTCAATGTTTCGGGCCAAGACCCTTCATCAGAACCAACGAAGTCCTGACGAAGGGTCTCGGCCCGAAACGTTGACAGCGCTTCTCCCTATATATGCTGCCTGGCCTGCTGGTTTCCACCAGCATTTTGTGTGTGTTGCTTAAATTTCTAGCATCTACAGATTTCCTCGTGTTTGCCTTTTAAATAAACAGATCAATCGAGTTCTGTATTGGTAAATTACTTCAATACAAGATAAAAATGCCATTAACTTTATTTGCTGCATGGAACGGAAGTTCCAATGCCACCCATCAAAGCAGTTTACAGATGTCACTCCTTTATTATGAGACACTCACTTAATTGTTTGCTTCATAATTACCTGTTAAAGGTGGCCCCTGAAAACTTTGTACTCCTTGATAATTTTCTGTATGGGGATCACAACTATCTGCTTGCCACTGGGGTCGTGGGGATTCTGTTGAACTTGAATTATTCATTTTCAGCTCACGGACTTCACCCTGGTAATATTTTGAATAAATAGCAAATTGTATCTGCTCTAGTTGTTTTAAAATGTACATATTTTAATGCATCAGACAAAAACATTAATAAGTTTCAAATCAGTTACTCAAAATGCATTTCCTAAGGAACCAAAATTCTCAGCACAACTTCACTACAGACTTAAATTACACATTCCCCCACCAACTCCCTCCCCCACCAACTCCCGCCCCCCCCATAAATTCTGAAAGTTAAACTATCCCAACACAAGGTATTACCAGTCAAATTTACATGGATCTTCTACTGCAAATTTTATCTATGCCTCAACTGGAATGACAAGCTTTTCATTTGCTTTGACAGGAATCCGACATTCCCTGACATTCTTTAGAGTGCTTCTTGCACAAAAGAATCACGATGTATAAAGTTTGCATGCTGTCAGAAAACAACATGCATATTTTGCATGCTGTTTAGGAGATCACAATGCTTTAAATGTTAAGCAACATGAAGTGCAGCAAAAAAAAGATACAAGAATCAGTGAAGATAACTTTTTTAACCAATTATTCCACAAACTCTTCATCAATCTACGCAAATTTCTACTTTTCTGAAGATGACATACCTTTAGCTGTTCCACTTGCTGGCAAAGCATCTGAAGCAAATGTTTTTGATCTTCAGCCCAGCGTGGAGGAGTCTTTGGAGACCACTGAAGAAAAATCCCAAGTTAAACTCTCAAAAAATTTTCCTTCCTTTTGAAGTATGAACTAAACAATTCATGGAAGTTATTTCCAGCATTTAAAAACCCCTATTCAAAGTATTACCTCCCTCATGTGTAACAAACTTCTTAAATTCTTAAATATGTGCTATTTCATATTACTCACAATTTGGCCTAGGCAGAGCTAGCCCACCACTCCTAGTAACCCCACTTACTTCCCAATAATCTTTCCACTCTCACGTGCCCATCAACTCCATCACAATTATCCCACCTATACTCAGTAACTTACAGCAGCCAAGTAACATACCAAATAACTTCAGGATGTCAGAGAAAATCAAAACATCTAGGGAAAATGTCTCAGACACCATTTGCTGTCAGTATTAAAAACAGATGCTGGAGAAGTAGCACTACCTGTTAAGTCACTGCACTGCCAATGAAATTGTAAATCTTGCTTAATCATTACAATTTCTGTTTAAGGCAAAGCATTAATAAGGAATAGCTTCCAACAGATTAAGTGCCTCAGTAAATAAGTTCGTGATCAGTGCAAAAGCAATCTTTGCTTTCCCGTATGCACCTGAAGTCCAATGCCACAAACTGTAATAGCATCAAGCTAACATTAACACAAAGATATTGCAGCTCGGAGCAGCATTCGGAGTTCCAAATCCGACATCATCTATAAGGAATCTATACATTCTTCCCATGAAATGTATTGATTTTCTCTGTTTCCTCCAGTTTCCTCACAATCCAAAGATGTGCTGGTTATTGGTAATTGTAAATGGACCCAATTAGGTTAGGTTTAAAAAATTGGGGCAGGGTGGAGGTAGCTGGGCAGTGCAGCTCAAAGTGCCACACTGCATCTCTAAATAAATTATAAATACAACATCACTAATATTGAAGCATGTCCTTCACCCCAAGTACATAACTAAAATGAATAGGGATAGAAAGAATTGAGTCAGGAATGGCATTACACTTATTAGACGAGACTATAAATTTTCATATTAAATCTATGAAGTTAAAGTTTACAAATTTATTTGTTGCAGACTTAAAACAATTTGAAAAGAATTTACCTTGTAACTTTTGGTTGGCGATGGACTAAGCTTTACTGGAGATAGGGTAGAATGTTTCACTGGAGTCAACTCTGGAGAAGTGCTGTTTTCAGCTATCTGGGAAAATGTGTTGTCTTCTTCACCCTGGTCAAGCTCATCATTATTATATTCTTGAAGATGCTGACTTACCAATTCTAGCATTTCTTTTACTGCATCTAAAGGTACAGGCAACTGGGGATGAAAGGTTGCATAAATAATTAAACCAAAGGTTTAGGATGACCAAGGGGGAATTGAAAATATTTAAATATTTTCACAGCAACAGTGGAAATTATGCAAGACACAGCTTTTCACTGTACCTCAGTAAGACAATAAATCAATTTTAATTTTAAATTAGAACACAGAGACAAGCAAGTAAATCACAATAACATGAAGTCTTGGAAATTGGATGAAGATTAGGAATGACCTCCTGTTGTGCAATATTCAGAAAGAGAGATGAAAACTACAGAAACATGCATATGCAAAAGAAGAATCTAAATGTAATCTGTAAAGATATGACTGCAAACAGCAGGCAGCAAGACGAGATGATGCCAATGGACTATGCTCTATTTTTGATTGATCAAAAAACGGACAAGAGTTGTTTTGGAAGAGTAGCTTATCAAATACTGAAATTAATTTGAAACATTCTAAAACAGCAATTGAGATAACCAATTAATTTGCTTTAGTGGCACTGGATGGAAAAGTTTCCACTTTAAATGGACTGATCAGGGAAAACTAATTTACATTTAACTGTTAAAGTGAAATCAGATTTCTTCTTAAGTGCCAAGTCTCCATTAAACATAAGCCAAATTGACACTGGTTATGCCCAGATCTGGAAAGAACTACCAAGCAGCTATTTAGCTGAGTTCAACCAAGTATCTACCCAAAGATCCCTGACCAATTTTTCTCAGTGTTTAACAAATGGCCACCGAGTACAATTTCAACACTCTTGCTAATACTAGAATTTCTGCAAGTTGAGAATACAACTACAGGTCATTTAATTCATCTATTCACTGGACAAGTATTTCGAAGTGTGGTATCTAAACAAATGATTGTCAACAAACAAAATGAAGCACAAAATGTTATCCATATGGTTGAGAAATGCATTCAATTTTGCCTAGACTTTGTCCATGAAGATCAAAAATTCACGTGTCAGCAAAATTAATTCTACATAATGCAAATGCCCTATTAGCTTATGGACACTTACACTGTCAATAGTTGTTACGTTAGTTTCAGCTTCAATCAGCACTTTCTTTAGATATGCTCTACTACGCAGTAAGCAAATTTTACATTCTTCATGTTCATCAGGTGTCATTCCATCACCATTCTCATACTCTTCAGACCTTCTGTGAAATATCTGACAAAAAAGGTAAAATCCAAATTATAGCACTTACAGACATGGAATAAATAAATAAATAGAGATATAGCAGGCACTTACCAAAGCAAGATTCCAATGTGCAGCAATGTTATTGATGGACTCAAAAGCAGCAATTGCCTCATCAATTTTTCCATCAACTACATCAAGTGTAGCAAAAGCAATCTCCGCTTCCCTTTCATAATCGTTAACTTCATCAACCTAAAATAAGCATAGTCTTAACTGAAGTAGCCATCAGTCACTTTAGTATATAATACTATAGCATATGTAAATTTTTATTTACTATAATTTCCTTTATGAATGTCTATCATTGTAACTGAAATCTCAGGTTAAATTCTATGAACCCATCATGCTTTGCCAAAAGTATTTTGCAAAACTAAAGACCAAATACAGCAATTTATTTCAGGGACAAGGCAGCAATATTTAATCCATAGCTAAATCATTGACTAAAAGCAGCTTTCAGAGGAGAAGCGACGGCAAATAGGATCCTCATTGTAAGGATTTCAAGAATTCTACTTAAGCAGAATCAGGTAAATGTAAGACTCAACAAATGCATAATTCAAATAATATGGACAAATTTCAAATTGATGGCTTTAATAGGTTACTTTTAATATAAAGGTGATGCTCATTTGTGGACAATGTAAACTGTATTTCAAAGCACTGATATCATTACATAAGGAGATAGGAAAAAAACGAGAATGTCAACATGTCCAAACAGTAATAGTGTTGTATACTAGGCAATGTGGGACCTCAGTGATAAACGCATTTCCAAACTTAATCCAAACCTTTACAGGGTAAGTTACATGGACAAGATTTTTCAAGTACAGAAAGATATTTCAGTTCCAAAAAGAAATAAGACTTTTCATAGTTACCTTAATTTCCTTGCTATGGAAGTGCATAAACAACGGATCGATAGGCTCATGAATGTTCTTTTTCTTCCTAATGATCTGCAGCAATGGCTGAACTTTCTTCCAATAGAAGGCACCCCGTCCAATGTAGTCTTTTTGGTCATAATACGAATTTAATCGACTTCCCTATACGGACAATACGAACTATTAGGATCTGCATTTTTTAAAATTAAAGCCAGGCTAACAAAATTACATGTTAGCATAATTTCAGGCAAATAAAACCTAGGTTTCAGGCAGTCTGATTCAAACAAAAACATTTGTTAAGGGCAATGGAATAGATAAGACAGCACACAAAGGTTGCGTTTTCAGTTTTTCCCCAATAGTACATCACAATTACAGTCAGATGCACATAATGTTGACAGTGGGAAGTGAGGAACAGAATAGTATAAAATGCCACATTTCAGAGAAACAATACAATAAAGGGGAAAGAGGGCTGCTAGATAGTACCACCTGAAGAGCTCAGGTTGTCTTCCTTGGGGTGGGAAGAGTCATTTGTGTCAAAAGGGCAAAAACAATGCTTATAAAAAGGGAAAGCAGCACATACACCTCAGGGACAGGATAAAAATGGAGTGTATGAGGTGAAATTGTAAAAAATAAAGACCTAGGCAAAGATGGAGATATAATACTTTCATTATGCCTGTGAGGAGCAGTCAATGAGTGTGTGCAGTGGAAAGCAATCAAACCTTAGTAATAATATTTAAGTACTGATTAAAATTTTGAGGAGATAAGGGTTATTTTCTAGAGCTGGCAACTAATTGAAAAAAAAGATTTGATTTGCTTAACAGAATGAGCTAGGAGTAATAAGTGCTTGACAGAACACTAACAATACATAAATGTAAAATTTTGCGCAAGCAAATGTGAATGTTTTGGGTTTTAAAGCTGCTGAAAGTACTATAAAATGTAATACTACTGATTTAATAAATCAAATGCATACATTAAGTAGCTGATATACCAGTATAATAAAACTGAATTAACATTTTCTAAAATGCACACCATTCAGGACTTACAATGTTGACCAAGCTTCGTGCCCAGTGTATGATAAGGGCAGGTTGAAGTCCGTGTTTTTCTAATGCCCTTAGAGTAGCAAGTTCACGCTGGATAATAAGTCTCATCTTAGCTGATGTACCTGGTCTAAAAAAAGAACGATGCTGCAGTAAACTGTCTTAACAAATTTTTAATTCAAACAAAAATTACAAAAGCAATAGAATATTTACTGTGCTTTTTTGTAGACAAGGTTGCAAACAGCATCCCACCAGGCTTTTTGTCGCTCTGTATAGAGTAGCTTACTGATTGAAAGGGGCAAGCACTTTGGTTGGTGTAAACTGTAATGATGAGCTGCTTTATCTTGTAACTGTGTGTGACTTGAAAATATCACTCCAAGAAGAAAAACCTGAAAATATTTTATTAAATTAGTATTGTTCACTTTTAACAGCACTTAAAAAAATTAGTATTGCTTTTAATCATACCTCAAGATCTAAAATACAAATAGTCTCAGGAGCATTTGTGTCAAGTCGTGATGTTTCCTGGGGCAACTTAGGAAATAACTGCTTCAGCCAACTCCGGACCACAGGTAACTGAGCCATTGAAAACTGCTGCAAGCCAAGCCAGACAAGGTGCTGCAAATTTGAACCATGCAGTCTAACACAACCTAAAGAAAGCATAGATTAACAAAACTAGTTTTAGCTGAAAGTTTTATCATGTACTCAAGTATAATACAGAATACCCAAATTATGTGCTGATCTAAATTGTAGCCTGATGTAGGATTACTTTTACTGAGAGAAAAATACCCCATTCAATTCTGCAATAAAATTTACTTTACACATATGCATGTACCTGCAGCATTCCTTTATCTCGTTATTTCAGAAAGGGGAATGAACAGAATGAAAATTCCAATTACAACACTCCATACAACCAATCTATAAAATCAAAACTGCATAGGAAAACAAAAGGATTATGCAGCAATTTAACGTCAAAGTACTGTAATATTTCAAATCTTAGAAGTTTCTTCTTACCATCATCACATTTTACAAGATAGTTCATGTCTGGTTGGCTTCCTGTAACATCTCGGATGTCATCACTGGCTAGAAAAGACCTTTCAGAAGTTAGACTTCCAAACAGTGTTTCAATCAATGCGGTTTGGCCACTTTTATTTGCAAAAGTCTTCACCACTTCTTTGTGATAGTCAGGCTTACCAACCATTAAGTTCAATAACATGTGACCTACAAAAGAGAAGGAGCTGTTTTGTTAGGAAGGAATTCAGTAGAGAAAAATTTAGTGAATTTATGAATAAATTATACTAGGTTATACCAAAAAAAATCAAGCAAAACACCATTAATGTCAGCTGTGGTTAAGTTCTTAGTACTTTTGCCTGATCAACAGCTGCAAGATCAAGATCTCTTCTGAATTGAAAACAAGAACCTATATTCAGCAGAATATTGAGAGTGCTATACTATCATATTTAATATTCAAAACAGCCAAAATAGGCTCCAGGAGTTTGGAAAGGAATATGGAAATGGTTTAAAAGCTGCAACAAGAGGAATCAGCAGTGGGAAGTCACAGCTGAGACAGGTAATTGTGTATAGGTGACTGTTGGCTAAATTTTAGATTAACCTTCAGCATTTAAATTTCATTCCAGTAAACTGTGTAGAATGTATTGCATACGTTAATCAAAATGGCTTCTTTGTGGGTAAAAGTAAACCTACTTCTTTGTTATGTTAACTGGTGAGAGAGTGTTTCTTGCAGAGCATTCTCGAAGCTTCTAGCAGTTTGTTTAGCTTTAGAATTGCTGACAATGGGGATTGTGTTCCTTTGTTAACCAATGGGGGAATGTTACTTTGTCTTGTGGGTCTGGGAGCTGAGTTTTTCGCAGTCTTTTCGGGGGAGTCGGGAAGAAGACGCCGAAGAAGGTGGACGTGTGCTGCACTGCTTGGTTGACCACCAGGGTGGTCCCAGATGCGAGGACGTGGAGGTCAGAAGAAAGCGACGAGGGTCGAATGGTTCGATGGTTGAGCTCCAACGATGTGCACTAAACTGACTGAATTCTGATAAGTTTGGCGCCTTTTACCTTATTTTCTTTTATTTCACTTTACTTTATTGTCACCAAACAATTGATACTACAGCGTACAATCATCAGTGATATTTGTTTCTGCGCTTTGCGCTCCCTGAAGTGCAAGTCAAAGTAAATATAATAAAAATTTAAATAATAAATCATAATTAGAAAATAGAAAAGGGAAAGTCAGGTAGTGCAAGTCAGGTCCGGATATTTGGAAGGTACGGCTCAGATCCAGTTCAGGATCTGTTCAGCAGTCTTATCACAGTTGGAAAAAAGCTGTTCCCAAATCTGGTTGTACGAATCTTCATGCTCCTGAACCTTCTCCCGGAGGGAAGAGGGACAAAAAGTGTGTTGGTTGGGTGGGTCTTGTCCTTGATTATCCTGGCAGCACTGCTCCGACAGCATGCGGTGTGAAGTGAGCCCAAGGATAGAAGATTGGCTTGTGTGATGTGCTGGGCTATGTTCACGATCTTCTGCAGCTTCTTCCGGTCTTGGACAGGACAACTTCCATACCAGGTTGTGATGCACCCTAGAAGAATGCTTTCTACAGTGCACCTATAAAAATTAGTAAGGGTTTTAGGGGACAGGCCAAATTTCTTCAGCTTTCTCAGGACGTAAAGGCGCTGGTGGGCCTTCTTGGCAGTGGACTCTGCTTGGTTAGGCCAAGTCAGGTCATTTATGATATTCACCCCGAGGAACTGAAAGCTTTTGACCTGTTCCACCTGCACACCACGATGTAGATGGGGTTGTGCGGTCCGCTATTCCTTCTGAAGTCCACAACCAATTCCTTCGTCTTGCTGACATTGAGGGAAAGGTTATTGTCTTCGCACCATGCCATCAGGTTCTTAATTTCCTCTGTACTCAGACTCATCATTACCCAAGATATGGCCTACTATATACTGTATTGTTAGTACTCATTTAGTTTTAGTCAAATCTTTAAAGTATATTCCATAACGGTATCCAGTGTGAGTTTGATATTGTGCATACGATGCGGTATTAACTTGATTCCCACAGCACCTACGTATACAGGAGGCAGGGTTGGTGAGTGGCTGGATTTCTCACCACCCCCCCCCCCCCCCCGCCAGACATATACCAGCCTGTTGGGCAAGTGTTACAACTGCAAACATTAAACTACATGGGAAAAGATAAGCAAATAGAAGAGAGGGTGAAATGAAAAGAAAGATAGTTAGAGATGGAAAATTGAGCTGTATAAACATTATCATCCAAAACCTCAATTACCACAAAATGCAATCTTCATCTTCACCCTTAGAATGATTTGTGAGCAGACCATAGAGGTGCAGAAAAACTATACCTATGTTTCATCAACTCTACCAAAATTTTCGATAAGGTGAGACAAAGAGCTTATTAAATATCCTTCAGCATTTGAACATTGATGGGAAAGATATAAAGAGTCATCAGAAATTTGTATTGGGAACAAAGAATGGAAATGAGTTGAAAATGAGACAAGTGATTTTGTCCAGATTAAGATGAGTGTCAAGACAGGGCTGTGCTCTCTTGCCCGACCTATTCAACCTTTATAGCAAGAAGATTTTGAGAAATCAGCAGTATTCTAGGAACAATAATTGGTGGATATAATTTGAACAACATACGATAATGCAGACAACAGTACTAATAGCTACTTCTAAAGAGAAGCTCCAAGAAATACTGAAGTGGTCAAAAGTACACAGAGGATTGACCATCAACTGCAAAACCACCAAATGTACGGTTGTCACAAAGAAGTAGAGAAATGTGAACTGAAAGCAGGCAACACAGCAATTTAACAAAAAAATGGAAGTTTAATTACTTTGGAATCATGGTAACATCTGACAGTAGGGCTGATGTCAAAATTAGAAGGACAAGCAAGATACTAAAGAATAACAATTTCTATAGGTATGAAACACAGAGTGTTGTGGTGCTATGTTCATTGCACACGAACATATCAAAGCGAATGTTGGACAATATCAACACAAAATGAAGGAAGACTTGAAGCTACAGAAATGTGGCTTTTGAGAAGAATGATCAAAAGATTGTAGAAGGACAGAGCAAGAAATGAGGCAGTGTTGTGAAAAGCTGGAATTTCTGGGACATGTGCTGACAAAAGACCTTGAACACCTTGCAGTGAGTGACGTGAAAAACTGATGGAAGAAAGAGTTGTGGTCAACAATGCATGACATTCATTAGTTACATTAAGGGATGGACAGGCAAAATTTTTCAGGAGCTTATTGGAACTTCTCAGATTAAAGACCATGATCACCCACATAACACAATGATACAAAACCAGGAAAACATGGAATGGAGGGGATAAATTATGGTTGCCATGGCCCACACAGAAACTCCAGAATACAAAAAAGGCCTCTAAGAGTTTAAGTAAATAGACACCAATTGAAAAACAGAAGTACACAAATAATTTTTCCAATCATACTTAACCCACAAACAGATGGGCAGTGTTAATTGGATCAGGGAGATGAGTGAGGCTCAAAGATTGGTGCGGGAAAAGTGGGACACAGGCATCAGTACAGGGAAAGTAGCTGCTTCGTTGGCATGGACTTCATTACAACAATGCTGAAATTGGAATTCAGTCAAATTGAAAAATGTGGAGGCAAATAGTAGAGGATTAGAGGAATGGGAAACATCAATAGTGAAGAGAAATCTGTAATGCTAAAGATCCCCAACAGGAAAAAAGAACCAGTGGAGGTATGGAATTAATTAACAATATTAAAATTGTCAGGAATGGACAGTGTACTAAAAAGTGCATTAACAGGACACCTAGAAAATATTAACAGGATTTGACAATACTAAAAGATTTATTGAAGTGAAACAAGAAGAAATCTACTGGACCATTGAGGATGTAACTGGTGGAATAGATGAGAACAAGTGGATATAGTGTATTCTGATTTCCCAAAGTATTTTGATGAAGACCCACCTGAGAGTTTAACGCAGAAGATTAAGTGCATCTCATGGCATGTGCAATACTGTCATGGGTTAAATGGGTTAAGTGCAATACTGTCATGGGTTATAAAAGGAAACAGGATGAGAATAATTGGAACTTCCTCAGGATGGCAATGTGACGACTAATGGAGTAGTGCATGGCAATTCACAATATGTATTAATGATTTAGTTAAGGGAACTAAATGCAATACAATGAATTCTGGTTAATTGGGACCAGTATATTTTGGCCCAATTAAACAACTGCACCAATTAGCCAAGTTTCATGGAAATAGTTAAAAAAAAGTAAATAAAAAGATGAACTATCCTTTAACTGCGCAATAAATTATGTATCTAAACAAAGTATAGAACAAATCATAACTACTGTGACACCAACAGGCACTCTCACTGAGCTGCAGAAGTCAGTGGCTGCAACTGGAGGTGAAGTTCATGACTCCATAATCTCCAAGGCCTTGCACTAAAAGGGTATTTATGGAAGAGTGGCAAGGAAGAAGCCATGGCTGAAAAAATAACTTTTCCCTTAAAGATTTTGCAAAGCATACTATAAAGATGTGGAAGGTCTTGTGCTCAGTTGGGACTAAAGTACAACTTTGTGGCCTTATCATTAAAGGGTACATGTAGTGTAAAAGCATCAGCCTGGCAATACCACCCATGATGTAAAGTATGGTGGATGTAGCATCATGCTCTGGGGATGTTTTTCAGCAGCAGGGACTTGAAAGCTGGTCAGAGTTGATGAAAAGATGAATGCTGCTAAACTCCTGCTAGCTTCTGCGATAAAGCTTAAACCTGTGGGGGGATGAGTTCATCTTTCAGCAGGACAATGACCCAAAGCATACTGCCAGAGCAACTGTAGATTGGCTTTAAATGAAGAAAATTGATGTTCTTGAGTGGCCCAATCAGAATCCTAACCTTAACATGATCAAATTCTCTGGCAAGACCTCAAAACTGCTGTCCCCTACCTCTCCCCAACTAACCTGGCACAGCTTGAACAATTCTGCAATGGGAAAACCTTGCTCCATCACATTGTGCAAAGCTAATAGAGACTTATCTGAAAAGATGACTGGCTGTCATAGCTGTAAGAGGTAGTTCAATGAAGTACTGAGCAAATGGGGGGGGGGGGGAGGGAAGAGAGCGATTTTAGATTTTGAATATTTATTCTTTCATGCTTTACAATTTTCCCTCTTTTCACTGCTGAGAAAAAAAGGAGCATGTGGTTCACAAAAGAGTAACAATTCTCAGTTGATCAGAATCTCTAGTTGTGATACTCATTTATGTGAACAAAGTGTTGGGGGCTGAATACCTTTACAAGGCACTGTAGATAATCAGCCAGACATTTTGAATGAGCAACAGGCCTACTCCAATTTTCTGCTTCTCTATTGGTGTTTTACTGAAACTCTTTTCCAAAGGGATTATGAAAACACCATGAGATTATTATGAACAAGAATAAAGGAATTAACCTTTGTTCCAGTTGATAATAAACCAATAAACAGTAATGTATTAAATTATCTGGTTATTATAGTTTTCTGTACACAAATTAGCAACCCCATTTCCAGGACCAAAAGTTACTACATTTCATAAAGTATATCAATACCTGCAAACACATTTGGGATGGTTAAAAAGATCATGAATGGTACTCTTTGAAACTGTTTTTTTGAAGTAGATTACCTGATTGACTTTGTCTGTCTGATGCTAACCAGCTCAGCAATTCCTTGTTTGTCTCTTGTGCCTTCATAGATTTTATTTTGGGTCTAGGAACCTGCATTTACATATAGATACTTGTATTACAGCAATACTACTATAAAGAAAATCAGTAACAAAATCCCTTCCCCAAAAGGCAATGGTTCAAGATTTTCTAAACATTGAAGAAACATACCTGATAGGCAATCAGATAACACAATGCAGCAAGATCTACAACTGCTTTCCACTTGATCTCATTCTGCTGAGCCATCTTTACAAGTAGTGATCCAGTATGCAAATACAGGTGTCCTCTTATTTCAATGAAAGCAGCAGAAAGATCATCCATAGTTGTGGTAATATACGATTTTGTGACATGCATTGTATGATCAAAACTAAAAAATACACAAAGCATAGAATTGGTATGTTTTCCCCATGGCTGATATATGAACAATTAGCATCTACAACTGAGATAAGTTCTATTTCTTAACTCAATGAACTGTTTGGACCTGAACTCCAAGTGAAGAAATCCAAGCACACCTCACCAAATTGTCTCATCTCATTCAGATCAGATGAAACAAGTTAATTTTAACCATCTACATTAGGATTCCCCAAGTATCAAATGAATGCACTTAAGTCCTTTCTCACTAGTTTAAAAAAGTTGTACAATTTGCAGTTTATTAACAATATAATCATGTAGCATTGTTAACTTAACAAAAGTTTGAAGTATTTTAAAATAGCATTAGATGGTTATGAGATTATTGGAAATCACAGAAAGATCAAAATTAGCTACAATTAATTTGTTATTTTAAAATAATCAAGAAAACTACCACACTCATTCATGTTTTTCGCTGCTTCTTTCCAGCATCTTCAAATTTCTAATTAATTCCACTCAGAAATAACTCGTCATTTTTCTACTTTAAATTATAAAATTTAAGTCTTTCTTCATTAAAGCATTGTCAGTATGAGCAAGATCCAAGGTTCAATTCCTAGTTTAAGAGGATTCTTTGAAATGCAATAACAGATCCCAGGTCAGTCCCTTAAAATGCTCAGTCTTAACTTTAATGAATAATTTGTTCTGTTCAGTCAGAAGTTAAATGACATATAATGGCCTTTGTGCTATATGTCCCTAATATAGTACTAATCTCTCATCAAATAAATCTCCAGCACAAATTAAATGTTACTGGAAAATAAACTAAGATTACCTCATTAAAGCATCTATAGCATCTTGGACATCTCTGTTTGATAATGTCAAAAACATAAGATTAGAGGAAGCTAAAAGTAACTCCCTCTGCATTGATCGCGATCTACTTTTATCAGTTCCCAAGACATCTGATGAATCAAGACAGCGCTGCAGAATAAAAGAACAAATGATTTAGACAATTAGAAAAGTTAAAGCACTAGAACATTATGTTGAATTGAATATCAAAATTCACATTGAACGGAGAGAAAAAAAATCCCTGCTTTTCCACAGAATTCGAGTTTTGTATTCACTAATGAAAAACAGTATAGATGCCTACCTCAAACAATTTACACTTGAGAACTACCCACATTTTTTAAGCAAGAATGAGAAAAGATTTCCAAAACACCAACTGTTTATTCATTTCCATAGATGCTGCCTGCCCCAGAGTTCCTCCAGCATTTTGTGTGTATATCTAACTGAAGTCAAGTTCATCAGCTAGAAAATACTGACATAGCTGATCTGCTAAAAAAAGAGTACAACTGTTGCAAATAAAATAACACTGACATATACCTTTAATGTCTGTACTAGACAGGCATTCCATTCCAGACTTCTGGAGAGAGCTCTTCTCTTCTCTGTGTTCATGCAGAAATTCACTGCTTCTTCAAGTTTTCCAAATTGACAGTAGAATTCCACTAAGCGTATATTAGCATGTGGATCATCTGGTCTGGATTGCAGTTCAGACTGAATAAGATCAAACAGCTGAGAATGGTCCAACTGTCCCTTTGAGCTCAGTAGCTTTTCCTTCAGAAATAAAAAAAGCAATAGTGTAAAATGAAGCTCCAAGATGCTGCAGATGACAAAATCTGGAGCAAATAAAACTGTCAGTAGAACTCAGCAGGACAAGGAGTATCTGTAGAGGGAAGGAATTGATGTTTTGGGTGAAGACACTGTCAAGACCTTGAGTTCTTCCAGCAGTTGTTTTAAACTAGAAATATGATTGCACAATAACAAAAACAAAAAATATCTTAAACCCAGAATCTTCAAGTACGGAGAGTTACATGTAGGTATTTCTAATATCAGGGCCACTATTTTCTGAGAACTTGGAAGTGATTTTAAAAATATTTAAATTGGCTGCATATTGTGCCATTAATACTTTTATATAAGGGAAACTACTGTCAAACAAGTTGATTGAATGTATTGCTGTAAAGAATTTAGACTGTTGCAAGTTTGCCATTAAATGTTTCTTTTCTCTTTTCGTAGATTTTGTTTCGTAAACAGAAAACAAATTCTTTGCTGCAAGTTTATCCATCTAACTCAGCATTGTCCATAATTCACTTTAAATAGCACAAAAGCTTATATGAAATTAATCAGCAAATATCAGCAGAATGAAAAAAAATCAGAAAAATTATAGATCAGTGCTCTTGAATTTTGATTCACTTTCATTATTTCTAGCACTATGCGTACCTTCAGTTTATAAACAATCCTATTACCAGGAAAATGCTTGGCTGCCCTCTCCAACCAGTATTCAGCTCTTCCGTCAATAAGGTTTCCATTATTACAGAGCAAATCAGCCACTTTCAGGATAATATCCTTCTGCACTGGATTCAGTTCAATAACTCGCTAGTAAAAATTAAGAAAGAATTTAAAGAAAATTAAAACAACTTGCATATACTTTATAAATAAAGTGTTGGAAAAAACATAAGTATCTGAAAGGAAGGGTGCAAATACCCAAGATCAAATAAATAAGCCTTGCAACAGGCTTACAAAGAGGGAAACGTAGAACTTTAGGACAAGTTAACCTTTTATCCATCATTTTGCACAAGAGAACACCAATATTTTAATATCTTAAGTTGCAACTCTGAAGAGATAAGAAATAGCAGTCATAACTGCTAGCTCAGAATAATATACTGTCAGGATTAAGAAAAATGAAATGCAAGACAGACAACCAAACACTAATGCAGAGTTGGTTTAAAGAGCAACCTCTTATTATTTTGCTTCTTAATTTTTCTGAACTATCCCCAATTCATTATCAATTTATTTAGGATATTTAGAGAGTCAGCTGGACTCCGTAAATTTCATAGAAAGTAATAACGGAGCGTGATCAGAGATAGCTATAATATCATAGTTACAACCGATTACCATTGGAATAAAACAAGAGTCTAAATAATCAATTCTTGAATAAGAGTGATGATTAAATTGGATTAAATTGATTTATCATACTCCAGTAGCCTCAGTGGTTACCAATAATCAAAGATCTCCCTTTTTTCGCCTATTTCGGGGCACTAGACAGGGATGTCCTCTTAGTCCATTACTATTTAACATTGCCTTAGAACCTTTGGCAATTGCCATCAGACAATCACAGGATATTTTGGGTATTAATCGTGGGACAGATATTCATAAGTTATCTTTGTATGCAGATGATTTATTACTATTCATTTCTAACCCGGAGAAATCCATCCCAGCAGTTTTATCATTATTGGCTCAATTTAGTGAGTTTTCTGGGTATAAGTTAAATCTTAATAAAAGTGAATTGTTTCCATTAAATAAACGGGTCCCAATTTATGGAAATTTACCTTTTAAATTAGTTAATGACTCTTTTACTTATTTAGGGATCAAAATCACAAAGAACCATAAAGATTTGTTTGGATTTAATTTTTTACCCTTAATTGATCAGATTAAAGGTTTGTTTACTAGGTGGTCACCTTTGTCTCTATCTCTAATAGGCAGGATTAATGCTATTAAGATGGTTATTTTACCTAAGTTTTTATATATTTTTCAAGCGATACCAATTTTTATCCCGAAATCTTTTTTTACTAATGTTGACTCTAAAATTTCTTCATATATATGGCAGTATAAAAATCCCAGGTTAGGTAAAACATATTTACAGAAGACTAAAAAGGAAGGCGGGTTAGCATTACCTAATTTCAGATTTTACTATTGGGCAGTTAATATTAGATATTTGTTATGTTGGTTGAAAGATGGGGGTGGATCTTTTGGCCCTTGTTGGGTGAGTTTAGAAACTAAATCGGTATCAGCTTATGCTTTGGGTTCTATTTTAGGGACTTCTCTCCCTTTTGCTCTTTCTAAATTGCCGAAACGAATCGACAACCCGATAGTTAAACATACATTGCGTATATGGTTTCAATTTCGGAGATTTTTTGGGTTGACTCAATTCGTTTTAAATAGTCCTATTGTATCTAATTGTTTTTTTCACCCTTCCATTATAGATCAAGCTTATTCAGCTTGGAAAACTAAGGGATTACTAAGATTTTCTGATTTATTTTTAGATAATTGTTTCATGTCTTTTGAACAATTATCCAACAGATATAACTTGCCGAGATTTCATTTTTTTAGATATTTACAGATTAGACATTTTTTAAGTTCTGTACTCTCTATGTTTCCAAATTTTGTGCCTTCAGATACTTTGGAGAGTTTATTTGAATTAGACCCTTTTCAAAAAGGGCTTATTTCAAAACTTTATAATATAATTATGAAGATACGTTCAGAGCCCCTTTATAAGACTAAACAGGATTGGGAAAGAGAGCTTAGTTTTAGTATTTCTAGTGAGAATTGGGATAGAATTCTTCAATTAGTTAATACATCATCGTTATGTGCCAAACATTCACTAATACAATTTAAGGTTGTACATAGGGCCCATATGTCCAAGGATAAATTAGCTCATTTTTACTCTCATATAAGTCCTATTTGTGATAGATGTCATTCTGAAATTGCGTCTTTAACTCACATGTTTTGGTCGTGTTCATTTTTGGAGAAATATTGGAAAGATATTTTTGATATTATATCTGCGGTTTTGAATATTGATTTACAACCTCATCCTATTACCGCAATTTTTGGTTTACCAATGTTAGATTCACAGCATTTATCTTCTTCAGCCCGTCGAATGATTGCATTTCTAACTTTGATGGCTAGAAGATCTATATTGTTGAATTGGAAAGAAATTGATCCTCCCACTGTATTTAATTGGTTCTCTCAAACTATGTTATGTTTAAATTTAGAAAAAATTAGAAGTGGTACTTTTGAGACCTATTAAATTTGAAAAGTTATGGAGACCATTTATTCAACATTTTCATATGATGTAATATGACCCTTTGCCAAGTACATTTGATTTCCCAGCTTTTAGCTTATGGATTTTGAGAGGACCGGAAGTGACGGCATTGATGAATACTTATTTTTGTGAGATATTATAAACAGCCCACTTTTTTTTTCCCTTCTCTTTTGTTTGTTTTTTTTTTCTTTTATATTACTTATTAGCTATAGTTATTAGATTAGATTAGTTAGTTCTGCATTATATAAATTTTTTTTTGTTTTTTTTCTTTCTTTTTTCTGTTTTTTTTATATTATACATTATGAAATATTTAGATTTACTATGTCCATACATATATCTTATGGCTTATGTCTTGGTAAACTCATTTATATTGTAACTATTATGTATGTTTTTTTTTATATGTAATGGAATGTGTATGTTGGTAATTTCTTTATCAATATATCATCTGTATTCTGTCCATATTATTAATATTAATAAAAAGATTTAGAAAGAAAAAAAGAAAGAAAGGATATTTAGCACACAAAACTCTCCACCATAAATGATGATGCGAATTATTTAGCACACCCAATTCCCTACTTTTATTTAGACTATTACCTCAATCAGCTTTCGAAAGATCATACACTTGTTACATAGCTTTCCAGTAACTAACAACATACCCATGCCAGCTCCTCTTCATGACACTATTTGTCACCTTTGTTTGGCCTGGTTTCGCATAATATGCTTTTCATTGAATGTCCATTGAGTTAGTGTTATGTTGTGCTATTCTACTGTGGTATTTTGACAAGTTACTGCACCTTAGAGGCAGTCATTGGCTGTGAATGGCATCAAGTTAATTTTTGAACATTATTCTCTAGGTTATCCAACTACCACAAATCCTTTGTCTCATTGCACGTTTATTTAAATCTGGAAGCTTATAGCTGTTTGCAGCAACAAACTATGCTCAATTATAGCTGCTATTTAGATAGATGTTTATACATTCCATGCTGTTAAATAAATCTGGCTCATTAGTTATCTCTGTTTACAATAAGGCTTGCTATCTTTTTGCACATAATGCTTTTTTCCTAATGCGACTTATGTAGAAGTTATTATTTTAAACTCTGATTCTAACCAGGTACAGCTGCTACCAAAAGGCCTCTATGCAATTTCTGGAGAATCTTGAACACTATTCTTAATTCCAAGGATAGTCATGCTGTTTAACTATTTCTTTACCCTAATCACAGAGTCTAATAGTCAAATGTTATCATCTTTACTTTCACTCTTGTACAACCTAGTATTTTTAGTTCCCAGTTATGATAATCTTGGAGCAACATTTTAATAACATGCCAAGCCCTTTTAAATCACATTCAAGTCAGCAATTCATACTTCTACAGTTGTTACAGCTTTCTCAAGTCAGATCATTGTAAAATTCAGTTTTCCCAATGCTTGCCCAATTTTTGATTATAGTCGGCCCTCCTTATCTGCGAGGGATTGGTTCTAGGACCCCCTGCGGATTCCAAAAAACTCAGATGCTCAAGTCGCTTATTTAACCAGTCTCAATGTGGTGGACACTAAGACCCGGCGGAGGTCTGAATCCACAGTGTTTCTGATCACAAAAGTAATCACTATCATGATTGAAAATAAAGTGGAAATAATAAAGCGATTGGAGAGAGGTGAAACGCCATCGGTCATTGGAAAATCGTTAGGCTACAATCGGTCAACGATCAGAACAATTTTAAAGGATGAAGTGTGAATAATGGAGCGTGTGAAAGGCCCTACCCCGATGAAAGCTACAATTATTGCAAAGCAATGCAGTGATTTAATTATTGAAATATAAGTGTTTTATATGCATAGAAAGGTAAAATATATACTATAAGACAAACGTTTGACTAACTGACGCTAAATAAAACCAGATGTACCTGTAAGATGTACTTAGTAAGAGAACTTCCGGTTTTTTTCGATCCCGATTCACGATAGCTTACGCAATCCTCCCGTATACTTTAAATCATCTCTAAATTACTTATAATACCTAATACAATGTAAATGTTATGTAAAATAATTGTTATACTGCATTGTTTAGGGAATAATGATAAGAAAAAGGAAGTCTGTACATGCTCGAACAAGTGCTGGGTTTTCTCGATTCATGGTTGGTTGAATTCGCGGATGCGGAACTCGCAGATAAGGAGGGCCGACTGTATTTGCCTACCCTCTTGATTTTTGTTTGCATGTATTATTAATAACATTTCTCATTGCCTTCATTTATTAGCTCTCAGTGATCAACTCGTTTATCCATTCTACAAGCACTCTGGACCTAACTCAGTTATGATAGTGCTCACCAATGTTACCATTCCTGCCTCTGCTAGAAAGAGTCAGCACCACATGAAATGGAATTTTCACCCCCTTGTTACTGAGTTCAATGATCATCTTCTTACTCATTCCTTGTAAGAATTTCCAGGTGACGTATTAGTCAAAAAAAAATACTTCCAGCTTTAATTCCTACTAGACTCTGAAAAAGAAACCACCTTATTCTTTTCAGTATTATTAATGCCAACATGGACCACAACTGATGATCTTCCTTTCTCTCCACCAATATTCCTACAACACCTCTAAGAATCCCACACCATGGCATCATACTTCTAATATAGCATGTCACCAGTTCTCTTCGAGGGATTGGAAACGTAAAGGGTGAGCAGTTTCAAGTTCTTGAGTGTCATCTTCCCTGAGGGAACTCTCCTGGCCCAACACATTTATGCAATTAAAAAGACACAACAGAGGCTGCATTTCATAAGGAGTTTGAGGAGAATTCCTAGGTCAAAGACATTTGCAAATGTCTACAAATGTGCCAAGGAGAACATTCTAACTGCTTGCATCAACATCTGGCACGAAGGGACCACTATACAGGATTACAGAAAGCTGTAGAAAATTGTAAACTAGCCAGATCTATCTTGGGTACTAGTCTGCCAAGAATTCAAGACACCCTTAAAAGGTGATGCCTCAAAAAGGCAGTATTGACCAATGAGGAACCCCATCATCCCAGACATACTCTCTTCTCATTGCTACCATCAAGGAGCCTGAAGACACAAGTCAACATTTCAGGAATAATTTCTTCCCCTCTGCCATCAGATTTCTGAATGGATAATGAGCCCATGAACACTACCGATGTTCACTGTTTCTTCTTTCCTCTTTGCATTAATATACATATATTTATATATTAAACAATGTATTCATTGCAATTTAGTTTTTGTTATGTAATGCAATGTACTGCTGCTGTAAAGCAACAAATTTCACAGCATATTAAACCTGATTCAGATGTACCACATAGGACTAAGTATACATATATGGCAATGACCAGTTCATAGGATGACAGTTATTACCAAATCTTATGTTTTAAAAACAAATGTTTTACAATATATTTTGGTGGTGCCACATGTTAAAACAAATTCTTGATTTAATTTCGTTCATATTTTTTAAGAATTGATTTGCATGCAATATAATTTCATCAAGCATGCCAAGCCCAAAATAATATTCTTATTAAATGGTTTTATTTAACTAAATCTGTATTAAGAATTTCTATATTTGTGATGAAGAACGTTGAATCTTTACATTTGGAATTTGATATCTATTGAATCCTTGTGTACTTATGCTTACTGTCTTGTATTATTAACTGCAAGGCAGTAGAATACAAGTGAACAGTGTAGGCCTTTCAGCTCATGTTGTTTTGACTTTTTAAACCAACAATGGAAGGAATGAATGGATTCAACAATGAATTAATTTTTGACCTCCACCTTAAAATTCTCAAACCATTTGCTAAGTAAATTCCACAATATTTACAGGTCATCAACTGTTCATTTTTCCATTTTAAAAAATTAATACAAAGCAAATGAACAAATTTTTTTTACATATTAGACCATACCTTGTAACAACCAATGGCCTTTTCAATGTCACCCTGAATTTCATAAATCTGGCCAAGCAACCTGTGCGCTTTTGGGTCCCTTTCCTGTACCTTTATGTATGCTGACACCTCCCTGCAACAGCCATTTTAAAAAAAGTGATTATTACACTGAACAATCAGCAAAACAAGTATCTACAATTCAAAACTTGAGATAAATATAAAAAGTGAAATGCATACACACTTTAAAAGAATATGGCAGGCCACAAATGAAGAGCAGGGGTATGGAGCTAATTGGATGGCTCTTTCAAGAGAGACAACACACCCATGAATTGCAGATGTCAAGAACAGAAAAAGGCTCTTTAGGCCACCATGTTCATTAAATAACCTCCTCCTAAGATGAATGAGTCTCTGAACTGCATCCACAATATAAATCAATTACTTGCTTAATTCTGCTGGCTCATTTCAGGATGACGATATGAAAAACATTAAAGGGAATCAGAATAAATAAGGCCTATTAATAGTTTCTTATGCACTGAAGATAAAAAGTCAAACAAAACCTTTTCTTTGCCGCAATTATTTATAGGCCTTATTTAAGTAAAAAGATTATTCTAGCAAACTCATTATAATATAATTATTCAACTTCCTCAGTTTGCCCACAGTTCAATTTGGCTATTTGCATCTCAATTCCAAACAGTCACAAGTAATGCACTTAAAATTTACAACACTGAAATAGATATCACAAGAAATTAAAGCATAAACATTTTACCAGAGATATGACTTTTGGATAAGTTCCACCCTGGATAATATACACCACTGTTGAACTTTGGTGTTGCAAGTCTATCCAGCTGATGAGTTCACGAACCAACATGGCTTTGCACAGAGCGCCCCTTTTTAATTGCTCAAAGTTTTGGTTTCATTTGTATTTTAAAAGCACAATGACTTAACTGAAGGAATTGATTTGTACTTCAGGAAGGGAAGTCGAGTCCTCATCTAGGAGTCAGTAGTGGAAAGGGTGAGCAGTTTCAAGTTCCTGAGTGGCAACATCTCTTAAGATGTATATTGATGTAGTTATTAAGGTGGCATGCCAGTGGCAAGACTTCAGTAGAAGTTTGATATTTATTATGTCAGCAAAAAAATAACAAATTTCTTCAGATGTACTGTGGACAGCATTGTACGTGGTTGCATTACCTTCTGGTAGGGAGGGGCCACTGCATAAATCAGAAAAGGCTGAAGAGGGCTGTAAATGCAGACAGCTCCATTTTGGGCACGAAGCTCCCTACCATCAAGGACATCTTCAAAAGGGAATGCCCCAAAAAGGTATCATCAGTCATTAAGGGCATCAAACACCAAGGAGAGAAGGTACAGTGGCCTGAAGATACATACTAAACATTTTAGGAATAGCTTCTCCCCCTCTGCCATCAGATTTCTGAACACTACCCTATTATTTTTGTACTGCTTATGGTACTGTGCAAAAGTCTTAGGCTCCCTAGAATTGTTATATAAATTTAGTTATAAGTGTTTATTTTTGTCTTCTACAAAAGTGTGTCAGTAGAGTAGAGCAGAGCAAATTTTAAGATTTTCAAACATTCAATTTCCAAAAAAAAATGCTGCAGAGAAATTTCTGTATTTCTTTCAAAAAAGGACCATATCAAATAAGAGACTACTTTTCAAATAAAAAAAATACTCTGGTATATAAACAAAGGTAACAAACCAGATCAATGACATAAAAGAGTTGAATAAACTAAACTGATTAACTGAAACAAAACTGGTGCAGAAGGAATCAAGCTGGGCAGAGGACAACCAAACTAAAAGAGAGCAGATGTGATAATTTAACCTTCAGATCATCAATTCTTACAAAATGGCAAGAGTGAGCATAGTAACAAGGCATAAAGTGGTAATCCTGCACCAGCAAGGTCTCTCCCAAGCAGAAATTTTGTGGGAGACAGGAGTTTCAAGATGTGCTGTTCAAGCTCTTCTGAAAAAGCATGAAGAAACGGACAAGATTGAGAAACAGAAACAGACTGAGTGCAGCAGCCAAGAGATACATCAAAATGACGTCTTCTAAATCTGAAGTAGTCCAACACTGCTATCAGCTCTGAATTCATAGAACCCACTGGAAGTACACTCCTCTACAGTCCAGAGAAGTCTTGTCAGAAGTGGTCTTCATGGAAGAGTTGCAGCCAAAAAGCCATTTTTCCAAAGTGGAAACAAAGCCAAGAGACTTACTTATGCACAAAAACACAAGGGCTGGAGTGCTTAACAATAGCACCAAGTGCACTGGACTGACGAGACAAAATTTGAAATTATTGAGCTGGAGAGCACCACATTTATGAGTGTCTGCAGCCAATAGCAAAGCATGGTCGAGGTACTCTGCAGGTTTGGATCTGCATTTCAGCAAGTGTAGTTGGTGATCTGGTTAGAATTAATGGAATCCTCAATGCTAAGCACAAGCAGATTCTCATCCATCATGCAATACCACCAGGGCGATGTTTGGTCCCACCTTCATCCTGCAGCAGGACAATGACACCAAACACATGGCCAGGATCACAAAGAACTACTTTCAGCAAAGAGAACAAGGAGTTCTGCAACAGATGGAATGGCCTCCACAGAGCCTTGATCTCAACATCATTGAGGCTATCCAGGATTACCTGGAAAGACAGAAGCAAGACAGCCAAGTCTGCAGAAGAACTGGCAAGTTCTCCAAGATACTTGGAACAATCTACCAACTTGTTCTTATAAAACAGCACAACAGCGTATCTAAGAGAACTGATGCAGTTTTAAAGGCAAGGGGTCATTACATCAAACATTGATTTGATTTAGTTTTTTTTTACTGTTTACTGATCTTTATAGTAATTTTTTTTATATTTAGAAGCTTCTCACTTTGAAAGCATCTTTGCTTTAGATATTTTTGTTTACAAGTCCCTAAGACTTTTGCACAATACTGTATTTAATTTATATACATTTTTATCGCAACTGACAATATATTATGTTGCACTGTACTGCTGCCATAAAACAAAAAAAAATCATGGCCTGATTTAATAAACCCGATTCCTATGCCTGCTGTAAGAATCTAATCAGAATAGTGAAAGTGAAAACACAAAGTTTAATCTGCTACAGAAAGCAAGAACAATGACCAACATTGACAGGAAAGCAGAATAAAAGCAGGAACATTGAGTTCTGCAGGTCTCAGCACAGCCACATCAAAATAAAATTTTCAAAAAGTGGCTAACAGTACAGAAGAAAGTCTGACATTAAAAAATGGGATGGAATTCAATTTGCAAAGTATGTGACAAAGTATTTTGAGAAGGAAAATAATCTAAAGGTATAAATATACAATAACTGGTCTGATAGTGTGGAGGAACAGGAATCTTAATATCCACATCACAGATAAAAACAAACAGCAGAACTAGACTGTCCAACCTTGCAAGCATCCATTAAGATAGTTGATGATCACTAAATATACATAAGTATAGATCACCAGGGTGCACCAAGACATTTGCACAATACTATAGTGATTTTATATATTGCACTGTATACGTGAGTAATGATAAACCTGATTCTGTAACGGGTTTCTACTGCGGACTGAGAGTGGAAAGGGGGCGGGGGAGAGGAATAGTGGTTAGGAAAATGAGAAGGGAGGGAATGGGAAACACCAGAGAGACATTCTGTAATGATCGATAAACCAATTGTTTGGAATTAAATTACCTTCCTACGTGACTCAGGGCTGGGTATGTCTGCATCCGCACCATCCCCACCCATCGCCCCAGCAATTCTTTTCTGCCACCTATCCCACATCCCTCCTGCGGCTCCACCTTCGCCATTCCCAACACCCTTTGCTCCTACCAGATCTACAAACTCGCTCTGTTCCACATTGACACAGAACAGACTGTGCAAAAGTCTCAGCTATATTAATGTGCCTAAGACTTTTGCACAGTACTGTACTTCTGTATCATTTTTCTGCACTACTGTACATCTCTTAGTTTGCTCTAATATCCAGAAAACAGTCTGGCTCATATTCCCAGAATGTGACTTCTGGTTCCTCAGTCAGGGAAACATCCCTACAAACAGCTAGTCAAAGCCTGCAAAAATATTGCAAATTTGACTGGTCTATTTTCATTCTATCAAACTATAGATTCCCAGAAGTCTTCAAATGGGTGGATACAACAGTTAAGTAATGAGGAATGGAGCCAAACTAGAACTGTCAGAAGGCAGGCCACACCTTTGTACACAATTCTGCTCACATTAATAACATCACATCCTCCTAGTAAAGAGAAAACAAAAATTTGAGGTCTTTGCTAGGGCTTGAAATTCTCATTTTGAGTAGTGAGTAACTATGCTGAATTGGTTCTCTTTGGAATAAAGGGAAGATTTAATTGAAGCTTTATTGATTACAGTTAATTGGGAGAGTTGCTTACTTGGGTCAACACTTAAAGAACAAAAACTAACTGAGATATTAGCCAGATTCCCTTTGTTTATTGTGGATACTATGCCACTTAATTGGGACAGGAGACTGTTGTGAAACAGCTTCTAATTTGTGCTGTTAAGATCACTCATAGAGCAGTTCTAAATAGAGCCAGTTGTATTTGCTTATTTTCAAAAAAGTTATTTTTGCACAGAACAGTAGTTTTGTCACTGACAGTTGGTGAGAAATAAACAGTAAGGCAACTTAGATGTGCTGTCTTGCTCTATGCAGTTTCAAGCATTCAAGCTTGGAGATGCCATAAAAGGCAGGAATTGAAAGTACAACCATTTCATTACTTCAGCAAATCAGGAACTGTGAAGAATTTGGAAGTACAAAAAATACTCTTGAATGTTGCAATGAAGATGAAGATTTGGAGGATTCAATCATCAAAAGCATTGTATGAAGGCAGTCCATTATCTGCACTTAGGTGTCTGCATTGATTTTGCTCATTTACAGTCAATCAAAAGAACACAGCGGTTGAAGTCCATCAATAACTATTAGGAACTAATACAGTTTTATAGTACTGTAGTAGTATTGATAGTGCTCAAATTTGTTCCTTAGTTAAACCCAGTAGTTTATCTTTTTATACCTTTAATTATTTCCATGAAACTCCAGCTAATTGGGGTCGCTGCTTAATTGGATCAAAATGTACTGGCCCCAATTAATCAGAATCAACTGTATATAAAATTATAACATGCTAACACTGGGAGAAAGGTAAACCATTCCCCCCGCTACGTGTGAGCATTCAATAAACCCCTGATAAATTAGCACTCCGATGTTGAAGCCAAACAATGGCATACAGAATATTACACTATATTGTTGTGATATTTCCTTCACAGTTAATCATTAAAAGTGTACAAATACATGATAAGTGATAAGGTTTTAGTTATATAAATTTACAGTAACTGATAGTTGTTAGGAAGAAAAATCAATGTTCAGGGGTCTGCATTAGTCCACCAATAGAATGCACACACTTTCAATAGTTTGCACACTTTGACAGTATTTAGAATAGATGGGTCATAACCTGTAAGGCTATTGACAGAGAGGAAGTGGAGTCAGCTAAATAGATCTAAGTAGTTGACATAAAAATGAACCAAACAGCTTTCTGTGTTAAACACCATTACTTAACAAGTCAATAACCTGCATTTGTCCAATAAAGACAATATTGTAGACAATTAGAAATATTTATTTTACCTTTTAGCAAGTTCATATTCTTTGGCTTCATAGTAGAGTTTTGCAAACAAAAATCCTTTGAGTGATTTCTAAAACAAAGTAAAACAAATTACAACCAAAAGCTTTTATAAAACTTCAAAGTTCGAACTATAAAACTATTAGAGAAAATGCTTTCAATTAGCACAAATAACAGGACTATAAATAAATAAATATCTAAAAGTATTACAGCCAAGTAGTTCAAACCTTCAAAAGGAAGTAAAAACAATTGTGGAAGGTAGCTTTAGGCATTTAAACCGTAACTCATCACAACTAAAATGTAAGTTCAAAATAATTTATAGACATAAATATACCGCCAAAAATCTGATAGAGGCGCTGCCTCCAGATCGAAGAATTGCGATAACTTACAACAATTGCAATTGCTGTAATGACCACAACTCTCTCCTGCAGTAAAAGAAACAGCGTGGTGCTGAAAGCACGACCGAACTCCGGCCTGCCTGCCAACCAGAAAGAAGGCCCAACAACCCAATCCACTGTCGGCGGCCCTTCCACACCCTTGAGTTAGTCACCGGCACCTCACTTGATGGGTCGAGACACTCACCTCACGGGGCGACAGAGGCTTGAAGCCCTGCAATGAAGCGATATACTTCTCTACCTCCACCTTACTGCGCATCATGTTTGCTGGGCAGCCTCAAGCTGCTGTGTGCACAACGGCCGGCAAACGCCGCCCCTCACAGGCCTGTTCCGGCCCCGTGCTGTCGCTTCCGTTCGGAGCGCAGCCGTTCCGCGGGAGAAACGAAACCAACCAACGCGTCCTGCCCCTTCCGCGCCTGCTCACGATCCGCCGACCCGGCTGACGTCACAAGGAGACCCCGACGTCTCTCGCGAGCGAGCGGCGCAGAGCAAACGCAGGCTGGAAAGAAACGGGACTACGTTCAAATCTCGCGAAGTTTCACATTTCGACTGACGTGAGTGAAGCCGCTGGGTGTCGGTGAGAGTAATTTCCACGTTGCTAACAAGTGACTCATTTTGGCCTCTTGGGTTGGCGGTTCTGTGCTTGAACTGTACCTCTCTCCATTTTTAGCGCCACCCCGTTTAGAGAACTGGAATCATATTTCCAGAAGCAGGGTTGGGGGTTTCGACCATCCTCCCTCCGCAGATGCTGCTTGACCCGCTGAGCAGTTTGTTTTTCTGCCATCTGCATCTGCAGTCGATTATTTCTCTGATCAAATATTAACGAAGCTAACTAGGAAGGGAAGAGAAGAGATCTTAGAGAAACAAAATTATGAAAAAGATAGACAAGATAGCGGCAGAAAATTTGTTTGCATTGATAGGTAAGAATAGAACTAGGGGACATCGCCTCAAGATTCAGGGAAGTAGATTTAGGGCAGAGATGACAAGGACAGCTTTTTTTCTGGAGAATGCTGAATCTGGAATTCTCTGCCCATGGAAACATTGGAAACTACCTTATTGAATATATATTTAAGACACCTATTACATCACCAACACTGTCCAGTTCCAACCTAACAACATTGGAACTGGGAACAGTTGGAAATGTGATAGATATTCTGATCCTGAGGACAGGAAAGAATGAAAGAGACAGGTCTGCTAAAGAATGGAGACTAGCAGAAATGATGTGAAAGGGATGTGGTAAACTGGATCAGCAAATTTGCTGATGATACAAAGATTGGAGGTGTAGTGGACAGTGAGGAGGGTTTTCAAAGCTTGCAGAGGGATTTGGATCAGCTGGAAAAATGGGGTGAAAAGTGGCAGATGGAGTTTAATGCATACAAGTGTGAGGTTATTGTGCTTTGGAAGGACATACAAGGTAAGTGGTAGGACATTGAGGAGTGCAGTAGAACAGAGGGATCTGGGAATACAGATGCATAATTACCTAAAAGTGGTGTTACAGGTAGATAGGGTCATAAAGAGAGCTTTCGGTACTTTGGCACTTTATCAAATCAAGTCGTCACTTTTATTGTCATTTCAACCATAACTGTTGGTACAGTACATAGTAAAAATGAGACGACGTTTTTTCAGGACCACGGTGTTACATGACACAGTACAAAAACTAGACTGAAATACAAAAAAAACAACACAGAGAAAGCTACACTAGACTACAGACAAACACCAGACTGCGTACAGTGCACAAAAACAGTGCAGGCGTTACAATAAAAAACAGGACAATAGGGAAAGGTGTCAGTCCAGGCTCTGGGTATTGAGGAGTCTGATAGCTTGGGGGAAGAAACTGTTACATAGTCTGGTCGTGAGAGCCTGAATACTTTGGAGCCTTTTGCCTGACAGCAGGAAGGAGAAGAGATTGTATGAGGGCTGCATGGGGTTCTTCATAATGCTGTTTGCGGATGCAGCGTGTAGTATTATTGTCAGTGATGACAGAAAGAGAGACTCCGATGACCTCAGCTGACCTCACTATCCGCTTCAAGGTCTTGCGATCCGAGATGGTGCAATTTCCGAACCAGAGAGTGATGCAGTTGCTCAGGATGCTCTCAATACAGAAAGTAGAGACACTGCTGGGCTTTCTTTGCTGTGGAGCTGGTGTTGAGGGACCAGGTGAGATTCTCCGCCAGGTGAACACCAAGAAATTTGGTGCTCTTAACAATCTCTACCGAGGAGCCGTCAATGTTCAGCGGGGAGTGGTTGCTCCGTGCCCTCCTGAAGTCAACAACCATCTCTTTTGTTCACACTAAGAGACAGGTTGTTGGTTCTGCACCAGTCCATCAGCCGCTGCACCTCCTCTCTGTAAGCTGACTTGTTGTTCTTGCTGATGAGACCCACCACAGTCATGTCATCGGCGAACTTGATGATGTGGTTCGAGCTGTGTGTTTCAGCACAGTCGTGGGTCAGCAGAGTGAACAGCAGTGGACTGAGCACACAGCCCTGGGGAGCCCCGGTGCTCAGTGTGATGGTGTTGGAGATGCTGCTCCTGATCCAGATTGACTGAGGTCTCCCAGTCAAGAAGTCTGGGATTCAGTTGCAGAGGGAGGTGTTCAGGCCCAGTAGGCTCAGCTTTCCAATCAGTTTCTGAGGGATGATTGTGTTGAATGCTGAACTGAAGTCTATGGACAGCATCGGAACATTTGTATCTTTTTTGTCCAGGTGGGTTAGGGCCAGGTGGAGAGTGGTGGCAATGGCGTCATCTGTCGAATCAAAGTATTGGGCGTGTTTTGTTAAATCAAAGTATTCAGTATAAGAATGTTATGGTGAGGTTGTATAAGATATTGGTTAGGCCGAATTTGGACTATTGTGTGCAGTTTTGGTCACTTAGTTACAGGAAGGATATTAATAAGGTTGAAAAATTGCAGAGAAGGTTTACAAGGATGTTGTCAGGACTTGAGAAACTGAGTTACAGAAAAAGGTTGAATAGGTTAGGACTTTATTCCCTGGAGCATAGGGGAGATTTGATAGAGGTATATAAAATTATGATGGGTATAGATAGAGTGAATGCAAGCAGGCTTTTTGCACTGAGGCTAGGGGAGAAAAAAACCAGAGGACATGGGTTAAAGGTGAAGGGGGATAGAAGTGCAGTGATGGGAGGGAAAGGGTAATGTTGCAATTAGATATTACAACCCCAGTGACCTGGGTTCAATTCTGCTGCTGTATGCAAAGAGCTTGTGAATTCTCCCTGTAACCACATAGATTTCCTCCAGGTGCTCCAATTTTCTCTGACATCAGGTTAGTAGATTAATTCATCATTTGGGTGTAATTAGGCATTGTAGGCTTGTTGGTCTGCAAGGGCCTGTCGTGCTATATCTCTAAATAAAATAAAACATAGATTTTTAGATAGCAAGGGATTTAAAAGTTATGAGGAAAACCCTAACAACCATTTTCTCAGGGAACTGGAACTAAAAGCGAAAGAGCTTAGGTTTAACTGTAGAAGGAAAAGATTTACAAGAAGTCTGAGGGGCAACTTATTCACACAGAGGGTGATATGTATATGGAATGAGCTGTCAGATTGAATGAGCTATTAGAGAAAGTTGTTAAGACATAATGTAATTTAAAAGACATTTCAGTAAGTATATAGACAGGAAAGCTTTTAGATGGACATGGGTCAAACACAGGCAAATGGGTGTGGCTTAAGTAGGTACATAGAACATAAAGCAGTGCAGCAGAGGAACAATGTTGTGTCAAAGTAATTGAATTAGTAAATCAGATGCTCAACTGAACCTACCCCTTCTGCCTATACAATGCCCATATCGTTACACTTCCTACATATTCGTGCACTTATATATCGCATTTGCCCTTTACCACCACTCAAGCATCGAATTCCATTCACCCAGTACTCTCAATAAAACTTACTCTGTACTTTTCATTTGAATTTACCCCTTCTCACTTTAAATGTATGCCCTATGGTGGCAGAACTTTCTTCCTTGGAAAAAAAGATACTGCCTACCTTTGCCTCACATAATCTTTTGAATTTCTACCAGATCTCCTCTTAACTTCTATTGCTTAAGACAAAACACCTCTCCTTAGGGCACATGTCTTTTAATCCAGGAAGCATCCTGGTACACCTGTTCCATACCCCTTCTCCAGAGACTAACAATGTGTGACCAGAACTGAAAGTTATAATTCAGAAGGAGCTTAACTAGAGTTTTATCAAGCTGCAACTTAACTTACCAACTCGAACTCAGTTCCTCGGCTAATAAAGGCAAACATGCCATAAGCCTGTTTTACTATCCTATCAGTTTGTCTAGTTACTCTCATGGAGCAAAGAACCTGGACCTAAAGATCCCCCTGCTCATCAACACTTAAGGATTTTGCCATTAACAGTGTTCTGACCCTTTATATTTGATCTCCCAAAGTACAATACTTCAGGTTTGGGCAGGTTAAACTCCATCTGCTGTTTCTCCTTCCGTATCTGCAAATGACTATATCCCACTGTATTCTTTGCCAGTCTTCAACACTATCTATGACACCACCTATCATATTCACTGCAAGCTTACTAATCCATCCATCTATGTGTTCATCCAGGTTACTTATACACTTACTATCATAAACAGCCCAGGACCTACCATGAATCCCTGCCGGCACCACTAGTCATAAACCTCTGCTTTCTATGGGTAAGCTGATTCTGAATCCAATCGGCTAGTTCACCATGGATCCTGTACTCCAGAATCTTCTGGGTGAACCTCCAAAAAGGGACCCTCAAGCACCTTACTAAAATCCATGTAAGTAATACCCACAACTCTCATCAATCATCTTTGTCACCAATCAAGTTACTAACACCAGACTTGCACTGTATAAAGCCATGCTGACTGTCCCTAATCAGGACATGAATTTCCAAATGCTCATGTATCATATCTCTAAGAACCCCTTCAATAACTTCCCTATCACTGACATGAGACTCACTGATCTATAGTTTCCAGGTTTATCCCTTTTTCCTGTCTTGCATAATGGAACAACATTAGATAGTCACTAGTCCTCTGGGATCTTACCTGTAGCTAGAGAGGCACAGAGATCTTGGTCAAGGCCCTAGCAATCTTATATCCTGCCTCTTTTAATAACCTGGGATATATTCCATCAAGCCCAGAGGACATCCATCTTACTGTTAAAAGACACAACCCCACCTCCTTTATCTTAAAATATCAGTTAAGTTACCACACTCCACTGGTCCTCCACAACCTTCTTCTTGGTAAATATTGATCCATATTCTCTGTCTTCAAGCATGGGTTGCCTCTTTTAACCTTTAGGGTTCTTAACTGCTCTTTAATTACCCTCATGCTCTTAGTATACGTATTGATGCACCATCAATAACTCTCTAAGACGTGAGGCGAGATATCGGCTTTTATTGACTGGTAGAAAGAACAAGCAGTAGTTGACCACCATACAACATCCTGGAGACTGAGGGCAGGGCTCAGGCCTCAATCTCCTTTATACCGGGGTCTATGGGAGGAGCCATAGTCAGTGGTCAGCAAGGGGGGGCGTGTCCAGACAGGTATATGTAGTTCACCACATGTATAGAATGCCTTGTGATTCTCTTACTCCACTTGCCAAGGACTTTTCCTGGCCTCTCCTGGCTTTTCTAACTTCCTTCTTCAGTTCTTTTTGCTTTTGGCTTTTTAATTATGCTCAAGAGTTCTGTTTGATTTTAGCTTCCTAAACCTTACAAACATTTTCTTTTTAACTAAATTCACCACCTCTCCTGACATTCAAGGTTCCCTGACCTTTCCATCCTTGTTCTTCCTTCTTATTGGAACATACTGATCCTGTACTCTGTGCAATTGGTCTTTAAATACTCTGCACATGTCAGATGTGGATTTGCCCCAAAGCAATTGCTGCCAATAATATCTCCCTGGTTCCTGCCTAATACTCATATCATTTTCCCTGCTGCAGTTTAATACTCTGTCACAGGGTCCATACTTATTTATAGTTATCATGAAACTTAAGGATTTGTGGTTGCTATTCCCCAGCTTTTCCCTAATCTGTCTGCACAAGTGTTCCTCAATGTCTCAACGGCAATCGGGAATCCTGTAGTATAATCCCATCATAGTGATTGTATCTTTATTTTTGTGCTAACCATATAGATTCAATGGATAAGCCCTTCATTATGTCCCCTCTAAGTGCAACATCACAATTGACATCGACATCATTGCACTTGATAAATAATGCAATATTCCCCCCACTAAACCAATAGTAATCTCCTTCTCTATCTTTTCTAAAACATTGAAACCCTGGAATAATAAGCATCCATTCCTGTCCCTCTCTCAACCACTTCTGTTATGACCACAACATCATAGTTCCATATACTGATCAATGCTCTTAAGTTCTTGACCCTTACCCATAATGCCCCTAGTGCTAAAATACACACACTTCAACTCATCTACCTTATTGTGTCTATTACCTTGTACTTGCCTGTTCTTACTGCTGACAACATCTACATTCCTCTCAATCCCTTTACTTTCTGACCTGGTGCTCTCATTTCCATCCCCATACCTACCAGCCAGGATTGTGGTTCCCCTCCAGATAAGGTGCAAACCATCTCTCTTGTGCATGTCAGCCTTACCACAGAAGAGATTCTAGTGATCCAGGAACCTGAAACCTTGATCTCTACACAAGATCCTCAGCCACTCATTCATCTGGTTTTGTTTTTCTATTCATGCCCTGACTAGCACATGGTGATGGGAGAAATACATAGGTTACTACCCTTAAGATTCTGCTTTTGAACCTCTCTCTTAGCTCCTTATACTCATTGTATAAGACCTCTTGCCCCTTTCTACCTATGTCATCTGTGCCAACATGTACCACAACCTCTGGCTGCTAACCCTCGCCCTTGTGTATGTTCTTCAGCCACCCTGAGCATCCTCAACCCAGCGCCTGACATACCTTGGTCGGCATGGGCATGTTGAGCGAAAGGGGTCATTTCCATGCTGTATGACTCAAGAAATCACATTTTATTCTCAGCATGTTGATATCAACTTCTCCACTCCAAGGTTCTACCATGTATAAACTAGAGGCAATTGAACTGTATGTGATATGGTTCCACTCAATAAAAAAAACATTCTGGCATTGGAGACAGTACAGAAGAGAATCACTGGACTACTGCAAGAAAAAAGCATTCTTAGGAGTTTGGAAGAATGCAGGTGATCCTATTGAAGCATAACATCCTGAGGAACAATGAAAGGGTAGATATTGAAAAGTTTCCATTGGGGAGTTGAGGAACAGAATCTCAAATAAGAGAAGAGTTACAAAGTAATGGTCATTTAAAATGGAGGTGTGTTGCAACTTCTTTTTGAAGAGGTTGATGACTCCTGTAATTCCCTGCCTTGGGAGATCTGTGGAAGTTGAAAATCTGGAGGAGGCAGATTCACTTTTAAAAGCCTATGAGGAATTGGCCCAGGAATTGTGCTCTGGAGTAGTTAAGCTATGATCATATAGTCATACTGAATGGTGGGGGACATTTTAGCGACCAGGTGGCATCTTCCTGCTCCCATTTTTGTGGCTTGTTACTGTAATGAGCAGATAGGATATCTACTGAGCAGAGATTCCCAAAGCTATTACCCCTCCCTTTATTCCTAGAGCTTAACTGCTTTGGGAATAAGACTTTGATCCCTTTTGTCTCTTGAAGAATATTTCAATAGGTTGTTTATTTTTTCCTTTCTATTTCACTTACTCAATTATAGAGACCTGTTTTGATTTGTTGGACAGGGACATTCACTCTAACAATATATTTTGTACTGGCTATAACAACATGCCATTCAAATATCCTTCTACAATTACAATTTTCTGCATTTTTCTTAACTCATCATGATTTAACCACTTTTTATTTTTAATATATATTTCAAGCCTATAATAGTTTGGTTGATTGTTGACTGCTTTCTGACTTGTCAATGCAAGCAACACAGATAAACCAAACAACACACACAAAATGCTGGAGGAACTCAGCAGGCCAGGTAGCATCTATGGAAAAGAGTAAATAGTGGATGTTTCGGGCCGAGACCCTTCATCAGGACTGGAGAAGAAAGATGAGAAGTCAGTGCCCCTCTCACCGCCAGCCAGATGAGGTCTTGGTGCCTGTTGGTGAGGTCTGGCGATGAGGCATTTTGCCAGATGAACTGGATGGTCTGCTCAGGGAACCACTCCACTGTGTCCATCTCATCCTTCTCCTGCAGTGCCTGCAGGACCTTACATGCTGACCACTGCCTGATGGCCCTGTGGTCAAAGGCGTTGACCTGAAAGAACTTCTCTACGAAGGACAGGTATGCCAGCAATGACCAGCTGACAAGGGTGTTGCGCGGGAAAGGGGCCAGACCCATCCTTTTTAGCCAGGGCGACAGGTAGAATCTGGCATGTAGTGGTACTTGGTGCCCACGTACCTGGGATCCACACACAACCTGATGCAGCCACACACGAAGCTGGCCATCAGGGTGAGGGCAACATTGGAGACGTTTTTGCCCCCGTTGTCCAGGGGCTTGTGCATGGTGGTCCATCTAACCCGCTCCATCTTGGATCCCCAGACGAATCTGAAGATGGCGGGGACTGGCCACACCTGCGCCAAGTACAGCAGCCCTGAGAGCACCTCACACCTGATGACTAGGTTCTTGCCCGCTATCGATAGGAAGCGCCCTCCCCACAGCCCCAGTTTCTGTTTCACCTTGGCAGTCCGCTCCTGCCAGTTCTTGTTGCACGCCTCAGCCCCTCTGAACCAGATCCCCAACACCTTCAGGTGATCAGCCCTGATGGTGAAGGGGACGCTGGATCGGTCTGGCCAATTGCCAAAGAGCATGGTTTCGCTCTTCGTGCGGTTGACCCAGGCCCCTGACGTCTGGTCTAACTGTTCGCAGATGCTGATCAGCCTGCGAACTGACCTCGGATTGGAGAAGAAGACGGTGACGTCGTCCATGTACAGGGAGGTTTTGACTTGTGTCCCTCCACTGCCTGGCAGCGTCACCCCTCTTATGCCCCCATCCCTCCTGATGGCTTCAGCAAAGGGTTCCATGCAGCACACGAACAAGACGGGAGAGAGGGCAGCCCTGCCTGACTCTAGACCTGATGGGGAAGCTGTCTGTTTCCCACCCGTTGACCCGGACTGTGCTACAGATGTCCATGTAGAGCAGTTTGATCCAATTCCAGATTCCCTCCCCAAATCCCATTTTGGAGAGTATGTGTGCGATATCCTGTCGAAGGCTTTCTCCTGGTCCAAGCTGACCAGGCAGGCGTCCACCCCCCTGTCCTGCACGAAGGCGATGGTGTCCCTCAACAGCATGAGGCTGTCTGAGATCTTCCTGCCCGGTACAGCATAGGTATGGTCCGGGTGGATCCCCTGCTCTAGTGCAGACTTGACCCTGTTGGCGATAGCCTTGGACAGGATCTTGTAGTCCACATTCAGGAGTGAGGTGGGCCTCCAATTTGTAATGTCTTCCCTCTCCCCCTTCTCCTTATAGATGAGGGTGATGATGCCCTTCTGCATGGATTTGGACATGTTGCCTGCCAGAAGCGTAGTGTTGTACATTTCCAGCAGGTCGGGGGCCACCTGGTTCCACAGAGCCAAATACAACTCGACCGGTAAGCCGTCGCTTCCGGGAGTCTTACCTGACTCAAAGGAATGGACGGAGTCAATCAGCACCTCCAGGGTCAGTGGCTGCTCCAGACTCTCCCGCTTGTCGTCGTCTAAGACCTGCGTGATAGACGACAGGAAGTTGCGGGAGGTTGTGGAGTCTGTGGCCTTTTCTCCGTACAGACTGGCATAGAAGGACCTGCAGATCCTCAGTATGTCTGTCTGCGAGGACGCGACTGAGCCGTCCTCTTCCTTAAGGTTGTGGATCACAGAGCTCCCCCTGTGCACCTTTTGGAAGAAGAATTGTGAGCACGTCTCGTCCTGCTCCATGGTTTGGACCCTCGATCGGAAGATGATCTTGGAGGTCTCAGTGGCAAAGTGCTGAGCCTGCTGGCCCTTCACCTCCTGTAGTTCCTCCCTGACATCCACCCCCCTTGACTGCAGAAGGAGGAGTTGCTGCAACTCTGTCTGGAGTTTACGCAGTTCCCTCTGCCCCTGCCTTGCTTTCTGGATACCCTTGTGGATGAAGAACCTCTTGATGTTCTCCTTGGTGACTTCCCACCAGTGAACCAGGGAATCAAAGAAGGCTTTCAAGGTTCTCCAACCTGTGTACTCCTTCTCTAGTTTCTCGATGTTCTCTGGGGTCAGCAGCTTGACATTCAGCTTCCATGTCCCCTTCTCTGCCTTCTGGTCCTCCAGCAGGTGGCAGGTGGCTCGCAGGAGGCAGTGGTCAGAGAAGAGCACTGGCGTGATGTCGGTGGTTCTGACTGTGAGGGGCTCTGACAGGATGAGGAAGTCAATCCGGGAATGGGCTGAACCGTCCGATCGTGTCCAGGTGGCTTGCGGCTGAGCTGTCCGATTGTGTCCAGGTGGCTTGCGGCTGAGCTCCACCTGTGGGGGTGCCAAAGGCATCGCGCAGCTTGGCTGTCTTTACCGTATCCGTCAGGAGTCTGGAGGTACTGTCCAGCCTGCCATCAGCGCTGCCGGATTATCCAGCCGCATCAGTGGTGCAGTTGAAGTCTCCGGCCAGAACGACCGGCCGGGATGTCACCAGCAGTGGTGGGAGCTGCCATGATTGGACCACACTCAGGTTGGAGGAGTAACATCTTATATTCTGTCTGGGTAGCCTCCAACCTGATTGCATGAACATCAAACTTATAGTAATGCAACCCCCTCCTTCACAATTTCCCTTTTCCATTTCCCTCTCTCACCTTATCTCCTTATCTGTCCTTCACCTCCCTCTAGTGTGCCTCCCCCTTGCTTTTCTTCCATAGCCTTCTGTCCCCTCCTATCAGATTCCTCCTGTATCTCACCAATCAACTTCCCAGCATTTACTTCAGCCCTGCCCACTCCCGGTTTCACCTTTCACCTTCTACCTTGTATTTCTTCCTCCCCTCTCCCTGTCTTCTAACTCGGACTTCTCAACTTTCTTTTCCAGCCCTGGTGAAGGGTCTCAGCCCAAGACCCATAGATGCTGCCTGATCTGCTGAGTTTACCTCTATTTTGTTTACCTCTATTGTTTATTATTTTGTTTACCTCTATTGAATCTCCCCTCATTCTCCTACACTCCATGGAATAAAATGTTGTCCCATTCAACTTTTCCCTTTAATTCAAGTCCCGGCAACATCCTTGGAATTTTTCTCTTTAATAGAACTTTAATAGAATAGAAATAGAATTTTTCTATTTAAATTTTATTGCTAACTGTGCTTTAGGGAGGTGACAAAAACTATGCACAAAATTCAAATTAAGGTCTCAACAACTTCAATATTACATCCCAACTCCTGTGCTCAATACTTAGATTTTTTTTTAAGGCCAATGTGCCAAAAGCTGTCTTTACAACCCTATCTACCTGTAATGGCACTCTCAGGAGTAAAGGGATGTTTATTCCCAGTTCTTTGTTCTTAAGCATTCCTCAGTTCCCTACCATTCACTGCATAAATCCATTTGCCATTTCATCTGCATTTTGCAGCTCATTTTTCCAGCTGGTCCAGATCCCGCTGCAAGATTTCATAGCCTTCTTCGCTGTCTACTATGACCCCAATCCACGAATTTTCTGATCCAGTTTACCACATTATCATCCAGGTTATTGATATAGATGGGAATTAATAATGACCCAGCACTGATTCCTGTGGCACATCACTACTCTCAGGCCTCCAGTCAGAGAGGTAACCATCTACTACCACTCTCTGGCTTCTCCTGCAAAGCCAATGTTGAATCCAATTTACTACTGCATCCTGAATGTCAAATGACTGTTGGATTAGACGGTATAATTGTTATTTTCTTTACTGTTTAACTTTCCTATACCTGCTTGTATTTCGTACAATTACCTATGTATATGCAATTGGTCAGGTGTGTCCCCTAGTGCTTACATTTCTTTGTGTTATTCTGGTATCACATTGTTTGAATAGGAGCTATCTGATTGGTTAACTCTTATCTAGAAATTTGAATGGAATATTTGTTATCTATGGCTCACCATCTTTCTTCTTTCTCCTTCTTTGTTCTTTCCTGCTGACTTTTTCTTTCTTACTACTCTCTTTTCCCAATTCCTTTGCTGTATTAGTGTTTAATAAAATGATCATTCAACAACAAGTTTCATGCCTTGTTCTTGACGACTGAAAGAACCTTAGATCAGAAACATCAGAATTTAACACTTTGGCATTATTGGCAAGGATGGTTGCAAAGATTTAAGGACTTGGAAGAATCCAAGATGAAATGAAAACTTTTGAGTGCAAATTTAAAAGGAAAGAGCTTCCTGTATAATTCCAAATCATTCAAGAAAACTGCCTAGTTCTTTTTCAATAACCATCAGTGGAAGTTTAGGAATAATGAAGCCACTATACATTGCTATTCTGAAAAAAGAATCAGATCTGAAAAATCAGACCAGGACTGAAATTAATATGTTGCTCAAATTAAATTTGTACAAGCCAGTGGAGTACAGAGACATCTTTTGGTTGTAATTTAATGCTTTAAAAAAGTCTAGATTGCGATCTAGTGAGGGAAATATTGACATTTGCAAACCAAAAATATCAATTGCATGCCTAGAGAATTTCAGTTATCGTCCTAAAATAAAATATCAACTGCAATCTTATAAAATTTCGGGTGTGATCCAATAATATTTCAACTGCAGTCCTATAAAGATTTCAACCCAATCTTACACTATTTCAGTTGGGATCTAATAATATTTCAAGACTGCATTTCAAGTGATAAAAAATATATACAAATTAATGTTACACGGTATTGAATTAAGGCAATGGCCAAACTCATGAAACCTATCACAGAATCTCCAATTACATTTGAACAGATGACTGAGCATCTGAGCTCTTACCTGATTAAAATATCTTAATTTGATAAAGTCTGGATGAAGAATACCATCAATGTTAAGTCTATTAAGAACACATGTGATAAAATCCAGAGAATGCCCAAATGAAAGGAAAAAAAACTAGAATGTGTGAGTTAGAGATACAACCATGTGGTCAGTTTGATTGAGTGAGAAGTTTAATGGATGAGTAAAGAAGTTAACTAAGCAGTTGGGAGAGAAATGTGAAATATGTAATAAATTACAGAAACAGTGTGATAGAGACAGTAATATATCTAAAGAGCAAATGTCTGCACTGAGTAAAAAAGCAACGTAAGTGTAATTGAATCAAAGTGCACTGTACAGTGCTTCGAAACAAAGTGAAGTAATATGAGAAATTTTAGCAGGGAATTCAAGTGGATGGTCATGCCAGTGACACGCTCTCTTGGGAAACACCCCCTACATTGGACACAGTGGCATCATCTAAACTCTGAGGAATCAGAGCATATGTTGGGCAGTTCTCTGAGATGGAGCTAACATCCAAACTCCAGAAACTACAGGATGGATATGACATGGATACTATAGCAGTCTCTAGCAACTCAATTGAGGATGACAATAATGAAACAATGGGATTGGTAGCTAGGTAATGGCTTGATCCAGTAAAGACCAAGGAACTAAAGACAAGCAGGACTGAAAATGGAACCTATGAAAGAAGACTGGAGGTGGATTATCGAGTTGTTAATCAATGTATTTACAAGCTAACCCCTAGAGTGGTAATCCATTAACTAATTTCAATGTTCTGAAGCCATCACACAAATGGTTTACAGTTATTGGAATGTCAACCATTTTTGGCTTTCGAGGTTGATGGTCAAAAATACCAGTGGATGAGGCTACCACAAGTTCTCCACAACAGTCCCATTGTCCATTCTATGGCTTTGAGACAGCATTTGAAGGACTTAATAAATCCATAATAGAATAATAACCATTAAAAAATCAATAAAAGACTGTACCAACTTGGGCATTCAATCAGTTTGCAAAAGACCTAAATTGCAAATACAAAAAGAGAGAAATAAAAATATTAAATAAATAAGCAATAAATATTGAGAATGTGAGATGAAGAGTCCTCGAAAGTAAACCCATAGGTTGTGGAAATACTTCAATGATGAAGTGAAGTTGAGAGAAGCTATCCCTTTTGGTTCAAGAGTCTGATGGTTGAGGGGTAATAACCTCCTGAACCTGGAGGTGTGAGTGCTGAGGCTCCTGTACCTTCTTCCTGGTGGCTGCAGTGAGAAGAGAGTGTGTCCTGGGTGGTGGGCATCCCTGTTGATGGATGCTGCTTTTCTGGAACAATGTTTCATGTAGCTGTGTTCAGTGGTGGGGAGCACTTTCCCTGTGATGGTCTGAGTCATATCCACTACTTCTTCCATTCAAGGGCATTGGTGTTTCCATACCAGGCTGGGATGCAGGCAAAGAATATACTCTCAACATCTACAAAAGTGTGTCAAAGTTTTCAATGTCATACTGAATCTTTATAAACACCTAAGGAAATAGAGGCGCTACTGTGCTTTCTTTGTAATTGCACTTACATGCTGGGGCCCATGACAGGTCCTCTGAAATCATAACTTTAAGGAATTTAAAGTTGCTGACCCTCTGCACCTCTGATCCTCAGGTGAGGAATAGCTCATGGACCCCTGGTTCCTCCTCCTGAAGTCAATAGTCAGCTCCTTGGTCTTGCTGACATTGAGTAAGAGGTTGTTGATATGACACCACTCAGCCAGATTTTCAATCTCCCTCCTATTTACTGATTCATCACCACCTTTGATCTGGCCTACTCTCATCAGCAAACTTGAATATGGCATTGGAGCTGTGCTTAGCTGCACCATCATAAATGTAAAGCGAGTAGAGTGGGGCAGTGGCCCCCAACCACTGGGCCGTGTACCTGTACCGGGCTGCAAAGCATGTGCTACCAGGCCGCAAGGAAACGATATGATTTGGCAATACGAAGCGATACGAGTCAGCTGCCCCTTTTCCTCATTCCCTGTCACGTCCACTGTTGAATGCACGCAAGGTCATTACACACGCGAGGTCATTACCCACGCAAGGTCATCAGTCACCTAAATGTAGTGATACCCTTGCACCAGGGATCACTGGTTGGCCTTGGGAAGTGCTGTTGCTACTGGCCTGGAGCGCGGACGGATGGGTGCCGCTCTAAACCTGCTTAGCACACCAAATGGGGTGCCCTGGTGGGGAACCTGGTGCTAAAATATTCACAGACGACCTAATTCGGGCTCAGGGTTTCGTAAGTAGCTGAGCAGCTACCTCACTGCGATCTACTTAAAGTCATCCCTCGAACCAAACATTTGTCAGCCACTCTCTCTGGACTGCAACCACCATGGCCCCATAACGGGGACCTCCAGCCTTCTCCTTGTCCTCTCACTGGTGCAATGATTTTATATGTTCATACGAGGAAAATATATGCTGTGTGTTTAATATCCAAACTTTACTTAAAATATTATGATGCTATTGGCTTATAAGTGAGTTATAATTGACTTTTCACTATATTCATGTGAGGAAAATATGTGCTGTGTGTTGAATATTAAATTCATTGGATAAACCCTTTTAGAAACGAAATTGAGTGTATTAGCCATCTATAAGTGACTCATAGTTGACTTATCATCTATATTCCGGTCATGATTAATACCGCCTCTCCCCCCCCCCCCCCCCCGGTTAGCCGGTCTGTAAGAGTATTAAACCGGTCCGCAGTGCAGAAATGGTTGGTGACCCCTGGAGTAGGGGGCTCAGCACACAAGCCTTGTGGTGCACCTGTGCTGATGGAGATTGTGGAGAAAATATTGTTGCCAGTCTGCCAGTATTGTCTGCCAGTGAGGAAATTGAGGAACCAATTGCATAAAGAGATATTGAGGCTGAGGTTTTGAAACTTATTGATTAGTTTTGAGGGGATGATGGCATTGAGAGCATGATCATGATGTGCTGTATTTGCTTAATTATCTGTCCTGTAAAAGTCACAAAGCAAATCTAGACAAGCGCAATTGCAGCAGGAAGTAATTTACTTCGTGAACAGAAAATTTCCCAAAGTAAGCAGGAAATCAATGAGGGTTGTGTAAAAGCTGTGAAGTCATCAGAGCCACCGACCCCAGTCCAGCAACTCCAATCTTTTCCAGGTTTGTGTAACTATGATAGAGCATGGGTTGATTCATATACTGAAATTGCCCAACTACTCAACGATCTGTTGAACAGCAGTAAGTGCTCAGATGACCCTGTAAGTCTCAATGAAGAGCGACTGAAAGTGTTTCAAACTTTAAAGGTGACATTATGTACTACACCTGCATTAGGAATCCCTGGTACAAGTAAACCATTTATCCTGTAGGTCAATGAGAAACATATAATGGCAGTCTTAACGCAAGATCATGGAGACCAACAGTGTTCTGTTGGTTATCACTCTACCAACTCTGATTCAGTACATCAATAGCTCCTCAAAGACTGAGGGAGGAATTCAAATGGCTAACACAAAGTACACTGCAGATGCTGTGGTCAAATAAACACGTACAAATAAATTCATCCAGCTTGTTTGTACGTATTTACTCAAATGGCTAGATGAGCCATTGTTTCTGAAACTGAAGTGCTGATATCAGAAAGCATGGCTCCTGGTTTGGCTGTTCATCAGGCAGAACTGAAAGCTCTGATCAAAGGATATAAGGTGCCAGAAGGAAGATCAGCCAATATCTACATTGATTCTCAATATGATTTTGGTGTTGTTCATGATTTAGGAAGGTTATGGAGAAAAAGAGGATCTCTTAGTATGACTAGTACAAAAACCAATGAATGCAGTACAATTGCTGTCAGAAGTTGTTGTATTAAAATGTAAAAGTCACTCCAAAATGACTACAATGGAAAGCTGTGGAAATGTATTCATGGATGAAATTATGAAAAGGACACCACAGGAAGGGGTAAAAGAGAAAAAAATAAAAGAAGTTAAGAAGTTCAAATAATTAAAATAAATACTGAGAACATATGCAGTGAACCTGACACATGAGGTTAGAGAAATAAAGTTGGACTCTGGACAAACGTACAAGATATTTGAGAGATGCAAGCTCAGTGCTCTAACCAGCTAAAGTAATTCTGGATGGAGACAGGCAGATGGTTAAATAGCAATGGAGCATGGAGATATGGCACTTGTCATAGACTAATAGCTCCAACTACATTGCTTCCTTATCTGGCACAGCATATGCACTCCCTAGGACACGGAGTGAAAAAGATGATGGACAGATTCTCCCAATGGTGATGGAATCCAAAGTTCAAGGCACAAGTTCAACAAACATTTGAAAGTTGCATGACATGTGAGAAAATGAATCCTGGAGCAATAGAAAAGCTACCACAATTAAAATTCTCCTACCCCACCTGGTTTATTTTTATACTTACATGAGAACTAGAATACTTTGCCGAAGTATCAAGGATACTCAGACGTGCTGGTAATAGTGGAAAAGTTTTGAAGATAGGTGGAAGCTATCCCAGTGAGGAAAACCACTGTCACACTCAGCAAAAAGCCTGATCAGAGTCTGTATTCCTAAAGGAGGATTACCATGTCATATCAACTCTGACCAAGGATCACATTTCACTGGGAATGTTCATCAGGAATTATGTCAACTGATAAACATGGAATAGTTCTTTCATTGTCCACATCACCCAGTCATAAGGACAAGTTGAACAACTGAATGGAATCATTAATCAACAATTGACTAAGTATCATGAGGAAGGCATTCCATGGCCTAAGGCTTTTTCTATGGTCTTATGTGGCATAACAGCAAACTCAAACAAGAAAACTAAATCAATTTGAGTTAGCAATCATTTGTCACTGCTGGGAGCTCTTGATCTCAGAGAGGTTGATATCCACAATATGGCAGACCGCTTAGCTAACTTTGTTAACCCAAGCTGTGCAGTCTGTTGCTTGGAGTGATTCTACAGAAGGGGGACTCACCCTGATTCCTGGTGAGTGATTAAGAAACTGCATAAGGAGCCACTGGGAGCTCAATGGGAAGGTCCTTACCAAGTTCTGCTATTTATTATTTGGCAGTAAAAGAAAGTGGATCCACGCTAGCCATCGCAAGCAAGCTAAAGTGTAAAGTAGTACCCAGAAGGACGACAACCACCGAGGTTAATGTGCTAGTAACTTCTGATTCAGTGCCTATGCTGCTGGGCTACAGTTAGCAAATCATTAACCAGCCAGAACAATTCAAAGCAGAGTTCACAGTTATTGGACATCATGAAGGTTATTCTAATATTATTATTGTTATACTTTTGCCAATTTTCCCTTCTCACAATGTGTCAATTCAGATGACTCATAATGTATACTATTGAGTATCAGAAGAGTTTGCTGATGCTGTTAATGCTGTTGAGTATATCAATATATACCTCACACTTCAAAATATTCACCATTGCTGGGCAATCAAGCAGATCCAAAACAAACATACACTGTCATTCTTAAGCAAAGTTCATTATCACAACCCAACAATGGTGGTATTGACATTGTGCCCATGATTCATTATTCTCAACAAAGACATAAATATACAGTGATCATAACCCCCACATACCATCTTGAACAACATCATTCATGTAAACATAATCAGCATGATTTCGTGAATCATATCATATCTGACCCAACTCACGTCTTATTCTGTACATCTCCATTTAATGTTTTTGACAAATTTATTAAATCTTTTCATGTGTTCACTATAAAAGCTACCTTCAGAAGGTACTATTCCAGTGGGTTATAGTTTATGTAATTATATTTACATTGTCCAACAAGGGCAATGACTGGAATTTTTATTGATGATATCATCAGCAAAATGTAACAGTTCAATGAGGTTCCTGTTGAGTAATAAAAATGGTCTAAGTTCATGGAACAATGCGTACTTTATGTGCAGAAAAGGGGCTTATACCTCTCTTCTATATAATTGGCTAGGATCTTGTAATTTGGGTTACGCCTTTCCCGTTGTAAGACATACATAGATATCCTGAGTCCAGAAGTAAATGAGATATTTCAGGAGCTTGTTTTGCATCAATTGTATTTCCTTTTTATAGTTTTGCAAGGAGCATAAGAAAAATTAAAAGTGTTGCTACAACTTTAGAAAAGGTAAGCAATAACACTGCTGATACCTTGGAAATAGTCACCCATGTGTAAGATCACAAAAGAAGAGAAAATGTGCAGATTCTGGAAATCTAAGCGACACACACAAAATGCTGAAGGAACTGGAGAGAAAAAGATGAGAAGTCAGAGTAAGATGGTGGTGGGAGGGGAGGAAGAAACACAAGGTGATAGGTGAAACTGGGAGGTAGGGGTGAAGTAGCAAACTGGAAAGTTGATTGGTGAAAGAGATAAAGGGCTGGAGAAGTGAGAATCTGATAGAAGAGGACAGAAGGCCACAGAAGAAAGGGAAGTGGGAGGAGCACCAGAGGGAGGATATGGGCAGATAAGGAGATAAGCTGAGAGAGGAAATGGGAATGGGGAATGGTGAAGGGGTGGGGGACAATTACCATAAGTTCAAGAAATCAATGTTCATGCCATCAGGTCAGAGGCTACCCAGGTGGAATATAAGGTGTTGCTCCTCCAACCTGAGAGTGGCCTCATCATGGCAGTAGAGGAAGCCATGAACTGACATGTCGGAATGGGAATGGGAAGTAGAATTAAAATGGGTAGATCTCCTGATCCCACTTTTTTCCGGCGAACGGAGAGAAGGTGCTTGGTGAAGCAGTCTTCCAACCTGCGCCAGGTCTCACTGATATACAGGAGGTGACACGGGATTATCGGATGTGGTAGATGACCCCAAAAGACTCACAGGTGATGTCTGGAAGGACTACTGGGCCCTGAATGGTAGAGGAGAAGGTATTGGGGCAGGTGTAGCACTTGTTCTGCTTGCAGAAGTGCCGGGAGATGAATGGACAAGGGAGTTGCATAGGGAGCAATCCCTATGGTAGTAGAAAATGGGAGGGTGGGGAGTGAAAGATATGCTTGGTAGTGGAATCCCATTGGAGATGGTGGTAGTTACAGAAAATTACGTGCTGGACGCATAGGCTAGTGGGGTGGAGGGTGGATGGGGTGAGAGCAGACTTGTTAGAAATGGAAGCAATGTGGGTGAGGGCAGCATTGATGATAGAGGAAGGAAAGACCCTTTCTTTGAAGAAGGAGGACATCTCCACAATTCTGGAATAAAAAGCCTCATCATGAGAGCAGATGCATTGAAGATGGAGGAATTGAGAAAAGGGGATTGCATTTTTACAAGCAGCAGGTCGGGAAGACATATAGTCCAGGTAGCTGTGAGAATCATTGGTTTTATAAAAGGTATCAATAGATAAGATGTCTCCAGAGACAGAAAGATCAAGAAAGGGAAGGGAGGTGTTAGAAATGGACCAGGTAAATTTGAGGGCAGGGTGGAAGTTGGAGGCAAAGTTGCTGAAGTTGACAAGCTTCACGTGGGTGCAGGAAGCAGCGCCAATACAGTCATTGACATAGCTTAGGAAATGTTGGGTAGGCTTGCATCTTAGACTGTTCCACATAGCCGACAAAGAGGCAGGCATAGCTGGGATCCATGCAAGTGCCCATGATTACACCTTTTGTTTGAAGGAAGTGGGAAGAGCTGAAGGAGAAATTATTGAGAGTGACAATCAGTTCACTAGATGGAGGAGAGTGGTGGTGAAGGGCAATTGGTTGGGTCTGGTGTCCAGAAAGTAACAGAGAGCTTTGAGGCATTTCTGAGGGCAGATGGAGGTGTATAGCAATTGGGTATCCATAGTGAAAATAAGATGATCATGGCTAGGGAACTTGAAATCATTGAAACGATCAAGAGCATGTAAAGTGTCACAGTGTTACATGTGAGACTGAGCCATGGGGAATGATATTCTTTTGATGTCCACTTAAGTGCACTAACTTCGCTAATTCAAATGCTAATTTATTTCAGCTGCTAATTACATTTAGTATTGTTTGGTTATATCACTAATTAGAACAGTTATAATGATTTGAACACTAAGATCGCTGCATCACTAATTTAGTTCTGTTAGTTCTTATCACTGTAAGATCGTACATCTTTGGCGGAAATGTTATGAAGGATCAAACATACTTTTTTGATTTGGAAATTCATTATTTGGAAGCATACCATACAAGTTGTTTAATCTGGCTTTGTCTCTCAGCGGTTTTGGGTTTTTTTTTCAAGTAATCACTAAATTTTGTCAATAAAAAAAGATATACCAAACAAACACCACTCTATGGCAAGGGATTGCCTCAGACCTGTTGATGTAATTGGAATTGCAACATTGAGAACAATGCATCAGAAACAGGAGCTGCTTGGGGCAGAATTATCTGTGACCGTTTGTTGATTCATGCTGCATGTTTGTGGTTTGAACACAGGTTGAATGGTCAACAATATCCATCCATTGGAGACTATTGCTTGATTGGGTAGTGTTTACCTAAGGATTCATCACTTTATTTTATTGAAATGCTGAAATATTCCTTTTGCCAATGTTTGAATTGGGTACTATTTGTTAGGTCTGGTTTATTTGTTGACTATGTTGACTATGTTTATTGAATTGAATATCGCTAGTGCTGCAGGTGAACAAACAGTTAATTACAAGTTGTGCGACAAGAGGAAGTAACATGAGTATATCAAAGCATGGAATAGATGCCAATGACTCTGCAGTTGGGGCTTGCAAAAGAGAAACTGATGCTAAAGCTAAAGCTAAGCGAATTGAAAGTCTTCAAAAAGAGTATGAAACCAATGTGAACAAAATTAAATGTTTACTATAATCAATTAATGATCTTATGAAAATTAAAGAAAATGTCATACAAGTGTAATCTTGTTTTGAGGATTTGACTAATCTCTGTGAAGCTGTTGCTAGGTAACTTTGCATGCTAATCTCATTTCTTCCCAAGGCCAAACAAGAAAAACAGAACTGATGTTATTCAAACAGTGATCACTATTGTAGTGTATTCATAGAGGATACAAAACAATGATTGACCCAAACATGTTATATTGAAGGTCATGTTGCTGCAACAAGTGAATATATGTCTCTCCTTCCATCAGACAATGTTTCTCAAATTCCAAGGCATGTTTTGACTATGCATAGAGCAAGTGACTCAAGGGATGACATGACATCGAACAGGTTGTCTAATGTTAGTGATTGAAGTTCTGTTGCAAGAAAATAATTCTTCTGTATCTACTACCTTCTCTGTACTTATCAAAACAGAGGTTGATTTAGCTGCTTTTATCACACATGAATGATTATTGAAGGACAAATGTACACCGGAAGAGCAACGAATAGAAGGAACAGTTTAAGTTGGAGGATGAAATTCCCACACGTGTCCAAAATTAATGTGCCTAGGGCCAAGTGTGGTGTGCCCAAAATGCCCAGCAGGACAGTCCTATGATGTGAGTTCCTATATTGAAAAGGCACATTCATGCCTTATCAGAATAGGTTGAGTGAACTTGGCCTTCTCTCCTTGAAGTGGCGGAGGATGAGAGGTGACCTGACAGAGGTGTATAAGATTGTGTAGATAGTCAGAGGCTTTTTCCCAGGGCTAAAATGGCTAGCACGAGAAGGCACAGTTTTAAGGTGCTTGGTACAGAGGAAATGTCAGGAGTAAGTTTCTTACACAGAGGGTGGTGAGTGCGTGGAATGGGCTGCCGGCGACAGTGGTGGAGGTGGATACGATAGGGTCTTTTAAGGGACTCCTGGACAGGTATACAGAGCTTAGAAAAATAGAGGGCTATGGGTAACCCAATGTAATTTCTAAAGTAAGTATATGTTCAGCACAGCATTGTGGGCTGAAGGGCCTGTATTGTACTGTAGGTTTTCTATGTTTCTAAAGAGAAACAAAAACGCCAAATGTCAATACTGATTTACTCATTCCTTAAATGTCTGTTGAATATGAACAAGATACCCAAGAGTTAGTTCAGGATGTTTACCTTCAGCCTGGCCCTAATGAGGCACTCATATCCAACAGCTCAATGGGACATTAACTTACAGCATGGAAACACACTTGTTTTAGATTATAGGTGTCAAAATAGTACTATTGATATTATGAAGAAAACAATAAAATAACAGCTTTAATGGTACAGCAGCAATGCATTTCATCTTTGCCTAAAGGAAAGATTCACATCTTTGATGGTAATCCCTTCATGAGGATTTTTGAAAACAGTGTTGAAGGCAAAACTGACAGCTGCAGTGACTGCTTTTATTTCCCTAAATAGTACACTAGAGGTCAGCCTAGAGAACTTGGCAGAAGTTGTCAGCACATTGACCCTAAGAAAGGGTATCTAAAAGCCTAGGCTTTACTATGGAAACATTTTGGCAGTAACAGAAAATTGCATCTGCCTACATGCAAAAGACTCTTTCTTGGGTACCTATCAAATCTGAAGATGTGAAAGCTCTTCAGGACTCCAGTTTCTTTTCATACGGGCTGTTGCAATGTCATGGAAGAAGTGCATGCCTGAGCTGGACATGCCCACTAATATGTTGATTGTCATCAAGAAATTGCCCTATATGCGTAGTGATAAATGGAGAACAGTGGTCTGTGAACTGCAAGAAAGGTACAACTATAAGACCACCTTTATTGACATTGTTGATTTTATAGAAAGGCAAATAAAGATTGATACACACCTGGTGTTTTGAGATATACAGTATATGTCTATTTTTGAGCTACTGTCAGGTATTTGATCACTGGAAAATATCTTGTAATTTACATTCTTAAACAATGTCTTCCATTTTCTGTGTACCCATGTTCTGGGTGTCCATTTCTAATGGAACTATGATTTTTTTGGCCATTGGATCATCCATCTGCCAATCTAATAAATATTCTCTAAAGTGTCCCAGCTCATTGAAGCATTGGTTTTGACTAAGAGACATCCTTTCAGAATTCCCACTACTTTGAGAAATTGAATTGCAGAATTTGCTTTTGCAGAACTAGACTTTGCACGATTTTTATGCACTAAGTTAAAAAAAATGAAAACAGTACAAAATTGGCAAGTGGAACCGAAGTGCACTGTGAAGTGAATTAAACAGGCGATTCCTTGGGGACTTGAAACATGCAGCCTACCAGTCAGATGGAAATTCTTCACTGCCCTAGACAATTTAGATCACTTTGTAGAGACAGATCTCCTTTCAATTTCAATTTAAGAGTTTTTTCTATTAGATCAGTGTCCAAAAAAACCCAAATTAAATCCACTGTGATTCAATGTTGTAAAACAACAAAACATGAAAACTTCCAAGGGTGGTGTATACTTTTTCTGGGCACTGCACAGGATGCTACATCACCAGTAATAAGCAAAGGTGTAAACAAAACTAGGTAACAATTTAATTCTAAGGCTAAAGGAAGCAGTTACACCACTGCTGTGGCCAGCATGAGAAGTAATGCTAAAACGGAACCTGGAACTATTGGAAGGGAGATGGTCTCGTCAGGCAAAAGGAGCTGCCTGTTCTGCGAGGGAGAACACCATGCCCTCAGCTGTAGAAAAGGGCTCAGTGAGAAGGTTGCCTTTCTAAAAGAAAATGGTGTCTGCTTTGGCTGTTTTTGTACAGGATATGTCAGGAAGGATTGCTTCAAGTGCCTTTCATGCAAGGTGTGCAGTGGCAAGCATCCCATCATACCTCATATTCACTCTAATGACAAGGGTGCAGAATCAAAACAAGCTGTGAAAGAATCAGACAGAACAGTGAGTAATGTCCTGGTATCTAATGACCTTACAGGGGCTGGTGGTCATGATCATAAACTTCTCACAATTCCAGTACAAGTGAAATGGTAACAAGACAATGGTTACTTATACTTTCCTAGATCAAGGAAGTACAGCAGTGCTGTGCACAGTGGGCCTTATGAACAAGCTCAACCTCACAGGAAAAACCATTCACATATTATATGAGCACATTGAGGGCGTGGATATTATTATTAACATGGATGATATTATTGTTTGGGGATCATCTAAACAAGAGCATGACGCCAGACTCAGACAAGTCTTTGAGGCAAACCTGAAATTGAATAAAGACAAATGTCAGCTAGGAGTGACTGAACTTACCTTTCTGGGTGATATCATCAGCAATGAGGGTGTGCGTCCTGATCCATTGAAGGTTTCTGCTATTGAGAACATGCTAAGACCGCAATGTAAAAAGGATGTTCAAAGGTTCATGGGAATGGTCAACTACATGGGAAAATTCATACCCTATCTTTCGGAACAGCTTGCTCCATTGAGGCAGCTAACAGAAAAGAAGAACAAATGGAGCTGGAATCGTGAATAGGAGAAGACATGGCAAAATCTCAAGTAAGTACTCACAAAAGAACCTGTGTTGAAATTCTGTGATGCTAGGAGACCCATCAAAATCTCATGTGATGCATCTCAAGCAGGCTTAGGGGCAGTATTACTCCAGAAACATGATAAGGAATGGCTACCGGTAGCATATGCATCTCATTCATTATCTGATCCAGAAACAAGGTATGGCCAAATTGAAGAAGAGTTGCTCAGCATTATGTTTGCTTGTGAGAGATTTCATCAGCTTGTATCAGGGCAATCTATTGATGTTGAAACTGATTGTAAGCCTCAGATTGCATTGTTTCACAAACCTTTAAGTGACTGTCCTTGCGAATTCAGAGAATGATGATCAAATTACAGAGATATGCATTGAATGTGTCATACACACCTGGAAAATTCATGTACATGACACACTTTCCAGAGTTCTGGATCTAACAACAAAAGGCAGTCACAGGGATGTTGTTGATGTTCATGCATTTGTTGATATGGTCATAGAAACTGTACCTGTTGCTCCTGAAAAGTTGGAACTGCCGCATCTTGAGACAGAGAAGGACAAAATCAGGTAATACAAGTGGTGAGGGATGGATGGCCAGATAATAAGCATGACTGGACCTTATAAGTACAAGAATATTGGAACCACAGATCAGAACTTTCTGTTGTAGATTGGATATTGTACAAAGGTAGCAGAATTGTGCTTCCAAAAAGTCTCCAAAAAGAAATGCTTGGGAAAATTCATGAAGGCCACCTAGGTATTGAAAAGTGTAAGAGAAGGGCAAGGGAAGCGATGTTTTGGCCCAGGATGAATCAAGAAATTGCAGGATTGGTTTCTTCTTGTCAAATATTCCTTAAATACCAACCTAGCAACCCTAAGGAGCCACTTCACCCACATCCTAGTCCTCAGAGACCTGATCAAAAGGTCGGCGTTGATCTGTTTGTAACTGACAACAAAGATTATCTATTAATAACAGATTACTACTCCTTGTATCCTGAAGTGTGTGGTCTGAGCAGAACAACAGCACAGATGAAATCAGTTTTTTCCAGACATGGTGTACCTGATGAAGTTTTCAGACAATGGTCCACAATTCAATGGTGAATGCATGAGACATTTTGCTCAGGAATGGGGCTTTGTTCATACAACATCTAGTCCATTTTTCCTTCAGTCCAATGGATTAGTTGAGAAGTTGGTAGGAATTATCAAGAAACTAATGCACAAACCAAAAGATAGTGGAGGTGATTTTTATAAAGCCTTGTTAGCCTATCACAGTACTCCACTTGAATGTGGATTTTCACCTGCTCAGCTCTTGATGGGACACTGTTTGAGATCTAATCTGCCAATGGATGAGAGCCTTCTGAGAACAGAGGGAGGTGAACAAGTGAAAAGATGGAAAGATGAACACAAAGCAAAGCAGAAAATATACTTTGACCGACATTCTTGTCCATTATTGGAACTGCACCAAGGAGGTGAAGTAAGGATACAAGACAAAATGAACATATGGACACAGAAAGCTACAGTACTTGAAGAAGTACAACCCAGATCATACATGGTCCAAACAGAAGAAAGAGCAGTGTCAAGAAGAATTCACAAATACCTCAAGAAAGAGCCAACTTCAGAGTTTCAGTTAACTGATGTAGACCAGACAAAACATGAAAATAACAACGAAACACAAGAACTGACTGAACCACTTAGAAAGTCTACTCATGTTCATAACCACCCCCCCCCCAGAGACTGATAGAGACATGTTAAATTATGTATTTGCTCTGGCCAATGTTGCGAATTGTTTTTCTTTTTAAGGAAAGGAAGATGTGGTGATATGACATGTAAGAACATGATTGGAGAGAGTTCTGAGCATGTGCAGGAATGATAGAAAGATCTAGAACATGGCATTGTAAACACATTGTGGTTGTTGTTAAATTAAAATTCTATTTCTTCCAGAAGATGTTTCTTTATTAGTAATGAATGGTACGTATGAATATAAAGAACACCACAACAGGTAATTGCAACTGGGCAGAAGTTACACAGTATTTGCTCAGATTGTGGTGTGGGTGGTTGAAACATCTCAGCTCTCTGATCTGGTAGGATCCAAGTCATATCGACCCTAGATGTACGGAGTTCGGGAAAGGTGGTTTTCTCACTGCTGAGGCCATTAGCTGGTTAGCGAGAGGCTAACCAGCTGTGTTTCTAGAGATGCCTGGTAAAAGGGAGTTTCACACACTTGGGGTAAGTTAGTTGTTAACCAGGGGGACTGAGCCAAGGGGAAATAATAATATCCATTACACTTGTAGTTTCTCAAAATACTTTGCAAAATTTTGCATTGGAAATGAACTGGTGCAGAGCCCTCTATAGAGAATTTAACATGTGGATGAATTGGTCAGCAACTATATATGTCTTTAACCAATCATACTGACTAAATGTGTTCCTATTCCTTATGGTCTTCTTCCTTAAATGTATGACATGACTGAGAGATCTTTACCACCATTCCTTAACTCCTGCAGACCTCTAATTGTTTTTCTTTTAAAGAAAGGTGCCCTGAAACTTCCTGGATGCTTTATTTATAGTAGCCTGCTCAATTTAATAATCTTTTTCAACTTCACATGTGTTTATGAGTTATTAGTTCAGAATCCACAGAGTTCATCAACATTTATTCAGTGTGATTGGTTTAAGACATGTATAGTTGCTGATCCATTCATCCACATCTAAAATGCCCTACAGAGGGCTCCACACCAGTTCATCTCCAATGCAAAATTTTGTTAAGTATGTTGAGAAAGGATAAATGTAATGAATAATCTGTCAGTTCACCACAGACAGCAAATTTAAATCTATTATAGAAACATAGAAAACCTACAGCACAATACAGGTCCTTCAGCCCACAAAGCTGTGCCGAGTATGTCCTTAGAACTACCTCGGCTTACCTATAGCCCCCTATTTTTCTAAGCTCCATATACCTATCCAGGAGTCTCTTAAAAGATCCTATTGTTTCTGCCTCCACCACCGCCCATTCCACGCACTCACCACTCTCTGCTTAAAAAAAACTTACCTGACATCTCCTCTATACCCACTTCCAAGCACCTTAAAACTATGCCCTCTTGTGCTAGCCATTTCAGCCCTGGGAAAAAAGCCTCTGACTATCCACATGATTAAAGCCTCTCATTATTTTGTACACCTCTAATCCTCTGTTGCTCCAAGGAGAAAAGGCCAAGTTTACTCAACCTATTCTCATAAGGCATGCTCCCCAATCCAGGCAACATCCTTGTAAATCTCCTCTACACCCTTTCTATGGTTTCCATGTCCTTTCTGTAGTGAGGCGACCAGAATTGAGCACAGTACTCCAAGTGGGGTCTGACCAGGGTCCTATATGGCTGCAACATTACCTCTCATGCTGCAACATTATGTCTAGACAAGCTTTTAGAAAGCCAGTATGTTGAGCCAGTGTTGTACAATGCAATATTCTCACATGCACATCATTGATTAATTTTCTGCAAGTGATTCCCTATATTTAAATTTAAAAAAAGCAGATTGAGTTTAATTTGACAAACTGAAATAGCCCCTTAATGAAAATGTGAAGATAAAGACTCCAACTGTTCCGTTAAGTTTTCAAATTGCACATTGAAGCAACATTTTATATCCTACCTCTTGAGCATTGGATACCTCAGTAGATCTTCACTATTTTTATAAGTTCCATCCCCTTTAGCAAATAAACCTTTAATATGTGAGCCAGATTAACTGGTGAATTCACAATCCTCCCTTTGTAAAAATCAGGATAATATATGGAACTAAAATTTTATTATGTAGGGGGCCTTTTAAGGATATCAATGTTAAACAACAATTTACAGTAGGTGTAGTTTTGGCTTATGTAGCATCTTTGTCAGTGCCCATTCTTCTCCCCCTCCCAACTCCCGTGAGAGAGAAAACCACTTTAGAGTTTCCCCTCTTCTTCTCCTCACTCCAAAAATTAGCCTTTTTAGCTCTTAACACTCTACCCACCTTACTAAACACATCTCTGGTCATTTTCACAAATAAAGAAGATCATGTCAGTAAGCACCAAAACTTAGATTACATACCACAGAACAGGGGTTCCCAACCTTTTTTGTGCCATGGACCATTACCATTAAGCAAGGGGTCCATGGATGCCAGGTTGGGAATTCCTGCCATAGAAGTATTTGGCAACAGCCAACATCAGAGACAGTTTAACACCCTACTACTGACAGTGTTTTACCATCAAGACTCCTACCATCAACATCCTGGGTGGATGGGAGTGGAGAAAGAGAGTAACCATTCACTAAGAACTGGATCTGCCACATAAATATTGTGGGTATCTTACAAGGAATGACCCGCCTTCTGCCATGCCAGGGACTTTGCACCATCTACAAGGGTGCCAGAATGTGATCTGCTTAGCTGAACAACTGCAGCTCTAATAGCATCTGGACAAACAGCAATCTGGTATCACATCAATCACCCTAAATTTTCATTCACTCAATCACTGGTGCATATCTACAAAATGCACAGCAGATTCATTCTAAGGCAGTGTCTCTTACCCCTCTATCCTCCACTGTCAAGGACAGGAGGTTCAGGCACAAGTACAACATGAACGCCATCATTCCACTTTAGTTCGTAGATTTATCCTGGCTTGGAAATATATGACCATTCTTTCATTGTTCCTGAGCTTAAATCTTGAAATACTGCACCTCACTGCAGCAATTCAAGACAGCAACTCAGCATCACCTTCACAGGTGAATTAGGGGTAGGCCTTACCAATGTCAACCAACTTCTTAAAAATATTTAAAGCAATATGCTGTGTGTCAGCAAGAAACAAATCATGCAAGCTTAATATTATGGAACAAGGTCATTTTTACTCGTCAGCTAGCATTATCTCATTTTCCTAAACTCAATTTGTGAAAAAAGTTTAATTTAAAGTTGTTTTGATCCTTTGACTCCTGTAATTTGTTTACATGCACATTTTGAACAACAGATGTCGGAATTCCATTATCTTTAAAACACAGAACTACCAACAAGATAATTCTTCTTGGAATGTAAGATTTCTTCATTCTGATGTATTGGGTTTGCTCTTTGTCGCTTTGGTGAACTCATCAAAGACCTAAATTGTCTTATGGCCTTCTCTCAGTCACACACACATTTCCTCTACAACAAAGTAATTTTCAAGTTAATCTCCATGTTTATATATACCTGGAAACAGCAAGACAGAATTTATCTATATTTATTGACATTGACTCAAATGTGTTACTTCTGTTCTATCAATTTAACTTATTTTGAGGTTTATTATGTATTAGTAGTGTCAACTGCAGACAGGAAATTCTAGGGCTAAGAGCTTTTGTATGTCAACTTGTGTGTATGCATTTATGTCTAAAGTCTGAATCCTCTTCTTTTACCTTCATTAGTAAGACTAGGGACTGTGCTCTTGATGACTTGATGGTGGTGGTAAAATCCCAGTGGATATGAAAGATCCAACATAAGTATTGTCAACGAGAAACAAGTTATGAACACTTCTCATCAATTTACAACTCTTTGTAAAGCTTCTGCTATACTGAAGTAATGCTTACACATAAAACGACCTTGCTGGAGGAGCTCATCAGATCAGGCAGCATCTGTAGAAGGATGGGGACAGCTGATGTTTCAATCCAGATGAGTATCTTGGCCCACATTGGCAACTGTCCATCTCCCTCCACAATAGCTGCCTGACCTGATTCTTGTAGCAGCTCAGTTTGTCTTTGCTTCAGATTCCAGCATCTGTAGTCTCATCTCTAATGCTAATTTGGAAGAATATTTTTTAAGATGGACAAAATACAAAGTAATAAATATGACCAAGTGCAACAACTCACATATATATTTTATTACATAATACTGAATACTGGGATACTGCATGGTGATACACAAAAAAAAATACATTCTTTAATGAGAAAATAAATTCAGTATACACTTCCCCAAACACTCAACTGGACAAATATCCTTAGTTTTCAAGGAATTAATGCTCTGATGATGTTTCATGACGTAACTACTTCACTAGAATGCATGTCAGCAGTTAGAAAACTAATTATTGAGATGAACTTATTTTCCAATTTACTGCATCCCATTATGTAGCACCAGCATTTATTACAATTAATACGTTCAACTGAATAAAAAACAGAAGGAAGTTGCTACATACTGATAGCATGTCCAGTAGTTTTGGTACTTGCATTAAACTTTATAAAATAGTACAAGGTTTTGTATCTAATGTGGTATTCAAAGCACTTACAATTGTGAGGCAGAAGAACAAATGTTCTGTATATCTAACAGTCCAATTTCTTTCAGCAGTTAAATTTACATGGACAGTTTAATATACTTCCCACAAAGCAGTAAAAACATAAATGTAGTAGTTGATCAGTTTTGCTTTCAAGTACATGTACAGAAACAATTGAATTTATTTCTTAGGAGTTCTATTATAGTATTTATCATGCTAAATATGTTAAAAAAAAAGCAATAAATTGTACAATTTTAAAACATGCAAACAGAACTAATTAATAAGTACTGCAGTTGTTACAGCATCTTATATTAACATGTGAGAAAAAAGTCAGAATATACAAGGAAGCCATTACATGACAGTTGATGTTAATCAACATCTGCTTCAAATATTTAGGTTTTGTTTTACTTTATCATAGCAGTTTTCAAAATAAAATTTTACCAAATGAATAATCCATAAATTCTGAAGTTGGTCATTGTTTCTGACTACAAGCATTCATGCATATTTTCCAGTTATTTCACAATGATTCATTGGCTTGTAACTGATTCCTTAAATTGATTACAAAACTGGATAAAAATAGTGAAGATTAAAATATTTTTTGAAAGCTACCAACCCATATATCTAGCAGAGTACACAATGAAAGAATGTACACTGTGCCTTACTTTAATTTGCATCTCATGTCTATAAGTCAATAAATTCATTTACTTTAGTGGATTGAAAGAAGCACTGATTTGATGTAGTGTAAGCACAGTAAATATATTAAGTAATATTGTTACATTCTGCAAATCAAAGCTTTTTAAATTGCATCTAGACATTTTGATTTGCCAAATCATAAGCCTTGTTTCTTCATGAATGAACAGATCACATATTAATTCATTCTGCTGTAATTTTTTTTGTATTTTCATTTACTGGCCATGCAAATGGAGGCTTAAAGCATGTACCAAACATTTAGAAAACATAGTACCATTTTAGAAAAACAATCCAATTCACTACTTTTAGAGATGGCAACATGGTGTCATGTGTCATTTTTATGTCAGAGTAGTGAGATTTAGGTTTTTCCAGTATATTCAACAAACTCAAGTCTCACCAGTAGCAAAACAGATGTAGGAGGGAACACGTAGCTGCAATATTGTAATATTTGTAATCGCTTCAGAATCAGGGAAGAATAAAATACGCAAATAGACCACTTAAATGGGAGCAACCTTTGAATATGGATTACTTGTTTTTTAAAGTAATAAATTGAACAAATAGATACGACTCTGCAAAGTTAAAATCAAAGCAGATCTTCCATGATAACTTTACATTTAAATAATTTGAATTTAGGATAATAATCTAATAACTGGTCACAATATACAGTAAAATTTCTTAATCTTGCACATTTGGGACTTCAGTAGGACTGAACAAGCAGGTTCTTAGGACAATTGGACAGGATTCCTGTTACTACTCCAAAATCTCTAATTTATTTTTAAGATGCTACAGTGGGAATAATAAATATTCAAGGAAGCCAGTGAGTTTAAAGGGAGTACAGGAAATGAAGCTCTAATGATTTTAAAAGGGAGCAGAGAGACCAGGGTCCCTGTGAGCCAAACAGGGTTTTGGAGTAATCCTTAAGTGGATTATCTGAGTTTTACTGTTTTTAAAAATAAAATTTGAATTTGAAAATAATGAAAATTGACTGTTAATCTTTAGTTTCCTTATTTCCGTCCAGCACTTTCAGCCAGTTTCTTCAGTCTTTTCTTCAGCTCCAGAGGAAATTTTTCATAACATTTCTTACAAACAGGCTTCATATCAAACTCCACAAACTTGTTTCTATGGAACAAAAATTAACAAAGTTTAATATTTTTGCTCTTTCTATCCAATCAGGTTTTAAATGAAATTGTAATAAATGGATCAATACAAGCAATTTTGGACATTTTGAATTAATCCAATAACAGGTCAAAATTATGAGGGAATAGAAAGGGTAAATTGCAAGCAGCCTTTTTTTCAGCGAGGTTGGGTGAAACTAGAATGAAAGGTCATAGGTTAAGAAGTAAAAATGAAATATTTAAGGGGAACTTCTTCACTCAGAGGGTGGAGAGAGAGTGGAACAAGCTGCCAGTGGAAATGGTGGATGTGGTTTTGATTTCATCATTTAAGAGGAACTTGTTTAAGCACATGGGGAAGGAGTATGGAGAGCTCTGGTCCAGGTACAGACTGGGATTAGGCAGAGTAATAGTTTGGTATGTACTAGATGGGCTGAATGGCCCGTTTCCATGCTGTAGCGTTCTACAACTATGATTCCATACAAAAGAACCTATTACAAAAAAGCACATGGAATGTTTATCAATGTGATAAAAGATAATCATGGTAACATTGATTTAGTTTCTATGCAAATAAAAGACAAGTTACATGATAAGTTATATAAACTGTCAAGTGAAGTTCTCTGCCTTTGTCAGTGTTCAACCTCTTGCACGGTCCCAATAGTTCTGTATTGTCTCAGCATGTACCATGGAATGTGGTTCAGAGATCAGATTTATGTGGCAGCTTCTGAATCATGCGTTGATTTTTTACGTTAAAAGAAAAGCAGTGACAAAACTGAGATGAATATAATGACAGGCAGTTAACATGTAGTTTTTGATATTAGAAAATGTTTATAGTTGCTTTAGAATATTGTAGTCAGCAAAAACTGATGGCATTGAAGGAGAAAAGGAGAAAAATGATTACAAGCACAATACAGACACCCCACTTTTGTTCATAGCTTGTCAAACTCAATTTTAAAGTAGGTAACATTGCTGCAGAACCTAGTATAGATGCAGTTGGTGGAATGATGACCAGAAGGACTGAAGTGTTTACTTTAAAAAGGTTTTAATTAAAAGTTTCAAATTGATATAAATTCTGATGTCCTGAGATAGTTCACAGGAATATTATTGGTACAGAAAGACGTTTAGGGCAGGTAACCAAAATTAAAAGTTTTAAAAGGGATTTTAAGTATGTAGAGTGTTTGAGGAATGGAATGCAAGAGCCTATGGAGAGAATATCAAATATTGGTAACAATGTAGGTCAGAACTGAAGAGATACAAGAAAGAAAATCAAAAAATTAATTTGATGAGCTGAGATGGGTTTTGATGAACTGGAAGCTAATGTGGTTCAGCAAGCAGAGAGATGATGCACAAATAAGATCTAGGGGCAAAGCACAGGCAACAAATTGGTGACCAAGTTCAATGTAGGTTGGAAGCCAGGAGAGAATTAGAATAGCCAACAGAAGTGTAGATGATTGTTCCGGCAGCAGATAGACTAAAGCAGGGGAAAAAGGCAGGCAATATTACAGAAGTACAAAGAAAATGAAAGGAGACAACAGCACAAAAATGACGACTGAAACACAAGACAGATGGAAATCAAAGATACTAACCAAAGACAGAAGAAAAGAGACAGACATTCCTTACAGGCAGATATCCATCATTTTTTTCTTTTTCTGTTTTTCTTTTGCATCCCTTTCCCGTTTAGCAAGTCGGCGTTTTAACTCTTCAGGCAATTGTTCGTAACAGTGTTTACAGACTGGTTTCAGATCAATTTCAACAAATTTGTCTCTTCAGCATACAGAGAATGGATAGGAAAGGACAGAAGAGAGAGAGAGTAATGTATGAACAATGAAAATATAGAATCACGCAGGAAAAAAACCTGAATTGATTCAAAAACAAATCTCAGAAAGAGGCTGATATTAAACATTTGAAAAAACATTTTGAAAACATTTCTAGAGTAGCTAGAATAAAAGTACTTACTTGAGTGTCAGCTTGGTGTTGCAGGTTGAACAGGCGAAACAGTTAACACACCAAGCTTTATTCAAAGCAGATACAACTGTATAGGAAGAAGGAAAATACCGAGTAAGTTATAAAGTTAACTTACTAGAATTTATAATAGGGCTGATTAGAAATAGAATATATTTTGGGTGAAACAATGTTTTATCATTTAACATAGAAAGAAGTAATTCGGAGAATAGTACAACATCCCAACTTTCAGGGATAGATGATTGGGTTTCTGGAGATCAGTGCTGGGTCCCTTGTTTGTCATCTATATCAACGATCTGGATGATAATGTGGTAGACTGGATCAGCAAATTTGTGGATGACACCAAAACTGGGGGTGTAGTGGACAGTGAAGAAGACTATCAAAACATGCATTGGGATATGGGGCAGCTAGAAAAATAGATTTTGAAAGGATAGCAGATGGAATTTAATGCAAACGTGAGTGAGGTGTTGCACCTTAAGAGGACAACCAGGGTAGTACCTACACGGTGAGCGATGGGGCACTGAGGAGTGCTGTAGAACAGAGTGATTTGAGAATATAGATCCATAATTCCTTGTAAGTAGCACCATAGGTAGATAAGGTTGTAAAGAAAGCTTTTTGGCACATTGGCCTTCACAAATCAAGTACAGGAGATGGATTGTTATGCTGAAGTTGTATATAATATTGGTGAGACCTTATTTGAGAACTGTGTAAAGTTTTGGTCACCTAACTACTGGAAAGATAGAAATAAGACTGATAGAGTGCAGAGGAAATTTACAAACATGTTGCCAGGACTTGAGGACCTGAGTTATAGGGAAAGGTTGAATAGGTCAGGACTTTATTCCTAGAGCATAATAGAATGAGGGGAGATTTGATAGAGGTATATAAAATTATGAGGGGCATAGGGTAAATGCAAGCAGGCTTATTCCACTGAGATTGGGCAAGATGACAACTAAAGGTCATGGGTTAAGGGTGAAATGTAAAATGTTTAAGGGAAACATGAGGGGAATTTCTTCACTTAGAGGACGGTGGGAGTGTAAAACGAGCTGCCAACGTAAGATGCAGGTTTGATTTCAACAGTTAAGAGAAATTTGGATAGGTACATGGATGGTAGGCCTATGGCCCAGGTGCAGGTCAATGGGGGTAAAGTAGATTAATAATTCGATATGGACTAGATGACCAAAGGGCCCTTTTCTGTGTTGTAGTGTTCCATGACTATGTTGTACACAGCATTTGAATATCTTAATTTAATTTTAAAACTTGGGAAAGCACTTTTTTGTAGGTACATTTTACTAAAGCTATATCAGAATAGGAAACAGAAAAACAATTTTATGCTTTTCTTGCATAAATACAATCATAAATATTTGAATAACTAAAAAGCATTGTGAAACTTACCATCACCTTCAATCACACGATTACAGTGGTAGCAAACATCACCAAAAAGCTGAAAAGATAATTGCAAGATGTTCAAAGTACACTTACATCAAAAGATACAAAGTTTAAGACAAGAACAATGCTCTCAGCTATCTTTTCAAATTTATTTCAAAGAAATGAACGGAATTCAGCTGCAACATTCTTGACTCCACATCATTGATGCAAGTTCAAACCCATTTCTCAGATTGCACTTTGTTGCATTATTGGTGTTATTCTCTATGTACGTTAAACTGAAACAAAAATTTCCCGTGGTATCCTTTGTAGAGGACTCTCAGTACTTGAATGTTGGACTACACTGTAGCAGAATGCAGTGGCTAGAATAAGCTGACCTCCCTCATCACAACCCCTCATTCAGCAGATGTCAGGTGAGGCAAAGCAGGCTGAGTGACAAGTAGATCTCCACTCCTGCCCTTCTAGTGCCCTGGCAGTCTGAGGCAGTTAAGCGTAGTTGAATGATTTAAAATTTGAATCAAAAGCACTTAAAAGCAAAAACACTACATAATTAAAATAAAATAATAACTGTAAGAGGCATTGACCATTTAATAGTAGCTAATCTCGTGCTTACTTAAAAAGGAATAGTAATCCTGATCCTAGAAAGGTTCAAAATGCAAACCTTCTTTTCCTTATAAATTTTGGCTGACTAAAATCAAAACCATAGTGGATACTGAAACACAAAAAAAAACTGACCATCAGTAAATGTTTTTGATTCTGTGTTTAAAAGCATTTAATGTCTAAATGTAGAACTCATACCAAAATTGTCATGTTTGGGTAAAAGAAAAATTAAATTGCTATTAAATTAAATGACAGAATAATGCTGTTTTACCTGATTATAGTGCGTCTCACAATAAGCCAATCCCTTCCTTTCATAGTGACGGTGACCCAAAAATGGTTTCTCACACTTGGCGCATACAAAATGCTGTAAATAGATTGTAACATGTTCAATTTGTTAAGCGATCCTTCCTTCCACAAATAAACCAGCAAAGCAAACTTCACAGCAGTTACTCAGTGCAAGATATAACCAAAGATGCATGTTGTACATTGAATCATATCTTTCTTTCTTATAATTCGCAGAAAATGAATCTCAGAGTTGTATGTGGGGTCATGTATTTACTCTGATAATATATTTTACTTCTAACTTCATAACTTTTTATACTTTACAGACCTCCATGAGAAAACACAATTCTTGCAAAAATAAACTCAATAAAAGAAAGGTAAAGGCAACATTTCTTAATTGTTTTAAGATGGGGAAAACAGTATTATAAGAGTACTAGACAATAGGGTGATCCGTTGGGGCACCCTTTGAAAGAAAGGTAGTGCAGTCTGATGTGACCAGAATGAACATTAAATTTTCCTTAATGCTACTGGCATTGCTTTGCTTTGAAAATTGAAGAATAAAAACAAGTTTATTAAAGAAGAAAGACGTGTAGCAAGGAAAATATAGCTCCTCCTCGTTTAATGAAGGACAGTTCCAATGTCAACATTTCAGGCTGATCTGCCACCCTTGTGCCTCTCGTTGTCATTCTGGAGACGTGCAGTCCTTTCATGCGTTGTCTCTTCATCTCTTCTGCTGTTTGTTCTTTGTCTCTGATCTTGCATTTCTCTGCTCCTTTGTCTCTTCCCCTCTCCTCCTGCTGTGCCTGTTGTTGTCATTCTGGAGATGTGCATGCCTCTCCTCCTCTGTCTCTTCTTCTCTCATCTTTATTGTCCTGACTCTTTGATCCTGGAGTCGCGTGGCCCTGGCCTCAGCCGATTCTTGTTCTCTCCCTCTCCTTGCCGCTTCCTGACGAAGTTTGGCGTCCCCCTTCTCTTTCTACATGGCATAATTAGGCTTACCATATTTTTTTTACTCTAACGCTGGATAGAAGATACGAAGCAGTAATACCAAAGGAAGCTGATTATTCTTGATGATGTGGTTGGCGCTTTCCTAAATGGACGTGATGTAGTCACCGCTGTCCTTTGACTACAGCAAAGGGTTTAATGGGTGCCTCGAAGTATGTCATTACGGGTTACAGGATGTTATGTCATGCTTAAATTAAGAGAAGATCTGATGATCAGTTTTTGAATCTAGTCAAGACTTTTATACATTGTGGGGACCATTTTTGAGTTATTTTCAAAACCTTTGATTTGTTGTAAAAGCACATATGGTGGCTGATAATATATTTTATTATACGATAAGGGATTTTCCCCCTTTTTTCCTGCTTCTCCTAACAGCTCTGACTTTGGTAGTGGGTTTAGACTTTTTTTTTCTGTATACCAAATTTTTTATATTTCAATATTACGATTTAGTTTAGTATTTATGAATACAGGGTTTTGTGATAGTAACTGTATTTTTAATACAATGTATTTGGTACTTTTGTTTTGACTTATAATATATATCTTCTTGTACTCTGTATTCCTTTATGCAGAAACTAATAAAAATATTGAAAGAGAAGTATGTTATTACAATAAGGTTTAATGATCTCTTATTGATGTGTGGCAATTACATCTGTCCCAGTCCTGCACATGCTGATGGTGATATGTGACTGCTCGAACTAGAACTGCCCTGCCCTTTCGCTCCGGTTGGTGTCGCTGCTGAGGCTGGCCGTACATGTGTTGTGGTGTCACGTCCCGATTTCCATGATGGTGGATTGGCTCTCGGGTGAAAGGCAACCTGTTGATTTTTGTGAATGAGCAATTTTATACAAATATATAACCATGAACTTTGCCTGCATTCTGTAAGCTAGCACATTTTAAGTCGATTTAGCCAAAAAAAGTGCCGCTATAATGGACTGTTTGCACTAATTGGAGGTCACAAACAGAGCATGAGAATTTTAGTAGTATATAGATAGAATAGCCAAACTGATCAGCCTTCTCAGATTTTAACCTTAAATTCATGTTCCAAGTTACACTAACAAAAAATTAAATTCTTTTCAAAGTTTCACTTCTGTTTTTGCAATTTTATTTAATTTCTCAATAATAATGAGAAAGCAGCGCTCACACTTCTGCAATCACGCACCACCACAAGTATATGCCTAACTGCTGATGTATTTTGAAACCTAATCATCCAAATACTTAAACCTGGGCTGTTAATATAACCAAAATTAGAAATAACTCAGTTCACATCTGCAACTTGAGATATGAACAGTAATGAAAACAAAAAGGCTTGGGCATCAATGGCATATTTCACAAAAACTGAGCTAATCACAAATTTCATGTTTACCTCATGAAAACTAACCTTTCCATCTGACTCACCTTGTACGACTAAAGACTAAATTAGAGGTGGTTCAGGGATTGAATATTTTTAAATTCTCCAAAGCATCCTTCGTGTATTGTTCAACATTGGTAGAAAGATGATGATTGCTTTTACAGCCCTGCAATTTTTATTAAGTTACATTATGTTCTATCTTTAAAATTTGGAAGAAAATAGGACCAGCACAAAAAAAGGATCGAGTGCTTTTCCCGCATATCTGATGAATAAACTCTTCTCGGGCTTCCTGCCAGGTACAGGTATCGATTTTAATCGATGTTTCGATGACAAACTCCGCCATCTTCATCGGGGATGGAATAGTTTGATGGAATATGGCCCCGTCATCATTGGTTGAGGACAAACCAATCAGGTTTCCACTGTCTCACCTTTCTTAGAGCAAGACCTTTGTCTTTGTTAAAATTCTTACTCTCGCCTTATTTCAATGGCTTCCTTCACCAGGCAGTCCCAGAAGTCACTGGTACAGCACAGTAGTCTTGTGCCGTCACAGTCAACCCTACTGTCGATTTCTCCATGTAACCCAAACGGATACACTTCCTATGCTCCTTGATGCAGGTTTTTGCTGTGCACCCCATCTTGCAGATACACGCCACTCCACATTCACAGGGCATCCTGTAAACGCCAGCCATTCTTTGACCCGCATAAACTGGGATTGGAGCTTCCTTCCGGGTTTGTGGGTGGTATTAAATCTGGTATTTCTTCACGATACTGGTAATCCTTCCAGAAACCATGGGAATTTAGGGAAGTCAGACCGGAATTCGATTGTAAACAAGATGGAACAGCAGAAACCTGATTAGTTAAGTACTAACCAATCAGTAGCGACAGACAGTGGGGGTATATATACCACCAAACTAGACATGTCGGTTAAATTCAATACCTGTACCCGGCTGGAAGCTTGAGGAGAGTTTATTTATAGGACTAGCTCAGTGCTACAGTGTAATACACAAAATGGGGATATCCTGTGTCTCACTGGACACAGTTAGCCCATGGTAACACTACACTGAAGTGTCCTGCTTCTGAAGCGAAGATTGATGTTACAAAAGTCTTGCATGTTGATCAATTAACCTTTCCTTCAAACACTGCAGAGAACTGAAATCACAGAAGAATTAAGTTGAATAAAAGTCCATTAAGGTTTGTTAAACAAAGGATAACAAGAGGAGAGATGGGCATTATTGGAAAGTTGATTGCAGAGATTTGTAAAGGGATTAATGGGAGGTACTTTGCAGATGGATGGAAGCTACACAGATAAGGTTTGCATTTCAAAATAAACAAGAGATTTAGTTGTTTTCCCTGAGGCCTCCTGTCTTTAAAGTTGTATGGCTTTTGAAGACACACTAAGTTCAGTGACTTGTGTCCACAGCCAGAAGCAAAAATTTTGTCAATGTCCTTTTGCTCCAATTTAAAGATAAAACTGTTCAGACAGAGTTTTGAAGCACTCCTTACTAGACACAGTATCGTCGCGCTCATTAGTGTGACGCTATTACGGTGTTGAAGTTCAGAGTTCAATTCTGGTGCTGTCTGTAAAGAGTTTGTACATTCTTTTTGTGACTGCGTGGATTCCTCCACCTGTCCAAAGTAGTACTGGTAAATTGTCCGGTAAATAGTCGAGTTGATGAGCGTCATGGCTCACTGGGCCAGAAGGATCTGTTTTGCACTGTATCTCTAAATAAATACATTAATATCTGCAAATATAGTAGTTTGTGAAAAATTAAGTTACTTGCTCCAAATAGGTTAAGCATCTAAATATTTATAAACAAACTAGATATCAATTTGAAATTAACACTTAGAAGTGTCTTTTAAGGCTATGTCTACACTAGATCAGATAATTTTGAAAACGCCGGTTTCACGTAAAAACGATAGGCATCCATGTCAAGCGTTTTTGAAAATATCTCTGTCCACATTGAAATGGAGATTTTGGCGAATCTCATCCTACTGCGCATGCGCAGGACACATCTACCGAAAACAAGCGACATGTTTGGTGTCGAATCTCGCCATGAAAGACGGTGCGTGTTTGTTCAATTACAGACTAGAAAAATTTAAAAGATGGACAGCTGTTGCTCTCATGCAAGAGGACTTAACACTAAAAAAAACAAATACTGGACCGTATGGAGGCAAACGGCAGGGAGTCCAAGGCTGACGATGAACAATGAAAAACTGACCAACTCTGTTGCATTAATAAAGCCCCTTGTTAACTGTATAAAACATGTCTGCATCAGTATTATCTTGTATTTTGTACAAGATCTTGTATAATGTTACATTAGGCTGTTACACATCTATTGTCAGAGAAGTACTTGCATAAATAGGTAAACCACCTTCATACGAGCAAGGACAGAAAACAGGGCAAAGTGAATATACTTATTTATTCAGTAAGTTATGGGTCAAAGTATTTGGTGAGTACATTTCTAACTCTTCTGGCTTCAGTCTCGTTGCCATCTGTTCTGAAATTGTTAGGTTGCGTTCAAAAAAACAATGACATAGCATGCTGCTGCCAGTATCTGTTCCGGTACGTCATTACAGCATTTTTAGATGTCTCCAGTTACCCCGCCCACAGTGCTCTGGCCAATCCGGCGTTTTCAAAATTACACACCCTGGAGAGTGTTTTAGAAAAGCACTATTTTCGGTGGACTAAACGAAGAGAAAAAGCTTCGGTTATGGATTTATCCAGTGTCGTGTGGACGTAGCCTGAATCAGCCTTGCTATGACTTCAACTACAAAAGGAAGGGAACACAGTCAACTCTCCGACTATAACTGAAAAAAGGAAGGCTTTTACAAAAGTATATTTTGGAACAATCATGAATCAGTTGAAAAAGGATCTAGTCAAGAATCAGTTGATTGCAATGTGGCATGTTGTGAAGTCAGGAGAGTCAATTGCATATAAACAAGAATAATGAGCTGTGTTCAGCCATAAAGAAATATACAGAAAATGATACAAAACAGGCAAGCCCACAATGTGTCATCAATCATAATGAAAAAGGGTTTTATTGGGCCAGTGTTATTGATAGATGAGTGGCAAAGTACTTAGGTTTCAGAGTTCAAAAGTATATTACAGTACTCAAAAATAGCATTTGATCACACATTGAGAATAATGTGTAAATTCCAGTCAGTATCTGCGGAAATCCAGTCCTACAATAACTTTGTGCACTTAGTTAGCAAAGGTGTGTGGCGCCCCATTTCCTAGCGTATCCGAACTGACTCACAATTAGATAGCCTACGGGGGTTTGCGAGCACAGAGCTTTGGAGCCTCTACGCCATGGTGGGCCGGTTGACAGAGGCTTAAAAGTGAGGCTGAAGTTTTCGAATAAAGTTTTTTCCTTCGACTGCAGTTACCGACTCCGTGTCGTAATTTTAGCGCTGCGTGTAGCACACCGCTACAATTGGTGACCCCGACGGTCCAAACGATTTTTGGACCAGAAATGACCGACACCGTCTCTGTTCATGCGGTTTCGTTGAAACTGCCAGGTTTCTGGACACAGCGCCCGGACCTATGGCTCCAGCAAGCCGAAGCCCAATTCCACGTTCGCCGGATCACCTCAGGAGACACCCGCTACTACTTCGTGGTGAGCTCCCTCGACCAGGACACAGCGGCCCAGGTCGCGGAGTTCGTACAGTCGCCCCCGGCAGATGGCAAGTACATGGAATTCAAAGCCCTGCTCCTCAGGACTTTCGGACTCTCACGGCGTGAGCGGGCTGCCCGTTTACTGCACCTGGATGGCTTGGGCGACAGACCTCCATCGGCTTTAATGAATGAGATGTTGTCTCTGGCCGACGGACACACAGGCCTCATGTTTGAGCAGGCATTCCTGGAGCAGCTGCCCGAGGACATCCGCCTGCTGCTGTCCGACGCGGATTTCAGTGACCCTCGGAAGGTGGCAGCCCGGGTGGACTTGCTGTGGAACGCCAAAAAGGTGAGCGGGGCGTCCATCGCGCGGATCTCCCAGCCCCGCTCCCGGCAGCAAACCAGTCCAGGCCCGGCCGCAGAGCCCGCCAACCCCCGGCCCAATGAACACTGGTGCTTCTACCACCAGCGGTGGGGTGCAGAGGCCCGCCGTTGTCGCCCGCCCTGCGAGTTCCCGGGAAACGCCAGGGCCAGCCGCCACTGATGGCTACGGCGGCTGGCCATCGGGATAGCCTCCTGTATGTGTGGGATAGAAGGTCGGGACGCCGGTTTTTGGTCGATACTGGGGCTGAGATCAGCGTTTTACCTCTGACGAGTTACGACACCCGCAGCAGGGCACCGGGTCCCCCCCTGAGGGCCGTGAATGGCAGCACCGTAAGGACCTATGGCACCCGCCAGGTGCAGCTACAGTTCGGCTCCAGCCAGTTCACGTGGGACTTCACACTGGCCGCCGTAGCCCAACCGCTTCTGGGTGCGGATTTTTTGCGGGCTCACAGCCTGCTGGTCGACCTGCCCAGGAAGAGACTGGTACACGCCGAGACCTTTCAGACGTTCTCCCTGGGTGCAGCCCAGTTGCCAGCCCCTCACCTCGGCTCCATCATGCTGTCCGACAACGACTTCACCAGGGTCCTGGCGGAGTTCCCATCGGTTCTGGCACCGCAGTTCACAGCAGCCATGCCCCGACACGGCGTACAGCACCACATCCCGACCCAGGGACCACCCCTCCATGCCCGTGCTCGGCAGCTTCCCCCGGACAAGCTCCGACTGGCGAAGGAGGAGTTCCAGAGGATGGAGGAATTGGGGATCATCCGGCGGTCCGACAGCCCATGGGCTTCCCCCCTGCACATGGTGCCCAAAGCGACGGGGGGCTGGAGACCATGCGGCAACTACCGCAGGTTGAACGAGGCTACCACACTGGACCGCTACCCTGTGCCGCACATTCAAGACTTTGCGGCAAACCTGCACGGCGCACGGATCTTCTCCAAGATAGATCTCGTCCGGGGATATCATCAAATCCCGATGCATCCTGACGACGTCCCCAAAACGGCTCTCATCACCCCATTCGGCCTTTTCGAGTTCCTCCGCATGCCGTTCGGCCTGAAGAATGCCGCACAGACGTTCCAGCGGTTAATGGACGCGGTGGGACGGGACCTGGACTTCGCATTCATCTATTTAGACGACATTCTCATAGCCAGCAGCAATCGTCAGGAGCATCTGTCCCACCTCCGTCAACTCTGCGCCCGACTGAGTGAGTACGGTCTTACAATCAACCCTGCCAAATGCCAGTTCAGACTCGATACCATTGACTTCCTGGGCCACAGAATTACTAAAGACGGGGCAACCCCTCTGCCCGCTAAGGTAGATGCGGTCCGCCACTTCCCCCGACCCACCACGATCAAAGGCCTTCAGGAATTCGTAGGTATGGTCAATTTCTACCACCGCTTCCTCCCTTCAGCTGCCTGGATCATGCGCCCCCTGTTCGCCCTGATGTCGGGTCCGAGCAAGGACATTACCTGGGACGAGGAGTCCGCCGCCACTTTCGTTCAAACGAAGGAAGCTTTGGCGGACGCCGCAATGCTAGTACATCCCAGAATGGACGCCCCTACCGCCCTCACAGTGGACGCATCCAACACGGCAGTCGGTGGGGTGCTGGAGCAGCTCATCGCAGGTCGCTGGCAACCCCTGGCGTTTTTCAGCAAACACCTGCGGCCACCCGACCTGCGGCTTTCGACCAAGAACTGTTGGCGCTATACCTGGCAATCCGGCATTTCAGGTACTTCCTAGAAGGTCGGCCCTTCACCGCGTTCACGGACCACAAACCGCTTACCTTTGCGTTTACGAAAGCATCCGACCCCTGGTCGTCCTGCCAGCAACGCCACCTGTCCTACATCTCTGAATACACGACGGATGTTCGGCAGGTCTCGGGTAAGGACAATGTCGTGGCGGATGCGCTCTCTCGCCCTACCGTTCATGCCCTTTCCCAAGGGGTAGACTTTGAGGCGCTGGCAGAGGCACAGCAGGCGGATGAGGAGATTCCGAGTTACAGGACCGCAGTCTCCGGTCTGCAGCTCCAGGACCTCCCCGTGGGCCCAGGTGAGAGGACCCTACTCTGTGACGTCGCCACCGGCCAGCCCCATCCAGTCGTCCCGACAGCATGGCGGCGCCGCGTTTTCGACTCCATTCATAACTTGGCGCATCCCTCCATCCGGACAACTGTCCGGATGGTTTCCAGCAGGTTCGTTTGGCACGGACTCCGCAAACAGGTCAGTGAATGGGCCAGAACATGCATGCACTGCCAGATGGCCAAGGTGCAGCGGCACACCAAAGCCCCACCGCAGCAGTTCCATCCCGCCCACCGGCGTTTCGACCACATTCATGTGGATATCGTGGGCCCCCTGCCAGTGTCGCGCAGAGCGCATTACCTCCTGACTATCGTGGACCGGTTCACAAGATGGCCAGAGGCGGTCCCGCTCACCGACCCCACCTCCGAATCTTGCGCCCGAGCCCTGATCGCCACCTGGATATCTCGCTTTGGTGTCCCGGCCCACATTACCTCCAACAGAGGCGCCCAGTTCACCTCCAGCCTGTGGTCAGCTATGGCCAGCCTTTTGGGGACTCAGCTGCACCACACAACTGCCTACCACCCACAGTCGAACGGGCTAGTGGAGCGTTTCCACCGTCACCTGAAGTCGGCCCTCGTGGCCCGCCTGCGAGGAGCCAACTGGGCGGACGAGCTTCCCTGGGTCCTACTCGGTATCCGCACAGCGCCCAAGGATGACCTGCACGCCTCGTCGGCCGAGTTGGTATACGGCGCGCCCCTGGTCGTCCCCGGGGAGTTCCTACCAGCCCCAAGGGGGCAAGAGGAAGAACCCGCAGCAGTCCTGGGCAGACTTCGTGAGAAGCTCGGTAACCTGGCCCCCATACCCACTTCACAGCTTGGGCGGCACCCGACCTGCGTACCCAAAGACCTACAGAACTGTAAGTTTGTGTTTGTACGAAGGGGCGGGCATCGGCCACCGCTGCAGCGGCCATACGAGGGGCCGTTTATGGTGCTCCGGAACAACGGGTCCACGTTCGTGCTGGACGTTGGGGGGAAGGAGGAGGTTTTCACGGTGGACCGCCTCAAGCCGGCCCATGTGGACCTGGCGCAACCGGCCGAGTTTCCCGCACCTCGGCGCAGAGGCCGACCTCCCAAGCAGGTTCTGGCCCAGACTGTGGACATTGGGGGGTGTATCGCCGGTTCTGGGGGGGGGTTATGTGGCGCCCCATTTCCTAGCGTATCCGAACCGACTCACAATTAGATAGCCTACGGGGGTTTGCGAGCACAGAGCTTTGGAGCCTCTACGCCATGGGGGGCCGGTTGACAGAGGCTTAAAAGTGAGGCTGAAGTTTTCGAATAAAGTTTTTTCCTTCGACTGCAGTTACCGACTCCGTGTCGTAATTTTAGCGCTGCGTGTAGCACACCGCTACAGGTGCACAATTTTTATACTCATGGTTCCCATACTGGAGTTAGACTGTAATACAATACATTGGAGCAGAATTAGGCCAGAGTTGATATATTTGTGATAAACAGGCAGGGACAAAAAAAATGGAGATTATCTTTCTGAGACATTTGTTAAGTTCTCAACAAGGTAGACCTTAACATTTAATTAAATCAGTAATGATATTTGTGTGCCTGCATGAACAAAACTGACAATGAAATCTATCAGATTATGAAAGCCCATCTAGGAAGGGAAACTATCATTGCTACCTAACCTGAGATGTATCCAAATCAAATGCCTTCAGGATAAAAGGAAACAATATTAATGTAATATAGTATATATTGACCACAGCCCAAGAATAAATAAAAATTGAGCAGTAAACAAGCATGCCTATTCTCCGATCTGGAGATCTTGGCCCAAAACAACAACTATCTATTCATTTCCATAGACACTGCCTGACCTGCTGACTTCCTCCAGCATTTTGTGTATGATGCCTATTAGATACTGCCTTTTTCAGCCCTTTGCCTCTTCTACCAATCACCTTCCAGCTTTTATTCCCCCTCCTCCACCCGCCTAACATAGAAACATAGAAAATAGGTGCAGGAGTAGGCCATTCGGCCCTTCGAGCCTGCATCGCCATTCAGTATGATCATGGCTAATCATCCAACTCAGAACCCTGTACCTGCTTTCTCTGCATACCCCCGATCCCTTTAGCCACAAGGGCCATATCTAACTTCCTCTTAAATATAGGCAATGAACCAGCCTCAAATGTTTCCTGTGGCAGAGAATTCCACAGATTCACCACTCTCTGTGTGAAGAAGTTTCTCCTCATCTCGGTCCTAAAAGGCTTCCCCTTTATCCTTAAACTGTGACCCCTCGTTCTGGACTTCCCCAACATCGAAAACAATCTTCCTGCATCTAGCCTGTCCAATCCCTTTAGAATTTTATATGTTTCAATAAGATCCCCCCTCAATCTTCTAAATTCCAGTGAGTATAAGCCTAGTCGATCCAGTCTTTCTTCAAATGATAGTCCTGCCATCCCAGGAATCAATCTGGTGAACCTTCTTCTGTACTCCCTCTATAGCAAGAATGTCTGCATTCGGTAATGAAGAAACAATCTCCTCCGTTTCACCACTCAATGATAACCCAGAATATGGAAAGAAAATATTAAAGCACATAAACAACCCTTACATTTGCAATGATCATTCTACACTGGGAAGGCAATAGTCAAAGCAATAAAGAGAATAGGATATTAATCAGTTTACCTCCACATGCCACTGCTTGCCCATGGCATTGACTACGCGCCCTTCAATTGGCCGTCGGCAAGCACCACAAATGGGAACGCCCATTTTATCATGGCATGGCAAGCAATACAGTTCTCCTTTCAGTTCTCGGGCTTCGGCAGTTAACTCTTTTCTAATTAAAATAAAGCAGCAAAGAACCATTCATTTGTATCATCTCTCACTGAGATAATTTACTTTGAAAATTAAGATAATCTACATTGAGGTTCTATACAAAATTTCATAGAGAAATATACATATTTTGCTGTTGGTAAAAGTACAAAATACAAAGGTTTGTGGTATTTGAGATCCGAAAATTGGTTGTGTGGTTGAAACAGGGAAAGCTCTAAAATGCAAGAAGTCATTGATGGTCTGGTCAGCTGGCAGAAAAATGGCAAATGGAACTTAAACTGACAGAAATGCACAATAATACACTTGATGAGGGAGAACAAAGCAGGGGAATGTACAATGAATGGCAGGATATGGAGCTGCAATTCCTTGAAAGTAGCTGGAGAGGTCAACAGGGCAACTGAAAAGGTAAGCAGGATTTTTTTCCTTTATTAGCTGAGGCAGACAATAGAAGACACGTACTCTATGCTGGAATTGCTTGAACAATACTTGGCCCACAGCATACAGTTTTGTTCACTAGACTACAGGAAATATGCAGAGGAGATTTAGGAGGATGTTGCTAGGATTGATATATTGTTTTTCTGGGGAAAGATTGGATAAACTAGGGTGGTTTCCTTTTGAACAGCAGAGGTCATGTGTATAAAGTAATGAGGAGCTAAATAAAGACTTATTCTCCTTAACAAAGTAGTGAAAAGCCTATTTGAAAATAATTGGTGTAAGGATGAGAGGAAAAGTATTTTCATCCAGCATTAGACAAGGGCCATATACCTTTACGCTCTTATTAAAAACAAGGACAGAACATGATAGAATTTTCCTTAAAGAGAGTCCTGGTATTTAAAAATGTTATATAGTTAAATCTGCAATAATTGAAAATTGAAGGCATCTAGCAGGAAATTACATTTTTTTGATTGAAAAGTTTGTGGTTATGGCATAACTGACAGGAATTTGAGGCCTGAAGTGTTACACCCCTTCGAAACGGCATACTAAATTCCTTAACTGCTTGCTAAGAAAAAGTGTGACTCATCAGATTACTATTTCTGTAAATATTAGGACAGAGAGGAAAAGTTACCCAATTAAATCCACATAATGCAAGTTATCTTTAAGACATGGCAAATCAAAAAGTGATAAAGTGATTGAGAATACAAACTTTAAATGGCTATCAACTTCAGTTAAATCCTAATGAGATGATATTTTCTTAACTTCATTCCTTAAAAATAATCAGCAGACCCAAACAGAGAAATCAACCCATTACAATGATGTTGACTATTTTCCTTTAAAATGGAGACACTGCAGAATCAAAGGAGCAGATCACTCTGCTCTGTTGGTGTTTCAGATTAAGTTTCAACAATTCACCACCAAGTTGTGTACTGAACTGTTTTCAAAACCGATCTCACAACTTCCTTTCCAAAACAAAGAGAGGACTTGTATGATTCCTTGGCCTTAAGAGAGGATATATTTTGAAATAATCATGGATCTTGTAATATTTATTTTTAAGCTTGCTTTAGTCCATTTCAAATGTATTTCACCATTCCCAAATTCCTTGGCTAGTGTGTATCATTTTATGTGATCACTGGACTAAGTCAATTAAAAAGATATTTACAATACAAACTTTGTGCAATGTAACCAAATAATTTAATCAATTCATCTCTCCTTCCCTCATTGATGTACAATTCAAAAGAACTCTGCATTCCTGGCAATATTATATGAATGAGCATTCGAATGAAGGAAACTGAATACTGATAAGGGTGTAATTCCAACAGGGACAAAATTGACTCAAGCAGCTTTTAATGTAAACCAGGTCAGGCGCACAGATTCAGTAATTGTTCTCCATTGATTAATAACACCGTTTGAGCAATGCATTCAGATAGTTATAGCAAATTATATTTAAAAAGTGCCTCTATTAGTTCCAGTCTTCCATGAGTGATGAAAGCAATGTTTGCCAAAATTTTGATTATTTCAAGGCAAAAAATATAAAGATCATTGGAATGAGTCTCACTTCATGGTAAAAGAGCCCGATGGTGATCAATGGTCATGAGTATTTAAAACCAAGTATTTAGACCAGACACTATGTACTCAGTGCCTCCTGTACCTAATAATGTGGCCACCCAATATGTTTTGTTGTATTTTGTTGCTGTAACTCATCCACTTCAAGGTTCAACGTGTTGTATATTTAGAGATGCTCTTCCGCACACCACTGTTGGAACCAGTGGTTATTTGAGTTGCTGTGTCCTTATGGTCAGCTTGAACTAGTCTGGCCATTCTCTTCTGACCGCTCATATTAACAAGGCACTTTTGCCCACAGAACTGCCGCTCACTGGATGAATTTTTGTTTTCCTCACCGATCTCTGTTAGAGACTTGTGCGTGAAAATCCCAGGAGATCAGCAACTTCTGAGATACTGAAACCACCCCAACAATCATTCCACAGTCAAAGTCACTTAGATCATATTTCTTCCCCGTTCTGATATTTGGTCTGAACACAACCAAACCTCTTAACCATGCCTAAGTGCTTTTCTGCACTGAGTTTCTGCCATGTGATTGGCTGATTAGATATTTACATTAAAGAGGTGTAAAGCAGCTACTGAGTGTACATTACTGTTGATCGAAGGTAAAAAGGAGAAGAAAGGATAGAGAAGCAATAGGCATCTAGAGGGGAAAAAAGGAAACATGAAAAATATAAGTAGACTGAGGTGAAAACAAGGAATAATTGCTGTATATGTAAATAAACTTTATTTTCACTGATTATAATAAATCCTCCTACCCCTTAGATACCTATATCATTTACAAAGTGAATGAATATCTCGCCCCCAAGACAGTTACCCTTGAAACAGAGCTGTGCTAATGCACATCAACTGATTCAATATACATTAATAACTGAAATATTGCTTACCCGCAGTTTGCACAGTTGAAGTGATCGGGGTGATAAGGGTCATTCTTGAATATAAGTGGTTGTTCATCGATAATAGCATGACACTTCTGACAGATATATTTCCCCAGACCTCTAGCCTTTTCACGATTATGGCATGGACGGCAAAGATGTCTGCAAGCAGAAATTTGAATGAATAATTCCTTTTAACTAAACATTTTTATGTTCATTCTATATAGGCAAATGGATGAAAATAACAAGGCAAATTTAAAGCAGGAAGAATTCAAAACTTAAAAATAACACGTGTACAGAATGCTGGAAGAACTCAGAAGGCCAAGCAGCTTCTACATTTCAGGCCAAGACACTTCATCAGGATTTCCAGCATCTGCAGATTTTCTTTAGTTTGCGACTTAAAAATAACCTTTACATAATGCAGAGTTTCCAAACTTCTTTTTCAAAATAACACCATCTTTAAAATTTCAAACTAACCAGTAAGGTTCCAGGAATGTGACACTGACTGGATAAAGGCTCTACTTGCGCTTAATTGATGAACTTTTTAAGGACATTCTCCCTCCTTACTGAAGCAATAGCTTCCTCAATTAATATTTCAATACCATTTTTTAAATACATCACCACTCTTCCTCTGTCCTTTTTAAAAAGATGCCATACCCAGGAATGCTGAGCTGCCCATCCTGGCTATATGTTAAACAAGTCTCCATGATGGTAACAATATTATATTCCCTTATGTTAACTATTGCTCTTAGCTTACCAGATGTCTTGCATTCAAGCCTTGCATTCCTCTCAGGTATCTAGAGACTGGTATTATACACTCCATAATGAATGAGCCATTACTAATATAGAGACTACAATCAAGTGTTTAAAAATATAGGCCCATTTTTCCTGTTCTCAAATAGACTGACCCAAAGTGAGATCACTACATCCAAGCCAGTTTCATAAAGCAAGTAATGTCAAGAAGAATTCTGGAAAATGAGGTATATAAGATGATATAGTTGTTCACCAGATGGTAACAGATAATAAATAGAAGACATCTCAAAAGAAGTGATCAGATTTCACAATGGGGGAACCCAGTAAATGAACACTTTCTGTGAAGGCAATGTTAGCCTTATACAAGTTGGCCCTCATCTATATTTGTAACCTAAAGTAAAAGCTCACAGAAGTGCATTCAAAGCTCTCAAAGGATCCCCTTCACTTCTCACAGCTGCAGTGCTCAAGTGAAAAGTTTTCAACTGCCGAAGTAGATTCAATAGAGTTTTCATAGAGGGCACTAACTTTCCTCATAAAAACCTCCCTAGCAACTTCTGTACAAAGTCCCTCAGTACAGGAATCAATTTACTGTGTGCATCGTTGTTGCTTTTCCCTTCTTCTACTAGCTCAATGTACTGATGTGGCAAGATGATCTGTATGGACGGCATACAAAATAAGATTTTTACTGTACCTCACAACATGTGAAAATAACAAACCAATTACCAATTCTTCAGAAGCCTGCACAGGTTCCTACAAAGCTCCTGCTCTTCCTGGCTCCTTTTGCCCAGGAGGGCACTGAAAACTGACTCCCATCAATGCAGCATGTTCATTCTCCATCAAGTGAAAGGACACTGGGAGAACTGTGGTGTGACTCTAAGGATGTGTTTCCCATTCAGAGCTGAGAAGAGAGGAAATTCAAGCCCTGGTGTTCCTGAACCATAATAGCATTTTGGAAAAGGAGACATTGTTTTGGAACCACTGCTAATAGATTTTCTGTGTTTTATTTTAAAAGCTTTTTATATATATTAAAAAAAACAGTTTTAGGAAGGTAACTAATGTTGTTTTAGTACCTACCAGAAATGCTGTAGAAAAATTTCAAAGCCAAAAAAACATACTTGCAGGTTCAAAGATTTAAATGCAAGTTTTGTCATTTCCTGATTTTCATTATTGAAAAATCATTTAACTAAAAGAATCACATATAGAGGTGTAATGAGAGGGTTAAAAACAGACCTCCTCACTCAGAAAGGACTTGGTTGTCTGTTCACACTACTCATAATAAACAAGCCTGTTAGTTAGAAAGATAAATAAAACATAAGGCCTGGTTTCATCCAAGAGGCCTTGAAGTATATATATGTGACCTATTAAGGGAATGTGATAACTTGGTTTCTTTTTCAAGGATGAACATTTCAGTCAGCATTTTGCTGACTGAAAAATTTTTTGAAAACAAGTGAGAGTAGATCAGTGGGAATGTATAATCCTCCCTATACGTCTATCATTAAGAATTAATTAATTTTAGAAATGTAGCTGACTGATATGCATAGATTAGGAAAGAAGTGTGAGCATTTTTAATTATTTAAGTGCAAACAGTGAGCAAGCTCATCAGACCTCTATCCTTGGACTGGAATCACGATCAGTGCCAAAGATATCCAAGAGACTCCAGGCCAGTCGTCGTAAATCAGAGTCCTCAATGAGCAGAAGGGCATGAGATTTGCTCTTGTACTAATTGTTCTGTGCTCTGTTTTAGGTTTGTTGTCTTGTTAATCATTTGCATCATTTAAAAGGGTGTGGGTCTTGTTCTTTTATCAATTATTTTCCACATTGTTTTAGACTGTGTTTTATTACTCTTTACATTTCTTTTCCTGGTGCTTATTATACTCTAATAAATACTCCGCAGCAAATTTGGAGTGTTCCTTTTCCCTTTTTGATCCAAATCCCCAAAACCTGCTTATCACTCCTGTGCAAGAGGTTAAGGGAAGTAAATTCTGATACTCCATGTTAATAAGATGGAAATCAGGTACACCAGGTTCAGGCCTAAGATGTTGATCCATGCACCCATTTGAAACGACCTCGTGACTGAAGCAAATTCTCACATGGCAGGCTCAGAATTTACAAATTTCAATCATGTTTATAACCACAAAATAATCAGGTACAAATTTGTTAATAGAGTTTACTTATTCACAGCTATCTTACACACAACCATTTCTTGTTTTTAGAAATTATTATAACCTAGCCAATAGGAAGCATTTCAATTAAAGTTTAGAATTTGAATGATTTATCTCACTGGTAATAATTTTAGGACCCACTTCACTTCCCACAATTCACAAATTCAGATGAAACACTGGGGTGCAACCACCTGGTGCGTCGGGTAACTGAATGTTTGTTTTAGTTGTATTCTCCATGCTTTGTTCCCCTCCCAAACATTTATCTTTATTGAAATAGGTAATAGTGTATTTTCATCAACAGAAGCTTTGCCTATTATTTCCCCAATTTTTGTTTGGTAGCTTGGGAAGAAGGGTTATAAAGTACAAAGCTCTCAAACTGCTAAGTGCTCTAGAGGATGTAGTCCATAGCTGGGAAAAGGAAGCAACTATTTCTGTAGAGGAAAACATAATGCACTTCATGGAATGCTGTTTCCAGAGGAAGCATTTCCTGCAAACAAACTCTGTTATAAAGCAGCTTTTAAAAAGTGGAATGAGACTTCTCCTTCATTAGCATAGCCAGAATACATTTGCGCAACAGATCAGAGCTGATATACACCCTGGCAACACTGCACTAAAGGACAAGCCATTTTCACTACAGAACAGGAATTATACGCTACTGAAATAGTTGTTTTTCAGACAGCGGCAGCCCACACCTCAGTTCATTGTAAGTTCTTACATTCCATAGCTGGGAACATTGACTAGGTTGAAGTTTGCTTTAGACTGATCATGTTGCAATAACCAATTTCTCTCCCCTAATGGTCATCAATTTGTTTAACATGAAATTATAGATTTTCAACAGCTCTTCATAAGAAAATGGATTGATTAGTCTACAGTTGAAATTTGGTCCTTTTTTAACTTTACTTGCTTCTTGCAACATTAGATAATAGATGCAGGACATTATAGAAAACTGCTTTAAACATGAAAATATTTATGAATTTGCTGGTCTAAATATGACCTTGTTTTTTTTTGGTCTACAAGCATGGGAAACAATTATTGTTTGTGATTCTCCAAAATTGAAGAATACAGCTACAAAAACAGCAGATTTGGACCTTGTTATATTTTCTTTGGTCTACCGAGCATGAGAAACATTGTTTGTGATTCTCCAAACTTGAAGTATACAGCTACAAAAACAGCAGATTTGGACATGGATCCCAGTTTTAACTTGGCCACAACATCCTTGGAAAGCTGAATTACATTGCTATCTACAGCACTGTGTTTACAGCTGGGCTATTTCAGAATAGTATCTCAGTGAGAGTCTTCTGCCATCACATGAAAACCATGACCAAAAACATCTATTTGCTAAAAATCTTGCTGTAGCTCATCTCTGCCTCATATTTTGACACTGCCATTGCATATTTGCTATCACATGCTTCAAAGCCACTGGCCATTCGGGCAGACTGCCTGCCGAATTACTAGTCTGCTGTTCTGTCTTGACTTGTACAGCAGTGTCTACTTTCTTACCTGCATCATTATTGATTGTTACCTGGCAATAGTACACCCCGTTAATTCTACTAGTTTTCGAAAAACATGCTATACAAAAATAATCAGTGCAAATGAATGGGTAACTGCTATTCTAGGAACTATTCAGCTTGCTGTGACCATTCAGACTGTTGAGGCACAAGAGAACACAACTGTGTGCTTACAATAGTACAAGGAAAATCCAACATGAGATGCTTCTGGTGTTATAGTTGTTGAATTTTCTTTTGCATCTTTAGTCACTACCTGTTGCCACTGATGCTTAAACAGACACCTCCAGTCATACAGGTGACTTAAATACAAGCGCAAAGCTTCCAGGATGAGTTTCATGATCTTTATTGCTTTGTTTTGCATTGCCACTTACCTTATCATGTAGTGTTTCACTGTAGATCACTATGGCAAATCAGCATTTTCAGTCTACACCCAGTTCAGAATCTTACCATTATCAACCGTGCTTTCTTCTGTCTGACGAGCATCAACTGGTTTACTTTTATTTGGAGATAATTTTAAACAGTCCCTTTGCAGAGGGACTATAAGTAGTAGTTTTTTTTGTTTTTTTTTTAAAAATATGGTGAATAAGGACAGATTTAAGTATTCATTGTTTGGGACTTCAAGTGTTGATCTGTACTATCACATCCCATCAAAAATAAAACAGCTGAATAATGCATCTTTGGAAGTACAAAATTACTGTATGTCATCAGTAAATATTTGCATATCTCAAATTACTTTTTGACCTTAGCACCAAATAGCCAGACAAATGAACACATTCTTCAACTTTCCTTCTTTGGTGAAGAAACAGCCTCTAATATTTTTGTGTATTTCATCGAAAGTGTCATCAATACAAGTATTTTCATCTTGTGTCCTATATTTAGTAATATGCAGGATAATTTCTAACATAAGTTGCAATCCTACTGATGATAATAATCAGAAACAACATTGGCTGAATATATTTTTACAAAATATGGAGAATGCTTAAAATGCCTGGCTTTCAGATTCACTTTGTTTCATCAAATATTTAATTACAATTCAATAATAATTTGGTAGCACATTTCAAAATGCATTTTAAATTAATTCTATAAAGTTCTAGTTGCCTTGAAATTAGATTTAAGCTGAGGAAGTTGGATAACAAAGCTATAAATGTTCGAAGAGAAAAAGAGTGTACTTTAAAAACTGGAAAAGAAACTCATTTCATTGAAGCAGAAATATAAACTATAGAAAAAACAGATTAACATTGACAAGCAACATGTACAAAATGCTAGTGGATTTAGCTTTACACAAAACAATTTTAAACTAAAATACTGAAAATTTAGTACAATTGATATTGGAGTCACAAAATTCTGGAGAATATATTTAATACTGTGTTATGCATTTAAATTGCAATACCGTAATTAGGTTAAGTGGGGGCTATGGGGTATCGAGAGAGAGTAGCACCTCTGGTGAAGGGGCTTATTGTGTCCATTCCAGGAAGCTCACTCACCTTTGTTTCCTACCAGGCACTCAGCTCTCACCTGTGGCTCCAAACAGCTGTTTGCGTGCGACAGCAGCCACACCCCTGTATACTGCTTCGAAAGGTAGGCTAAACCAGGTGAGGGTAGCTGGTGGCCTCATACCCCAGTGAGACAGGGACATGCCTGTCCTAGCATGTGAAGTCAGTTCCAGCAGTGAGATCCAATGGCCAGGAAGGCAGTTCTGCAATCCCCATGAAGAGTGAAGGGTAAGACAAGAGGCGAAAGACATCATGGTAATCTGCTACAACCAAGGAAGATCCTGGTTTGTGAAGTTTGCTTGTACCACTGGACCTGGATTTCTGAGGCGGAGAGTGTGGAACTGCCCCAATGGAATAACTTTTCCATTTTAAAAACTCTGCTGCATAGGTTTCCTATCATTGTCAGATACGATGGACAACCACCAAGTACAGCAGCAGATACACAGTTCCTGATCACTATCCAATAGCTCCTTTTCAATACGCCAGACAGCTTGGTGACTACTTTCAGCAAAAGTTAGCAACAGCTTAAGTAAACTTTCAACAACTCATTGCACAAACTCTCTCAAAGAATGGTACTTAAGTGGAGGGCCAGGGATTTCCTAATCTGAAAAGGAGAAATCTAATTTGACTAATTACTATGCAGCAAAGTAATAGAAAATGGTATTGACAGTGCTACCAAGTGGCAGCTATTCTCCAATAGCTTGCTCACCAATTCCCTTTGGAAGTTGTACCAGAGCCTCCACGCTCCAGATCTTATTACCTCCTTGCAACTAAATTCCATGATGTGAGAATGAGTGCCCTGAGTGAGGCATCAAGGGGAACTGGTAATAGTTAATGGGCATCAGTTCAACTTTCTTTGCATCAGTACATGGTGCAAAGAAACATGGGTAAGACTGTGAGAAAGCAATCAACCTCGTCCCAGAACAATGCTACAAATTTCCTCAGGATACTGCGCTAGGACCATTTTAAGGTGCTTCTTCATTTTCCTTAATCTCAGAGTAGTGATATTTGTAAACACAACATTAAATTCAATGTGCATCTCCTTTGAAAATGACGATGTCTTGGGTCATTTGCAGAGAAGGCAGGTAAAGTTGAGGGATTCAACTGGCTTTGCTCTTTATTGCAAATTTCTATGGGCCTTTTACAAACAGGTGCGAGGGAACATAATGAAACCTTCTGTAAGCATACACTTTTGAGCACAGAGTATTGTTTCTGTATTAATAATAAAAGAAGGGTAATCAAGCATACCAACCTGCCTGCATTCTTTACAAATCCAATATCTGCAAGAATTTGTTGGCAGAGGTCACAGCGAAAACATTCCGGATGCCAACTATTGTTCATGGCTTTAATCACTCGGCCAATGATGAACTCACCTGGAACAAAAGACAGCACCAATATAGATATTTCTCAAAAAAGTAATCAGACAATATTTTCTTACCACCCTTCTCCCCTGCTAGTTTGAAATGGGGTTCATCTATAAACTTTGTTATTGATGAATGAACTTTGATGGACAGAAAAATTCAACATAATTATTTTTAGAAATTGAGGCTTTTGAAATTTATATCATTTTCTGCATGGTCAATTTTAAAATGTAAATTCTTTTAAAATCAGCAATTATAAATGTACAGATTAAACTTTATTACAATCACTGAATTGTTTCAAAGGGCAAGAAGATGATAGATTATAGATATAATCTATATAGATTATAGATTATAAATTATAGATTATAGATTAAAACTTTGAGAAGTTTTGCCTCACTGTGAAGGACTGTTTGGGGCTCTGAGTGGGAGGAGGTGAATGGGCAGGTGTAGCACTTCTGCTTGCAAGGATAAGTGCTGAGAGAGAGGTTAGTGGAGATGGACAATTACTTTGCTGCATAGTAATTAGTCAAATTAGATTTCTCCTTTTCAGATTAGGAAATCCCTGGCCCTCCACTTAAGTACCATTCTTTGAGAGAGTTTGTGCAATGAGTTGTTGAAAGTTTACTTAAGCTGTTGCTAACTTTTTCCTCCTCTCAAGGACAATTGTGAACTAGACTTATTTTCAATGTGAACCTACTAGCAAATTGTTTCAGAATATTTTATTAGCTGGTTTAATTCCCAGTTTCTTTGTTGGATTTGAACCCATATCTGCATATTATCATTTCAGATTTATAGACTACTAAGTCCAGCATCCTAAACAATGTGTAATCATACCACAATTCAAATCAATGAGAAATTTTGAAAGATATTTTTTCAAAAAATCGTAAAGTAACTGAGAAACTTGTACTCTATGTGCTCAAGGTTATGATTGAATCAACATTTCCAAGATGGAGAGAGAGTGCAAAGCAAGAAACTGGCAGCTGGGAGGGTTTGAATCTGGGGGCAAACTGAGATCACTTCGGCATTCAGAAATCCTGTTACTTTTGTGTGCCCACGATGGATAAATAAAACAAAAAACATGTAATAGAAGGGTTAAGGGAGTGGGGGCAGAAGCAGGATAACAGGACAGGTGAGGTGGAGATGGAATGAAAGAGGTGATCTCTTTTATTAATTAACAGAGACTTCATAGAAAGGCTGCAGATGCCAGAAGTCCACAGCAACACAGACAAAATGCTGAGGTACTCAGCAGGTCAGGCAGCATCTATGGAAATGAATAAACAGTAGATATTTCAGACTGAGACCCTTCTTCATTTCCGTAGATGCTGCCTGACCTGCTGAGTTTCTCCAGCATTTTGAGTGTGTTGCTATAGCAAACAGTTGATTAGCTTGGGTGCTTCCAAGTTTTAAAGCCTAGTAAATGCAGATTTCTGGTCCGGTTGGAAGAAAGGGAGTATGGGTAACAATTGAGGAAAAGGGGGAGAAGACTAAGAAGGCAGAATGAGAGTTGAGAAAAGAAATGACAGAGAAAGTGACAAAATTAAGTCAATTACTTAAAGGTGTGAAGAGGTAAGTGCTCACACTAAGAGAGGGCAACCAATGCGGGCAGGAAGAAGAAACGTTTGATTGCTTAATATTCAGAGAGGTAGGGGATATGGGTGCTTTGTGTATGCGAGTTGGTGGTAGCAATACTGTAGGGAATAATTTCATGCTTAGCTGTTGGGTAGGGGATTGAGTTGATGCTTATTTTGAATATCAACCAAGATTGTAACTGCCATCATAGCCTAGGAAGTTCTAAACCTCCAAAAGATTCTTACATTTATTCTAATCTTAACTTCTTATCCGTTTTCAAATTCCTCCATGACCTTCACTAATCTCAAGCTTTAAATTTTCCTCTCAACTCAGTGTGAATCACCCTTAGTAAACTACAGATGTTTTGATTCCTTTCTCCAATCATGGTATGCAGACAAAGAACAATTATAGTTGCAAAAAGTATATTTCTTATGATTTATTCAAGGATACAGCCAAGGCTGTTACGTACTGTAGGAGTATACACATTAAAATGGGTGATGTGATACCAGCGGAGCTATTCACCAAACATGGTACAATTTATAATTATAAATGTAACCATTCTGTATAACTAATTGATTCTTGCACAAACCATTCATTGAAAATAGACACATAATAAGGTGTGAGCTGATTTCAATGACAGGTTTTTAAATCTTTTGAATGTCAGCAAAAGAGCTTTCCAGTGAACTATTATTAATGTCAACTTGTCTGCCAATTCAGTGTAAACAACAATTAAAGAACAAGCTTCAACATATCTTTTAGTTGAGGAACATTGAAACAGTAGAACAGTGTTTGAATTACTGGTACTGGTGGCATCAATACAAAATCAAAGTTTGGCCATCCTCATCCACTGAGCTGTAATGTGTGTCTGTGTGCACAAACCAGATGCTCTGCTGCAAGCTAATGTACAATTCAGTGCAGGAATGAACAAGAGAATTGGCCTTACATTAAATATTCAAAAGATCTCTCATAAACTGCTCTATTCTACAACACACCACTTCCCCTTACAATAAAGATCCACAAGAAATGCACGAGAAACGTGGAGCATTAACCAAATATCAGAAGTTGACTGTCAGTGAAGGCAAAAGTTAATTACTGAATTCATCACAAACTACACTACATCAACAGAAGTCCTAACCACGCAAAGTTAAGATATCAAACTTAGAATTTAGTTTAATCATGGTTAACAGACTGCGGTGCCTCCTGCCCTCTCATGTCAGAGAAAAAGACCATCTCAAAAGCAAAATCTTTCAAATAGTTGGCAAGTCAAGCTGAGCAATGCCTATTTCCTCTTGCAGCACTGAAACCCTAACTACACTCAGCTAGGCTACATTATCTGCGTACCTGATATGCAATCTTTTTTTTAAACAAGCATTCCTCAGAGATCTGCCATAAAAAGAGATTTCCAGCACAACAGAAACAAAATCCTTCAAGGGAAAATAAATCCTCATTAATAAAAAGGGAATCTTTGGCTGGTAATCATTCAAAATAAAGAAGAGGTATCCAGGACTTTTCATCCTGAAGGTGTTCAAACGAAACCCACCTATCAGTTCAAGCATTTCCTATGATAGTCAGAGCATCTCATCAACTACCTTAAAATCCAAGGGACAGGAATGGAGGTAAGTCACCCTCCACTCTGAGAGACTCAGAAGAAAAAGGAAACACTGAAGTACATCATGGTGTAGTTACATCTTACTTTGAGATGAAGCCCAATATCCAAGCCTCAAAACAACCGACTCCCCAAATAGTCAAAACAAAACCTAATAACGAGGTCTAAAATGTCCTAACCCTAGAAGTGACATACCTTCCATTATCTTGGCCCATGGGAAAAACACAAGCCAGAGCCCGATCAGCCCTGGCTGGGTTGCCCAGACGAGGGTGTGTATTCAATGACCTGAACCACCCAAAGGCCCAGATTACATTACTGATTATATGTCCTAGAGCACACTAGGTTAAAGCCAAGTAGTGTTGGACCAAGTTAATCAAAGGCTTGGACCAGATTAAAAAGCCAGGGTTAAGTGGCATTGAATTTTTTGAAACAAGATCAGGAAACAAGAGGGATAATATTCTCACTGCCCACATAATTACACTCTAACCTAAACCTAATCCTAACCCTCAAATATCCATCAACTCAGAAGAAAGGGGTAGCACTGAGGTACATAAGGGTGTCTAGTACTACTACAATGTTCAATGGAGTGGACTCAGAACAGGCAGTAGAAAACTAGCTATTCATGAGATGGTACGTGCTTTCAGTTGCAGTATAGTAACTCCTGCAATTTATAAACCTTAGCTTGGAATATCCCTCACTCTAACGTTTCTACCAAAGCACATTATCAATTTTGGTTTAACAGACTGTGAAGGGAGTCATAACAAATATTCCCAACAAATGTGAAGTGGTGTGATAGTGCAGATCAGTATAACAGACTAAACAACTCTTGCTTGCAAATCAACTCAAACTTGCTTGCAAATCAAATATTGAAAGGATTGCAAGTATGTACCTTGAATAAAATTAATGCCAGAAAACGTGTTAACAGCCAGAGTTCAAACTATGGTTAAAAAAAAGTCAAATTTGTTAATTAACGTTTACCACTTACCACACTGATGACAACAGGGTGCAAAAAGCATCTGAAAATCATGTTCACAGTATTTGCGTCCTTCAAACTGTAACAGATGAAATGTCATGATTTAACTATTTCTATATTATGCCTTTTTAAAAAATACACCTTTGTAATTAAAATATTCAATTCTTCATACTAGTGTAAAAGATGGAAAGTATATATAAGAAAAAGTTTATATAGTAAGCTAGATTCTAATCACTAATGCTTATGTACTTGGTATGTCTGCTAGCTGGTGCTAAAATAAACTCAAAGGATTTTAACCTAATGACAGTAAATGCTAATGTGCATGGAAGATTTATTTAAGGCTGTGGAAAGGACAAATTAATAAGTTATGAATGCAAAGATTCCATACTGAAATTGTGATTTTAGAGTTTTGTGGCCATACACATCAGTTTCAGTAGGGCTTGCCATTTTTGCCAATTCAACTTGCAGGATTTTATTTTGCAATTTTTTTTACTAGCAATAGGAATGGGGCTTCTTTCTACATCAGCACTAAGATAACGTTAATGGTGAAATAGGTGAGGTGTAATAAGTGTACAGCCAGATGTGTTGGATTTTCTAACTTGTGCACAGAGAAATTTAAAGACATTTAACAGATTATTATCATACAAACCTAACATCAAGCCACATAAAAGGTATTTAAAAAAGTGGCAAAATGCGTGATTTTGATAGGTAACATAAAGAGAAACATACAACCGTGGAGAGATTGAGAAGGAATTCTCAAGAACCAAACCCTCTGCGGCCAATATTCTTTGGGATGTTTTGTTATGTTAGCACCTGTTCCATTTAGGTCAGCAAATGTTGCTAAAATTTCCCCGTTTGACCAGGATACTGTTAACCTGTCATAATTTCCCCACGAGTTGGTGACCATTAGTTATTCCACTGTAAAATACATTAGGATATCCAGTTGGGACCAAACTGCGAACCTGAGATGGAAGCCTCACGGTACAAGATGGCAGTGAAAACAAGAACTGAGGAAGGACACATGGAGGATTCTAACCAAAACATCAATAATCTCTCCGCCTCCAAAAATGTTTGACTCGTTGTACTTCCAGAAGTATGTTTTATGCTTCAAATAGTATGCTAGTTTTGATTTCAAAAGGAGTCCAACACCATGTGTGCAGTATAAAAGCAAAATAATAAGTAATAAACATGAGAAAGTTGGAAACTTTCTGGAAATCAACACACACAAAGATTGCAGCAATGCCTCTGAAACAAGCACGGAATATACCAGCCTTAGAGGCATATTTAACAGTGATACCTGAAACCTGGGAAGTATTATAAGAGAAGAGAATGAGTAGAAAATGTCTAAACATATAGGAAGGCAATGAGAGCAAAAAGGGAGACAGTTTAATTGAAATAACTGACTGAAAGGAATTGGCTGTGTTGGAGATGCCAAAGGCTATTCAAAATTTGTAAATTAAAACAAATTAATTTTCTCCTTTTGTTTACATCAAGAACTTGATTTTATACATTTCAATATTTACTTGTGCAACAGCACAATATCTACTGAATTTTATACTCTTTTTTTTAAATAGAGTAATGATTTTGACAAATTTACGATAGTTTTTTTTGATACACAAAGTTGCTGGTGCCTTGACAACATGTTGATGTAAAAAGCAACAGGCGTGTGCTAGTCACAGATTCATAAGCAGGATGTGTCACAGTCAGTTAACACCATTGCAACACTGCCCTTCCCAGTTTAGAGATTTTCTTTTTAAAAATTATTTAATTGTTCGATGTGATCAGTTTCTTTTGAATATGCTTAATAAATTGAAATATCTGCTATAATTAAAAACTTCTGAAATTATAAAATAAACCTTGGTCTTGCTTGACCAGTTCCTACTGCATTGCTGGGTTTTGGTAATACTGGAGCAGCCTTGCCCTGCCTGATGGCTACAACTACCTGCAGGGTGATTCTTCCCATCGCCATTTTCAGCTCTGTCAACAGCCCAATTTCCTTTTCACAAAGTGGTTTGTTTTCCCCCAGTTTCCAATGGCATTGTTTTTATTGCGGCTTGTTAAGTGAAGTTAATAATGCTGTAGGGGTGTGTTTATCCAATTTAAGAAGATATCGTGAGCACAAGGATGAAACATTAGAAGAGAAAAGACACAAGAGACTGCAGAAGCTGGATTATGGAATAACAGACGAAGCTGCTGGAGGAACTCAGTGGTATGGCAGCATCTATGGAAGGAATTAGCTGTTGTTGCTTTAGATTAAAATCCTGCAACAGGACTGGTGCAGGGTTTCAACCCGATTCATTGACAACTTCCTTCCTCCCATAGTTGCTACTTAACACACCGAGTTCCTCCAGCAGATTGTTTGTTGCATTAAAAAAGTGGGAACAAATACATAGAGTAGAACAATCAAAAACAAATAGGTAACCAGGGGCCAGAGGTATTCTAAAACTTCATTTGTTTAAAGACTTAATGGACTGCACAGCTGTCCCACATTTCTATTTACCTCATAGAACAGCCCTTCTGGGAACTGTTGGAAGCACTGAGCACATACAAAACACTGTTCATGGTACAATTCTCCATTGCTGTTCACAATTCTTTCTGCTGGTGCAAAGCCACTTTTGCATCGCTCACACATGGCATTAGCCAGAGCATTTGCCATGTTGCTGTAAAAAAAAAGCGACAAGTTAGATTTAGACTTCAGTATGAGAATCAGTTTTATTATCACCAGCATGTGAAGTGAAATTTGTTAACTTAGCAGCAGCAGTTCAATGCCATACATAATCTAGCGGAGAAAAAATAAATAAAATACTGTATATTAAAAAAGTGAGGTACTGTAGTGTCCAAAGCTTCAAAGTCCATTTAGGAATCGGACGGCAGAAGGGAAGAAGCTGTTCCTGAATCGCTGAGTGTGCACCTTCAGGCTTATGTACCTCCTACCTGATGGTAACAGTGAGAAAATGGCATGCCCTGGGTGCTGAAGGTCTTTAATAATGGACATTGACCTTCTGAGGCCCCGCTCCCTGAAGATGTTCTGGGTACTTTGTAGGCTAGTACCCAAGATGGAGCTGACTAGATTTCCAACCTTCTGCAGCTTCTTTTGGTCCTGTGCAGTAGCCCCTCCATACCAGACAGTGAAGCAGTCTGTCAGAATGCTCTTCACAGTACAACTATAGAAGTTTTTGAGCGTATTTGCTGACATGCTAAATCGCTTCAAACTCCTGATAAAGTAAAGCCGCTGTCTTGGCTTCTTTATCACTACATCAATATGCTGGGACCAGGTTAGATCTTCAGAGATCTTGACACCCAGGAACTTGAAGCTGCTCACTCTCTCTATATGGTACAATACTACTTTCATCAACAATTAGAGCAGTTCTTAACATAAATCATCCAACTATGTTAAACATCCCATACTTCTGAAATAAAGCCATGTGATATAGAGAAATGGCAATTTAATGGGAGAGTAACTAACAATGTGGGTGGCTTCATGCATTCTTACCAAATCTGTCACAGAAACACTAGCAAAGACAGACCAGGTAAATTTTGATTATTAACCATCTAGTCATTAAATACTTGCAGAGAACCACAGATTTATTAAGAACAATTACACATAACACACAGGAGATGCCAAATTGTTTTTGTAATGTTCATTTAATGAAATTCAGATGGGTTCCATTTCAGGAGTTCTATGCCATATTTTCCATTCTACAGTAGGCATCAGAAGTGCCCAACACTTGAAGATGGTTTAAAAAAAAAGAATAAAATTCTATCATCCTTCTTCCATGGTGGAAAAGGTTGATGAAATCCTAACCATGCTGATAAAAGAGACATAATGAAGTACACCATTTTTAGACATCTAGCATTAAGCATGTCCATTCAATCCATGTTATTTAAAAATGAAATATCACATAATAAAGAATAAATCCAATCTTACAGAAAAGACAAATCAATATTATATAATTCAGTATTTATTGTAGTGCAAAAAGAAACTACTGCAGATGACAGGAATCTAAAATAAAAATAGAAAAATGCTGTGACGAGAAAGAATCAATGTGTTAGTTGAATGATCTTTTATTAGATCTGCTTTTATCACTGTTATAATTCAGTTAATATTGGCTACAAAGCTATTAAATTAGTAATTACTTGTTCAAAATTGTGGAGTTCCAGTAATGTGTTAATGGTTTAATTACTGACCAAAGTATGGCAACAGTATTACAGCCTCCAGTTAGTGATGAATTCCCAAATTCAACTCCCATTTTCAGACCCTTCCTTGAAAGTGCTGCACAAACTGTTCTTACTCTTAATACAAAAAGGCCCTAGATCTTTTTGATAGAAGCTTAAAGTATTTGGAAACTCAGAAATTACATTGGCAATGGCTTTAATTTCAGGATCGTTATCACCATCTCAACAACAAGAGTAAATGGGATACTTGGAAAAGATTCAAAATTCCAATCTTTCAACAAACTGCATTTCCTCATTTACATGCAAATTCAAAAACCTTCTAAATACAGCACCAAACACATTATCTTCCAGGCCACGAATTAGGACTTGAAATGTGTTTGGGTACACTCTTGGAAAGTAATATATTAGTTAGGGTGTTCATTTCAAGACAAGCTGAACAACTATATCAGACTTATTTATAGCAAATTTAACAGGTCACACAGAACAATTGATAGCATGTTCCAGTTTGTTACTGCACTAAAGTATTAAGTTCTTCACTGTTAAAATAACAATATAATGTTCTGCGAGAATTAAATATCACAGTTGTAAGATGTTAATAACATTTTAGTACTGCCAAAAGTAAACTCAAATCAGAGTACAAGGAAAAACAACTTACAATTTAGCATAAAAATCACAGAATTCCTTATATATATTTGTATCACTGCGTCTTCTCTGTGACTTGGACACAGCTTTCTCACTTTCGTTGCTTTCAACACTTTCTGAGCCACCATTGATAGCTGTCTGAAGGAGTTCTTGTGGAATTGTAAAGGCCATTGTATTTTCTCGGAAATTCATCGTATATTGTTAAAAAGATTCAAAGATTAATATCCCCTATGAAGTTAAAGACAATCTGAGCAGAGGCTGCACGAGTCACAGAGTTCTCTGGTAGTTATTGTAACATGCTCTTCGAAGACTGTAAATTTCTTCCAACCCTTAAGAGAGAAGCCAGCATAACCTTCTGTGGGTATGTTGCAGCTTCAAATTAAGAGTTCAGCCAAGAGAAAGGTCAGAATGATGTGATGCATGGGATTGCATAGCAATGACATGAGGTAGCATTGCTAGGTTTGGGAATACTGTTTCAACATCTGAGAATTGATTGTTAAATTCATTTTGCATCTTCATTAGATCATACAAATGTCAAAAAAAAGTAGAGGGGAAAAAAGATTTTTAGATTCTCTTGGACTTAAAACATTTCTGGACATGAATATAATCTTGAATTGCACTAAAAGTGCAGTAAATTAAATGCAGCCCATAACTCCACCTTTCCAGATAACATTTCTTCTGAAAACAAATTCTATTACATGTTTATAATCATAATGGTTCAAATCTGAAATCGTTTACATCATTTTTGAATTATTTAACATTTTAATGTTAATTTGGGGTCGACAGAATTCAGAACACAATTAAATCTTTTCTAATAAGTTACAGGTATTATTTTTGTATGGAAAATAGTAACTTAGCTACTATATGCAACTTTATGAATAGTATTAACAGACAATATTAAAATTCATTTGGAATAATAAACATTTTCACTCATGTACATTTCCAAACAAAAAAAAACTTCACACTAATAAAGCTCCTTTCAAATCAACTGTAATGCTCATCAGTTAAAACTAAGAATATTTGGCTTCCAAATTGTCTTTTCATGGATTTACAAGTTTGACTGGGAAAACGTAAACAGTAAACCAGATTAGTTGCAGTGCTTTTGAATATTTCCTTTTCTTCTTCCACAAATAGGCATGCAGGGCAGTCACATTTCCAAACTAGGAGCTCAGCAACAACAGCTGCTTAAAATGGTTTAATTTGAAATAACTCAGCTTATTGGCCCATTTTAAAAAGAGGATATTTACAGATGAGGCATCATAATCGCATCAACCAGAATCAAATTACCATGCAATACTAATCCAAAGATTTGCTCCTGCGAATGAGTATTCAAATCGAAGTTATTCCTTACAATAGACACAGAAATTTAATAGGCAACCACCAAAGAATTATAGGTAGAATTACAGCATTATTAGATTCATTACACAACAGCCAAACAACTTTTACTTTTAATGCAAACCCAGGTAACAAACAAAATGAGACCTCAAAAGCCTATCAAGGGATTTATGGTATGTTGAAAATGAAGTGTTTTTAACCCTTCACTAACAGCTCATTTGTTGCATTCATCTGCAAAACCTTGCCACGTGAAATTCTGTTGCTACCTTTTTCTGCATTAGGGGAGTAACTAAACTTTACGGACTGAAAGGGGGTTTGAGGCAGCCTGTGGTTATGAAGAACTGTATAACCTATGGAGTGAAAAGCTCTATTTTCCATTAAACAAAGCCCATCCCCACATTCAGTCATACGTAACTGTGTGACCAGTTAGTGACTCATGTAGGAATTATGAAATAAGCAACTGTCGATGACTATACAGCAAAGCAGCAAATTAGTTGACACAGGAATGGCAGCAACAATGTCTGGCTACTTGTATTCAAGAAATAACATGAACAGAATGCAAATTGATCTTGATAATCAGAAATTACAAATAATGACTCTTCACCAGGAAGAACCAAACAACTCCATGTTTAAGTAATTTTATTATCATGGTAACATTATATGCCAGTCACAAGGCACACAATCAAATTGAGATTGATAACTCTCCTAGTGTGCAATAGGACATTTTGCTAGCTTAGAGAGAGAATAAGAAAGGAATTGTTGGTAAGAAGTCACCTTGTCTATAGTTGATACTAAATGATTTCAGCATACTAAATGGACATTTTTATCAACCGGTCCTCACAGCATATAAAGTTTGCAACTATTTTTGTTTAATACCACGTCTGCATTACAACATCAGATCTATATTCTGGTGTTGCATTACTCATGGGGGGAAAATTATCTCATATCCTTTCTCATCCAAAAACTCATTAAAAACTACTTCTTCCCAACCACTGCTTCTCTCCTGCAAAGCTCAACAATTCTCTCTGGTATGAAGCTGCAGCAGAGGCAAGAGTAACCTGACAGGGAAATCATCCATCAATAGTCCAGATTTAGGTTATAGAAATGGAAAATGGACACTGTTGTAATGTGAGTATTATTAAAAGTAAGTTAATACTAGTCAGGAAGCTGCTGGTAGCCAGAGGCGGGATCCGGGGTTGGCGGGGACTTTACTTCCGCTCTTTTTACTCCCCGTATGCATTGTATATAGTTCCTCCACCCAGGCCGCACGAGGTACTGGAAGCCCGGGTATTGTAAATATCATTTGCCGTCCCAGATAAAGATGCTCTTTTGGCCATCAAGTTGTCGAGTGGTCTTTTTGTAAAATAGGAGTTACCACATATTTTTGGCGACAAGGCAAACTGGTTTTGTGGACGGGTCGGCCCCATTTTCGATCAGGAGCTGCGAGCGGGTGAGGAGCCTCGTGTTCAGATGACTGCGTTTGGAACAGTTGGTGTGTTTGACGAACAAGACAAGGAGTGGCCGGAGTATGAAGAAAGGTTGGGCACTTTTTCTGTGCTAATGGAATTACTGAGGAGGCTAAGAAGTGCTCTATTCTCCTGAGCGTGTGTGGGGCAAGGACATACAAGCTGATACGGAACTTAGCTACGCCGCGGAAACCGAGAGAAATTCCACCCGACGAACTGGTCAAGCTCGTGGGGAACCACCACAATCCGAAGCCTTCGGTGATAGTCCAACGGTTCAAGTTTCACAGCCCTGTCCGGAAGCCAGGTCAGTTTGTGGGTGATTTTGTGGCTGAGCTTCGGCAGCTGTCGGAGCATTGTGATTTCGGAGCCGTGTTGGATGCCATGCTCTGTGACAGATTAGTATGCGGCATTAATAATGCTGCCATACAACGCCACTTGTTGGGGGAAACCCCACCATTGACTTTCAAGACAGCCCTAGAGATTGCTCAAGGCGTGGAGTTGGCTGCTGATAATGCCAGGGGTATACAGAAAGGATATGGGGGGTTGCAGTCGGTGGCAATGCTCCAAGTCAGGAGGGAGGCTGGTAGACAGGGACAGTGGGTGGAATGTTTTCGGTGTGGAGGAACGCACTATGCAAATGTTTATAAATTCAAAGATACTGTCTGCCATGCTTGTAGCAAGAAGGGACATTTAGCTAAAAGGTGCAGGAGCTTAAAGGGTAAGGTTAAGCCTGGGCAGGGGAAAGCTCAACAGGCTCAGGCAGCCACACACCACCTAGGAGAAGCAGACGGAGAGGCAGTGTGTGTCTACAACATGTTTGGGGTGGAAATGGATGAGGAACCACCTGAACCATATTATGCCACAGTCACTGTCAAGGGAAAGGACATTAAGTTCGAGATTGATTCAGGGACTACTGCATCGGTCGTTAGTGAAGAGACCTACAGGAGGACATGGGGATCCAACCTGCCTCCCATCAGACCATCTAAGCTCCAACTCAGGACCTATACGGGGCAGCCCATACCTCATTTAGGGGTGTTATATGAAGCCAGGCTGTTGATAGCTAAGGGCAGTGGGCCCAGTCTTCTGGGCCGCAATGGCTTCGCAAAATCCGTCTCAACTGGCATGAAATTAAGTATGCACACACGATGGAGGACATTCTGCAGCAGTATAGTGACGTTTTCAGGGACGAGCTGGGCACACTGAAGGGTGTGGCATTGAAACTCCATGTCGACCCTGAGGCCACACCACGTTTTTTTAAGCCCAGGTCAGTGCCCTTTGCCATGAAAGGCAAAGTCGAGGAGGAGCTGGTACGTTTACAGGGGCTGGGCATCATTGAGTCTGTCCAGTTTTCAAGGTGGGCGGCTCCCATTGTTCCAGTTTTGAAGGCAGATAAAATGGTGAAGATATGTGGGGACTACAAGTTTACGGTGAATCAGGTCTCTGAGCTGGAGGAGTACCCACTGCCACGGGTGGATGACCTGTTTGCGACCCTGTCAGGGGGTAAACTGTTCACAAAGCTGGACGTGAGCCACGCCTACCAACAGCTGCTGCTCGATGAGGATTCAAAGGAGTACGTCACAATCAATACACACAAGGGATTATTCAAATACAATCGCCTGGTGTTTGGAGTGGCATCTAGCTCTGCCATTTTCCAAAGGACAATGGACTCTTTGCTGCAGGGGATTCCACACGTAGCAGTGTATCTTGAAGATACTTTGACCACGGGAGCCATGGAGGGGGAGCATCTGGCTAACTCAGAACAGGTGCTGAAGAGACTTTCACGTTTGCTGTTTAAATACTGCCTCACGCCACAGACTGTACGCACTCCAGCAGAGATGCTGATGGGGCGTAGGCCTAAGTCAAGATTGGACCTGCTGCACTCGGACATGAAGGCAAAAGTGGAGAGAAAGCAGGAAAAGCAGAAGGAGGGACATGATCAACATGCGTGAGACAGACAGTTAGAACCGGATGACAATGTCTATGTGAGAAACAATCAGCAATGGCTACCTGGTGTTATTCTTAAGCAGAGTGGTCAGGTCTCCTATGTTGTTAAGCTGACTGATGGGCGTGTTTACCATGCGTCATGATTCCGGCTCAGAGGTAGACAGTTCCATGGAGTTTCCAATGGTGAGACAGACTACTGGGAAAGCATGTCCACCAGTGACTTTGCTGGAGGGAGACACACTGGCAGAGGGGGCAGAGTCCCCTGAAGAGGATGGACATTCTCACACGGACACACAGACCCCTCTCGTGTCCCCAACACTAGATCCACCCAAAACATCCTCACCAGCGGTGCCTGCTGGGTCACCGGGGGTAGTGCGTAGATCGCAGCGCCCTCACAAACCTCCTGACAGACTGAATCTTTGATTGGATAGTTTCTTTTGTTGTTAGATTGAATGTTGAATTTGCCATGTTTTTTAGGTGTTTTTGTATTGGTAACCTGTTGCTAATGATACCAGTGTTTTTATTTCCCAGTTCTATATTTGGGGAATGTTGGATTTTAAAAGGGGGAGAAGTGTTGTAATGTGAGTATTATTAAAAGTAAGTTAACACTAATCGGGGAGCTGTTGGTAGCCAGAGGCGGGATCCGGGGATGGCGGGGTCTTTACTTCCGCTCTTTTTACTCTCAGTATGCATTGTATATAGTTCCCCCACCCAGCCCGCACGAGGTACCTGGAAGCCTCTGTAATGTAAATATCATTTGCCGTCCCCGATAAAGATGCTCTTTTGGCTATCAAGTTGTCGAGTGGTCTTTTTGTAAAGTAGAAGTTACCACAGACACCCATTAGAGAGCATCCTTAAGTGAACAAATGGCAGTTTAAACTTAAGAACCAGGATACGATTCCAGGAAATTCTTGAAATACTTGGAAAGGCAAGGACCGGTTAGGAATATTCAACATGGCTCTGTGTATGGGAAATCAAGTCTCACAAGTCTGACTGAGGTGACCACGAGAATTGAGAAGGTCAGTGTAGTAGATATTGGCTCCATGGACTTTAGCAAGACTTTTGACAGACCCGCAGGCTGGAAGGTCAGATCATATGAGATCCAGGGTGAACCAGCCAATCCGATACAAAATTGACTTGGTAATAATAGATCACGGCACTAGAGGATTGTTCTACAGATCGGAGGCCTCACTGTGCCTCAGAGATTGATGTTGAGTTCCTTGTTGTTCATCATCTACGTGGATGATTTGTACAGGAATAATGTTGGCACCGTTGGGGAATTTGTGGAACAGAGGCAACCAGAATTGCTGGTATAGTGGGCAGTGATAAAGGCTGTCTAAGATAACAACAGATCTAAATCAATTGGGAAAGCAAGCCAAGAAACAGCAAGTTGATTTCACCTGGACCAGTGTGAAGTGTTACATTTCTGGCAAGTTAAAGGGCGGAGCTTAGGATGATGGCACCTAACGGTGACTCCTTTGCTTGCATCTTCAAAAATAGCTCTATTTCCATCTTTACTATCTCTATTTTTCCCTTTCAGGGTTCTTTTGAAGACCCTGACCTGGAGTTACACACTGAATTTGGCTCTTTGCAGGAATGGGACCTGCTCACGATTGCTGCTATTCGACACACCAAGGACATGCCTAGAAGATGAGTGTGCCTTCAGGGTTCCGGGATTTCGCGGCTCTGGAGACTGGCGGACTCGAGGTCGGTGCCTCTGCAGGAAACTGGTGTGTTGAGGAAGACAGAGGTCAAAAGCAGCAAGCTGTCTGTGTGCCCAGAGACCCGAGTTCTTTGGGCACAGAGCTGGGAAGAATCAACACAACAGACTTTTAATATCGTAAATCAGTGAGTTGTTTGTTATGTCTTCCCTCTTGCTGTGAAACAGGGACACCTCTTTTTCCTTTATTGGGGGAGAGAGAGAGCCTGTGGTATGTTGAATTACCAGGTGAACGAGTAGTCTTCGGGGTACTGCAAGTTTGTGTCTTTACTGATGCTTTGCTACACGTTTGAGTGCGCAGTGGGGGGCGCCAATGCTTTTTTTGCTGGTGGGGGAAGGGGGGATCATTACTTTGCTACTGCTTATGTGTGGGTGGGAGGAGCTGGGGGGGTATGGAATTGTAACATTTTATGGTTATTCATTCTTTGGGGAACTCCTCTGTTTTTGTGGACGGTTGTGAAGAAAAATAATTTCAGGATGCATATTGTATACATTTCTCTGATATTAAATGTACCTTTGAAGTTGAACCTAGGCTGGACTTGCATAGAAAACAACAAGGCCCTGGAGAATGCTGTATAACAGAGAGAACAAATCCATAGTTTGTTAAAAGTAGAAACACAGACAGACTGGGTGGTAATGGAAGTGCTTGGCACATTTGCCTTTGAGTCCAAGGGCATTTCGTACAAAAGCTGGGATGTCATGCTACAGCTATACAAGACGTTAGTGAGGCCACATTTGGAATTCTGCAATTCTGGTTGACTAGCTGGAGGAAGAAAGTCATTAGAGGATTTACTCAGACTAGAGGGTTTGAGTTATAAGCAGAGACGACAAAGGGCTGGGGACTTCTTTCCCTCGGAGTGCAGATAAGGTGGACAGCCACAATCATTTTCCAAATATACATATGGCAGTCTAAAAGTTTAGTGATTTAGGGTGAGGGGGTAAGATTTAATGAAGATCCAAGGGGAAGGCCCCCCCCCCACACATACACACTTGCAGAAAGTGGTGAGTATATAAGATGAGCTGCCAGAGGAAATGGTAGATTGGGGTACCATTATGTTAAAAAAAAACACTATCACATGTGTACATGGATAGGAACAGTTTAGGCAGGGTACGGAAATAGAACTAGCTGAAGTAGGCAACTTGAGCAGCATGGATAGGTTGTGCCAACAGGGCCTGTTTTCATGCTGTATAATTCAATGACTCTGCTTCCATCTCCTGGTTTTTCATTCATTGCTCTTCCCAGCACAGACAAGTTTTTATGAATCAACATTGAAATCTGGAAATTTTTACAAACCACAAACAAAAGAAAATCTGCAGATGCTGGAAATCCAAGCAACATACACAAAATGCTGGTGGAACTGAGCAGGCCAGGCATCATCTATAGAAAAGAGTACAGTTGATGTTTTGGGCTGAGACCCTTCAACAGGACTCAAGGATTTTTATGAACCGAGGCTTTGGAAAATGCAGTAATCCCAATATCAAATGCAATACCAATTATAGTTAATTCTTTGCCCAAATGTGGGTATTTTTGTAATACTGGACTTTAGAACCATAGAACATTACAGCACAGAAACAGGCCTTTTGGCCCTTCTTGACTGTGCCGAACCATTTTTCTGCCTAGTCCCACTGACCTGCACCTGGACCATAATGTTCCCTTTAAACTTTTCCCCTTTCACCCTTAACCCTTGTCCTCTGGTTTTTTTCTCCCCTAACCTCAGTGGAAAACGCCTGCTTGCATTCACTCTATCTATACCCATCATAATTTTATATACCTCTATCAAATCTCCCCTCATTCTTCTATGCTCCAGGTAATAAAGTCCTAACCTATTCAACCTTTCTCTGTAACTCAGTTTCTCAAGTCCCAGCAACATCCTTGTAAACCTTCTCTGCACTCTTTCAACCTTATTAATATCCTTATTACTGTTTGTTAAAGTTGCCCACTAGCATTCTATTAAATCTTTGACCTGAAATATTAAAAATGTTTCTCTTTCCACTGATGCTGTCCGGCTTGCCGAGTCTTTTCTAGCATTTCCTGTTTTGGTGCTTTACATCAGTTTTGCCCCATTTCTCCATTGTCAAATATGACCTTCGAGTCTTCCTGTCGAACTTGCTTACATGTGTGAGAAACACAGACACTTCCATCACTGAGATGAGTTGCATCTATTCTACTACTCTTACTCACCAAGTCATACCTTTCCTCCAACTTTATGTTTGTGTCTTTCCAACCATGCCTTGGCCCTTATCAAATGAGCCGATTTGAAACCTGCAAGTAGGGCGCATTTACTCCCTCTGCCACTTAAGACATGTCATCATCTCCTTTCAAACTTAGTGAGATAATTTTACTATATACATTTACAGCCAAAACACATTCAAGTCCTTCCCAGCTTAAACTCCCAACTTATGTACAGCTTTTAAGGATGAGCATTTGGGAGACCACTAGTATGGATTTGTTGGCTGCTGTGAGGCTGCAGGCATCTTCTGCTGTCAGGGAACTAGACTCTCAGCATCATTTCTGATTTGAAAACTGTTCAGGTTATTTACAATACACAGGTACGCATAATTACTGTAAAATTATCTATATCAATCAACTTGCTTCACATTCCCACATCATCTCTGGAGAATTCATTCCTGATCTCTTTCTTTCCTTACTTCTCACAGAAGGAATCTACGCATCAGCCTCCATAAGTGCATTAATAACAGTAGGCTCTACCACCTCTCTCAACCTGCATGTCAGTGTTGTCAGACTATATGGGTGATTCAATTCTACTCTAATTGTACAAAAGGATCATTAGAAACTTAAAACCAGGTAGCATTGTATTTAGTCATCAAGATTAATCACTGGGCAAGAAATTCAACTGCAAGCATTAGGTTTGGAATCTCATTTCATTACATAACAATTGAATTCTCCATTGAATGCTCATACTGTATTAACTTCAAGTCACCCTGGGACGAAATAATTTGTAAAGACCTGCAGTATGCACCTCACACATTAAGAACATACAGTACTACTTCTTTGCATAGCCACATAATTTTAACAAAGCCTGGCAGTGTGCCACACAGCTGGTATATCAGCTAAAATTTAACATTCAACAAGAAAGCTCCACATGCACATCAAGAAGCTGGTACTGAAGTGTGTGGAAGTACAATTTAAATTCCTGAGAACCACTTTGAAAAGTCAAGAACACAGTTTACATACAATTACTGACTACAAAATACGAAATGTGGATGCAGTGAACAGCTTTCTATTGTGTTTTTTTAAAAAGCTGTAGACTTTATGAAAATCTAAAATGGCCCCAAAAGCATGCTGCTTGCCAGCACCTTCTTTTGCAAATGCTGAAAATGATAGCAACAAAATGAAAACTGGGAGGAAAAAAACCGCCGGTGCTGCTAATCCAAAAGAAATATCAGAAAATACCCGAAATGCTCAACAAGTCAGGCAGCACCTGTGGAAAGGTGGATTGGAAAACAGCAAATGTGACATTTGCCACTTTTTCAAAAATGATGTAGGCAAAAGACGGGCAACTATAGGCCAGTTAGCTTAACATCTGTAGTCTGGAAAGTGCTTGAAGCCGTCATTAAGGAAGAAATAGTGAAACATTTAGAAAGGAGCGGTTCCATTAGACAGACGCAGCATGGATTCATTAAGGGCAGGTCCTGTTTGACAAACTTTCTGGAGTTCTTTGAGGACATAATGAGTGCAGTGGATAGAGGGGAACAGGTGGATGTCATATACTTGGATTTCCAGAAGGCGTTTGATAAGGTGCCACACAAGAGACTCATAAATAAGATACAGATGCATGGAGTCAGAGGAAGTGTATTGGCATGGACAGTGGATTGATTAAATGATAGAAGGCAGAGAGTTGGTATAAATGGGTGTTTCTCCGGTTGGCAGTCAATGGTGAGTGGGGTGCCACAGGGGTCGGTGCTGGGCCTGCAGCTGTTTACCATTTACATTGATGATTTGGAAGAGGGGACTGAGTAAGATTTGAAAATTTGCTGATGACACAAAATTGAGTGGAAAAGCACATTGTACAGAGGATGTGGAGAGTCTGCACAGGGATATAGATAGGTTAAGTGAGTGGGCCAAGGTCCGGAAGATGGAATACAACGTTGGTAAATGCGAGATCATCCACTTTGGAAGAAATAATAGAAGAGCTGATAATTATGTAAATGGTGAAAGATTGCAACATGCTGTTGTGCAGAGGGACTTGGGAGTGCAATAGAAGGCAAACAGAATGTTGGCCTTCATTGCTAGAGGGATTGAATTCAAGAGCAGGGAGGTTATGCTGCAACTATACGGGGTACTGGTGAGGCTGCACCTGGAGTACTGTGTGCAGTTCTGGTCTCCATACTTGAGGAAGGATACTGACTTTGGAGAGTGCAGAGGAGGTTCACCAGGTTGATTCCAGAGATGAAGGGGTTAATCTACGAGGAGAGATTGAGTCGCCAGGAACCATACTCTCCGGAATTCAGAAGAGTGAGAGCGGATCTTATAGAAACACAAAATTTTGAAAGGGGTAGATAAGATAGAAGTAGGAAAGTTGTTTCCATTGGTAGGTGAGACTAGAATTAGGGGACATTGCCTCAAGATTCAGGGGAGAAGATTTAGGACAGAGATGAGGAGAAACTATTTTTCCAGAGAGTGGTGAATCTGTGGAATTCTCTGCCCAGGGAAGCAGTTGAGGCTTCTTCACTAAATATATTTATGATACAGTTAGATAGATTTTTACATAGTAGGGGAATTAAGGATTATGGGGAAAAGGCAGGTAAATGGAGCGGAGTTTACTGACAGATCAGCCATGATCTTATTGAATGGTGGGGCAGGCTCGATGGGCCAGATGGCCTACTCCTGCTCCTATTTCTTACGTTCTTATAAAAAAAATGGTTGATGTTTTAGGTCATTCTGACAAAGGAGCTTCAATCGGATACATCCAACAGGAATGAGCTCACTATGTCTGTGACAATCATATTGCCAATTTAAGTTGCATATCTGCCTGCACATGGTCCCTATCCCTCCATTCTGTTCATGCACCTATCTAGATTCCTGTAAAACAAAGTCTATTAAATCTGCTTCTACTTCCTCCCTGGCAGCATATTCCAGACACCTACTACTCTGCATAAAAACTTGCTTGATACATTTCCTTTCAACTTTCCCCTCTCACCTTAAAGCTACTCTCTCCAATACTTGACATTGCCCCTCCCAGGAATAAAACTCCTTGTACTCCATCTATGACACTCTTGGTCAGGTCATTCCAGAGAAAACAATCCAAGTTTATTCAACCTCTCCTTGCGCTCAAAGCTCTCTAATCCAGGCATCACTCCAGCGAACAACTCATACGCCCTCTACAAAACCTACTTCACGTACTAACTCCTTTTCATCCACTCACATACTTCCAATAGAATCCATTGCCAAGCATTTACAGCATATTCAGTTTTTATTTTATTTTAGGTTATAAACCTGTTACATATGAACATTAAACATGAGAAATGTGGTCCTTTTTCCACTGGCCATTTATCAGCCTTTTAAAATGGAGGAAGTTAATCATTATCCCAATTCATAACTGATAGCAGTTCTTGCCCAACATTCAGATCTAGGGCGACATCAGCGTCTTCCACTCCATAGACTGCTTACAGAACGAAAGCAATATTATTGACACACTAAAGCAGCAATGGCAAACGACCCGAGTTGCATTTTAATAATGAGATTTTGAACTCTCAAGTGGAAGTGGGCATAACCCACATCTTCAGAACAGAATCCAAAACTAGATCAAGATGTGTGAGTACATCCAGCATACTTTTCCCAAAAACTCCATTCCACGACAACTAGTTGTCACAGAGAAAAACTAAAACTTAGTTCTAAGAGAAGTTCCCCTAGCTGTGGTGATAATCAGACTGTTGCCGACAAAATAACTACCTTTGAAAAGGAGAGCAATTCATGCTGGGAATTCTACAGCCCCGTCTACTGCAATATTTAAAGCAGCAACTACAGCCTAAGGAGTTTGCTTTGTAAAGATGATATTTATACAATTTGAGAAAAAACACATGTACATGCTATAACTTGTTTTAATTCAAAATTGCACAGTACAAGGTCTTGGACCAATGACTTTAGTTGAAAGATAGAAGATTCATGGCCTCAGATCTTTAGGTACAAGGTAGTGGAAGTAACATGATAGAAGCACAAGGAATTCTGCGCATACTGGAGATCAAGAGCAACACAAACAAGATGTTGGAGGAACTCAGCAGCTTAGGCAGCATCAATGGAAATAAATAAACAGTCATCATTTCAGGCCATGACCCTTCATCTGGTCTGGAAAAGGGGAAGAAGATGGAATAAGGAGGGAAATGAGAAGGAAAGAAGGTGGGACAAGGAGAGAAATATGCCAATATTATATTAAGTTTGAAAGAGATGCAGTCAATCTAAACATCGAAACATGAAGGCAGGAGTAGCAGGCTCACTTTAGATTGGGGAAGGATATTAAAAATATATGACAAGAGAAAAGAAGGTATACAGAAGGTACTGGAGGAAAAGGGAGAGACAGAAAATACAGGCAACTAACTCTGTGTTGAAAAGAAGCAACCAGTACCAGAATCTGAGAATGAACACTCATACCCCCGCCTCTCTCAGCAAGGGCCATAGCAAGTGCCACCTCCCAAATACTCTGTGATATTGGTACCTGCCAGTGTCCCCCCTACAGTCAGAGGCTCCCAAAAGCATTACAGGAATCACGGGGGGGGGGGGGGGGTGGAGGAGTGCAGAAGGGGGTGCCATTTCACTAAAAGAAGGTTTGATAGCAGACCATACTAGATCTCGTGATCTTAGTGAGGGCTAGCACTTATGAGCTGTTAATGAGTCTGTGATACCAGCCCATCTGGTAGCTCGCAATCCAGCCACAATCTTTAGTCGTATTCCAGCCAACACCATGTATCATATGATAGTCACCACCATGTAGAGCAGTTTTCGCCATCCCAATCCAACCAAACTCCCAATATTTGTTCACTTTCACCCAACAAGGCAAATGGTATTCTTGGACCTGCCTCCCAGAGGAACATACATGTTCTCTCAAGCTCTGCATGTGCATCTGTCAGACATTGCTGGACGGTATGGCTCATTGGGAATGGCCTGTGGGTGGGTTGCTGGGCTGGAAGAGCCCGTAGGTGGCTTGTTGAGCGGATGAATTGCTGGGTGAATGGATAGATGGGCAGGTAAACAAAAACGTGGCATGTGCTAGGATTCTCAACCATGGAATGATCTGCCACAAACACAGCCGTATCTGCCACTACCAGGCCCTTACCCTGGAGTCCATTTGTGCTTCTCCAAAAGGACTTTGAATACAGTTACCAAAAAGTATTAGTTACAACTACGTACTAGCTATTGTATGTTTTTTTTTCCCTTGATGGGTAGAAACCCCATTCAACTTGTAGAAATGCTGCTGTAACAGTTGCTAAACTTTTATTACAAGAATTTATTCCTAATTTGGGATCCCTAAGATAAAGTACCAATGGCCCATATTTTACTGGCAAAGTGACACGAGCTTTGCAATGTAAACATCATTTCACTTGCCCATACACCCACAATCAATTGAGGAACTGAATGTAGTCCTAGAAAAACAGATTGGATAACTTTTGTGAGAAAACTGGATTAAAGTGGCCAGAAATGCTCCCACTGGCTCTCACAATAACTCACTACACTCTGAACTATGCAACAGAACAATCTCAGCACGGGATAGTGTTGGGATGTTCCATGTGCTCACCATCTGCACTCCTCCTCCATCTGTCAAACAGACAGACATCTAACGGAGGCCCCGCTAGCTCAAATCCCTGCTGAGGGTGGGGGTGGTGTTTGGGGCAACTCCATAGTAAAGTTGCCACTGGAGGCTTTGTTTCTACTAGTTGTAGTTTTGAGGTCACTCTACTTAGTAATGGCTCGAAGAACAGACATTTCTATCATGTCCAGCAACCAACCACCCCGGATGGAGTTCCATGAACAATGTTACTGAAACTTAGCCTAAGGTCACGGTGCTTTTCCCAGAACAAAACAGAGGAATATATAAGCTGCAGCATAGCAAGGGTTAATACAGTGTGGAAGAATAAACTCCTTTGATGGCATGAAATGCAAAGGACATGAACAGACAGGGCAGGATAAAGATGCAAATGAAGTACACACTATTGGACAATGACTCTACAAAAATTAATCTATTGTTGGCCTTCTCGTAGAGTCTTTATTGGTTATTAATTCTTGTAAGAATGTACCATGTTTGGTAATTTTAATCTATGTACACAAATTAGATATTAGAAAGTGCACAAGACTTCAATTAGTCAATATTTGCATAATATTGACAATTCTGAGCAGAAGTTTTAGAACATTTCAGTGGCAGAGGCAGGACTGTGCACAGGTAAATAAAGTGAGATTGGGAAACAAATGCTAATTGTCAGAGTGCAACGACGAAAGGAAATGACCAAGGTTTGCATGTGGAAAAAGAGCACTTAGGTTTCGCCCCTCTTTTCACCGGGGGTTAAGTATGAAATGAAGGGAAAATGTTTTCTCCTTCAACCTAAAAATGGCATTTTGTGTTTGATAAACCTAACTTCAAGCTTTGAAAAAATCAGTTAACTGAGGGTATGTATCAATTTTAAACTTCATCAAGCAGCTCCATTCTTTTATGTAGTGCCGAATGACATGAAAATAACGTGGAAAAAGGTACAGTTTGGTTTGGTTTCATAATGGCTAATGCAGGAGCCACATTAAATGGCCACTATCTGCTTTATAAGTTTAAAACTAATAGAGATGTATAGACCTCTCCCCACCACTTCACTTAATCTATACAAAAAATAATTAATGAATTAAAAATAGAAAACAATGGAAGTACACAGCAGGTCAGGCAGTGCCTGTGTAAAAAACAGCTAATGTTTCAGACACTTGATTGTTGAAGACCCTTCGTTTGAAATGAAATGTTTACTTTCTTTTTCATTAGGAATGAAAATAGGAATGCATATCACAAATACAATTAAGACTCTCAAATCAAGTCTTTTACCTTTGTAAATACCATCTTCAGTGTAAAAGCTCGTCTCATTCTCAAAGTAGTTTTAATTTTGATATGTTGTGTGTGTTAACAAAACAAAGTGATTTACATTTTTGGGCAGGAACAAAAATCTACAAATTTACAGAAGTTATAAAAGATGCAGAAAAATGTTAAATTAAAAAAGTTATTAGGCATGACCGAGATAAAACATTACCACAATGAGATGGCTAATTGAAGATTGGGAATGCAGTGCCTTGAAAAAGTATTCAGCCCCCACAATTTTCACATTTTACTGTCTAATTTTCTAAATTTAAATGTATTGAAGGAGGATTTTTTGAGCTAATCACATTGTGCACCATGCTAAATCAAAAGAAAAAATCCAAAGCCTGTCACTAAAAGTTTAAGAACAAAATTGTGAGGCCGATAAAGTATTCATCTGCTTTGTAGCTTTCCTTAGGTGCAATGTATTACCTTACCAACTCACCCAAATAGTTGATGTAGTAAACTGGAAGATCATATCACCCATTTCTAATAGATTCATAAAAATACTGTAAATACCTCCTCTCTCTGAAAGGTCCAACAGACCAAATCAAAGTGAAGACAAAAGAGCACTCAAGGCAAATCAGGGAAATGATAAATCTGGGAAAGACCATCTCAAAGGCACTGAACGTAATGGGAGCTCAGTGAAGCCCATCTTGAAAAAGTGGGAAAAACATGAAACCACAGCCTCGGGGATTGTCCCTCTAGACTTAAGTCACCAGAGAAGAATGGCACTCTTAAGATAGGCTACTGTGATGAAACAGTCGGTCTGAGTGAGCTGCAGCTCCAATGGCTGCTATTGGAGATAAAGTTCATGGCTCCACAATCTTGTGGAAGGCCTTGTAGTTGCATGGCCTAAACATTAAGCAGTATGTGTGGCATAAATCTAATACAATGCATCAGCCATCCCCACTGTAACATATGGTGGAGGTAACATCATGCCATGGGGATGCTTTTCAGCAGCAGGGACTGGAAATCTGGTCAGGATTAATTGGAAGATAAATGCTGCTAAATATAGAGAGATCCTGGATAAAAATCTGCTAGTCTCTGCCAGAAAGCTAAAACTGGGGAGGAAGTTCATCTTTCAGCAGGACAACAATCCAAAGGCACCCTGCCAGAGCAACCATGGAGTGGGTACAAACAAAGACAATTGATGTCTTTGAGTGGCCCAGTCAGAGTCCTGACCTGAACCCAATCAAACATCACTGGCAAAACCTCAAGATTGCTGTCCACCGCCGATCCCCAACTAACCTAGCATGACTTGAGCAATTTTGCAAGAAGGGCAAATCTTGCTCCATCATGCTGACTTATCTAAAAGGACTTCTGGATGTAATAGCTATGAGTGGTGGTTCAACTAAGTACTGAGCAAAGGTGGATGAATAGTTTTGAACTACTGACATTTCAGTTTTCAAACTTGTAGTTTATCATGCTCTGCCATTTTCCTCATTTATCTTTTTGGGTTGGGGGACCATTGTGAATAAAGGAGCATGTGATTCACAAGCAAAAATTCTCAGTTAAATTAATCAAAACCCCTGGTCATAATACTCATTTATGTGAACATGGGGTTAGGGGCTGAATAGTTTTCAAGATATTGTAGTTTCAACACAAAATAGTTAAGTTTTTTTAAATTATATCATATAAACATATTTGTGATGTTTAAAAAAGACCCTTCACCTTTTTGCTAACAAAAATGAACCTCCATATGGAGCAAATTCATCAGATTTATTAGCCTTCGGCTTATAGTTCAAACAGTGACCTTCAGCTTTTGCAGAGAAATGAAAACTGCACTCATCATTGTCCCCTCAGGCACATTCCACAAGTCATTTTTTTAAAAACTAAAATCTACACATAAACAGTGACATCTGCAAGTATTGCATTCAGCAACTGATAATGGATAGTCAAAGGAATTTAAATGTGTAAATAGGAACTAAATTAAATAGGATGGTTGAAATGATTTAAAAGACGTTCTTGCATTACACTGAAAGCACTCCTGCTGTCACATCTCTTTCCCTCTCACACAACACAGTGGAGGTAGATAGAACTAAAATATTTTGAGACAATGGAGATCTCAAAAGGCAGAGCCAAAAATGGTAACTGCAATAGAAAATTTAACTTCATTTTACAATTGAGATTTTAGATTGATATTAATTTAAGCATTTTGGTAACATTCTATTCAAATCTACTGACTCTCAAAGATACCCTATCTGTCCTTGTTGCCCAAAAGAACACATATGTTAAGATCCAAATGTTACTTAAAACTTGTATACACCTGCATATGCTTAACAATGAATTTCTATTGATATTGTGCATCTCTGCCCCTCAAGGTAAGAAGACAACCAATTTCAGACTGGCTGCATTAATAAATGCAAGTTAGGAATATAGTTTCTTTCTTTTCAAAAGAAATGCCAGTTGAGGTTAATAATCAACACATACTGTACATACCTTAACTTTGTTGTCTCTAAGCCAGCAGTTCCAAAGCTGTCATGACGCTCTTGCCGTCTTCGATATAGATCAGACTGCGAAAGCTCTTTCAACTGTAGCAAATTCATGTCAGGTATGTGGTGTGTGGTGCAGCTAAAGCAACTACAGCAACTTTCGGGAACTTTTCTGAAAAATACCTGAATTAGTAGCCCAGCCCCACATTTCAGCTGATATTCGTCACAATGCCTACACCTGCAGCAATACTGATATGCAATCTGTTATTGCATTGGTTCCTGACTTTCATATGAACACGCCCTTCTAACAAGGGCACTTAATTTTTTTTCCTGAAACTTGCACAAGCATAGTCATTCTAACCTATGAGTGCATATGCAAGCCATCCGTCATCTGCACACAGAAGAAATCAACAGGATTACAAATTATGACGTGGCCCTATCCAGTGATTTTCTCACATTTTTATTCAAACTCTCTAGTTACAAAAAAAAAGGTCTCCACCTTCAGTACAAGATCTCATCTCCCCACCCCTTGAACAGAGAGGTAAAGGAATGAATGTGTCAGGACTGGCAGATACTTCTGCTGTAAAACTGCCTCCAAAGAAAGAACAGCTTTGCGCAACACTGTGTTGTAACTACAAGTTTTTTTGTGTCCATTTACAGATCTTATTTATGAACAAACCAACTGAATTAATGCAAGGATTGACCACACAAGTCCATACAGGCAAATGCTCCGCTTTGCACAACCATACTTTTGCAAGACATTTAACCCCTAGTTCACAGGGGAGTTTTCACCACCTAGCAGCATTCATTTGGGTTCTGACACGTTAACATTTATGCAGATGTTTAAAGCTGAACACAAACAAAAAATCAATTAGTTTTTCTACTCTTTCTTGATATGGTGAAATGTCCCAAGTTCCTTCACAAACAAGTCTACTATCAAAGAAAATTTTACATAGGAAGTATTGGGCTGAAATTTTTTCAGTGATAGCCCTGGGATCTGACAGGAACTGCTGGCATCCAGGAAGCCCCTGAACATGCAGCGATTGCTACTAAGTCCAGAACTTAGTGAGTGAAAAGTGGCACTGCATCCACCATCACAAAATCTGCCATCAGGAACTTGGCCAGGAGTGTACTCGAACAGTTAAACTTTGGAGATAGTAAAGATAAGTACAAATAAGATATTCACTGCCAGAGGTGTTAAGACAGATGGAGTCAAGTAGTATTTTTGTGGTTAAAATTGGTATTCTGAGCGATGGTGCAGCATGTGCGAAAGGTAACAGATCTCAGAATTAATTGTGAAAGGAACAAAGGGATTATGTTAGTCACCATGAAAGAGAACTTGCAGAATGGGAGTTAAAAAATGTCATGGCTTTGGTTTTCCCGATATGTAGTTGGGGTACATTTGTTCATCCAATACTATGCTGTTCACTGGCATTGAAGCTATGAAGGCAACAACAACTAACCATGAGATCTGGGTGTTTCCAGGATGCATATGGAAACTAAGATGTTTCAACTTACATTGATGAAGGATAACGGAGAAAGATAAGCTATTTGAGGGGGATCAAGGAAAAATGCCATGGAAGAAGCCACTGTGGTTGATGCTCTAGCTATGACTGAAGTGAGAAGAAAGGAACCAGTAGGTGCCATCATAACCAGAAGCTCAGTGTGGGAAGGAGTGGTGGATCATGTGAAAAGCTGCAGAAACATGGAAAAGGGGCAATTACTTTTGTTAAAACTATGAAAGTTGGTATCAGTGGCTTTGACACTCGTGATTTTGTTATTGTGAGAGGTCTGAAAATCTGATTGGAGAGACGCATCAAGCTCCTGGAAACCTGGATGCAAATTTGGGATGCTGCAATAGAGACTGGGAATGCAGAAGGTTAGCATGGACAGAAAGGATCTAATGGACAGTTTTGTTTTGAGGCTGGGTTGATGACAGCAGGTTTGAATGGTAGAGGTTCACTTCATGATAAGCTTTTTTGCAATATCTGCTAACATGGGGACCAGAAAAGAAAGCTTGGTGATCAGCAATTGTGCCTCAGGCATTGAGTAGACAAGACAGCACATATGAAAGAAACTAGAGAAAGATCTAAGTTTGTCAGATTGCTGTATGTGGCTGAAAAAAATACCTGAAAGGGACTAAAAGATAGAAATACAGTACAAGAGAGGGTTATTAGGTGGTCTCAGTATTGAAATGTAAGAGTTTCCATGAAGGTTTAAGGGAGGGGAAAAGCAATTCTTTAGAAGAAAACAGCTAAATTTGGGGGTTACCTTGTACTCCAGGATAACCCTGTTGTAATGAGCTATCTTTGCAGACCAGAGCAGGGTCTGAGAGTGTTTTGTGGATCAAGGTAGTGAATGACTTAACTTCCACTGGATTAAGGAAGCAGAGATGAAACTGCCTTGCAGGAGTGGCTCAGTTGAGTAAGCAATTGTTTGAATAGAAGCTTGGTCATCAAGGTAATGACAGGAGAACTGACTGAACAGACAGCCAGCTGTTGAAAATTCTATGGCGAGGACTGAATCAAAGGACTGTTGCTAAGATTTTGAAAGTGGAATGTTTAGTGAATGTTCCAATCAGATCGTGGCTGCGGTACTGTAAACTTGTGGTGCACAGCACATGGTCACACTCAGGTTTCCACAAGATTAGAGGAGTAACAGGAAGCCAAGAAGTGCTATGGAGAATGGAGCAAAAGGAGAATGATAAAAGTGGAATGGAGAGTGAAGCAGCTAGAATCACAAGTGTGATGATGAGGAAGCAGTAAACTCCCGCAGAAGAAATTATGTTACTTATTTCTTCAAGTTTAACCTATAAGGTCACGTTCCCTCCTTATGAGTAGCAATGAAACTGAACACCTTGAAGTTATACTTTATCTTCTAAAGACTTTAATTTTATTTTTACTGAATTAAGTCAATGATTTATTTGATTGAACTTTATATTAACTTAAAAAGTCATTTTGTCATCAGTGATCAAATCAAATGGAACGCGTGCACCTCAAATTCAGTGTAACCATAACTTCAAGCAAATTTCAACTGAACCTTCATTTAAAAAAGCACAATTATGCAAATGCTGAAAGTATTTAGGAAAACTTGCAGTTGTCCGACAAATTCTTGCAATGATAGATCTGCTGGCATATTAACAACTAGCATTACAAAAATGGAAAGAGATGGCCAATTCCACCGGTAACAATATAATATTTCTTTAGAAAGCTGATATCCTTTATAAAGCAATTGTTCCTGACCGCTGAAAATATTGTGATCAGCTTTGTAACTACTGACCAAAAAACTTAAATATTAATATGGTGGATTTTGGTTAACTGGGTCACCAGGTTATTTGGAACAATCCTTAAATAACAAAAATTAATCAAGAAAATAGCTGGGGTTTTTAAATAGTCTCATTTGCGTTCAAAAGGCAGTGATTTTTGACATTGATACTCGCAAGAAATAAGCAGTAAGACAATTCAGAACTATTTTGCTCATTGTCATTTTAAGCATTCAGGCTTGGAGATACAAAAAACGGCTGGGAATGAAAATGAAACAATTTCACTAATTCAACAAGGTAGGACATAAAGAATTTGAGGGTATCAACAATTTTCTTGAATGTTACAATGTAAATGAAGATATGGAGGATGCAATCATTGATAGCATGGTATGAAGACAGTCCATTATCTACACTAGGTGTCTGCGCTGATTTTGTTCATTTACAGTCAATCCAAAGAATGTGGCAACGTTCAGGTACACTGGACGCATTCCTCAGTCAATGACAATTAGGCACTAATACACAGTTTTATAGCATTGTATTGGCAGTGTTCCTTTTTTCCTCTATTTCATTTAAGTATATAATTTGTTACTCAGTTAAAGGCAGTTTGTCTCTTTTATACTTTAACTAATTGGGGTAGCCACATAATTGGGACAAATTGTACTGGTTCTGATGTGTCTCAATTAACCGGTATCCTCTGTATTAAAATAATAATTCTCCAAAGAGGCAAAACTGCATGTTATGTCAGATATGTAAATCCAATTATAATGAATGACTATGCAGTCTCTGTCCTCACTAGACTTCAAACTGTGATTTAATAATTGATAGACATATAATCATCACTTTATAAGTGCAACATTTTTGAAGTTATTCATGGTGTAGTTCACCAAATCAGAGGGTTCTCAGTTCAAGGCACTTTACAAAAACTTAAAGACGAAAAATCAACTGCCACACTGGGCTGCGTTCCTACATCAAAACAGAGACTATACTTCCGAGTATTCATAGTACTTGCTATAAAATACTTTGAAACATCTTGAAGTACAAAATAACCTTCTAATAGGACAATTGTGTGCATAACAATTTTTGTACATACTTGGCAAATCAAATTACTTTGCTCTTGATAAGAGGAGGAATGCAGAGATATGCAAAGTACATACCATGGTGTACTTCAATCTGTTAAAACTTGCCTAGCTCCGCACAAGCTAACTAACATTTACGTCACACCTTTTTGTAGAAGGCAATGCTGGGTGTCAGTAGCGGGCGAGTATATTATGTTTAAAAATATAATATTTTAAAAAATATATATTATGTTTAAAAACAACACTGAAATAATGTTGGACTTCTAAAAGCAATACACCAATCTTTAATTTAATTATAACATTTTACAGATAACCCTTATTCAATTTTATACATTGTCTTTCAAGAGACACAGAACAATGGGCTCCCAAAATGAAAACTGAACAAAAGGAAATTTGCTTTACCTTTCTATAATCAGCTGGTTCACATTTATGCAGCATTTTTGTAAAAGACAGGTATGCAGTTCTGAAACAGCATAAAAACAATGTCCATTATTGCCATCTCATCTGTTTTTAAGTTCTTCTCCTGTGAAATGTGACAGAATCGTATGAGACCATTCTGGACAATAAGTCCTTATTCCTTGTACCACTGAACTGGTGGTACAACTAGCCACTTATCAATGTTTGACTCCTACAGTACTTCCAAATCCAAAGAATGCAAACCCCAAGCAAACTATTTTCCTGCATAGATAACTGGGATTCAAGCATATAAATTCCCACTGGGAGATGGAGGAGACTGCAGATGCTATAGACAATAGACAATAGGTGCAGAAGTAGACCATTCGGCCCCTCGAGTCTGCACCACCATTCTGAGATCATGGCTGATCATTCACTATCAATACCCAGTCCCTGCCTTGTCCCCATATCCCTTGATTCCCCTATCCATCAGATATCTATCTAGCTCCTTCTTGAAAGCATCCAGAGAATTGGCCTCCACCGTCTTCCAAGGTAGTGCATTCCACACCTGCACAACTCTCTGGGAGAAGAAGCTCTTCCTCAACTCTGTTTTAAATAACTGACCTCTTATTCTCAATCCATGCCCTCTGGTACTGGACTCTCCCAACATCTGGAACATATTTCCTGCCTCAATCCTATCAAATCCTTTAATTATCTTAAACGTTTCAATCAGATCCCCTCTCAATCTCCTCAATTCCAGCGTGTACGAGCCCAATCTCTCCCATCTCTCTGCGTAAGACAGCCCTGCCATCCCAGGAATCAACCTAGTGAATCTACGCTGCACTTTCTCAACTGCCAGAATGTCCTTCCTTAAACCTGGAGACCAAACTGTACACAATATTCCAGGTGTGGTCTCACCAGGGCTCTGTATAAATGCAAAAGTACATCCTTGCTCTTGTATTCAATTCCCCTTGTAATAAAGGCCAACATTTCATTTGCCCTCTTCACTGCCTGTTGCACTTGCTCATTCACCTTCATTGACTGGTGAACTAGGACTCCTAGGTCTCTTTGCATTTCTCCCTTACCTAACTCGACACCGTTCAGACAATACTCTGCCCTCTTGTTCCTGCTTCCAAAGTGGATAACTTCACATTTATTCACATTGAATGACATCTGCCAAGTATCTGCCCACTCACCCAGCCTATCCAAGTCTCCCTGTATTCTCCTAACGTCCTCTTCGCATGTCACACTGCCACCCAGTTTAGTATCGTCAGCAAACTTGCTGATATAGTTTTCAATGCCCTCATCTAAATCATTGACATAAATCGTAAAGAGCTGTGGTCCCAATACAGAGCCCTGTGGTACCCCACTAGTCACCTCCAGCCAGTCCGAGAAACACCCATTCACTGCTACCCTTTGCTTTCTATCTGCCAACCAGTTTTCTATCCATGTTGAATCTGTATTGAGAAATACTGCTAGAAAAATTCAGCAATGGGTGTAAGAGGAATAGACGTTATTTCAGGTTCTGACGCTGGATCAGGACTAAGAGTTCAGAGGAAATACAGCCAGCAAGAAAGAGGGGAAAGACAGGGGCTGACAGGTAGGAGGATAAAAGGCAGATGGGGCAAAGAAGACAGAAAAGGAGATGCAAAGGGAGAAGAAATTCCAGTAGATAGGTGCTAGGGGCAATGAGCAGATGGGTGAGAATGTGAAGAAAGGGAGAGAGAGCCTAGGTAGAGTTGTAGAACGGAAAGAAACACAGAGGGGAGTGAGTTACCTGTAATTCAATGTTCATCCCATTGAGATAAAGGCAACATAATGGTAGGAACATTTGGGAATACGAGGTGCGGTTCTGGTTTGCAATCGGCTTCACTGTAACAGAAGTGAAGACAGATTCAGTCAGGTCAGAATGGAAACGGGGATCTGCAGTGGCATGCAAATGGAATTTCAAGATGACCAATGCACAGAGCTCTGTAAAACTGCCATATGGTCCATGTTTGCACCTCACTAGGGAAAAAAATGGGAGAAGCTCCTTCTCCCTTATTAGGGAGAGAGAGAGAGCGAGCCTGTGGTATATTGAATGCCGGGTAAAACGTGAAGTCTTTGGGGTAAAGTGAAGTCTGTGTCTTTGTTATTGCTTTGTTCATGCTTGAGTGCTCAGTGATGGGTGCTGATGCTTTTTTTTGCTAGTGGGGGGGGGGGAGATCGTTATTTGCTGCCGTTTACCTGCGAGAGGGAGGGGAGCTGGGGGGGCACTTTGGGGTTCTTACATTTAACTGTCGTTCATTCTTTGGGGCACTTCTCTGTTTTCATGGACGTTTGTAAAGAAAAAGCATTTCATGATGTATATTGTATACACTTCTCTGAAATTAAATTGGATCTTTGAACCTTTGAAATATAGAGGCCACAGAAACCATCAAATGCAGTATGTAGGGTTTGGAGAAGACCAACAAGAAACCGGAAAGGTTGTTTCCTGCCTTGAACGTAGTAAGGGAGGTTTAGGGGCAAGTGTTGCACCTTTTATGGTTACAGGGGAAAGTGCCAAAGGAAGGGATGAGTGGCCCGGGGAGTCACGCAGAGGGAGTGGTCTCAGAAGAAAGCATAAAAGGAGCTGGGGAGGGGAGCCCAGGGTGAGGATTGGAAAGCAAAAGTGATGTGAATGACCAGACTCATTTGGCTCTTCAGCACCACCTCGCTTACTTCCACCTATCACGCATCAAACCCCATTTCATCCCCTTCTTGTGCCTCTATACTGGCCATCATTCGCCTAAACTCTCAGGTTTAGTACTGTGTCACTACCTGAAACACAGACAAAATGCTGGAGGAACCCAGCAGGCCAGGCAGCATCTATGGAAACGAGTACAGTCGACGTTTCAGGCAGGAACCCTTTGATCCTTTTGCTTGCCCAGACTCTCCTTGAACTTGCGCTTCGCCAGCAGTTTGATTTTTAAATTTCAAATAATTGGATTCACTAAGTTCTGGTAGGACCTTGTACAACCTCATGACATTAATTCTTATTGCATATATAGTGCTAAATGGGACAGACATATCGTCAAATTAATCATTTAAGTTCAACCTGATGAACACCGCTACAGAACAAAGCAATTAACAATCTGCCAGAGAAACTCAGCTAGTCAAGCAGCATCCATGGGGAGAAAAGAAATGTCATCTTTTATAACTCCAAAAACTAACTGAAAGAAAAACATGGGAGCCCGGAAGAACATGAATGTTTTGTTTTTACTTCAGTGAGGTGCACAAATGTGACATGGCGGCGAGATGACATATGCCATTCACGTACTTTTATATATAACCCATAATGAACAATGGAAGCAACGAAGAATGCTTAATCATACAATATATTTACAATATTATTTAAATATTACTGAAACATTAAATCTTCCCTTAGCTATATACTCCAACTCAATACTGAATGCAACTCAGTGGTGCAAGAAAGGGTTTGTGAACTTTTTATAAATACCTGACTTTCTGCATTAATTACTCAAAATGTGGTCTGATCTTCATCAAATTCACAAATACAATCTGCCTAAACTAATAACACAAAAACAAATGTACTTTTCATGTTTTTATTGAACATGCTGTTTAATCATCCATAGTCCAGACTGGAGAAAGCATGTAAAGCCTTGTATTTAATAACTGGTAGAACCTTCTTTCGCAGCAATAATCTCTGCCAACATCAGTTCCTACAGCCATTGATCAGGCCTGCACAAAGGTGAGAGGGTATTTTAGACCATTTCTCCGTACAAAACTATTTCAGTTCATCCGTATTTCTGGGATACTTTGCATGAACTGTGCTCTTCAGGTCATGCCACAGCATCTCAAATGGGTAGAGGTGTGGACACTGACATTACAAAACACAAATTGTCATCTTTTTAAACCATTCTGTTATTGACTTACTTGTGTGATTCAGATCATTCCCTTGTTGCATTATCCAACTTCTATTAAGCTTCAGCTGACAGACTGCTATCCTGACATTCTCCTGTAAAAAGTCTGACATAATTTTGAATTTATTGTTCCCTCAATGATTGCAAGCTGTCCAAGCCCTGAGGCAGCAAGGCAGCCCCAAACCGTGATGCTCCTTCTCCTGAAGTTTTGGTGTTGCTGTGCAGTGCCTTTTTTCCTCCAAACATAGCAGTGTGAATTTCTGCCAAGAAGTTCACTTTTGTTCAAATGTCCACAGAACATTGTGGAACATCCGGGTGGTCTTTTGCAAACTTAAGACAGGCACCAAAGTTTTTCTGGAGAGCAGTGGTTTCTTCTGTGTGTCCTTCAATAAACATCGTTCTTGTGCAGTGGCTTTCCTTTAGCGGACACGCGAACAGAGACTTTAGCAAGTTCAAGATTTCTGCAGGTCTTTTGCTGTTACTCCTGGGTTCCTTTTCACCTCCTTCGGTATTCATTGATTGGAACACCTGACTCCAAATAGCTTTTGTAGAAGCCATTACCCCAGAGGTTCACATACTTTTTTGAACCTGGACTGTGATTGCTTAAATGGTGTACTCAGTATTGAGAGGAAGTAAAATTGTTCTTGTGTTATTAGTTTAGGCAGATTATTGTGACTTAGATGAAGATTGGACCACATTTTATGAATAATTAATGCAGAAAACCAGGTAATCGCAAAGGGTTCACAAACCTTTTCAAGCAACTGTACATAATAATATACTACTATTGTGGTTATTATTCAATTATGGAGTTATTGAGTATGCCTGCAAGAAAGTGAATCTTAGTGTTGTATATGGTGATATAGATGTATTTTGATAATAAATTTACTTTGTACTTTTGAACTTTTGAGTTAAATGCAGAAGACTAATATTTGATTATAGAAATATTGGGAATGTTTCAGCAGAGGGCGCTGTATTGAAGTCTAAATGAAGAGAATGAGGAGACATGATGGACTGCATGTGCTGGAACCTGGAGTATCACATAATCTGCTGGAGGGGCTCAGCAGGACAGGCAGCATCTTTGGAGATGAATCTAATGGTAGAGAATAAAGGGAAAGAGGGAGGAAGGTGTGAGTAATGGGCAAGTCACGAGGGTGAGGGAAGGAAAGAAAAAGGGTAAAGGGGCCACGGAAATAAGGGAAAACAAAAATTGGGATGACCAGATGGGAGTGGTTACAAGAAATTAGAGAAATCAACCCTTTCATTCTGGCTTCTGCCCTCTTTCTTTCCAGCGCTAAAGGGTCTTGGCCTGAAATGTCAACTGCTTATGTCCCTCCAAAGTACATCTATATCACTATATACAACCCTGAGATTCACTTTCTTGCAGGCATACTTGATAAATCTATAATTGAAAAATAACCACAATAGAATCAATGAAAGACTGCACCAAGTGGGCATTCAACCAGAATGCAAAAGGCAACAAACTGTGCAAATACAAAACTAAATAAATAGTGGATCTTCAACCAAAGGAAATAATCTCACTTGCCCCATCACTGAAATGTTCCCACAACCCATGGACTCACTTTCAAGGATTCCTCATCTCATGTTGTCCATATTTATTTTAAAGAGCTTGATGACTGAAGGATAATAACTGTTCCTGAATCTGGTAGTGTGAGCCCTGAGGCTCCTGTACCTTCTTCCTGATGGCAGCAGAATGAAGGGTGGTGGGGTCCCCAATGATAGATGCCGCTTTCCTGTGACAACACGCCATGCTGATGTGCTCAGTGGTGGGGAGGGCTTTATTCGTGATGGACTAAATCCACATTGACCAATTATTTGAAACTAAAACCCAGTAATATAAACAACTGAAAATTTGTACATATACTGCACCATCCACATGCAAATTAAAGCAAATGTTCTTTAATCCAAAAGGTGTTTAAAATGATTAACGAAAATAAATATTCATATTATCAGCCTATTTCATTTGCAGTATATTTGTAATATAAGTAACAAGACAGTGAATTTGCACTGAATAAGTTCCAACAAATAGCATTGATAAATGTTGTCACCAATTAGGGGAATTAACTTTCCCTTCAAAGAACATGGATCTTTTCAATCTACCCAAGACATGTGAGAGTCTCAGTTTAATATTTCCCCTGCAAGACAGAATCTCCAATAGTACCGTACTCCCTCTGTACAAACATTTCGAGCTCAATTTTTTGTAACAAGATTTTCTGACAGGGAAGCTGGAGTGCCACAGCTAGCTTTCTGAGAAAGAAGAGCATGTTGACAGTATGAATTCCATCAGTAAGTCAGGGGACTGCAGACTTCCAGAAATTGTTACCCAAAAAACCCCTATGATTTTCTTTGCACACAATCAAAGCCCAAGAATGAGAATCATTAATACACATTCTGCGATTTAATCTCCTTCAATCCCACTTGTCCTGCTTGGGGCCCCAATGTTAGCACCATTAAGAGCTTGCAATCCCAGCAGCTCTGCGTGCAAAAATACAATCCAACCACAGCACGTCTTTGAAAATGCCCAATCCAACTTCATTTTGCCTGCTCTTATTATGAGTCCTCCATTTCATACCTCATAGCCAGTTAAACAGTAAATATTTTTCTCTTCCATGTCTGAAATTAGGCAATACAGACAGTCCCCGGGTTACGTACGAGTTCCATTCCTGAGTCCGTCTTTAAGTCGAATTTGTACGTACGTCGGAACAAGCACATCCGGTATTATTTAGCGTCAGCAATTCAAACATTTCTCTTAGTATATGGTATACCTTTCTATGCATATAAACATTTAAGAAACGTATGTATTCCTATAATTAAACCACTGTGTTGCTTAGTAATAATTGTAGCTTTCATCAGGGCAAGGCCTTTCACATGCTCCGTTATTCTCATTTTATCCTTTAAAATTGTTCCAATTGTTGACTGACTGTTTCACCTCTTTCCAAACACTTTATTATTTCCACCTTATTTTCAATCGCGATCGCTTCCCGTCAATGGAACAGAAACACTGCGGGTGGCGGGTCCCAAGCTCCACCAGATCCCGAGGTCCGCTGGATCCCAAGGACCACCGCACTGAATTCGCAGGTCCGAAAGTCCAATCGCATTGAGACAGGTTAAATGGGACAAATGGGGGCTGCGCTGGGTTTGGGTATTTGATCCTCCACAATATTCGTATGAGAATTTAAACTGGAGGTGGCAATGTTTTTTTTTTATGAGGTCGAGTTACAAGCTCGACATCTGGCACGGATGGTATGGGAGTCACTGGATCGTCATCAACCCGGCACGGGAACGGTCTCTCACTGGATCGAATTTGAGAACCTCCATTCTCCAGCCCGGCGCTGATCTCACTGCGCCAACACCAATGAGAACCGGGGGGGGGGGGGGGGGGGGGGGTCAGGGTGAATCTTACTAAGAAAAATTTAAGCCAAATACAAAGTAAAACACTCAACACAGTGTCAACTGTAATGACTTAAAATGGTGGATAGCATCGCGATCTGACTTAAAATGGCGAACAGTGTTCTCCTTCCTTGGTTCGTAAATACGGGTTGTCAGTAAGTCAGACATTCGCAACTCGGGGACTACTTGTATGCACCATTTCTGATATCTCTGAACATGGGTTGGAATCATATTTTTTTAAATTTCATGTACTACATTTTTCTTTTTTGTGCATAATTATTTACTTGCCCCACCATTGAAATGCTCCCACAACCAATGGACTCACTTTCGAGGACTCTTCAGCTCATGTTCTTGATATTTATTGCTTTTTTTTATATAATTGTTTCTTCTTTTTGCATTTGCAGTTTATTAACTTCTGCAATCTGGTTAAATGCCTAAGTTGGGCAGTCTTTTGTTGATTCTGTTATAGTTATTATTCTATAAATTTGCTGAGTGTGCCCACAAGAAAATGAATCTCAGGGCTGTATATGGTGATATATATTTGTACTTTGAAAATGGCGCTGTTAAACAACGCCTCTATGGGCAATATTCTCCCAGATGGACCACGAAACTGTTTCGTTCACTTCTTTACGTCTGCTTTTACTTTCAATGTGGTTCTGGTACTGTTGGAGCTTGTGATTTACAGTTTGATGGTGTGTTTTCAGGCAAACCATCAATTGAGCAACCGCCATCAAACTCTGCTGTCTCCGAGAAAGTTCGGGAAGGCAAGCGGCCTCGAGACCAAGGAGCTCAGAAACCATCACTGACACCATTTCTCGCTGATTAAAGCGCCGAGGAAGATCGAAAACATTGAGGTGAATGTGGAAGGGGAGCAAGTGTTGAGCGCCATCCACCAGCCTCTCGCTCGCTGCTTCCGGAGGAAGACATCAGCACATGACGGTCTCCCTCGATGCTGTTGAAGGGTGTTACCCAAGTTCTGGGTCTAGGATTTGAGGATTGGACTATAGATCCTGGTTGCTCCTTATCTGTTGCTATTTTGAACCAAGACATACAGCAGATAATGAACACTGAGCTGAACTGAACATGTACTGTTTGACTGTGTTTTATATATTATATGTTTTTGCATGTTCTTTCTTGTTGCCATTTTCGCAATTTGTTTTTTGTGTTGGGGGGGGGGAGTTTGTTGTTTTTTCTTTGAATGGGTTCCATGGTTTTCTTTGTTTCGTAGCTGTCTGTGGAGAAGATGAATGTCAGGGATGTATACTTTGAATTCTTTAAACTTCCATCTAGTCAGGCTTGTCAAGTGATGACATGCACTCCAGTCGATTAATAATCTTTTATCATTCCAAAAATTTGCACTGGATCTGAATTTCCTTTGCTGTGATGGGACTACATTAAAATAACCTGCCAGGCTATTGTATGTAATTGCTGCTGTTCTGTTTTCTTTATGTTGACAGTTAACTTGAAGCTGTTTGACAGAAAATAGAGATGAAATCTCTGTGGCTTTCTCCGAAATGGCTTGAATCATCCAGTGATTGAGTGATATGCAGAGCTAATAAAAGACAAGTGTCACTTACAAAACACAGCTGAGAAATGTGCACTTGTATGTAGAAGGATTTTAAGAAATTAGTGTTGATTTGGAATGCTGGGGAGTATAGGGTGCTGTATTTAATTGCTGTGAAAATTCTATGCTCCATTTAAGCAATATACAGCATCAATATAATAATTTCTAAATTACAATAAGTATTGGCATCACACAGCAGATTAGATCAAATCTCATCTGCGAAAAATAATCTATGGGGAAGAATCTTCTTTTCTAGGTGGTATGCACTTACCCCAATTTATACATTAGTATTTAATGAAGCACTACAATCCACCAAAAATATAATTTGATGTTATAATAATTAAAAAATTACAGCAACAAAATCAAAAACTGCCCAAAGCATTATTGTCAAATAAAATCATTTCTCCTTAAGGCATCATGCTTCACAAATAAGTAAAATACAAGCTTCCTGTTTTAAGAAAGGAGAAGCTGAAATGAAAACAGCTTAATGCGATAACTGAGAAAGATATTTTGAATATTCAAATGCTATACACATCGCTTCTTGGAGTATTATCCTAGCACCAGTTCTGTCTCACTCACAGAAAGATCACCTTTAAAGAAAAAACCACTTGCTCGTAGACTACCAACTTTCCACAAACAAAAGTTGAAAGAGAATGGGTGGGCCCAGGAAAACTCCCTCTTGACTGTTTCATCCATCCTGCAGGATAGGACCTTAAACCCTGGTTCCTTTTGCTAATTTAAACAGGAATTACTGCAAGACAGGAATTTCCAACTCAACGGAATATCATCTTAAATTCCTAAACTGTTCTAGGCTGATCATGGTATGGGAGGGTCAGGGAAGCTGACTAACTGGCACTTCCTAAATGCATTAATATTAGAAATACGCAGATGCAAAATGTAAAACAAATTATGTACAACTGGAAAAAAGCGTGAATATTTAATAACACTTACTGTCTCCACTGTTCAGTTACAAGTTTCACAAGAGTTCTTCACAAGATGACCACTTACAAAGAAACTTAAAATACAACATACCACTAATCTGCAAGAAGAATTACAAAAATTAGATATCAAACCACTTCCTACTTTACTGAGCATTGCATCCGGTGACATTGTACTAAATATGGGAAATGTCAGCTGTTATCTACTTCTGAAGACTGGACTGGGTGATGGGAGTACAGTAGAGAGGAACAAGTGACATTGCAGCTGCCAAAGACATAAAAATGACAATTTTTTAAAATTTCCTGGCATGATTCATCTTGTAGTTATAAATATACTTATCCACAGCAACATCTTTTTCCTGTTCTGCATTAGCCCAAATGGTGTACATTTGCAAGAATGAGCACAAAGTATTTTAAGAGAATTATTAATGTACCAAAGGCTTTCATTTGATATTACTGATTTACCAAATTCTGTAAAATTATACCTTAGTTCACAATCCTAAAACAGAAATGTAAAGACATTATTCTCTTTATGTTGGCAATAAACTTAATGCAGCAATACACCATGCTTAACTTCACAATAGCTGGTTTCATTGCAACCACCTGTGTAAATTAAATATCCACAGATACATTGAAACAGGCTAGCATTTAGTGAAGAATCACTTAACTTTTGGACCAGCAGCATTCGGCACCTTAATCATTCAAGTGAAATTGTTTCTTCAAGTTACAAGAGATCAGCAAAATAATGAACAAGATCTTGTTTGGTTCAATTTTTTTGAAATCAGTTTTCTAAATAATATCCAAAACAGTTCAGTTTTGCAAATGGAAGAATGGTAATTTATCTGGCTTGTGTATTAAACCTACCCTTATGAGCACTAACCATATAAAGAGATTGGCGTTCAGACCATGCCATCTACAGATGGCATCTCTGGTCATATAATAGTGACTGAAACATCAAAGCTCACCTTGATGCAACTCCATGCATCTGACCCACAGTACAACCAACACTTTATGCCTGTGTGGAAGCTTTACAATAATAAAACTTAACTGATTTTTACAAGAGCTCAGAGCAAAAGCTGCCCCAATATGACCGTCTAGACCATGTACAACTCCACATTTCCTCAATGGTAGCAGTCATAAGGGAGAAGGGGCAAAAAAAACAAATAAACTGCCGGAGGAACTCAGCAGGTCGAGCAATAGTTGACTCACTGAGGCAGGGTTTTTTAATTCCATGAACCAATACCATTAAGCAAGGGGTTCATGGACCCCAGGACTAAGGGCTGATGACTTTCCCTTGCCTTCAATAGATGTTGATTGTCCCTCCAGCTGTTTGCTTTTTTCCAGATTTCAGCATCTGTAATATTTTCTGTCTCCTTACAGTGGTGGGGTATGTTGAAATAATCTTAATGAATATCATATTTCTTTGACATAACAGGTAGCATTCATCTCATTGAGTCTGAGGCTGCTCTCAGAAAACTTCACAAACAGGAGAAACACCAGTCCTGATGAAGGGTCTCAGCTCAAAACATTGACTGTTTATTCTTTTCCATAGATGCTGCCTCGCCTGCTGAATTCCTCCAGCATGTTGTGTGTGTTGCTCTGAAAACTTCCATCAGTTTCATTCTTCTAATTATATCCCTGTAAACCATCCCATGCATGCCCATTCATTCCCTCCAGTTTTCTAACCATCCTCCTACATCAGGGGTAACGTATTGACAGCCAATTAATATAACATTTTTTTAGGATATTGGAAGAAACCCGAACACCCAGACAAATCCATGTAACGACAGATTTGGAGTAACAATTATTTTGATCTTACACTTGCGCATAGGAAATAACAGAAAACAATCTTGATAAAGACGAAGATGCCATATAGTGTATTGCTACAATCAAGGAACTATGGACTTAGGCTCATAGGCAACTCTGTTTATCTACTGGATATGTCCTACCCATATCTAACTTCCCAAAAAGCATTACCTTACACTTAGCAAGATTAAATTCTACCTATAAAATTTGCATCTCATATAGATTCTGTTGTGGTCTGAGACAACATTTCTCCCCATCTAAACTTCCTACAATCATATACAAATCATTCACATACTGTATATAACAAAATCTAGGTTTCAGAACTTATCCCAATCAAAAGAGCATCCTTCCACACTACCCTCTGCCTCCCATAACCAAGGCAATATTGGATCCATTTGCAGTAAAATATTCATTTGTACATGCCCATCTCTAAAACAAAATATTAAATGTGACTAATCTAATTTTGTTAATGGATGCAGTCTTCAGATTGAATTTAAGAAATGTCCACATAATACAAATTGGATTCCCATAAGAGAGCTTTCATTATAACAAAGCAACAAGTTCAAACATGCGAAGGAAAGTAGTACTGGCAGATGACTGAAGCATCATCAGAAAAAGTCACAAAAAAAAATTGCTTTTAGAAGCATGAATGGTTATTCGTACTCTGCACCCAAAAGTTATAAGGTTGAAGAATATAAGCAGAAGTGTAGATGGCACATGTCATTTGAAGACCAGATTAGCTTAACACGAACAGTTAACCACCGCCAATGAACATGTCTAGAACTGAAAGTCAAATCATTATAGACTTAGAATTTCACTCTTTCAGGCTTTAACTGTTGAATAAAATGTTGAAGATCAAAAAGTCATTATTCCTCCTTTCTCCATTTATCTTGCTGCTTCAGGTTCACCCACTCTAATGTACACTCCTTCCAAGGCAAATATTTTTCACAATCTTTCAGTCTAATTGATTATAGTAAACGCAAAGTACACTGCAGATGCTGTGGTCAAAGCAACACGTACAACACACTGGAGGAACTCAGCAGGTCGGACAGCATCCGTGGAAACGAGCAGTCAACGTTTTGGGCCAAGACCCTTGGTCAGGACTGAAGAGAGGGCAAGGGCCCTATAAAGAAGGTGGGGGGTGGGTGGGAAGGAGAAGGCTGGTAGGTGCCAGGTGAAAAACCAGTAAGAGGAAAGATCCAGGGGTGAGAGAGGGGATAGGCTGGAAAGCACTAAGTGTAGTAGAAGAAAGCAGAATCATGAGAGAGGTGAAAGGCAGCTGGAAGAGGAGGCACAGTGAAACTGGAATGGGGGAAGGGAGAGGGAGGGAATTATCGGAAGTTGGAGAATTCAATGTTCATGCCAAGGAGCTGTAAACTACCCAGACGGTATATGAGGTGTTGCTCCTCCAACCTGAGTTTGGCCTCATCATGGCAGTAGAGGAGGCCATGTATGGACATATATGAATGGGAATGTGAAGCAGAGTTGAAGTGGGTGGCAACCGGGAGATCCTGTCTGTTGTGGTGGACGGAGCGGAGGTGCTCGATGAAGCGGTCCCCCAATCTGCGTCGGGTCACACCGATGTAGAGGCTGCCGCACCGGGAGCACTGGATGCAATAGATTACCCCAACAGACTCACAAGTGAAGTGTTGCCTCACCTGGAAGGACTGTTTGGAGCCCTGAATGGTGGTAAGAGAGAAGGTGTAGGGACAGATGTAGCACTTACATTTGCATGGATAAGCGCCAGGTGGGAGATCTGTGGGGAGGGATGTGTGGACCAGGGAGTCGCAGAGGAACGATCCCTGCAAAAAGCGGAGAGAGGTAGAGAGGGAAAGATTGACTGCTCACTTCCACGGATGCTGTCCGACCTGCTGAGTTCCTCCAGCGTGTTGTATGTGTTAGTTGATTATAGTCACTGGGCTCATTCTCGAGTCTCAAATATGCAATTATTTTGGTCAAACCATTACCAACTGTAACCTCAGTAATTTACCATACAAGGATTAGATGATCCTAGAATAAATAATTTTCCACTGACTATCCACAATCTGTAATAAACCTTGCAGCAACAAAGTAAACTCCGCATTAACATCATGGCCACAAGAGCTCTCCAACAATTCACTCCTGTAAACCTTGCAAGATGCTGCTATCCATGAAGAGCTAAACAAAAAAGGTGAACAACCTGCACCTACCAATGCACCAGGATGTGGAATATGTGCTGGCAAGTCTAGTTAAAATTCATGAACCTTTCAAGCATAGTAAGTGGCATAGAGACATCTATTGGCCTAAAGAGACAAGTGGTCAAGTAATGTGAAGGTTCAGGAGCTTGTGACATTTCCAATAAATACCTGGTTGACAAATCTCACCGGAATCACACAGATTCAACATCTGACTTTTCAAAACAAGAACTGATAGATTCCTGGACATTAGGGAATATTGTAGGAACAGTCACGATCAAACTAAATGACAGAGCAATCTCAAGGGGCAGATTACCTTCTCCTGCTCTTGTACCTTCTGTTCACAAGACTAGATAATCTGCCCCTTTGAGAATGTGCTGCCATTCATTTTGATCAGCACTATTCCCAAAATGTCTAGAAATCTATCAACTGCTGTTTTGGAAAAAAAAAGTGAGCCTCTGTGGTCCTGCAGAGCAATGAATTTCAAAGGTTCCCCACTCTGAATGGAAAAAAAAATCGTATTTCAGACCTAAAAACCATTATCCATAACCATAGTCCTAGACATCTCTGCCACAGGAAACAATCTTCCTGCATTTTGCCTGTCAAGCTCTGTAATCTTGGAAGTCTCACTGTAATCTCTGTCTTCTAAACTCTTGACAATACGATCCCAGTCTAGTCACTTCTTCCCATTTGACAAACCTGTCATCCTTGCAAATAGGATGTTGAAACTTTGCTCCACTTCCTCTATAGCATGTACAGCAAAACTCTGAAAATCCTGCATCCAACTAATTGGAAATACAGCTGCTTCTCCTCTACCATCTGATTTCTGGATGAACAATGAACAAATAGTGTACTACTAACAATAGTAGTAAACTACTCTACTATTGCTTTTCACTCTCTCTTTTTGCACTACCTACTTAACACACACACATTTTAGATATTGTGATTTATAACTTTATTATGTATTACAATGTATTGCTGCCAAAACAGAACAATTTCACGATACATACCAGTGATATGAAACACGATTCTGAATTCTGAGATGGTGAATGGTGCAATACAGTTTGCAGCCAGAAGGAGGCAGCAACATTTTCCCCTTGCTGGTTTCACCAAAACCAAGAGATCAAGAGATACACAAAATGCTGGTGGAATGCAGCAGGCCAGGCAGCATCTATAAGCTGTGTTCCACCAGCATTTTGTGTGCGTTGTTTGAATTTCCAGCATCTGCAGATTTCCTCATGTTAGATCAAGAGATACAAGGTACAAGTATGGCTGAGACAAAACTGCAAAAGAATAGGAATATCATGGAGTTGTGATAAGCTGACTTTAGGATAGTTGAAACAAAGAACCTTACGAGCAAGAAATTCAAGATTTTTTAATGTCACTTCCAGTACACAAATGTAACTCTAGATCTGATGCAACACAAAAAAAAACACGATAAGAACAGAAAAATAAAAATACAATGAATATAAATACATAAGACAGCTTATATACATAGATTGATCTCATGTAGATAAAGTGACTCTAGGCATAGTAGTGTCTGTACATAAGGTGACTAACAGGAAATTATAAAGTAATGGTGATGTAGGGTGTGGTGGTGATGTTGGTTAGTGGGTGAAGGTGTTGATCAGTCTTACTGGTTGGGGAAATTTTGAGTCTGGTATCCTGGTGTGGATACTATGTAGCCTCCTCCCTCATGGGAGTGGGTCAAACAGTCCATGAGCAGGGTGTGTGGGATCCTTAATGATATTGCTGGCCTTTTTTCCAGCACCTTTCTGTACACATATCCTTGATGAACCCCACCACTGTCATGTCATCGACAAATCTGACAATGTGATTATGTGTTAGGCCGTGCAGTCCTGTGTGAGCGGAGTATACAGCAGTGGGCTCAGCACACAGCCTGGGGGGTGAGGGGGGCACCCGTACTGAGGGTGATGGGGAGGGAGAGGTGGTTGTGCATCCTGACTACCCGAGCTCTGTTGGTTAGGAAGTCCAGCACCCAGCTGTACAATGGTGTATTTAGACCAAGGAGTAGGGGTCTGTTCACCAAGGTCTGTGGGACAATAGTGTTGAATGATGAACTGAAATACAGAAACAGCATTCTGACACAAGTGTCTTTGTTTTCTAGCAGTGTCAGGGCCACGCGCATGATAGATGCTATGCATCTGTCGTAGAGCAGTTCTGTTGGTAAGCATATTGGTGAGCGTCCAATGTGGCAGGAATTAAGCTTTTGATTTGTACCATTACTAGCTGTTCAAATTATCAGCCAGTTCAGCTCTCTTCAGCCTCCACAGATAGTAGAAGCATTGCTGAGCTTTCTTGTTTGCGTAGGATGTGTTCTGGAACTATGAGAGATTGTGCGAGGTGTACACTCCCAGAAATCAGCTGTGCCGCTGATGTAAAGGGCTCCCAATAATGATAAGAAATTAATAGCAGCCAGATGCAGTGGCAGGAGAGACAGAGACTAAAATGTCCAAGACAGTCAAATTAAGTGAATGAAAAGTGGACTCATTTATGGAGCTGGTGGACACGTAAGCAGAGCAAAGCTTAGGATACACATCCTGGTTTTGAGCACAGAATATGAAAGAGCTAATATGAGAGCTCACAAGTTGAAGTTCCAATGTCACAATGAGACTGGGTTGTAGCCCAGGAGAAAGCAATCTGGAGCACTGACAATCTATGGGCAAATTGTTGTGGAGAAGGAGTAAATCCAGTGAAGTTTAGCTTACTACCAGCAGGCACACAGTTCAGCTGAAACAGACATCGTAGTAACATTGACATAGTGCTCTATGTATCAACCGAGAAGCTTTGCTAATGCCAAAAGCAATAGATTCTTCATTCATGAATAAGGCATGTCAGGTGATCTTGGAAATGAACCGGAATATCTTATTTGATATCTATTGTTTAAATATGTACTTTGCCAACACAGCACAGAAACTGCTCAATTATTAACATGTGTAATCAGGTCTTCCATTTAATCACTAAGATGTTATATTACATTATTCAGATTAAAACTTGGTCCAATTTGTGGCTATTAGGCTTATTCGAAGTGATGAATACTTGGCAGCAGATGACTTGAAATATGCAAAACAATATTATGAAGATTACTGGAAATCTAAAGGAAAGGAATGCACTAATTACCCAGGCTGGCAGCACCTGTGAAGAGAAAATTGGATTGATAACCAATTATAACCAAAGTCCTGTTAATAGACTATGCATCCAAAAAAGCACCCTGCTCTCCTCCCAACAATGCTGCCAGAACTGTCAAGGGGTTGACAAATCATCATCAGCTTTATTCACCTTGCTATACAGATGACAGTTTTACAAAATTCTGTTTAATTGTAATACTCATCTTTAGACAAGCATTTTTTACATTTACTCACTTCCAGCAGTCAGCCATTGTGAAAGTGTGATGTTAAAGGTATAATACTGCACATATTACAATTCAATAATGTGATCTCCATGCTTTTTTAAAGTTGTTTTGTACAGTTGCAACCACAGAAGCAATAAACTGAACAAACCTAACACAAATTTGTTTCTCTTAAAATACCTACATTCAAATTTCAGCTGAAGATGCTGAAAAATGATTTTTAAACAAATTTTAAATCTCAATATGCAACCCATAAAGTTTAAATGGATTTGCTAAATCTATTTCAGTTCTTGCTGCTTAATTACATTGTTTTAATGTTGCTACAAATCTCCTTTGCCTTTCCTGTAATTTTAATTCTACCCATTGATCTAAATCTTTTGTGCAATTAGTATTTAGAGAACATATTCATCCTAATAAAAATTTCAATCTCCTTAACTAATAATTATAATAATACCATGCACACAGAATAAAATATTATACATGAAAGTAGAACTATATTAGCATTACTCGCATTTCCAACCAAGCCATGGTTACATCTGTTTCTTATTCCTAACCTATAATACATACTTTTCAAAAACTAACTTTGAAAGCTATAGCTACTGGATACCAGACTTCCTGACTGGGAGACCTCAGTCAGTCCAGACCAGAGGCAGCATCTCCAACACCATCACACTGACCAAGGGAGCCCCCAGGGCTGTGTGCTCAGTCCACCGCTGTTCACTCTGCTGACCCATGACTGTGCTGCAACACACAGCTCGAACCACATCATCAAGTTTGCCAATGACACAACCGTGGTGGGTTTCATCAGCAAGAACGACGAGTCAGCTTACAGAGAGATGGTGCAGCGGCTAACGGACTGGTGCAGAGCCAACAACCTGTCTCTGAATGTGAACAAAACAAAAGAGATGGTTGTTGACTTCAGGAGGGCATGGAGTGACGACTCTCCGCTGAACATTGACGGCTCCTCGGTAGAGATGGTAAAGAGCACTAAGTTTCTTGGTGTTCACCTGACGGAGAATCTCACCTGGTCCCTCAACACCAGCTCCATAGCAAAGAAAGCCCAGCAGCGTCTCTTCTTTGCGAAGGCTGAGGAAAGTCCATCTCCCACCCCCCATCCTCACCACATTCTACAGGGGTTGAATTGAGAGCACCCTGAGCAGCTGCATCACTGCCTGGCTCTGAAATTGCACCATCTCGGATCACAAGACCCTGCAACGGATAGTGAGGTCAGCTGAGTAGATCATCGGGGTCTCTCTTCCTGCCATTACAGACATTTACACTACACGCTGCATCCGCAAAGCAAACAGCATTATGAAGGACCCCACACACCCCTTGAACAAACTCTTCTCCCATCAGACTCCTCAATACCCAGAGCCTGGACTGACACCAACTGACTGCCCTCTACTGTGCCTATTGTCTTGTTTATTACTTATTGTAATGCCTGCACTGTTTTGTGCACTTTATGCAGTCCTGGGCAGGTCTGTAGTCTAGTGTAGTCTTTTTTTGTGTTGTTTATACGTAGTTCAGTGTAATTTTTGTACTGTTTCATGTAGCACTATGGTCCTGAAAAACGTTGTCTTGTTTTTACTGTGTACTGTACCAGCAATTATGGTCAAAATGACAATAAAAAGTGACTTGACTTGAGTATGTAATGCAGTATGCAGTATGAAAAAAAGGACCTTTTAATATTGTTTAAAAATATTTGTGCAATAAGAGTGTTTATTAAGTTAGAAGACAACTCTCACCAATGGAAGCTGTTTCAAATGCAATTAAAAATATCTGCAGTGGACTCCGGTTAATTGGTACCAGTATACTTTGGTCTACTTAAGCTGAAGTTTCATGGAAATAGCTAAAAAGGTATAACAAAGGAAAACTACCATTTAACTGAGTAACAAATTATATACTTAAATGAAATACAGAAAAAGCTTAGAACACTGCCAATACAATACTATAAAACTGTGTATTTGCTCCAAATTGTAACTGACAGAAGAATTCATTGAGTGTACCCTGCCACATGCTTTTGAAATCAGATGGTCTATTATAACAGGCATGTGACGTGAAATTTGTTAACTTAGCAGCAGCAGCTCAATGCAATACATAATCTAGCAGAGAAAAAATAATAAATAAATTTTTAAAAAATACATAAACAAGTAAACCAATTACATATATTGACTAGATCTGTAAAAAAACGTGCAAAAACAAATACTGTATATGATTAAAAGTGAGGTAGCATCCAAAGATCCAATGTCCTTTTAGGTATCCGATGGCAGAGCAAAAGAAGCTGTTCCTGAATCGCTTGAGTGTGTGCCTTCAGGCTTTCTGTACCTCCTACCTGATGGCACCAGTAAGAAAAGGGCATGCCCTGGGTGCTGGAGGTCCTTAATAATAGACGCTGCCTTTCTGAGACACCGCTCCCTGAAGATGTCCTGGATGTTTTGTAGACTAGTACCCAAGATGGAGCTGACTAGATTTATAACCCTCTGCAGCATCTTTCGGTCCTGTATAGTAGCCCCCCCCCCCCCCACCCCCCCATACCAAACAGTAATGCAGGAATGACTTTCTCCTTTTAAAGACTGTGCCAACAATTGATTCTGCTAATGGCACCACCAAAACAGCAGTGACAGCTTGGCACAGCAACATGGGAAATTTGAAATTGGGCTGGCGAAAATTAGGTCCGAACCAGCAGTAGAATTGGATTACTGGTTGCCGGATTCGAGGTGGTTGACTTGTAGTAACAAGTGAGATTGGAGAAAAATCAATAGTTGAGTAGAAGTAGACCTGGGACAGCAGTCATTGGGGAAAATATGTTTTGAGTCAAGAGCCATTAGAATACAATCTAGCAGGTGCAGATAAGTCAAAAATAGCATTTCTACAGTTATTTTGGATAGTATCACACCCAGGTATGTGACCTGAGCTGGGGCTTGGAGCGTAACTTGTAGAGTATTTATTATTTCAATAATATTTGAGTAATATTGTAAATATATTGTTTGATTAAGCATTCTTTGTAAGCTAGTACCCAAGATGGAGCTGACTAGATTTATAACCTTCTGCAGCTTCTTTTGGTCCTGTGTAGTAGCCCCTCCATACCAGACAGTGATGCAGCCTGGCAGAATGCTCTGTAAATGAAAAAATTCAGCCATGACACAGAGTGCAGATAATGCACTGCTTTCATACATTGCTTTTGATGATTGAATCATCCAAATCTTCATTTTCATTGTAACATTCAAGGTGATTGTCGATACCTTCAAATGTCCTAACTTGCAGAAGTAGTCAAATCGTTTCATTTTCACTCATGGCTGTTTCTGGCATCTCCCAGCCCCAGAGCCAAAACTGCCGTGAGCAAAACAGGTCTAAATTGTCTTTGTGCTTCTTTCTAAGTATCAGTGACAAGATTCACTGCTTTTTGAACAGGACACACATGCACTGATGCTATCTAAAATCTGTTCACTCTAAGCACAGTGTAGTGTCTAACGACCACATAAGTGTATGTGACTGATGCTAGTTGGAAACTGTTCAGCAACAGTTTACATTTCTATACATTTTCTTGTCAGTTGGCACAACTCTATTTCAAACCAAAGGAGTGGAACTGCGCCAACAGATTTTAGTTCTGCAGAAGAGAGAACATGTGCAGAATTAATATTGATAATAATAAGTCAGATAGCATACCTGTGCCAAAGAAATGTTGGTCTTCAAGACTGAAATTACCACACAAAGAGGAATTAGAAAATTCAACAATAATTAAATTCAACTCTTGTGAAAGAGACATTCTTTTCAGAAAAATCAGCTTTTCCAGATCTCATGAAGGTCATCGATCTGTAACATTAAAACTTTTTTTTCTCCATTGACTCAATGGGCACTTCCAGCATCCTCTTTCATAATTTCAGACTTCCAACAGGTATATTGCTTTCCCCACCCCTGCCCTCATTCTCCTCCTATTTATATCTGTTCTGATACATTAGCTGTGAGTGCTCACCATCCTTTTGCAGTTGACATGTGCACCATCTTCATGCCCATTCATGACATTCCATTTGTTCTCTATACCCAACTCCCTTCTATAAAATTTTAATCACATCTTAAAAACACATTCCTCATTCTGTTAGGACATTACCTCAAAATGTTAACTATTTTTCTCTCTCCACAGGCACTGCCTCATCTGGTGAATATTAACAACATTTCCTATCAATTTTTCCCATCACCCATGTTCATTACCTTTCACTGGAACTCTGAACAACTTGAAATTTTAACTCAATTTCTCTCTTCATAGATGCTGCTTTTTTAAGATTTTCTGCTTTTACTTTAGATTTCCCGTACCTACATCTCTTCAAGTAAGAAGATAAAACTGGACAGAATATCCAAATGCACAGACCAAGATGTACACCCAGCTTAGACAAGTTCAATGATCCTCAACAAAAACAAATGATCACCTGGTATGTCCTTTGAGAATAGAGGCATCAGGAGTGATGGGGTTTTAAAGAGCGTGTGGTCTTAGAAATCATCAGCAGTGACTCTGGTGGTAGAAGTGGTGTTTGGATGTTTTCTGTATGACTCTTCTCTTTACCATGGATATGTCTTGTGGTGTATTTAATATTTCAATAATCTAAGTAATCTTGTATTATTAAGCATTTGCGTTTGTTTGAAGAATTAGGGATATGTGTAAAATTACATTAATTGCATAGGTCATCACTCTATCACACGAGTCGCGCACGCTTCGCTTAAAGTAAAAGCCACAGTTACACCTACATTCTTGGACTCACTTGTATTTCTTTGAATTAATTTCATGTTTTTAAGTTACAAAACATAACAGTTCTGTTTCAAGTTGAAGGTCAATTGATTACTGTAAACTGCCCTTACTTTAGGTGATGGTGGTGGTACCGGAACGCCTGCTGTTGCTGGGCTTGTGAAAGAGAACAAGTTAGAGGGCATCTGGTGAGATGAGTGGAATTGATGGGATTCTGTCATCAAAAATTCAAATGGGCCAAATGATCACAGTCAATATTATGAAACATGAAAACAATAGAAAGACAAAAGATTTTTGATCACATTGGTTGGTCTTAATAACATGGAAGAACTGACTTTTTTCATTTGCTAAGTAAAAGTGAACTTGCATTTGCTCCCTAGACTCATTCTTATATCCTGTTCCTAATTCACATCATATCATGAATGGGGTAAAATAATTCCGAAGATATATCACATGAGATAAAGCATTTAAGATAGATTCATGTTCCAATAAAACAAGTAGATTCTATTTAAGAATGTTATTTGAACTTATCTAACCAATACTAGTTAATAAAATAACAGCACTGCTATTAGACCATAAAATATAGTAGCAGAATTAGGCCACTTTGCCCATCCTTGAAGTACAATTTAAAAAGGCACGTTAACACACCAGAGTAACCATTCAGAGAAGAATTGAAATTAGTTTCCACTTACCTTTTCCCAAATAATTACTCTGATGATACTACCTACTATTCATTAGGAACCCTATAACCCATCCTTCAGCTCATTCCACTTGTGGGAGCTTGCTATCTACAAAAGGATGCCATACATGCTAACGTAATAATTAAGGAAATTCCAAGTAACATATCTCATAAATATATTGGGATATTTGAAAGGTTTGTTAGTATTTATTTAGGGAATTTTTGGAATATACTAAAATTGTAGAATTCAAATCTTAAAATCCAGTATTTCATTCGGAATGGACCTCAGGTTGAAGAGAAAGCACCACAAATGTCTTTGTTAAATTGCAAAGTCACCAGAAGTTGCAAAGATCTGAATGTTTTTCAGTCCAATAGAAGCTGTTGTTATCTAGTCACGCAGCATATTCCAAGTAAAACATCCACGAATACTTCAGTGCAGGATTAGCAAATATGATAATGCGTCACATACTTGAGCATATTACCAAAATAAAGAATATTAAGTAAAATTAGACAACTTTAGGAATTCTAGATTATTCCTCTGGCAGCTATAAAGTCATAACCATCAGTGAAGATAAGATTAAATTTGAGAATGGTTCAGAATCACGTGTTCAAATTTAAGACAAGACTGGGAGAGGCAAAGTCATGATAGTATTTGATAATATGAATAGGAATTTTTAAACTCGGGGCACTGCTTATATGAATCCACTATAGGTCGGCAAATACTGGAATGGTGAAATAAAGGACATGCATGGAGTTCAAGCTCAACATCTGATTTGCATTGCAGTGATTTAATTTATACTTCAGAATTTTATTTATTTTTAACACTGCTTTGCCCCAGATGGGTACATTGAGCAAAACCATCAAAAAAGATCAAAATGTCCTTCAATTCCAACTGGAGATCATCTTTCCATATAACAAGCTTCCTTGGAAATTTGTAGGTATCTTTTTATCATGAGAAAGTCAAAATCTTGCAATTTCTGACAAGAAAATATACTACTCTTGTTAATATTTTGCAGTAACCATAGCACACAAAATGAAAGATCAACGCACCCGCTGACCATCACACCATCACAGTCAAAAATGCACAACAATGGTTATATTCAGCAAAGGATTGAGGTTGTAAAATTATCACTGACTGAGTTAAATTTAAACTACAAAAAAATTCATTGTTAGTACTTTTTTCTGTAATCCTCAACACAAGGTATCACTTCAAGATCATCCGTGAATGCGACTAATTTTCATCAGATCTGTGAAATCAAAGCATTAGAGAATTTCGAAGCAGTAAGTTTGAATACTGATCAATAGGAAACGTTATTTCCCTGACCATCACTGTCCCCGATCCCCATTTTAAAAATTTTAATTTGTATTTTGAACGCTTGTGCATACTGTGCAAAAGTTCATTGGCTGCTTTGTAAATGCACATGACAGGGCTTTGCAAAGCTGAATTTCAGATATCAATTTCTCAGGGGGAAAAAAACAAGACTCAATGGTTAGGTTTTGTTTCATACTTAATCAATGCACAATAGTTTTTCAGTTTACTTCTGTAAACTAGTTTTAATGTGATACACAGGATTAAGTGAATTGTAACTGTTTCCATCCACCTTAGTGCTCTGAAAACCTCCAATATCCAGTAACTCCCAATGCCAATATTCCAAACTCATTTCACATCTGAGATCTGTATTGCTACTAATACCTTTAACCTGTCTAAAACATCATGCTTCACTATACAGTTAGAAAGGGATGATTCTAATTCATTCACTATGAATATCTGGAGGACCAGATCTTTCAAGGTTCCAAAGTTCCTTTTTCAGTTATAGGACTTACTTAAGCAACATTTTAAAAAACTGTTAACTTGTTTTCCCATACGAACATGTCGCAGAGCATGAATACAAGTTTCTGCAGATGTGAATGGCATGAACACAAAAATTACACAGCACAAAGGCATGTTCAACATGTCATTACAAACTTGCAGTGAGCCCAAACACCCATCTCGGCTTCAAAAGCATTTTGATGAGTTTAGAAGATCAACAAGATCATAATTGCTAAATTTTGTAATAAACTAATAGCACAAAACATGGCTCCTCAAAAAGGCTCATTACTAATCATGGTGTAAGGAGTAAATCCCAAAAATGCAACTGAAGGCCCAAATAATGGCCACTATTCATACATCAACTTGGAATGCCAGAAACGTGCTTCATGACAAGTAGCTTATTGTTCACTTAAACTTCAGAAAATAAAAGTGTCAGTGTAGTCCAAAAATTCTATCAAGACTGGACAAAAAAAAACCAAGTCATATCTTCAATAAATCTACTTTAAAATACTTAAGGACATTTTGATCCCCCTCCCAAAAAATAACTGCTCCCTAATTCTACTAGGCCACAATGATCATTAAACTTCTGACTTAACTGATTGGTGTTGAATTGACTAATCATGCCAAGACTACCAATGAAGGAATAACTTTGGCATTCTCTTAATATCGTTATCCAATTACCAATGCCAGAAGTCACATATTGAATGAGGGCAGGATTGAACTTGCTTAAGAAGGCTCCCACACAAATAACATATCTACTTGTTGAGTTACCAGAGGAAGACCATTTCATAGAAATGTATCAGCAGATTTAGGAAGAGAAAGGATAAACCAACAGTATAAAGTACCATACAAGGAGCAATTATTCAGAAAGCACAACTGAATCTTATTCCCCACAGGAAATAAATAACTTTTTTTAAAATAATAAACTGGGTGTGACCAGTAACAGTTGTAACTCGTGTATCTAAACTTGAAACTTAGGAAGTTAAAGAACAGCTAGCAAATAGTCAACTGGGCTTTAATACATATGCATTATATTAGAATAAGGAAGAAATGCAATAAATGTACAGAGCATAGCAAAAATATTTGGCGTATTTTAGTACCTGAACCTAAAGAATATCATTATTACCTTAGTGGTGATGTAATTTCTTCAAAAAGGCCATAAAATATAGCAGCAGAATTACACTGTTTGGCCCACTGAGTCTGCTCTGCCATTTCATCATGACTGATCCATTTTTCCTCTCTAACTCAATCTCCTGCCTTCTCCCCACATCCCTTCATATCCTGACCAATCAAGAATGTATCAACTTCTGCCTTAAATATACATAAAGACTTGCTGCCTGTAGCAACAAATTCCACAGATTCATCACTAAAGAAATTCCTATTCTAAAAGGACAGTACTCCACTCTGAGGTTGTGTCCTCTGGTCTTAGACTCTCCCAGCATAGGAAAAATTCCTCTCCAGATCCACTATCAAGTTCTTTCACTGGTGCCATCAGGTAGGAGGTACAGAAGCCTGAAGGCACGCACTCAGTGATTCAGGTACAGCTTCTTCTCCTCTGCCATCAGATTCCTAAATGGACTTTGAATCTTTGGAGACTACCTCACTTTTAAAAAAAAAATACACAGTAATTCTGCTTTTGCACACTTTTAAAATCTATTCAATATATGTACTTGACTTACTTGCTTATTATTATTATTTTTATTCCCTCCCTCTGTATTGCATTGAACTGCTGCTGCTAAGTTAACAAATTTCACATCACATGCTGGGGATAATAAACCTGAAACTCATTCAATGAGATCACCCCTCATTCTTCTGAATTCTAGTGAATACAGGTCCAGAGACAAACACGCTTTAAACGTCAAGCCATTCAATCCTGGAATCATTTTCGTCAACCTCCTTTGACCCCTCTCCAGTTTCAGCACATCCTTTCGAAGATAAGGGGCCCAAACCTGTTCACAATACTCCAAGTGAGGCCTCACCAGTGCTTTATAGAGGCTTAATGTAATATATGTACTTGCTTTCATATTCCAGTCCTCTTGAAAAGAATGCTAACATTGCACTTACCTTCCACACCACAGACTCAACCTGCAAATTTACCTCAAACAAGAAAAAAAATCTGCAGATGCTGGAAATTATTCCCAGCAACACACACAAAATACTGGAGGAACTCCACAGGCCAGGCAGCATCTATGGAAAAAAGTACAGTCGATGTTTCGGGCCAAAACCCTTTGGCAGGGTTGGAGATCAAAAGCCGAGGAGGGGAACCAGACAGGGAAGTCCCCTATCCCCGACATTATTTGCCTTAAGCATCTGGCAGAGTTATTGAGACAAAATGAACAAATTGAGGGTATAACAGATAAAGGAGGTATAACCCATAAAATAGCTTTATTTTCAGATGATATTTTTCTTTTTATAAAGATAACTCACCAATTGAATTTTGCTCTGTGAACCCATCTTGAATCCACGTCTTTCCTGATCCATGACAAAATTGCTCTTAATTGAGCAGCCCAATAATAGGTCTCTAAATGAGGTAAAGCTAAACCTTCCTGTTTTTTATTTGAGCATCAGTTCCCCCACTTGTGCAATGTTTGAGAAGCTATGGAGAGGTGTCTGGATACAAAGTTAACAAAGCGAAATCTGAAGCTATGATGATTACAGGGACCAGCTGGATGATAAAGTGACTTTTCATTGGCCAAAACAGGCTTTAGATATTTGAGGATTAGTTTATCTTAGCTCCTCCCAACTCTTTGCAGTCAACTATGTTAAACTTATTAATCAAGTGAAGAGAGATCTTGAAGATTGGGAGTTGCTTCCTTTATCACTGATAGGTAGAGTAGAAGTGATCAGGATGAATATTTTACCTCAGTTTATTTTTCTTTTCAGTGCTCTACCCATAATAGTTCCTATATCTACTTTTAGAATGTTAGACTCATCAGTAGGTTTATACGGCAGAAAAATTGGCCTAGGGTGAGACTAGAAGTGTTTTGCTCAAATAAAAAACAGGTAGGTTTAGCTTTACCTCATTTAGAGACCTATTATTGGGCTGCCCAGTTAAGAGCAATTTTGGATCAGAGAAGATGTGGATTCAAGATGGGTTCACATAGAGCAAAATTCAATTGGTGAGTTACCTTTAGCAGCTCTTCCCTTTTTAAATCCAAACGTGTGGAAGAATGTTAAAACTCAGAATGAATGGGTTAACAATACATTGAAAGTATGGGATAAAATTAGGAAAAAATTAGATCTTCCAAGGACTGTACCAAGGGCAACCAGAATTGCATTCATTTTAGATTTTATTCTCGTAAGAATGGATTCTGGTTTTAACAGGTGGGCGCAAAAAGGCCTGGTTTTTTTGGACCAAATGTTTGATGGTGAGGTGCTTAAATCTTTCTCCCAACTCCAAAATGAATTTGACCTTGTATCAAATGACTTTTATAGATTCCTCCAAATTCGACATTACCTTACATCACCAAAAGAATGGAACAATCTTAAAATACAGCCAAAAAACTTGGAAAAATGTTGGCTAGAGATCATCATGGGTAGGACACAATCCCAGAAAATTATATCTTGTCTATATAAAAAAATACACCTGGATACAATGGATAACATGGTAGATGTTAAACCTAAGTGGGAATTGGAGGCAAACACCATAATAGAAGAGGAAGTGTGGGGGAGGTCTTGGGAGTCATGGCATAAATGCTCGAATAGTCCCAATTGGAGGGAATTTGCTTGGAAAATAAGGATGAGGTACTTTAAAACCCCGTTAGTAATATTATACGCAGAAAAAAACAGCAGACTTTGCTGGAGAGGATGTGGCCTAGTGGGAGATTTTGCACATATATTCTGGGACTGTCCAAATTAAGGGAATTTTGGTACAAGGTCACTGAGGAAATAAGATTTTAGACGTAAGTATACCCTTTGAACCTAGTCATTTAATTTTAGGAAACCTCCCGCAAGCAGCAATAGAGAAGAATAAACTATATAGGTTGAGAGTTTTGATTCTGATTGCCAATAAAATGGTAACTGTTAACTGGCTTAAATCTCACCCACCCACTTTGGAACAGAAACTGAAAGAACTGAACTGTATGGAAAATATCACTGCAAATTTACAACTGAAAATGGACTCCTACTTGGAATGATGGAACTCTGTTATAGTATACCTGGCACAGTGAAGGCCCATACAGGGGCCGGGCAAAATGTGGGACTTGAGTTGATTGACTGAGGACTGTGATTTTATTTAAAATTGATGTAAATCAACATTGAGGGGTGACGTAAAGTATGTAGATCATGTGTATGTTTGTGTATGTATGTAATTGTAGATATGTGCTTTTTATGTCTTCTTTCTCTTGCTCCTACTTTCTGCCACCCCTGGTATTGTTAATTTAGGCACAGTGAATTGTGGACTGATAGCCGATGCTTGTTTGTAGCTATGTGTTTGTTTAATAAAGTTAAAAAAAAGTTTTTAAAAAAGCTGTGGAGTAGATTTGAAAGGTGGAGGGAGGAGAGAGAGAAATGCCAGGGAATAGGTGAAACTTGGAGGGGAAGGGATGAAGTAAAGAGCTAGGAAGGTGATTGGTGAAAGAGACAGAAGGCCATGGAAGAAAGAAGATGGCAAGGAGCACTAGAGAGAGGCAATGGGCAGGCAAAGAGATAACATGAGAGAGGGAGAAGGGGATGGGAAATAGTGAAGGGAGGGTGAGGCATTACTATAAGTTTGAGAAATTGATGTTCATGCCATCAGGTTGGAGGCTACCCAAACGGAATACAAGGTGTTGTTTCTCCAACCTAAGTGTGGCCTTATCCCAACAGTGGAACAGGCCATGGATTGACGTATCAGAATGGGAATGGTAAGTGGAATTAAAATGAGTAGCCACTGGGAGATCCTCCTTGTTCTGCCAGATGGAACGTAAATTAACCTTTAGGGAATCTTGCACAAGGAGTCCCAAGTCCCTTTGTACCTCAGATTTTTATATTTTCTCTCCATTTAGAAAACATGTCTATCCTTTCATTTCTTCTACCAAAGTGCATGGCCATATATTTCCCAACACTGCATTCCATCTACTTTGCCCATTTGTTTAACCTAAGTCCTTCTGTAGCCTATCCACTTCCTCAAAACTACCTGCCCTTTCCCCTATCTTCATATCGTCTGCAAAACTTTGCAAGAAATCCATTAATACCATCATCCAAACCATCAGTCCCATCACAGATTCCTGTAGTTGTCAGCAGCCAACCAGAGGAGGCTCCCTTTATTCCCACACTTTGCCTCCTACCAGTCACTACTTTATCCATGCTAATATCTTTCCTGTAATGCCATGGGCTCGTAGCTTGTTAAGCAGCCTCATGTGTGGCACCCAATGTTCACTCTCAGGTATGGATGTCACACATCTTTTGTTACTAGTGCCCAAAGGAATTTAAACTGCGCACAAAAAGTTGTCACCCACTACCTCGTTGGCATGTTAAGTATATTTCACGATCGTATATAATCACATTTCTTTTTCTGGTTTTTGATGTGGACGATGTTGACAACATGGAGTTTGCAATGATTTGTCTGCAGATCTCAGAACTGGTTTATTTATGTTGTTTTTATTGAAGAAATTATTGACTCACTATGTCAAACTCCAAAGAAGCAAAGGGTATGAAGCGCAAAACAACTGCTAGTTCATTTAAATCATAAAAATGACTCCAAGTTTGAACGGCTTATCATATGAAGAGCTTTTGATAGCTATGGGCTTGTATTCACTGGAATACAGAAGAATGAGGGGTAACTTTATTTGCATCCATCGAATGGTGAAAGGCCTTGATAGAGTAGATGTGGAGATATTGTTTCCTATGGTGGGAGAGTCTAAGACCAGAAGACACTGCCTCAGAATAGAGGGGCGTCCTTTTGGAACTGAGAATAGGAAAAATTTCTTTAGCCAAAGAGTGGTGAATTCATTTGCCACAGGCAGCTGTGGAGGCCAAATCTGTATATATAAGTCAGGATGATAGATTCTTGATTGGTCAGGGCATGAAGGGATACAGGGAGAAGGCAGGGGATTGGGACGGAGAAAAAAAAATAGATCAGCCATGATGGAATGGTGGAGCAGACTTGATGGGCCAAATGGCCTAATTCGTCTCATTTGTCTTATGGTCTAAATAGAAACTTCTACACTGAAAGTTCATGAGGTCACATGCAGTTAGGAAAAATATTTATGCACAATACAGAAACTGGCTTTACTTGCATGTATTGTCTTGATGTAAATGTTGCTGGAGATTTTGCAAGTGGGAGGAAGTGGAGTGATGTTTGAACACTTGACTTTTAGAAAGTCATTTAGCAAGCAAATCACATATGGACAGTGTCTAAAAGCTCCAGCAAGAAAATCCTTCATTACCCACTACATATGTTTTGCAAGAGTGCAGATGAATGAGAGCGAAAACAATCAAACTGACAGGAGGTCAAAGTTCTTATTGACAGTATTGTGCTAGCTGTTAAAATAAATACCTCTCTCTATCTCTATCTATATAAAACTCAATGCACACCTGTTGTCACTGGACAAAAAACTGCACAGTACAAGATTTTTGCACACTCTGGTCATGACAAAATAGAGAGAACATTCCAAAGGCCTTCTGAAAATCCAATTGCACAGCATCAACAAATTTTCCTTTGTTTATGCTGCTTGTTACTTCTTCAATGAATTCCACCAGATTTGTCAGGCAAGACTTTCTCTTGAGGAAACCACACTGACTACGACCTACTTCATCATGTGCCTACCCCAAAACCAATCATTAACAATTGACACCTACATCTTCCCAACCACTGAGGTCACACTATCTGACCTACAAGTTCCTTTCTTCCTCCTCTCTCCCTTCTTGAAGAGAGAGTGACATTTGCAGTTTTACAGTCTTCCAGAATCATTTCAGAATCTTGAAAGATCTTTACTAATGCCTCAACAAACTCTTCAGCCACTTCTTTCAGAACCCACTACCTGGCCCAGGTGACTTAACTACCTTCAGACCTTTCAGCTTACCAAGAACCCTCCCCCAGTAATGGCAACTTCACACACTTCTGTCCCGACACGTGGAACTTCCACCATACTGCTTGTCTTCCACAGTGCAAACTGTTGCAAAATACTTACCCAGTTTATCCGCTCTTCAGCATCATTTTCCAGTGGTCTGATAGTGACTCTTACCTCTCTTTTTATGCATCTGAAGAAACATTTGGTATCCTCTTAAAGAGCTAGCTTGCTTTTATATTCCATCTTTACCTTCTTCATGACTTTTTAGTTGCCTTCTGTTGATTTTTAAAAGCTTCTCAATCCTCACTAATTTTTGCTCTATTATATGCCCTCTCCTTGGCTTTTAAGTTTAATATCACTGGCAGCAGCAGTACATTGCAATATATAATAATAAAAAAACAAAATTGTAATAAGTACATAAAAATTAAATAAGGATTCTTTTTATTTATTGAGATACAGCGCATAATAGGCCCTTCCGGCCTTTCGAGCCGTGCTGCCCAGAAACCTCCTGATTTAATCCTAGTCTAATAACTGGACAATTTAAAATGACCAATTCACCTACCAACCAGTATGCCTTCAGACCCGGAGGGAAATCACATGGTCATGGGGACAACGTACAAACTCCTTGCAGGCAGTGACGGAGAGAGTGCAAACACAAAAAAAAAACAAAATAATAATAATAATAATAATAAATATTGAGAACTTGAGATTGTAAAGTCCTTGAAAGTGAGTCCATAAAGCAAGCAGGGGACTAAGCCCACAGTCTTGTGATGCACTTTTGCTGACAGTGAGGAAATCAACGAAACAGTTGCACAAGGAGGTATGGAGGTTAAGGCCTTGGAGCTTACTGATTAGTTTAAAGGGGGTGATAATTTTGAATGCAGAGCTGTAATCGATGAAGAGGATCCTGATGTATAGATCTTAACTGTCCAGATGTTGCAGGATTTAGTGAAGAGCCAATGAAGTGGCACCTACTGTTGAACTGCTGTAACAGGGGCAACTTGGAGCAGATGCAAGTCCGGAGTTGATGTGTTTCATCACCAATCTCTCAAAGCACTTCATCAGAGTGGATAGTGCTACTAGACCAGGGGTTGGCAACCCGCGGCTCTTTCATCTCTGTGCTGCGGCTCCCTGTGGCTTTGGAAAATAAATGATGAGTATGTAATTAAAATGTATTTTATGTTAGTTTATTAGTTTTGAAATGTAATTCTAAATTTGAAGATTATGATGATCTTGTACAATCTAAATAAAACGTTGTGGCGACCCATTTCCTGGCACATCCGAACCGGCTCACAATTAGCCAGCGTTCCGGCTAAGGGAGATAACCTACGGGGGTTTGTGAGTACGTATCTTTTGGAGCATCCGCGCCCACGGGGGGGGGGGGGGGGGGCGGGTTGAGGGAGGCTTAAAAGCAAGGCTGTTTAGTTCGAATAAAGTTATCTTTGACTGCAGTTTACTGACTCCGTGTCGTTATTTTAGTGCTGCGTATAGCACACTGCTACAACGTGTTTTTTATCGCTATTAATATACGTCACCACTGCCAATGCCTGACACCCGCCAGTGCGCGATTTCTTTTAATTTTTCGATCCAAGGTAGGCTAACTATGGAGTAACCTTCAACCCAACGTCTTTTTTTCGGAGTTCAAAATGTTTTTGTTGCATGCAGAAATGTAGTTTTGTTTTCTCTGCAGGAGTTCAGCGATTTCATAAATGCAACACATTATAGTTTGTTTATACATAGCATAAAGGCAAAAAAAGTTGTATGCAGTGTTATTTCATTTTAAATGTCAAACGGGTTTTGTGGCTCCCAGTGTTTTCTTTTCTGTGGGAAACGGGTCCATATGGCTCTTTCAGTGGTAAAGGCTGCCGACCCCTGTACTAGACAATAGTCATTGAGGCAAGAGGTTGTTTCCCCTCGGTGAAGAATCTAGAACCAGTGGGCATAATTTCAACGCAAGTAATTGAATAATTGCAACCGAGAAGGATAAATGTCTTTACTACAAAGAACATCAATCACTCCAATTTTCTATTAAGTGTACATAGAAGCTTAGTCAGAAATTAACTGGACCAGACACATTAAATCTGCTAAATGGAATAACATGGGGAAATTGATTAATGGAATAATTCCGCAACTGTTTACTGGATACTGAAATAAAATGCTGTTGGAAGAATAAAGGCCCAGAAAGATGAGAAAAACAACATAACTAATAAATGAAGGGAAACAGATCACGGAACTGATTTGCTTAACCTCAGAGAGGTTAATCTTTTGTTAAGTTTAAGGTCGGCTGGTGGTGCAGTGAGATCAGCGCCGGGCTCGATAACGGAGGTTCCCGAGTTCGATCCAGTGACAGACCGCTCCCAATCCATGCTGGGTTGATGTCGAGCTCGCAACTCGACCTCGTTAAAAAAAAACACCGCCACCTCCAGTTTAAATTCCCACGCGGAATATTGTGGAGGATCAAATACCCAAACCCAAACACCTTTTATCCTATGTCTTTCACTGGACAATTCAACTAAAGACACAGTTGTTAAAAGGTGTGATTGTGGAAACAATTCAACAAAAAAAATTAAATATAACTGGACTGAAGTGTAGTTATCACAGACAATGCAACATACAAATTATAAATGGAGCTTCCTATCAACCAGTTAGTTAGCCCAACAAGTTTAACTAATGGTTTCCACCAGCAGTCTGAGCATAAAGAACTGGAATACTACTGTATGGAAAATTTTTAATGTGGTCACTAGAATACACATTGCAATTTAATATTAAAGAAGTGAGGTATTTGTCTCAATATATTTATTTAAAATTCAAAGTGTTAACTGATCATTTACGTATTTCCCAAAGCTTTTCATTCTCCATCACAAAGGCTGCCTACTACCACCTCTATAGTATCACATATCTCTTCCCACCTCCCATTTGCTGTTGAAAGCTTAAGACATTCTCCAGATTGTTCTGATCATCCACCATCTTCCATCCTTTATAAACTGAAGTTTTCATCCAAAAATTCAAATCCAACATTTCATTATATCATATCCGCATATCCTTTGCTTGAGGCGGACAACAAATTTCACGATATATGCCAGAAATATTAAAACTGGCTCTAAACATTTCATTCAGATGTTCATCTGAAGCAGACCCTCAGGACAGAAGATGACTTGCTTCCATTCCAGCTATGTGGGGTCTGTGCAGGAACTCAGATTCTTCCTCGGAGGGACAGGAGCTATACTCCTTCAACTACCTTCACAGAGCTTCTCTGTGTTCCACGTTCATGGGCTCAAGTACCAACCCTGATTCTGAGTAGCCACCCCCAGACATTTCCAGTGGAGATGTTGGATTTCTTCAAGAAGTCTTCAAGCACATCCTTCAATCCTTTCCTGTTTCTAATCCAGGGGTTCCCCTTTTTATGCCATGGACCAATATTAGACCCTTGGTCTAATCTCTTCACATAATAGATTCCAGAGAGTGTCTACTCTCAGTTTCTTTGTTCATCCCTGCACTCACAAGCATACATTATCCACCAGTTTGACCAGTTTTAAATCCAACAATGATCAATTTTATGATTCGCTTTCTTGATTTTAAATTCCTGTCTATAGCCTCCTCCACCCTTACAATCAATTGATCTGAATCTGTAATTCCAGTCACTTCCACATCTGTGCATCTTTCATTAGTTGCCTTCTAGACCTTGCCTGGGCTTTTTTTCTGCATCACAGCTAGTGCATCCGCAGGCTCACAGCTCCAGCTGCCTGGGTCGAATGCTGACACCCAATGGCATCTGCATGATCTCTCTGTAACCTCATGCCATTCCTCAACATGCCAAAGATTGGCGGGTTGGCAGTTAAATGGTTACTGCATATTTCCCCTATATAGATGAGTATTAGAACTCCCATTATGGACAATCTGACACATCATGACTTACTGAATAAGCAGTGGAACACCCTTTCGAACAGATTCATTCAGCTCTGCTGTCACAAGAATTGTTACAGAAAATCTTTCCTACCAATGCAATAAGCATATCCAACAGTTCATCTTGGTGCGACAGGAGAACATACATCATAGTACATTAGTCTGTTTTATTATTTCATACATTATTACTGCACATTATTGCAAATTATTGCTCATGATAAATTATTATTGTTATATTATTCTGTACTTTATTATCAGTTAAGTCTGCACACTACTAAGTGTGTTTTTAAATGTTGGTGCTGTAACAAAAGAATTTCCCACTCAGGATCAATAAAGTATTTATTATTAGTAGTTAATGGGAATCTGGGAAGAATAGGTTACAGGGAAAATTAGTGGAAAATGGGATTGTTCTGTGAGCTGGCATAGATTCATTAGTCTAATATGGGCTTGTTCTATGTCATAAGGAAAATATGGTTGTTACTTGACCCAGTATCATCATTCTGTCTCCTTCATTGTTTTGGTGCCAATTGCCATTACAGTATTCCATTAGGATTCAATGAAGCTCCTTTAAGTATTTTACTATTTTAAAAAGCAAGCACTCAGTGAAACTGAACTTTGAACAAATGCTTCTGACAAATAATATATTTTAATTTATTAACATTGAAATCCATCCTGTGCAAATCATACAAGATATCTAAAACAACACATACAAAATGTTGGAGGAACTCAGCAGGTCAGGCAGCATCTGTGGAAGTGAAAGATCAGCTGATGCCCTGCGAAGGGTCTCAGCCCGAAACATCCAGTGTACTTTTCTCCATAGATGCTGCCTGGCCTGCTGAGTTCCTCCTGCGTTTTGTGTGCGTTGCACAGATTTCCAGCATCTGCAGATTTTCTCTTATCTGTGATACCTAAAATGCTGCCTTGTATATGTTAATATAAATTTCCATCCACATGGCTTATTCTACAATTGGTTAACTAAAGAATATTTAAAATCTATCCAGTACATCTTAAGGAAGTGAAACAAAAGGTTCAAGGAGCCAAAACTCAAACTAGAACACATCTCGAATTTTAGCAGAAATGAAAGCTGACATCCAGATTCTTTTGCAGTCTAGTCTTTGTAGTGATTGCAGGCTTGATGAGTAATTTTGTGGCTCTATTGTGGATTTTTTTCTCATTTATGCTGACATATCCACCCTGTTTCCCAGCCCGTTATTGCATTTACTTCCTAGTTTAAACGTGCATTTAAGAGTTAAAATACAAAAAAAAAGTAACGTATAACCCCCTCCAATGTTCATTGTACTCGAGGGCGGCACTAGTTTAGGCCTCAGGTTACAGAGTTTAATACAAAGTAACTTTTGAAAGAAGTTAACATTACTAATCTGGCATTGAAGGGCGTGGTGACCAAAGATTAAACAACTCATATTAACTTTTAGTAATCTCAAAATTAAGGGTTAAATACTGACTGAAATTTTAATTAATTTTAAATCATCAGGAAAAGAGCTTGCAGCTTAATACTGGAGGAGTCTGCCTCGTTTCCGCCTTTTTTAATTAACTGAACGGAACAAAAACTGAAGAGACGAAGAAAAAGCACTAATTGCAGCCATCGAGTCGCCCCCGCCAAGTACCTCCTTGCCTCAGCCTGGATGGTGCTAAAACCATTTAAAATGAAGACAACCTCAAAGCACCGTGAAGACACATCCAAATACAATGAAAAGTGACTAGTCGTGACTGTTTTTTTTTTACCTTCCGGTCATTCCCGCAACGGCGAACATTCCCCGTGCCTGTCACGCTGTGTGTGGTGGCCGAGACTCCCTCTCTCTGACCGAGAGGCCGCAACAATGGCGATGCTGCAGGCTAAGCCGGCGCTCGCTCTCGTCCCTCCGAGCTGTCAATCATTCACTGCCAAGCTGGCTCGGCTCCGTTGTGAGGAAGTCTGCAAATGCAGGAGAAGCAGAGAAACCGCGACTGGCAGTCCACCAACGAATCTGAAGCGGAGGCAGTGTGGAAGCGTAATGAGCTCAGTCACTTGTACATGCTGAAGGGGGTGTAGACATACGCCTACACGCAGAGGGAATTCGTGTTGCTGATACAGTATCTGGTGGGAAAAGTTACACTTTTAAACCTAGCTGGTTCGGCTGCCTGCGCTGTGATTGTTAATATGGTGGTGTAGAGGCTGTAGTAATGGATTTAATATGTCATCCATTACTGAATAGCAGCAGCAGTATGTTAAACAAAATTTTATCAACATATATGATTCATCATATAACAAAATAAGCGGTTTCCTTTTTATGCGTCAACATAATGGTATATGCGACCTAGATTTTTTTTAACTGACATGTTCAGAATAAAGCAATGTAATGTTGGATGGGGAAGCAAATCAAAAGGCTGACAAATGTAGATATAACATGGAAAACGAAACTTCCAACTTAATAAAATCACTGAAGTAAACATGAACGATTAACCAAAATTCAATACTCGTATTTTTTCTCAGTTTGCTGTGATAAATACACTTACAGAGTACTTGAATGGCCGTGAAGCGTACTAAAATTTACATTGTTATGAAATGCACTACGTAAACACAAAACGTTTTTGAATGAAAAAGTCAAAAATTACAATTAAAGGCATATTGTTAATCGTGTTTGCTCTTAATTTAATGCAAGAACAGGTAATGAAATATACTATGTCTATGGTTTAAAATTCCCCATTGATTTTACCTGTTATTTCAAATTCTTCTGGTCTATTATCCTCCCAAGGGCATAATTAACTTTTGCTGAGATTGTTTACTCATCTTCAAGACTTTAATCTAATCGTCCCCTTTCCTGTAACATTTATTTAATTTCTTCCTTTCAGTAATATTTCCCTTCACATAAATTCTACAATCCACACTAATATCCACATCTTCGGTGACCTATCAGCTCAAGATTTTTAAGTACCAGTAAAATTACCTACTGCCCATTATGCCTGCTGGCATTTAGGGCAGTAATGAGCGTTCTCGATCTCCCTCTGTTCCTGGCCAGTTTCCATAACAATTTTTTACCAGTCAGGGTTATTCGACCTGAGCTGAACCCCTGAACCTGGAGGACAGGTGGACCAGTCTTAATCTAGCCTCTGTCCTTTGACCTGTTTGGCATGGGTGACCCTAGTTCTCCAGGTCATTTGAGACATGCAAGCCTCCAAGCCACAACAATAGACAATAGGTGCAGGAGTAGGCCACTCTGCCCTTCAAGCCAGCACCACCATTCACTGTGATCATGGCTGATCATCCACGATCAGTACCCCGTTCCTGCCTTCTCCCCATATCCCTTGACCCCGCTATCTTTAAGAGCTCTATCTAACTTTTTTGAAAGCATCCAGAGAATTGGCCTCCACTGCCTTCTGAGGCAGAGCATTCCATCGATCCACCACTCTCTGGGTGAAAGTGTTATTCCTCAACTCTGTTCTAAATGGCCTACCCCTTATTCTTAAACTGTGGCTTCTGGTTCTGGACCCCCCCCCCCCCCCCAACATCAGGAACATTTTTCCTGCCTCTAGCGTGTCCAATCCCTTAATAATCTTATATGTTTCGATCAAGGTTGTGATCTTCTTCGAGTTGCAATCAAATGCTTGCAGACTATTTTCCACTTCTCTTGTCAAACACTTCTCTTTCTACCCCCTTCTCCTGCCAACATTCCTACTGCTTTTAAAGTTGAACTAAAATATGCAAACTTACTAGAGCTCTTTGAGGACATAATGAGCACTGTGGGCAGAGGTGGACAAGTGGATTCTTGAGTGGGCAAGGGTCTGATAGGTTGGAGAACAATGTTGTTAGGAATTAAATTATTATTGAAATAATGAAAGACGGCTGGATACCAAGGGGCTTGGGAGTGCTTGTGCATGAATCACAAAAGGCTGGCTCGAAGATGCAACAGGTTACCAAGAAGACCAATGGAAAGTTGCCCTTCATTGCTAGAAAGATTGAATTTAAGAGCAGGGAAGGTATGTACAACTGTATAGGGTATTGGTGCGGCCACAGCTGGAGAACTGCTTGCAGTTCTGGTCTCCAAAGACATAGTAACTTTGGAGATGTTGCGGAGGAGGTTCACGACATTGATTCCAGAGATTAAAGGGTTAAATTTTGAGGGGAGATTGAGCTGCCTGAGACAATGCATTAGAATGGGGAGGGGGAATCTTATGGAAACATATAAAATTAAGATAGAGGCAGGAAAGTGGCTTACAATGATAAGTGAGACGAGAACCAGGGGACATAGCCTCAAGATTCAGTGGAATAGATTTATGACATCATGGTAGCGTAGCTCAGGGCGCTGGAGTTTAGAATTCATTTCTGGTGTCCCCTGTAAGGAGTCTCTGTATGTCCTTCCCATGGAATGCATGAACTTTCTCCAGCTCGTCTGGTTTCTGCCCACATTCCAAAGATGTACTGGGTTGGTGAATTGGTCATTGTGAAATGATCCATGATTAGGTTAGGGTTAAATCACAGCTGTCAGAGGTTGCTGAGACAACACAGCTCGAAGAGCTGGAAAGGCTGTATCTCTAAGTAAATAAACAAAGCAAGGAGAAACTGCTTTTCCCAAAGAGTAGTAAATCTGTGGAATTCTCTGCCCAGAGAAGCAGTAGAAGCTACCTCATTAAAGCTAGAAGGAGCTAGATAGATTTTTGCATAGCAGGGAAATTAAGGGTTATGGGGAAAAGGTAAGTAGATGGAGCTAAGTGCATTACCTGATCAGCTATGATCTTATTAAATGGCCGATTAGGCTCAGTGGCCAGGATGGTTTACTCTTGCTCTAATTCTTTTGTTTTAAAATCCTTCTGCTCTGGAATGAATAAATGTTCCTTATCTGTTTCTGATGTGCTACTTCTTGGAAATTGCCTACTCTCTGCCATTCATCGAATCATAGTGTAATAGAGTTTGGAAATATGCCTTTCATCCCAATTGTCCATACTGATGACGATGCCCAGAAAAGCTAGTTCCATTTACCTGTTTTTGGCCCATATCCCTTCAGACCTTTCCTATCTGTGTACCTGTCCAAAAGTCTCTTGTGATGGATATTCACTGTCCTGGGCCTGGGAGACTTGCTTTTTGCCAAGCTCAGCTTTCTAAACCTGGCAGCTGTGAGCTTCTGAAGATCAAAGTGTTGTTTTTGAGTAAGTTAAACTTCCAACCAATGTTTTTTGTTCAGTTGCTTGTCATGAATGTGAGCCAGTCTTTAATTCTTAATGTAAATAGCAAGCAGTAATCAATCTGATGATTAAAGAAGCAGCTTTGCAAACAAGTTAGTAGCACAGACTTTCTCACCCAATAATATCTGGGCCGATTGCTCAAGGGGTGCAGTGTAAAACAATAGGTCACTTAATTTGTCTTGTTTCCAACTAGACAACACAGGCGAAGTTATTTCATTCAAAGAAACTTGAAGACCAAATTGATATTATCACTTATCATATCAACTAGCTAATGTATTCATGGGTGGAAGATTTATGTACTCAAGCAAGTCAGCTTCACAGTGTAACTGTGGGTACCTAGGATCTCTGTCTCCAGAAGCTTTTAGACCATTTGTGTTTAAATGTATCTGAAAAAAAATCACATGTGTAAAGTCACCCAAGTAGCAGAGGAACAATATAAATGTAGAGAGCAGTCCAGACTTTTTAGGAATGGTGCAAGAACATCAAGAAGGATGACAGAAAAATGGGAGACCAGAATCCATTCCTCTGCCTATGAGTTCTGCGAAGGATGACTGGTTCACCTGCAGCTCATTGCTATGTCTTTTTAGCTTATAGGAATTGTCAGTGTGTTTTGGAAATCCTTTGTGTTTTAGAAATGGTTTGTAACTTGGAAGCCTTTTATAAGATAGAAATCTTCAATAAGTTTTAAATGTGTTTTAAGAATGTTGTTTGGATTTAAACACATATCACTGAAAGTAAATGAACTGTGTTCAAACTACTTTGTTACCTGGAAGTATCACCTTCTTGGTAGGAGGGGGAGACTCACCACTCAAATAGTGGGTATTGGTAGATAAGCTCACCATGCAGGATCACAGGGAAATGAAGTAGTCTTTGAAGATTCCATTTCAGGAGGATTCCTGTAGCTATTTATATCGGAAACGGCTTAAGGTCTTGTCTGAGTTTCGCACTTCAAGATCAGCACACCCAATATCACCACACTCTTAAGTATTGATATTATACCCGCTTCTATAACGTCCTCTATAGGTTGTTCCATATATTCACCACCCTCTATATGAAAAAAGTTGCCGCACAAGTTTCTATTAAATATTTCCTTTCTCATCTGATATCTGAGCTCTCTAGTTCTCCCATTATCTGGGAGAAAGACTGTGTATTCATCCTATCTACTTATGCTCCTCATAACTTTATACGCTTCTGCAAGTCCATACTCGCTATTTCATTTGATTCAAACACCATCTTTGTTCTTTCAGATCCGTGTGTTATAAACTTGAACACAGCTGACACATATTTATTCTAGTCAAATATCCACAGTATTCAGCTGAATCATATCAAATGTTGTCAAGCCGTTCTCTTCAGCTAAAATTATCCTTGAGGACAAGGACACTTGAATGACTAATTTCATTTAGAGTTAATTACCCTTTTTCACTGTCACACTTCTGAGATCAAGACTTAATTTTGAAGATATCTCTGGCAATAATTGCCTTTTTTCTTTCCCTTTCTAACTGATCTTTAACCTCCCTTACTTGTATAATTCTAGATCCTCTATCACTGGAATTTTCGCCAATTAAATTAGTTGAACTTTTCTATGAGCCCAATTTGTCCTACTCTGATTTTCTTTCCAGAATTGCTCATCGACAGATGCCATAGCTTTTGTCATGCACCTGGCCCTGATACACCTAGAATGTTAGGACCTCCTGTCAGCATGCTGTTTTGGGATTTCATATTGACATTTAACACTATTGTCCTACAGACCTTGGTGAATAAACTCCTACTCCTCAGTCTAAATACACCACTGTTCATCTAAATGTTGGACTTCCTTACCAACGGACCTCTGATACACAACTACTCCTCCTCCCTCAGGTCTATGTGCTGAGCCCATTGCTGTACACTTTGCTCACACGTGACTGCATGGCCAAACACCAAAGTAATCACATTGTCAAGTTTGCCAATGTCACAACAGTGGTAGGAACATCACCAACAATGATGAGATAATCTACAGAGAGGAGCTGGAGGAGTCCAAAGCTTGGTGTCAGGCAAATAACCTCTTCCTCAGACTCAACAAGACAAAAAAGATGGTTATCGACTTCAGGAGAACTCACACCACTCACACTCCTCTTTACAGCAGTGGAAACTGCGAGCAGTTTCAAACTCCTGCGAGTGCACATCTCACTCAAATCTCTCATGGACCTAGAACATATTGGTCAAGAAAGCTCACCAACACCTCTACTTTCTGAGTAGCTGAAGAGAGCTGGACTATGCAGATCAATACTCACCACTTTCTACAGAACTGCAGTAGAGAGCATCCTAACATTCTGCATCAATGTACGCTCCAAAATGGGTGGTTAAAACTCACCAAAGCATTGCCAGCATTAGCCTACTCGCCATCAAGAAGAACATATATACAGAAAGGTGCTGGAAGAAGGCCAGTAACAACATAAAGGATTCCACCCACCCTGCTCACAAACCCTGTTTGTTCCACTGATATCAGGGAAGGGGTTACGTAGCATCCACACCAGATTCAAAAAGTTGCTTTTCCCAAGCAGTAAAGCTGATTAACTCAATCGCGTATAAGTTATCTTATGTATTTATATAAATATTTTTTGTTACTGTGTTCTTATGCCATTGTGCTTTTTTTTTTTGTCCTGTATCAGATCCTGAGCAACAATTACAGTATTTCATTCCCCTTTACACTTATGTACAGAAAATGATTGAACAATCTCGAATCCTGAATTTGGGTGTAGTGGACACTGTGATGATGTTACTGGACTATCATCCAGAGGTCATGGCTATTCATCTGGAGACAATAGTTTGAATCCTAATATGACAACTGGAGAATTAAACCAAAAATGAAACACAACTGAAATTGCAGCTATTTGAATGTCATTAAAAAGCTGCTTCATTAATGTTTCTCAGGGAAGGAAATTTACCAGTCTAGCCTTTATTTGACTCCAGACCCACTGATGCAGTTGTCTGTTAACTGTTCCCTCAGTACAACAGTAATTTGAATAGGACAGTAAGCTCTTGTGTTTCCACCAACATCCATATGTCGTGAACAGACAAAAGAAATTTAAACTCCTAATTATGAATGCTTCTATCCATAAACCATCTTACCCAACATTACTTTCTCAGGCTTCATTCTTTTTAACACCAGGGCCACCAGTTTACCTTTTCATCCATCGAATAAAATTTGTCCCTTCATTGAATATCTTCAGTCAATTTATGACTTGTGTCTTATGGCCATCTCTTGCTCTCTTGAATATCCTTTCTCAAACTGCTTCAGTCTGCTTTCTGCTCTCGCCACAGACCCAATAAAATTCAGGTCAAGTTCATAAATGATACAATTCATAGCTGGCACCATTGTCCTTTATACCCCTGTCTTCTGTAACCACGATGTCGTGAGTCATGGCAGTTCTCATCAGCTTGACTTCTTTGACCATTTCCTCAAGACTGTTCCTTGCTTCTGGTTTGTTTATTTAAACACCGCAATGTTAACTTCAAAATTTTCTGAGATTGTGCTTTTTCTCTTCCTCAGCATGCTATTCTGCAAGTCCCTAGCAAACGCATCAACTTTACATAAATATCAGCTCTGCTTCCCCGTAACTTCTTTTAATCCACAATGACTTTCAATACATAGCAATACACAAATGCTGGAGGAAGTCAACAGGTCAGGCAGCATCTATGGAAAAGAATAGATAGTTGACATTTTGGGCCAAGACCCTTCTTCAGGACGGAGAAGGAAGGGGGTTAGATGCCAGAATAAAAAAGTTGGGGGGGGGGGAGGGAAGGAGGCTACTTAGAAAGTGAAGCCAGGTGAGTGGGAAAGGTTAAGGACTGGAGAAGAAAGAATCTGAAAGGAGGAGAGTGGACAATAGGAGAAAGGGAAGTTTTGGGGGGGGTTACCCAGGGGGTAGTAATAGTCAGGTGAGAAGAGGTAAAAGGTCAGATTCAGGAATGGGGGTGGGGGGATTTGTTTATTGTAAGAAGAAATCGATATTCATGCCATTGGTTTGATGGCTACTCAGATGGAATATAAGGTGTTGCTCCTCCACCTTGGCCTCTACTTGGCACAAGAGGAGGCCTTGGAGCGAAACGTTGGAACAAGAATGGGAATAGGAATTAAAATGTTGGCCACCGGAAGTCCTTTTGTAGTGGATAGAGTGGAGGTGCTCAACAAAGCAATCCCCCATTTTACAACAAGTCTAACGAATGTAAAGGATGGCAATAGAGGACCCCAGCAGATTCACAGGCAAAGTGTTGCCTTACCTGGAAGGGCTCCCCGGGGCCCTGAATGGAAGTGAGGGAGGAGGTGTAGGGGCATGTGTAACACTTAGGCCACTTGTAGGGATAAGTGCCGGGAAGGTGATTAGTGGGAAGGGATGAGTTGTCAAGTGAATCATGGAAGGAGTGATCCCTGAGGAAAATGGAGACGGGGTGGGGAGAGGTAAAGATATGTTTAATGGGAGGATCCCTTTGGAGATGGCAGAAGTTGCGGAGGATAATGTGTTGGATGATGGGGTGGTAGGTAGGACAAGAGGAACACTATCACTGTTAAGGTGGTGGGAAGATGGGGTGATTGTGGATGTTGGGGAAATGGAGGTGATATGGGTGAGGACAGCATCAATCGAGGAGGGAGGAAAACTTTAAAGAAGAAAGACATCTCTGATGTCCTGGAGCAGACAAGTCAGGTCCTGGGAACAGAGATGGTGGAGATGAAGAAACTGAGAAAAGGGAATAGTATTTTTACAGGAGATAGGACAAGAGGAGATATAGTCATCTTAACCATGTGAGTGAGTAGGTTTATAAAATATAACAGTTTGTTTCCAGAGTTGGAGACAGAGAGATCAACAAAGGGGAAGGAGGTGTCAGCGATGAACCAAGTAAATTTAAAGGAAGGGTGGAAGCTTGAGGGGAAGTTAATCAAATTGATGAGCTCAGCATGGGTGGATGAGGCAGTGCTAATGCAGTTGTCAATGTAGTGGAGGAAGAGCTGAGGAGCATTACTGGAGAAGGCTTCAAACATGGACTGTTCTATATAGCCAACGAAGAGGCAGGTATAGCTGGGGCCCATGTGAGTGTAATCTTTTCGGTGTTATCACTTACGACAAGTTATCATTTAGCTACAACTCTCCAAAAAAAATCATAATTTTTGGCTCCATTACAAACTCTTATCACAGGGGTAATTTTTCTCATTAAACAACCTACTTAGACAGAAAGAGGCCTGTGGGATGCCGATGTGCTCTGAACCCCATGTATTGTCCGTCATCATGACAGCCAATGCAACATTTGGCGCCCTCATCTTCAGCTTACCCATGCAACTGCTGAAACCTGTATTTCTGTTTCTACCACCTCTAGGTAAGATTACTGCAACACTGGCTATAAACTCTAATATGCACAAAATGGCACCATTTCTGCCTTACACTAAGTCTTGTCTATAGTCTCTAACCGCTACAGGTTCCTGCCTCCTGACTTTTAAATTTAAGTTTGTTCTTAAGGACAGCAAAACTGTATGGATATTTAACATTATTATCTGTAGACCCTTGTTGTCTCCACTACCACTTCCCAGCCTCTGTTCCTCTCCACCTCTCCCTTCCAACTGACTCCATTTGTGCCCATCAATCCCTCCCTGTCTGAATTTAACTCATGCTTGCAAATTCCTGCCTCATTCACACTCTCCCCACCTCTCTTATTTCTTTATACTAGCCTTCTCCCCTTTGCACTGATGAAAGGTCTTGCCCCAAAGCCTCAACCATCTCTCTGACCTGCTGAGTTCCTCCAGCAGTTTATTTTTATCCTAGAACCCAGCATCTGTTGTCTCTTGCATCTACTCTATTACTTGGCAAATTTTGCACATTAGATATTTTAATATTCAGTACTTTATGAAGCTCTGTCTTGATACAGGTTCCACCTTCAAGTTTATTGTCTTTCATCTGCACACATGTATATCACCAAATGAAACAATGCTCCTCCAGACCAAGGTACACACTACAGTACAGTACATTTACAACATCATTTAAAAAGTAAACAGTATAATGCTACTGGTGCTTCATATGCAATGAGACCCAGGTGTTGGGAGAGATTTCAGTAGGCTCACAGCCTGGGAGAAGCTATTTCCCATCCTAACATCCTTGTCCTAATGCTACAGCCTGTTTGATAGTAGGGGTCAAAGAGATCGTTGGACGGATAGGAAGGATCATTGACTATGGTCAGGGCCCTGCTACACTGTGCTCCATATAGATATTTCAGATGGGTGGAAGAGAGAACCCAATGGTTGTCTTAGTAGCCCTCACAATCCTTTGTAGGGACTTGCAATTAGATGCCTTGCAATTGATGTACCAAATTCTGATGCAGCTGGTCAGGATATTGGTGCTCCTGTAAAAGTTGGTGAGAATGTGGTTGGGGGGTGGTGCTGGCGAGAGCTTTGCTTGCCTCAGTCTCTTCAGGAAGTGGAGGTGCTGCTGTGCTTTCTTGACCAAAGAGGTGGTGTTGAAGGACCAGGTGAGTTTGTCCATTATATGCACTTTCAGAAACCTGGGACTCTCCCCATGAAGGAACTGTTTATGTGCAGAGGGTAGTCAGCCTGTACCTTTCTAAAGTCCACGATCATCTCTTTGGTCTTGTCCACATTGAGATATGGTTTTTTATTTGGACCATTCTACCAGCCGATCCAGCTCCTTTCTGCACACTTGTCCACTTGTTGTTGGTATGGCCAACCACTGTTGTGACATCAGCAAACCTGATGATTCAGCTGAATTGGATTTAGCAGTTTAGTTTTGCTTCAGCTGCATGAACAGCAGTGAATGCAGCCCGGGGGCACCAGTGCTCAGCATGATAGAGCTGGACATGTTGCTGTCAACATGGACTGACTGTAGTCTTTCTGTCAAGAAGTCCAAGCTTCAGTTCCAGAGAGAAGTGTTAAGGCCCAATGAGAACAATTCAAATCCAGCTTCTGAGGGATGATCGCAGTAAATGCCGAGCTGAAGTTAATAAACAGCATCCTAGCACATAAGCAAGCGAAAAGCTGCAGGTGCTGGAAATCCAAGCAACCCCCACAAAATGCTGGAGGAACTCAGCAGGACAGGCAGCATCTATGGAGAAAATGTGTTGCGCTGAGACCCTTTGGCAGGACTGGAAAGGGAGGGGAAAGATGCCAGAATAAAAAAGGTGGGAAGGGATGGAGGACAGCTAGAATGTGATAGGTGAAGCCAGATGGGCAGGAAAGATAAAAGGCTGGAGAGGAAGGAATCTGATAGGAGAGGAGAGTGGACCATAGAAAAAAGGGACAGAGGAGGGGACCCAAGGGGAGGTGATTGGTAGGTGAGAATAGGTAAATGGGGAATAGAAGAAGAGGGGAGGAGAAAGGATTTTTTTTTAACCTGTAGGAGAAATCAATATTCATGCCTTCAGGTTGGAGGCTACCCAGGTGTTGCTCTGACTTCTCCCCTTCCTTTCCAGTCCGGATCTGAAATGTTGACTGTACTCTTTTCTCAGCTGAGTTCCTCCAGCATTTTGTGTGTGTAGAGTAGATCGATAGTGCACAGCTGGTTGTCATAGTTTGTAACCATTGATATCATGTCTAAGTGTCATTAAGTCATAGAAAGTGTGTTATTTAGTTCACTGTGCCTGCACTGTCTGTCAACCACCCATTTTAGACTAACCCTACATTAATCCTGTATTTTATCATTTCTTCAGCTTCCCAGACTCTATCATTTATGTAGACCACTAGAACCATTTTACAGTGTTCTATCAAACTGCACATCTTTGGGACATCCGAAGAAACCAGAGCACTCTGAGAAGCCCATGCAATCATAGTGAGGAGGTACAAACTGCATACAGATAGCACCACAGGTCAGGATTGTGGTGCCCTGACACTGTGTGTCAGCAACGCAATCATCCACAAGATTTGTGCTTTAGTGATCATATATTGTTGAGGTAAATTTAAAAGTGTAAACAGTAATGTCTTTCAGCCCCTCTTGCCAGCTTTGCCATTCAATAAGATTGGGTCTGCACTTTTACTTCACTGTTACTTTCCATACAATGGCAACAGTGACTGCTTGGTTTATACAACTCCTTCCATTGCATTCCAATCCACTCCTTCCAGTCCATTCATAAAACCCATGATCCCACCTCATTTTATCCAATAGCTTGCTTAACGGTTCCAAATATTTTGAATCTATTATAAACCTGGAAATCCATTCCATTACTAATCTCTGTTCACATGAAGAAACATTCTCTGATGCCAGACTTGATTTTGGCTTTTACTAGCTTCATCATTTATCTTTCGCAATCATAGTTCACCATGAATTAATACTCAAATAAACTTTTTTTGGTATCTTATACTACTGAAAATTCCTCCTTTTTCATAACTTGACACCTATCTGCAAACTCCTACTCTTGCCGGCTTCAGCAAAGTTTTCAGGACCTAGATATGTAACAGTACCTCCTTGACCTTAACACTGTATTCAAACTTCTGTACAGCAAGTTTCATACAGTTTCAACATTATGTCATGAAACATACCGATATGTGGTTGTAATTTAGAATTATCAATAATTTCTTATCTGCAATGACTGATACGATCATTGTTGAATTTTTTTTCATCCTTTCTCAGATAATCATTAAGTGTTCTAATCCAGATGAAGAGAAGAGTCTTGAACTGAAAATCGACTCTCCATTTTTCTCCAAAGATGCTGCTTGACCCACTTGAGTTTGTCCAGCATTTTGTATGTTGCTCCAGAATCCAGCATCTGCATTCTTTCTTTGTTTCTGTAATGATCATATTCACTAAAATTCATCCTCCATTTCTGATGTTATGGTTATGATTACTTGCAAATATTGATTACATGTCTCTGCTGTATTTTAACCTCTTAATTAGACAAGCAACCTCACTTTGCTATTCTAATTCATTGTGAAAATGAGCAAATATTACATATTTTCAAATTAAGGTCAGTGATACAGATAACAAGAAATTCTAGAACTAGTCTGGTATTTTCTAGCAGTGTACCTCCCTAGCTTATTATGATTCTGTTAACTGAAATCTTTGGCTTCCATTGTACCAAATCTTTAACATTACCAAAATTTATCTGGACTCCACTGCCTTAAACTTTTTGTATCAGCATTTCATATAAGATTTTAATCAAAGGTTTCCTCAATGTTTCCTGGGTGCTTTGCAACATTCACTTGGAATATTACTTACATGTAGCCAAAATCAGTCAAGCAGAATTAATGCCATAGGAAACACAATTGGAAAGTATACAACTCACTGTGTTGTTTTAAATGATAATTTCTTGAAGTTATGACCTCTGTTGACAATAGGTATGATATTTTCAATCCCAGATACTGACAGCAAAGGATTTATAATTTGATACCTTTAATGCTTCTGTACCATAAATTTGTACATTGAGGTGAAAGCTCATCTGCTTCCTTTACTTTGATCATCATGAGTTACAATGTAAGCTACATTTTCACAGTAGAGATCACTTTACAGTTCCATAACAAAATGGCTTTTTTTTCATGTGCTAACTTTCATCAACAGGCTGAAAAAAACTGAAGGGCATCATGGGGAAGGTCCGCCATAAACTCATCCAGCACATATCACATAATTTCAGCAAAGGCTTGAATGAGAAATCCCAATAAGGAGACTTGACACAGGGCTTTGACCTGCAACATCAACTCACTCTTTCCTCTTACGGATGCTGCTGGACCAGCTGATAATTGGTCCACATTCCAGCATTTGTGGCCTCATGCTTCCATTGAACAAGAAGCACACTGGTTGATTTTCAGTTGCAGAGAGGAATAAGAAGCAGTTTTTTTATAACTCTGGATTAAACAGACCAACTGCAATCTCTGATTAAGAAGTGCAGCTTTAAGAACAAATGAATGACAGGCAGGAAAAAGCCATACTGCTCCTCTCAGGTCCTTCATGCTTAGTGAGATCGTGGCAAATCCCATGCTTCAAGCCCACCTTGCTAATGGATCCTCATATCCTTAAAGTGTGATACCAGCAGTGTGGAATGTGTTGGCTACCTGCTCTATTTGTACAATTCTTGAAGGATAAGCAATCAAATAATGTTCACTGCACCTGTCACAATCCCTACAAATAGGATTGCTATTCATGATTTAATGGTAGGCAGTTGGAGGAGATTTGGAGGCTGCTGACGCTTATGGAACTGTAATCGCTGGTTTAATCAGAGAATAGTGAATGGGAATTGTAAATTTGCACTAATTCATATTAAAAGAAAATTTCATCATTCAAATCTCACATGATAAGGTTTTAATACTCATCTTACTATTATTGAAGTGGTTATATAAGCGCACTTGAGTTTTGCTCAGTTTTGTATGGCAGAGATGTTAGGAGATGGATGGATATAGTGAAAGGAGAAATCTCTGATTGTTGCGGTGATTAATGGGAATGAAGACAATAGGGTAATGAGGGAAGTTGAAGAGAGCACAAAAGGGCGCATTAAAGTTGTGAAATTCCTAGCACACCAGGTAGTGTATGTGGGAAGGAAAAAAAGTTGATATGAATGCAAAACTCAATACCTGAAACATTTTAATTGAATTTTGAGATCTTAAGACTACAATACGTTTTGACCTAAGATAACATGCTGCTCCTTATTCTTATGTTAGGTCTCATTGGGCCAATGCAGGACACTGCAGCCAGATAGGCAAGGGTAGGAGTGGAATTGACAATTAGTGTGGGGTTACCCCCGTGGACCGTATAGAGCAACACACACAAAATGCTGGAGGAACTCAGCAGGCCAGCAACATCCATGGAAAAGAGTAAACAGTCAATGTTCCGGGTTGAGACACTTCATTAGGAGTGGAAAAGAGGGGGAGAGGTCTGAGTAAGAAAGTGTGGAGAAGGAAGTAGTAGTACAAGGTGGCTTGCGATAGGTGAAACGTGGCAATAGAGGAGACCATGGACTGATATGTCCGAATGGAAATGGGAAGTAGAATTGAAATGGGTGGCCACCAGGAGATCCTGATTCTTGTGACAGATGGAGTGAAGGTGCTTGGTGAAGTGGTCTCCCAATCTACATTGGGTCTCACTGATATAAAGGAGGTCACACCGGCTAGAGTAGATGACCACAACAGACTTGCAGGTAAGTTGTCTGTTTGGGGCCCTGAATAGTGGTGAGGGAGGTGGTATAGGCACAGGTGTGGCAATCGTATAACGAGAGGTTATAAAATCTGCATTTCTCCGATGTAAAGACACAAAATGAGCATCATAAGCAAACTTGATTGAAAACGCTGATTCACATGCATCTAAAACATTCAGTTTTTGGGTGTTGCAAGGAGAAAGATAAAAAAGTTGGTGTTGCATCTCCTGCCATTGCTCCAGAGTGCTGTGCAAACAGTAATTGCTGAAGATGGAAAAATAGATAGGGGAGATGTGAAGGGAATGGCCACATGATAAGTGGATGTTTAAGACCATAAGACATAGGAACAGAATTAGGCCATTCAGCTCATCTAGTCCACTCTGTCAATCCATCATTGCTGAACTGAGATCCCATTCAACCCCATCCACCTGCCCTCTCACTATAACCCTTGATATCCCAACCAATCAGGAATCTATCAACTTACACTTTAAATATACCCACGGACTTGGCCTCCATTGCAGCCTGTGGCAGAGCATTCCATAGATTCACCACTCTTTGGCTAAAAAAATTCCTCCTTACCTCCATTCTAAAAATTCACCCTTCAATTTTGAGGCTGTGCCCTCTAGTTCTGGATACCACCATAGGAAACATCCTCTCCACATCCACCTTATCTAGTCCTTTCAACGTTCGGTAGGTTTCAATGAGATTCCAAAGGATTCCTCTAAATTCCAGTGAGTACAGGTCCAAAGCTGCCCAATGCTCCTCATATGTTAACCCCTTCATTCCCAGAATCATCATTGTGAACCTCCTCCAGACTTTCTCCAATGACAAGACATCCTTTCTGAGATAAGGGGCCCAAAAACTGTTGACAATACTCCAAGTGCGACCAGACAAGCGTCTTACAAAGACTCAGCATAATCTCCTTGCTATTATATTCTATTCCCCTTGAAATAAATGTCAACATTGCATTTGCCTTCTTTATCACAGACTCAATCTGTGAATTAGCCTTTTGGGAGTCTTGTAAGAGGACTCCCAAGTCCCCTTGCACCTCTGATGTTTGAATTTTCTTGCCATCCAGATAATAATCTGCACTATTGTTCTTTTTACCAAAATGCATCATGTTTTTCCCAACACTGTATTCCATCTGCTGCTATTTTGACCATTCTTTCAATTTGTCCAAATCCTGCTGTAATTACATTGCTTCCTCAGCCGTACCAACAACCACCCCCCTGCCCATCTTCGAATCATCTGCAGACTTTTGTCATAAAGCCATCAGTTCCACTATCTAAATCACTGACAAACAATGTGAAAAGTAGCGGTCCCAATAGTGGTGTCCCTGAGGAACACCACTAGTCAGTGGAAGTCAACTAGAAAAGGCCCCTTTAATTCCCACTTGCTGCCTCTTGCCTGTCAGCCATTCCTCTATCCATGCCAGTACATTTCTTCTAACACCATAGGATTTTATCTTGTTAAGCAGCCTCATTTGAGGTTTGAATTTGGAATGTCATTGAAGGTACCAAAAATAGCAAAGGACAATTCATTTAATAAAGTTACTGGCTGGAAGGTAGGCAAGGGCAGGGGAACCTTATCCTTACTCTTGCTGGAGGATGAGTGAAGGTGTCGGAAATTGATGATATATGCCCAACGACCGTGAATTATGTCAGGGGGAAGTCATAATAAATGAAAAAGGAAGTCATGTCAGTAACCTACATGGAAAGAATCTAGGGATAACTTTAAAAACAAGGTATCTCTCAAAGTCAGAGATGAGGCAAAATATTTTCTCTTTGGAATTGTCAAAGCCTGGGGAGGCAGCATTAAGAAGAGGGACGCCTCACGTCTTAATAAGCTGGTAAGGAAGGTGGGCTCTGTCGTGGGCACAGAACTGGAGAGTATGACATCGGTGGCAGTGCAGAAGGCGCTGAGTAGGCTACGGTCAATCATGGAAAACCCTGAACATCCTCTGCACCACCCAGAGACAGAGAAGCAGCTTCAGCGGCAGGTTGCTGTCAATGCAATGCTCCTCAGACAGGATGAAGAGATCATTATTCCCCAACGCCATTCGGCTCTACAATTCAACCACCAGGGGCAAGACATGTTTAAAGTGCCAGGGTTAGGCCTGAGCTTAAGTTACCACTCAATGCACTTTAGTAAACTATTTAAGAACTTTTTAAAAGCTATTTATTAATGCTTTTTGGGAGGGTGATTTTAGATGCATTTCATATTTATACTGAGTTAAATACTGTATGTAATTAGTTTTGCTACAATAAGTGTATGGGACACTGGAAAAATGTTGAATTTCCCCTTGGGGATGAATAAAGTATCTATCTAAGAACGATGGAAGTAACATCTCAGTATTTTTAGATAGTGTTGGCTGGTTTCCAATGAACAGCTGAAAGTTCGGTGGTAGAACACATTGTTACTATTAGATCAGCCACAATCATGTAGAGCAGGATCATGTGGCCTGTTGCTGCTCCTAGTTCATACAGCTACGTAGGTTAATTTATGAATGTAATGTAATTGTAAAATCTTTTGAAAGGAACATATAAATTGGAGCTAGCAGGATTAAGATGGAACTACTTGCTTTCTAAGGAATTAATGTAACATAATGTGGATAAAGCAACTTCATGTTTGACGAGACTCCTTATTGGCAACCTAGTGTCATAGAAACACAGAAGATTATACTCTTTCAGTTTCCATTCTATCAGCTCTGACAGGTGGCATTGATGTTATTTATCTATTCACATGTTGCAAACAAACCTTGGAAGCAAGATGCACCTTTTGAAAATGAAATTAGATTCATTAATTCCATATCTGGAGAGGAGTTAATGAGAGCTCTCTAGTTGGAAACGATTTTTCCCTCAAGGCATTCATTACAATATGAATATCAGTCTTAAGTAATTGATAGCCTGAATAAATTTTATGCAAAGAGTAGGGTTAAATAGCCAAGAGAAAATGTACTAACCCTATAAAGTAAATTAAACCGAACCGATAAAACAATGCATTTTAATATATATGCAGTGCAAGGGGATTGATTACATTCTATTTAAAGCAATCATTTGAAAAGTAAACAAAAATTGCATTCAAACACACTAGTAAAATTCTAGCTTAGTTTAAACGAAAATAGTTGATGTGGTAGACGCACATAAATGCTGGAGAAACTCAGCAGGTCAGGCAGCATCTATGGAAAAGAGAATACAGGAGGAAGTATGGTAGACGATGCCCAAGATGATAGCAACTGGACAACTGCACATCAAACTTTTACCTACTACTTTGCAATATGTTAGAATGCTTTTTACTTCGATTACGCAGGTCAAACACAATGTTCTGCATCTTAGTTACTGATAGAGACAAGAAACTTGAAAGCATATTGATAAAGCAGTCTACTTGATTGGTATCCCTTTAACTTCTCTTAATATGTTACCTCCCCATTGGTATTAAGTGGTTGCAGTGTACCATCTGTACAATTCTATGCAGTTACGTACTTAGCCATTTTTATAGCACTCCTCCCAAAATACAACACCTACTAACAAAGGGCAAGGGTAGCAGATACATGGAAATACCAAGACATGCAGGTCCCAGTCCGTGGTGCAGAATATCCTCACTGGAAAATATATCACTGGTCCTTTGTTGTCACTGGGTCTAAATTCTGGAGCTCCCTCCCCGTTATTAATGGCTTTTACTAAAACCGATCAATTACAATTCTGGGCTTTCAAGAAATTTGCTACAATGAGGGTAGAATGGGTATTTAAAAAATTCACACAGTAGAATGGTACAAATTTTTCTATAAATCAACATCATCTGTGTGGCCATCTATAACATTTTACAAAGTATGTCTATAACAAGAAGTCAGCATTAGAATTAAATGTGATTTATTCAAGAACACAATAGTCAATAGTTAACTCTGATCCTCCTTACTGGTTACGATGTGCTGAGAAACGAATATGCACACTGGTTTAAAGTCCATTTAATAGTCTATCAACACAATCAACAAATGACCTGAGATCAATCTTCCCATTTCTGGCTTTGCATATTATAAATGGAATACCCTTTTCTGCTGTAGTTTTGAAAAAACGAACAGTGTTATTTTACAAATGGCTCATGGTTGAGTGTAAAATGTCAATAAAACTTAGGGGCAAACATTTGATTTAGCAAAGAAATCTGATGATTTGTGGATGCATTTATGGAAAGCTGGGAAACATTTGCAGAAGGCTCAACACTTTAATGCTCTAATACACTTTCTAGTTCAGGCATCAAATTGAACATTTGACAATTCAGCCACCACTATCAAGTGCTTAATGGAAATCGTGGAAATCTGGAAAAGGGAAATCAGTTAGCCTCATATATCAGAAATAAGAAATAGTAAACCAACATATACAGAATAATCTTCAATTGCCAGTATGTACAATTTGAAGGGATGGTTTTAGAAAATAAATACCAAATATATATTATTTCAAAATAATTCATTTGATCCCTCCAATGAAAAGCTCAAGGTGAAATTGCATACACAACTGAAGAAAGTGCACTTTACTTGTATTTTTAAAGAAAAAATGTATCCAACAGCCCTAGACACTTCCAGAAACACCTTTCAAAAATCTCAGTGGTGGGTAAATCTTCCAACACCCTTTTAGTATAGACTTATTCCAGTTAAATTACTACACCTAGTAATAGTTGAACAAATTTAAACATATAACTGAAAATACGTCTAATTTTCCAAAAAGATTTTGTGCCAATATGATAACATGTTTAACCCTAATAACATTGGAATGCAATGTTTTAATATATCTATATAATGCCCATACTTAAACAACAGTTTTTTTATACAATCCATTTATGTTTTGGCCATGATAAAATTTGGTTTTAGACTAAACAAACAACTTTTGTTGTACGTAAACTATTGCTTCCATAAGTAAGACGGCAAGTGTTGAAAAATCTTAAATAAACAGAAAATGATGGGATTGGATAAGCAGGATGAGGGATCAAATGCAAATTATCAGGGTTGTTAATTAGATTTAAAATCCCTCCCCCCAGTACAGATGTCTTCTTCCCTTTACTACCCTGTTATTTGCTTTAATACCTGTAGAATAGCAAGCAGTTTTGACGAAAGGTCATGCTGAAATGTTAACATTTGTAAGCTCAAAGATTATGCGTGACCTGGAGTAGTTTCAGCATTTTCATTTCCGTAGATTACATATCATCAGTAACTGCTTTTACAGTAGTATATTAAGTAACTGGGTCTGTCATGCCAAGTATTATCAGATACATGCCTAACACTGCTTTGACAGTATTGAAATAAGAAAAATAGACTCATCATAAATTTACTTTAAAGATCAATGACTCTCCTGTGCAAATCACATTAAAGTTAATTCTTCCAGTTACAGTTTCTTCCCCATAGGTTTGTCAAGTTAGAAATAATAAAAAAAGAACATGAACACAATAAGAGATATTTACAAATAAAACTAGAAACACACAAAACAAAAAGTCTAAGGCAGTCTTCTCTCCATACACCAACAAATCAATTTGGGGGTGGGGGGGGGGGGGGGGGAGGTCTAAGGCAGTCCTCTGTCATTATCTGCACTTTGTGGTGAGGCTGGAATGTTAACTGAAATATTTTGCCCTACTGAATCATATCAAAGTCCAGACCAACTATGAAGATACGAAGCCCAACCTGATGACCTTGAAGTGCTTTCTTCTTCCCCTAAACAGAAAACACCAATGAAAAGTCAAAATTATATAATTCATATCAACAGAGAAATAAAGATCAAGGGATATAACAGTTCTTGCAGTTATATTTGCTTGAATAGGGAAAAAATGTCTATGAATTTTCTTCCTACGTCATGGAAAATTGCTAGTCTAGTGGGCAGGCAAACTGCTTGGAAGGTTGCCAATGCTGTTCTGTAATATGAATCCTGAAATACACAGGGAATGTGTACAGTGGTTCACATTTTTGGACAGCACTTCATTTGTGCTTGAAAGTTTCATCATCCTTGACAGGACACCTAACATTAGGAAGTCAAAGACCAGGCACAATTACTGGCATACAAGTTATGAATTAAAATTGTAAAGATATTTTACCCCCAACCATAATATTTCCAAAACAAGACACTTTTGACAAGGCTTTCCATGATCTTGTTCTGTAATGCATCCAATAGATGGAGGTTACATCAGCCTCTTTGACTTAAAATGTTCTGTTTGGATAGAGTCCTCCTGTAAACCCATTTTCCACTTAAGCCTGAGAATTAATTTTACGGGGAGCAAGTGTAAATATTCTTTCAGCAAGTCTTTGGATAGTGTTCTGGTTAATGTCACTTTTTTTCCTTTTGACATGTCGACATGGTATGTAATCCTGGTTGCACATGCTGGAGAGGGTCAGAAGCCAAGGAAAAGGGGGTTGCCATTATCACTAAAGATTATTCTGCTAGACTGAGCAGTAGCTGAAATTTGGCAAGTAATCTTGTATGCTTAAGAATGAAGGCCCTCTATTTCCTGGATACAAAGCAAAAGCATAATTTGCTTCGAGGTAACCTGTGTTAGATGCATGAGGGTATGTGGGGGGGGGGGGGGGGAGTCAAATTTCTTTAAATAGTCAAAAATGCCATGTTATTTCTCTCCCACAATTACTTGTAACTGATTTTAACAGCATGACTACTTTGGTTTGCTGGCAGTCTTCCACTGGTTGAGGTTCCAAGGAATGATGACTAGGGCACTGTGAGGATATCAATGACAACTTCTACTTGACAGAGTAAAATATTTCATGGTGTTTTACAGGAACATTACTCACCAAAATTTGACAAGCTATATAAGGAAACATTAGGGTGCTCATCTTAAAGCTTAGGCAAATATGATTTTAAAGACTCGTAAGAAACAAACAGCAAAGATGGAGTGGTTGAAGAAAGGAATTCCAGAGCTTTTGCTTTTGCAGTTGACTCATGTCTATGGTGTCAGAGGCCAGAGTTGGGAATTTAGAGGGCTACAATGATAGAAGGACTAGGCCATCAAGGGAAATGGAAATAAGCCTGGGTATTTTAAAACTTGATGCCATTTGTTCACTGACAAATCAGTCAAATGAAGCCATTTAACAGATCAGACTGGGGGAAGTAGGATGATAAGTGAAAGTTATAAATTTTAAAACCATTAAGAGAACGAGAAGGAAATGAGATTTTTTTTCAGAGCATCGCTAAAGTAATGAATATATAATTTGGCGATAGAAGGAGACATTGTATTAGCCTACAAAACTCAATTGCACATCTGCTTGAAGTGGGTAATTTGCAGGATCAAGGAAAGATGGAATGTAGTTTTTCCCTACTTACAACAAAAAGTATATCTCACATTTTTACAAAGGCAGCAATGGCCCACTGAGAATCTGTGAGAAAAGGTGAGCATGTCAGATTTCATGTTTTACCTTGAGCAACAGCAGCAAGTTTACTTTTTTCTTCCTGGCTCAGTTGCAACATTGTGTCAATTACAGGGAGAAGACTCTGCTTCTCACTTCCCGCGTTTAGGAATATGAACTTCAACATAACATTCTTCAAGTATTCTAGGTTTGCAATAGACTTCTCGCGTTCCTGGTTCCTTTCTAGCCTCCTTACTTCGCTTTTCAGCAGCTATGTGGTAGAAGAAAAAAAAAAGTATAATTGATAGTTAAATGCAGAAATCAGAAAGGAACCTACAATTAATGGAAGCATGTCATGGGCCACACAATTTTGTATCATTAAGGACCAGTAGATTTCACAACAGCTTTTTGAAAGCTTATCATATTTCCCACCACAGAATAACCATTTGGTCCATGTCATACATTCTGGCTCTCAGACCAATCTTACATTACCACTTTTCCCCTGTAATCTATTCTCCTTCAGAAACCTATTGCCTTGAATCTACCTACCATCTACCTATATTAAAAAGAAATTTACATGAACATTTAACACCAATCAAGCCAAGTTAATTAATTGTGCTCTTCCTACTTACCGAGAGATGCAGATGCAAATCTGTGATCTGCATAGACCTAGATTAAGCTAAACAACTTCTCAAACAGCTAAAATGCTGTCTCTTCTGCCCCATCCCCCAAAAAGGAACATCTGTGTGGGCCACAATGACATCCACAGCCAAGCTTAAGAAGACTGTATTCTAATTCCACAATATTGACCATCAGAAGCAAAATCAGAACAACCAATTTCTCACCTATAAACATCATTAGGCCAACATACATGTTCATTTCCAGATTAACTCCTCCCTTGCCATTTTGTCAATTACCTCATTCAAAATTTCAATAAGCACTCACAGTAAACTTTCATTGGATAGTTAAGCCACTATATCAGATTTTGGAACAACAATGTGCTGCAGAGATTAACTAGATGGTTATTTTATGAGAAGAGATAGTGACCTGCCTTTAGAAGAGGAAAGCCCTTAACTCCGAGTGGAGTCATCGGGATGCTGTCGTGACAGCGTTTTTTTAGCAGGCTTTTTTATTTTTATGAGGCCGAGGTGCTAGCTCGACGCTGAACCCAGCATGGATGGAAAGCGTGCAAGGGAGCTGGCTGGATTTGAACTCAGGAGCCTTTGCTCCTAAGTCCGGCGCTGACACCACTACGCCACCAGCCGGCTCGGACCTGCCTTTAATCACTGGAATTAATAAGTATGAAAATTAATCTTGTTGAAGATTTTACAGTCAGTAAACAATCATTTCGATATTTACTAGAAAAATACATAGAGGACTTTAAAGTATTGGGAATTTTCTACATAGGAGACTGAGAATGCACAGTCACTGGATACAAGATAGGCTGGAGTCAAATCTTTTATTCAAAAGAGATCAGTTCAAATCAATTTTCTTTTATTATATTTTGACTATTAGACAAACAGAACATCGGCATCCAGTGAGATAGTGGACACAGAGGATATCGTTTCTGCCCGTATTGAATGTTGGAGTAGGACCAAAGGATTGTTTGGGAAGTATAAACATATTTTCTATGTTCTCATGTTTCAGAAAAGAGGATCAATACTCAGAATGGATTTCAGATTGGTTAGTGGAAGTGAAAATCTTGGGTTGAATGAAGCAGCCTATCAAAGTACAATTAGAGCCTTTCTAATAGGTAAATTAGAATGAACGTATGGTCTTTCTCATCATTATCTTATTTAATAAACTGACAAGTTTCCTGGCATCCAGATATTAAGTGAAGAAAACAAAGTACTGAAGCAGATTTTGTTCTTTTATGTTTTCAGCAAACTGTTTGAAATAAATTATTTCAGTCTGCTTTGAGCTCTAACCCACTATGTGCACATGCCTACCGTAATCTGTTCCATAAGCATGGCATTGGTAGCTTCTGTGTCTCTCAGGAGCCCATTTAAATGGTCAATGCTCTTTGTAGCTGTGTTTAACTTTTGTGCAATTTCTTCTTTAGTTGGCTCAGGCTGCCACTGAGGAGCATCTGAAATCCATCAATAGAATAAATGAGAAAGGTTTGTAGAGTTAACAGAACATAAATTCAAAATTATTTCCATCATTTTTCATGACCATTTCTTTCTTCAATGGAAAAGCAAACCATGTGAAAACAGGGACGCCTGCATCTTTTTAGATAGGAATTTGGTTACGCTGCTGGTATTTTAGCACAATTAAAATAAAACCTACATTTCCCACAGCACATTTTCCAGCTTGATCCACTCCACGCCAGCTATTTCCTTTCATGAACTATATATGTACTGAGGAGCTATCAAAGTTGAAAACACGTGAAATTACTTTATCCTTTAAAATGTTTACTTACAATGCAGCCAAAAACTTAAGTCTCTTTGCTCCAAAGAACATTTGTCTTTGGACATTCACAACCCAATCAAGTGTTTTTTTAACATTGCTTCTTCTTCTACATGGTCTGAAGGAGCACTTCCTGAGCAGGACCCTTGAGGTGATTTGCTTTTACTTTCCTTCATTTCACCCCATCATCAACATATCAACTCCCATTTTTCAGTTCTTTACTGAATCCTTGCCACACAAGCCATCCACCTCCCCCAAAGAAACTGACACAAATACATCACCTCCCTTACACCCCCACCACAATACTGCCACAACACTCCCAAACCAAACACCATCTCTGACAACCTTCTCTAGTTGATGGTGTGTCCAATGTCAATACTGATCACTCTCTACTGACACTCCCCCGACAACTGAGGGGGAGTTAGTTACTAATTAGGGAGAATATCCTCTCCATCTTGGAGGACTAAATCTAGTGAGGATAGGTAGGATTTTAGCCAATAAGAAAGGTACAATTATTATAATAAGTCTTTAGTACAAGTCTCCCAATAGGCAGTTGGAGCTACAGGAACAGATATGCAAGTTGATCAGGTAAAGTTGTAAAAAATGTGAGTGTTTTTAACATCCCTAATATTGACTGGGATTCTGTTGGTACTAGCTGGGGTAGAATCTGTTAGGTGCATCCAGAAGGGCTTTTTGAAATAATATGTAAATAGTCCAACCAGGGAAGTGGCTGAACTACACTATGATATGGAATGAGCCTGGCCCAATGATCAAAGTTTCAGTGAGGGAGCATTGTGGGAACAGTGATCATAATTCATTAAGTTTAAGATAGTTAAGGATAAGAATAAGACTAGGAGAAAAGTGCTAAATAGGTGGGGGGGAGGAGGGAGAGAGAAGAGGCGAATTGCAACATAATTACAAATAGACTGGGAGAGACTATTTAAGCACAAATCCATATTTGACATGAAGGAATTTGTTTAAAGACCAGCAGGTAGAGCTCAGGACTAGCATGTTCTTCTGAAGATGAAAGAAGATACAGTAGATAAGGATGGCAACATTTGCAAATCTAGGATGACAAGAGATATTGTAAGCTTAGCCAACAAGAAAAAGGAAGCACAAGGTTTAGTAAGCTGAAACTCAACAAGACCCTTGAGAATCATAAAGAAAGCAGGAAACAAGGAATGAGGAAGACTAAAGGGGTTGTGAAATGTGTGGCAAGTAGCATTAAAGACAATCCTAAGGTATCTTATATGCCTATCAGGAGCAAGGGGGTAGTGAAGGAAAGTGAAGTCATAGTGGACAGGTGTTTTCCTGATTGGAATTCTTTACCAGTGGTATTCTGAAGGATCAGTGCCAGGACATTTACTTGTCAGGATGAAAAAGGTGTTCCGTAATAGGAAGTCCGCAGACAATATGAAATTTGATGGAGTTATGGATAGTGAGTAAAACTGTCAAATAATACAGCATGATATTAATGAGTTGGAAATTTGGGTAAAGAAATGGCAGATTTAATTTAATATGGACAAGTGTGAAGCGTTACATTTTGTGAGGTCAGATGCAAGTGAGGAGTTAAACAGTAAATGGCAGGACCCTAAGGAGCATTGAGATACAGAAGGATCTTGACTTAAAAGTCCACAGCTCCCTGAACATGGCAACACAAGTGGATAAGATAGTAGTGCGATGCTATTACATTGATGTTGGGAGTTCAGAGTTCAATTCTGACGTCATCTAGAAAGAGTCTCTACATCCTTCCTGTGGAATACCTGGGTTTTCTCCTACAGTCCCAAGACATACCATTTAGTAGCTTAATTGGTCATTGTAAATGGTCCTGTGATTAAGCAAGGGTTAAATCGAGGATTGCTGTGCGATGCAGGTCAAAGGGCTGGAAGACCCATTCTGCGCTGAATCTCTAAATAACATATTGTATCTAGTTCTGATCACCCCAATACAGGAAACGTGGAAGCTTTGGAATGGGTGTAGAAGAGGATAATCAGCATGATGCCTAGATTATTAGACTGTATTAGCAATAAGGATTAATTGGAAGAAACTTATTTTCGCTGAAGAGTCCAAGGTTGAGGGGTGACCAAATAGAAATACAGAAGATTCCAGTTAATTAGGCCATCGGTTAACTGGGAAATTCACTTATTTGGGACACCTCTTAACAAAGTAGCCAGGATTCAGTTTGTTTATTTGGGACATTATCCCGCTTAATTGGGATGGGAGACGGTTGCCGAACAGCTTCTAACTAGTGTCAGTTGCATGCACTTGTGCGGCCATTTGACATGACACTGAGCTTAGAGTGAAGAGTTTTTAAATTGCACCGGCTGCGACAGTTTGTTTTCGAAAAGCAGGGATTTTTTTCACTCACAGTTGGCAAGAAATAAGTAACAAGACAATTCAGAACTGTTTTGCTCATTGCAGTTTCAAGCATTCAAGCTTAGAGATGCCAGGAATGGTCGGGAGTGAAAGTAAAATGGTTGCAAACTATGAATAATTTTAAGGTATCGACAATCATCTTGAAATGAAGATTTGACTTGTCAACAGCATTATATGAAGTAGTCCATTATCTGCACTAGGTGCCTGTCCTGATTTTGTTCATTTACAGTCAAAAGAATGTGACACAGATGAATTCCTCCGTCGATAGGTATTAGGAACTAACAGGTTTATAATACTATAGTACTATTGGCAGCATTCTAATTTGTTCTGTATTTCATTTAAAAAATATAATTCATTACTCAGTTCATCTTTCTTTTTAACTATTTCTATGAAACTTCGGCTAATTGGAGCAGCTGCTTAATTGGGCCAAAATGTACTGGTCCAGATGTGTCCCAATTAACTGGAATCCAATGTAAATAAAATTGGGAGATGTACAAATAAGGTAGATGGCCTTTTCTCCTTGAGTGGAAAAGGTCAAATCAAGTTGACATTGGTTTAAGGGGAGAGAGGAAAGCTTGATGGAGACCACAAGAAGAATTTTTTCTTTCCCTCTTGCAGAGTTATAGGTGCCTAGACCATGCTGCCAAGAGAGGTGATAACAGCAGATATGATAATCTTTAAGAGACATTTAGACAGACATATGAATAGATAGGGAATGGAGGGACCAACCGCGTGCAAGCAAATTGGATGAGTTCACATTGGCATTGTTTTGGTGCAGTCATGGTGGGCTAAAAAAAATCTGTTTCTGCACTGTGCTGTTCTAAATGGATACTAATAAACTTCTCCTTCCAATCCACAGTACTCCTTGCCCCCTTCCTTGCACTCCAGAGATCAGTTCCAAGTCACAGCTAACACATAGGCATTACGTGTTCTGCCATTTTGCTGAGTGTTAGTAGGCCCTGACAGCTGAAGCTTTGCACATTTTTCCCCAAGTGGCAAATTATTTTTTTGCCATGCCTCACAATTAACATGGCATTTGGGGCACCAAGTAAGTTCTAGATAATTAGAAATCTTAAAATTCTTTCTCAATGTTTACATTATACAAGTTTAGAAAATAGTATTTAGTATGATTTGTCCTTTACGAAAGTATAATTAAATATTACAAATTAAGTAGAAAATTTTCTAAAAAATCTTAACAAATGCAGAACAAATTTTCACGATCTTAAATCTTATAGACTTGGATGGTGAAAGTTAATTAAGTACCATTTTAAGATTGCTCCAAATTCATTATTGTTAACCAACCTGACTTAGTCTCAGGAGAACTGAGTAACTGCTCAAGCGATGCAACTTGGCTACTAGTTGATAGCACTGACTCTGTTTCGGTCATCTCCATTCCCTCTCCTTCTTCACGATCAATGGAATTTATATCTATTAGAGATAAGTCCATGCTTTTTCGGTCACGCAAAATCTTCCCTGAAGGTTGAATTGGGGGAGAACCTTAAACAAATATACATGAACAAAAGTTAAATTATGTTCCCATATTTTACACTGGTCCAAGATAATTAAAAGTTATTATTTGTGAAAACTATTATTATATTCCTCTATATGCCCACAGCTCCTGTTTATGCTAAGCCAGTATAACTTTGTTGTAACCGCTATGAGTCACTGTCTGGTGGTGCTGAAGAATTATTATGACTCAGCAGTTGTTGGTAGCAAATCTAGTTTTATTTCAGAGGAATGTAGTCAAAACAAACCAATGTGTCTTTTTTTAAAGCACCCAGGATTACAACTCCATTTAGTTGAGACAGGAAGAGCAGAGGGATATGTTGATTTGGTTTGAAGTAGTAAGAGGTAGTCCACATGCCTTTCCTCAATCTCTCTTTTCTATCTCCTTCCCCCTTTCAAGGTCAAGCTCAAATTCAAGTTTATTGTCATCCGACTATACACATATGCAACCAAATGAAACAACTTTCATCCAGCCCATGGTGCACCAAGATGTATGACACATAGCAAAATATATCTCACATTCCCCAAAATATTATACTATAAATAAGTTAATAAAATATAGTTCAAAATACATGTAGTAAAGCACTAAACGGTAAACACCTTGCTGTCCTAGTTACAAGACCTCGGTAATGGCAGGATATCCATTAATTTCACTGCCTGAGGGAAGAAGCTGTGACAGTCTGACATTCCCAGTCCTGATGCTTCTGTATTTCCTTCCTAACCATTGTGGATCAAGAAAATAGTGGTATGGGTGGTAAGGATCCTCAACAATGCCAAGGGCCCTTTGTAAATACTCCCTGGAGAAACTCCTGCTGCAAAGCCCTGGGCAATATGAATAGCCTTCAACAACCACAGAACTTCCTTTTCTGCTAGGGATGTTTCCAGCCACTGCTCAGTCACTCCCATCTGATTTCTAGAATTTAGCCCCCATGCCTATGTTTGAACCAATACTGCAAAGAAGTCTGTAGCCAGCTGGTCCTGAAAGAAACTAAAATCGATCACTTTCCACGCTGCATGAACCCTGTAAGCTGGTGACTAATAAGTTTTGGTTGATGACCTTATTATTAACTCTAATATGCAGAACAGCATGTAAATGAATAATTCCTCATCCAAGTTGTAGATCATTTGTGAAAGGCTCTAAGTATATTTCAATTAACTATTTGAACGAATTTCATATAACAATCTGATTTATAAGCAAGTTCATATTCTTTAATCAATTATCAATTGTATTCACCAATTAGGTAATAAAACCTAATGGCACTAAACAGCAACTCCTTTGCTTGTATCTTCGGAAACAGCTCTATTTCCATCCTTAATATCTCTATTTTTCCCTTTTGGGGTTCTTTTGAAGACCCCAACCTGGAGTTACACGCTGACTTCAGTTCTTTGTGGGAATGGGACCCGCTCTTGGGGTGTCATGACTGGCTGTTATCCGACATGCCAAGGGCACGGCCTAAGAGTTCAGCTTGCCTTTGGAGGCCCAGGATCTCAGGGCTGTGGAGACAGACTGATTGAAGGTTGGTGTCCCAGACCGGTGTGTTGTGGGAGCTGGACGATCTTTGGCTGTGTGCCCTGAGACCTGAGATCTTTGGGCACAGAGCTCAGAAAAAGTAACGCAACGGATTTTAAAGTCAAAAACCAGTGAGTTGGTTGTTATGTCTCTCCTCTCGCTGTGAAACAGAGACACCTCTTTCTCCCTTATTAGGAAGAGAGAGAACCTGTGGTATGTCAAATGCCGGGTGAAATGCAAAGTCTTTGGGGTAACTGCAAGTCCGTGTCTTTGCTGTCGTTTTTGCTGCACACTTGAGTACTCGGTGGCGGATGTCGATGCTTTTTTTGCTGGTGGGGGCGGGTGGATTGTTGCTTGCTGCTGCTTACCCCTGGGGGAGGGGTTGCTAGGTGGGTTAATTTGTGATTCTAACATTTCACTATCATTCATCCTGTGGGGATCTCCTCTGTGTTTGTGGATGGTTGCGAAGAAAAAGCATTTCAGGATGTTAATTCTATATATTTCTCTGACATTAAATGTACCTTTGAAAATCAACATGGAAAGAACAATATATGCAAGCGATTAATGTTCTTTCCCCTTTTACATCAACACAGCACATCATAGCTGTGATCCTGCAAATCATGGAGCAATACAGCCCAGAACATTGATCATTTCTCCCCTGCCACCCGACTTGAGTTCCTCCAGCATTTTGTGAGTGTTGCACCAACACAGCATATTCAGTAAATTTATCCACCATCTCAAATGAGCAGACAGCACTCTGATAAGTATTGATACTCACTTGCTAAAATGTTGTCATTTTTAAGCTGGAATATTTGTGCTTCCATTGTAGACAATTGGTTCTGTAATGATTCAACAGTCTTTTTGTGATTTTCCTGTAGTTGCTGGACTTGCTCGCGAAAGCTCTTTTGAGCTGCTTCGTTCTGGATGTTCAACTGACTTACAGTCTGAACATGTTCTGATTTCAACATTGCATTTTCTGACTGGACACTGCAAAGTCTGCAAATTATTGTACAAATATATAGATCAAGATCAATTATTCAATTGGTTCTTGGGAGACACAATAATGGCAACTTCCCTCAAGCTCATTCCCTGGTTTAATTATTAATTATATGTGAAAATCTAAGAAGCAATTTTGAATTCATAAATAATTTATTTAGTTAGTTATTGAGCGTGGAACAGGCCCTTCTGGCCTAACGAGCTGCACCACCCAGAAACCCACCTATTTAACACTACCCTAATCACAGGACAATTTATATGACCAATTAACATACTAATCAATACATCTTTGGAGTGTGGAAGGAAACCTGAGCACCTGGAGGAAACCCATGCATTCACAGGAAGGACGTACAAACTCCTTATAGACAGCATCGGAAATGTACTCCAGTGCCCTGAGCTGTAATAGTGAGCATTGTGCTAACCGTTATGGTACCGTGGCACCCCAACAGTTATATGCTGTTACATAGAAACATAGAAAACCTACAGCATCATACAGGCCCTTCGGCCCACCAAGTTGTGCCGAACATGGCCCTACCTTAGAAATTACTAGGTTTACCTATAGCCCTCTATTTAGTAGCTCCATGCACCTATCTAAAAGCCTCTTAAAAGACCCTGTCGTATCCGCCTCCACCACCATTGCTGGCAGCCCATTTCATGCACTCACCATTCTCTGAGTAAAAAACTTACTCCTGACATCTCCTCTGTACCTACTCCCCAGTACCTTAAACCTGTGTCCTCTTGTGACAACCATTTTAGCCTTGGGAAAAAGCCTCTGACTATCCACACGATCAATGCCTCTCATCATCTTGTACATCAGGTCACCTCTCATCCTTCGTTGCTCCAAGGAGAAAAGGCTGAGTTCACTCAACCTATTCTCATAAGGCATGCTCCTCAATCCAGGCAATATCCTTGTAAATCTCCTCTGCACCCTTTCTATAGTTTCCACATCCTTCCTGTAGTGAGGTGACCAGAACTGAGCACAGTACTCCAAGTGGGGTCTGACCAGGTTCCTAAATAGCTGCAACATTACCTCTCGACTCCTAAATTCAATTCCACGATTGATGAAGGCCATACGCCTTCTTAACCATAGAGTCAACCTGCGCAACTGCTTTGAGCGTCCTATGGACTCAGACCCTAAGATCCCTCTGATCCTCCACTCTGCCAAGAGTCTTACCATTAACACTATATTCTGCCATTATATCATGTTATGGTATAATGAAATCTAGCACTATAAATTAATTCTCAAGCACCTCTAAGTTAATTTAAGCAACTCATTGAGTCAGATAATGCAAAAAAAAGATATACATAAACATTTCTATGCCTTTGAGAAATTTCAGCATTGCTACTTATACTGAAATTCACCATAATATTCACCATAGACACAATAAACAGTACATGATTACATGGGTTAAAACAATTACTTGAGAAACATTAACAGCCGCGTAAACTGCTGATGATTTAAGAGTCATTTGTCTTCCAATTAAAATACTCATCATCTATATTTGTTTTGCACCTTTTCAATTGAATTTTAAAACTGTTTGCTACTGTCATTTCTAATGACGTACTGCTGAGTATGACATATAGCTTATGTGTAATAATGTCAGACTTCACCTTTAGAATGACTAACACTTTAAATAACATATATAAACAGGTAAAATGATACTCATGTATCTGTCCTTTTATCAGTTTATGCTATGGATCAAAAAGTTAAAATATGCTTTTAATGCTCACTTTGTGAAACATAAAATTCAGTATTTATCTACAATCCTGATGTAAAGAAATTGTATGTGTACAAATTTAACTAGTTTATGAGAATAGCCGTTTTCCTTTGAAAATAAAAGATCTTATACTACTGTGGTTTACTGTTAAAGTGTGAGCAGAGAAATCAACTAATATTCAAATTTCCAGAATGGATGTTCTCTAAATATTAAAACTGGATGTGTTAATCCTCTAATTTTAGCATCAAGTAATGCCAAGCTTAAAAATATCCAAGAATCAGACAATAATGAAATAAATAATAAATATACTTTGAATTTTGAGTGTGCCTGGAATAACAATGTTAAGATGAGTAAAAACTGTGATTGCGTGTATGATTATGGGTAAATGTAGAGAAATTCTAAGATTGTCAGAAAACCAGTTTCAACTGCTAGCTCACAGAGGTATGACATGGATGGACAACTAATCTATTGCTGGGTAGCCAACCCACTGCCTGAGGCAAGATGACATTTTAAATACATTAATGCAGATGGAAGTCTCTGCCTTAACTAGCTTTGGAGGATTTAACATGGCAATCAGGCTTGTAGGGCCTGAGAAAAAGTGGAGGAAGCTTTGAAGAGCATTCAAATAGCTTAGGAAAAGCAGGAGTGGCCTTAGAAGCCTGCACTTTCCACTGAACCATGCCCAATTCATCACTATCCAAATACGAAGTTCATCCAGAGCTGCCTTTCTCAACCTTTTTGCCCTGGAGGAACCCTTGAAATTATTTTCAGGTTTCAGGGAACTCCTGCGTAAAAACTATTATATCTACAGCTTAGTGTGATCAGTAAGTTGTAGATACAATAATCCAAAAATAATTGTAATAAGTTCTGTTGCTAAATATCTTGCTTCCTGAATCCTTTTACTAAATGTGATTTATTAACAAAAACTTTACTGTTTGTTTTGAGATTCCAACAGTCGTTTAAAATAATCAGCACTTTTACACGTCATACAGCTGTGATTTGTAGTTAAGTGTCTTTTCAATTTTATTGCAGCCATTGTGTGTATTTGTACGTTGTTTGTCACAGACGAGGCGCAATGGAACAGGACAACGTGGATCATCAGTCCATATAAAACCCATTGGTAAGTAGCTTTCATTGGAAAGACAGCTTTTTTTTTGTGTCCGTTGTTGCACTAGTGCAGTGAAATGACTCAGAAGATTGTAATTTTTCATCATTAACCTTATCAGAATTGTCCATAGGCCTAGAATCCTCCTCTTCAAAAATCGCCACACTAGTGGCACGTAAAAATTCCTTTTTTCAAATGAAAATTTCCTTCCGATTTTCTACTACACTGGTAGAATTTGTTCACTCCCAAAGGTCGGCGGTGCACGAGGGAAGTTGAGGGAGGTAATTCGGGAGAGAGAGGCTGACGTCACAGCCGAAGTTATCCAAAGCTTGGAAAATGCACTTCACGTTCCTCATCAGCCTACAGTCCTCCCCTCTGTGCAATACAGCACCACTGACCAATTATCAACAGCTTCCCCAGCTTGTGTCGAAACTGAGAATGGACAACTAAATAAACATGGCAATGCCATATTGGATTGAGAGACCTCTATCAGGACTGCTGGTTCGCTGCCCACCACTGCCAGCGCTAGCATCGTGCGAAGTTCAAAAAATTATACTTATTTTTAAAAAATCATGATCTCTTACAGAACCCTGGTTGAGAAACCCTAATCCAGAGTCTAAAGACAAGATCTACATATACTATTCAAGTTGTGGTTTGGGCTAACTTGATTAATTCTCTCTGAACCAATCGACCTCTGCCAATTAAGCAGCTCAACCCATTGAATATCCAGGTTAAAGTTAGAGCAAATAAATACATAAATAAGTTACAAAAGTAAAATCATAAGTAGAGTTGGACGTACTTTTCTCGCATCTCTGTCTCCCTGGTAACAGTTTCCTGCAATATCTTGTTATGTCGTTCCAGCAGCATGTCATGCTCTAACTGTAGAGCCTGCAAGTCACCCACACTGACTTGCAGATGGCACTGACTTTCATGTAATTTGGCCTTCAACTGATCAATCACCGTTTGGAGATGTTCTCTACAAAAAAAATGGTAATTATTCAGCATAGCCTCTATACAGCCCTTGGAATAGTATGGGGTCCTGAGCTAGGTTAAGCAAAATTTGACTCAATGAAAGAATGTAGTTACAGTTTCATTCCTAACAACTTCTCTTTGGTGGTTATAGTATGAGCATATTGACATATTAAGCAAGGAAAGAAAATGATACATCAAGCAAGCATAAGAAATCAACATCTTGAATTTTCACTCATTTAAACAAATGCACTGCAAATTCTTTTTAACTTTCTAATGTTTCTAAGATTAAAACTATTTATAATTGTAACTTCACCATCACAAAACATTCCAAATCACTGTTGCAAAATAGCAAAAGACAAATTATTCTAAACAATTTTCATTCTTTGAATATTGAAAACTTTCAAAGATCTGTTTGATTTTTTTTCTATTCAAACCACGATACAATATTGCACATTCAACTCATCTGAATTTTATTTACTTGATGCTGTCCTTGCCTGTCTTTTACTCTCATCATAATCAAAACTAAACATTGCTAGAAACTTGGATATTTTGCGAACATCCTCCATAATTTATGAACTTCTTTAAAATGCAAGTATTTTGATCCTTCTGAATGTTTTAATGTAACGTTAATAATCTTTTGTTATCGTTAGCTATTTTAGCATAACATTCCAAGTTTTTGTTTTTTATCATTGACAATAATCAGTATATTATTACTCCCATGATCCATTAATTCAATGAATTCATGTTACTAGAGGTTTTTAACCAGTTACCAATAACTAGATTAGTGTAGCTTTATTATTAACACTTAAAAAGTTTTATTCCAGAAACTATTCTGACCCGTCCATTGTGCTAATTTGCCCCAGCCAGCCACATCACCAGTGAACTCAAAATGTTATACTTACACAAGTGAAGGAAACAGTGTAAAATTCATCAACAAGTAACAGTGAATTTGCAATTAGGTATTTGAAAAGTGATACCAAAAAGAGAAAAATTATTTTGGCTTCCATAACTCACTTTTCTTGCTGGGACAATTCATTTTCATTCTGGGTAGCTGATCGGTTCTTCTGTTGCTTTAAGACATTATGAACACGAACCTTGTAACTTTCAAAATCCTCAGCAGTTGCTTTTTGTTCAGCCTGTAAGACAATATATATATATTAAAAAAATCACTAAGTAGAGAAGAATTTTAAGGAGTTTCATTCTTCACACCTTGGTATTATAGATCATTAAAACACAATCACTCCTCAATTCCCAGCAGTTAATGATGTTCATTGATAGTTTTGTTTTCTTTGAGATAGATCATTATTTCTTTTGTATACTGCTGGAGACTACAAATCTATTCCCATGTGATGAGCATAAATGCTTTGCAAAGTGATGATTCTACCATACAATCATGCTTAAATGGAGTGCAGATCAGATGAAGAGCAATTCCAAACCATTGGTAACTGCTGAGTTCTCCAAGTTGGGGAGGAAATCAATGACGATTAGGTTTACATTTAACATTGTAGCTTGCAGAAAAGGAGGACTGAAAATTTTACTCAGTGATTTATAACATAAATTACCTTTGTATACAAGTAACCTAATTTCTGATTTCATATATAGTCCCCATACTTAGATACTGAATAGATATTTCCTATAAAGGAGTTAAAAGAGATTGAGTAGGGCAACTTATTAAAGGAATGGAGGGTTATGGGCTGAGTGCAGGTCGGTGGGACGAGGTGAGAGTAAGCGTTCGGCACGGACCAGAAGGGCCGAGATGGCCTGTTTCTGTGCTGTAATTGTTATATGGTGATAAGGTTATTAAAATTAGAAATAGGGGAAAGAAATCACATCCGTTGTGCCATGAAATAGCAACCTCCCAAAGCAAATAATACATTCATAAATGGCAGCTAGTAGGCATTGATCTCAAAAGAACCTAGAGCTAATTGTCAAAGGTAGGGAGTAGTTTCAGCTGTAAATTTATATTTTCCATTAATTATTTTTTTCTTAAAGTTGTATACAATAGTCATTTCACTGCACAACATGGAAACAAATGAACAAAATATTTAGACCTTCTGCAAAATTCTAGTTTCACAAAACTTTTTTTTTACAGTTATGAATTTATGTCATACGATTATAAAAACTAAAGACAATGGACTGGAAAATTATGTGATGCTATGGATGATGAAATGTTCTAGCATCTATGAAATTAGTCATCACTTGGCTTTGGCTGAGATATTTTGCAGATCTTATTTAGGACAGATGGCACAGGAAACCGACCATTCAATGCAATCATGCCACAGTTAGGATGTGCATGAAAATCTTCATTCTTTATCTTTGAATGCAATTCTCTATTCCCCTCTCTTCTGTACTTGTTCAGCCACCCTTTAAATGTACTTTGAACTTTTTCTTCTGTCTGATCAGGATTATTTAACACCACTGCACTAACTACTCCCAGTTGCAGCAAGTTCTATGTTTATCATTTTTTAACAAAGATGTTTCCTTTGAACTACCTATTTCTTGATAACCATTTAAAAATGAAACTCTAATTATGTTTCTTTAGCCATGCTGAAATTTTTCATTTGCATCTATTAGACTGTAAGATATAGGAGCAGAATTAGACCATTTGGCCTATTGTGTCTACTCTGCCATTTCATCGTGGTTGATCCATTTCCCTCTCAACCCCAATCTCCTACCTTCTCCCCATATCCCATCGTGCCCTGACTAATCAAGAATCCATCAACCTCTGACAGCACACACAATTTTTTTTAAATACCAAGATATCATGAAGATCAACAAGAGGAAACAAAAATTCAAGTTGTTCAACCTTTCCTGATATGTATACACAACTTTTGGCACCAATTTTGTAAATATTCCTTGCACCTCTTTGTGCTTTGTTACCCATTTTCTAAAAGATCACCAGAATCTGTATGCTGTAGTCCAAGTGTGGTTTAAGGATTGTTACAGGTTAAGCACAACTTCCCTAAGTTTTCAATGCTACTCTTCTGGAAATAAATGCTAGTGCAGGGTGACAAATCCTTTTGAGAGTGTACTCAAATAGCCTTTGAAAAAAATTCTCTCACATGCTATGATAATTTTGAACAGAGATGGTCATTGATTAATGAATTAGTAACAATATTATGGACTGCAAGGATGAAGGATGAGACCTGTGGTATTCATTGTATTCATTGCTTTACTATGAATAAAAGTATAACAGAGACAGATTGAAATAAATGAAGCATTTTAGAAAACCTGTTCAAAAATTATTAATATTAATCTTAAAAAAAAAACTGAACAGTGATATTATTAACACAAGAGATTCTGCAGATGCTGGAAATCCAAAGCAATGCACACAAAATGGGAATATCTATGGAAGTGAATAAACAGTCAACATTTCAGGCTGAGACCCTTCTTCAGGACCATAAAGGGAGATAATGCCAGAATAAAAAGATGGGGAGAGCAGGAGGAGAATAAATGAAAAGGTACAAGGTGAAGCCTAGTGGGTGGGGAGGCTGGGAAGTGGCAGGCAGAAGAACCAAAGGATTGGAGAAGTAGGAATCTGACAGGAGAAGAGTGAACCATGGAGAAAAGGGAAGGGGAGCAGCTGAATGGGAGAGGAAAGGAAAGGGAAGGGGACAGGGGAGAGGAAAGGAAGAGGGAAGAGTGGGAGGGAAGGAAAGGCAAGGGGAGAAGCTGGAGAGGAAAGGGAAGGGGAGGAGAGGGAGAGGAAAGGGAAGGGGAGAGGAGAGGGAGAGGAAAGGGAGGGGGAGGAGAGGGAGAGGAAAGGGAGGGGGAGGAGAGGGAGAGGAAAGGGAGGGGGAGGAGAGGGAGAGGAAAGGGAGGGGGAGGAGAGGGAGAGGAAAGGGAGGGGGAGGAGGGGAGGAAAGGGAGGGGGAGGAGGGGAGAGGAAAGGGAAGGGGAGGAGGGGACAGGAAAGGGAAGAGGAGGTGGGGACAGGAAAGGGAAGGGGAGGAGGGAGAGAGGAAAGGGAAGGGGAGAGGAAAGGGAAGGGGAGGAGGGGACAGGAAAGGGAAGGGGAGGAGGGAGAGGGGAAGGGGAGGAGGGAGAGAGGAAAGGGAAGGGGAGGAGGGGACAGGAAAGGGAAGGGGAGGCGGGAGAGGGGAAGAGGAGGAGGGGATGGAAGGAAAGGGAAGAAGGAGGGGAGGAGGGAAGGGCTGGGAAGAAGGAGGGGAGGTAATAGGCAAGTGAGAAGTGGTAAGTGGCCAGAGTCAGGAATAGAAGAGGGAAAGAGGAGGGTAAATTACTGGAAAGAGAAATCAATGTTCACGCATCAGGTTGGAGGCTGCCTAGATAGAATATGAGGTGTTGCTCCTCTACTCTTAGGTTGGCCTCATCATTGGAGAAGAGGAGGCCATCAGGATGGAGTGGAGGTGCACACCCACCCCCCCACCAATTTATATTGTGACTCACTGACGTAGAGGAGGCCACTCCGGGAGGATGATACCAACAGGTTCAAAGGTGAGTGTTATCTCACGCGAAGGCCTGTCCAAGACCTTGAATGCAGGTGAGGGAGGTAGTGAATGAGCAGGTGCAGCATTTCTGTCGTTTGCAGGAGGGAGATTAGTGAGGATGGACGGATGGACAAGGGAATCATAAAGGGAGTGATCTCTGTTGCAAGCAGTGGTGAGGTCAAGATGTAATTAAGATAATTTCTAAATAGTATTGTTATGTTATCTCATATGTCTTAAGAAATGTGAACATGAAATTATAAGCTTTGGTGGATATTCAACAAAAGATAAAGGGAAATAAACATTTTACTCTCAGCAAGAATTTTGTTGTTGCACTAACAATGACAAACATTTTATATCCACCTTGTATTTGGTTGTATTGAAGAGCTATGCATATAGCACTAGTTTTAGTAATAAGTCTATTATAATTTGATTTGGCCATATTCATCCCTGAAAACAATTACTGACATGAACTTGTTGATGAAAATTCTGTTAATAGTGCCACTCCAGGTTTCAGAACCTCATTGTCTGAATTTTTATACTTTGATCCAGTTTAACCGATCTCTTTCTCTATTTTCTAGTTCAGCTCTTAAGTCGACAAATTTTTGCCTCCAAATTCCTGCTTTGTAAATCAAATGGATTTCAAAATTATCCATATTAATCCACTGCAACATTTTCAAATTAGTTTGTCTAATGTTACACTGTCTGCATACTTTGAATTTTGTAGCTTTTTCAACTGACCTGAATATAGTGAATCTTAAAAGTTCAGTAGTTGAACCAGTGATACTCAAAAATTTTATTAGAAGGCGCTGAATGTCTGTAATGAGTTTACTTAGGCTTGGGAAATATGTAAAAATGTCATTTTTGACATTATGTTTAAATACTGCCAGCTTGAGTTCATAGACTTTTATATCAAACATAGCATCATGTGATTTGCTAGATCCTTGTAAACTGGTGTTTAAGTAATTTAAATGAGAAATCTGCAAAAGAACAACAATCTACGAAACAACACAATGCCATATAATTCTTCACAAGAAAAATTTTCATTTGTCAAAAACAGATATTCTTTACAGACAGAATCTCTAGTAATCCAATGAATATCGTCACATACAAGTCCTGTGTACATCAAATTCACCAAATTCTGAAATTGTCCTTTTTCGAAGCATATCCAGAATTAAAATTAATTACCTTGGTTACAGTTTTCATCACTTCAAGTTCCTGAAGGCCAGCTTTTGCACACAGTCTTAATATGTACTATATGATGAAACCTTATCAGGAGACGTCCAACACATTTTGCAAATAGATTAACAAAACCCTCCTCTTCACAACTCATACTGGGTGTACCATCAGTTGCTTTTTTTAAAGGTTAACTTGTCATCACGCATTCTTACAACCATTTAGCTGGTGCTTGTGTAAACACCTCACCGCTCTCAGGTTATAAAAAAATAATTTGCTGCTCAGTTTAGCAGTAAAGGTAATCGTTACGTATCTTTTAATTATGAGTGAGATTTAAAACATTGAGAGGCACCACTGTATGCCTTGTGGCATTATAAATTTTGCATGTGTAATCTTGTGCATACGTGCCATCGGTTTGCCACTCCTGCTTAGTGGTTTGCTTTCCCTGAGGCTTTGGTAAACTCTGGCCATTCAATGACTGTTGCATTTTTGATCCAAGATCCCTTTTGTCACTCTACCATATTTGAACTTGCTAGTTCTCTACTTATTCACCAAATTTCCCCCTGCAGGATTCTGCTGTTCTCCTTAGCAGTGATAATCTGAACTTGATTTGGTATAATCTACAAACTTAGCAGTGTTTTTGATTTCAAAGACCAATTCTTTAACAGATGAACATCACTGGTCACAGCAATGAGGGCCAGTATTCTTCCACTCGTGCACACACATGCCAGCATAGGGGAAGAGGTACAGATGCCTGAAGTTCCACAACACAGCTAATTCCAACACTATGACTACTTTGCGTTAAACAGACTTTTTTTTCCAAGTTTGCATTATTTCAGGTAAAATGGTGTATAATTTATGTTTGATTATGTTTTTCTTGTGATTTTTATATGATGCTAGATGCCTTTGGGGCTGCTTCAAGTTTTTCATTGCTCCCGTGCATAAGACGATAAACTCAACTTTGATTACAAATTGCTACCTTTTAAACCCACTGTTTTCCAAAAATTTTATATCTCAGATTACGTTTCAAATGCATTCAAGATTGTACCTTAGCATTATTGCATTCTTCTTGCAGAGCTGCTATCTTCTGTGTAAATGCACTCAAAGTCCGATGGTTTTGTTCATTTGCCTGACGCAACTGTTCATGAGTCTTATGGTTTTCGGCGGTTAATTCCGCCATTTGAATCTGCAACAACAGGTTTACTGATTTTCTGAAAACCCATTTGTAATGTGCTATTATCCATACCACTTTGTTATTTTGAATTAGATGCACAGACCAAGAAATGTAATATAAGATGGAAGTACATTATTTTTAGTAGCCACTGCTGTAATTACCATGATCATGAAGTCTAAAAACCCTTGAAGTATTGTTGCAATATTAGCTTTTGCTACTGGATCAAAACTGAGATACATACCATCCGGACTAGATAATTCATTCACAATTCATTTCTGGTTTATGTTCAATTTGTTGACTCAAGGTGGAAATAGGGTTGTTGTTAGGTAATAAAATAATACCATAATTCAATTCAGTTTTCTTAACTAGGTACAGTAGTTTCAATATGATTCAGTAATCCCTTTTTGAAACTTATGTAGTAGACACAGGGCGAGGCTCTGCTACAAACTGTCTTTCACAGTCATTCTCTTTTTATATACACAGATATTGTCAACAAGATCAGCACTTATTATCTAGTTGTACAAAGGGGTGAAGCCACTGCAATCAATCTGATGCAATGACATATTTTGCTACTTCTGAAGTTTCTGTTTAAACTTAACCATTTTGTTGTTTGTTTAGGTCTTTTCCTCTATCTAGTAATCTCTTTCTTCCTTCCAATGAATATGCTTTTTTGCTCGATATATGATACTCGTTATTTTTGAATGCTTGCTTGCTACTTTGAATGCTTTGCACTTTGGTCCCAGAGGAACACTGTCTCATTCAGCTGTATCCATGCAGAGTTTGAATGATAATTAAACTTGATTTGATTCCTAAGATATGGGAAGTGGTTCACATTTACAATATGGAGACAGCATCTGTGTTTGCACACACTCAAATATTGAGCATCACCACATCATTAACTCACTTCTCTATTGTCAATCTTACATATGGTGTGACAATTTTTCGAAGGCTACCATTAGTGTTCCTTAAAGAAAACACGATGAAAAATACAGAAACAAATTATTCTATTCGAATTATTGACAGGCGTATAATTCATACAGACCGAAATATAAAATCACACCATATTCTGGAGGATACCTGTTTATCAAATTTCAGCCTATTATTTTTCAGTCACTTATATGGATTCAATGTTTAATCACTTCATTTAAATTAGTTTCAGAAATTAAATGACTAAAAGCTCTGCACACTAGAAATGCAAATTAGATTTTCAAATCAATATTTTTTGTGTCTTGGTTCATCTAAATGAGAGGGAAATTAGTGGGCAAAGAGCATAGACAAAATAGGACAGCAAAATCCTCAAAAGATCACAGTCAGTAATGGGGATGGGGTGGGGGTGGCAAGTGCATTATTGATCTGGGTGAAAGATTGAAGCACTTCTGTTTTCCTCCTTCCTGGGAGTGATAAAAAGTATTAGTCTGCTGGAGTCAATAGCTTTTTATCCCCCTATTTCCCTGCCTGGTTTCCTGAGCTCTTAAAAAAAGGTGAAATCTGGGTCAATTCTATGAACTACTATTACCACCATCACAAAACAGCGATGTGAATTAAAATTTCCCATGGTTATTCACAGGAACGTTATCAGTTTCACATCAATCCATGTCAAAAGCAACCAAAACAATCAACAACATTAGATTTTAAGGAACCTCTAAAAAGACAGAAATAGACAAGTATTGAGGTTTGTGCAAGAATTCCATGATTTGAGGCCTCAGTAGCCAAAGATACAGCTGCTAATATGCAATAGAAAGACCAGAACTGGAGATGCGCTAATATCTTGGAATGTGACTGGCTTGGAGAAAGTTGCAGGGGCAAGGATCAATAACGTCAGAGGAGGAATTCAAAAATGAAATAGTAAGGTCTTTGCTACTCTAGGTATCAATGTGGGTCAGTGAGCAAAATTGCAGTCAGAGTTGATGCAAGTGAAAATATAGCCAGCAAAGACTTAAGTGGCCTTACTAATATGAAGAGTATAAGATGAGTACAAGGCCAGTGGAAACTTGGTAGCAAAAAAGAAAGAAAGAAAACACAAAGGATGCAAAGAAGAAACACTGCAGCAAATGTATAAGGTGACTTAAATAGGAAAATTCAGTGTTGTATTTTACCAAAGAAGGGCTACCTATAACCTCACGACTACAAAATTGTCACAGGACCATTGAATAGACTGGGGGCATTGTATTGGAGGGGTCGTGACTGTCACGTGCCCATTACCTGGTCAAAAGACACACCACCTGCCAAGCAAGGTTTGACCCCTCCTCGCCCATCAATGCAAACCTAACCATTGGCCCCTTTATTTAGCCCTGTACTTGGCGTTGGGCAATTGGCCTTTGTAATCAGCTTAACTGGGCTGGCACCGACCCATTGGTATCCCTGTGAATTACCTGCACTATAAAGGAAGCCACGTGTGCTCCACCCGCTCTCTTTTTTGCTATCTCCGAGGGCCCAGCCTGCTATTGGTGAGTTGTGCATTGAATAGGGTTGGGAGTGTGAGTATTATCCCTAAGCCGTGCCCGCACAAAGTCAAGGAGGTCGGGTATCATATTGACTTTTTCCTTGGTTTGGGGTGGGGGGGGGGGGTGTGTGTGTGTGCGCGCTCCCACGCTTGCACCTTGTTCCCACGCGATTTCCCCACATTTGTTATTAATTGTCCGTGTGTGCTCTTAATTGCCAATCTGACTATTGTAAGTTGTGCATGTGTGTGTGTTGCTCCTGTTTCTATTTTTCCATGTTTGCCTTCTGTAAATAAAATCCTTTACTACCAAGGCTGCCTGTCCAGTCCTTGTCCGTGAGACCTATCGAATCTGTTTCCTCACTCACAACAGGCATATGACTGGATTAAATTCTACTTTTTCAAATGTTAAACAAGTATCAGGATCAAAATAAAGTCCGTCATTTCTGTTCCTAATTCTCAATGATTTCTCTAAATAGCAAAAAGATCAGAAAATAAGTATTTCATACGGGTTTAAATTTAAGGCACATATTTAGTTCTACCAAATGCACTTATATGATGCATATGAACAAAGTGTGACCCAATTCCCAGCTCCAACAAAAACAATACCCAATAAAATACATTCCAACTGAACTTCAAACATCATCCCAATGAATGGAATGGTCATTTTATTGCATGGGAAGAAAACTAGTTCACCAAACCATATCAAGCAGGTGTTAAATGGAAAACTTAAAAAGACACTGCAGGTCTTCGAAACAGTTGTTAGGTCATGTAGCATCTCTAGAATGAGAAAGAGTTAATGTTTCAAGTCACAAATCCTTTGTCATGATGACCTGAAATATCAACTGCTTCTCTTTGCACAGATGCTCCTTAACCTGTCAAGTAGTTCCAGCATTTTGTGCCTTTATTTCAAACATATTAAATGTACTTGAAAACTACCTGCAATAGCTTAATTGAAAAATACATTTAAAGAATGTACCTTGTAATTTTCCACTTGCTGTTGGCTTAATTCCAGATCTCCTTTAATAGAAGTTTGAAGAACTAATTGCTCTGCTTCCTAAAAAGACAAATCAATTGCATGGTTTCCAGCAAATCCCAACAGATGACATTAATGGTACAATCTTTATTTAAAATAAGGAGTTGTGAATGTGCAATTACACTTTAGATTTACATTTTACGTCAGATGACAAATCTTAAATCAAAGAATTGAATCCACATACCTCTCCACCACTTCCTCACAGTGCTCAAGTTCTGCATTTCCATTTTAACATAAGGACAATATTAGTACTTCAGAATTATTGAATTTGCTTTGCTGGTTATTTTGTGGCAATTTTCCTGTTTTATCTGTAAATCTTTTAGACTCTGTTGCGAATCTTGAAACCTTTTAAGACTGCCTTCTATTTTCTTACAGTTCATTGTCTTAAGTGCCCATAATTTTGCAAAGTGTTCACCAGACAAACAAGATATTTCATTGTTTTTTGCTATTCCAACTCTCAGCAATGAACTTGTCTGAATGAAATTTCACACATACGCAAGTCTCATCCTGATATCTAACTGAGGTTAATCAAGGATGTTTTCTAAAATTATACACATATTGATAAAATTATTACATTTCTGTAACAGAATTTTACAATAATATGGAACATTCTGGAGATACCATTGTTACTCACAGCTCTTTTTGAATCAGTAAGTTCTTTCTTTGTTTTCACTAACATTTGTTTCATCTTGGTGTTTCTCTCTTTGTTTTCCTCCAATGTTTTCTGAAGAGATCCTGCAAATGACCACAATCAGGTTACTTGATATCTATTATAGAAGTCATCTGCTGAAAGAAATTATATAGAACTTATTAAGAATAATAATTTATTCATAAATATTTCCAGGTAAACATGCAATTGGAATAACAGTATGAATATGAATACAGTATAAACACTGAATGCCTGTAAGTTTTCCCAAAACCAAATAAAAATTTAAGTTCAGATCATGATAAATTAAGGCAGAATCCATAGAAGTATTATTCCAAGTCCTGATGCTTTTATGAAAAAACACGAAATCCTTTTTTTTAAAAAAATATAGTGGTGGCAAAACTAATTTGATAGTGAACACATCATTTTATATCGCATGCCTTTGTCTTATTTGCTTAATTCATCCATTTTGCAGTGAACAATCTCACCCCTCAGACGATGATCCTTGTCTGATGTGGACCTGCCACTTCTGTGATATCACTATTAAGGAGGAAATGTTTTCAACAAAGTGGTTTCATGTAGTTCACTGAATCCATACTTAATCAGGAATAAAAGATAATGAACTTCAATCAACCAAACTGATCAACTCACTTATTTGATCTTCCAAGTTAACCATTTTCTGTTTGCATGATGCTGTTTCTTCCACCGCTTCACCAATCCTGTTGTCTTGGTCAGTAATTTTCTGGTTCAGTTCTTTTACCAAGCGCTCATAATCTGCGATCTCCATGTCCATTAGCGTGCTTTTTTGTGCATCCTAGCAACAATGGGAAATAAATGACAATAATTTGCACTGCATTGAGATTTCAACCAAAACAAAATTCCACTGATAATCAAGTATTACTGGATTTATTTCATTGGTATGAAAGAATCCTATTAATAGATAGGATTCAATACAAATCCTCATAGATAGCAATATAAATCCTCAATGTCCATTTGTGTGCCATATAAACAAGTATTATACTGCTTGAGTTACAGTATTTGAGCCAAATTAAATCCCACCGTCCTTATCAATACACAAAAAGGACAAAATAATTGGTTATTGATCAAATTTATTGTGTACATCTTTACATTGTTCATTTGTACACAGTGGCGTATACACTTCCATTTGTAGTAAAATTATGTTCCAATGTCACAGACATTGCATAATAATTTCTCCTGCAGTAACTTTAAATTGCTTTTTACAGTGCCTTCTTTGACTTTTAAAGGTCCAGATCAGAACTTCTTTGAAACACTGCTTCATTTCTTCTTCACATCATGCCTAAATGCTATATTGGTAATTCACTTTCAATCATTATTGCCTGCTCTAAAACTATTTTGATCCACCATTGGTTGGAAATAATATACTAAAATGATGTAAATCTGAGGCAAAAAAAAACCCAGTAACATCCCACCAGGTATCAAACATGGACAAAAAGAAAAATGTTAGTACTTTATGTTTTATGATCTGATGTACAAAATCTTGTGGCAACTTTGGGAGGCAAAATTCTCTACTCCCAGCTCTTCCAAATAATCTTGCTTTGCTTCAATCCAGATGGGTAAAGTATGGTAAGTTGCTAATCAATGTTACATTGAGATTAGCAGGCACAATGTAAAAGGCTGGATTTTTAGTGAGATTGATGTGACGAACTAAAGTTATGGACAACTGAAAGTTGAATATTTGTAGCAATCTTGTCTTATATCAGATTTCTGGCAACTTTAGTGATTTGCTTTTGAATGCAGTGGGTTGTGTCTTTTGACTACCTTTCTCACATGTTCCAGTTCTTGTACTGTTTGTTGCAGTTGGTGTTTCTCATTTTGAAGTTGCTTTTTAAGTTCTTCAATTTCTTTTGCCAGTGTACAATTGTCCTGCATTGAAAAGAATATATTTTTTAAATATACAAGTTATTTATACAAGAAAATCAATTGAGAAAAAAAATTGGGCAATTCCATAAAATATACTTAAAACTTTAAGGCTCTGAGCTATATTTAGTTTCCAGTACCTTAGATACCTGTTCCTTAACAAGTTTTATGGCCTCCAACTCCTTTTCAACCGCTGTCTTAGCTTTTTCGGATTCTAATATCTGTACTTCCAGCTGTTTGGCATTCGACTGTGACGTTCCTAAATGGCTCAACAAATCTTCTTTATCTGAAGCCAACTGTTTATGCTAAATGGAAGATAACAGAAAGACATAACAAATTCATTAATATGTTGTACAGCAGTAGACTTCTTCAAAGTGATCACTTTTTGGACAAGGCTTAAACGTTATTTAATGAGCCTTGTCCAAAAAAGGGTGAACTTTGCATAAATGGAGGTCCTAAATGATCAACTTGCACTGTAAAGTGTTCCCTACTGTACGTTTATCATAAACAAATACAGATCTGGAATTTACTCTTGTTGGCAAGCAACCTACACTGGCCTATAATCCAAGCCTATGCTAACCTTCAGAAGACGTGTTAGTGTTGGCTTTTGGAAAAATACTCAGAGGCAAAGATCTACACAGAGGAAGAAAAAGCTCTGCCCATAAATTAACAAAAAAACCAAAAGCTGTGGCAGCTGGCATAACTAATGCTTCTTAAATTAGCCAGTTGCAAAAAGCTGTCAAAAGCAAGCAACCACATTCACAACTTCTATGCTCACGAACAAATATGAAGGAATCCTGGGCTTGTTCATATTTGTCATGGACTTTGTGGACTGAAGGGCCAAGTTCTGCAATGTAGGACACTGACTTTTCTACTTAATTTTCCACCCTGTGTATTCTTCTCTTTTCTAAATGCTTCTGAAGTGCATTGACAATTTCGCTCATAATCTTTACAATTCCCTCACTTCTCTCTGTTATTCAAAACACATTTTCTGTCAGCTCATAATTATTGCTCATCATTTCCTCATTGTGAAGCATCATTAGCCAACTCCTATTAACAGGTGGCATTAAAATATATGTTATTGACACTGCTTGTACAGATTTTTATAGGTCTCCTTGTATTACTTTAATTTTAATTATGCACTTGAAACACTATGGTGCCTATTGTAAACAGAAGTCTTCTACATTCACTGATAGAAAAATATTGCTCAATAGATGGAAGATGGTGTCATACCTCTTGAAGGCATGCGTTCAAATGCTGTGTAAGTTCTTCCACCTGATTTTCACAGTTATTTGCTCGCTCCTTTTCCATATCCAGCTTTTCTGCTTGCTTCTCATATTCTAGCAAAAGATTCTGAGTGAAAGAAACACAATCTTAAACTAATTAACAACTAATTTAAAAATGGACTTCCTGTAAGTGTTATAGTTTAAGTGACAAACTGCTTAATAAGTTTCTTTCCCCTATGACTGTTGAGGCATGAGCTTGGGGTAACCTTAAGTTAGATAAACATGTGCAAACAAGCTGGATGAACTCAGCAGGTCGGGCAGCATCCATTGAAAGGAGCAGTCAACGTTTCAGGCCAAGACGTCCTGACGAAGGGTCTCGGCCTGAAACGTTGACTGCTCCTTTCAATGGATGCTGCCTGACCTGCTGAGTTCATCCAGCTTGTTTGTACGTGTTTATTTGACCACAGCATCTGCAGTGTACTTTGTGTTTACTTAAGTTAGATAGTTTTTAGCTAGGGTAGTTGATAGGAAGTGTTTGGATCCTACATCGGGCAAAAAAAACCAAAATCCTTTTCTCTGTCATTGACCATAATTCAACTAAAAGACTGAACTAATAATTCAGTTAATTAGATGAGGACAGGATCTGCGTGACCAGTACCAGGACAGGTTGCCATGTATTAGACACAAATGTAATGACCACAAAGAGGCACCAGAGTTGAATCGAACAGTCTCATTGATAATCAACACCAAAAATCTGGTGTGGGAAAACTTGTGGGAAAAGACTGGTAAATAGCAAACGTATGCATTACCATTTATGTTCATGGCAAGAATATTATTCTCAGCAATGCAACAGCTGCAGATATGATTATTTATATTACCAATCATAAACCCTAACTCTCATATCGCTGATCAAATATGATAAACATCTTGTACTCTGAACATATTTTAGCAAATGTTAAGATTTTCAGAAAATTATCTATACATAGAACAATGCAAGGCTAATAGTAATTACAATTATGAACAGCACAATTGTTCAAATTTCCAGGATAAGCTATGAAATAGAAGCTTTAAGGAGCTTTAAGTACAATTTTAAATCTTATAGATACTGGTAAGCAACAAGAAATTACACCATGCATTAATTCTCATGATAGGATTAGTAAGGATAGTTTTGTTTTCTCAATATTCTTTTTAGCAGCAGATGTCATGATGATATGACAACTACACTGTTGCATTCATTTTTTAAAATTGTGATATTTAATAGAAATCACACTTACTCATTAAAGTTCCTCAACCTAACTATTTTCTGTTGCTTCCTGTCTTTTTTCCCCATGAAAACTGAAAAATCTTTGTCTAGACCATAAATATTTACAAAAGATCATTTTAATCAATATTTGCAGTATTTGAATTCTATTTCATAACCACAGGGTTTCTTCTTAATCCACTTCCTGAAGCCAGCATAATGGCATTTCAGCAGGACTTTTATAGGTTTTACTGAAAATAATATAAAGCTGTCCACTATCTATTTCAACTGTCACTTTCTGAAGGGAAAACAAGTACAAACATCAGACATTGTGGGGGAAAATTGTAAAAGACTAAACAATGTTAGAATGGTTACCTTGTAGTTTTCAGATCCTTGCATGAGGTCTTTAATTGAAGAAGAGAGTCGATCCCGCTCAGACTTTACAATCTCCATCTCTTCTGCTAATAGTAACACCTGGTTGAAAACAAGTTTTTCTTTATACAATTTCATACCTACATAATATTAATTTCAAGTGGAAAGAGAAATTTTATCAGGACACGTACCTGATTTTTGCTGGCATCAAGTTCTTTCTTAGCTTTCACAGCAACAGCTTTTATCTTGTTTATTCGATTTTCCTTCTCATTGCTTACTTTTTCTAGTTGAGCTATTTTAAAATGATTTAAAAAAAATTGAAATAAGCTAATGACAAACTTTCTGTCCTCTGTACTCAGCCTCACACCCAAAAGATATTGCGTTCTTGATGATGATCAAATAAAAACATGAACAATTATGCAATTCACCAACTTTCAAGTTACACTGAAAACTCTGCTAACTTTGAGAAGCAAATTTCATTCACTTTATTTTCATATATTATAATCTGGCAAGAACCAGAACAAAACTGTCATTTTAGGAGATCATTAGTTGGGATGAGTCATTTTTAATTAAAAGCTGGACAGATTTATAAATAAAATAACATTTAGAGCTTAAGATGCTCACTACTTATGAGCAACCCAGTTTTAAATAAATGAAAATATGATGCCTCTACAAGACTTTCCCTTGAACGTCTTTGTATTTTATTGTTTTACAACATTGAATCACCGTGGAATTAATTTGGATTTTTTGACACCGATCAACAGAGAAAACTCTGGGTCAAAATGAAAACAAGCGTCTACAAAGTGCTCTAAATTTATTACATTTATTAAACACAAAATAATTGATTGCATAGGTACTCACTCCCTTTAATATGACTCCAAATCATCATTGGTGCAACCAATTGGTTTTAAAGTCAGATTATTAGTTAAATGGAGATTTTTTTTGGAGACCTCTGCACAGTCAAGGCATTTCAATTGACTGTAGTAAAAATACACCTGTATCTGGAAGGTCCAACTGCTGGTGAGTCATTATCCTGGCAAAAACTACACCAGGAGGACAAAAGAACACACCAAGAAATACTGTGAAAAACTTTATCGAAGAGCACAAGTCAGGAGATGGATACAAGAAAACTTCCGAGTCACTGAATATCCTTTGGAATACAGTTAAGTCAATAATCGAGAAATGGAAAGAATATGGCACAGCTGTAGATCTGCTTCGAGCAGGTTATCCTCAAAAAACTGAGTGACCATGCAAGAAGGGAACTAGTGAGGGAGGCCATCAAGAGACTCATGACAAATCTGAGGAGCTGAGATGGGAGAGACTATGCACATAGCAACTGTTGTCCGGGTGCTTCACCAGTCACAGCTTTATGGGAGAGTGGCACAGAGAAAGCCACTGTTGAAAAAAACTCACATGAAATCTCAGCTAGAGTTTGCCAGGAGGCATATGGGAAACTCTGAAGTCTGCTAGAAGAAGGTTCAATGGTCTGATGAAACTAAAATTGTGCTGTTGGCCATCAGACTAAACACTATGTTTGATGTAAGCCAAACACTGCACATCACCAAAAACACACCATCCCTATCATGAAGCATGGTGGTGACTGCATCGTGCTGTGGGATTATTTCCACTGCAGTAGGCTCTGGAAGGCTTGTGAAGGTCAAGGGTAAAATGAATGCACAAAAATATGGGGAAATCCTGGAGGAAAACCTGATGCAGTCTTCAAGAGAACTGCGGCTTGGAAGAACATCTGTCTCCCAGTAAGACAATGACCCCAAGCACAAAGCCAAAGTTAAACAGGAATGGCTTAAAAACAAGAAAGTTAATTAATGTTCTGGAGTGGCCAAGTCAGAGTCCAGACTTCAATCCAATTGAGAATTTGTGACTGGACTTGAAAAGAGCTGTTCACTCACGATCCCCATGCAATCTGACAGAGCTTGAGCAGTTTTGTTAAGAAGAATGGGGGAAAATTGTAGTGTCCAGATGTGCAAAGCTGATAGAGACCCATCCACCCAGACTCAAGACTGTAATTGCAGCCAAAAAATGCATTTACTAAATACTGACTTGAGGTTGGTGAGTAATTATGCAATCAATTATTTTGTGTCTAATAACTGTAATAAATTTAGACCCATTAGCTGAAATTTGTTTTCACTTTGACACAAGAGTTTTTTTTGTTGATTGGTGTCAAAAAAACCAAATTAAATCCATGATGATTCAATGTTGTAAAATAATAAAACATGAAAACTTCAAGGAGGGCGAATACTTTTTATAGGTATTGTGACCTTGCTGAGTATCTTAAACACTGACTGAATGTTTTTACAATTCTTCCGGTATATTTATCAATACTTAACTGCCAATACAAGTAATGAAGGGTATTTCAAAACTTTTCATATACTAGATAAGATGTTTAGGACCAGGCGACAAATGGGGAAGACAAGGGAAACAAAAAAAGATACAAAAACTGAAAGAAAATTTTAAGATAAATAACCCAAGCCCAAGGCTGATAATAGAATTAGTCTATTTATCTAATACATGAACCACTGCCTTTATAGATAGGTTAAAAGAGTTTTCAATATTAGTAATCCATAAAAATATTTGGCCCTTGAAATTTCACAGTAAAACACAAATTTTATAAATAAGCCAGGATGTTATCAACTTTTTTTAAAATTAGTATTTTATCTATCATCACTAGGATTTTAAAATATCAAGCCTACAACCACCTTTAAGAAAACAATAATCTCAAATTTTACCAAACTTATTCAGTTTAGGGCAAGATTATAAACACCAGTTTATAAATTGCAGTTGGGTAATTTTTTCTTCTGTAAAGGCCTGGATGCATACTTTAAGGATTGGAAGCCTGAGAACAAATGAGATTTGCTGGAGGGGTATGCATCACTTCAGAATTAAAAGAAGTGATAACTTAGAACCTGAAGCTCGAAATTCACTGACAGCAGCGTTAAGATTCAATTTATATAGGTCTAAATTGGGAGCCACAAAAGAGCAGGAGAGACTGTACTACAAAGAAGTTTCAAATGTGGGGCAGCTCCACACAGAGGTTCAAAATCTCTGCAGATAATTTTGAAATTAACATTTGAATTCCTGGGGTATAGGGCAGCTCTGTATTGTAAAGGGCAGTGCTGGTGCTTCCCACTTCCAGAAACTTAGATTCAATTCTAATCTCAGGTATTGTCTGTTTGGAATTTTCATGTCCTACCTATAATCATTTTTGTTCCATTTGCTCATCCCACTTTCCTCCCATATGACATGACATACAGGCTGGTAGGTTCATTTTAATTTATTCCGTTTACATAGGTGGTAAGGGAAATTAAGATGGCATTATTGGGCATTTGAGACAGAATCAGTTGTAGGAGACTATAAGAGTTGACGTGAGCTTGATGAGCCAACTAACCTTTCTATTCTATTTTCTTTTGCTACAAGAAAGCAACAAACAAAAACGGGCAAGCTGTGCAAATCAGCCAAAACATTGGTGAGTAAATAGCTATTAAAATGACAATAATGCCACTGAAATACAAAATATGTAGCATACAAGAAAAACATTCAGGAATAGTTGGCTTAACAAAGATGAAATCTGAAAATTTACAGACACGGATTGTGGAGCTGAGCAGGAGAAAGATTAAATATTTGAGATGTTAACAAAGTTTACTTATCTGTGTTATGTGCCTATTTATAGGCCCACTGTATAATGTAAATATTATAGATTGTAAACATACCTTTATTGTTTGCACATTGAACTCATTCTTTACTTTTAAAACACAAAGTATTAAATTACTTTTAACCATGACTATTAAAGTATTTCGCTTCTGCAGGAACTGAAGCAGACAACCAATGAAAGCAATCAAATGTCAAAATTACATCACAGTAAGAGTATTTTGCTACTGTTGTAAAATTTATACAGCTTGTCATAAATGACTGGAGAGCTATTGCAATCCTTAAGAGCTCAGCTATCAAACAGACAAGCTATCAAAACCTCAGACCATTTTGCCAGACAGAATAGTAACCTACAAAGCTCACTGTAAAAGCTTTAGTATGAAAGGAAAGTATTTGCAAACTGAAACAAAAACAGAAAATGCTGAAAATACACTTGCTACCTGCCCTATCGAAGACAAATGAACAGAATTAATATTTCTGGTTGATGACTTTTCATCTGATGATTTATTGTCATTTACAGATGCCCACTTTGTATCTCTCCCAGAAATAACTCATGCTTACATTTAAAAGATTGTCTTAAAATAAGTAAAAAGCATAAAAACTGCAATGCAAGCTTTACGCTGTCTTACAAAAAGCCTAAATTTCACTTAATTTTCAGGATTCTACTTAAAACTCACATAAAAATAAAACACTACTTAAAACAGCATTACATATCTATATGCCCCGATCAATTACTACAAAAATGAGTAATGAGTAATTAATGAGTTAGTAGGACAAAATAAAATATTTGTTGCTTTTATTCCAAATTTAATATTTGAAATAAAATTTTAAATTGGATACATGCATCCCAAAATTTCAATGACAATGAACCAGCACTAAAATGAAAACATACCAACTTTCTCATTCATTTCCACAATTGTGTTTTTAAAGGTGTTTTCTTCACTGGAGATTTTCAACATCAAATCCTGTATTAAAGAAAAAACGTTACCCTCAAATTGCAGTTTGTTTGCATGATAATATTTTTTGAAACAAGGCAAAATATAGATTTTTTTTATCAAAAAGCTTGGTGCTATGGATTTTCTTCTGCAAAAATTTGCTAAAGATTCAAATATGATTTGAAAAATCAAAAAGATTTTTCCATCCGTAGAATGTCAGTTACTAGTACTTGACCTCAAACAGAATTAAGGTATCGTTCCACTGATGTGAATCATCTATGAACTTTTTAGTTCACACTCAATGATAACATCTGGACTAATTTCTCATTTCACCCACCACAGATCCAAAGTGAATTGGTTTTAACACATACATGTCTTGAGTGATTTTTCTGATTAAACCTATATTATATCAAAGATCTCTTCATGACAAACCTGTAGTTCAAAGGAATTCAATAATTTGACAAAACTTAGCATGCTATACAGAAAAGACAAGGCTGGAAAAAGACTCCCAAAAAACTAAGATAAAGCACTAAAAAAAGGTGTCAAATCTAAAAACGTATGTAAGCCCTCCGGCAAAATTCTTCAACACCATAGTTGGGATGTTGTCTTCTGCCATGACCTGTCAGTAACATGGCAATTTAATGCAATTGAATTGCTTTCTAGACCAGACGGTAACTGCCGATCAACTAAATTGGCATTGATCAGGACTCACATGTAGATCAAATCAAAAAAGGTAGGCAATTTCCTACCTTGAAGAACATCAGTGAATCTGATATGTTTCATGACCACTGTGGATACTAGCTTTTTAATTCAAGATTAAATGACCTTCAGGAATCCAAGTATGTTATCAAGGACACCTGGTGAAACTGAAGTCAATGGGAATGAAGGAAAAATTCAAAATAATATTTGGAGTAATACGAAGAGAAAAGAGGAAAATGGATATAATTGCTGGACAATAAATCAACCCAATCCCATAAAAATCACTGCATGAACAAAAAGAAGATGCTGCAAGCATTCAGGTCAGGCAGCGTACTGTACTTGGAAGTAAAGCAAGTGTAAACATTTTAGGCCTGAAGACCTTCTGGAACATCTTGTGTGTTTATTTCAGATTTCCAGCATCTGCAGCTCTTTTAAAATAAAGTTGCACCACTGCAATGAGTTCGTCAGGAAATGTCATCACCAACTTCATCAATAATCTTCCATCCATGATAAGGCCACACAAAGGGATGCTTCTTGTTAATTTCATAATATTTGTTACCAACTCTCCAAATCTAAATGATACAAGATCTGGTCAACAGAGGAACAATAGCTAATAGCAAACTCCCTCTGATAAGGAACGTTTTGTCACTGAAAAATTCAACTGGACCAAATACACATGTACTGTATACTGTGGCCACAGGAGCAGGTCACTGGCAAGATACCTTTCAATTGCCTCATTCCTTCATCCAATTATGGATGGGTTTTCACCCTGGCAATCACCCAGCATATCTCATAACATTAGAAAGATCCTCATTAAAATGTTCTAAATTTGAAAACATTGTTATTTTTTATAACTACACATGATGATATCCCAAGCCAATTTCACTAATTTCAAATATATTTGATGCACTATCAAATTTATGCCTTGAAAAATGAAAAAAAAAGAGAAATCAGACTTTTTTTAGTAATGGCACCCTAGTGTTTGAAATGCAAAGGAATATTTTATATCTGGGTTATCAGATATAACCTAGGACCTCAGACAAAGTCAGGAACCAAAAGGTTGAGCATGGTGTGACTGATGTCAGAGTTGCATACATTTCAATGCAAGAAGTATCATAGTAAAGGCAGATATGGATCAACACTTGGAATTATGACATTGTAGCAATTAGTGAGATTTGGCTGAAGGAGGGGCAGGACAGGCAACTAGACCGGATAATTTTGAAAACGCCGATTTTGCATAAAAATGATAGGTGTCCACACCAGGCGTTTTTAAAAATATCTCTGTCCACATTGAAACAGATATTTCGGCGAATCTCCTCCTACTGCGCATGCGCAGGACGTATCTACCAAAAACAAGCAATATGTTTGGTGTTGAATCTCGCTGTGAAAGTGCGCGTTTGTGCAGTTACAGACTAGAAAGGCGGACAGCTATTGGCTCTCGCGCAGGAGAACTTAAAAGTTAAAAAAAAACAAATAATGGAGCGTATGGAGGCAACTGACAGGGAGTTCATGGACAGTATGAACCGGCTGACGACGAACACTGAAAAACTGATGAACTCTGTTGCATTAATAAAGCTCCTTGTTAAATGTGTAAAACATGTCTGCATCAGTATTATTTTGTATTTCCATACAATGTTACATTAGGCTGTTACGCATCTATTGTCAGAGAAGTACTTGCATAAATAGGTAAACCACCTTCATACGAGCAAGGACAGAAAACAGGGCAAAGTGAGTATACTTATTTATTCAGTAAGTTATGGGTCAAAGTATTTGGTGAGTACATTTCTAACTCTTCTGGCTTCAGTCTCGTTGCTGTCTGTTCTGAAATTGTTAGATCGTGTGGGGGGTTGCGTTCAGGAAAACAATGAAATAGTGCACTGCCGTCTGATAGCATTTTCAGATTTCTCCAGTTACCCAGTCCACACTGATCTGCCCAAGTGGCGTTTTCAAAATTACTCACACTGGACAGCGTTTCTGAAAAGATGCAGTTTCGGGGGATGAAAACGCTGTTTTAGTGTGGACGGAGGGTAAAAACAGAGAGAAAGCTTTGGTTACGGATTTATCCGGCGTAGTGTGGACGTAACCTCAATATTCCATTGTTTTAGACGTGACACAGCAGGAGGGATTGAAGGAGGATGGGTGGCATTACAAGTCAGGGAAATGTCATGGCAATGCTCAGTCAGGACAGACTGAAGAACTCATCTAGTGAAGCAATATGAGAGGAACTGAGAAATAAGAAAGGTATAACCACTTTAATGTATTACAGCCCACCCAACAATCAGTGGGATTCAGAGGAACAAATTAGCAGAAAGATTGCAGACTGTTGCAAGAAATGCAAGGCTGTTATAGTAGGCCATTTTAATTTTCCACATATTGACTGGGAATCCCATACTGTAAAAGGACTAGATGGGATAGAGCTTGTCAAGTCCCAACCAAAGAGTGTATGGTATTTGATCTGCTACTAGGGAATGAGACAGGGCAGGGGACAGAAGTTTGTGTTGGGGAACACTTTGCATCTAGTGATCATAATGCCACTAATTTCAAAGTAAGTAGCGAAGAGATAGGTCTGGTCCACGGGTTAAGATTCTAAACTGGAGAAAGGTCAATTTTGATGGCATCAGAAAAATTGGCAAATTTGGATTGAGACAGAATGTTTTCTGGCGAAAGTGTACTTGATGAGTGGGGGCATTCATAAGGTGAAATTTTGAGTGTACAAGTCTTGTATGTGCCTATCAGAACAAAAGGTGAAGATAGCAGGTTAGGGAACCTTGGTTTTCAAGAGATATTGAGGTGCTGATTAAGAAACAAAAAGGAGGTATATGGCAGGTATAGGCAAGTAGGAACAAATGAGGTGCTTATGGAGTACAAGAAATGCAAGAGGACACTTAAGAAAGAAATCAGCTAAAAGGAGGCATGAGGTTGTCCTAGGTGAAGAAGAATCTCAAGGGATTCTACAGATATGTTAAGAGCAAAAGGAGTGCAAGAGACAAAATTGGTCCTCTGGAAGATCAGAATGGTAATCCATGTGTGGAGCCAAAACAGATGGTGGAAGATCTTAATTAATTTTTTTTACATCTATAGTTACACAGGAGACAGACACAGAATCTACAGAAGTGAGGCAAAGCAGCAACAAACATGAACCCTACACAGATTACAGAGGAGGTGGTTTTTACTGTCCTGAGGCAAATTAGGGTGGATAAAGCCCCAGGGTCCCATGAGAGGCAAGTGCCAAAATTTTTGTGGCCTTTACAGAGAAATTTAAATCCTTAGTGACAGGCAAAGTGCCAGAAGATTGGAGGGTAACCAAAGTTGTTCCGTGTGGCACGGGGCCAAGTGGTTAAGGCATTAGACTAGTAATCTGAAGGTTGTGAGTTTAAGCCCCAGCCAAGGTAGCATGCTGTGTCCTTGACCAAGAGCAACCACATGTTGCTCCAGTTCACCCAGCTGAAAATTGGTACCGGCAAAATGCTGGGGGTTAATCTCGCGATTGACATCCTGTCTGGAGGGGGGAGGAGTCTCGTACTCTCAGTTGCTTCATGTCATGGAAACCGGCATAAGCACCAGCCTGATGAGCCTATAAGGCTTGGGACAGACTTTAACTTTTAACAAAGTTGTTCTGCTGTTCAAGAAAGACACTAAAAATAAACCAGGAAATTATTGGCCAGTGAGCCTGACATCAGCAGTGGGAAAGTGATTGGAAGATATTCTGAGGGAGCGGATATATAAGTATTTGGATAGACAGGGACTGATTAAGGATAGTCAGCATGGCTTTGTACGTGGTAGTTCATGTCTAACCAATCTTATAGATGAATAAATTCTTCTCAGGCATCCAGCTGGGTACAGGTGTTGATTTAAACAGACGTTTTGATTACAAATTCTGTTTCTTCATCAGGGATGATGCATGGGTATGTCTAGTCCAGTGGTATATATACCCCCATCGTCCGTTCCTTTTGATTGGATGAGGACTAACCAATTAGGTTTCCACTGACCCACCTTGTTTGCAATCAAATTCCACTAGTTCTTACTTATGTAAGACCTTTGTCCTTGTTAAACTTATTTTCCTCTGGTTTTATTTCAATGGCTTCCTTCATCAGGCGGTCCCAAAAGCCAGCGGGGCAGCACAGTGGTTTTGTGTCAAAGTCAATCCTATGACCATTACAACTGCAATGTTTGGCTACTGCCTATCTTTCCAGGCCACCCAAATGGATATACCTCCCTTGCTCCTTGATGTGGGTGCTATGATGCTGTAACTGCAGAGCAGTGTTTATCAGCCAGACGGGGCACACAGTGGAAGCCTGCATCAAGGAGGACAGGAGCTGTATCCGTTTCAGTTACCTGGAGAAATTGGCGGTAGCTGAACTTTGCATTTACAATGGCCACAAGATTGACTTCAACAGCACAAAACTACTGTGCCTTGCCAATGGTTTTTGGGACCATTTGGTGAAGGAAGCCACTGAAATTAACTACAGAAAAATAATTTTAATAAAAATGAAGGTCTTGCTCTAAGAACTGGAATTTGATTGTAAACAAGGTGGGACAGTGGAAACCTGACTGGATAGGATGGATGAGAGGGGTATATATACCACTGGACTAGATGTGCCCAAGCATCATCCCTGACAAAGATGGCATAATTTGTCATTGAAACATCGATTAAAATTGATACCTGTACCCAGCTGGAAGCCTGACAAGAGTAGAGTTTTTTTTGAGGAAGTTACCAGGAAAGTTGATGAAGGCAAAACAGTGGATGTTGCATACATGGATTTCAGTAAGGCGTTTGACAAGGTCCTGCACGGGAGGTTGGTCAAGAAGGGTCAGTTGCTTGGCAGTCAAGATGAGGTAGTAAATTGGATTACATGTTGCGGGAGAAGCTCGAGAGTGGTAGTTGATGGTTGTCTGAGTAGTGGAGTGCCACAGGGATTGGTGCTGAGTCCACTTGTTTATCATCTCTCTCAATGATCTGGGTGATAATGAAGAGGTATATGAAATGATGAGGGGGTATGTAGGTATATAGTCTCGACAGACCATGCACCTTGGAAAATTTCCAGGGCGCGAACCTGGGCAAGGTATTTTTTTTATATATGGAAGACCAGCAGTTGCCCAAGCCATCAATGTTGTCCAAGGGAAGGGCATTAGGACCCATGTCATTGCAGAGCAATGTGTGGTTAAGTGCCTTGCCCAAGGACACACACACAAGCCTCAGCCAAGGCTTGAACTAGCACTAGACGAATCACCAGACGAAGGCTTTAACCACTTGGCCACGCACCAACACGTGGTTGTAGAAAGGGTAAATGCAAGCAGGCTCTTTCCACTGAGGTTGGGTGGGACTCCAACCAGAGGTCATAGGTTAAGGGTGAAAGGTAAAAAAATTTAAAGAGAACACGAGGAGAAAATTCTTCACTCATGGGTTGTGAGAGTGTGAAATGAGCTGCTAGCACAAGAGGTGCATGCAAGCTCAACTTCAATGTCTACAAGAAGTTTGGATAGGTATGTGGATGAGTATGGAGGGCTATGGTTGCAGTACAGGTTGATGGCAGTAGGCAGTTGAAATGGCTCAGCACTGATTAGATGGACTAAAGGGCCTGTTTCTGTGTTGTACTCTATGTAATCTGTGTTGGAAGCTCAGCTTAGATTTGAATCTACGCCTTCAAGAGAAAGATTTTCAAACAAAAGATTTCAAATTCTTTGCCCCCCCAATTATTTCCTTAGCAATTATTTACCAATTATTCAATGTTTAAAATTTTCATGTTATTACCTTCAATGTTTCAAGCTCCTCTTTGCATTTTGACAGCTCAGATTCTTTTTCATTCAATTGACACTTCAGTTTCTCTGCAGCTTCTTGTTCCGCTTTCTCATCCTGTACTTGCTTTTGTGTTTCCATGTTCTCAAGCTTCTCTGTAACATTTTGAAGCTGAATGAGCAGATCTTCATTCTCAAGATTATTTTTTTCACTCAGATTTTTCATTTCCAGCAGATCTCTTTGCAAACCTTCCTTATCAAGCAGTGCTTCATCTAGATGCTTTTGCAAAAGACTTTTCTCCTGTTTGAGGTCATCGATTAAACAACCTAGTTCAGCCTGCAGATCTCTATTTGCATCACTCTGTAATTGCAATTCCTCTTGCAAATGCTGTATGCGCTCATTAGACAGCAGTGCCTCAGACTGCTTTTCTTCTCTAATTTTAGTCACATGGTTTTCAAGTAATTGCATTGCCTCAATTACATTGATTTCATCTGCACTATTTGTAAAACTAAAAGCTTCTTGTTTAAGAATATTAATTATCGCATGCCTAATATTTAAAAATTGCTGTTTTTCAAGTCTATCTGTAATTTCCAAGTTTTCCTTTTCTTGAATCAAAGCCTGTAGTTGTTTACTGAGATCTTGAAGTTTTTCTTCATTTGTTTCCACGTTTTCATTTTGTAATCTGAATGTAGATAATTCACTTTGCACCAATTCCTTTTCCTTTTGTAAGTTTGTAATAAGTTCCTCCATTTTTTTTGTTTCAGAGTCCAAATACTCCTTCTCAGTTTTTATAGTTTCTAATCTGTTTTCCATGTCACTGAATTTTTGACAATAAGCATCTTTCTCAGAAACAGCCTCTTTTAAATGCAGTGCTGTTTCATCCAATCTCTTTTCCAACTCATAGTTGTTCTTATTGAGTACTTCTATTTGTTGTTGAAGTTCTGCACATTTACCCTGCTCCTGTGTAAAAGATTGTTCCAACCTATTTATTGACTTTTCAGAGATTCCAATTCTTGATATTAGTTCCTCCTTCTCTTTCATTAAATTATCTACATGTCCTTTCGAATCCATCACAATTGCCTCCTTCATCTGAATTGAAGATGCCAATTCTTGATTCTTCTCTTCAAAATTATTTACAATTTGTTTTAGTTCCTTAGCCTCTTCTACTTCAGCCTGCAATTTATTGATTAATTCCAAAAGAGAATCTTTCTCATTAAAAACTTTCCTGAGTTTCTGTTGCAGGTCATGAATTTCATCAGACTGTTGCTGTTTCATAACCTCAAACTCACGGCTAATCTTTGAAGCAGATTCTCCCAATTCCGCCTGTAGGATTTCCAAGGTGTTACGCAAGTTTTCGTACTGTCTCTCTGCCTCCTCTTTCTCTTCCGATAATGTTTGGCATTGTTTTGTCAAATTATCTATCTTAAGAAGAGATTCTTGTTTTTCATTTTCAGCTGCAGAAAGTAAAGTTTGCTTTAACATTGATACATCTTTTTTATGTTGTTCTGTTATATCCTGTATTTCAGAGGAATACTGAGCCTCTGCCATTTCACAACGCTCTTGAGCAGAATGAAGTTCATCTGTCAGTTTTGTGACCATGGTCATATATTCTTCCTTGGATAATTGGAGCTCATTTATCTTAAATTCCCAATCTTCTCGCTCATGAAATAACTCCTCTTTTGCATGCTGCACTTCTACTTCTACCTTCTCCTTTTCATTTTTCATGTAAACAAGCTCCCTCTGCATTAAACAATGCTGTGATTCTAATTTTTTCACACAATTCTCTAGGTACGTCACCTGCTCACCGGAGTTAGGTGATTCTTTTGGAAGCTCTTGTTGCAAATGTTGGACCTCCTTTTGCTCTTCTGTCATTTTTCTTAACTGATCTCTCAGTTGATTCAACTGAAGCTCATAATTGCTAGCATTCTCCATCAGCTCATTTGCAAGGCTTTTCTCTTTCTTTGAATGCTTCTCTACTAAATTTTCCTCCAAGGTCTCAAGTTCCTGCTTGTGTTTTATGACAGCAGATTCAAATTGTTGCTTCAACAATGCCAATTCTTCTTGATGGGTGTTTTTAAGATTCTTAATTTCATTTTCATTTTCAGACATAAAGTTCCTTTTAATATCATCCAGCCTTTTCAATTCTCCCTCCTTTTCTTTGGTGACTGTTTCCAATTGCTGTTGCAACTGCAAAATCTGATCCTCAGAAGACTTTTTAATCTCATTTAATTCTCCTTCCAGCCTCTTTGCTTCAGTCTGCTGCAGGGAGTAGGCTTCAAGCTGCTGCTCAAGTTGTCCAATGTGGGTTATGTGCTTGAGATTTGACTCCTGAAGTTCATTTTCTAACTTGATTATTTCACCTTTGTGTTTTGCTTGAGCTGATTCTAAAGCTTCAATTTTGTTTATATGTTGATTTTTTAATAATTCAATTTCTTCCTGAAGTGCTGTTTCTTTTGACAATGCAACCTTAAAATAATTAAAAATAATTTTATTATTGTCCATATGTCATGGACATATGTTCTGATCACAGTAGGAGTATTATATTTAGCTAAATGTTTCAGTGCATTATTCAGCTAAAGTAGCTAATGTATTGAGGTAACCAAAGAGCAAAGGTCAAACTAAACATGTAGCAATGAAAATCTAAACCAGAGGTTAAAATGTGGAGGCTAAACAAAATGAAAATACTGATGAACAGGATAAACAATGCAGCATTTTAAACTATACCAAAATTTGTATGAGCACAACCAATGGCTCATCACTACCTTCAATTCTTCTTTGCATTTTTCATTTTCTTTTCTTAGTGACAGCGTACTTTGTTGAGCTTCTGCTTTTTCCAAGAGTACTGAATCTAGCCTGGCTGTCAGTTCCTGTTCAAAGAAACAAAACAGTACAATTTACAATAACCTACAGATGAACTTTAAATTAATGTATTAAAAGTCTTTGAAAAACATAATTTAGTAGTTCATTCATGATCACTATGAAAACAAAACCTTGTGACATAATCCAAAATTTACAAAATAATTCAATTTCTTCCTGAAGTGCCGTTTCTTTTGACAATGCAACCTAAAAATAATCAAAAATAATTTTATTATCGTCCATATGTCATGGACATATGTTCTGATCACCTTTTTTTTAAATTTTTTTTTATTAGTTTTTCAAAACATTTTACAAATTAAAAACCCCAAATCCCAATGAGGAACATTAAAACAGTGCAAAATTAAGCATACAATAACAATATGCTACAAAGGAAGAGAATTTAGCAAAAAAAAAAGCACCTAAATTAAAGACAAGTAAGCTTAGTGTCCTCCCCAAGCCCCACAACACAAGAAAAAACAACAGCAACTCCAGACCAACCACAACACAATATAGAGAGAATAAGTCAGGACAGCCAAGCTCCCAGACTGTGAATACACTCAGCAACAGAGGATAATAATGCCTTCTACCAGAAAAAAAAGGAGCTGAAAGCAAGGGACCAAAAAGAAAAAAAAACCCTAGTCAAGAGGAAGGTTATGAAAGTACTTGATAAAAGGTCCCCAGACCTTATGGAACTTTAGATCTGAATTGAGAACTGAATAATGAATTTTGTCGTTAAGCCATTGAGCATGAGTGGGCGGGGCAGCATCTCTCCATCTGAGGAGGATCAAGCGTCTAGCCAGGGGAGAGGCAAAGGATAATATTCGGCATTTGGTCGGACCCAGACATAAATCTGTCTCGCCCCAAAAACCGAACAGAGCAATTAAGGGGTTTGGTTCTAGGTGCTGATTCAGATTACACGATAACGTAGTGAAGACATCTTTCCAGAATTTCTCCAAGCTAGGACAGAACCAGTACATATGGATGAGAGAGGCCACGCCCCTCTTGCATTTATCACAGAGCGGACTAACGCTAGGGTAGAATCGAGATAGTTTAGATTTAGACATATGGGCTCTATGAACAATCTTAAACTGTAAAAGGCACTGGCGAGCACAAAGAGAGGTTGAGTTAACCAATTTGAGAACTGAATCCCAGCTCTCCTCAGATAAGGAGATATATAAATCCTGCTCCCAGGCCATTTTGATTTTATCCATGGGGGCCTGTTGTAAGGCCGCTAGTTTATCTTGGATGATTGATATTAAGCCTTTACCTAGTGGATTCATGGGAAGAAATAGGTCCATAGCATTTTTCGCAGGCATTTCAGGGAAGTTAGGAATTAAAGGAGCAATAAAGTGTCAGATTTGGAAATATCTGAAAAAATGAGCATTGGGCAGATTGAACTTAACAGAGAGCTGCTGAAAAGAAGCGAAGCAATTATCAATGAAAAGATCTTCAAAATGTGTGATCACCTCTTACTACAGTAGGAGTATTATATTTAGCAAAATGTTTCAGTGCATTATTCAGCTGAAGTAGCTAATGTAAAATTACGTTACCCTGAAACAACCCACACAAAATGCTGGAAGAGCTCAGCAGGACAGGCAGCATCTATGGAAAAAAAGTCTAGTTGACGTTTTGGGCAGTGACTTTTTCCATAGATGCAGCCTGGCCTGCAGAGTTCCTCCAGTATCGTGTGTGCTGTTTGGATTTCCAGCATTTGCAGATTTTCTCTTGTTCGTGATTATATTACCCTGAAAATTATGTTATTGCAATGTCATTTAATCATCAAATCTGCTGAAGGACACAATTTACAATTCTGTGCATTTGAACAACCCGTAAACAGGAATGTTATTATAATAATCTGCTTTTTAAACATTACCTGGATAACTGCATCATTAGCTTCAATAGATGGTTTTGCCTTAAGCCGTTCAATTTCATTTTCCAGTTCTGAAATAATAATACAAGATTTGTAAACAGACCTTAGTTAGATAATAACATATCACAAGAAGGTTGAACCATAAGTAAATATTAATGGGATGAGAAACACTGAAACACAAAATGCTTTATTTAAAATAAAATATTATTATTTAGCAAGAATTGAAAATGTCAGAAATCAGTCATGTCATGATGATTGAATTGGTAGAGCTAAGGAAATGTATGATCTGGTCAGATACACCAAAAAGGAACCTACTATTCAATAACGCCTAACAAATTGTATCTCTTTATATTCATAATCATAATCATGGTGCTCCATTGTAACAATATCAAAAAGACAAATCAATTTCCACAATGCCACCATTGCCCTTACCATCACCACTACCTCTGTCCATAGACTGATGATATATTTAGTAGTATTGGGTCAGTTGCAATTTCTTCATATAGAAAATGGGAAGGAAAAACTGAGCATATTTAGGCCTCTCACAAACACCACGACCCAGCAAACAAAATTAGCAAGTTTTACCCATTTAACTGGAAAAAAAATTCAGGATTCCTGCATTCCTTAAAATTAGGAAATTGGCCCGCACTCCAAAATATATTCATTCAGGATGTCATTGCTGAAGTCCACACGGAATCCAAAGCAAAACTTCTTACTGATGAGCTTCCCTGGCTTTTAACAGCGGACAACTGTGATTCACTTCCAGCAATGTTCTACTTTTTTGATAATTCAGTTTAATTTAATACTTCTAATTATAAAAATAAATAATTACTTCTACTTTTAGAATAGGCAAGATATCTTCCATATGCAAGATTGCACCAGCGACCAACAGCGATGTTTTGCTGACAGCTCACAAAGCTACTAGGAACTCTAGTACATATACTTCCTCTGAACTGTGATCACTGCAGTGTGCAGCCTGTAATTTCTCTTTGAATAATGTATTTTTGAAACAAAAACATTCTGGCATTTTAGTGATCTCCTGAGGGATTTGGCAAACTACTTTCAAAAGTGCAGGTGCGGCCAGGATGGCTATTGCTGGGGGTGGACGCTGCATCAACGCTTGATAGCGGAAGATGAATCCATGGTCAGTTCCATTACTCTACAATGATTAACATGTCGAGCAAGATTAAAATCGCTGAGACCAAGAGAGGAGAACAAACAAACACGAGGAAATCTGCAGATGCTGGAAATTCAACCAACACACAAAATGCTGGTGGAACACAGCAGGACACGCAGCATCTATAAGGAGAAGCACTGTCGATGTTTTGGGCCGAGACCCTTCGTCAGGACTAACTGAAAAGAAAGATAGTAAGAGATTTGGAAGTAATTGGGGGGAGGGGGGAAATGCAAAATGATAGAAGACCGAAGGGGGTGGGATGAAGCTAACAGCTGGAAAGGTGATTGGCGAAAGTGATACAGAGCTGGAGAAAGGAAAGGATCATGGGATGGGAGGCCTGGGAGAAAGAAAGGGTGGGGGGGGGGGGGAAGCACCAGAAGGAGATGGAGAACAGGCAAACAACTAAATATGTCAGGGATGGGGTAAGAAGGGGAGGAAGGGCATTAACGGAAGTTAGAGAAGTCAATTTTCATGCCATCTGGTTGGAGGCTACCCAGCCGGTATATAAGATGTTGTTCCTCCAACCTGAGCTTGGATTCATTTTGACAGTAGAGGAGGCCATGGATAGACATATCAAAATGGGAATGGGACATGGAATTAAAATGTGTGGCCACTGGGAGATCCTGCTTTCTCTGGCGGACCGAGTGTAGGTGTTCAGCAAAATGGTCTCCCAGTCTGCATCGGGTCTCACCAATATATAATAGGCCACGGATTGGTGAGACCTGACGCAGACTGGGAGACCTTTTCACTGAACACCATCAGTGCTTCCCCTGACGAAGGGTCTCGGCCCGAAATGTCAACAGTGCTTCTCCTTATAGATGCTGCCTGGCCTGCTGTGTTCCACCAGCACTTTGTGTGTGTTGAGGAAAATGAACAGGTGTTCAGCGCCACATGCCTTCATTTGATCAGTCTCACGACTACTGTCAGGTGGGAGATGCAGGAATCTTGGGATCCACGCCATCAGGTTTGGAAGCAGTTGTTACCCTTCAGCCATAGGGCTCCTGGGCAGGCTTCACTCGCCTCAGTGTTGACCAAGCTCCACAGCAGTGGGCTCGCTCTTGTGGAATCTGCAGTTCATGTTCTAAGTGTTACAGTTTATTTTTTTTAACTATTTGTGTGATTTGTCTTTTTTTGAAAATTGGATATGGGGCAATCTTGTGTGTTTTTTAGTGAATTCTACTGGGTTTCTTTATGTGGGTGCCTGCAAGATGAATCTCAAGGTTGTACATGACATACATGCTTCGATAATACATTTTAACTTTGAACTTTGAAGCCCCATTTGAAAGTATTAACATATACTTTTTTGTTTAATATTTCTTAAATGTATGAATACAAGTTATATTTAAAATTTCATAAATTTGAAAAGTTTAGTAACCTAGACAATTGAAGTTGGGGCCTTTCTAGTTCTTAAAGCCTTTAGTAATGATTTTGGGATGTGCACTACTGGACATCCTATTGCCCTTCACCCTCTTTGTTGCAGTCATGTACAAGTCACACCAGCAAGGAAGGTCCCCTACATCTTTATTTGGCAAGTATAGTTGTAAAAGATCACAGGAAGGGATTCAGAGCATTAAGATATAACCTTATACTTGTTTCTGTCAATTCTACCTCCACCCATTTTAGAACATCAATAAAACTCTTACTGTTGCCACCATTAGGCTTTTCTATGTCTCGCGAGCTTTTTATCCTCCATGAAGTCCCCAAAACTTTTTATATTACAGACCAATTCTTGCTCAATCATCATCTCTATCCTCCCCTGGGCCTGATATTTTAAATTCTCAGCCTCAGGAATGAAACCTTTTCAAGTGACATGGGGCAGATTCACCTGATTTCAGGGATGATGTGGTGATATCATGAGGAAAGGTCAAGTAGGATGGGCAGATGCTCAATATGCTGTCTTGAGTTTAGAAGAGTGGGAAGTATTGCACTGGAACACAAGATTCTCAGAGGAATTGACAGCGTAAATTCTAGGAGGTTGACTCCTTGGGTCGGCGACCTTGGAATGAATTCATTGAGGATACGAGTTTCAGAATTTAAGGATGAGATGAGGAACAATTTCTTCATTTAGGGGAGTTTGTGAATCTCAGGAATTTGCAATACTAAGAGAACTGTGGATGACCAGTAATTAAATATCAAGTTGAGTATTATAGATTTTAACTGAGGTATAATGTTGCATAGCAAGAAAGCATCATAGAACAACCATTATCTTACTGAATGGCAGAGCAGATTTCAGTGGTCACATAACTAATCTTGCTTCCATTTCTTAAGCTTTAATTTCTTCCTGTACTTAAAGTCTTCTAGTTTCCCAACAGCCATGGCCTTTGGACTCACCATTTTACTAAATGTATCTTACGCACTGAAAGGCCACCCCACCATTTGTACCCCACAAATAACAATTCCTGATTTTTGACATTTAGGCACACGTTGTGCACTACTTACTTAAGCCTCCCTCAACTCCTTTAAATATCTTATTTATAACTAGTTCCTTGCCCAAGGATTTAGTTGCACCTCCTGGCATGTTATGTTTTGCAATACATCAATGTCTTGATGAATGATCATAGTCAATGACTCTCTTCCTGGGAAGTACTTCAGGACAATTTTAAAAGGGGCCTGATAAAATGCAAATTGACTGAAGTCAGCTTGAAAAAAAATCAATCCATACATTGATTCTTTTAGGCATAGATAGCCAAAACTAACTTGTTATGTGGACAGTAAAGTTATACTTTAGAATTGGAATTTTACAACAGTTTTAGTAATGGAAATTCTAGAAATCAACATGTGAATGCCATTCTCTGCAAATGAATTTACACTAAAGGACAGGTTTCCAAGGTTAGAGCATCAAAACTGTTGTTTCTCATATGGATTGGGCGATCATACAACATGGCAGCTAGGTATACTATTGAAAAGACAGCATCCATGTTACATGAAGTAATTAGAAAGACACAATTTTAAGAATAACAAAATTAATTTTTTTCAGTTAATTCCTTAACTAGATGGTATTCACAATTCAGGAAGTACAAAAAACAGCAATTTTCATCATGTTGATGTGTTATGGATCCTTTCACAAAAGCATATTACCAGTGCATATTGACTTTGTCTTCTGTAGAAGCACCACCTGCTTCTTTGCAAATTTTATCAGGTCATCCTTTGATAGAGTGTCCAGCTGCATATACAACAGAACATGGATTAGTTTGATCCTGATGCATTTCAATATTATTTTACAAAGAATATTTAGATATAGAAGCTTAACAGCTTTGAAAAACTGCTGTGGTTAAGGTTCAAAAGATTTCCTTTTATCAAACCTTAGATTTTCCAGTTCCAGTTGTTGCTGGCGATGCTGCACCATCTACACCACTCTCCTGTTGAGAAAAATAAACTGAGCTTTTAACACCTATAACACTGATAGTGCTGCTTTAAATATGTTACCAGCATTCACACGGTTCCTGACATTTTCCTCACCTGTTAAGAATAGCTGGGTAATGCTGAAAGAACAATTCAAAATTTAACCTCTGAAATCAAACTCCTCAATCCATTTATCATAATGCAGTTCTCAATCTATACAAATACTATTTGAAAATTATTTCTAACTTCCATTCTGTAATCAATCTCAATCCTACAAAATGCTTCATTCTCTTTAAATAACTTTCACTACCTTATCAGATACAGTCGGCAAACTTGCACTTCATCTTAGTTTAGACAGTGGGAGAGTGGCAATTAAATTCGAAAACAAATACAGTACCTATAAAAATTATTCACCCCCCCCCCCCCCCCAGGAAGCTTTTGTGTTTTATCGTTTTCCATCATTGAATCACAGTGGATTTGTTTTTTTTTGACACTGAACAACAGAAAAAAGTTTCATGTCAAAGTGAAAACAAATCTCTACAAAGTGATCTAAATTAATTACAAATAAAAGAACACAACATAATTGATTGCAACACACACAAAATGCTGGTGGAACACAGCAGGCTAGGCAGCATCTATAGGGAGAAGCGATGTCGACGTTTCAGGCCGAGACCCTTTGTCAGGACTAACCGAAAGGAAAGATAGTAAGAGATTTGAAAGTAGAGGGGGGAGGGGGAAATGCAAAATGATAGGAGTAGACCGGAGGGGGTGGGATGAAGCTAAGAGCTGGAATGGTGATTGGCGAAAGTGATACAGAGCTGGAGAAGGGAAAGGATCATGGGACAGGAGGCCTCAGGAGAAAGAAAGCGGGGGAGGGAGCACCAGAGGGAGATGGAGAACAGGCAAACAACTAAATATGTCAGGGATGGGGTAAGAAGGGGAGGAGGGGCATTAACGGAAGTTAGTTCATGAACCTCATATTCATGCCATCAGGTTGGAGGCTACCCAGCCAGTATATAAGGTGTTGTTCCTCCAACCTGAGTGTGGCTTCATGTTGACAGTAGAGGAGGCCATGGATAGACATATCAGAATGGGAATGGGACGTGGAATTGATTGCATAACTATTCACACCCTTTAATATGACACACCAAATTATCACTGGTGTAGCCAATTGGTTTAAGAAGTCACATTAGTTAAACGGAGATCACCATGTGCAATGAAGGTGTTTCAATTGATTGTAGTAAAAATACACCTGTATCTGGAAAGTCTAACCTCTGGTGAGTCAGTATCCTGGCAAAAACTACTCCATAAAGACAAAAGAATATTCTGAGCAACTCGCTGAAAAGGTTATTGAAAAGCACAAGTCAGGAGATGGATGCATGAAGATTTCCAAGTCACTGAATATCTGTTGGAGTACAGTTAGGTCAATCATCAAGAAATGGAACTAATATGGCACAGCTGTAAACCTGCCTAGAGCAGGTTGTCTTTAAAAACTGAGACACCATGCAAGAAGGGGGCAAGTGAGGGGGCCAGCAAGTGACCTTTGACAACTCTGGAGGAGTCACAAGCTTCAGTGGTTGAAATGGGAAAGACAGTGCATACAACTGTTGCCTGGGTGCTTCACCAGTCGCAGCTTTAGGGGAAACTGGCAAAAAGAAAGCCACTGTTGGGAAAAAAACTTCACATGAAATCTCAGCTAGAGTTTACCAGAAGACACGTGGGAGACTTTGAAGTCAGCTGGAAGAAAGTTCCATGGTCTGATGAAACCAAAATTGAGCTTTTTGGCCATCAGTCTAAATGCTATGCTTGGCGTAAACCAAAAACCACACGTCATCAAAAACACACCATCCCTACCATGAAGCATGGTGGTGGCTGCATCATGCTGTGAGGATGCTTCACTGCAGCAGGTCCTGGATGGCTTGTGAAGATTGAGGGTAAACTGAATACAGGGAAATCCTGGAGGAAAACCTGATGCAGTCTGCAAGAGAACTGTGACTTGGGAGAAAATTTGTTTTCCAGCAAGACAATGACCCCAAGCATAAAGCCAAAGCTACACAGGAATGGCTTAAAGACAACAAAGTTGTCCTGCGTAGCCAAATCAGAGTCCAGATCGCAATCCAATTGAGAATTTGTGGCTGGACTTGAAAAGAGCTGTACACTCACGATCCCTGTGCAAGCTGACAGAGTTTGAGCAGTTTTGTAAAGAAGAATGGGGAAAACTGCAGTCTCCAGATGTGCTAAGTTGATAGTGATGTCGCCACAGAGACTCAAGGCTATAATTGCTGCCAAAGGTGCATCTACTAAATACTGACTTGAAGGGGATGAATACTCATGCAATCAATTATTTTGTGTTTTATATTTGTAATTAATTTAAATCACTTTGTAGGGACACAAATGACTTTTCCTGTTGATTAGCATCAAAAAAGCTGAATTAGATCTTCTGAGATGTTGTAAAAAAAGAAAATATGAAAACTTTGGGAGGGGGGTGAATGCTTCTTATAGGCACTGTAATCCACCTTACACTAACAGATTTGGATTCTCATTAAATACGTAAATATTTTTTTCTTTTTTCGACATGCTCTGACCTAAATCAATGCACGAGAACACACTTTTCAAGTGCAGTTCCCATTTTCAGTACTTGGTTTGGAAATCCACATGAATGTCGATAGGGCTCAGTGTGCACTGGACACTTGGAATAAATTTGTGGAAATATCTCGAGTTAACAATGGACTCTTGCACAACATCTATTCTCAGATGGATTTTAAAAGATTTCAATTGAGTAAATTAGATTTCAATGCAACAAGAAAGCAATGACAGTTTAAAAATATATATATATATATTTGTGGCCGCAACATTTTTCACTTTGATACTATTTATTTAAAATCTTTATTTTACTGAAACATTAAATAACTGAACACCACTTCTGTAGCATTCCTTTTATAAACTTTTACCAGGACACGTTCATTTTTGTGCATTCACCAGACCAGGATAAAAGCCCAATCATTAGCGTATACCCCAAATCCTGAAGTTGGCCTGACAGTCCCAAAATATGCCTTGGCATCAGACACAAAAAAGTACTGTATACTATACTCCTCTATATAATGTAGTCTTTGAAAATCATGCAATAGTGTCAGTGAGAAGCATCTCATAAACATGGCATTTTAGTTAAACTGCCTTCTTTATAGAGGTTACTAACTAAAAAATGTTAAAAGTGCTACATTAATATATTTTAAGTTCCACTATACTTGCAAGCCAAAATAATAGTTGATTGAATTTCCATCAATGATTAGCGATGACTATGTTTAAAATTCAAAGTAAATTTATTAAAAGTATGGATATGTTACCATATATTACCCTGAGATTAATTCTCTTACAGGCGTTTACAGGAAAAAAACACAAGAAAACTATACATAAGCAGACAAAGACTAACAACCCATTGGAGGAACTCAGCAGGTTGGGCAGCATCAGTGGAAACGAGCAATCAACGTTTCAGGCCGAGACCCTTCGTCAGGACTGAAGAGGGAGGGGGCAGGGGCCCTATAAAGAAGGTGGGGGGAGGGTGGGAAGGAAGCTAGTAGGGAGGGAATTACCGGAGGTTGGAGAATTCAATGTCCATGCCAAGGGGCTGGAGACTACCGAGATGGTACATGAGGTGTTGCTCCTCCAACCTGAGTTTGGCCTCATCATACCCTCTGGGTAGTCTCCAGCCCCTTGGCATGGATATGTCCATACATGGCCTCCTCTACTACACCCCTGCCCCCTCCCTCTTCAGTCCTGACAAAGGGTCTCAGCCCGAAACGCTGACTGCTCGTTTCCATGGATGCTGTCCTCCAGCTTGCTGTACGTGTTGCTTTGACCCCAGCATCTGCAGCATACTTTGTATTTAAGACTAACAACCAATGTGCAAAAGATAACCTCTGCTGCAAAAATACTGAAAGCATCAATTGTCTAGAGCATAGGTGTCAAACTCAAGGGCCAAATCCCGCCCGGTGTACAATTATATCCGGCCCGCGAGATCATTTTAGATAGATCTATTATTTTAATTATTAATGGCCCGGCAATATGAAGCCTATGATTGTAAGTTAATATCAATCATAAAAATAACGCTTGCTCAGCAGTCTTCTTCATAAGAAATGGAATTTGTGAAGTGAAACACTTTGTAGTTATAGCAGAGACTGAGACACATGAGAACAGGCTGAAAAAACGGAGGCAATGAAAGCTGTGTTTGCACGCGCCCAACTGATCCGGCCCGCATGAAGCTGCATTTTGCCCAATCCGGCCCGTGACCTAAGATGAGTTTGACACCCCTGGTCTAGAGTCTTTGAAAGTGAGTCCATAGCTCATAAAACCAGCACAGAACAGCGGTGGCTGAAGTCATAGAGTAATAACTATTCTTGAATTTGGTGGTGTGGGACCTAGGGCTTCTTCACCTCCTGCCTGATGGCATTAGTCAGGAGAGAGCGTGGCCCGGATGGAGGTGGTTCTTGATGATGGATGCTGCTTGTGCCAGTGCTCGATGGTGGGGAGGGTGTTGCCAGGGATCGAGTGGGCTGTGTCCATCGCTCTCTGCGGTCTTTTCGGTTCCCCTGCACTTGTAATCACACTTTAGTTCATTTAGGCATTATCCTCCATCTCACTTACTGTTTAATATCATGTTCTCTCTTGAGGCAAGTTTGAAATACATGATGGCATGTATATAAACAAGGAACTGATAAAATTTGCTTTGTTTCTTTCCTTGCCACTAGTGGGAAAGAGCTAATGGAGGCATAAATTGCTTACTTGTATCTCCAGCAAATTTTACACCATTCCAGTATCACACACTTGACATTTTATTTTAATAAAATTAAACAGATTGAAAGCAATGGGAACTTAGATGCTTTTCATATATATATTCACCTATATTGATGGTTTGGCTAATTTTTAAACTCTTAAAAAATCATGAGTTCAATTCTGATTCTAAGATTCAAGTTACAGAATATTAGCCGACTCAGTGCAGTATTAATGGGGTCCACAAATATTACAAGCAAGATGTTTCAGATGGACTACACAGTTAGAAAAGCAGACATATAATTTGAATAAATTCCCACATCATTATTCTTTCAGGATCAGAATATTCTTTCCTTAGTCAACAACAAACTGGTATTTGCTGCATTTGTTGATTAATTGTTTACTAAGATTTGTTGGTACATTCTAGGGGCATGCCATTAACTATCTGTAAGTAATATAATTCTCCAATATAACATGAAACGAGAATTATATTACTAAAACATAGCAAGCTTCATGTCAAAAGGCAACAACCAGTGTTTAACTTTGTGTCATAATGAAGAATCATCTATGTTCCTTACTCGCTGACTGTAAAAATCCGTTTCTATGCAAGTTGGATATTTTAGTTAAGCACTGTTGCTCATATATAGACGTGTATGAATGGTTCACTCATAAGGTTGAAAAGGTACTTCAGCCTTTAAATAGAACATTTAAATTGCAGTCCGCGATGCAGCTACATCAAAGAGCACATTTAATATCGGGGCAATTGCTGTTCCCAAATGAATTAATTTCTGCAATACACACAAAGCGTTGGAGGAACTCAGCAAGTCAGGAACATCTATGGAGGGGAATAAACAGTCGGCGTTTCGGGCCCGAAGTATATGCTGCATAGATGCTGCTTGACTTGCTGAGTTCCTCCAACAATTTGCGTGCTATTCAGAATCCAGCCTCTACAGAATCACTTGTGTTTGAGATTCACTTCAGTTCCTCCAGGATGTGCTTGCTAACATCCTACTCGCAGATGACGCAGATACCATTAGGAATTACATCTTCGCTACGGTGGTTGTAGCCCGAATGAGTGCATACTACACTGAAACGTCACATCTAATACCAATAATAAAGAAGCCCGTAGAGCAGGTTTTGCCGCGGTATTCGTGATCGATTTGCTTATGCTCTTGGTTGATAAACAATCGAATGGCCCTTCCAGCAGAAGGCCGCCCGGACAGTGACGGAGCCTGGAGCCCCACACTCACCTCCATGGTTCTCTGCCCACGTACCGGCCCCACTCGGCCCCTGGACCAGAACCCGGACCCGGACCCGGACCGAGCTCAGGCTCTTCCGGCAGCGTGCCTGATGACGTCGCAAGCCTGGAGCGGAGACCGGAAGTGAGGAGAACCATGACAACGGGGGCGCGGCCCAGTGCTGTGATTGTACACGTGGGGAATGACAGCAAAACACTGTACGGCGGTATAGTCCAGGTGAAAGGTCATTGATCACATAACCTGAAATGTTAATACTGTCATGCACAGCTCTAATAATACTTTCTTCCCTGATTAAGCCGAGGTTATGATCGCATTTTTCCTCGATAACACTCACAAAATGCTGGTGGAACACAGCAGGCCTGACGAAGGGTCTCGGCCCGAAACGTCGTCAGTCCTTCTCCCTATAGATGCAGCCTGGCCAGCTATGTTCCACCAGCATTTTGTGTGTTGCTTGAATTTCCAGCATCTGCAGATTTCCTCTTGTTTTTTTCCTTAATACATTGCTTTTTGAGCTGTTAGCTTTTTACAAGTTGTACAGCTTGCATGATTTTTTTTTTGAAGTTGTTACGTTAAAAAGAGCATGCTACATTATTAAAACAATTTCAGATTATGTTTTGTTCCTGGAGAGATCCGGTCTGCATTTTTCAGATTCTACAAAGTGATCCTCATTCTTAAAAAAGACGAGTCACAGACAAAACGCTGGGAGAACTGAGCTGGCCAGGCAACATCTATGGGAAAGGGTAAACAGTCGACATTGCAGGTGAGACCCTTCATGTCATTTATCCTGTCCAAAATTAAATCAATAGTCATATCGATCCTACTGCAAATAACACAAATGTAGGCTGAGAAGGTAAAAGGAAGGAAGTTTGCTACATCAAAATCGATCTTATTGTCCTATGCACAGATCCAATTGAAAATATGCAGTAGCAACACAGGCACGTATCCTAAGCGCAGCATTCACATAAATTAAGCATGAATTATACACAAATTTTACAAGAAAACAATTAGAAAAAACAATTTAGTTGAGAAGTGCTCAGTGTTGCTAAATTAGGCCTTTGCTCGGTGGGAGTTAATGGAGACTAAATTGGACAATAATTAAGGTTTGCAGTGTGGGTCCTCATGCCTCTAGCTCAAGGAAGGGTTAATACTTATACTGTACTGCCTGCTGAGTGAAATTAAAGCATCCAACACAAACCTTATCTTTGCCCGTTGTTTCATGAATGGCAAGTGTCACTGAGGATAGCCTTCACTGCTTAGTGTTAACCTGCAGCTCTTAGAGGGGAAGTAAATGTGGGTACAGTAGAAGCCATTCCAGAAGTGGTTTGGTAGAGGGCAGGGGATCATAAGGGAAAGAACAGACTTCAATATCCTTAGAGCAGCGCTGAATGATTTGGAGGAAGAAATACAGAAAAAAAAAACTCTCCTATCTCTGCCTGATAAAAGACAGTGAAAATGCTAGGAGTCTTATTCTGAAGTCTTGATTTCTCCTCAAGATTTGGTGAGCTCAGTGAATTCATCTCCGAATACCAGATCCCACTAATCACACCATTACTGCATGCTGCTGCTGAATCCAGTACACTGCCAGTAATCGTACACAGCACTCTGCAAAGGTCTTGGGCACATATATATATACTCTAGCTAGGGTGCTGAGAGCTTTTGCACAGTACTGTACTTGTCAACGTGGAGTGGAGAATGAGTTTGTAAATCTGGCTGGAACAAAGGATGCTGGGAGTAGTGAGGGTGGAGCACGGTGAGAGGGGTGTGGGATAGATGGCAGAGAAGGAGTGGCAAGGGTGAGGTGTGGCATGGGTGTAGACATACACAGTCCTGAAACACCAGGTAAGGTCACTTGATTCCAAACAATTGGTTTATTGATCCTTACTGAATGTCTCTCTGGTGCTTCCCGCTCCTTCCCCTCACTCTTCCTCTTTTCCCAACCATGATTCCCCCTCTCTCTGCCCCCTTCCTGCTATCAGTCCACATTGGAGACCAATATCAGAATCAGGTTTATTATTACTCAGATACGTGTGGTGAACTACATATACCTGTCTGGACTCGCCCCTCTGCTGACTGCTCCTGTGGCTCCTCCCACAGACCCCTGTATAAAGGCGGTTGGAGGCACTGCTCCTCCCTCAGTCTTCAGGATGTTGTGTGGCGGTCTCTTGCTGCAAATCGTGGTCTCTTGCTGCTAATAAAAGCCTATCGTTCGCCTCCCGTCTCCGAGAGTTATTGATGGTGCATCAATACGTCATGAAATTTGCTTTACTGGCGGCAGCAGTACTGTGCCATACTGCTATATTTATGTGCCTAAGACATTTGCAGAGCACAGTCCCTGTTGAAAAGTCACACATATCATTAGTGCATTCCTCTATGTCCTCACACACTGTTATTTCAGATCATGCATACATATTACATAAACACTTTAACATAATTATACATTTCATTCACTTGCAGAACAATGTGGAATAAAAAAAAGAAGTGGTTAACAAATAGACAAACCATCCCCCAGCTGACACTGTACTTTGGGTACCTGTTGCATTTTATCTCCCTGCTATAGCTCATGATGAGGGATTCATCCAATGAAGATTGCTTCTCTAAGCTGGTACTCACCAGTTTGAGAGAAAAAGACAGTGAATCTTGAGGTTGATTTCCTCTCCTCAGGATAGCAGAGAGCTTTCCATAATTTCAGTGCCTGAGAGGAAAAAGAACAAGAAGTGAGAATTCCTAGTGCATATAAGGTGCAGAGCAGAAATAACTGGTGAAAGCCATTGCAATTTTGTAATATGAAAGACAAGGAAAACCAAGATCTCCTTCCTATACACTAACAGGGGTAGGATTTCCAACATACATTGCACAGTTAAGGATTATAATATGCTATGTGAGCTAATTTAATGTTGTTACTAAGATAGAGTAACAGATATTTACAGAAGAAGCAAACAACTGGAGGAAGAGAGAGAGAGAGAGAGAGAGAGAGAGAGTGTGTGTGTGTGTAGTGTGTTGTGTTTTGGGCTGAGACCCTGGATCAAGACCCTGGAGAGGGGAGATGACTAGTATAAAAAGGAAAGGACTGGGAAGAACTGGGGCATCTTCATCGCTGTTCTGTTTGAAGAGGAAGAATGAGAGCAGAAGCACAGGAGATGGAGGAAATGAGAGAGAGTGGGCTCTTCCAAGAGGTGGGGTGGGAAGAAGTGTAGTCTAGATAGCTGTGAGATTCAGTGGATAGTTGTCTCCTGCCTGCGTTTGAGATAGAATGATCTAGGAAAAGGAAAAAATACTGGAAATAGACCGTGAATTTGAGAGTAATGCTGAATACTTACAGCTTCCAATTTGTCAGTACAATCAAATATCTATGATCTACAGATTTACTGACAAGGTCTCATTACAATTTATATTCTCAGTATTGTATTTTCTATTTGCATGGTTTGCATTCTTTTGCATATTGGCTGTTAGCCTTTGTCTGCTCATGTATAGTTTCTCATCGACCCTATTATATTTCTTTTTTTCTTGTAAATGCCTGCCAAAATGAATGTCAAAGTTATATATGGTAGTATATAGAAACTTCAATAGTAAATTTACTTTGAAATTTGAACTTTGAACCAGCCTCTCAGAATTTATGAAAAATATTCATCCTTGCCTTTACTACGGTAAATTTTCAAGACATAACTGGGTTACATTCCACTCATGAGAATTTTAAGATAGAGTACAGTAAAAATAAAAAAGATGATAACAAAATGGCAAAGTATTTTACATGTTTCTTATTTCCTTTTTCAGGTTTATTTTAATTAAGTTACAGGCTATGGATATGACAGTAAGACCATCTTTTAGTATCCATGTTTTGGGAGGGGAGTGATGAAGTATCTTGAACTTCTGTGGTCCATGAGATGAAGATATTTCTTCAGAGTTGTTAGGTAGTGTATTGCAGAATGTAGACTCAGCATCAATGTGGGAATGATGGCCTGAAGGGGAACTGGCAGGTGGTTTTGCAGCATAACCCTCATGCAAAAAGAGCATACTACCTCACACCCCTGACTTGTGGCTCAAAGATCATTCAAAGCTGCACCTTTTAATAGAGGTTCAAAGTTCAAAGTAAATTTATTATCAAAGTAGAAACTGTTTATGTCACCATAAAATGCCTTGAGATTAATTTTCTTGCTGACAATTACAAGAAAGTAAAGAATTTATGAAAAACTATACATACAGAAACTGGCAAGCATCCATTGTGCAAAAGAGAACAAATCATGCCAATAATAAGTTTTTAAAAAAGTAAATAAATAATATTGAGAACATGAGTTGTAGAGTCCTTGAAAGTGAATCTGTAGGTTATGAAGTCAGTTTAGTGTTGAGGTGAATAAAGTTATCCACGATGGTTTGGGAGCCTTGATGGCTGTAGGGTAATAATTGTTCCTGAACCTGTTGTGAGACCTAAGGCTCCTGTACCTCCTGCCCAATGGTAGTATCGAGAAAAGAGCATGGCCTGGGTAATAGGGTCTTTTATGACAGATTCTGCCCTGAGGAAAAGCCTTCACCATTGAGTTTTATGAGTAATTATAGAAATCATGTAGCAATGTATCTTCATAATTGAATTGAAATGACTTTATTACTTACATCCTTCATATACATGAGGAGTAAAAATCTTTATGTTATGTCTCCATCTAAATGTGCAATGTGCAATTATAGTAATTTATAATAAATATTATGTCTGATAGGATAGTCAATCTAACATAGAAATACAGCTGTGTCAGCATGAATTAATCAGTCTGATGGCCTGGTGGAAGAAGCTGTCCTGGAGCCTGTTGGTCTTGGCTTTTATGCTGTGGTACCATTTCCCAGGTGGGGTAGCAGCTGGAACAGTTTGTTGTTGGGGTGACTGGGGTCTCCAATGATCCTCCGGGTCCTTTTTACACATCTATCTTTGTAAATGTCCTGAATAGTGGGAAGCTCACATCTACAGATACACTGGGCTGTCCACACCACTCTCTGCAGAGTCCTGTGATTGATGGAAGTACAGTTCCCATGTCAGGCAGTAATGCAGCCAGTCAGGATGCTCTCAATTGTGCCCCTGGAGGAAGTTGTTAGAACTTGGGGGGGCCATACCAAACTTTTTCAACCGTCTCAGCTGAAAGAGGCACTGTTGTGCCTTTTTCACCACACAGCTGGAATGTGCAGACCACGTGAGATCCTCGGTGATGTTTATGCCAAGGAATTTAAAGCTGTTCACCCTCTCAACCCCAGATCCATCAATGTCTATAGGAATTACATTTAACTTTCCCTTCGCTGCCCAATCATATGTCAAGTTATCCCAGACAATTATACAACAGAGATACAGCATCCAGACAACTGCCTTCACCTTCAGAGTTCCTATGAAGATGGGCAGTTACCGTAGAAAAACTTAGTTTGATCAGTGAGGCACCTGTTTGTCCTCAAGTAAGAGATTGGAATCATTTTAAAAATGTGGAGATAAAGGAAAATAAAGTCATTGTAGATTAGTACACCATCCAATAAGAATAGAAAAGTACCATTTGTACTTTTTAATAAATTGGATTATATTAAATCTGATGTTCAAGGAAGTTCTCATTTGAGATAAAGGTTAAATCAAACAACAGCTAATGCTGGAGTTGAATAAGTTCTAATGCAACATGAAACTACAGTAGCTGATAGAGAGCTAATAATTTATTATTTTTTTCTAACTCCAATTTCTGTAAGTGGTTTGAATGCCTTTGGTACATTTTAATGATTTTTTTCAACAGTGTGCAGTTACATGAATGATGGTAAAGACAGTTGTCTGGGTGATGTATCTGTCTTGTATAATAGACTGGCATGAATTGACATATGACCGGGCAGCGAAGGAAAAGATAATGAAGATGCATTGCTACATGATTTCAAGCTCAAACCTGTCACCAGTGTTAGTTAGGAGGTAGAAAATTAACCTGCGAGTAGTGCAAGGGACAAGATTAATGTTAAGGAAACACAAGAGACAGCAGATGCTGGAATCTGAAGGAACAAATATTCGGCTGGAGGACCTCACTGGAGTCACTCAAGCTGACTACCCCTGAGAGTGCCTTTGAAACCCACAGCCTTTATCATCAAGAAGGGCACAGGTAGCAGTCACATTGGGAACAACAACATCTATATCTTCTCTTACAAATCACATACCTTCTTGATGTGGAAATATATCACTGGTTCATCTCAATGGGTTTAAACCCTAAGTATGCTTGTTCAAAAGTATTTTGAAATTACCTCCTCCAGAAGGACTACAATTTAAGAAGGTGCCTCACCATTACCTTCTCAATGTGGATTGGTTGTGGGTAATAAAAGCTGAGGTCCTGAAGTATTCTCCAGGGTTCTGTACTAGGATATGCTGTTTTAGTTTGAAGATATACTTGGTGGCCACTTTATTAGAAACACCTGTACACCTGTTTGTTAATGCAAATATCTAATGAGCAAATCATGTGGCAGCAATGCAATGCATAAAAACATGTGCATGCAGACATGGTCAAGAGGTTCAGATCAAATATCTGAACAGGGAAGAAATGTAACCTAAGCGTCTTTGACTGTGGAATGATTGTTGGTGCCAGACAGGTAGTTTGAGTATTTCTGAAACTGCTGATGTCCTGGATTTTCACACACAATAGTCTCTAGAGTTTAAAGAGAATGGTGCAAAAAACAAAACAAAAAAAAAAATCCAGTGAGCAGCACTTCTTTGTCTAAAAATGTCATGTTAATGAGAGAGATCAGAGGAGAATGCCAAACTGGTTCAAGCTGACAGGAAGGATACAGTAACTCAAATAATCATGTGTTACTACGGTGGTGTGCAAAAGGGCATCTCTGAATGAACAACACGTCAAACCTTGAAGTGGATGGGCTACAGCAGCAGAAGACCACAAACGTACACACAGTGGCTACTTTATTAGATACCCCCATACCAAATAAAGTGGCCACTGAGTGTAAAGTGAACTATATGGAAGATAATTAAAGACACATCTAGGTTGGGGGAGTGGATAAATGCAGAGAAGGGGAAGCACAGCACAGGAAAGTGTGAAGTGATAGGAAGAATGAGCAAAATCAGTGACAACTAAATGATATAATTAAGAAAACAGCAAACTGGGAACAAATGTGGACAAGTCTTTGAAAATAGTGGAACAGATAAACATAACAGTTAATAAAGTTTATGTGATCCCAGGATTTCTAAATAGAAGATTACAGAGTACTGCACAAACAATTAACAATTGTATCCTGTAGCTGGAATATTTTGTCCAACTAATTACAAATTAGGAGGGACATGAGGACTTGGGAGAGGGTGCAGAAAGTTTTACTTAACATGGTTTCAGAAATGAGGGATTGCAGTTGTGAAGACAGGTCAGAGAAGTTGCATTTGAATGCAAATAAATGTAAAAAGAGAAATGGATGGCAGTGTGAAGGTAAGTAAGGAAAATTGTTTTCAAGTTCTAACGGCTCAACAACCCGATTTAAGTCAATTAAACCAATTTAAAGTAACTGTTGAGAAAAATAAATTAAGCAATAATTAACATTTAAAAGGTATGGATAAGTACTTGCAGGGGATAATACTGTAAGGAAATGGGGAAAGAATGGGAGTGTTGGACAGGTGTTCAAAAGAGCTGGAGTAGATCTGGGCCAAAGTATAACTTTCTGTTTTATTTTCTCTGTGTTGCTTTAAGATGCTTTATCTAAGGTAAGTCAGCTGGTGCTGTTCAAAAAGCTGCCTGTTGCTGAAATATCTTATATGGTAACTGCATTAGTGCTGAGTTTGACCACTAGGTAGTGCAGTGCACATACTGTGGATTCTAAATCAGGGAAAAACAAAAACTTATCTTGGATGAGTCTTAACTCTGGTTCTTTGAACAATTTTAACATGCATGGCAATCACAGCCAATCCTGCAGTTCAGGTGTTCACAGTGGATCAAGAAGAAACCACTGTCAATAGATTTATAAAGTTGAGAAGGAAAACAATTTTTTTTGTATTTTATGGAAACCTTAAGACAAAAGGTTCTTTTATAACAAATCTGCCAAGTATTAAGCAATGAAAGTTATTAGTTAGGAAGCAAAGAAAATTGGCTCTCTTCCTAAAAAGAAAAAATATTGAAAACACATGTGGAACAGAAATGGAAGATACTGCAAGGCAGTAATGGTTAGAGAAAAAGGCAGGCTGATAAAGAATGTGTATTTCATTAGAAGTTAAAACCAAAGCAAAGCTAAGCATTTAACTAAGGTGGAATAATTGAAGAAGGTGATATGGGAAAGAAAGGATGAATACTCCAAAAATTGCAGGGTAGTCAATGAGTTGAGGTACATGAAGTGGCTGGTAGATGAAGACTGGATAAGGTATAATTTGAGTAGAATCAATGGGCCCAGAGATGAAACTAGAGTGTAATGAATGCGCAGAGAAGTGTGTGTTCAAAGTAATAAAGAGATCATTTCCTTCCTAAAAATCTACCAGGATTTGTAAAGAAACACTGTGCTGGAATTGATCACATATCTAACAGATATTGGTAAAACTGCAATGATGGGGATACTCATTAGACCTTTGATTCTGGCCCATGATTTAGGGATAGCTCTAGATCAGCTTTTTAAATATCTGGGGAGATGGCCATTCCATTTGTAGAGTAGCTGAAGCCTACAGTTTTAATAGAGTGATCAATTATTTTCTTTCATGTTCATAGTGTAGGATTTCAAAGCAATGTAGGCGTTAGAAATCTGAAGTATGAACAGAAAATGTTGGAAATGAGACTGGTCATGCAGAGCCTGTGGAAAGAGAAACAATTAATGTTCCAGGTTTGGTTTCCTTTATTTTGTAATAATTAACTTTCTCCTTCCATTTTTCCAAAAGATGAATCATGATCCCTTTTATATATTCATCTTTGTCATGTTTCTATATCTGCCCAATTCACAGTAAAAAAGGGAAAGACTCTCAATTCTATTTATGCTTGTTAATTTTGCATATGAGTTATTTTTGAATGGTTCAGATGTTGGCTACTTGGAAATATTCCTTGTATACTGGTGAGTTCAGTACACAGGTTGTTGTTACATGTTTTTATATTGATTAGGTGCCATGCTGGTACTGTAGTTTGCCAATTTTTCAGTTTTCTTATCATTATCCTAAGGTTAACGTATGTTTAGACAGATCACTAGAGATACCAGTTTTGTGAGATGTTCCCACAGTTGGCATCAGTAAACCCAAATAATTTTAATATGGGCATAATCATAGATAAAAGAGGTATTGCAGATGCTGGAAGTTTTGAGCAACACTCATAAAATATTGGAGGAACTCAGCAAGTCAAGCAGCATCTATTGAGATAAATAAACAGTTCTTTTAGATTTTGGTTGTGGTTGAAAAAATCATATGAAGCACAAATAAAAATACAATTACAGTGGGTTCCGGTTAATTAGGATATATATGGATCAATTATGCAGTTGCTCCAATTAACTGATGTTTTATGGAAATACGTATTTATAAAAGTATAAAAAAGCAAACTACTGTTTAACTGAGTAACAAATTATGTATTTAAATGAAATACTGAATAATTTATAGCACTACCAATACTGCTAGTGGTTGTCCATCATATCTGATAATGACAGGAAACCTGTGTAGGAGTATTTTTAAAGTGGAAAATCCATTGCATTGGGGCAGTTTCACTCTCTCACCCTTGGAAGTCCAGATCCAGTGGTACAAATAGTCATCACAGCTGGGTCTTCCTTTATTGTAGTGAGTGACCATGACTTCTTCTGTGCCTTCTCCTGCCTTTTGCTCTTCATGGAGTGTTGCAGAACCACCTTCCTGGCCGTTTGATCTCACAGTAGATCTCATCCGCCCAGACCACTGGAGCCGACTTTGCATGCTAGGATATGTACGGCCTCTATCTCACCGGGGAATAATGTCCGCCACTATCCTCACTTGGTTTAGCCTTGTCGAGCGGTGTACTGGAGTGTGGCCGCTGTTTCATGCAAAGAACTACTTGGAGTCAAAGGTGCGAGCTGACTGGCCAGTGGGGACCAAATGTAACATTCAAGAAGATTGTCGATACCATCAAATTCTTCATTGTCCTAACTTTTGAAGTAGTGAAATCCCGGCCATCTGGCATTTCCAAGCTTGTCTACTTGAAATTGCAGTGAGCAAACAGTTTTGAATTGTCTTACTGCTTATTTCTCACCAACTATCAGTAACAAAAATCACTGCTTTTTGAACACAAGCACATGCAACTGATGCTATTTAAAAACTGTTTGCTCTAAGCATGGTGTTGTGTCTAATGGCCACACAAGCACAAGTGACTGATGCTAGTTACAAACTGGCAAGTCTTCTGTCCCAATTAAGCGGCACAATGTCCCAAATAAATGAAGGGCATCCCATCTATTTTCTTGATTGGTTTCTGTTTTTTAAGAGTTATCCCAAATAAGTGGCTGATGGGGTTAACTGATGGCCCAATTAACCAGAATCTACTGTATATCATTTCCACTTTAGGATTAAATGGTATAAACTGACTCAAGCTTTCATTTTCTATGGATATACATTTTAACAAACTTGTTCCATGATTATATGATTAAGAAATGCAAAGTTTTGGATATAATGTCCTAATTTTATTGTTGCCAGCGGCAGCGTACAAAATAAAAGTATCTAAATAATTATTTGGTACCATTAATGACATTTAGCAGCCATCTCATGATTGGTAAAATGTGGCATCTACTTTATAATGAAGTGAGATGAATTTTTCACAACACCAACTCAATCTTGGAATTACATGTAACCTTTTGTACAACAAATTTATAATAAAATGGGTTATGGTTATGTGCACAGAGTGCTGTTGCTGTTAATATGGTGATGCTGCAAATAAGGTTGTAGAGCATTATAATGTACTTATTAGAATTTTGAATTGGTTAGGAACATTTGTATTTCAATCACAGAATGTTGTTTGCAGAATAAAGAAATAAATTGCCTTTACAGGATTTAATGAGATTTAACTTCACTTTAGCAATCTGTCAAAAAAATTCATGGTTATCTAAAATTGCGAGTCTGTAGTTCTCTTCTATCTGTTGCAGAACCATCTAGAAACTTACTCATTGTGTAAAATGAGGCTGCTTCTTTCCACTATTTATTGATCGGATGGTGACTATGAACACTACCTCATTATTGAGTTCTTCAAGATTCTATGTAAGATTGATGAGCTTAACACTTAAATAAACTTGCCAGAGAAACAATAGGGAGTCAATAAATTATGTTTTTTATAATTTGAATATACTAACTGTAATAATGAAGGCACGGCAGTGGCTATATTTCCTTAGGAGTTGAGGAGGTATGTCACCAAAGATTTTAACAAATTTCTACAGATGTACCGTAGAGAGCATTCTGACTAGTTATGCTGCTGTCCAGTGTGAACCAATGCAGAGGATTGGAAAGAACTGCAGAAGGTTGTAAACTCAGCCAGCTCCATCATGGGCACTAATCTTCCCACCAGCGAGGACATCAAGAAGGCAGCATCCATCATGACGGATTCTCACATTCCAGGACATGCCCTCTTCTATAGTTGTACCGTGGAAAGCATTCTGCCAGGCTGCATCACTGTCTGGTATGGAGGGGCTACTGCACAGGTCTGTAAGAAGCTGCAGAAGACTGTAAATCCAGCCTGGTCCATCTTGGGCACTAGCCTACAAAGTACCCAGGACACCTTCAGGAAGTGATGTCTCAGAAAGGCAGCATCCATTATTAAGGACTTCTAGCACCCAGGGCATGTCCTTTTCTCACTGTTATCATCAGATAGGAGATACAGAAGCCTGAAGGCACATACTCAGCAATTCAGGAACAGCTTCTTCCCCTCTGCCATCTGATTCCTAAATGGACATTGAAGCTTTGGACACTACCTCACTTTTTTAACATACAGCATTTATGTTTTTGCACATTTTAAAATAATCTATTCAATATGTAATTGATTTATTTGTTTATTTATTTTAATTTTTTTCTCTCTCTCTGCTAGATTATGTATTGCATTGAACTGCTGTTGTTAAGTTAACCAATTTCAAGTCACATGCTGGTGATAATAAACCTGATTCTGATTTTCATTACTACCATCAACGAGAGGGTACAGGACCCTCAAGATGGACAGTTAATGTTTTAGGAGCAGCTTTCTCCCCTTCACCATCATATTTCAGAACCCATGAGCACTACCTCACTGTTTTGCTCTTTTTTTGCACTATTTATTTGCATATATTCTTATTGTAATTTATAGTCATTTTTATGTATTATGCTGTACCGACACTGCAAAACCATGAATTTTATGGCCTATGTCAGTGATAATAAACCTGATTCTGGTTCTATTGTTAAATGTATTTTTAAAATAATTTTCTGGGTTTGGTTTAAAATTTTGGATATTTTGTGCAAAAAATTCCATTTTTAATATTATCCAGTTGAGTACAATTACATAAATACAATCTGAAACATTTACTTAGTTAGATTTTCTTCTGGGAGCTCTTGCCAGTTCCACATTCAATGGTGTCTTTGAAAAATATTGGCTTTTGATAGCAACATTTTAGGGAGAGTGGCACGGCTAGGAGACAGGCTGCCTCACAGCAACCCAGTTCAGTTCAGTCTTGTCCGGTACGTGGAGTTTGCATGTTCTGCTTGTGGTTTCCCATCCAGTGTTTCCAGTTACTTCCACATCCACAGCATGTGTGGATTTGTAGTCTAGTTGGTCACCATAAACTGCACCTAGTGTGTTGTTGAGTTCTCTAACCCATTCTGAATGCTCACAACACATTTTACACTTTCTTCTTTAGTCCCACAATGTGACCTGGAATTCAATGCTAAATCAAACTTGTTTTAGTACTGTCCCTAAAGTACATCTTCTTGTCACAGCAGCTGATGTTTCCTTCTTAAGGTAAGTTCCAATTACTAGTTTATTCATCTGTGAAACACTTGTCAATGCATTTTGCAGCAAATCATGTTTTTGTGTTTACTTGGTTGCGTGTATGTATTTTCTGTAACATGCTTGTAACAGGAAAAGTAGTTATTCAGAAGCCCTTGCTGAAATAATGCTGCAGCGACTATGGTTTGTTTGTGATGTTATGATGAGTTCTTTTCCAGCTGGGCATGTATGTTGACTATATTGTTTAAATATCTATTGTTGACCTCTCAATAAACTGCTTTCGTTTTACTTCAGACTAAACTTAAAAGACTTGTGTCATGCCCAAGTCATGGGCTATTGAAATCCACCTGCGTCTTCATGACAGCCAAGAATTGTTAGTTTTCCAATAGCCTTCCTCCATCTGTTTATAGCACCTCACCCCTTCTCCTTTATCACCACAGACAATGTTGCTGTAAAATAGTGAAGTTATGCAATGAAATGTTGTTGAAAGTACACAGTATTGACATTATTTTCAACAGCTTGCAAAGTGTGTGCAGCTAGGTAGGTCTGCCTGGATTTTTTGAGATTTTTCTTTTTATATGTTGTTTCACGCTTGATATACATCATGCACTGGGAGTACCAAAGCTCTGGCTTGGAGAAAGGAAATATTTTTTCTGACATGGATCATTGAAATGCTGGTTTATCTTCTTAAAGGAACTCCTAAACACTCTACTTCCTTCATTCCTCAGTTCTGTTATTGTGTAGAGACTTGCTCTGTGAGGAACTAATAAATTACCAACTTACAGTACTTTTTTTTCAGTGGTACCATGTTGAGAGATGTGATGACTAAGGAACTAAGCCATTTTTAGTTTAAGTGGTATCGTATATAGTAAGTTGCAATATAGTTATGATTTAAATGACTAATATTTGCAGTAAAAAGGAAAATAAATGTTTTCCTTTTGTTGTTCAGTTGTTAAGTCAAGTGACATCATGGACTCCTGCACTCCTGTTTTCCTTAAATTTGGCTTTTCCAAAGTGCATAAAAATTATTTACTGCTGTAATAACTTTTTGCCTGCCTCTGAAATGCTGTATCAAAGATGACTAGAAAACTATTGTTTTATTTGTTGTAAGGAAGCAGATATCACCAGCATGGTTGACATTTAAAATCCATTCTTAAATTTTCCTAAGGGATTGAACTGCAGTGGTGAAAGTGCCTTTCAGTGGTGTTAGATATAAGTTCCAGGATCTAACCCAGAGATAATGAAGGAATGACATTATATGTTATAAAGAGGAAGAGGAAGCATTGATGTTTTCCTGTGCCTGGTACCAAGTCTTCCAAGGTAATGAATATTGTAGATCTTGTGAATAAGTCTTCATAAACTGCTTATGTGCAGTTTTTAGTAAAAGCAAATTGGAGCTTTGTGTATTGATGATGAAGGTGCTTAATTTTGTGAGTGAGATGCAGAGTACAGAATGCTTTGCATTTGCTCTGCACAGAACGTTACTGAACTTTTTGCATGTTGTTTCAGCTACTTGCATCAAGCAAATGTATGTGTGTGTGTAGGCCTCTGTTAGACTCGATAGACCATGGATTTGCGCCTTGGAAAGTTTCCAGGTTTTTTTTTGTGGAAAACCCGCAGTTGCTCAAGCTGCAAGTCTCCCCTCTCCACGCAACCGATGTTGTCCAAGGGAAGGGCATTAGGACCCACACAGCTTGGCACCGGTCATCGCAGAGCAATGTGTGGTTAAGTGCCTTGCTCAAGGACACACGGGCAGCCTTAGCCAAGGCTCAAACTAGTGACCTTCAGATCACTAGACGAATGCCTTAATCACTTGGCCATGCGCCAACACTTCAAGGAAATAGAAAGTAGTCTATCACTCCTAGATTGAGAAGAGTGTGGAGGTAATGTATTAGTGTGGATAGAGGATTAGTTAACCAACAGAAGGCAGAGAATTGGGGTAATGGGTGTTTCACTGGTTGGTAGGTTGCTGTAGGAGTAGTTGCTAGAACTGTTCACAATGTACATTAATGATTTGGAAGAGGGGCTCAACATACCATATCTAAGTTTGCTGATGACACTAAATTGAGCAGAAAAGCAACTTGTGCAGAGGATGTCAATAGCCTGCAGAGGGAGATAGATAGCTCAAATGAGTGGACAAAGGTCTGGCAGATGGAGTACAATGTTGGTAAAAGCAAGGTCATCTATCTTGAAAGGGAAACTAGAAGAAGATCAGGTTATACAGATCATCAAGAAGGCAAATGGAATGTCAGCCTTCATTGCTGGAGGGATTGAATTTAAGATCAGGGCTGTTATACTGCAACTGTATATAGTACTGGGGAGGTTGCACCAAGACTGCTATGTGCAGTTATGTTTCCCTTCTTGAGAAAAGATATATTGTCTTTGGAGGTGGTGAAAGGGAGGTTCAGCAGGTTGATTTTGGAGATGAGGGGTTTAATCTACGAGGAGTGATTGTGCTGCCTGGGCCTATATTCACTGGAATTTAGTAGAATGTGAAGGAATCTAATAAAAACATAGAAAATTATGAAGACGATAGATAAGATAGAGGGAGGGAAGTTGTTGCCACTGGCAAGTGAAATTAGAACTATGGGACATAGCTTCTAGATTCAGGGGAAGTAGATTTAGAACAGAGCTTTTCCAGAGAGCAGTGAATCTAAAGAATTCTCTGGCCAGGGAAGCTGTGGCTATTTCATTAGATATATTTAAGACACAGTTAAATAGATTTTGGCATAGTAGGGGAGCTAAGGGTTATGGGGAAAAGGCAGTTAGATGGATCTGAGTCTATGGCCAATCAGCCATGATCTTATTGAATGGTGGAGTAGGTTTGATGTGCCAGATGGCCTACTCCTGCTGCTATTTCTCATGTTCTTATGCATATTTCTGCCTCTGAAACAATGTATAATTTTTTAAAAACTTGCTATGCAGCTATAATTAGGTTCAAACAACATAGATTCAGTCTGACCGCTTCCTATGATGCCTAGAATCAGCAAGACTTCGAGTGGAATGAATGAAAGTGGAAAGTGGAGTGCTTCTAAGTGCTGCAGAATTGGTGTTGGGACCAATTTATTAAAATGTATTTTTCATAATCTGGGCATCCCTAATCACCTCTAGAGAAGATGGTGATAACTGAATGGCTTTCTAGGCCTTTTTTAAAAATGAGTTAACTGCTTGGTGGGTCTGGAGTCACATAAAGGCCAGACTTGGTAAGGATGGCAGATGCTCTCTCATGGAGAAGACTAGTTTTTGTAGTCACCTTTACTAAGACTAGTTTTCACAGATTCCAGATTGTTAGCTGAGTTTAAATTCCACAGCTACCATGAAACAATTTGATTTGTCTTGTTAGATTATTAATCCAGATATTGGGATTACTAGTCAGATAATTTAAAACACTGCTCCAACACTATTGCACATTATTCTAATGATTTAGACTTCAGAATCAAAAACATAATTTCTAAATTTGAGTATAACACCAAGTTGAAGAGATGTTCAATATGAAGAATGTTGGCAACAAATTTAAAAGAGCTGATGGATCAGATTTTGAATTGGTTGACCACCATTGACCAATGAATAGTTTGAGCTGTAAAATGCATTAGTCATTGATTGCTGATCTCCCGACTCAAGTAATCAGGTTGCTCTTTGCACTGTTTGTTAACTATCAGTGTGTGGTGATACCATGTAGCTAGTTAAAGAAAGAAAAGTCTTTGAAGATGTTTCTTGCCTGCACCCATATTTGGCATTGGGCGTGGCTTTATACATACAGCATAACAAATAAGACTACAATTTTAAAAAATCAAGATATTTGGGAGAAAAGTGATATTTTAAAAATATAGAAAAATTAATCTTACTGCATTTTGTACCCTCTTTTAAAATGTGTCAGTAATTTCACCACCGTCCCTCCCCAACCTCTGTTCCACCATTTTATTCCTTTCATGAATCGCTTTTCCTAGATTTCGCTCTGATCATCCTCAGAAATATCCTTTCCCATTGACTTCTCCCATTCCACAATGTGCTCTGAATTCATACCCTCCCTTCTCACACCTCCACCCATGTCTGAAGCTGCCAGTCCCATTTCTTTCCGAAGAGCTCACTCAGCAGAAGCTTCTTGCTTCACAAAAATCTCAGCATGCTGAAATCTTGTGGAATATGGATTGGCCAAAGAGGAAGGTACAGGCTGATGTATATGTTGAGATAGTAAGTTTACAGCAGCATGACAAGAGGCCAAGAGATCCCTGGTTTTTCTAATGGCTGACCTACTGTCAGATGATCTAGTTAAGTAATGAACCTGAAAAATAGGTATATAATCTCGAATTAAATTTCAATGCAGGTGACTGGGAGGTCTAAAGCAACATATGGAAGCCAGATATTGGATAAAGTAATCTAAATTGAGCAAAAGAAGATACAAATGATGAAGGGTTTCAGCTGAAACTTTGGTTGTCTATTCCTCTCTATAGATGCTGCCTGACCTGCTGAGTTCCTCCAGCACTGTGTGTGTATTGCAAGAGTTAAAAACATGGAAATTAATATTGTGAGTTAAAAAGCCTATGAAATGTAAACCAAACATTTGATTTATATATAGGGGGCTGGAATTGAAAAATAGAAATCTTTTTACTTAATATTTACAGACATAAGGGATGAGGGAGCACTGGGAAGGTACAATACAGATCTATGTTGTTGACATAAGAATTGCAAGGTTAGGCCCACTAGAAATATTAAATAGGATAGTGTTTTTTTGCACTAGAGAGGAAGAGGCTAAAGGATGATATTGAACATGAAAGCACTGATGGAATGGACACAGATTCCCCTTCTAATAAGCAGACACAATGTTTATAAGGTAGTCATAAAGAAATGAAACAGTGAATTAAGATAGATAACAAAAGGTGTTAAAATGCACAACCTGTTTCAACAGGAATAACTGATGTCCCAAGTGTAGATGCATTTAAAGTAACTCTGGATAAGCCTATAAGGGAGAAGAGTATAATTTAGATTGAATTAAATCAAGAATGACAGGCAGAAAATCATGAACACTGACAGGATTAGTTGTGCAATTGAGCTCAAAAGGTTGTTTCTGTGTAGCATGTTCAATTTAATATTTCTACAAAATCTCATCCAATTATTAGCTTATTGGCTTACTTCTTATTTCTTAGGGAGGCCCTCATAACTTAATATGACTGACTTCCACTCCTATTTTGTGGGCCATAATGTAGTTAATTTGGGAACTACAGTTTCTTAGTTAAAAAGGACAAATTATAGCTGGAAAGTCAATGGCAGGTTTGTTGAGAGGTGATATATTTGTCCCTCTCTTGCACAGGGCTTTGTGTGCTTCTAGTCCATAGCCTTGAGTAGCCAGAACTTCCCAGGAATTAGTAGGGATATTGCATTTCTTCAAGAAACATTGAACATATTGTGAATATTTTCCCTCATCTGCCTGGCAGTCTCTGCCCATGACAAAATTCAATGTAGAGTGTCTGTTTCAGAGGTTAGGTCAAGCAATGGGAGCTTTATTTATATGTAAATGCACAGACCAACCATTGCTAAGAGCAGGAGTTTTTACATGGCCTGAAAACTGTGTGCCTCCTCTGAATATTTCAAATGAAAATTGAAAATCACAATTTTGATTTAATTTATTAATTTAAGGGTGTAATGAAATACAGCACAATAAGGAAAATCTTTTGTTTTCACATTTCATAAGCTTTTAAACTTTTTCTTGTCTGGCTTTATTACAAATCTATTGTCTATAAACACCATCCAGATTAATTTTGCATCCAGATGATTGATACATCTTAATCCTCATTAGATAATCCAAATTTTCCACTTCTAGTCCGTTGCTGGGTTTACATTTGATTGAATTCATACAACTGAATCCACGTTCACAATCAGCACTAGAAGCTGGAAATGTTCTAATGATGTTAACAAGAATTCTTCAAATGAAGAATTTGAAATCACAGTAATGCTGCGATACTTTTGAGGCTACACTTTCCTCATAGTTGGTAAAAGTAGCTGAGTATTTTTCTGTCAGCCGTACAACATTCTCTTTTCCAAATTCAAAATTGGTTGTATTTGCAATAGCAAATGGGTCAAAAGCATGTCATTCTCTTAACTCATTGTCAGGTAATCTATTATCCAAGTGGTTACACACACATTGAATGAATTGAATAACAGGCACAGTATTGACAACAGAACTTAAAGGTACAAGCAGGTCTTTCACTTTGTCACTCCAATGAATAGTATTGCAGACTTCAATTGTATGCAAACAGCCTTCCTAAAAGAATTTACAAAGAGATGGTAGTTCTTCTAAAACACCATGAAGTTTATGCTACTTGATCTTGTGGATTGGTCAAAATCTTCAGGCAGTAGTTGCTGGATTGTTGCATTCATTAACTTGCTCATTGCAATACTGGATCAAAACTTCATAATTTCTCATTAATTCCTCAGTAATAGCAAAATATCTTGACAGCTATCATACTTTATTCTGTAGTCTAATGCAAATTCACATTCAGTAACATTAGCTAATTCTTCTAGCTTTCTGATGACCTGCTGAACATTGTATTTGTAGCAGTGTTTCTATATCCTGCATCATTGATACTTTTCTCCATGTGTCATCTAATCCCAAATCTTAGTTAATGCTTTACTTTTCACTGAAGGATTGCTGCCACACCATTACTCTTTCCAAGCATAACATTTGCCCTGTCTGATGTAAACATCATCTTTTGAATATCAAGGTTGCCATTAGTATAATTTTTTATTGCTTCAACAATAGTGATACTGTCATATGCTGTTAATTTCAAAGTATCCCAGACAATTATACAATAGAGATACAGCATCCAGACTGGACTGGACCCAAATGCAGCAACTGAAGTATTAGGAGCAGGACAGGAACAATTAAAGGATAGAACAAGATGGGGAGACCATGGCATTCAAAGGTGATCCTGGGGTTCAGAGAGAGTTCATGGCAGGGCAGGACCCTGGAGTTCATGGTAAGGCAGGATCTTGGCTAGGCTAAAGGATGGGTCTATGGGACAAGGAATGCTGGGAGGATAGCCCCTTGGGCAGGCTGCATAACTCCTGGGCAGGGCCCAGCCTCCCAGGCAGGAACACAGGGGCCTAGGCAGGTCACAGGGCACAACCCATCAGAAGAGAGGGGTAAGAAAGGGTCAGAGTCCCCCAATGGGCAACAGCAGTCCAGCCTACTTACCCAACAGAGGCAAGGGATGGGAGGGGAGCTCAGTCCAGGGTGACTACAAGAACAGATTTACAGAACTAGATGATTAACAGTGGGTACACCAAGCCAGGGCAACCAGGTCAAAACAGAGTAGACAAGCATACAAGACAACCCCCAACTAGACTCAGTCCAGAGCCCCTTAAATACACCTGCCAGTCGATAGTTATCAGGTGCGCCTCCTTAAGCCAAGATGCTCCTATTTGGGCTTAAGGGTAAATGGAGGGACGGCTCCAAGACCCGGAGTCCCGGAATGCGGACTCCGGACCGGACCATAACAACAATGTAAATATGCTGAGGCTCTAAAATGTTTCGAAGGTTGAGCTCCGTTTATTATTTAGAAAATTTATGAATTATATTAATACATAATTAATTACAAAGTATTTCATAATTATATTAACAATATATGAAAGAAAATTCAAGCTGTGCGGCAACAAATGTTATGTGTGCAGGTACATTTCAGTTACGGTGTGGCTGCACTCCTGGACAGCTTACGAGGGAAGCTCATGGAAGTAATATGGCCTTTCAAATGTAACCAACTGAGCGTAATGAGGTCTTGGTACTGGAATGGTCATTGTTTGTCTGTTCAGTCGGTTTCAGTAAGATGTGATACACTAATTACTTAGCAGAAGATTAGAATGCATGTCAAAGGAAAAAGGCATAAATTTCTTTGGTAATATACAGTTGGCCCTCCTTATCCGCGCGCGCGAATTCAACCAACCACGAATCGCAAAAACCTGGAAGTGCTCTTCCAGCACTTGTCATTCGAGCATGTACAGACTTTTTTTCTTGTCATTATTCCCTAAACAATGTAGTATAACAACTATTTTACATAGCATTTACATTGTATTAGGTATTATAAGTAATCTACAGATGATTTAAAGTATATGGGAGGATGTGCGTGGGTTATTGTGGATCGGGATCGAAAAAAATCGCAAGTTCTCTTACTAAGTAAGTCGGAACAGGCACATCCAGTATTATTTAACGTCAGTTAGTCAAATGTTTGTCTTAGTATATTGTTTATATTTTACCTTTCTACGCATATAAAACACTTAAGAACGTATGTTTCAGTGCTGGGCTCGGGAACTGAAGTTCTTGGGTCCCCCTAGCGTGCTCTCCACCGTGCCGGGTTGATATGGAGGATTAAAAACCCAATAAATAAACCACTGCTTCGCTTAGTAATAATTGTAGCTTTCATCGGGGCAGAGCTTTTCTCACTTTGTCCTTTGAAATTGTTCCGCTCGTTGCCCAACGTAGCCTAACGCTTTTCCAATGACCAATGGTGTTTCACCTCTTTCCGATCGCGTTATTATTTCCATTTTATTTTCAATGGTGATCGTGATTATTCTCGTGAACAGAAACACTGCGGATTCAGAGCTTTACTGCTGGGTCCTAAAATCCACCACATTCAGACAGGTTGAACAAGGGACTTGAGCATCTGTGAATTTTGGTATCCGCGAGGGGTCCCAGAACCAATCCCTCGCGGATAAGGAGGACCGACTGTAATACAGTAGCTGTTCGTCTGACCTGACTTTGGTCCTCTGAACATTAGAAGCACATTTCTTTTTACTTAATTCCAGGAATAATGGACTGTCCTTGAGAAGAACAAAGAAAATTTAAAAAAAGAATTATTGTGGATTGGTTGATTTGAATTAATGAAAAGAGGCCTAAAATTGTTTATTTCCTTTGGAGCTAATTGTGTTGACTTTTAAAAGAAAATAAGAGATTAACCAAGTAGGCAAGTAATTATTTTACATTGAAGAAGGTTCAGATTTCAAGAGACACAAATTAAAAAGCTGAGGTGAGAAAGAGACTCAGCTGAGAAATGAAACTGCAGAAACATTAATTGGGCTGTGGAATAAATTAGCAGGTTTCACCAATGAGGTACACACAAAAATCATAGAACTATTTGGATAATTGAATAGATAGTGTTAAGATCAATCAAACAGCAATGAAAGACTTTTGTTTTTGACTTTAATAAGTCATATATTTCAACTGAAAGGCATAGAACAAAAGTGGACAATCACATCCATTATTTCAGTGTGTTGTCTAAAACATCACAGATAGAAGCAATAGAGATGAATAAGTTGGCCTCAGAATCTATCAGATCTTGTTTTGAGTCTAACCAAATACGGAAGGTTATCTGTCATGAGGAAAAGTAAAGGAAGTAATAATTTGCATTTGAATTTTTTCCAAGATAAAATATATTTTTCAGATACTTAACAACAGTAAAATAATTTTCGCCAGCAGCACAAACATGAGGAAATTTGATCCTCCACAATATTCCTCCTGGGAATTTAAACTGGAGATGGCAGTGTTTTTTTTACAAGGTTGAGTTGAGAGCTCAACATCAACCCAGCGCAGATGGAGAGTGCACTCGGGAGCAGTCTGTCACTGGAACGAACTTGGGAACCTCCGTTATTGAGCCCGGCACTGATCTCACTGCACCACCAGTTTGTATTTAGTTTGTCTGTTTCTGTTAGATTTTTGTTTAAAGACCCTAAAGAAATTGACATTTCCTAGCTAGTTATAGAAAACACCACCAAATAAAGACTAATCAGTTAAAGGTTATTTGGGGATTATTACAGATTTGAGTTGAAAGTCAAGAAACATGATGAAAGAAACATGAGGAAAAGCAGGGCAGGAGTGATGAGATCTAAAGAGATATGAGAAGTTTGGATGATCTAGGATCTCCAATGTAACCTTAGGTTGCTTATGTTGAACTTATAGTCAATTGATTATGATAACTAGAAATGACTGAACGTCTCTGAGAAGTATGAGTAATTTTATTGCACTTTTGTTCACCTCATAGCAGCTATAGACTAATGAACTTTACGTTATTCTTCTGCACCATTTTATACAATTAATGTTTTTTTATTCTGATTGTTGGTAGGTAAATGATTTATTCTATTATTAAATTGAACAAAGCAATTTTTTCAGACATTGTATGACATCTAAAAAGTAATGGATAGATGGTGAATGGGATATTGTTATCAAAGTATCAATAGAGCCTTATAAACAATAGTAAATGCCATTAAATGCTTTCATTATTCTAATCCAGATTCATATATTGCCACCTTTAATATTTTGGTTTTAGATGTTTCTGACATAATTGCAACTTTAACACTTTACTGAGATCTGTCTGTTATTCTTTACTCAGGATAAAAGAAAAATAGAAAAATAAGCATTTTATATTTGAAATCTGTTTGTTTCCTTTATCAATGTCTTTTGACAGCTATTGTAAGAGAGAAAACACAATGCAGTTCCTGTCAACAGTTACCCAACCTCTTTGGTATTCATTTGTCATGGAACCTGTCTCTTTTCGACACAATGCTGACAGGTCATTTTCAGCAATGTTTTCATATTTGACAGAGTATCCCATATTTAAAGGCTGTGTTCCTGCTTCATTGAACAATGACGTGATCATATCTGGTTGAAGATACTCCAAAGTCTCTAAGCGACTTGTAGCTTAAGTCTGGGAGCCACGCAGCCCATCTGTCAGTGCAGTGGCATTGTATATACATGCAAAAGCAGAATGGAAAGATAGCTGCCAGACTGACATTTATTAGCATGTTATAAATAAATTGCTGATCTGTGACCAGATCAAAATTCTATCCTCATTGTCTCTTTCCTGTGCTTCTTCCCAATGAAAGAGGAATTATTAGGATTCATAAAATGAAATAAACTCATGAAACAGCATTCATCACAATGTATCATATGAAATTAGTTATCTTTTGTAGTGGCCCTTCCAAGCAGGAACTAAATCAAAGCATTGGTTCCATCGTCAGTAATCACTGCAGAAAAGATAATTCATTTGGGAGCTAGATTTGAAATAATACTATAATTTTATGTTATAAAATAAACATTTCAATTGAAAACAGAATCAAACCTTTCATATAGTTTGATTTATTTAATGGAAAATTATTTTTTGAAGGGAATTCATTGTAAATCTACACATATTAAAAGAAGCTTGGAAAAAAGTCCTTTCAGTCACTCGTCTACACATCTAGTGCAGTTGAATTTGTTTACTCCCTGACAAATAATGTAAACTGCTGAGAGAAAATAAAATGTAAAACCAGTTCAGACAAAATTTTGGACAAATCCTCTTGAATTAGAGCTTTAGGAGTTTTCCAAAATTTTAATCCTTTGAACCTAGCTAATCTCTACAACTGTATATCATTCATCTGCTTTTAAACTGATAATGTTCCTAGTCATCTGAAATTACCAATCAAACTGAAATGAATTTAGCTCTTGCACCCACTAACAATTTTTCCTATGTTTCATTAATGAAAGTAGTCCCAACTCATTGAATCTATCCTGTTGACTGAAATCCAGTACAATATTTAGTCACTGTGATCCACAGTATATATAACTTCATAAATATTTATGGACATAATAGAAAGGATGCTGAAAATCTGAAACAATAGTGGAAAAGATTGGAAGCAAGCAGCAAGTCAGACAGCATGTCTATAGGTACAGGGACATCATTTATTTATTGATTGATTGTGATGTGAGTATGGCTATAAAACTAATTTTTTTTTGGTATGGCCCTAATTGATAGTAGGTAACTACCTTTGTAAATGGTTTTAATGGTGGGTTGGAAGTTCCAGGATTTAGACGGTGATGACAGAACACACTATGTTTCCTGTTCAGGATGATGTGCGGTTTGGAGGGGAATGTACAGGTGCTGATCTCTCTGTGCACCTGCTGACTTTGAACTTGGTGTGTGGACTGTCGATTTGGTAGACTAGAGAAGTAACTGAAGTGCATTTTGTAGGTGGTATTCTCCTTTGCCAAGGTTCACTATGGTGGGAGAAATGAATATTTATGTTTATGAATAGTGTAGCAACAAGAAGCCTGTAGTTTTTCTTGGATGGTATTGAGCGTCTAGTAAATTGTTAGATCTGCAGTCATCCAGACATTGGTGAGTATTTCATCATCCTGACTAGATAAGGTGGAGAAGTCTGTCCAGTGTGTCGTTGGAAGCAGGAAGACACCCGGATTAGAGGAGGGGCAGAAGGTGGCAGCTGAGGTTTTCTCCCAGAGATTGATTTACCTGTAAGGGGTTCGATTCCTGCCGCTGTCTATAAGGAGTTTGTATGTTCACCTCCATGACCATGTGGGTTTACTCTGGGTGCTACAGTTTGATCCCACATTCCAAAGATGTATGATTAGGGTTAGTGACTTGTGGGCATGCTATCGTGGTGCTGAAATGTGGTGACAGTTACGGCCTGCCCAGCACAATCTGCACTGATTTGATTTGACACAAACAATACATTTCACTGTGTTTTGATGTACATGCGACAAGTAAAGCTAATCTTTCTCGTTATGTACCACAGTAATGTAACATTCAGGCCCAGTGTTCATATGCTTTAGGCTCTTTTTCTTCCTTGCAAATACCTCACATGTGCATGCACACAGACACACACACATACACATACACACAGAGTGACTGATGCTGTAAAGCCACATCTCAAAAACTGTCTTCAAGCAAGCTGCAAAAATTACTCGGTAGTATGTAACTCATCTGTGATGAAGAAGTATTTCACCCGAATGGTTGCAGTCTTTGGACTGTGGAAGGAAGCCCACGAAGCCATGGCAAGAATGTACAAACACCTTACAGGCATTATGTAGAAGAAATTACTGAAACTTTCTGCTGGTTAAAAGTTAACAGTTCTAATTAGCTATTTCCTGAAATCATTGTACATCATTTGTCAAATTATGAGTGATATATTTCCTGCCAGTGTGTCCAAATGTTCTGTTCTCCTGCATCAAGGTCTTGATCTGAAACACAAACCATTTCTGTTTATTCCACATATTGAGTAGCTCAGCCTACTGAGTAATTCCAGCAGTTTATTTTTTTTTTGCTTCAGATGCCAACATCTACAGTTTCTTGTGTCCCCAATAGCTGAGGAATGCTTTGTCCTTAAGTGCAAAGCTGGCTGGAATCACTCAACTTTGAGCAAGCTTATTGTTGTTTTCACTATAGACACATACTAAGACATTTGGCTTTGCTTTTAGGTGAAGTCAAATGCGGTTGAAATGTAGCGTGGAGTAACCACCTCACCACACATTGTTTGTCTATAGTTCAGCAAACCCAGTGAGATTACTAGAGAAGTAAATGTGGCAAGTAGGTATAAGTGCAGGAATATCAGGATCTCTTACCCATGTTCACTGTAGTCAATAGTAGTAATTTTGTATACCTATGTGACTGACTCCTTAAATCATGCAGAGGCAGTAGAAATGATACCTTAACGTTTCCTCTCCTTAAATGTATCATGTTAAGTTTCTTAATTTATTCCGGCAACTCTAGAAATGAATATTGCACACAAAAAGGTGTTATTCCACGTGTATTTTGTGCACCAAATATTAGGCATCTTGTGGCATGCACTGTTACCAAAGATACATGGTTTAATTTCCTGAATGGCATAATTCTCAGAGATTAACAGCAATTTCAAGATTACCACCAAAATCCAATTTTCAACTCTGCAGCATTTAACAAGATAGAGATGTGATAGGATTTCAAGGCATTAATGGATGGTTGCTAAAATGACTGGCATAACAAAACAAAACAATTTTTCCAGTTTTATCTGTTTACTATTCCCGTTAAGGTACCTTTTTAGGGTGAATGTGGTGTCCAGGGAGGGGTAGTACCTCTGGTGAAGGGGCTTGTCATGTCCAGTCTGGGGCAGCTCACTCACCTTTGGTCCCCACCGGACACTCAGCTCTCACCTGTGGCCACAAAGGGCTGTTTGCATGCAACAATGGTCACACTCTGGTACATTGCTTTGCCTAATGGGCTAAACCAGGTGAGAGAAGCCGGCAGGCTTCATACACCAGTGAGATGGGGACATGCCTGTCCTTGCATGTGAAATCATCTCTGGAGGAATGGATGGATGAGATCTGTCGTGAGATCCAACAGCTGGGAAAGTGGTTCTGTAATGCTCTGCAGAGAGTGAAGGGCATGACAAGGCATAGAAGAAGTCATGGTCATCCACTGCAGCCAAGGAAGATCCCAGTTGTGATGAATACTAGTCACCGAATTATAGGAAAGATGTCAACAATATAGAGAGAGTACAGAGGGGATTTACTAGAATGTTACCTGAGTTTCAGCATCTAAGTTACAGAGAAAGGTTGAACAAGTTAGGCCTCTATTCTTTGGAGTGTAGAAGGTTGAGGGGGGTTTTGATAGAGGTATTTAAAATTATGTGGGGGATAGATAGAGTTGACGTGGATAGGCTTTTTCCATTGAGAGTAGGACAGATTGGAATAAGAGGACATGAGTTGAGAGTTAAGGGGCAAATGTTTAGGGTTAACATGAGGGGGAACTTCTTTACTCAGAGAGTGGTAGCTGTGTGGAACGAGCTTCCTGTAGAAGTGGTAGAGGCAGGTTTGTGGGACTGTCATTTAAAGTACAGTTGGATAAGTATATGGACAGGAAAGGAATGGAGGGTTATGGGCTGAGTGCAGGTTGGTGGGACTAGGTGAGAGTAAGCATTCGGCATGGACTAGAAGGGCCGAGATGGCCTGTTTCCGTGCTGTAATTGTTATATGGTTAATACTCAAACCACTGGACTCAGACTTCTAAGATTGAGAGAGTGGAACTATTCCAGTGCAACAGCTTTCCCACTCTCCTGCACAGGTTTCCTGTCATTTGTCGGATACAATGGACAAACACCAATAAGGATAGACTTATGATTTTATTCACTGATAGGATTTGGGGATAGCTGGCAAGGGTGGTATTTATTGTTCATCCGTAAAATGTCCTTGAGAAGCTGGAGGTGATTTACTTTCTTGAATTCCTGCGGTCTGCTCATTGAGGTCCTCCTACAATGTTATTGGACAGGGAATTCCAGGATTCATACCTAACTGATGAAATCTCATCCCATTTCCAGGTTCATTGCATATAAGATTAGTAATAAATATTCAGATTCAGATTTCTTTATCACCTGTACGTCAAAACATGTAGTGAAAAATGGTTGTTTACATTAACAACCAACACACCCATGCTGGTGCCAACAGCATGCCAACAATGTTCAACAGAATGGCTCAAACAGCAACAACAAAATCACAACAACAAGACAACATGTAACCAAGTCTCTTTTCCACCCACTCACACACACAGACAGGCCTCTCACCCTAGGATAGATTGCCTCCAGTCATTGATCTTGGACTCTCAGACACTGAGCCTCAAACCTTCAATCCCTGATCTCATTTCACAGACTCCAGACATGCTGACTCAGTGGTTTTGACCTTCAGGCCTCTCCCTCTGAACTTGGGGACCTTTGTCTTCAATCTTGGGGCTTCTACCTCCAGACTCACCGAGCTTTGGATTTTGACCTTTGGCTTCACCCTCCGGACTCTTCTGACCTCGGGGTATTGACCCCAGGAACATGGGTTTGACTTTTGAGCCTCAGCTTCAGGACTCACAGGTCATGGGTTTGACCTTCGGGCCTTGATCCCAGAACTCACTGCTCACTGGTTGGACTGTCAGGCCTCAACTTACGGAGTCCGTAGTGGGGAGGTGATGTGGGGAAATTTGGGTTTACTGACCCTTATGACTCCTGCCCGTACTGACCACCAGTCCAAAAGCTGGGGATCTGGGGATGGCTGACCTGTGGATCATTGGTCTTCTCAGTGCCTGTAGACTCAACCTCAAGGAACACTGACCTTTGACAGTGGATTCCAAACACCTGCTCTTTTCCTGACTCTTCATTTACCATCCTGACCAACTCTCCCTCATCCCTGTCCCTGGACTCAAACTGACCCCTAAGTCCCACTTTGTCCTCAAAACCATCACCATGAACCTAAACCAAGACATGAACAGATATCGCATTTTGTTGCCATCCTGACCAGAACACAACATGGACAACAAAGGAAGTTAAATGTGTTCAGGTTGGCATTATATAATGATGTCTCATCGAGTTTAAATTACTGACTAGCATCTAGTCTGGATTCTTGATCCAGAGACAAATCCTACCATGATAACTGTGGAATTTAAATTCAATTAATTAAATCAATCTGGAGTTTAGAAATGTTTGCTTTAGTATTGGTGACTATGAAATACTGGATTGCCAAGATATCATGGCTGGAAGGAAATCTGTCACGCTCACCTGACATGGTTCATGAAGGCTACTCTTAACTACTCTGTGATAAAGTCAAGCAGGAATTCAAGCAACAGCTCAAAAGTGATAAGAGTAACATGGGTATCTGCAAACGAATTAAAGGGAAATCAAATTTTCAGTCTAAGAAAGGATTTCATTCAATCAACAGAAATTAATCAGCAGTTGAATAAAATATTAAGGACCTATGACAATAGTATTTATGACTGCATTCACCTATTATTAAAACACAGAATTCAAAGGGCACATAAAGAAAAACATTTTAATCTACGTGTGATTATATGTGTGTATTGTTAATGAGACTGTCAATGTTATAATGAAAGTTACAACTGAGCAGAAAAGCAGTGTGCATAAAATTGTTAAGGTTTATAATAATTGCTTCATGAGAAAGTTCCACACAAGGTAATTTAAAAAAAATCTCTGCCATCGCTGGCACTGGCAGGTTGAGGTTTCACCCAAGCTGAACTCTACTGGGGAGAATGATGATTGTTGCCTTCTTTATTAATTATAGATGAAACTTGACATTTTACGGCCTCTGTAATGAAATCACAACTTTTGTTATTTCCTAAGGAAAATAATTGATGTTGGTCTGTGTGATTGTAAACCTGCTTTAAATCATCAGTCTTTGCTTTTATTCTCCCAGCATGAGTGAAAACAGACTCTTAAATTCTGCTACCTTCTGCTTTGAAATATTTTACTGACACCAAGATTCCCATTTTATTTTGTTAATCTTCATTGTTTTTAATGTAAAGACACAATTCTCATTCACACCCCCATCTAATCTTATGGCTATTTTCATTTTAACTACTATCTTTCTGTGCTGTAGCAAGACCTCTCAGAAAAGCTGACTGCTAGTTGAAAGGCATTCTGACTGTCCTTGTTCAATCTGGTGTGGCCTTGTTTGCTGATTAAAGGTTACCTGTCGATCACATTAATGGTACAGCAGCATCTTCCAAACAACAATGCAAGGAAGAAGGTGGAAATGGTCAACTGCAATTTATTTATTTTTAATTCTGGGAAACTATGTTAACCAGAAAGGTGGTTTATGAAGTTAGCAGGTCTAGATAATTAAATACTTCAAATTTGAAAATAAATTTATTGTGAAATAATGCATATTGTAATTGATATATCTATATGAGAATACCCTAGTGCAAAAACTAATCACAAGTTGATTCAATTCCAGAAATGCCATGAATGAAACTATAAGCTCTTCAATTAAGAACGGCAATTAAGTTCAGGATTTTAAACTGGTTTCTTTTTTGACAATGGAATAATTTTATTGCCATTTAGAAACTGTCCCAGTTCATGCTTTGGTCAGTCTTAGTAGTTGTATTTTGGGGTCAATTATAAATAGGGGACTTATAGATAGGTCTTATAGACTTATAGATAAGTCTGTAGATAGGGTCCATGTGCACACATTGTTTTTCCTGGATTGGGGAAACGTATGTGTCTTATTTTTGTCCAGGTGGGTTAGGGCCAGGTGGGGGGGGTGATGGCAATGGCATCATCATTTGAGCATTTGGGACAGTACGCAAACTGCAGGGGGTCCAGTGAGGGGGGGCAGCAGGGTCTTGATATGCCTCATGACAAGCCTCTCGAAACACTTCATGATGATGGATGTGAGTGCAAAGGGACAGTAGTCATTTAGGCAGGACACTGAAGACTTCTTCGGCACGGGGACGATGGTGGCGGCTTTGAAATACATTGGAACGGTGGTGCTGCTCAGGGAGATGTTGAAGATGTCAGTGAGAACATCTGCTAGCTGGTCTGCACATCCTCTGAGCACTCTACCAGGGATGTTGTCTGGTCCAGCAGCCTTCCGTGAGTTGACTCTGCACAGTTCTTCTCACTTCGGCCATGGTGAGACACAGCACCTGGTCATTTGTAGGAGGGGTGGACTTCCTCGCCACCATGTCATTTTCCACCTCAAAATGGGCGTAGCATCTCTAACACCATCACACTGAGCACGGAGACCCCCCCAGGGCTGTGTGCTCAGTCCACTGCTGTTCACTCTGCTGACCCACGACTGTGCTGCAACACACAGCTCGAACCACATCATCAAATTCGCCGATGACATGACCGTGGTGGGTCTCAACAGTAAGTACAATGAGTCAGCTTACAGAGAGGAGGTGCAGCGGCTAACGGACTGGTGCAGAGCCAAAAACCTGTCTCTGAATGTGAACAAAAAAGATGGTTGTTGACTTCAGGAGGGTACGGAGCGACCACTCCCCACTGAACATTGATGACTCCTCGGTAGAGATCATTAAGAGCACCAAGTTTCTTGGTGTTCACCTGGTCCCTCAACACCAGCTCCACAGCAAAGAAAGCCCAGCAGCATCTCTACTTTCTGTGAAGGCTGGGGAAAGTCCATCTCCCACCCCCCCCATCCTCATCACATTCTACAGGGGTTGTACTGAGAGCATCCTGAGCAGCTGCATCACTGCCTGATTCAGAAATTAGACCATCTCGGATCGCAAGACCCTGCAACGGATAGTGAGGTCAGCTGAGAAGAAAATCGGGGTCTCTCTTCTCGCCATCACGGACATTTACACTACACGCTGCATCCACAAAGCAAACAGCATTATGAAGGACCCATGCAGCCCTCATACAATCTCTTCTCCCTCCTGCCATCTGGGAAAAGGTTCCGAAGCAGACCAGACTACGTAACAGTTTCTTCCCCCAAGCTATCAGACTCCTCAATACGCAGAGCCTGGACTGACACCTTACCCTATTGTCCTGTTTATTATTTATTGTAATGCCTGCACTGTTTTGTGCACTTTATGCAGTCCTGTGTAGGTCTGTAGTCTAGTGTAGTTTTATCTGTGTTGTTTTTTACGTAGTTCAGTCTAGATTTTGTACTGTGTCATGTAACACCACGGTCCTGAAAAATGTTGTCTCATTTTTACTATGTACTGTACCAGCAGTTATGGTCGAAATGACAATAAAAGTGACTTGACTTGACTTGAATCAAGAATGAGAGGGCAGAAGTTTAATGTGAGAGAGGTGGGATTTAGTAAGAACCCGACGGATAACCTTTTCAGCCAGAGAGTGATCAGTGTCTGGAGTGAGCTGCCAGAGGAAGTAGTTGAGGCAAGTACATTTTCAACATTTAAAAGACACCTGGACAAGTACATGGATAGGACAGATTTAGAGCAAATTGGCCTTTCTTAGATGGGAATCTTGGTCAGTGTGGACAGTTGGGCCAAAAGGGGGCATTCCTATGCTGTATGCTTCTATGAGACCATCTCTTGTGGTGTGCTTTGGTGTGCAGCGTTATTAAAGGGACATTTCAAAAGGCATTCTAAAACAAGTACTATCTTTAACTCCTATCCACTATTACTACAGCCTATTCCCTACTGTCTGCAGCATGCCTCATGAAAGGTTGCTGATTTGTAGTGAGTGATGCTGGAAGTAGCCTTGTAGATTACTCTGGCATTTCTGGAAAAGAAAGCCTGAATTCAGAGCATAGCTTCTTTATCTGGACTGACAGGCAAGGACAAGGATATCATCAGAATACCAACGCTATGGTCATTATGCGGCCCTTCCTCAAATAAACTATCGATTTTTGCTCTATGGAACCCCATGACACTGCCTCAGAATAACTTCTCTGTGATCTTTGTAACTTATTGGAGGACAAATTGCTAGACTGCTGCAAACTCTCAACAGCTTCTACCCAGAGTATTAAGAGTTGGCTACTCCTTACATTTGAAAACATGTAAGAAGTGGACTTCAATCTCTCTGCAAACCACTGTGAAGAGTTGAACCTGAATTTGCCAATGTTCCTTAACACCACCTGCATCCTAATCAGAGAGCCTGCCCATTTTTCCAAATATTTCATTGTGTATACCTGTCAGCTTTTTCTTTAGATTGATTTCTCAAGGATCTCATTGTCAGAACTTCTTTGTGACTTTGTTCTTATGAGAGTTGGCACTGATGTCCCTCTGTCTCTGCTTGAGTTGCCCAGTGGCGCAGCTCTCACCTCTTAGGTAGTCTCCTTGTGTGCAAAATGTCTGTATCTGAGCTGGAATCCACGAATGTGAGGCTGAATGATGGTGAGTCTTTGTCCTCATTCTTCTTTTCTTCCAGAATACTTTGAACAACTTGAAAGTTTGAAAGGAAAAAAGAAAGAACAAATGGAGAATTCTTGTGAGCAGGAGAGAGGTGGAGAAAATGAGGGGTGTATGCTCTGTGATTTGTAAACCTCCAGAGATTGAAGGTGTATAGAAATGGAATATGATGGGGATGATTGAGCACATAATGATTTTTAAGTACTAACTATGATTCTGGGTGACAGATGAGAACACAAGAATTTAAGTAAGTTATGGCGGTTTATTTGATACTCTTACCAATTTCAGTCTGTATTTAGTGCAGTCTATATGACAGTAAGATAATCAGAATCATCGTCAATGTGCTGTTATGCATTATTACAATGGTATCAGCTCTGCCACCTGCCATAGACTCTATAATAGGTGCTTTGGTAATGGCCATCAGTCCTACCACCAGGGCAGCAAGATGTTGTGGCAGCATATCCTTCGATTTCCCTGTCCTGATTTTGTATTACTTCCTCCTTCAAGGAATATGAAGTCTGTTGGTCGGGGGTTTGCACTGTGTTCAGGATATGGTTGATTTGGTGGCAGTGTATGAAAGCTGTGAGGTGGTGGTGTAAGTGTGTTAATATCTAATGGCCTATGCACAACCCTAATCCTGAACATAGAGGTTGGTGGTTGGTGAGGGATTGAGACCTGGTGTAATGAGGCTGATGGTGGAGCTGGTAGAAGATCACATTTGGATAAGCATTTGTCAATCTTGATAACACATTGTGAAGTCTTTCTGTTCCAGCAGTGCTTTCACAGCTTTGAGCCGTGCTCCTATTATTGAATTCCGCAGCATTTCCCACATTCTCTCTGGTCCATCTTACAGTTGCTCTGCTTTGACCAACCGTTTGCCATAAGATGCTTCTACTGCTGATAGTCCTTTTGAAAAACCCCATTTAAGGCAAGTATGGTGCATTCAATACTGACTTTGTGTCTCAGTGTGTGCTAAGGTGTAAAATTAGTCTCTTAAGACAAGTGCTCTGAGTAAGCTCTCTTATAATTGTTGGTAAGAAAGCAGCTGTTGAACACAGTACTTATTGATGGACATACTGTATTTAGTACTAATCAATTCTGTACTTTATGAATCTTAGGTAGAATCTCATGTCAAATGGTGATCAAAAGCATCTCCCTTAAACCTTACATGGTCAAAATCAATAAAAGCATTTTTAACTATGATTTCCTACTGAGTGCATCATTAGTTTAAACAAGATTATCCACGCCACATCTCTAGGACTCACCTACCAGGAACCCCTAGCAATCAGGAATGAGGTCAAGTGTCCACACAGCCCACTAAACATTCACATATTTACCACACTTCACAGTTTCCATACATTGCTACCCATTTAGCTATAGCAGGATTCCCTAGAGGAGTTATGCAAATATGTCAAAATGTATGTGAGATATACCTAGAAGTCTACATTGGAATTGGGTTCTACACACTTCGGTATTTTCACCAGTTTTAACAGACACCTGAAATTGAAACCAATGTATATCTATTTTACTATTAAAATTCACACCACTATTAAGAGATTCAGAATTTAAGAGGATGCATAAGTAGTGTAGATCGTCTAAGTATTCTTTCCAGGTTTAAGATGAGAGTTGAAAATGTGATTTATGAGATTTTTTTTAACACATAGGACTGTAGGTGTCTGGAATGTGTTGTCAGGGGAGGTGGTAAGATAGCAATGTTTAAGAAGCATTTAAACAGACATCTGAACAGGCTGGGAATATAGGGATACAGACCATGTGCAAGCAGATAGGATGAGTTAGACTGGCATCATGGCACAGACATAATGGTCCAAATGGCCTTTTCTTGTGCTGACTTGTTATACATTCTATGTACAGGAATTTAAGTTTCTTAATTAATGGTCCAATTGCTTTCTGAATGAACATATGTTCACAATTAGTACTACACAGACACCAGCAGGAATTTGCTGTGATTCTCCACTGGAGAGCAGAGGGCCCAGAAGTCCATTCATTTGAATGGGGATTATGAGGCTGCAAGGAGCAAAGAGTTAGGTTCAAAACCCACTTGTTCAGAATTGACAAGGTGGAGTTTCTAGGCTGAAACCATTCTAGAGCTTAGTGACGATGCCTTAAAAGCAGCAGGAACTTGTATAGCATAGTTGGGTAATTTGGCAGGAGAAGAAAAGCGGATTCCTTAAAACTCTTCAGAAAGCCTTTAATGCCAGGTGAAAACCCATTCAACTTTGCCTTTTATAAAAGCTGTCAAAGATTGCCTGTAGTTGCAGACATTCAAAGCATTTATAAAATTAAAATGGAACAAAACTAATAAAATTATTTGCCTTAATTTTAGAAAAGAAAGATAATATCAACTAAGACATATAAAACACTTTAAATCACTAAGAACATTAAAGCAAACATGTAATTTATTTAAAAAGTACATTTCTCTTTGTTCTTGCCTTCCTGCCCATGCCCCTACAATTCCTATTCAAATGAGTTGATCATCCAACAGGATCCAAAAACACTGTGTAATTACCGAGGAACCTAAGCAAACATTTGCTCCAATTTCACATGCTGCATGTAGTTGGAGTATCGCTGGTGGAGCTAGTCAAATGAACTTCTTGGGCGAACATGGTGCCAGCATTGATCAGAAAATTGAACCCTAACATTGAAAATGGCACAAACAGCACTTCTGACTGCAGCAGAATGCTGAAATATAGCCCTTAAAGTCATGGAATGTGATCACTCCCCAGTCCATAAGCTCTGTGCTTTAGAAAAGACACCCACTCGGGCCACATACCAAGAATCTAGTGTGATGTGAACTCTTAAACTCTGCTGGCTGCACCATTTGGTATGATAGGAACTATTGAAGCAATATGCAGAGGGTAGCACTGAGGTCTATTGTGTAGCAGATTGGGACAAGTTGTATTGATGGATGCTCACTCCTGGCCAGCATGTTCAATGCAGACCATTGCTGAGGAATAGTTAACTTTTTATAATAGGCCTGGCCCAAAATTTCATCCTAGTACCCTCAGAGCCAGCTTATTCATTATTCCCTGTTTTATTCATTATTTCTTGAAGTTGTGGTCTTCTCCCAAACACACCCCCAAGGATTTTCCTCCAGGGAAGGCTGTATAATGAGGTTTTTAAAATATCATTTGCATATTTGTATTTGCATATTCTCCCACTCTAGAGTGTTCACCTCCCAGTGGAGATAGAGGAGACGGTTGTCTTTGGCTTCAGAATTATGCTCTCACTTGAGAAATAGTGACTACATACTGTATTGAGGAAAATTCCCAGGATGCATGGGAATAGCAAGATTCTCAACAATGCAGCAAGTAGCATCTGCACTGACAATTGCAGCAGAGCACCTGGATATTTTTGTGCACTTTGTCATCAAGTGATTGTCTTTCCAAGCAAGAGACTCCTATGGAGAGTTAAGTGGGAATATTCTCAGAATTGCAAAACATATGAATGGATTTTTTTTTACAATATTTAGATAATGAAAGCTGAAGACTATAAGGAATTTTGGACAACTTTTTTAGTTTTGAACCACGATTTAGAGTATAGATATTTCAACCCAACTTTAGAGCAACTTCAACATCAGAATGTGTATACATACTACACTTACAATATATTGTGACTTGCATGGCTACATAAAATTTATAATAGGAACAAGTATTTTGCTCAACACAAATACTGGAGGAATTCAGCAAGTCAGGCAGCATCTAAGGAGGAATATACAGTTAATTCTTTGGCCAAGACCCTTAATCAGGAATGGAAAGCAAGGGAGCAAAAGCCAGAATAAGGAGGAGGGAGGGAAGGGAATAAGTACAGGTAGGTACATGCTGGTAGGTGATAGCTGAAACCAAGAGAGAGGGAAGATGGTTGGCTGGGGAGGTGGTGGGGATGAAGTAAGAAACTGGGAGGTGATAGGTAAAGAGTTGAAGAAGAAGGAATCTGATAGGAGATTAGTGGACCTTGGAAGAAAGAGATAAAGGGGGACACTAGAAGGAAGTGAGTTGTGGAGTTCTACCAGCAGTTTTTGTGTGTTGCTCAAGATTTCTTGCATCTGCAGAATCACTTGTGTTTAAATACTTTGCTCTATTAGTCTCTTATTGTCTTCAGTTTTTTTTTCAGAAGTACAACTGTAATCCTAGTTCCACACTCTTTTATCCACATCCCCCTACTGGGCCTTTCTTTACTCAATTATTTTATTACCCTGGTATAATTTAATTAATACATTATGGATCATCAGCTCAGTAACATCTCAATCAGGCTGCCATGCTCTACATTCTATAGCCTTGGACAGGCAACGCTCTATGTCTACATAGCGGCATGCCAGAAAGGGAGCCCTGGGTTTAATTAACAATTCTGTAGTCATTACATTCAAGAAGATATTGTGAATTTAATGCAAGGAGAATGTCGAATTTGTGGTAGTGATCTTTGTTGCAAAATAAGTAGCAGGTTTATGTCATATATCCTACACCTCCTCCCTCACTACTATTCAGAGCCCCAAACAGGTGACATTTTACCTGTAAGTCTGTTGGGATCATCTGGTGCTCCCAGTGTGGCCTTCTGTGTATCAGTGAGAACCGACGTAGATTGGGAGACCACTTCACCGAGCTCCTACACTCCATCTGTCAGAACAAGCAGGATCTCCCAGTGGCCACCCATTTTAATTCCACTTCCCATTCCCATTTTGACATGTCCATCCATGGCCTCCTCTACTGTCATGATGAGGCCACATGCAGGTTGGAGGAACAACACCTTATATTCCGTATGGGTAGCCTCTAACCTGATGGCATGAACATTGATTACTGTAACTTCCGGTAATGCCCCCCATTCCCCATTCACATTTCCCTCTCTCACCTTATCTCCTTGCCTGACCATTGCCTCCCTCTGGAGTTCTTCCCCCTTTTTCTCTCTATCATGACCTTCTGTCCTCTTCTATTAGATTCCCCCTTCTCCAGCCCTGTATCTCTTTCACCAGTCTACTTCCCAACTCCTTACTTCACCCCAACCCCTTGCAGTTTCACCTATCACCTTATGTTTATCCCTCCCCACCCCCACCCTTTTAAATCTGCTCTTCATCTCTTTTCTCCAGTCCTGCAGAAGGGTTTCGGCTTGAAACATCGACTGCACTCATATCCAAAGACGTTGCCTGTCCTGCTGAGTTGCTCCAGCATTTTGTGTGTTACTTGGATTTCCAGCATCTGCAGATTTTCTCTTGTTTGTGATTGGCTTACCATGCTCACACTATAACAGTCACTTAGGGATTATTATTAATGAAAGAAAATAGATGATCCCTTGTCTCCCAGTGCTGAGCATGTATTTGTATCTCCTGTACATTTTTAATCCATTTGTTCTACAGGAACACATTTGAGTATTGTTTTGACTTTCTTTATCCTGGTTGACAGTGAAAGCAAAATTTTCAGATTCACTTAATATTAACCATTGGATCATGATACCTAATTATACATTAAAATTAGCAAATCACTGAAGTAATTACTCCAGTTTCTTTATTCATTAACCTCTGAGGGGTTGTACTAAACACTGTCAAGATACACATGTAATCAAAGGAGTAATGGTGATGAAAATTATCTATTGTTGTGCTTTATTTACCTATTGAAGGATCCCCCACTCAAAAGATATTTGCTCCTAAAAGACAATAAACATACTAATACCTCTCTGGATTTACTCTTCTGGTACTATTCTGAATTTACTTAACTGAACTTGTCAAACATTCAGAAATAACCCAACCCTTACAGAATTTTGAAGATCTGTACTTAATTCTTTTTGCCTCATTGAGTATTGCTCCAATCTTTGCAGTCATTTTCCACAATGTTACTGGTTTTCTGTGATGGTTTTAATAGTTCAGAAATGTTCCATAACAGCTGCTGAAGCTGGTACCACTCACTGTAATCTTTGTGTGAATGGTCCAGTAAGAACATTTGTATAGTTAATTGTAAAACTGTTGTTTAAATTGTGGCTTTGTTAATCTTCCAATGTCGCCCTCACCCTGATGGCCAGCTTCGTGCGTGGCTGCATCAGGTTGTATGTGGATCCCAGGTATGTGGGCACCAAGTACCATTACGTGTCAGATTCTACCTGTCGTTCTGGCTACAAAGGATGGGTCTGGCCCCTTTCCTGCGCAACACCCCTATCAGCTGGTTGTTGCCGCCATACCTGTCCTTCGTAGAGAAGTTCTTTCAGGTCAACGCCTTTGACCACAGGGCCATCAGACAGTGGTCAGCACATAAGGTCCTGCAGGTACTGCAGGAGAAGGACGAGATGGACACAGTGGGGTGGTTCCCTGAGCAGACCGTCCAGTTCATCTGGCAAAATGCCTCATCACCAGACCTCACCAACAGGCACCAAGACCTCACCTGGCTGGCGGTGAGAGGGGCCCTCCCAGTCCGATCCCTCCTGTACACCCGGAACGTCGTCTCCACACCCCTCTGCCCACAGGAGGACTGCAGTGAGGAGGAGTCAGTGACCCACCTCTTTGCACACTGTGGGTTCACGGAGAAGGTGTGGAGGAGGATGGAAGGGACAGTGTCAAGGTTCATCCCCAGCAGCTGTGTAACTGAGGACTGTCTGATTTATGAGCTGTTCCTGGGGACGCACATGGAGACCAACATTCGGTGCTGTTGGCAGATCATCAACTCGGTGAAAGACGCTCTTTGGTTGGCCCGAAACTTAATGGTGTACCAGCACACGGAGATGTCCGTGGGAGAATGCTGCCGACTGGCACATTCTTGGCTGCAGGAGTACGTGCTGAGGGACACACTCAAATTCGGTGCAGCCACCGCAAGGGCCCGGTGGGGAAGGACCACAGTCTAGGGTTCTTCTCCCGCTGGAGTTGAGGGGTGGGGGGGTGTGGGGTGTGTACCTCTAAACAAGAGTATGTAAATATGGAATAACAGAGTGCCATGTGGGTGGCGAGAAGTGTGAAAATGTTCAGACAGCAATGGAAACAGTTGTAAAGGATTGAAAGTCATTGAATGGTTTATTGTATATAATTTTTTTTGAATAGAGTATATGAAGAATTCTAACTGTGTAGAATCTCATACTGCAGTTTGTGAATTATTTTAGATTTTAAAATAAACCAAGGTATGCAGAATCCTTTAGTATATCTTCCCTGTTCTTTTCAAAATGTCTTCAAATGTTAATAGTCATTGAAATAAATTTTGATATTATGTCATTATCTTTATCCAGGAAATGTGCAGCTTATTTGTGATAATAAATTCCCATTAACTGTAACATGATATTGACCAGCAATTAGTTTTAGAAATTTTGTTTGAAAGATAAATGATGGCCAGGACTGGTAATAATTCCCCTTGTGCAGAACACCCTAAAGGTTGACTTGCAGGTTGAGTCGGTGGTGAGGAAGGCAAATACCATGTTAGCACTTATTTCAAGAGGTCTAGAATACAAGAGCAGGGATGTGATGCTGAGGCACTGGTGAGGCCTCACCTCGAGTATTGTGAACAGTTTTGGGCCCCTCATCTTAGAAAAGATGTGCAGGCATTGGAGGGGGCCCAGAGGAGGTTCACAAGTATGATTCCAGTAATGAAAGGGTTATCATGAGGAATGTTTGATGGCTCTGGGTCTGTACTTGCTGGGCAGATCACATTGAAACCTTTCGAATGTTGAAAGGCTTAGACAGAGTAGATGTGGTTCAGATGTTTCCCACAGTGGGAGAGTTTAGGATAGAAGGGCGCCCTTTCAAAACAGAGATGCGGAGAAATTTCTTTAGCTAAAGGGTGGTGAGTTTGTGAAATTTGTTGCCACATGCAGCTGTGAGACCAGGTTGCTGGGTATATTTAAAGCAGAGGTTGGTAGGTTCTTGATTGGACATGGCATCAAAGGTTACGGGGAGAAGGCTGGGAACTAGGGTTGAGGATGAGAAGGAAAAAAGGTCAGCCATGTTTGAATGGCACAACAGACTGAATGGGCCAGATGGCCTAATTCTGCTCCTATGTCTTATGGTCTTTCCTTTTAAATAGCATCAGGGGAGCTTTTACTTCTACCTGAAAAGCTAGTCGGAACTTTGGTTTAACAGCTTCTTCTCCAAAGTTAAAGCACTCATTCAATAGTGCACTAGATTATGAGCTTCGATTTTTGTGCTTGTCTCTATAAAGGATGTCAAATCCCCCTTCTGTCTTAGAGATAGGAGTTTTCAGTTGTTTCACAGCTGGCAAATATTTAGCAAACATGAAGATTTAAATTTTTTTAATTCCATCTCTTTTTTTCTCTCTCTTAATCTTCCTTTCACTCCCTTTAATTTTCTTTCCGCATATGATTTGTCTTTAAATTCATCCCTTAAGTCACACTCCATTCCATTTTGCTATTGCTTTTCCAATCATAATTCTTGTGATTGGCAGATATCCTTTTGATTAGGCTGTCACTTAGGTTCCAAATGCCCTTTTCCCCTCAGTCTGCTGTTATCAGTCCATATTTTCAGAAACTTAATGAGCAAAAATAAATTGCTAGCTGAAAGGTACAAGGGCATATCTAATTATTGGTAGTCATTACTAAATGCCCTAATCAAAATATGGTTTTATTATTTATAACAATGGCTCTAAGCTCTTAAACCTGTTATTATTACTGTTTGCTTTTTCAGTGTTAAAAGCCTTCCTAATGAGTTTCAGTTGGATGTGCTTTAACTGAGCATTATAACTGAGTTACAGAGGGAAGTTATGTAAGTTGGCATTATGCTGTTGTATTTAAGGAGTCGTACACTGGCAAAAATATCATCTTTTAGACAATGTGACAAGAGTCCTTGACGAGGATGAATTAGACCTAGATGCTGGGATATCCAAAGCAAGGTTCAAGACATGGTATTACATTGGATCTGAACTCAAAACAAACACTAGAGGATATCACGAGTAGGCATATGACTGAGCACCGAGCCTCAATTCAGATCTTCCTTAAACACTCAATTCTTGTTGCTTGAAAGTTGATTATCAATTAGTGGGACCATTCTGAACACCTAAAGGGGCAGTGTCAGCTATCCGTACCGCAGGATAAATCTCGTCTAAATCTCAGAAGATGGTGTGGTTGGGGGCATCTCGTAACAGGACCCTTCTCCTATAGCTGACTCCTGATGGTCCTGGCTGCTGGGAGAAGCGGAGATTGTAATCGTGGATGAGAGCTGGATCCGAAATGTCTCTTTCGCACACCCAACATTTCTGCTCGGGTCCGAATCCTTCCCAGTCCATGAGGTGTTACCGAACCCCTTGAACAGTATGCAAGTCCAAAACTCTATTCACTGTGAAGACCTTCTCCCTCGGTGGCGTGATAAACCTTGGTGGTAGCGTGGCTGAAGGTGGTGGGGCTAAGGAGCTGGTGCAGACAGGTTTTAATTTAGAAATTTGGAAGGCGGGATTGAGCTTTAGGGTCTTGGGAGCTTCAAGCTTTTAACCATCAGATTTACTTTCCTCAGGGTTTCAAAGGGTCCAGTGAAACTTGGGATTCCACTTGGAGAGGCAAATCTTGAGTGGACAGCCAGACCGGATGCTCAAGCTGTAAAGCATGTCCCTAGCTTCTCTTTCGGTTCGCCTTGGTCTCCACTTTCCAGGTAGAGCAGTAAAAACTCTCTTGGCCTAATCCATCTTTGTTTGTAGCATTGGATGAGATCTTTGGCTGCAGGGACCCCAACCTCAGCCTCTTGTTCTGGAAACACGTTGGCACTCAAACAGTGACATCCTGTGTGCCAAATGCTGTAAGGTGTGGTGGGCAACCTCTGCCCTCATCAAATGGCCATACCACTCATCCGGTCTTTATGAGGCCAGGCATCTTGGGCTATGTTCTAAATCCTGGTTGGTTTGCTCCATCTGGCTGTTGGACTGTAGGTGAAACCCAGAAGAAAGGCTTCCTGTTGTCCCTATAAGAATGCCTTCCAGAAATGTGATGTGAATTGTGGAATACAATCTAAGCCAATATCCACTAGGAATCCATGGATCCTGGAGACCTGGTCCAGGACAACATCAGCGGTCTCTACCACAGACAGTAGCTTCTCCAACGCAATGAAATTACTGGCATTTGGAAACAGATCAACAACTACCATGATGACCAACTTCCTCTTGGACGGTGGGAGTCCTGTGACAAAGTCCATGGAAATGTGTGTCCAGGCTCTTTCTGGAACAAGCAGCGAGTAGAGGAGCCCTTGAGGTTCATTATAGGGTTTCTTGCTCTGGGCGCATACATTGCATGCCTGCACATACTGCTAAACCTCTTTCATCATTTCAGGCCATCAGTACCACCTCTTGAAAGCTCGAGGGCCCTGACAATCCCTGGGTTGCGGTCATTCATGATGAATGTCCCCATTGGAGTACCTGGGATCAGATGGAACTTGGGACAAACAGCCTACCTGAGGGACCGTTCCCAGGAATCTCCCCTGGCACTTGGGCCTTGTGAACAAGAGCATCAATACCCCAATAAATTGGCACTACCGCCCCGCCGTGGAGCAAAATGGTGGTAGGCTGCTGCTCTCATTCCGATTCATCAAATTGATGGGACATGGCATCTGGCTTGAGCTTTTTCGACCCTGGTCAGTAGGTCAGGATGGATTCAAAGTGGTTAAAGAACAAAGCCCACCTGACCTCCCTGGAATTCAGCTCCTTGGCCTCCTGACTATCAGCCAGGTTCTTGTGGTCAGTCCAATTGATAAAAGCATTCTTGGTACCCGTTAGTCTGCGATGCCATTCCTCCAAGGCTCACTTAACTGCAAAAAGCTCCTGACTCCTGATGTCATAGTTCCCCTCTGTTGGGGATAGCTACCTGGAGAAGAATACACATGGGTGCAGTTTACTGTCCGAAGGTGGTCGTTAGGACAAGACAGCCCCCACTCCGATGTCAGAGGTGTCCACTTCTCCGGGTCTGGGTTAGGAGAAACTAAGATGGGGGCTGTTGTGAATTACTACTTAAGCTCTGTAAAAGCAGCCTCCACTTCAGTCGTCCAGACGAAAAGGTCAATGGATTTCTTAGTTAGCACCACCGGTGGAGTTGCCACTGATAGAAGTTAGCAAACCCCAGCAATTGCTGGACTTGTTTGATATTGGATGGTGGCAGCCAGTCTCTGACTGCTTGGGTCTTGGTAGGGTCCATCTTGAGATTGCCATTGGAGATGATGAAACCCAAAAATGAAACAGTAATCACATGAAACTCCGACTTCTCTAACTTCACATAAAGTCCATGGTCTAGAACCCCTTTAAAATGTCCCTGACATGAGCCACACACTCTTTTATTATCTTGGAGAAGATTAAGATTTCATCCAGGTAGACAAAGACACCTATCTTTGTGTCATCCACTAACTTTGTCACAAAGTCATCAATTCCATTAACCAAATCATCGACAAACAATGTGAAAGTAGCAGTCCCAGTACCGAACCTGAGGAACACCACTAGTCACTGGCAGCCAACCAGAAAAGGCCCCTTTTATTCCCACTCACTGCCTCCTGCTTGTCAGCCATTCCACTATCCATGCCAGTATCTTTCTTGTAATGCCATGGGATTTTGTCTTGTTAAGCAGCCTCATGCGTGGCACCTTATCAAATGCCTTCTAAAAATACAAATAAATGTCATCCACTGCCTCTCCTTTGTTCACCCTACTTGTTACTTCCTCGAAGAACTCTTAACAGATTTGTCAGGCAGGATTTCCCTTCACAGAAACCATGACAACTTATTTTATCATTAGTCCCCAAGTATCCCAAAACTTAATAATAGACTCCAACACTTTCCCAATCACTGAGGTTAGGCTAACTGGCCTATAATTTCCTTTATTTCGACTTCTTCTCTTCTTAAAGAGTGGAGTGACATTTGCAATCTTCCAGTCCTCTGGGACCATGCTAGAATCAAGTAATTCTGAAAAGATCATGACCAATGCATCTTTTTGCATCCGTTATCTCTTCAGCAACCTCTCTCAAGACTCTGGAACGTAGTCCATCTGGTCCAAGTGACATATCCACCTTAAGACCTTTAAGTTTGCTTAGCACTTTTTCCTTTGTAATAGCAATGGCACTCACTCCTGTTCCCTGACACTTACAGATCTCAGACACACTGCTAATGTCTTCCACAGTGAAGACTGATGCAAAGTACCCATTAAGTTCCTTAGGCAATGGCAGCGAGGCATTATAGAGGACTGGACCAAGCAATGATTCTCCCCTCCCTCCAGTCCACAGATGCTGAGATAGCAAAGGGTACCCAAAAATCAGGGTATGAGTGGAGAGTCAATGATGTAGAAACTAATGTTCTCCACATGATCCCCTATCTTCATCTGCAAAGCCACAGTCTGTTGCTGGATCTAGTGGGTGGATGTCCAGGACTGTTGCGGGTAGGGGCTTGCTCAACTCCTGCAGCAGTATGTTGAGCTGACAGGGGGGTCCTTAAATCCAGAAAATTACCCACTGCCCCCGAGTCCACAAAAGCCTCTACCTGCCTCAAGTTCTTATCCCAGGTGAACCCCACCTTCAGCACAAAACCAGTATCTGTGGCATTGGGAGTAGTGGCCGCTGCCTTCACAGTCCTCCTGACACTGGATGGTCCCAGCAATTTCCTGACGCTTGCAGCTTGGGACATTCAGCCCGTAGGTGACCTACTTCCCCGCAGTACAAGCAGTGGCATTGCCCATGACACCGGGACCTCTCATTGGCAGAGAGTCTAGTGCAACCAATCTGTATGGTGGATCTTGAGCATGTGTCAGGCTGGTCTTGCTCTGAGGTTGGGGACTGGAACTAGGCTCAGATTGGCTCTCTTTGACCTCCCTGAAGTGGTCCCACTTTCGCTCTGCCAGATGATTATCGAGACAGAAGGACTGGACAATTAAAACTTCTAAGTTCTCTGCTGCCTCTCCCAAGGCAAGAGCACACTTTAGTTCATCTTGGAGTCTGTGATGGTGTAGAGTAACCGAGGCCTCCCTGTTCCAACCACTGTCCTGGGCCAAGGTCTGAAATTCAATCATGTCGTTGGCTGCTGACCGTCTCCCCTGTCAAATTGCCATGGGGCAGTCTGGGGCTCAGCTGGCCCTGGTGTGTTGATAAAACACTTTCCTTATGGCGGCCATGAATTCCTCTGAGTCCGAGCAAATCTTCATCCTGCGTTTCCATTGCACAGTGGCCCAGGTCAGGGGTCTTCCAGTCAGGAGAGAAATAGGAAGATCACTTTTCTGCTGTCCGAAGAGAACCTGGACAGCTGGAGTTCAAACTGTAATGAACATTGGGTGAGAAAGTCGCAGCAAGAACCCAGTCACTGTCAGATCTCTCTGGGATTGGAAGATGTGCTGGCTCTACAGAAGAACTGACTGGCTCTCCTGAGCCACCTTGGCTTCCTTGCGAAAGTTGATGAATGGCTTCCTAGAGGTCATGAATCTCCAGGCATTGTCTGGAAATCCTTTCACTGTGGCTGGCCACAGTGGACGAAAGGTCCATGTGGCTCATTTTGATACTGTGATGAGAGTCCTAGAGGAGGATGAATTGGACCCAAATGCTAGGATATCCAAAGCAAGGCTCGAGGCACGGTGTTACACTGGATCTGAGCTCAAAGCCACTAGACGGTATCACGAGTAGGCTTATGATTGAGCATTGAACCACAGTTAGGTGTTCCTTAAATTTTCCATTCTTGTCATTCCAAACATCATTACCACTTAGTGGGACCATCCTGAACCTTAAAGGTGCTGTGTCAGCTACCCATACTCCGGGGAGTTTGAGCGCCTAAATCTCAGAAGCTGGCACGGTTGGGAGCGTCTCATAACAGACAAGATGTTAAATTGAGACAATGTTTGCTATTGCAGAAGAATTTTTAATTTATAAAATAATTGAAAAGCTTGGATATTGTGGATATTTCTGCAAGACCATTCTTTATTACTCATCCCTAATTTACTCATGGGATAGGTTTGCAACCACTGCATTTCATCTAGTGATAATAATCTTTTAGGTGAGAAGTTCCACCTTTTATAACTAGCAACAATGAAGGAGGGGTAATGCATTTCCAAATCAGGATAGTATATGCCTTGTAGTCATCGAGGATCTTGGCCCTTTGGCCAACTGGTCCAAACTGTCCATGATTCCCATTGACTAAATCCCATTTGCCTGCATTTGGCCCATATTAATTTGTCTTTCCTATCCATGTGCCTGTCCAAGGACCTTTTCAATGGTTGCTGATATACCTGCTCAACCAATTTCTCTGTAGTGGAATAGTTACAGAGGAATTTGAACTTGTAGGTGATGGTACGGTATTCTCATTTGTTTGCTGCTCTTGGCTGTCTAATCAATAAAGATTATAGGCTTAAGGAGCTATTTTAAATGATTCAAGTGCATCTTATTGATGATATACATTGTAGTCCTGGTGCACTGAGTATTTAGGCTGGAAGATAGGGTCCTAATTAAGGAGCTGATTCACCCCAGGTGGTGATTAGTGCCTTGAATATTTTTAGAATTACACTCATTCAGCTGAAGAGTATACCATTACATTTATGAATCCTGCCTTGATTGTGAGAAGCCAGGAGGCAAGTCATCTGCTGTAGGATGCTCAGCCTCAAACAGAAAGTGCTGGAGGGACTTAGTAAGTCAGTCAGTATCTATGGAAGGAATTCACAGTTGCCATTTTGAGCTGAGACCCTTCATAAGGACAAAAACGACATCTTATGATCACGATATCAGACCAAGCACAAAACCAATAGTTTATAGGACAGTGTCACAGCCACGGATTCGGTAGTGCAGTAAATACGACATTGCGCTCTTGAATATGCATGACTCAGCTAAGTATTATTTTATTGTGATAGTATTTAACTCCATTCATTCCGTTGTGGTATTTTTCGAGAGTTGGACACAACATCACTTCGCTGCCTGCTTGCATTCTGCCTTGCCTGAGAAATTGGACTGTTGAGTCAACTGATCCTGAAGACGAGCAGTATTCATTTTATTCTTAGTTGTTCTTTTCAGCCGCAGTGTAGGCTTCATTTTCCATTTGAGAGTTTTAGTTAACGGCCCTGTTTGGCCTAGCCTTTATTGTTTGCTTTTCCCTTTAACACAGTTCACATTAAAGTCTGTGAACTATTGACCTGCTTCAGTGTCTCTCACTCTGCATTTGGGCTGTATCCGAACTTTGCTGACAGGATAGCAGCGATCCCTATCTTCTATAATATGCTTCTGATTCCTGGACTATCTACAGCAGGTACCTCCTGCATATCAAGGATAGCTCCAATGTTGCTCTACAAAACTCTCCACATTCTTTGGAGGGGTAAGTGAAACAACATCGGTGTCCTCTCTCAGACCAGCTTCTCTGGAATTGAGGCCCTAGTTTTACCTCTTTTGAGCATGCCACAGGAGCTCCTGAAGGAGACACAACTTTTCTGTCAGTGAGAAATTACCAGATGATCAGAGGAAGAGATTCAAGTATATGCTCAAAGCCTCCTTGAAAAAAATGGGAGTATCTTTGATTACTCTAAGGAATCATTAGCCCATCACTACACAAAGTGGAGAAAGAGCAGTGAATATGGTATTAATAGCCTTGAGTCCATGCATCAGGAACACACACAGAGGGCTGTGTGAATGACAGAAGGAGCATACTACCTCCAGAATACCTACCTGCTTGTCCCCACAGGAAAAATATGTCAGTTTCTGTATTGATTTCATATGATGCTGAGAGACTGTTTAACAAGAAGATCTAGCAACTATTAATTGTTACATAGACAACAGGCCATTTAACCAAAGGTAAATTCATATGAAAATGCTGTAATATGGAAAGAATATTTATTTGAAACGAGCATGCAATGCATTGTTGTGGGCACTCACAGATGCTAACTAAAGAAGGTACCATGTCCCCAAGGTTGGATCAGCTTGTGGTTACACTTCTCATCTGCCAGCTGTTACATCATTTGCCAACAAGAAGAAAGAAATCATACTGGATTTTTCCAGCTGGTTTGAAAGATTCAAATCCTTTGATGCTGTTAGCCGTTTAATCTGACTTCATGTTGAATTATTGATCAGAGTCTGGTCTCCACTTTGTCCATGTTGTGCTTTTTCTTGTGATATGCTAAACAGAACTAAAAACTGAACATAAACTTGAAAAACTGCCAAATTGACTTGCTTTCAATTACCTTTCTCCAATGCTGATAGTATCAGTTTTCTTCCCTTATTCTGCATATCATCTTGTGGTGAAATAGTTTTAAATTTAATAGTTAACATTCTGCACCTGTTGAGGAAGTATTTCAGGTTGAAGGAGGTAATTTTGAGGCACTGCAATACTGATGCTCAGGCCTGCATTCCATCAACCACAACTCTCCACTAGATCAGTGAACTTGTCATAAGTGTAATGCACTGTAAGGTTTCACTGCTAATGTAGTGGCCTCTCTGTAATGTTTCACTTCTAAGGTAATGGTTTCTCTGTAATGTTTCACTGCTAAGTAATGGTTTCTCTGTAGCAGCAATGTTTGGGTTATGACAAGTGATAATGGGGGCTTTGGAATGTATGCTGGCCAATGAGAGGGATGTTGTTCTTTCTTGTGGGTCTGGGAGCAGGGACTTCGTGGTCTTTTGTTGGTGAGAGATGATGAGGAGACGTGAGTGGAGAGAGTTGGTAGACTGCCGGACAGAGTGGACTAGGACCGAGGGTTCGAAGGTCAGCGATGTTCAGAGGAGGTTGATGGGGAATGACTGGCTGAATTCATGAGCTCCAACATGTACATTTGACTGTTTAATTAAAATGGGCCCTTTTTATTTTCTTTACTAACCCTATAGTCAGATAAGATTTATAAAGTTCAGTTGTTTAATTGCATATGGTGTACTGTCTGATGTTTTGCGGTTCAGATTTGTAAACAGGCAACACATCATGCAGCATCCACACAAATGGAATTTCTCAGTTTGGCTGGGCCAGAGGCTCTCTTCCCTTAGACAAACACGTGCTGGCTGAGCCCAAGGGTTACATAAGCAATCATTAAAAAAACTCCATGTAATAACAACAAATGCAGGACTAAGTGGTATATTTCTGACAAATGTTTGTTAAATGGTAGATATTGTAATACTGTATATTACAGTTGTGATGACAATTGTAACATAGAAGGGAAATATAATTCAAAGTGACAGCTCAATTTTAATTATTAACTGAGTCACAGGTTCACCTCCAAGTTATGTATCATCCTCACTTGGAAATTCTGTACTGGACAAAATCAGGTTATTTTCTCTGAAGTGTCAGAGACTAGGAGGCAACCTGACCACGGTATACCATCTGTGGCCACTTCATTAGGTACACCTCTACACCTATTCATTATTGCAAATATCTGATCAGCCAATCATATGGTAGTAACTCAATGCATAAAAGCATGCAGACATGGTCAACAGGTTCAGTTGTTGTTCAGACCAAACATCAGAATGGGGAAGAAATGTGACCTAAATTACTTTGTCTGTGGAGTGATCATTGGTGCCACATGGGGTGGTTTGAGTATGTCAGAAACTGCTGATCTCCTGGGATTTTCATACACAACTATCTCTAGAACAGAGTGTAAAACAAAAATAACATCCAGTGAGTGGCAGTTCTATGGGCAAAAATCCTTGTAAATGAGAGAGATGAGAGGAGAATGGCCAGACTGGTTCAAGCTGACAGGAAGGCAACAGTAACTCAATGCTTTACAGTAGTGTTATGTGGAAGAACATCTCTGAATGCACAACGTGTTGAGCCTTTTAAGTGGAAGGGCTACAGAAGATCACAAACATACACTCAGTGGCCACTTTATTAGATGCAGGAGGTACCTAATCATGTGGCCACTGAGTGAATAAAATGATGAGAGTCAGAGGCAGGGTTGATTATCAGCATTGTTTTCCCAGGGTGAAAGTATTAAATACTAGAGATTTGCAAAGCAATCTTTTTACACAGTGTGGTAAAACGCCCTACCACAGAGATGGTAGAAACAGCTATGATCGCAATGTACAGTATAAAAGACAATTTGATAGACACATTAACAGAAAGTTGAGAGATATGTACCATTTGCAAACAAATGGGATTGGTTAGATAGGCATTGTGGTCAGTGCAGAAATGATGGGCTGAAGGGCTCTGCACTGTTGTTTCCATTGTTCAATATTCCCACTTCAGCCTGACAACTCGATAATATAACACTCACAATGAGGACTGACTTAGCTTAATTAGATATCTTGCCACCCTCTTCTTAAGAGCAATTAGGAAAATGCAAAATTCTAATTTTTTAAACCAGTAACTCTCACATCCCATGATCCCATATCAATAGTACCAACAAAAACACCACAACTCACATAAAGAAACAATGGCATCAACTTTTATACAAAACCAGGCTAAAACCATATCCTTGTAATAATATATCTTTTTTCTTATATGTCATACATTTATAAAGCATAGATTAATTATTGAATGAAGAATTTATCTCATTCTCAGCAGTAATAGCAGCCTTGGTTTCATGAACTTTTTGGTCTTCCTGACCTGTAGAATTGAAATCTCAGCATAATAATTAGCGATGAAACAGCTATACACTTTTATAAAGGTGTTGATTATCTACTATGTTGCCTTACTATCCTTTGTGAAAAGCATATTAATATTTTTGTCAGTTAAAGAGGTATCCTTTATCTCTGACTTAATTTTTCCTATTTTAATATTGCTAATTATTTCTGTTAATGCTGAGCCCCTGAAGAATTGAAGTTTCATTCTGAAAATTCTCTTAAGGTTGACATATGTCTCATACTGTTATAATGACAATTATTTCTGGTTCAACTCAATGAATCATTATTCTCGATTCCGGCTGTGTGTCTTAAATTGATAAATCAAATGATCCTGGACTGGATGTCTAAAGAAGAAAATTCTTCTCATTCATTATTGTTCCATGCTATTTGTTACCATTTGCCCAGATTAGTCATGGTATGATATAATTTATGTAATCTAATAGTATATGGAAGAACTTAATAATTTTCTTTTTTTGTGTACTATGTTTTTCAGCTTATCATAAGATTTTCAATCTAAAGCAATCACTCAAATCCTCTATTGTGTCTGATTATTTTTCTTGATCCAGATCTTGAGACACATGGACTTTAGATCAGGCTGTTTATTTTGATAATTAAATGTTCTGCACTTTCCTAGATAATGCATGGGCAAGTGCTTAGAATGAACTGAAGTACTGTACACTGAACTAAAGAGAGCAGGTAGATTCCAGGCTGTAGAGGCTTTGTCCACCACCTTTGTACTCAACAGGACTAAATTAGAAGGAATTAATGCATTTCTATTTTATGGTGCCATTTACGAATTAATATTTCAAAATGCAACACCACAAAACCAAGATAAAATAAATTTCAGCTTACAATAGAACGAAGCTAGGCCAGGGAGAATGTAGGAGGAGGTTTGGTCCATCAGAGAGAGAGGAAGTCTGTAAGCAAATAGTTTAAATCTCTCATGCACTCATTGTAGGAGGCATGTGCAGCAAGGACAGGATTTAAGAATTTCTCATTTCATTCACTGAGCAGCTGGCAGGTTTTGTAGTTTAATGCAAATAATCAGTGAATTCTGAAGTGCAATTCCAAACTGCTCTAGAAATTCAATGCAGGGTATTCAGCTAATCATGAAAGTCACTTTATTCTTTAAAACCATTCTTTAACAGAAGGAGGCAAAAGACAGGAAATTATAGGCCGGTTAGGCTGATTTCAATAGTTGGCAAAATGTTAGAGTCCATGACTAAGGATAGGATTTCGGGGTACATGGAAACACATGACAAAATAGGCCCAGGTCAGCATGGTTTCCTTAAGGGGAAATCTTGCCTGACAAGTGTGTTGGAATTCTTCAAAGTTCAAAGTAAATTTATTATCAAAGTACATTATGTTACCAAACCTGAGATTCATTTTCTTGTGGACATACACAGTTAATCCAAGAAATACAATAGCATCAACGAAAGACCACACTCAATAGGATGGGCAAACAACCAATGTGCAAAAAGCATAGATCGTGCAAATATGAAAGAGGAAAAAAATAATAAATGAACAATAAATATTGAGAACGGAGATGAAGAGCCCTTGAATGTTGAGTCCATAGGTTGTGGGAACAGTTAATAAAAGGGGGAGTGACGTTTTCTCCACTGGTTCAAGAGCCTGAGGGTTGAGGGGTAATAACTGTTCCTGAGTGTGGTGGTGTGCCTTTTTCCTTATACCAACAGCAAGAAGTAAGCAAACCTGGGCGGTAGGAGTTCTTGATGATGGATGCTGCTTTCCTCCGGCAGCGCTTCATGCTCAAAGGTGGAAAGGGCTTTACCCGTGAAGGACAGAGGAAATAACAAGCAAGACAGACAAAGGTGAATCAGTAGATGTTCTTTATGTGGACTTTCAGAAGGCCTTTGACAAGGTACCGCATATGAAGCTGGTAAACAAGACAAGAGCCCATGGTATGACAAAAAAGATACGGGCATGGACAGAAGACTGGCTGACTGGCAGAAGACAAAGTGTGCAAATAAAGGGAGCCTTTTCTGTTTGGTTGCCGGTGGTGCTCCCCAGAGGTCGCTGTTAGGTGCACTGCTTTCTGTGTTACATGCCTGTGATTTGGATGACGGAATGGATGGCTTTGTGGCTAAATTTGCAGACGACACAAAGATAGGTGAAGGGCCTGGTAGTGTTGAGGAAGCAGGGAGTCTGCAGAAGGACTTAGACAGATTAGAAGAATGGACAAAGAGGTGGCAGATGGTCAAGCACTTTGGTAGAGGGAATAAAGGTGTAGATTATTTTCCAAATGAATTCACAAATGTCATGGCATTGGAGAGGGTCCAGAGGAGGTTCATGAGAATTATCCTGGGAATGAAAAGTTTAATGTATGAGGAGCATTTGATGGCTCTGGGTGGTACTTGCTGGAGCTTAGGAGCATAATTGGGTGGGGGGGGGAGTTCTCATTGAAACCTACTGAGCATTGAAATACCTAGATAGAGTGGGTGTGGAGGGGGTGTTTCCAAAAGCAGGAGAATCTAGGATTGGAGGACACAGCTCAGCATAGAAGGAGGTCCCTTTAGATCGAGACGAGGAGGAATTTCTGCAGGCTGAGGGAGTAAATCTGTGAAATTCATTGCCACAGATGGTTATGGAGCACAATTCATTGGGCATATTTAAAACAGAGATTGATTGGTTCTTAATCAGTAAGGGTTTCAAAGGTTACGGGAAGAAGGCAAGAGAATGGGGTTGTTTCCAAGATGGCGGCGTGATGCAGCTTGCAGCGGCCACTCCGGAGCTGATTATCTGTTATTTATGAAGTGGGGTGCCATGCACAAACATAATCGATTGAAAACAGACATGCGAGCACGGAGGAACACCGGGAAATCTCCAGGAAGACCTTCTTGGTTGCTGCTGCTGCTGTGAGGTCTGGGACTCTGCTGGGAAGAACAGGCCCCCCAGTCCTCGGGGTCGCGTTGCCGATGGGTGTTGGCGGGGCCATCTTAATACGTTCGGCAGAGGATGGTGCTTGGAGAAGCTGTGCCGGAGCGGATGGTCATCGGCTCGGAGGTTTGACAGACTCGGAGTCCGCTGCGGTCAGGTCGCTTTCGGTGTGTGCTGTGCCTGCGAGGCTGAGTCGGGCGGTGCCGTGGAAGTCCATAGTGGGGGGTATTCCTTTCTGCCGCCTGTGTGGGATGGCGAGTCTGTTGGGACCCTGGGGACTTGTGGAAACTGTGTGGTGATTTCTTTTGAACTTATAGTCCTTTAACATCTTTGGAATATTTTTACTGTGCCCGTGGTCTGTTTTTTATCAATTATGCTATTGTTTGCACTGTTGTAACTATATGTTGTAACTATGTGGTTTTGTGCAGGTCTTGTAGCTTTAGTTTTTGGTCTTGTTTGTCTGGTGGATTTGGAGCTCTTTCCGGGGAACGCACTAAGACGGTAGCGCGATATTAATACGCAACAGCCTCTCCGGACTCTGGATTGGGGATTGCCAAACATTATGTGGATTTTCTAGTGTAGTCCATTTTGTCATATGCTTTTGTGATATCATTCTGGAGGAACGTTGTCTCATTTTTTAACTGCATTGCATTTGTGGTTTCTAAATGACAATAAACTGAATCTGAATCTGAATCTGAAAGGCAAAATAAATCAGCCAAGATTGAAAGGCCTTATTCTGTTCCTGTGACTTATGGTCTTACATAATCTGGAAGTCACTATTGAGGCCTGTATATATTGTGTTCATGGGTTCCAAGGGGTAACGAAGTTTTACACTGAACTATGAGTCCAGTATCAAGGAATCAGCTCCTATGTGTTACTATGTTTACTAGAATGAAGCATATCATTACATGAGAACAAAAGAATATGCTGACAAAAGAAATAGTCCTTTCTCATCATGCTGTTCCACCTGCACATCTTGTTCAATCTTGGTGAGAATGGAACCCACTCAAATTTCAGAGTTAAGGATGATATTCTTACTATGAGCCAAGTAATTAAACTCAGACTTAAAATTACAATTTGAACTTACATTTTCCAAATAGCAGGTACTTAGATTATCTTGTACATCTTTCCTTTATGCTGTGCGTAATAACAGGCCCATTATGGAGAACAGTTATGCTTGAGTAAGTGCCAGCTCGTCTATTACATTAATTTGTATGTACTCAAAAAGACAAAAGAAAAATGCATTAGTATTTCACAAACCAGCTGGCTCAGACAAAATTTATTATGACTTTCATCATTTATACTTGGTGAAAAACTCAACATGACATTGTTGAGAAATGTTTCATGACCTCAATTCGATAGATGCTGAATTATTGAGGAAGTAATTTAAAAATATGATCAATCCCTGCTCTCATACATAATACTTGGGCTACAAGTTCTATCCTAACAGATTATATCAGTTCTGGGTTCAAAACTCAAACACTTATGCATTTCATAGGTTATAACATAAAGATAATATTTTACTAAAGTTGAAGGTTTTTGATAAAGGATGTTAATTTTATTTTACTGTTTAATAAAAAATGCTATTGAAGCTTTGAAATTTGTTTTCAAGAAAGATGGGAAGTTCACATTCAAAAGGATTTTGAACTTTTAATGACTTAACTTTTAATGTTTTATTGGAGGCAAAATAATTTTAGTTTTACATACTGTGTATTCCTGCTAAGGATGAAGATTAAGCATCCACCTATGTGATGCATGCAACTGTCAAGTACATGGGGTAAATGCTGAATGCTTTGAATGACATTTAGCTGGACTGTAATGGTTCTCACCAAGAGAAAAAAATAATTGGAGGTTTGGTTTAGACACTGCAGATCGATGTCAGATGAGCTGACAGAAAGGTGGTAATAATTGGTCACTGACTTGTACACAGTAGAGGACTTAAGAAAATTTTAAAATATCAATCGGTGTGTAATGATTATCATGTTAGACTGAAAAAGTTTCTGCATAATTGCTTCCTTGCTCATTTTTTCATACAGTTAACTAGAATAGAAGCTACTCTGGATCTACTATTTTTCATAAAGATCCATGAAAGTAACAGAAGAGAACTTTAAATATTCAATGAACATGACAGTGGAATTTAATTGATTATGGCTACATTCAAAAATAGTAGCTTAGGGTTTCCTGCCAAATTATGGAAGTTTTACTTGCAACAGGCCAGCTTTCCCATTTACGTGTCAGCATGATAGTGAAAATCGGAAAATCTCTCACTGATGTTGGCTGCAACGTTGCCTGCTGTGCTCTGATGCTAGACTCCTTACAGTGTACAAGTGCAGAGTGATACCCCAGCATCTATGGTGGGAATTCTGCCAACTGAATATGTGTCTGGTACAAGAAGTGCAGATCCAAGGAACTTCTGAGGGGAGAGCCCTACAGGGAAGGTTATTCTTGGATCACACCAGAGAAGCAGTGAGCTTAAGAAGCTTGTTGGTCAGCAGAAGATCTCCCTTATGGCACTTTACCTTGAATCTAAATGAGAAATACCTGAAGATTAGTTTTGAATCTATATTCATGTAGAAATAAAATTTCTTAAGCTTTTGTGACTTGTGTATGGCTAAGAAAAGAGTGGGATTAACTATGCTAAAGAATCTTGAACTAAAGAGTGTTGTTGACTAGTGAAGAGGCATTCTACAGATTTCTGGGTCATGGCTGCTCAATACTTCAGTCCCACCCTTTTAGTGCTGATTATAAGATTTTTTTTTATCTTAATGTGACATCATTTAGATGTTGTATTGCAGTAATATGATCATTTGGTTGTGTTATTCCATGCTGTTCAATTTCTTGTCAACTATCCAGTTACTTCCCAGCATTTACAGTTTGTATACTCAGTTCCCTGAGTGAAGCTGAGATCCATTTGCAGTACAGAAGGGGTAAGGTGTCAGGAGGATAGGGGATGGTTAAAATCCCTGAGAGAATAGACCTTTTCTATTGAATATTGATTTAATTTAGTTACATAATGCAGACTTGTATATATTAATTCAATTATCTTGTTAAAATTATTATGAAGCACTATTAATTTCAAAATTATATTGCCTAATTTATTCTCTCAAATATTTTTGTTTTTGGCATGTTTTCATTTAAAAAATTATTTTCCATCTGCAGTGTGGATTTTATGAGTTATAAGGCAAATGATTGAAATAGAAGTGCATTTTAGAATGATTCTTAAATACTCAATCTTACCTACAACAATATAACTGTTTTGGAAACAAAGATCCCCTTATATAGAATCCAGCTGAATTCACGACTCATGCTTGTAAGTCTGCCGAGGATGTATGTGCCAAGTCTCATTTAGTCGGCTTCCATGAGTTCAATCATTTGGATCATTAGTATGACTATAAAGAACAGTAAGAATACCTATCAATGGATTATTAGTTAATAATCTAACAATAAGAATAATTTTCTATATTTTAAAGGTAACGCTTGAAAGTTATGCAATTGTTAAATTACTCTGATTTTTGAGTGTAATGTGCACTCAGAAACATTTAAAAAACTTGAGCAGTGGAAAATTGCAAAGTTATGGGCATAACTTTGCCATCCAACAAACTTATCACGGCTATTTCATCAGCAGGGCTTCTGTCTCAACCATGTGACAGCAGATATATATTTTCATGAGTTTACTCTTCTCAATATGAGCCAGATAACTGTGTGATTAATTCATGCCACAGCGATGAGTTGAGATGGTAAGTTCCACACTGAAATGATTCATTTATCAACAATCCAGTTTTTGGATTGTAGCACTGACTTTAATTATCAATTAACTTTCATATGAGTCGTACTTTTTAAAAGGTTAAATTATTTTTGGTGCAGAAATTTCAATGTTAATGCACCAAGTCTATTTCAAGGATGATGATTGCAGCATTTGAGATGACATCTTCATATAAGATAAATAGAGGCTCAATTGGTCTGTTTACAGCAGAACATAAAATATTCCAGGGCAGCATGACAAGAATGATCAAAGAAGTTTCCCTATTTCTATCAAGTATGGTTTGACCAATGTCTTATAAAGCCTTAGCATTACATCCTTGCTTTTATATTCTAGGTATCTTGAAATGAATGCTAACAATGCATTTTCTTTCCTTACCGCTGTCTCAAACTTCCGTTAACCTTTAGGGAATCCTGCACAAGGACTATCAAGAATTTTCTCCCCATACATTTGCCTACACTCTATTCTATCTATCACTTCTTTGCCCATTTTTCTTATCTGTCTAAGTCTTTTTGCAGACTCCCTGCTTCCTCAACACTTTTTAACCTTCCATCTATCTTTACATTGTCCACAGACTTGCCCATAAAGCCATCAATTCCATCATCCATAGAAACATAGAAACATAGAAAATAGGTGCAGGAGTAGGCCATTTGGCCCTTCGAGCCTGCACCGCCATTCAGTATGATCATGGCTGATCATCCAACTCAGAATCCTGTACCTGCTTTCTCTCCATACCCCCTGATCCCTTTAGTCACAAGGGCCATATCTAATTTCCTCTTAAATATAGCCAATGAACCGGCCTCAACTGTTTCCTGTGGCAGAGAATTCCACAGATTCACCACTCTCTGTGTGAAGGAGTTTTTCCTCATCTCGGTCCTAAATGGCTTCCCCTTTATCCTTAAACTGTGACCCCTCGTTCTGGACTTCCCCAACATCAGAAACAATCTTCCTGCATCTAGCATGTCCAATCCCTTTAGAATTTTATACGTTTCAATAAGATCCCCCCTCAATCTTCTAAATTCCAGTGAGTATAAGCCTAGTCAATCCAGTCTTTCTTCATATGAAAGTCCTGCCATCCCAGGAATCAATCTGGTGAACCTTCTCTGTACTCCCTCTATGGCAAGAATGTCTTTCCTCAGATTAGGGGACCAAAACTGCACACAATATTCTCGGTGTGGTCTCACCAAGGCCTTGTACAACTGCAGTAGAACCTCCCTGCTCCTGTACTCAAATCCTTTTGCAATGAATGCCAACGTACCATTTGCCTTTTTCACCGCCTGCTGTACCTACATGCCCACCTTCAATGACTGGTGTACAATGACACCCAGGTCTCGTTGCATCTCCCCTTTTCCTAATCGGTCACCATTCAGATAATAATCTGTTTTCCTGTTCTTGCAACCAAAGTGGATAACCTCACATTTATCCACATTAAATTGCATCTGCCATGAATTTGCCCACTCACCTAACCTATCCAAGTCACCCTTCATCCTCTTAGCGTCCTCCTCACAGCTAACACCGCTGCCCAGCTTTGTGTCATCCGCAAACTTGGAGATGCTGCATTTAAATATATCCAAATCATTGACGTATAACATGAAAAGAACCAGTCCCACCACTGACCCCTGCAGAACATCACTAGTCACTAGCAGTCAAACAAAAAAGGCCCCACTTATTCCCACTCTTTGTCTCCTGCCTGTCAGCCAAACTTCTGTCCATGCTGGTATCTTTCCTATAGTACCAAAGGCTCTTATCTTATTAAGCAGCCTCATGTCTGGCAGCTTGTCAACAGCCTTCTGAGAATCCAAGTAAACAACATCCAGTGGCTCTCCTTTGCCTATTCTGCCTGTTATTTTGTCAAAGAATACCAACTGATTAGTCAGTTAGTGGAGTGGGATTTGCAAAAGTTCTAGTCCTCCAGAACCATTCCAGAATTTTGTGCTTCTTGAAAGATCTACAAATGCCTCCACAATCTCTTCCACTACATCCTTCAGAACCCTGGGGTGCAGTCCATCTGGTCAACGTGACTTCTCTACCTCCAAACCTTTCAGCGACTCAAAAAAGTTATAGCAACTACACTCACTTCAGCCCCCTGATAATCTTGAATTTCTGGCATACTGCTAGTGTCTTCCACATGACTTGAAGTTAGTGCTGATAGGAGGCGACTCTTTGTATGCAGCTCCAATGGGAATCATAAAATATTCCTGTTTAGGACTACTACAGCTGAAATCCATAGTCAGAGTCATGGGTGCTTCAATAAGCAGCATTGTCACTGGCTTTTCACTTCTCCTTGGATCACCTGGATAGTAATGCCTATGTCAGGCTGCTGTTTATTGATTACAGCTCAACATTCAACACAAACATACCCTCATTTCTAATCAAAAAGCTCCAAATCAGCTTTTCAAGTGGTGTTGCAACAACCATGCCCTCCACATATGTAAGCCCAAGGAATTGATTGTGGATTTCAGGAAGGGGAAGTCAAGGGAATACATACCAGTTCTCATCAAGAGATTAGCAGAGGAAAAGATAAGCAGTTTCAAATTCCGGGGTTTCAGCATCTCTGAAGATCTATCCTGGGCTCAACATGCAAAGAAAGCATGGCAGCAACCATATTTCTTAATAGTTTGAGAAGACTTGGTATTTCAACAAAGATCCTCATACATTTCTGCAGATGCACCAGGTAGGGCATTCTAACTAGTTGCATCCCAGTCTGGTATGGAGGGGCCAGTGCACAGGATCAGAAAAAGCTGCAGTAAGTTGTAAACTCAGCCAGCTCTGTCATGGGCACCATCAAGGACATCTACAAAAGGTGATATCTCAGAAAGACAATATCCATCATTAAAGACCCCCAGGACATGCCTTCATCAAATTGCTATCATCAAGGAAGAAGTACAGGAGTTTCAATATACACACTCAACATTTCAGATCCCTTCTGCCATCAGATTTCTGAATGGACAATAAACCCATGAACACTACCTCACTTTTTTTTGCTCTCTTTTTGCACTATTTTTTCATGAGCCCTGTGCACTGGTTCACCTGTATTTGTTGTCTTGCCTAGAGTCATTAAGCCCTTGTGCTTTCTTGTTAATCTTGTCCTTTATTTTGGCTAGCACAGGTTTTCTGAGTCCTGTGATTACTTAAAGCAGACTCCCAATTGGCACTTATTGTGGGATCCTTGTGCTTCGAGAATGATTCATCTCACAGTGTTGCTCAGTCAAGCCAAATAATGTTCTGTTGGAATTCCTGTTGTTTCTGCCTCTGCATGGTAGTCTGTTATTTCTCTGAACCTGGGTTCAGTCATCTGTCACTGTGACTGTAGGGCCCACAGCTTAAATGGACCCATCGGAGGTTCAACAGTGGCTTGGATGTTGGTCAGCTCAAGGCAATGGTGCCTTCCCTTCTCAGTGCTTGGCCCAAGGCTACACTCTGAGTTTCTCTGGTCTATTTTCAAGATCGTCAAGGTTTCCTGCATCTCCCATGGCCCTCCATGTTTCTGAGAACTATTCCAGGTTTCCGAGTTTGATTCCATGTTCCTGAGATTGATTCTATGCATCCAAGTTATTCACAATGTTTCTGAGTTATATGGATATGGTTCTGAGGTATATGCCTATGGCTCTGACATATATGCATATGGTTCTGAGGTACATTTGATGCTCCTGAGTTTACCAGCCCTGTCTTGAGTTTTCCAAGGCTCCCTGGGCCGTCAGGTGCCGGCATTGGGGAGGAAGGTATTGACATGAGCCCTGCAGGCCTGTGCACCTATATTTGTTACTTGTTGTCTTATCTAGAGTCATTAAGCCCTTGTGCTTTCTGTTTAATCTTGAAAGTTTTATTTTGACTGACATGGGTTTTCTGCTAAGATTATTTAAAGCAGGCTCCCAATTGACACTGTTTGCGGTGTCCTTGAGTTTCAACCGTGTTGTGGTGTTGCTTGGCCAAATCATTGCTGTTCTGTTGGAATTCCAATAAGTAAACTGGTGTTTCTGTCTCTGCACGGGAGTCTGTCATTTCTCCGCAACTGGATGTAGTCATCTGTCAGCGCACACCGTGACACTATTTATTTAATTTATTTTTCAATATACTTTGTATTGTAATTTATAGTTTTTAGATTATTATGTATTGCAATGTACTAGTGTGACAAACAATTTTTAACATATGCTAGTGATATTAAATCTGATTCTGATCCTCATTCAGTGACCATTGACATAAAATACTAATAATAGGTTTGTCCGTCATTTCTTTGTCCTCTGTTTCTGCCTCTCCTGCATCATTTTCCAGTGGTACAACATCCACTCTCACTTTCTTTTACTCTTAATATTTCTGAGAAAACTTTTTGTATCCTCTTTTATATTACTGTATTGACTAGCCTACTTTCATATTTCATTTTTTCTCTCCTTGTTACTGTTTTAGTTGACTTCTGTTGGTTTTTAAAAGCTTCCCAATTTCCTAAGTTCCCACTAATTTTTGGAATATTATACACCCTCTCTTTTTCTTTTATGTTGTCTTTGGCTTCACTTGCCAGTCACGATTGTGTCATCCTCCCTTTAGAAATACTTATTCATCGTTGTTTATATTTATCCTGTGCCTTCTGAATTACTCCCAGAAACTCCAGCCTTTGCTGTTCTGCCATGATCCCTTTTGGTGTTTCCTTCCCTTCCTGTCATCTTTGGCCAGCTCCTTCCTCATGGTTTCCTAACTCCCTTTATTTCTGTGTATTTGTCATGCAGTTTTCTTTAGCTTTTGCCTTTCATTTTGCAGGATGTATTACTGTATATCATACTATGACCACTGTCTTCTAAAGGTTCCTTTACCTTAAACTCCCTAATCAAATCTGGTTCATTACTCAATCTAGCATTGCCTTTTCCTTAATGGGCTCCACCATAATCTGTTCTATTGACTGGGCCACACAGAGTGATAAAAAAACCTAGTCAAAGTGGAATTAGTGAGATGTGCCCAGGTAAGTTTTCTGGGTCAATATACGAGGGGTGATTGATAAGTTCGTGGCCTAAGATAGAAGGAGTCAATTTTAGAAAACCTAGCACATTTATTTTTCAACATAGTCCCCTCCTACATTTACGCACTTAGTCCTGCAGTCATGGAGCATACGGATCTTGGACCTCCAGAAAGTGTCCATAGCAGGGTGATTGATGTTTGTGGCCTAAGATAGAAGGAGATGGGTTATACAGCTCACGTTACATACATGTACAGGCCAACTCTTTGAGTGATTATGCAGAAAGTTTGAAGTTAATAACATCTCCTTTTACCTTAGGCCACAAACTTATCAATCACCCCGATGAGTTATTAACTTCAAACTCTCTGCATAATCACTCAAAGAGTTGACCTGCATGTGTATGTAAAGAGAGCTGAATAACTCATCTGCTTCTACCTTAGGCCATGAACTTATCAATCACCCATCTGTGGACACTTCCTGGAGGTCCAAGATCCGTATGCTCCACGACCGCTGGACTAAGTGTGTAAATGTAGGAGGGGACTATGTTGAAAAATAAATATGCTAGGTTTTCTAAAATTGGCTTCTTCTACCTTAAGCCATGAACTTATCAATTTACCCTTGTATAAAGGTCTGTACTCGAGATATAGTAATACTGGATCTCATTTTAGGGAAGGAGATAGATCATGTAACTGAAGTGGCATTCAGGGAGCATTTTGGCTCTAGTGACCATAATTTTATCAGTTTGAATATAATGATGGAAAAAAATAGGACAAGTCTACAAGTTCGGATTCTGAACTGGCAGTGGGCTAATTTTCGGTGAATTATACAGGATCTGGCAGTAGTTGACTGGGTGAACCAGTTTGAAAGGAAAGGCATGGGAGACTTTTAAGAGGTTGATTAAAAGTGTTCTGGAACATGTTCCTGTTAGCATGAAGGGTAAACCTGGCAGGTTTAGGGAACCTTGGCTGATGAGAGAAGTTAAGACTCTGGTCAACAAAAAGAAGGAAGTCTACATCAGACTTAGGAGGTTGATATCGAGCAAAACCCTTGATGACAATAAAAAGATTAAGAATACTCTTAAGAGAAAAATTGGGAAGGTAAAGAGAGGATATAAGATGGATTTGGCAGGTAAGATTAAAGAAAATCCCAAAAGGTTTTATAGCTATATCAAGAATAAAACTGTCACTAGAGAGCAGGGCTTCATAGATCTTAAGCTGAAGGAATTGGTTGGGATTTTTAGTGAATATTTCTATTTTGTGTTTTTAGAGCAAATTTATTGAGCAGAAAATCATGATTGCTCAAGAAATAAAGGAAACAAGTGGAGAAGTTCTGGAGTACATGTTATCGTGGAGAGGGTATTTGCGACCTTACAGTGCATTAAGGTGGATAAATCCCCAGGATTGGAACAAGGGTTATCTTCAGACTTTTTGGGAGGCTGGAGAGGAAATTGCAGAGATAGATACCCTAATCAGCAGCCACTGGTGAAGTTCCCAAAGACTGGAAAGTTGCTTATGCTGTGCAATTGTTTAAGAAGGGTAGCTGACATCATGAGAGGGAAGTTACTGGAGGGAAAGTTTTGTGAAGTAAACTCATACTTATGCTATGAATTCTGGGGTAGTCAGAGATGTATAAGTGTATTCATTTGAGGCTGTGTCACAGGTAGACAGGGTGTTGTAAAACGCTTTTAGCAAGCTGGTCTTCGTCAGTCATGGCACTGAATATTGGAGTTGTGATATTATGTTACAGTTTTATAAGTCATTGGTGAGGCTGCACATGGAAGACACAGGGTGTACAGTTTTCATCACCATGTTATAGAAAAATGTGGCTAAACTGGAAAGGGAGCAGAAAACATTTACAAGGATGTTGACAGGACTAGAAGCCGTGTGTTATAGGGAGAGGTTGGCCAGGCTACTTCTTTATTTATTGGAACATAGGAGAATGAAGGGTGAACTTATAAAAATCTTTAAAGTTATCAGAAGCATAGGCAAAGCAAAGGAGGCCAAGATTGTGGGGAATAACTTTAGGGTGAGAGGGGAATGATCTAAAAGGGGTCCGAGAAGCAATTTTTTCACACAGTATGGTGAATACATGGAATGAACTGCCAGAAGTGGTTGAGGCAGGCGTAATAGTATGATTTAAAAAGCACTGTTAGATTAAATGGAGAGCTGGGGCATAGAGCAGGGGTTCCCAACCTGGGGTCCATGGATCCCTGCTCAATGATAAGGCTCCATGGCATAAAAAAGGTTGGGAACCCTTGGCTTAAAGGAAGATAGGCTGCGCGCAGGAACTTGGGACGAGCTGAACAGCATGGACCGGTTGGTTGAAAGGCCTGTATCCATGCTGTATTGCTCTATGATGCTATTGCACACAATTTAGGCCTCCTAGTAAGGCATACAGATTATCCAGCTAATCGTTGGTGCTGCTGCGTGGTTTACTTGCATTCTCCCCAAACCAGGCAACATCCTCAAGAATCTCCTCTGCACACTTTCTATGATTTCCACATCCTTCCCGTAGTGTGGCGACCAAACTGAGCACAGTACTCCAAGTGGGGTCTGACCAGGGTCCCATATAGCTGCAACATTACCTCTTGGCTCCTAAACTCCATCCCATGATTGATGAAGGCCAATGCACCGTATGCCTTCTTAACCACAGAGTCAACCTGCGCAGCAGCTTTGAGAGTCCAATAGACTCGCACTCTCTGATCCTCCACACTGCCAAGAGTCTTACCATTAATACTATATTCTGCCATCATATTTGACCTTCCAAAATGAACCACCTCACACTTAACTGGGTTGAACTCCATTTGCCACTTCTCAGACCAGTTTTGCATCCTATCAAAGTCCTGCCGTAACCTCTGAAAGCCCTCCACACTATCCACAACACCTCCAACCTTTGTGTCACCAGCAAATTTACTAACTCATCCCTCCACTTTCTCATCCAGGTCATTTATAAAAATCACGAAGAGTAGTGGTCCCAGAACAGATTCCTGAGGCACACTACTGGTCACCGACCCCCATGCAGAATATGACCTGTCTACAACCACTCTTTGCCCTCTGTGGGCAAGCCAGTTCTGGATCCACAAAGCAATGTTCCCTTGGATCCTATACCTCATTCCTCAGTAAGCCTTGCATGGGGTACCTTATCAAATGCCTTGCTGAAATCTATATACACTACATCTACTGTTCTTCCTTCATCAATGTGTTTAGTCACATCCTCAAAAAAAATTCAGTCAGACTCGTAAGGCATGACTTGCCTTTGACAAAGCCATGCTGACTATTCCCAATCATATTATGCCTCTCCAAATGTTCATAAACCCTGCTTCTTAGGATCTTCTCCATCAACTTACCAACAACTGAAGTAAGACTCACTGGTCTATAATTTCCAGGCCTATCTCTGCATCTTTCTTGAATACATCTGCAACATCTGCAACACTCCAATCCTCCAGAACCTCTCCATCCCCATTGATGATGCAAAGATCATTGCCAGAGACTCAGCAAATCTCTTCCCTCACCTCCCACAGTAGCCTGGCGTACCTCTCATCTGGTCCCAGTGACTTATCCAACTTGATGCTTTCCAGAAGCTACAGCACATCCTCTTTCTTAATAACTACATGCTCAAGCTTTTCAATCAGCTGTAAGTCATCCCTGCAATCACCAAGATCTTTTTCTGTCGTGAATAGTGAAACAAAGTACCTCTGCTATCTCATCCAGTTCCATACACACTTTTCCACTGATAAGCACGCAATTATCTGTACATGGTTAAATGATACATTATTTGCCATTAACAAATCTTTGTTGACTTTCCTTCACTAACCCGTGTATCATAACTCCTGGATTCTGGGTCCAAAAGACTCCTCATACTCGTTGAAATGATATAATCGGTAGGTTTTCATTTCTGCCATTTTTGAATAGATGTTGAATATTCCTTCATATTCTGAGCTTAAACCTTCTGAATGGGCACAGGTTCTAAGCAGTCCAATCCAAGTAGCTGTCTGACATGTTATTACACATCCAAGAACACATTCATTCTCTGGCAATTATGTTTAATTATAATTTACTATACACTCATAATTACCAATAAAACACCTACTTGCTTACTAGAAACCCAGTTTTACATATAGATTAATTCTGTTACACTTTATTCATCTTTAATTAAGTGTGAACTTGTGTGTTCTTACTGAAAAAATTTAAAGATGAATATAGTTACTGTCCTTAACTAAGTAAGTAAACAGTTGACAGATACACTTAAGTTAACAGAAAACATATACCTTTAAGACATATGTGTCTAAATTTGTTGAGTGGGTGAGGATATTTGATGTTCCCCATTTGGTATAAAGCTCAACCAATTCTCATGATGAGATCTCATTAAAATCATTTCACTCACTGGCTCCCTGAATGAACTTTTGCTGATGGTGGGAGATCCACTTCAGACTGAAACATAGAAATATAGAACACCTACAGCACAATACAGGTCCTTCGGCCCACAAAACTATGCTGAACATGTCCTTACCTTAGAAATTACCGAGGGTTACCCATAGCACTCTATTTTTCTGAGCTCCATGTACATGTCCAGGAGTCTCTTAAAAGACCCTATCATATCTGCCTCCACCACCTTTGCTGGCAGCCCATTCCACGCACTCACAACTCTCTGCATAAAAAAACTACTGCTGACATCTCCTCTGTGCCTACTTCCAAGCACCTTAAAACTGTGCTCCCTCGTGCTAGCCATTTCAGCCCTGGGAAAAAACCTCTGACTATCCACACGATCAATGCCGTTCATTATCTTGTACACCTCTATCAGGTCACCTCTCATCCTCTGTCGCTCCGAGGAGAGAAGGCCGAGTTCATTCAACCTATTCTCATAAGGCATGCTCCCCAAACCAGGCAACATCCTCGTAAGTCTCCTCTGCACCCTTTCTATGGTTTCCACATCCTTCCTGTAGTAAGGCGACCAAACTGAGCACAGTACTCCAAGTAGGGTGTGACCAGGGTCCTATATAGCTGCAACATTACCATTCGGCTCCTGAATTCAATCCCATGATTAATGAAGGCCAATGGACCTTATGCCTTCTTAACCACAGTCAATCTGCGCAGCAGCTTTGAGTGTTCTATGGTCTCAGACCCCAAGATCCCTCTGATCCTCCACACTACCAAGAGCCTTACCATTAATACTATACTCTGCCATCATATTTGACCTACTAAAATGAACCACTTCACACTTAACTGGCTCCATCTGCCACTTCTCAGCCCAGTTTTGCATCCTATCAATGTCCTGCAGTAACCTCTGATAGCCCTCCACACTGTCCACAACACCCCCAACCTTTGTGTTATCAGTAAATTTACTAACCTATCCCTCCACTTCCTCATCCAGGTCATTTATAAAAATTAAGAAGAGTAGGATCTCTGAGGCACATCACTGGTCACTGACCTCCATGCAGAATATGACCCATCTATAACCACTCTTTGCCTTCTGTGGGCAAGCCAGTTCTGGATCCACAAAGCAATGTCCCCTTGGATCCCATGCCTCCTTACTTTCTCGATAAGCCTTACATGGGGTACCTTATCAAATGCTTTGCTGAAATCCTTATATACTACATCTACTGCTCTGCCTTCATCAATCTGTTTAGTCACATTCCCAAACAATTCAATCAGGCTCGCAAGGCATGACCTGCCTTTGACAAAGCCATGCTGACTATTTCTAATCATATTATGCCTCTCCAAATATTCATAAATCCTGTCTCTCAGGATCTTCTCCATCAACTTCGCAACCACTGAATTAAGACTCACTGGGCTATCACTATGCCGTTTCTTGAATAAGGGAACAACATCCGTAAACCTCCAATCCTCCGGAACCTCTCCCATCTCTATTGATGATGCAATCTTCTCCCTCGACTCCCACAGTAGCCTGGGGTACATCTCATCCGGTCCCAGTGACTTATCCAATTTGATGCTTTCCAGAAGCTTCAGCACATTCTCTTTCTTAAAATCTACATGCTCAAGCTTTTCAATCCACTGTAAGTCATCCCTACAATTGCCAAGATCTTGTTCTGTAGTGAATATTGAAGGAAAGTACTCTTTGAGTACCTCTGCTATCTCTCTGGTTCCATACACACTTTTCCACTGTCACAGTTGATTGGTCCTATTCTCTCACGTCTTATCCTCTTGCTCTTCACACATACTGGTAGAATGCCTTTGGGTTCTCCTTAAACCTGTCTGCCAAGGCCTTTCCATGACCCCTTCTGGCTCTCCTAATTTCATTCTTCAGCTCCTTCCTGCTAGCCTTATAATCTTATAGATCTCTATCATTGCCTAGTTTTTCGATCCTTTCGTAAGCTCTTATTTTCTTCTTGACTCAAGATGTACAATAGCCTTTGTACACCATGGTTCCTGACCCTGCCATCCTTTCCCTGTCTCATTGGAACTTACCCAAGCAGAATCCCACACAAATATGCCATGAACATTTGTCACATTTCTTTAGTACGTTTCCCTGAAAACATCTGTTTTGAATTTATACTTGCAAGTTCCTGCCTGATGGCCTCATATTTCCCCTTACTCTAATTAAACACTTTCCTAACTTGTCTGTTCATATCCCTCTCTAGTGCTATGATAAAGGAGATAGAATTGTGATCACTACCTCCAAAATGCTGTCCACCGAGAGATCTGACACCTGAACAGGTTCATTTCTTGTAGGCTTATCTACATAAGGTGTCAAGAAACCTTCATGAACACACCTAACAAACTCCACTCCATCTAAACCCCACAGTCTAGTGAGATGCCAATCAATATTTGGGAAATTGTCAGGAACGCGGCTGGGTGGACCCAAACGCAGGACGCAGACACTGAAGTACTAGAGGGAGGACAGGATGGGGATGCCATGCCATCTAAGGGTAGAGCTGGGGTTCAGGTAGATAGAGTGTCAGGCAGGGAGGGCGGAGCGGGCTCCCAGAGTTCAAGTTCAGGTAGACAGGCTCCCGGGGGTCAGGCAGGCAGGCAGGCAGGCTCCCGGGGTTCAGGCAGGCAGGCAGGTCCCCGGGGTTCAGGCAGGCAGGCAGGCAGGTCCCCGGGGTTCAGGCAGGCAGGCAGGTCTAGGTGGCTAGATAAGCTGGTGGAGAGCCCTCCCTGGGCAGGCAACCGGAGGCCTGGGCACAACACGATCCCCTAGGTGGGTGCGGGGCACAATCCCAGAGTTTGGGCAGAAGAGGAGGACAGGGCAGAGGAGAGCCCTCCCTGGGTGGGCCACATATGTCCCGGGTAGGGCCGCCTCCCAGGCGGAAACACCAGAGGCCTGGGCACGACGCGAACCCCTAGGCGGGTGCAGGACACAATCCCAGGGTTCAGGCAGAAGAGGAGGATGAGGCAGAACCCCCGCCGGGCAGCGGCAGACTGGCCAGGCCTGCCCGATGGAGGCAAGGGGTAGGAACAGGCATAGGTCTAGGGTGACCAACACAACAGCCATGATAGCAGGAAAATCGAGAAAGGCCAGCAGATAGCGCGACCGCACGAACAAAACAAATGAGCGGAGAAGCGGGACCACCGCATGGGAAGAAAGGTGGGGGAAAGGACCAACCTGGCAGTACTGGTACAGGGCAGAGAAGCGTGATGAGGAGTGGATCTGAGCCCGGGCAGGATAACAGAATGCAGAGAAGAGTTCAGAGCCAGCGGAGAAACAGGAAACAGAACAAAACGACCACCCCCTGGTCCAAGTCCCAAAGCCCCTTGTAACCACCTGCAGCTCAATGAGTCACAGGTGTGCCTCCTTGAGCCAGGAGGGTCCTAACTAGTTCACGAGTGATGGGAGGGGCAACTGCAGGACCCGGAGTCCGGGGCCCTCAGACCAGATCGAGAACTGGAACGCGGATTCCGAACCCTGACAGAAATTTAAATCTCCCACCACAACAACCCTGTTATTATTACACCTTTCCAGAATCTGTCTCCCTATCTGCTTCTCGATGTCCCTGTTACTATTGGGTGGTTTATAAAAAACACCCAGTAGAGTTATTGACCCCTTCCTGTTCCTAACGTCTACCCACAGAGACTGCGTAGACAATCCCTTCATGACTTTCTCCTTTTCTGCAGCCGTGACACTATCTCTGATCAACAATGCCATGCTCCCATCTCTTTTGCCTCCCTCTCTATCCTTTCTGAAACATCTAAAACCCGGCACTTGAAGTAACCATTCCTGCCCCTGAGCCATCCAAGTCTCTGTAATGGCCACAATATTATGGCTCCAAGTATTGATTCATGTTCTAAGCTTATCTGCTTTGTTCATAATACTCCTTGCATTAAAATAGACACATCTCAAACCATTGGTCTGAGCGTGTCCCTTCTCTATCACCTGCCTATCCTCCCTCTTGCACTGTCTCCAAACTTTCTCTATTTGTGAGCCAACTGCTTCTTCTTTTGTCACTTTAGTTCAGTTCCCACCCGCACATAAATTCTTAGAGAAGATACACCTAAAAGTGGGAAGAAAAATAAGGATTCCATTGGGTGTGAAGAATAAATTGGCACTCTGAGGAATATTTTTGAAAAAGCTAAGTCTACAGGAGATCCCACCACTCTGCCTTCATATTTAAGGACTGTAGTTTGGTTATTTAATATTCATTTCAACAATGAGGAGTGCACACCCAGCTCAGTACAACTCACAATACGTTTGGGAACACAGGTTAGTGTATTCATCATGGCTCCTGCTAATTTTCTGAGGGGCACATTAGAATGGTGGGAGCCTACAGCTGGCAGTTATTAGTGAGAATCAATAGGGATTGTTGTGTCGTATTGGATTCTTCCAGCCCATTCCTACCAGAAAACTAACTAAATTTGCTCCATTAGTTTAAATGTTTTAAATAGACTTTCATTATGATTGTCTATTAAAACCTATTTAGTTCTCCATGCATGCTAGGTGCAAGAGGAATAGAGTGCAAAATTTATATCTTAAAAATCTTACAATTTTAACACATTCAGGATTTTCTTGTGTCGAGGCATTACTCTTCTAAGTTTGAAAGTATATTTAAAATTCAGTTACATTAGCTTATTTATGAATGTGTTGAATTTAGGCAAAGTTACATGTTATACCTATGAGTCTTTAATGAAAATTATTGAAGAGGTGAAATATATCAAATATATATGTACAATGCTAATAACACTGATTTCTGTAGCAGCTGAATTTACAATGAATTTACCAGGTCATTGAATACCTAGAACCAGTGATCCTCAAGCTTTATGTAATATGAACACCAGAGCAGAATTTTATCTTCATTTGTATGATCATAACTTGTATATTGCATCCATGTCAATTATATTACTATAGAAAATATCCATATACACAAAACCATCCATTATTAATTGTTTTTTTGTATCTCCGTGCTTTCACAGTGTCACAGGATATATTACACTTTGCATCTTCTTTTTCCTGATAGCTTATTTGCAAATAAAATATGACCAATTATGTGTTCTGGCACGTACTATGCTAACAATTAATTGACTGCACTTTTATGCTGAGTTTTTGCAGTGATTTTCTCCTTGGCTAGCTCAGCTGACATTTATCGTTCACAACAGCTGATGTCTCCAGGATAAAAATGACGCTCTCTATTTTCCTGCCAGATCTTAATCTTGATGGGTTCCCTTTCAATCATGGCTAATGGCTGTCCACACAGAAATTCAGGGTTTCAGGAAAGCTGAACCATTTTGGCTATTGTAGTACTCACATATATTACACCAAACAGTGAATGTATTAGATATATATTTTTACAACAAACTCCACTCATCTGGGCAGTAATAATAGAAAACACTAGTTTTCAATAGATTTTGATAAGATAGCTTCTGCTCTTCCTGAAACAGCCACTGTAGCTAAATCTGTGTTCAATGGAATAGTTATCTTCGGATGCCAAAGGACCAAAATACAGATATGTTATACAATCTTGCATTAAATGCCTGCTATGCATGTAAATTTATTATTTATTAGCAATATTACATTGGAAATGTGGAATATTGTAATAGAATTAAGTGAATTTGAGATGTTTAAGTTGTCTTAAAACCTAAATTTGTTTTACTAAAACATAACTAGTAAGCAGCTGACATGGCAGTCATTTCAAATAATAAATCACTGTCATTTTGATAAAATGAGTTATAAGTAAAGCCAAGTGATTATTTCACTATTCTTCATTAATATTTTCACAATATTTTGAGGAAGTGAGAAATGTATCCTTTAAGTATAGCCTCTTAAATGATCAGACTAATGTGAGACTAAAATTGCCGAGATAGTAAGTGAGACTAAAGTTACATTCTAAGCTCATTGTCACCTTCCTGACCAAGGCTCATTTGCTATTGGACTCCCTGATTATACAGTGGGAAAGGCACCTCACTCGATTTTCTGTATTTGCCACATGATTTCCTTATTTTGTCCAAAATTCATCATATTTCATTGGTAATGCAAGCTACTTAAAGTATTTACTAAAGAAAAAAAATACAGAAATCTATGACATAGAACTGCATTCAGCCTATCAAGGTCTAATTACAATAGGATGTAATTCAGATGTGGAAAATTATCTTTATGTATTTCAATATTAATGTATAAAATGAAGTTGACCTCACTAAAGATTTAATGGTGCCATTTGAAATATTACATTTGTGGCGTCATCTTGCCTCTCGATCCAACGTAGAAGCAATCTCACAAATGCAATTCAATTCAGATGTGTTATTTCTCTTAAAAGAGTTAGTAAAAACATGTGTATTTGTGTCCATAGTAAGTGAGGTCATCTGCTGATGAAAATGATAAAATAAATTACAGATTGAAAATAGAAATTGACTAATTAATCATTTAGTTTGAGGATTATTTTGCAACCTAAAACCCCCTATTTTAGATCTGGCTGCTTTTTTCGAGGTTTATTTCTCCCTGTGGGTATGCTCTTGAATACTTTGTTGTGATTCTTTGCATTACAGAAGAGATCTGAAAGACATCTTCAGCTCTGTACTTGGAAATTCCGTGTATTGACTCTTCAGTACTGGCCTCTTGTATTGTCATTTGTTATAAACTTAATTGTATGAGACGTTTCAAGAGTATTTATATTTTTGCAACAGAAAAAAATAGAATTCTTTCAGAATTCATTGATCGAGAACTTTGTCAGTCAGCCTACAGCCATTATCATTGCTAAGATGTTATTGAGGCACAAAGCACAAAATGGCATAGAAAAGGCCTTTTAAAGTCAGTGCACATACTCTCGGCAGTACACTTAGGAATTCTGCCAGAGGCTCCTGCCAGCTTCTTTGACATTGCATATAGAAAAAGCTAAGTACAATACACTATTGTTTTGGTTCTTTTTGTGTTCAGTTTACCATCTAGCTTTAACTAAATGCAGAATGTAATGTAAAAGGCAAGCCACAACCATAAACTGTTTGATTTGTAATAAGACATAACAACTCATGATTCAATTTAACGCAATTAAGTATTACCAGCCATTTGGAAGCTTTTTTTTGTACATCTGGATCAATCTCATAGAGAATTAGCTTATTAATGCTTTTACAAAGTGACAGGGATTGCTCAATTCTGGAAAACAGATAAGCAACCTTGCTTGGAAAACAAGCATTAATTATACACAAAATTATTGAGGAAATGCTTGGGAAGGTAGGGAATTAATAATGTAGTTACTGTAGTTGAAAATGGTCAAGAATACATGCTCCCTGCATTGTGTACTGACATACAATATACCATGACATTTGCCTTACCCAATTTCGATAAGCTGGAGGCTTTCTCAATATTGTCCTATATTAGAAAAGTGGATGGGAAGGACCTTCACATCATAAGTAATATAATAGAGAAAAAAAATTGAAGCCAGGCTCTTTCAGCAATACTGCAGTTTGCTCATTATATTTATAAGGTGCTTGCTCTACGAGTGAGAGAGAGAGAGAGAGAGAGAGAGAGACAGAGAACGAGAACAAATGCCTTGTTCAAACATTGCATCTTTAGTGAGGCAATCTGTGTAATTGTGTTTCTTCAACTGTTACTCTGCTTGAGTGTCCATAAATTGTCAATGGAAGTTCTAAGGTTGTGTCATTCCATACCATCTTTTCTCAATGGTTTACTTTGTCATTCCTTTTTGCACTGTGATGATTTTTCAAATGCATGTACTTAATAACCTTCGATCTTCTAAAAATGTCTTTAAATCTGAGAAAGATAGCTAATTATAGTAGAACCAAGGACAAGTATGTTATTGTGATGTGTTGCATTTATTGCTATAAAAACCCAAGTATTGGTAGTTCATTAAATATTGTGCCACAACATCAGTGACTCTTTAAGCAGCTGATTTCAAAGCTTATTGTGTATACAGAAGTTATGCCCAATGTGTGTTTATTTGATTTTTACTCTTCTCCTGTGGGTTCCTGTTGGCCTGAGAATATAGAAGAAGCCTTTTAATGGTTTTAGGAAAAGAATTACACCCCAATGTGCCTTTCAGGCAATGATGCTTTTGAAGTTTGTTCACTGCTGTTATGTAGGCAATGTTGCTGCCTCCTTTGGACTCAGCACGTTACTGCAAACAACAATATGATAATGAAAATTATATGTACTAGTTCAATGGCAAATTTTTCACTTAATGCAAGTATTGATGGTGGGACATGCCTTGAGTATTCCTGGTTTCTATTGGTGGAATCTGTTTAAATCACTAATGACGTTATCCATCCTGCTACCTGCTTTGCCAGCTGCCCTTTTAGGGCTCCGGGGGCTCCTAATTAAGTCCAATAAAGCAGCCATATCCACATATTTCCCAGCTCTTAAACTGGTAAATCTGCTTCTGAGCCTATGCTGGGTTAAATGGTGTGAGTGTAGAAATATTCTTCTTAAGCATTCCCTTGGATGTCTGGGATGACTTATTTTCACTCCATTTCTGACATTTGGAAGCTGCCTGAGCAGACTAAATTATTAACATTATACATAGTCCCCATTCAAGTGAATGGGAGAGATTGGCTCTTGGAAGAAAGGTAGGGTGAGTTTTATTATTTACATGTTTTAATTTGTATTTGGTATGTGATCATGCTAGTTAGCTTTCAAAATTTAAAGAATAAAGACGAGTATTTTATTGCTTATATGTACTGAATATTACTGATTGTGAATATTGAACATTACCACTACCAACTGTGGCAGCCCAAGAATCTTTGCAGGGTTTTACTGGTTACTTGGAGGAAAGGGAAGGAATTCGGTGAGTTCAGAACATTTATGGAAATAGGTCTTATATTTCCTGGGTCAACATGAAGTGAGACTGAGAATTAAAGTGGAAAGGGAGATTAGCCTTGACTTCTGGTTAAGATGGTGCTGCCAAATGCATGCGACAGCTCATTAGTAGTTCAAATGGCAAAGAATTCGACTAAAAAATCACCTTCTCTGAGGTAAATTGTGTTACCACAAACAGTAAGGGTGTGAGAAATGGCAAAGCAAGTTTGGTTGAGGAGCTGGGTTGGTGTGTTGCAGAATCTATGCAGAAGGAGTGACCTGTTTGGAGAGGAGAGGTTGGGGGCATGGAAGAGGAGATTCAATGCCTGTAAAACTGGCCCAGGTGCAAGGTTGGATGGCTCTGGGTGCCAAGTTGATTTAAAGGCTTGAGAGTGGCTTCAGACTGGGCAGCGAAATCTGAAGCTCGCAGCTATCCACTTAAGAACTTGTACTGAGAAAAGATGACTTTCGTGGGAAAGACATTCATGACAATGAAATACAACAGTCAACAAGCCACATTGGGCTTGTGTGTGATATAAACAGGAGGGCCAGCATTGTGGTGTTGTGAGTGTTTGAGACAACAACAACTTGATTGGAGATCCATCCAACATTTGCATGTCACATCTCTGTAAATGAGTCAACTGAAAGTGAATTAAGAAAGGTACTGGATGATGCCTCAACCACCTCAATGCTGTACACCATCAACTGTTGCCCAACAGAGGGCAAACAGATGTTGATGCCAACCTCTGTGCCTCTGGTTTGAAATCATATTGGATTATGAAAAGACCATGCTGCTCAGAGGAAGTATGAAAGTGATGAAAGCAGTGGATTGACTACAACAGATTTTGCAGGTAGCATATCTGAGAAAGCCTCCGATATGTTAATCAGGCAGTTACTTGTGAAATGTGGCTTGGTTTAAAGCTGGAAGAGAGTTCAAGGAGTTTCAGGAAAGTTGCAAGCACTCGGCTTTTGTGAATATGGAGAGCCAGAATCTACACTGTGTGTGTTACGATTATTGCATGAACTTCAAATGGGAGATAAAAAGCTGCTTGTAAAAGAGGATGCAAAGACCATAACCCAACTGGATGAATGAAAGCCAAAAAGAAAAGTCAATGGAACACAAAAACAGAGGATTCATCAGATGATTCTGCAGCTGAGGAAACCAAGAGAGATCAAATTGTAAATTAATTAAGAGAATATGCCGGTGAACTATGGGTTCTATCTCAAGATTAAGATGCACATCCTAGAAAGAAGAAAGAAAGAGGAGGATAACAAAAGCACTATGGAAATGGAAGAAGATAAAGAAAAACTAATTTCTTGAGAAATTAGTAAATTCGGAGATGCACACAAGAAAAAGGAAGCTGAGGAAAAGAAAGACAAGTTGAAAAGTAGAGAAGAGATAGAGAACACGAGTGAGAAAGATGTGAAAGAGAGAAGGAACATGTGCAAGAAAAAGTGAGATAAAGAGAGAAAGAAGGCAGGACTGGGAGAGACTTTGGTTTAACATCACATTGTAAAAGGCAATACCTGTGGCAGAGTGACACATGCTCAGTGCTGCACTGAAGTATCAACATGGATGTTTGTATTTCAGACTATGGAAACTATGCAGCTCTCCTAATGCCAGTGAATTGGTGTGTCAAAGGTAGTGATATCATTCTTGAACATCTCAAATCACTGACTGAGCCACACTTGACATTTTGTTATGTAGTAACATCACCAGGAAGTTTAACAACAAGGAACACAGTGGCCCAGAGGAGTTCAGTATGATCCAGTTATGTCTGCAGCTAAAAGAAATTTGACAGAGTAAAATCTGCAAAAGGCATTTTCCATCCTCCATTAAATATGACTAATGTACCTTCTTGTCAATTATCAGTAAAACAGTTTTGGATTTAAAACCAAATAATAGGCCTGGCTGAAATGTTTGCATCAAGGTCAAATTTAAATTCTTTCAAGATTTTAGATATAATAATTGAAAGAGGAAATACCTAGGAAAGTTATCTGCAGTTTTCGGGTCTGATCAACAAATTAAACACCAAGAGCATCCTATACCAGATATACATTTCACATTTTCTTCTATCACCTCCTTGAGTGAAGTTTTCTGTTTAAATTTACAGCACACATTTACATGAAAAACCTCAATGAGTGTAAATGGTCCTTAAAGGTTGCAGGACAAATTAATAAGGTAGTTGACAAGACATACAGGATGCTTTCCTTTATTTGCCAAGACATAGCATTCAAGAGCAGAAGTCAAGCTAGTAAAGTATGTAACATTTCTTAAATTACAGCTTGTACCCTTCTCATCACCATATGATTGCACTGGAGAGGATCGAGAGGAGATCTGTGGAGATGTTATTAGGACACAAAGACTGAAGTTATGGGGAAATCTTCTGGTAAGATGGCTACTCTTGGGACCAACCAAAGGTGTTTATTTTCTTTGTTAAATGTGTCTTTTTTACATTCGCAAGATGGTGCTGGGCTCCAGTGGCTGTGGACCTGCCCCATCCTCATTGATCAGAGGAGCCGGTCCGTGTGTCAGAGGAGCCAGCCGGGGTGTCGGGTTTGCTGGGCTGGGTTCAGAGCAGGTGGCCTGTGTGCAGACCGTGTTGCTGCCTGCTACTCGAAGGCATTGGAGTTTGTGCATGAACGTGGCATGCAGTGTATCTGAGTGTGATTGTCTCGGACATTTCTCTTTTGGTATTAAAACCTTGTTGGACATTGATATGTAAGTTTTAAGTTCCTAGGGGTGAATATCACAAATGACCTGACTTGGTCTAACCAAGCAGAGTTTGCTGCCAAGAAGGCTCTCCAGCGCCTTTAACTTCCTGAGAAAGCTGAAGAAGTTTGGCTTGTCCCCTAAAACCCTCACTAATTTGTATAAATGCACCTTAGAAAGCATTCTTCTAGGGTGTTTTACAACCTGGTATGGAAGTTGTCCTGTCCAAGACCGGAAGAAGCTGCAGAAGATCATGAACATAGCCCAGCATATCACACAAACCAATCTTCCATCCTTGGACTTAATTTACACTGCACGCTGTCGGAGCAGTGCTGCCAGGATAATCAAGGACAAGACCCACCCAGCCAACACACTTTTTGTCCCTCTTCCCTCCGGGAGAAGGTTCAGGAGCTTGAACATTCGTATGGCCAGATTTGGGAACAACTTCTTTCCAACTGTGATAAGACTGTTGAATGGTGGATGCAGAAAAAGCATTTGATAGATTGGAATGGGATTTTTTATTTAAGGTATTGGAAAAATATGAGTTAGGAAAATCTTTTAAACAATGGATTAAAACCTTAAATACTAATCCTCAAGCTAAAGTAGTTACAAATGGTCAGAGTTCAACACCATTTTGCTTAACGAGGTCAACTAGACAAGGCTGCCTATTATCACCTGCTTTATTTGTATTGGCAATAGAACCATTAGCTGAATTAATCAGAACAGATTCAGACATTGGGGGCTTTAGAGTTAATCAAGAAGAATATAAGATTAATTTATTTGCTGATGATGTTTTGATTTATTTAACAAATCCATTGCAATCTTTGCAAAGATTATCTTTTAGATTGGAAGAATATGGGAAAGTATCAGGGTATAAAGTAAATTGGGATAAAAGTGAAATTTTACCCCTTACTAAAGGAAATTATAATCAATGTCGATTAGTAACTCAATTTCAATGGTCAATAAATGGGATAAAATATTTAGGTATTAGAGTTGATAATGATGTAAAAAATTTATATAAACAAAATTATTTGCCATTATTTAAAAAAAAAAATAAAAGAGGATCTTGATAGATGGATGATGTTACCAATAACATTAATAGGCATAGTTAATGCTGCAAAAATGAATATATTTCCTAGATTGCAATATTTATTTCAAACTTTACCAATACAACTACCTCAGAAGTTTTTTCAAGAACTAAATAAATATGTAAGGAAATTTCTTTAGAAAGGAAAGATGTCAAGAATATCATTGGAAAAATTGACATGTAAATTTGATTTAGGAGGGTTACAACTTCCAAATTAAGAATTATTATAAAGCAAATCAACTTGGATTTATTGCGTCTTTTTTTGATGAAGAAAAACCGGCATGGATTAGAATAGAATTAGATAAGATAGGAGAAAACATACCAGAAGATTTTATATATAAATGGGAATCCAAATGGATACGGGAAAAAGAAGAATCTCCTATATTAAGACACTTGATTGATTTATGGAATAAGGTAAATATGGATGATGAGATAAAGAAATCTTTATTAGCAAAAAGAACTTTAATTCAAAATAGACTTATTCCTTTTACAATGGATAATAAACTTTTACATAATTGGTTCCAAAAGGGGATTAAATATATAGGTGATTGTTTTGAAGGAGGTATATTGATGTCATTTGATCAATTAAAAAATAAATATAAAATATCAAATAACACTCTTTTCTGTTATTTTCAATTAAAGGCTTATTTACGAGAAAAGCTGGGACAAACAATGTTGATGCCAAAACCTAGTGAAATAGAAATATTAATTCAAAAAGGAAAAATTAAAAAATTTACATCTTATATGTATAATTTGATTCAAAAACAGACAATTAAATCAGGAATTCGTAAATCAAGACAAAAATGGGTATCTGATTTGAATGTTAAAATTGATGGAAAAAACTGGTCAAGATTATGTTCTGATAGTATGAGAAATACAATAAATGTTCGACTTAGATTAATACAATATAATTTTTTACATCAATTATATATAACACCACAGAAAATAAATAGATTAAATTCAAATATGTCTGACCAATGTTTTCGATGTAATCAAGAAATTGGTACTTTTTTACATTCTACTTGGTCTTGTTTTAAAATTCAACCATTTTGGATAAATCTAAGACTTTTATTGGAACAAATTACTGGAGTACAACTCCCACATAGTCCAGTATTATTTTTATTAGGAGACATTGAAGGGACAATACCGAAACTTAAATTGAATAAGTATCAGAAAAAATTTATAAAAATTGCATTGGCAGTAGCCAAAAAAGTTATCACAGTTACTCGGAAATCTGATTTATATTTAACTATGGATTGTTGGAATAATGAAATACATAGTTGTATTCCACTTGAAAAAATTACATACAATCTAAGAAATGAATATGATATATTTTTGAAAATTTGCCTCCCATACTTACAAAAGATAGGATTAAATACATAGGTCCTTTGAAGATAAAATTATAAAATAATTGGGGAAAGTAAAGATAAATATTAAAATTATTTTGAACTCCATGGAGCATGTGGGGATCCTCTAATATCCAGGCAATCGTTCTCTTTTTTTTCTTTCTTTAGATAAGGGTTAAGGGGGGAGGGTTAAGGGGAGGGGGAATGGTTAATATTATTTTTCTCACTGTTTTATCATCACATTTATTCTTAGTAATTTTCTAAAATTTAATTAAAAAAAAAGACTGCTGAACGGATCCTGACCCGGATCTGGGCAGTACCTTCCAAATATCTGTACCTGACTTGCACTACCTTACTTTCCCTTTTCTATTTTCTAATTATGATTTATAATTTAAATTTTTATTATATTTTCTTCGACTTGTACTTCATGGAGTGCGAAGCGCAGAATCAAATATCGCTGTGTTGATTGTACGCTCTAGTATCAATTGTTTAGTGACAATAAAGTAAAGTAAAGATGCTGCAGATCTGCTTCCCTTATATGGTGGCATGACGTGGTGGGGAGCTGCATGGCCTCGGACCAGACCTCAAGCTGTGGACTTGCCTGCTGCTGCAGTCCAGGAGAGGAGACGCTGGAGGAGGTGTAGCTTGGCTTATGTGCTCAGTTGGGAGCTGGTCTCTCCTGTCAGTGTTTGATCGCTGGAATGGCAGGCTGGATTGCAGTGGCTGTGCACTGCTGAGAAATTGCACCATCAATCTGTGGGACACGTCACTCAGGGTCTTGGGCTATATATGTGTTGTTTTGCTCACTATTTTGAATGTGCTGTGTATGTTTTGCATCTTGGTTCCAGAAGAACACTGTTTCATCCAGTTGTATTCATGTATGACTGTCGAGTGATAATTAAATGAATTTGATTTAAAATATTGAATAAGCTTGGGACTGCATTTGAAACACAGGAGGCTAAGTTATTGATGGGATGTGCTGGACTGAGTCAATAGGAAAGACCTTAGAAAGGGATCAAAAAAAAGGTTCATATTTAAAGCAGAAGCATTGAATGAAGCATTCTACTCAGTGACTGGCAAGCTTCTGGAGCTTGTTGCCTAAAAGAGTGCTGGATGTAAATTTTTATCTTGTTTAAATAGTACATGGCTGTCTACTTGAAGGCCATAACTTGCCGATTACATATGTGGTTCTGGAATCTTCCATTAGCTGAGAGAGCTCTTTTGCAACCAGTGGTCAATGGGCTGAAATGTAGTAAATTTTCAATGATTATAAGAAGTGATTTACTACTAAAGGCACTACCTTCATCTTGAGGATAGAATAATTTGTGCAGCCATTTGTATTATTGTTTTAAAGTACAAATGTTTGTACAATTACTAATCAGATGGAATTCCCAATAGAAAAAAGAGGTACATTTGTACCCTGCAAACACGAGGAAATCTGCAGATGCTGGAAATTCAAACAACAACACACACAAGATGCTGGTGGAACACAGCAGGCCAGGCAGCATCTATAGGAGAAGCACTGTCGACGTTTTGGGCTGACACCCTTCGTCAGGACTAACCGAAAGGAAAGATAGTAAGAGATTTGAAAGTAATAGGGATAGGGGGAAATGCGAAAGGATAGGAGAAGACCAGAGGGGTTGGGATGAAGCTAAGAGCTGGAAAGGTGATTGGCGAAAGTGATACAGAGCTGGAGAAGAGAAAGGATCATGGGACGGGAGGCCTCAGGAGAAAGAAAGGGGGGGGGGAAGCACCAGAGGAAGTTGGAGAACAGGCAAACAGCTAAATATGTCAGGGATGGGGTAAGAAGGGGAGGAGGGGCATTAACGGAAGTTAGAGAAGTCAATGTTCCTGCTATCAGGTTGGAGGCTACCCAGCCGGTATACAAGGTGTTGTTCCTCCAACCTGAGTTTGGATTCATTTTGACAATAGAGGCGGCCATGGTTAGAATATCAGTATGGGAATGGGACGTGGAATTAAAATGTGTGGCCACTGGGAGATCCTGCTTTTTCTGGCAGACCGAGCGTAGGTGTTCAGTGAAACGGTCTCCCAGTCTGCGTCGGGTCTCGCCAATATATAAAAGGCCTCACCAAACGCAGTATACCATACCAGCCGACTCACAGGTGAAGTGTCGCCTCACGTGGAAGGACTGTCTGGGGCCCTGAATGGTGGTGAGGGAGGAAGTGTAAGGGCAGGTGTAGCACTTGTTCCGTTTACAAGGATGAGTGCCAGGAGGGAGATCGGTGGGAAGGGATGGGGGGGACGAGTGGACAAGAGAGTCGCGTGGGGAGCGATCCCTGCGAAAAACAGAAAGATGGGGGGAGGGAAGAATGTGTTTGGTAGTGGGATCCTGTTGGAGGTGGAGGAAGTTACGGAAAATTATACGTTGGACCTGGAGGCTGGTGGGGTGGTAGGTAAGGACAAGGGGAACCCTATCCCGAGTGGGGTGGCGGGTGGATGGGGTGAGGGCAGCTGTGCGGGAAATGGGAGAGATGCGTTTGAGAGCAGAGTTGATGGTGGATGAAGGGAAGCCCCTTTGTTTAAAAAAAGGAAGACATCTCCTTCGTCCTGGAATGAAAAGCCTCATCCTGAGAGCAGATGCAGCAGAGGTGGAGGAATTGTGAGAAGGGGATAGCCTTTTTGCAAGAGACAGGGTGGGGAGAGGAATAGTCCAGGTAGCTGTGAAAGTCTGTAGGCTTATAGTAGATATCAGTAGATAGGCCGGCTCCAGAGATGGAGACAGAAAGATCAAGAAAGGGGAGGGAGGTGTTGGAAATGGACCAGGTAAATTTGAGGGCAGTGTGAAAGTTGGAGGCAAAGTTAATGAAATCATTTGTACCCTGTTTAGTTTTACCTTGTAAGATATTACCTCAATTACAGCACACTTGGTCCTGGAGCCTGAACATTTACAAGTAATCCCACAGAAATTTAGAAAGTATGCCCACTTGGATTGTTCACTGATGTCGTAGGAACTTGAAGCCCCTGCAGCAATGAAATTGTGCACTGAACACCACGTAGCTTAGTGTGACAATGTGCAGTGACTGCCTGTGAGGGCTAGATCTGTGTGAGCAGTGCTGAGGTGCAGGGGTCAGGGCTGCACCCTGACCGGTATTACGAATATTGCCATTGCTAGGAAGATACAGTGGATGCTTTCTATTTCGATAGACCTCCTGGATTTTACAGTCCTATTGGCTATGATGCGTGCTGTTGACTCCCCCTCTCTTTGTTTGGTAATGTTGCTGCTGCACCTCCTCAGCTTGACCGTCCATGGGCAGAACCATATGACCAAGAAAAGGGAGGGAGATGATAGTTTCCATCACATTTAACATGATGGGAAGAAACATTCAGAGGATCTGGACAGTCAGTCAACACAAGGAGGAGCTTCTTCTAGTCCCAGCAATAGCTCTGACTCATCCTGCTAGCCCATGTGCAGTCCTGAGCCTTGCATTTCAATACTGAGTGGTTGTTTACTCCAGCCCACCTAACTCAACCCTCAAGTAGCCACTCTACATTGATTCATAAATTCATAGATACAGCATGCAAGCAGGACCTTTGGCCCAATGCACCCATGCAGACCAAGACACCTATCTCAGTTAATCCTGTTTGTCTACATTTGTTCCATTTCCTTTCATGTACCTGCCTAAATTTTTTTTAAACATTGTAATTGTATTCGTCTGCACCACCTCCTCTGGTAGCTTGTTCCATATACCCATCACACTCTACATGGGAAAACTTGCTCCACAGGTTCCATATAAGTATTTCCCCTCTAAATTTAAACCTATGTCCTCTAGTTTTAGCTCTTCCAACCTGGGGAAAAGACTCTGAACATCTACCCGTCCATACCCCTTGTAAGTTTATAAACCTCCATATGGTCAACACACTAAGGAATATTGTCCCAGCCTATTCAATTCCCCATTATAACTCAAGCTTCCAGTCATGGCAACATCCTTGTGAAACTTTTTGGCTTAATCACATCCTTTGCATTAATTGCATTCCATGCTCAGACATGCAGGGATGAGATCGTTTTAACTTTAAGTTCTGCAGAGCAGTGTGCACCAGGGGCTTGTGGCAGGCTATATGTGACATATCCTTTGAAAGAATGCTATAATGACCATCTCAACACAGATTCCATTAGCTCTCTCATTCTTGGGAGTGCATCTTTGTGTGTGTGTGTGTGTGTCTCAGTTGTGATAGCTTTTGTCCTCAAGCTTTTCTCTGATGTTAAGTTTGCTGGTGTCTCTTGTATAGCAATGAAATTGAACATAAACATCTGCCCTGTGACAACATTAACAGGTCAGAGCAAACAAGATAGTAGAGATGAAGGTTCTTGGACAGGATATTAAATTATGTGCAAATGAGGTGATTTCTTTAATTGCAGATGCAACCTGACCTGCTGAGTATCTTCTATTTTCTGTTTAATTTATATATGCCACAAGTCAGAATACATCTTGACCATTTTTGAAGATGTTTAGTTGTCCATTACTCTTGAAACAATATCTTGCTTGTGAAAGTACAATATGTTGCTTGGATGTGAAGAAAGCAGTATAATACGTGCCTTAGAAAAATAATTACAGTGCATAACAGGGAATTTAAATATAATTATCTCGATTTTTATCTAGTTCCTCTGAATAATCTGTACAGTTACTGTAAATTAGAGACATTCTGGAGTTTTCAAGTTTCTGGGAAATGGGTATGGCATAGTATTTTACTTAACACACTTGGGGAGGCCTTATGAAAGTTTGTTGGCTTTGTTCTAGTTTGAGCTCTGAATTTGTCACTTATTGATCACATTCTACAGCAGATAGCTGAGAGAAATCTGATTAGAAAGCAAAAAACCAGAAGGAAAGAAGTTCCTAGTATTTCTGAGTAATGCAGTTAAAATCATGTTCTCACATATTATGGAAATGTTAAAATTCTGTGCAATTTTCAGCACCAGTTCTGGGTGTCTGGGCAAGCTACCTCTGTAGTCACAATAGTTGTTTTTGGGAATATTTGCTCAGGTTTGGGACCTTTTGTGTCTTGACAAATACTGCACATGTAGCAATGACAATAGTTATTTGAATTCCGTATTTCATTTCTGAGTGTATTATCTATCTGTTCCTTTACAGGTGATCAATCAAGTCATATTCATACAGGAGATGCAATCACTGTCACAGTAGCAATGGCACTATCCATTGAGAAAAGGTTACTGAGACTCTTCAGCCCTGCATCAGATGTCTTTAGGAAACCTTTTAGCAGATCAATGTGAAAGTAAGTGAGCTGGACATTTATATGATGGCATAATTAAATTATTTGAAGTCATTCAGAATTCCTCAGGGATTGTAATGTACAATCACATATAATCTCAGAATGTTCTGGTTCTGTTTATCTTTAGCTATAAGGTCAAAAAGATTTGAAGATCTAAATGTACAGTTATTCAAGATCTTTTTTCATTTATGCAGTATTGAGGCAGATCTTAATAATGTGACTTAATAATTGACCAATTAGTAATTGATTGCTAAAAACTGGAGATGTTGTCTTAAGGCAAGTGATTTGCATGTGCAACAAAGCCTATACCAAATGGAAGGTAATTGGATTTTTAAAAACTCAAGTTGATAGTTATATGTAACCAATGCATTGCTAAAGAGAGCTCCCAGCACGCTTACATAACTGATGAGATTAGACCCTTTGATTGGTGCTAAGCAAAAAATTGATTACCAGCTGAGGAGACAAAAAGCCTTTCTATTAGCACTGAGTCTGTGCAAATGTGACACCAAAGAATCTAAAAGGAGAATGAAGGATGAGATTGTATTGCTTTTCATCAGTTTTGCTTTAATTAGACAAGGGGTTAGGAGAAGTTACTAAGAGGAAAACATCTTTGTTTGGAAATGGAATGCCTGGATTCATTAAAAACAGAATATAATTTAACTGGAGTTGGGGCATTTGTGACTTTTTATCTCAATATGTTTAATCATGCACACAAGACTTTATTAAATTAAAGAATAAGCTTGGCAATATCTTGAAAATTTAACACTGCTTGTTAAGAGGCAACAAACAGGGTTAGATGTTTTCAATATATTGCCAAGCTTATTCTTTAATTTAATGAAGTCTTTGTGTGCAGGATTAAACATATTGAGATAAAAAGTCTTTATTTGTCAATGATCTTTGACTTTCTCTAGAAAAGTACAAAAAAATCAACATTGAATTCTTTGCTTGTTCAAGCCCACTGCTTGCACATGCTCTGTGTTTTTATCTCTTAGCTCTTCCAGTCTCCTTAAACTGGAGGCTGCCTCGTGAGTTGGAGTGATCTGCAATTAGTGACTAGGCCTCAGGAGGTGGATTCAGTGGCTCCACCTTGGAACATGTTGATGGCCTGTTGGGATTTTGCAATTATTTAACACTTCTAAATAGTTTTTTACAGTAATATTAGTAATAAATTGACAAAAATAAGTTTGTAATATTATTTGGTAAAATATGGAAAATAAAATGAATTATTTACTTGTGATACCTTTTTCAATCAATGGTTGTGACCTCAGTCAAATCAATGGAGCCATGCTTCATTCACTTACCATCCTTGGATTAATCTCAGGATATAAGATTGTGCCACTGCACCCTAACAATGGCTGGAAGCTCTGATACAGAATCACATAACCTATAGATTCCTGCTGCCTTCTACATTGCAATGTACAAACACAGAAATCAGGAAGAGTTGATCAGTGCACTTCACTTAGTTGGCAACTCTTAACAAAACTGCTGGCTTAAGGTGAAAAAGATTTTCGACCCCTGTGCAATATTATTGCTGAAAGTGTGTGTGTGTGTAATTTCAAATTTTATGAGCTATAAACAAAATAGCTGATTGATGATGACAGATATGAAGGGCAAGGAACCAAATGGTGATTGAAGTTGAATTCTCCAACTGAAGGACTGTGAATAGTGGGGTACCCCAGGAGTTAGAGTTGGGACCTCCATTATTCATTATTTATGATTTGGATGTGAATGTACAAGTTTGCCGTTGGTACTAAAATAAGAGATCTTGCTGATATTGAAATGTTAACGCTCAAACAATAAAGACAAGGTTTTCTTTTGATTAAACAGCTTTACTTTATTCATCTCCATTCAATACATGAGGGCCGCCATATTTATACCCACAATGCTCTTCACACACGTGCATGCTCATAACAATTAAGTGCCTATGTAGCCCAAAAGAACAGAACTCAACAGGTTAGTAATTAACTGCAAAGAGATCTTGATCAGTTAGGGGGATGGGCTGAGGAAAGGCAAATGGATTACAACTTAAATAAGTGTGAGTTGGTGCATTTTGGACAGTCAAACCAAACCAGAATTTATACAGTGAATGGCAGAGCACTTGACGAGTATTGACAAATAGACGGGCCTGGGCCTACAAGTGCACAGTTCACTGAAAGCAGTCACACAAGTCGACAAAGTGGTGAAGAAACCATTTAGCATGCTGGTCTTCATCAGTCAGAGCATCGAATTTTGGAATAGAGACATTGTTGCAGTTATATAAGCCAATAGTGAGGCTGCACTGGGAGTATTGTGTACTGTTTTACTGTTATAGGAAAGTTATTGTCAAGCTGGAGAGGGTGCAGAAGAGATTTACAAGGATGGTTGTCCATGCTGGATCTTTATTCCCTGGAGTACAAGAGAATGAAGGGAGAGTTCATAGAGGTTTTTGGAATCGTGATTGGTATGGATAAAGGGTATGGACAGTCAGTGTTTTCCCCCAGTGTTCGGGAGTCCAAAACTAGAGGTTTACAGATAACAAAATAAGAGGTAGGAGATTTAAAAGGGAACTGAGCAGCAAATTATTTACATAGAGACTAGTAAGTACCTGGAATGATCTGCCAGATGAAGTGGTCAAGGTGAATGCAATTGGAACTTTTAATAGGCATTTGGATAAGTATGCAGAGAGGAGGGGCTTGGGGGGGGGGGTTATAGTCTGAAAGCAGGCTATGGGTGGCATGGACCAGTTGGGCAAAAGTCCAGTTTCTGTACAGTATTACTCTCTGCCTTGAATTGTCATCTCTATTTATCTCTGAAGATGCCTCTTGACCGCTGAAAAATGTTAGCATTTCCTGTTTTAAGTTTCAGTTTTCCTAAATCTTCATCTTTTTTATGTCATGATAGAACAAAATCACTGTCTCCTGTTCTCTTCTCCATAATGCACTTGCTCTATCTGCTATATGGCTGAGATGAGACACTCTATTTATAACCTGGGTGTTTCATTTGGCTCTGATATAAACTTCTACACCTCTATTAAACCTGCCTACTCACACTCCATAAGGAATTCCAGATCTAAATTGGTCTGTCTTTTGCTGAAACACTCAGCCATTCCTTTTGTTACTGGTAGTCCTGATCATTCCGAAATATTCTTAGCTGGTCTCTGATCTTCTACCTTTACAAACCTTTCAAATTCCATTTGCTAAAGTCATTTTTCACATTACCATATTGGCTTCCATTAGAGCAAGATTCAATTTTAAGATTCTCATTCTTACTTTAAAATCTTTATGTGATGTCACCTCCCCTGTTTTGTAAATTCCTATGTTCTTTTAAATATAAACTCTCCTCAAATTCCAGACTCCTGTGCAATTCTGATCATAGTAATTCCAGGGTTCACAGACATGCCTTCAGCTTTCAAAGGTCTAAGCTTGTCATGCTTTGGTCTGATCACCAGGGTGTGCAAGGGTCCTGCAGGCTTTGACTCTCCTCCTTCCCTAATTATTAGTTGTTAATTTTCAGTGATGTCTCATTTAAATTATCTGTGCTCCTGCATCTTGTTGCCCTATTTAAGTTCCCTCTGGGTTGTCTGTCTTTGTTCAGTCTCGGGGGGGGGGGGGGGGGGGGGCGTGTGTGTGTGTGTTCCAGCCAGTGCTCTCTACAAACCAATCCTCCAGTAAAGATTCTTTGTTCAAATCCTTCCTCATCTCTGGTCTCCTCTATAGTTGGGTCCACCTGGTCCCTGTTTCTCCTGGTAGTCCATGAGTTATAAATTCAGAACTTTGCCATTACATCCCTGGTCCAATCCAGCCTGGCCACCACCTCTGGCAAGACTGGTCCCCAGCATGGGCCCAAGCAGAGTATGAGAGTCTCTGATCAGTGCTGGCCAGCCAGGAAGTCATGTGCTTATTGCTCTAATGGAAGCCAAACTAGGGCTGAGTCTCTCTGATCAGTGCATGGATATGAGTGTGTGCTTCTGTAACCACCCTGCATATCACCCAGTTGAGTGAGCAAACACATGCTGTCACCCCAACTCCCGAGTCTCCAACCTGCTGGCACCTAGGCATTTTGATAGCAAGCCAGTGAACTGTAAAGGATTTTTTTCCTCACTTTTCTTTAGGTTTTGAGCTGTAACCCACCAGGTTCCCCTGTGACCATTGCAAATTGCCCCATGCCGTTTCTCTTCTCTCTGGCTAAGCTTTTGCCTGGGCTAAAGTGCTCTTGGAAAAGAACTCCCCAAGTTGGGCAGCCATATCCCTCTTCACCAGGGTGATGAAGAAGGTGTTTGACCAGCCAATCAGCATCTAGGAGGTGGCCAAATGACTCCTCCAATTTTGTCAGGATACCTGTATTGTGGCTGACTGCGGAATCAAGTTCTGCACCCTGGCAGTAGACAGTGGTTGGAACACAGAGCCCTTATAGGCATGTTCTACTCTGGGCTATCAGGTGAAATTAAAAATGAATTGGCAGCCAGAGACCCTGTTGAAGATCTTGAGCCTCTCATTGATACCTCCATCTGGGTGACAATTGTATCCGTGAAAGGAGAAGAGAATGCTGCAGTGAGTTCTCTAGAGTTGTCAGTCTCTGAGCCCCTCTGGCCTCATTATGAAGTCATGCACACCTCCCAACTCCCCTCAAATTCCTCCAGAGGAGTCGACGCAACTGGTCAGAACTTGACTTTCTCCAGCAGAGCAGGGGCAGAGGATGAAGGTAAAGTGTTGCCTCTGCTGTGGTGAAATGGACCATCTCCGTTTTGTCTGGCCTGAGTTGTCTGGAGAACATCCAGACTGGTCCAGGGAAGAGAGGTCTGTGATGGATTCCACCATTCCTCCCAGGTCTGCTACATCTGGGGTCATGTTGTCTAACTCCATCAAGTCAAGTCACTTTTATTGTCATTTCAACCATAACTGCTGGTACAGTACACAGTAAAAATGAGACAACGTTTTTCAGGACCATGGTGTTACATGACACAGTACAAAAACTAGACTGAACTACGTAAAAAAAAAAACAACAACAACACAGGAAAAAAAAATCTACACTAGACTACAGACCTATCCAGGACTGCATTACAATAAATAATAAACAAGACAATAGGGCAGTAAGGTGTCAGTAAGGGTATTGAGGAGTCTGATAGCTTGGAGGAAGAAACTGTTACATAGTCTAGTCGTGAGAGCCTGAATGCTTCAGTGCCTTTTCCCAGATGGCAGGAGGGAGAAGAGTTTGTATGAGGGGTGCGTGGGGTCCTTCATGATGCTGTTTGCTTTGCAGATGCAGCATGTGGTGTAAATGTCCGGAATGGCGGGAAGAGAGACACCAATGATCTTCTTAGCTGACCTCACTATCCGCTGCAGGGTCTTGCGATCCGAGATGGTGCAATTTCCGAACCAGGCAGTGATGCAGCTGCGAGGATGCTCTCAATACGGCCCCTGTAGAGGCCTAGGGAGAAAGAAAGGGGGAGGGGAGCACCAGAGGGAGATGGAGAACAGGCAGTGATGGGCAGAAAGAGATTTTAAAAAAAGGGAGGAGGGGGAAAAACTAAATATCTCCCCTCCTCCTTTCTTTCTCCCTAGGCGTCCCGTCCCATGATCCTTTCCCTTCTCCAGCTCTGTATCCCTTTTGCCAATCACCTTTCTGGCTCTCAGCTTCACCCCACCTCCTCCAGTCTTCTCCTATCATTTTGCATTTCCCCCTCTCCCTTCTGCTTTCAAATCTCTTACTATCTTTCCTTTCAGTTAGTCCTGACAAAGGGTCTTGGCCCGAAACGTCGACAATGCTTCTCCCTATAGATTCTGCCTGGCCCGCTGCATTACACCAGCATTTTGTGTGTGTTGCTTGAATTTCCAGCATCTGCAGATTTCCTCATGTGTGAAGTTAATAACTCATCTTCTTTTACCTTAGGCCACAAACTTATCAATCACCCCTGCTGTGGCACTTCTATAAAGAAGGGATCCCTATGCTCCACAACCACTGGACTAAGTGTGTAAATGTGGGAGGGGACTATGTTGAAAAATAAATGTGCTAGGTTTTCTAAAATTGACTCCTCCTGCCTTAGGCCACGAACTTATCAATCACGCTTCGTAAGTGCTGTAACCCTTTCATTGTGCTTTCCAGGTCAGAATAGTCAGACAACACAGCCGCCAGGACTCCAGAATGTGTGTTGACCATGGTCAGCACATGCTGCTTTTGATTTTGTTGCAGCAGAGGCCCATTACAATCTCATCTGACCAGATCTAATCTAGCCAGATCTAACCAGCTCCGGTACCCCTCTGGCTGTGTCCGAAGGGACCAGCCAGCCATCCCCTGAGATGAACATGGCGGCAAGTCAGGCAGCTTACGGCTGTTATTTTGGCTTCATCACAAGTTAGCACTGTCCCTCAAGCCTCTGCGCATTTCCTTGTCCCGTCCACCCACCTGGAGTGCCCAGATCACTAGGCAACCCAGGTCCTCATCCTCGAAACACACCATGGCTACCCTTAACTGTGCTGCTCTATCTATAGGAGCATTACGTTTGGCTTCCTCAGTGTCCTGAGAGGGGTGGGCACCTACATGGGTGCGCTCAACACTGGTGTCCACCAGAGTCACCCATCACTGTACATCCCCTCTCTCCCAATGCAACAGCTAGGAAAGGGCTTCCAAGCATATCCATCGGGAGCCCTGACCTCATCCCTACGTGAGTAGGGTGGGGTGGGGGTGCCACTTACAGCTGACCCCTGCTGCTGCTGGATGTCTGCAGTGCCTTTGGAGTGCCTCCAGTGAGGAATGTAGGGAACCCTGATCTCAAGAAGAGGGATCAAATGGATCCTCTGCTGGGGAGGGTGTAGATGATGTGTCCCCTCCCTTAACAGTTCCCCCGCCCGACTTCATTACCTACTGTCCAGGTTGGAAGAATCAGAAGCTGGACACCCTCTCTGGACCATTTTCAGGAGAGCACAACAGCAAGAAGTAGATTTAGGGAGTAGCCCACTGGGTCACCTCTTCATCTCTAACTCTGTCCATTTAGATGTGTTACGGTGGGAGCACCCATCAAGTGTCACAGGACAACTGGGGACGGCGCGAATGAGAGGGCTGATCAAGAGGCAGCTCTGGTGGCCAGGCATTGATGGCGATGTTCAATCTCATGTGGCAGCCTGGCACATCTACGCCCAGAGCCAGGAATCCAGATCATGTCCACAGGGGCTGTTGCACCCACTGTCCATTCCTTCCCATCCATGGTCCCACATTTCCATAGATTTTATCACCATTGTGTCACCATTGCGATGTAACACCGTGATTATGATGGTGGAGGTCCAGTTCTTCAAGGCCTGACAATTTGTGTCCCTACCCAAGCTTCTCTCAGTTCAGGAGAAGGCTGACTTTAGGAGTTTACAGCTTTCCCTGGGACTTTGTTTCTGACTGACACCCTCGATTTACTTGCTGGTCTGGCAGGCCTTCTGTCAGCTCATTGGGATTTCACGCCCCACCCCACCCCAACTGGCTGATGGAGAGGATCCTGAGGTTCCTTGGGTCAGGCAACACATCCGCTTGGATCATGTACTCTGGGCAGAGTTTACTCCGAACTCTCTGTGCTCTTCTATGGGTATGCCTCCTTTTGAACATCGGTTTGTTGTTTATCAATCCCACTGTTTCCCGAGCAGGAGTCCAAGGTGGGAGTCCCACCTGCTGTCATAGCCAGCTGAAGTGGAAGAGAGCTAGGGCAGCCCTGCTGAAGGCCTCTCTGCCACAGCAGCAGGTAACCTACCATTGCGGTTGTTGTTCCATCCAGGTTAAAGGGTCTGGCCCTCCACCAAGGACCTTCCTCCGTGGGTTGAGTCTTGAAGAGAGTTGCCATGTTACATCGGACTGTCCATAGATCTCGGCCAGATCAATCCAGTCACTTACCGTTTCCAGTTGCCACACATCATGCATATCAATCCCACCTTCCACATTTTCAGTCTAAAACCCCTTCTGTGCAGTGTGCTGGCAGCAGTCAAGAAACCATCCCCAGCTCCTCGAATCATTGGTCAGCCGGTGTATACAGTCTGTCAGCTTCTGGACTCCCATCTGAATTGTGGCCAGCTCTGGTACTTGGGGGTTTGGAAAGGTCACGGCCCAAAGGACAGGCCATGGGTTCCCTCTCATAACATCCCGGACCTGAACCTTCTCAGACACTTCCACTGTTTCCACCAGAATCGCTGTGGGGTAAAGTGGGGTGGGGGTGGTATCCTGTTGTGCTTTGGTCTGATCACCAGATGGGGGCGCCAGAGTGCTCCAAGTTCTGATGCTCCTTCCCTGATTATTATTTTCATCTGGCTCCTTTTAGTTATCAGTGCACCTCTGCTTTGTTTTGTGACTCTATTTTAGTTCCCTCTGTATTAATTGTCTTTGTCTGTGTGTAGTGATTCTCTACATATCAATCCTCAAGTAAAGATTCTTTGTTCAACTCCATTCTCATCTCTGGTCTCCTCTGCACTTGAGTTCAGCTGGTCTATGTCTCTCCTGGTACTCCATGGGCTATAGATATGGAACTTTGCCATAATAACTAAGCTACAACCCAGCCTACCAACGATCCCTGCTACAAAGTTCTGCAATTCTCCTCCTAAACCTTTCTGCTCTGCTTGTCTCTTTCTTCCCTTAAGTTGCTCCTTTAGATATACTGCTTTGACCTATATGCCCTAATATTCCCTTTAGCAGCTTGGAATCAATGTTTTTTTGATGTCACTGTTACCATGTTAATGACTACCTATAAATACGTATTGCTGTTTGCTTAAAAGAAATGAAACAGTTCCACAAATTCCATTAATTTATTGTTGAATGCATTAAAGTAATTCACTTATGCAGCACAGATGGGAACCTTAAATTCATTACTACAAACATGATTAAGGTTGTGAGCACCAATCTGATAGTTGTGATATGGTAGAGTTCTTTGGAGATTTCTCTTTATACATCTGTTCCTAAATACATGGTTGAATGGGATAAGTTTTTTGAGAGCAAGTTAGCTCTTAAGAAACTGAGAGGATAAATGTTAATATAAATGAAACAGCCCATTGCATTAAAGGTTTCCATTTCAGTACTGGTGTAGCATAAATTTTCAAAATAAATCAGAAAGTCAATATCTCAATACAGATTGAACTGGACTGTACTTAAAATAATTAAATCGCAGGCCTGCCATGAAGAACTCCCATTCTTATTTCTGTGACCCTTCAGTAATGATACTTACTCTCTTTTCATTGTCCCTTTGAAACAATGCCATCTGGACTGTTTTAATTACTGACTTGACATTATGAAGAACTGCATTTCAAATTATAGCATTGTAATACTAAGATGTAACTCTCTATGTTCTAACACAACATATCTTTGTGTTTTTAAAAACTATTGGTTGAGTGAAATGTTTGATATTTTAGTGTCTGTGCAGACATGGTAAAATTTAAAGAAAGAACAAGATATTTACATACACAGAAGAATAGTTGTTTCAATATTTTGGATCTTTTGAGTTGGGAACTGAACTTGTAAGAATAAAACACAGACTATGAATGTTCTGTATTTTGTTACAGAATTTTAGTGTTCTGTTGGCAACTTTATTGAATGCAAGCACAATTTGAAAAACTGAATGCTGGTTACGTGTCCTGATTCACAGCACATCACATCTCACGATGACAAGAAGTGACAGCAGTGGGAGGCTCTGGTGCCGGATCTTGGAAGGCTTGTTGTAATACTACAACAATTTTAATGAAGTCCCATGCCAAATTCACATTCTTCTCATCTGCTTTGTTCCAAAGCGTCCCTCGCCCTTGAAATCTGCATTTTTGATGAATCCCCTGGTAATCCAGTTTTAGCTTGGTTCTTGGCAATTAATTGGAAAGGTGCTTTAGTGGTAGGAAGCACTGGTGTTTTGATGCAGTATTCATTCTTCTTCTGGGGTGGACAATACTTTTACCTATTACACCAATTTGTTATATCGTTTATTGACAACACCACTAATCTATTAGCAAACAAGCTGAAGGAAAGAATTCCTTTTTAAATTGTGATATTAGTATTAAACCCTGCCAAACATGGATGTACTTGCCTAAGAACTGCCCCTAAATCCTTTCATAGGTAGCCACTTTCTGGTTTTCCTCCCTCATGTCAAATGTTGAGTGAAAATTAACATGAGAAAATCAAGTCCATTCATTGTATCTCTAAGTACAACGCCTGCATTGCCAATTAGACACCACTTAAAGTCCAAAGTATCAGAATTTGTTGCTGATACATCTCCTCCCTCACCTCCATTCAGGGCCCCAGGCAGTCCTTCCAGGTAAGGCAATACTTCACCTATAAATCTGCTGGGGTCCTCTGTTGTGTCCAGTGCTCCCGATCTGGCCTCCTCAACATTGGTGAGAGGTTGTAAATTGCAGAACTGCTTCACCAAGCACTTCCGCACCATCCATCGCAAGTGAGGTTTCCCGGTGGAAGAACATTATAATTCCGATTTCCATTCCTGTTCTGATGTATCAAGATGAGACTCCCAGGTTGGAGGAGCAACACCTATATTCCATCTAGGTAGCCTCCAACCAGGTGGTGTGAATATCAATTTTTCGTCTGGTAAACACATTCCCCCCCCCCCCCACCACCCCCACCCTTTTCTCTATTCCCTACTCTGACCTTTTATCTCTTCTTACCTGCCCATTACTTACCCCGGGTCCCCTCCTCCTTTCCTTTCTCCAATGGTCCACTCTTCTCTCCTATCTGCTTCCTTCTTCTCCACCCCCTTGACCTTTCCCACCCTCTTGGTTTCATGTATCACCTTCTAGCTAGCTTCCCTCCCCTCCCCCAACTCCCCCCACTCCCCCAACTCCCCCCACTCCCCCCACCTTTTTACTCTGGCATCTTACCCCTATGTTCTTAGTCCTGAAGATGGGTCTTGGCCTGAAATGTTGATTATCTATTCATTTCCATAGATGCTGTCTGACCTGCTGAATTCCTCCAGCATTTTGTTTGTGTTGCTTTGTTGTTCGTATCATCTGTTCAGGAGATGACATGAACTGAGATTTCAAAATTCAAAGTACATTTATTATCAAAGTATGTATACTATATACAACCTTGAGATTCATCTTGCAGGCTGCCACAAAACAAAAAAAAAATACGATAGAACCCTTTACAAAAATACCTCAAATGCCAATGTCCAGAAAAAAGAAATAAATTGTGCAAACAATAAAAGTAAGCAAATAAATTCAGTACTGAAGTTCATGAAAAGGAGCCCACAGCCACAAAACCAGTCTTAGCTGATCCAGGAGCCTGTTAGTTGCAGGCCTCAGCCTATATTCAGTTAAAGATGAGTAAACCTCTAGGAGAAGTGAGCTGAAGGCTTAGGGGGCATTTTTGGCATCCTTGTATTGATCTCCCTTTCCGGTGATCACATCACTTTGAAGGGTTCCCATGAAAGCACTGGTGCCATCAGAAAAAGAAGTCTTACTTCAATGAATAAAAATGAGCATAATTTGTCTTCAAATGTTCTTCTGGCTTACAGTATTCTTTAGTTAAAATTAGGTTCAGTCTTTATAAAAATTTTCAGAAAGATTTCCTTCATAAATCTTTTTCCTTTTACAAATCCATGCACTAATGGACACGACAGTGATGTATTCTTTGTGCTTGGTGCACATAAAATGCTAATGGCGTTTTTCCTAATTACCTCAGTCTGTTACTTAGTCAAACTCCTGCAGTAGCAATTTTGTGCAATGTCTACATAGATGGTGTGCAGAATCAAACCCTGCATCAAATATAGTGACAGAATATTTTACAATATTGTGAACCAGATTTTCTTTTCAGTACAAATAATTTTCATATTAGAGGAGCTTGTTAAAATCTAAGATCTGATTTGAGGTATTATTTGGAAAAAAAAAACTTCTCTAAATGATTGAATTGTATAGAAATGGTGTAGTATTAATGAATGCTAATGGACTTTCTGAGGCCTGATAATACAAATACTTCATTAAGATTTTCCTCAAAGCTGAGGTAATATTGATCGTTTTCCTATTCAGCTAATCTTAATCAGAAACTGCTTGCAGTGAAAAAGCTCATTTTGCTACTGTGCATTATTTTCTGTGTATGGCTTTAGTACAGCAATAACTATCAATGTTAAGTGTAAGGAGTTTGTATGTTCTCCCTGTGTCCACATGGGTTTCCTCCGGATGCTCTGTGGTCCTCCCACAGTCCAAACTCATAGGTGTTAGTAGGTTAATTAGTCACATGGGTGTAATTAGGTGGCATGTTTTGAGTCCGAAGGACCTGTTGCCATGCTGTATCTCTAAATTAAGTTGTAAAAATTAAATTGAAACAATTTATTTTAGTAATTAATAGATTTAAGCAATTCAGCTATTGTTCAATATTGGAAAGTTTTTTTTATATAGCTCCTAGTTCATAGTTGCATATAGTTAGACCACAATATTTCACAGTTCAGAAGGAACAAAATCCAGTGTAAGATCATCTTAATTGACAAGTGGTGATGCTCTTTACCAGTGCTGTGAATTCAATATGCACAACCAACATACAGTATGATATTGTACTAATGGGCATGAATTTATTTCAGTCCAGATGAGCACCAATTAGTTGTTTCTTGCATTTCTGTTTTAAAATTTGGAATTAACTTGTGTTTAAACATGGCTTTGAACTTTAATGTTTGTTGCAAAATGGCAATAGTTTGAGTAGAGCTTGAATGTATTTGTTAGAAACACTGAAGCAAGGTCTTGCTCCACACAATCAGTGCCCACTGTGTCTCCCTGTTGGCCATAAACAGTGAGTTGAACGACCTGGCCTGCCATACCTGAGAGCCATCCGGCAAAATGTAGAGGACCCTAAGAGACAACTCTGCCTCGGGCCGCACCACTGAGGTCCTTGCCCATGAATTCCTCAACCTCCAGTGATACTCAGAGACATATAAAGAACAGTCAAAGTTTAAAAAAAAGTAAATTTACAAATCAAATAAAAACTATACATGCATATTTTCACTGACAAATATTAGCAAATACTTTGTATCTCAGCCCTTCATAGCATAAATGGAAGGAATGGATGCATAGAGTACCTGGCCTTTCATTCCAACTCATCACCTCTCCATCAATGGGGTACTGGTGGTGGAGTGGGTCGGCCAATTGGGCACCGGTGGCAGGGTTGGCCAGATGGGTATCAGTGGTGGAGAGGGTCGGCCAATGGGGCACTGGTGGCAGAGAGGATCCACCAATGGGGTACTGGTGGCAGAGTGGATCTGCCAAAGGGGTACCGATGGCGGAGGGGGATGCCATTGCCATAGAGAACCATTGATTTTCCTTGAACTTGAATTGACCCAATATGAAGGACTTCAATTTGACACTTCTTTGTTTCATATTTGTGTTCAAGTTTGTAATTCAATGGTTGCTTCATTACTTCTGAAGTTCCAAAGTTTCACTCAGTTTTTAAAATTCTAGAACAAGAATAACTGTCCAGAATTCCTACTTAAGGAATTTCTCAACGCTTGTGCATAATTACTATTGATAAATCATTTGTGGAGGGATTTTTGAAGAGACTTGATCAAAAATGTTGACTCTTTATTTCTTTCTGAGTGTTGTGGTAATTAACTGAGTATGAATGAACCCATTTATATGGCAACCTAAGACCTCCAAATGTTCTCAGTCCTTTCATAGACAACCTTAAGTAATATTTTGCAGCATAGGGAAATATGCCAGCTAATTTGAACACAGCCAGGTCTCAAAAAGAACAGTGGGTTGAATGACTGACCAAAGAGTTATAAAGGAACAGGTTAAATCAAAGCAGGGTTTGCCTTAATTAGCAATGGTAGAGATTGAGGATGTAGGAGAACATCAGCCTCAAGAATGAGGGGGAAACGGCTTACCGAATCTGGCAGACAGCCTCTTTAATATGAGTTTTATTTAAAGAACTATTTAAAGACAATAGGAATACTCTATTCTAATGCTATTGTCAAAAATTTCTGAAAAATTAGTTATCTCTATAGAAAGCATTGTAGCTGTAAAATTATCTCCAGAGAGATTTATGAACAGTTTTGTTATTTTGACATTTGTTTTTAATTTCACTTTTGCTGAGCCAATTCTTGGTGTTTATAATGGCTTTTGATTCCACTTTTGAGTTGAACCAGGTAACGATGAATTAGGATCAGATCACTCAACTATTATACATTAACATTTACTTTAAATAAATCAAAACCAGAGAATAGTTACAGGCAGATTTTGAAGATTAATATTGATCCCTGTGCAGGTCTTATTTATTCAACTATTTCGCCATTTCCTAATGTAACCTATTACTGATTTTACATTTAGTCTCAAATTTGCATTCAGACTTCATGTTAAGAGGATGGGACAAGAGCCACTAAACTGGATGTGGATTAGATTAGTTTAAATTTAATTTGTTATCTTGACTTCCTGTATTGAAACAAATGGAGTAAACAATGAATAACACCAAAATTAGCATGCATGTGTGGTTGCTTTTCTAGTCCTTCCTCAATTAGAAAGAATTGCTCTACTGATGATGCTGCTTTTGGAGCTCATAAATATTTTGTGGCCAGCTGCCTAGTAAAATTTATAGGGATGCATATATCCTTCCTTCCTTTAACCTCTTTAGTTTATTCTTTGGCATATCATAATATCTATAAACTGATGGTCTGACATGAGTCACTGCTGATCAGATGGAATGTATGGTCCCATGTGAGATCCTCGTCTTTTTGTCCCAGTCATGATTGTCTTCTCTTTCCATTAATGTTCAATAGCTTGCAGCTGGCTACACCTTTTAAAGCAGTGATGGCTCAGAAAGGCTTTTTATGAAGCAGCCCAGAGTGAAGACAAGTTTGACCTAAAAGCTATTCATTGAGATTTTTTTTGTTGTCTTGAGGGAATGTGAAAAAGAAAGTGGGATGAACACATACATGTTTTATTCAACGGCAGTACAATATAATGTTTCTTCACATTAATATATTATATACCAATAGCTGCAGAATACTGTAAAATTATTTCCAAACATAATCTTGCTTCTGACAGTAAGCTTTGATAATAGTCATCTTTCAGGCTACATGAAAGAATGAATTCTGCATTTTGATGGAATAACAAAAAACACTATCTGGTAGTTCTCTATCTCTTTGTTTAAGTAACAATACTTAGCTGCCGAGGCCGAACAGAATCTTCATAAGCTCAGATGTGATCCTATGTCAAACGGACTTTGAGGGCATTTCAAATTGTTATAATGTTTTAATATGATTAAAATGCTTGTGCTGTCTTTATGACAGTTATTTAGTTTATAATATTTTCGCTTAGTAATTCATTCAATAGTATTTTCTAGTTAGAATTAGAAGTGTTTAAAGTATATTCATTGCATGTAAAATATATCGGCATGCGATGACGTCACATCCGGTTTCGCCGCGTCTTGTGGGAAAATACCGGTTTGAAATTAGCGCGGGGGTGGGGGCTTACCACGAGGCTCACCCGAGCAGAAGTTGTTTTGCAGGCATGAGAAATCACAGTGAGAGCAACGCTTTTTCACTGTAACGTTCTCCTTCGCGTGTCACGAACGCCGAATTTAACGTCGAGATAAACCACAGTTAATAAGAACCAGATCGCAGCAAGATTAACCATTTACTGTTCACTCCTCACATTAACATATGGTGAAAACTGTTGATAAAACAATACAAGATTGATACAGTATTTGTTCCTTCCTTAATATCACATTTCAAGTGTAAATACTTGCAAAGGTGACTATAACTACATTACACTAAGGTGCAGTATACAGGGAGAGTTTACCTGCTCCATTGACTACTTTAAATACACTTCCATGCAAACTATCCGCGACTCTTTAACTAACGAAAGCATAAACATTATCTACCGTCGTTACTTCTAACAGGATCGGCATTAACATCTTAGTTCAATATATCGATTATCTATTAACTTACAGCGTTGCTCTCACTGTGATTTCTCATGCCTGCAAAACAACTTCTGCTCGGGTGAGCCTCGTGGTAAGCCCCCACCCTCGCGCTAATTTCAAACCGGTATTTTCCCACAAGACGCGGCGAAACCGGATGTGACGTCATCACATGCCGATATATTTTACATGCAATGAATATACTTTAAACACTTCATATTCATCTTGTATTTGTTTTATCAACAGTTTTCACCATATGTTAATGTGAAGAGTGAACAGTAAATGGTTAATCTTGCTGCGATCTGGTTCTTATTAACTGTGGTTTATCTCGACATTAAATTCGGCGTTCGTGACACGCGAAGGAGAACGTTACAGTGAAAAAGCGGCATTATCAGGTGTTTCAAGTGCTGCAATGTCAGCTCGATCCAGCATCAAGTTGACGCCGCCCAGCGACAAGGGCGGTAAACCGACACCAAGTAAGCCCACCCAGGCGTCATCAGGTGTTCCAAGTGCTGCAATGTCAGCTCGATCCGGGATCAAGTCGATGGCGCCCAGCGACAAGGGCAGTAGAACGACATCAAGTAAGTCCACACAGGCAAGAGCCAAGGCAGAAGCCGCCAAGGTGCGACTGCGTTACGCCAAACAAGAAGCAGTTTTGAAAATGAAACAGGCCACCAGAGAAGTCGAAATCCAGAAGGAAAGGGCCGCCAGACAAAGAGAAGAGGCTGCCAGAGAAGCCGAAATCCAGAAAGAAAGGGCCGCCAGACAAAGAGAAGAGGCTGCCAGAGAAGCCGAACTCCAGAAAGAAAGGGCCGCCAGACAAAGAGAAGAGGCTGCCAGAGAAGCCGAAATCCAGAAAGAAAGGGCCGCCAGACAAAGAGAAGAGGCTGCCAGAGAAGCTGAACTCCAGAAAGAAAGGGCCGCCAGACAAAGAGAAGAGGCTGCCAGAGAAGCCGAAATCCAGAGAGAAGGGGCCGCCAGAGAAGCCGAAAAGGCCGCCAGAGAAGCCGAAACCCAGTTGGAAATGGCAAAAATATCGACAGAGTTGCAAGTGCTGCAGCTAGAAAGAGAAGAAGAAGCTGCCATGGCGGAAGCAGAGTACATAGAAGAACCTGAAGGGTCGCTTGATCTGACCGAAGTAAGATCTACTTTAGAAAGGACCAGACTGGAACGCACAAGCGACTATGTACAATATCAAACAGACTGGCAGGCTCGTCTCCCCTCTCCATACCTATTCGATAACTTCCCCAGCTACGAGGAAGAAAATTTACCCTCGCGGCTCCGTGATGAAGTCAAGAATGAAAGAGCTGACAACCGATATTCTTTGACACCAAACTTACAAAGTTCGATGCGAAGAGATGCGGAGGTCGAATCCAGGATGGCAAATTCCATGAGAAACGTGCGTTCTCAGTCATATAGGCGCCAACGTACTTCTCCAGCCCGCATGCCGCTTACAGCCGATCCCACGCTGCAGTATTTAGCACGACGGGATCTCGTCACTTCGGGACTGTACCAGTTTGACGATAAACCCGAAAATTACCGTGCATGGCACTCCACATTCACCAACGTGATCGACGGGGTCCAGCTCAGTGCAACCCAAAGGTTGGACCTTATGGCGAAATGGCTGGGGAAAGAATCACGCGACCAGGTGAGACGCATGCGTTCAGTGTACATCAACAAACCCGAGCTAGCCTTAAGCGAAGCGTGGGAGAGACTTTGGGAGAGATATGGGGCCCCCGACATTATTGAAGCGGCGCTATATCGACGTCTGGAAAACTTTCCTAAGGTGTCAGCCAAAGATCACTTTAAGTTAAGAGAATTCGGAGATTTACTCATGGAGATCCAAGGCGCCAAAGAAGATGGCTATTCAGCTGGTCTAGTATACCTAGATACTCCATCCGGGATTAGACCAATTGTGGACAAACTTCCATTTGGGCTGCAGGACAAGTGGCTGACTGTTGCCTCAGAGTACAAGGAAGACCACGGTGGTCGATTTCCTCCCTTTAAGCACCTCACTGAGTTTGTGCGCAAGGAGGCGAAGAGGCGAAACGACCCTAGCCTCGTGGGTCCAGGAAGCAGTTCGATTTACACCAAGCCAGGTAGATCCTCTTCGAATGTTTTCAACATTGATAAACCCGTGTCAGTGCTCAAGACCGAAGCCCTTACAACTAACAACGACCCTGGCAAGTATTGTCCATTGCATAACAAACCTCACCCCCTGAAAGCATGCAGAATGTTTAGGGAAAAACCCCTTGAAGAGAGGACGGCTCTTCTCAAGGAGAAAAGAATATGTTTTAGATGCTGTTCCTCAACCTCTCACCTCGCCAGAGAGTGTACGATCGCCGTGAAGTGTCCGGAATGTGATAGCCCAGATCACGTCGGGGCCATGCATCCCGACCTATCACTGCAAACCGAGAGCGCTCCTTCACCCCCACAACAGGACGGCGGGGAGGGAGAGGCTCACTCTAGGTCAACAGCTGTCAGCACGAACTGTACAGAAGTTTGCGGTCAAGCTCAGTCAAGTCGTTCTTGTTCCAAGATCTGCCTCACTAAGATGTACCCTAAAGGAGCCAAAGACAAGGCCATCAAAGCCTATGTGATTCTGGACGATCAGAGCAATCGTTCACTAGTCAGTCCAGAGTTCTTTAAATTGTTCAACATTGAGAGTGAGCGGTTCCCATACTACCTCAAAACTTGCTCAGGCAACATGGAAACCCAAGGAAGGAAGGCAGAAGGCATCCAGATCGAGTCCCTGGATGGTAAAGTTGTCATCTGTCTCCCTCCGCTCTTAGAGTGCAATGAAATCATGAATAACCGCGCTGAGATCCCGACACCAAGTGCGGTGCTACACCAGCCGCATCTCCACCACATCGCCAAACACATCCCAGAACTGGATCCGAAAGCGGAAATACTCCTGCTATTAGGAAGAGATGTTATCCGGGTACACAAGGTTAGGCAGCAGGTCAATGGACCACTCGACGCCCCCTTCGCGCAACGTCTGGATCTGGGCTGGGTGGTGATGGGAGAGGTGTGTCTCGGTGACGTACACAAACCGACGGTCGACACACTCAAGACCAATGTGCTAGAGAGTGGCCGCCATTCGATTTTTCAACCCTGCACAAGTTCCATGTATATCAAGGAAGCACAATAAGGCGTTAACAAGCGCGAGGCAAGCGACGAGTCGCTGGGCCAGTCAGTCTTCGCTCAAACGAAGTATGACAATAAACTTGCTCCATCAGCTCAAGACGTCTTCTTCTTAAAAATGATGGACACCAAAGTCTTCAGGGATGAAGCAAATAATTGGGTCGCCCCACTACCCTTCAGAGAACCACGCCAGCGGTTGCCAAATAACAAAGAGCAAGCGGTCAAGCGGTTCACGTCCTTACAAAAAAACCCGAACCGGAAACCCGAGATGCAACAGCAATATATAGCATTTATGGGAAAGATCTTCGCTAACGGACATGCCGAAGTAGCACCACCACTGCCGGAAGGCGGGGGGTGCTGGTACCTCCCAACATTTGGAGTTTACCATCCACAAAAACCCAATCAGATCAGGGTGGTCTTCGACTCCAGTGCCCAGTGTTCCGCCGTCTCCCTAAATGACGCGCTTCTCACAGGCCCTGACCTTAACAATACCCTACTCGGGGTCCTGCTGCGCTTCCGGAAGGAGAAGGTCGCAATCTTAGCGGACATCCAGCAGATGTTCCATTGCTTCTTAGTACAGGAGGACTATCGTGATTTCCTCCATTTCTTATGGTATAAGGACAACGACATCAACAAAGAAGTTATCGAGTACCGGATGAAAGTCCACGTTTTCGGCAATAGTCCGTCACCTGCCGTGGCCATCTATGGGCTGCGAAGAGCCATCAGAGAGGGTGCACAGGAGCACGGTGACGACACCGTTAAGTTTGTAGAAAGGCACTTCTACGTCGACGATGGTTTGATATCACTACGGACAGAAGAGGAAGCAATCGATCTGCTCCGACATACACAAGCCTCACTCGCGGAGTCAAACCTCCACTTGCATAAGTTTGCATCAAACCGGCAGGCAGTAATGGAGGCCTTTCCACACGATGACTGTGCTCCAGCAATCAAAGACCTAGATTTAGATGGAGAAACCATACCTACACAAAGGAGCTTGGGTCTCCTCTGGGAGATAACGACCGACTCGTTCACATTCTCTGTGCCGACCGTGATCAAACCATTTACCCGCCGTGGAGTCCTCTCCACTGTCAACAGTATTTTCGATCCTTTGGGCCTACTGGCACCAGTTACGATTCAAGGAAGAGCCCTTCTCAGAGAACTTACGTCTGAGCCCTCTGACTGGGATACTCTTCTGCCTGAAGACAAGCTAAGCAAGTGGGAGGCTTGGAGAGATTCACTCCCGGATTTAAAACAGCTTCATATCCAACGCAGGTACACTGTGACCTCACCCACCGAGGCAGCGCTCACAGAATTGTGTGTTTTTTCGGATGCGTCCACCAAGGCCATCGGCGCTGTGGCTTACTTGAAAGTAGTCGGAAAGGACGGCCAAGTCGAAGTGGGATTTGTAACGGGTAAGGCGAAGCTCACTCCTCCGTCGGAGCCGACGATTCCAAGGCTTGAACTGTGCGCAGCCGTCCTGGCCGTGGAAATGGCAGATCTTATCCAGGACGAGCTGGACCTACGGTTCGACGATATCAAGTTCTACACGGACAGTAAAGTCGTGCTTGGTTATATTTACAACAAATCAAAACGCTTCTACGTGTACGTTCATAATAGAGTTCAACGCATCCGCCTGTCATCAAAGCCCGAACAATGGCATTATGTACGTACCGAGGATAACCCTGCAGACCATGCATCAAGATCCTTACCTGCATCCCATCTGGCTCAGACAACCTGGCTTACCGGACCCCCCTTTCTGCATCAGCCACCATCGGAAAGGACTCAAACGAACGAGATATTTGAACTGATCGAACCCGAGAGAGACTCGGAAATTCGGCCACAAATACAAACAGGAGCCACCAACCTCACGGAATCGATACGTACCAACGAACGCTTTTGGCGGTTCTCCACTTTGAACTCTTTAGTGAGAGGACTTGCGTTCCTCATTCATATGGCCAGATCACACAAACATTCATCCCGAAACAGTAAATGTAGGGGATGGCACAAATGTACTTTGCCTCGCACCGCGGACGAATTAGCCCAGGCAAAGGACGTCATCTTCAAAGCAACGCAAAGAGCGGCTTTCGCAAGGGAGTTTTCAGCTCTCCAAGTCAACAAACCAATACCAAAGGACAGCCCTTTGAGGAAGTTCAGCCCGATCCTGAAGAACAATATCATCTGCGTTGGAGGCCGGTTAATACACTGCCAGCTTCCGGCCGCAGAAAAGAGTCCAGTACTCCTGCCCAAAGGCAGCCATGTATCCTTACTGCTCGCCCGCCATTATCATGAACAGGTAAAGCACCAGGGCCGCCACCTTACCGAAGGAACAATAAGAGCAGCGGGACTGTGGATCTTGGGAGGTAAATCACTGATCAATTCGGTACTTCATAAATGTGTAACCTGCAGGAAACTACGAGGCAGATTAGAAGTTCAACGCATGGCGGACCTCCCACCTGAGCGCCTTGAAGCCTGCCCTCCCTTTACAAATGTGGGGCTCGATGTATTCGGCCCCTGGTCTATCACTACGAGACGCACCAGAGGAGGACAAGCAGAGAGCAAGCGGTGGGCCATCATGTTTAGCTGCATGAGTTCAAGAGCGGTACACATTGAGGTCATCGAATCTTTGGATGCCTCCAGCTGCATCAATGCTCTCAGGTGGTTCTTTGCGATAAGAGGCCCTGCAAAACAGTTAAGATTTGATTGCGGAACGAACTTTGTAGGAGCATCGAAGGAGCTGGGGATGGACAGAGCAGTGCAAAGGTACCTCAGTCAACAGGGATGCAACTGGGAGTTCAACACACCACACGCCTCCCACATGGGAGGCGCATGGGAGCGGAGGATTGGGATCGCCAGAAGAATTCTGGATTCAATGTTTCTGCAGCAACGCACCCGATTGACCCACGAGGTACTGTGCACCCTAATGGCAGAGGTCACAGCCATTATGAACTCACGACCACTCCTGCCTGTGTCCTCTGACCCAGAAAACCCCTTCATCCTTTCGCCATCAATGCTCCTTACGCAGAAGGCAGGAGCACCTCCTCCACCAGGAGACTTTTCAGACAAGGATTTGTACACAAAGCAATGGAGACAAGTCCAGGCTTTGGCAAATCAGTTCTGGTCCCGCTGGAGACAGGAATATCTACCCTCGTTGCAACAGAGACGAAAGTGGACAGAACCCCGCAGGAATCTTCAAGTTGGAGACTTAGTCCTGCTCAGGGACAAGCAGATCACCCGCAACAGCTGGCCAATGGCCAGAATCACTGCTACATTCCCTAGCGAGGATGGACATGTCAGGAAGATCGAATTGAAGACTACCGACCAAGGCGATGTGAAAATTTACCAAAGGCCAGTTACAGAAGTTATTCTACTTCTACCCAATGACTGATTAAGAGACTAAGTTTGTACTCTGCTCATTGTGACCTTACGAAGGTCAAGCGGGGAGTGTGCTGTCTTTACGACAGTTATTTAGTTTATAATATTTTCGCTTAGTAATTCATTCAATAGTATTTTCTAGTTAGAATTAGAAGTGTTTAAAGTATATTCATTGCATGTAAAATATATCGGCATGCAATGACGTCACATCCGGTTTCGCCGCGTCTTGTGGGAAAATACCGGTTTGAAATTAGCGCGAGGGTGGGGGCTTACCACGAGGCTCACCCGAGCAGAAGTTGTTTTGCAGGCATGAGAAATCACAGTGAGAGCAACGCTGTAAGTTAATAGATAATCGATATATTGAACTAAGATGTTAATGCCGATCCTGTTAGAAGTAACAACGGTAGATAATGTTTATGCTTTCGTTAGTTAAAGAGTCGCGGATAGTTTGCATGGAAGTGTATTTAAAGTAGTCAATGGAGCAGGTAAACTCTCCCTGTATACTGCACCTTAGTGTAATGTAGTTATAGTCACCTTTGCAAGTATTTACACTTGAAATGTGATATTAAGGAAGGAACAAATACTGCACAATCTTGTATTGTTTTATCAACAGTTTTCACCATATGTTAATGTGAAGAGTGAACAGTAAATGGTTAATCTTGCTGCGATCTGGTTCTTATTAACTGTGGTTTATCTCGACGTTAAATTTGGCGTTCGTGACACGCGAAGGAGAACGTTACAATGCTATTTCTATTTCCTTTTTTTTTGTTTGATGGACATGCCCCATTTAAGTAATTGCCTTGCATACTGTGCTTCACTTCCGCTTGCTTCCATCAGAATCATAACTCTTACTATTTAAAGGGCAGTTTTTAACCCTCTTCTTCTAACATCTCTTAATTTACATTTCCCTGTATTGATTTTAATAGCCTAGTTATTGAACCTAACCTTCAGTAATCTTCAGATTTTGACAATTTTCATTGAATTTACTCTCTAATGATTTTTGGAAAATTGTAAGTAGATTGCTTATAGCTTCTATTCAGATTCCCTCAAAATTCTAATATTTAATCTATGTAGCCTCAGTGACTTATTTACTTTGAACATGAATAAAAGCAGAAAATGCCAAAACCACTTGGCTAGTTAGGTAAGATCTGTGGAAAACAAGAAAGAGTTAACTGTTTCGAAATAGCAAATGATAGCAAATAGCAAAACGATAGTGAGGGATAAAATTGGTCCCTTAGAGAATCAGAGTGGACAGCTATGTGTGGAGCCAAAAGAGATGGGGAAGATTTTGAACAATTTATTTTCTTTGGTATTCACAAAGGAGAAGGATATTGAATTGTGTAAGGTTAAGGGAAACAAGTAGGGTAGTTATAGAAACTATGATAATTAAAGAAGAGGAAGTACTGGTGCTTTTAAAGAATATAAAAGTGGATAAGTCTCCGGATCCTGACAGGATATTCCCTAGGACCTTGAGGGAAGTTAGTGTAGAAATAGCAGGGGCTCTGACAGAAATATTTCAGATGTCTTTAGAAATGAGGATGGTGCCAGAGGATTGGCGTATTGCTCATGTGGTTCCATTGTTTAAAAAGGGTTCTAAGAGTAAACCTTGCAATTATTGGCCTGTAAGTTTGACGTCAGTGGTGGGTAAATTAATGGAAAGTATTCTTAGAGATGGTATATATAATTATCTGAATAGATAGACAGGGTCTGATTAGGAACAGTCAACATGGATTTGTGCGTGGAAGGTCATGTTTGACAAATATTATTGAATTTTTTGAAGAGGTTACTAGGAAAGTCGACAAGGGTAAAGCAGTGTATGTTGTCGATGTGGACTTCAGTAAGGCCTTTGACAAGGTTCCACATGGAAGGTTAGTTAGGAAGGTTCAATCGTTAGGTATTAATATTGAGGTAGTGAAATGGATTCAACAGTGGCTGGATGGGAGATGCTAGAGAGTAGTGGTGGATAACTGTTTGTCAGGTTGGAGGCTAGTGACTAGTGGTGTGCCTCAGGGATCTGTACTGGATCCAATGTTGTTTGTCATATACATTAATGATCTGGATGATGGGGTGGTAAATTGGATTAGTAAGTATGCAGATGATACTAAGGTAGGTGGCGTTGTGGATAATGAAGCAGGTTTTCAAAGCTTGCAGAGAGATTTAGGCCAGTTAGAAGAGTGGGCTGAAAGATGGCAGATGGAGTTTAATGCTGATAAGTGTGAGGTGCTACATTTTGGTAGGACTAATCAAAATAGGACACACATGGTAAATGGTAGGGCATTGAGGAATGTAGTAGAACAGAGTGGCCTAGGAATAATGATTCCCTGAGTTCCCTGAAGGTGGAATCTCATGTGAATAGGGTGGTGAAGAAAGCTTTTGGTATGCTGGCCTTTATACATCAGAGCATTGAGTATAGGAGTCGGGATGTAATGTTAAAATTATACAAGGCATTGGTGAGGCCAAATTTGGAGTATTATGTACAGTTCTGGTCACCGGATTATAGGAAAGATGTCAACAAAATAGAGAGAGAACAGAGAAGATTTATTAGAATGTTACCTGGGTTTCAGCACCTAAGTTACAGAGAAAGGTTGAATAAGTTAGGTCTTTATTCTTTGGCGCGTAGAAGGTTGAGGGGGGACTTAATAGAGGTATTTAAAATTATGAGGGGGATAGATAGAATTGACATGGATAGGCTCTTTCCATTGAGAGTAGGGGAGATTCAAACAAGAGGACATGAGTTGAGAGTTAAGGGGCAAAAATTTAAGGGTTACATGAGGGGGAACTTCTTTACTCAGAGTGGTAGCTGTGTGGTAGTGGTAGAGGCAGGTTCAATTTTGTGATTTTAAAAAAAAAAATTGGATAGGTATATGGACAAGAAAGGAATAGAGGGTTATGGGCTAGTGCAGGTCGGTGGGACTAGGTGAGAGTAAGCGTTCAGCACAGACTAGAAGGGCCAAGATGTCCTATTTCCATGCTGTAATTGTTATATGGTTATATGAATGATTCTAACATGTAATGATTTTATTTAGGAATCTGGCATCTGCAGCTTTTTAATTTTCATTTAACTATGAGTATCCTCTCAGATACCATATTGCTGTGAACAATAATTCTTTGCTATCTTTGCTGGAACCATGTACATTCTTTCAATCACTCTAAGATTGTCTCAAGATAGAGCTTGGGTTTCCTTTGATCTTCTTGAATGACTGAGTCATCAGTGAAAGACACAACTTCACAAGTAGTTTGATTAAGTAACTTTATTAAACTCTTACCTAAAAGTACAAAGAAATGAGCAGCTCAAGTAATTCTGTTTAACTCTTAACTACAGCTAAAAATCTAGTCTAATTGATCTAGAAGTATAAAACTCAGACCTTTTTTATTTATATAAAAAAAACCTCTAATAACCCAAGCATAACATTACATGCAATTTATAGTGTAACTTATCTGCAAGTATCAATTAGTAGTGCTGTTTGTATATTGTTAACTACTCGGTCTTTAGCTGCCAAGGAGTTCCAACATTTTGACAAGATGAGAAGGGCTTTGATGTTGCCAGGCACTGGTCACGATCCAGGCCATGAAATAGCTCCAAAAGTCCCTTGAAACAACCTTACTATTATACTGTTCAGTATCTCTCTTATCTTGCAAGTGAAGAACTGCTCCATGTATTGCAATTTGCTGGAAACTACCACATGATTTCCAGTAAACTTCATCACAAAGACCTACCTGAGTAAGCAGAGTGTCACAATGTGGGGGGCAAGGGTGCTGGGGGAGGACCCAAATACAGGACACAAAACACTGTTTTGTGGGGTTAACTAAATAGAGTTTATTACTAGTTACAAGGAGAGCTGTGACACAAGGATAGAACAGAGAGAAATCAAGGAGAGCAAAGCGGAAGCAGCAATAGGTGTAATGGACAAGGACTCAGGCCCTGGACTAGGCTGGGACTCAGGGTCTGGGCTAGGACTTGGAGCTCGGGGATCAGAGCCAAGGTCCAGAACACAGACCCCGGAGCCTGGACTCGACACTGAACCCCCAGAGCCTGGACTCGACACTGAACCCCCGGAGCCTGGACTCGACACTTGGATGCAGGACATAGAACACTGAGCCAGGACTCCTCCTTAGACACAGGACATGGAGCCGGGACTCTCCTTATTCACGGGACAGACTCAGACATAGGATATGAGCCGGGAATCCTCCTTAGACACAGGATGGAGTTGGGACTCTTCTTGACACAGGGTCAGGACCCTTTAGGGTACAGGACCAGGACCCCTTTTAAACACAGGACATGGATATGGAGACCACACAACAATAGATGGTACTATAACTGGGCACAAGTTTGCTCCAAGCAGCAGTGTGCTCTTGACTCACCCTGGCAGGTTAACCTTGCCGGCCCCACTCTGGCAAGGGAAGGAGGCTTGCGGCACTTGCTTCAGGAAGAGACTTGGCTTGCTCCGGCAAGAAACTTCGTTCCTCCGGCTAGATGACTTTGTCTCGCACTTGCTTTGCTGACTTTGTTAACACTCTAGCGCCGAACGGCTGAAACCAGAGACTTATAAACTGCTGATTTGGTCGAGAGTAAATTGCCTTTAATCACCAAGCCCGAGGGATATGGGAAAACAGGGAATTAAAGGGAAACAAGGAGTCAATGGTCCGGATCGTAACACAAACAAGGTAAATTTAAAGGAAACCCAATCCGGACCATGACACACAGCCTCAAAGAAAATTTGGGTTAGTCAACATATTCAGACTCTTTATAGCTGTTGCAACAGAGAAATCACTAATTCTGTTTCATTTTACCACACACTTTCACTTAATGTGAATATTACTACAAAAGTACATATTCAATAGTGCTCATATTCTTCTTTATCCTCTGCTTGATCCTTCTTCAACCTAAAGGCTCTAATTAAAGGTGACATAGTTTCTCTGTATCTATCTAAATAGTGACATAGCATTTTAATCAAATCATCTCTCATTCTTAGAGATTGAAGAGAATATTTGCCAATTTTAAGTAAACTCTACAGGACAAAAGTTGGTATGTCCTCTGCTTATGGAAGAGACTCCATTTTGTATTTCAGCCTCCTTGAAACAAATACTCCATTACTGATTACTTTTTGCACTTATTAACTCCTAATATTTTTGTTGCAAATTCTCAAATACTTTTACCCTTTAGTTCCCAGTTTCTGATCCTGGTACTTGGGAAAAAAAATTGAGTTATTTTCCAATGATTCAGATTTGAAGAACTCAAGATTGCCCATTTTGAGCTTAATTTAAAACAGTTCTATTTGCTTCCATTTTCAATGATATGCAGCAATTTCCTCTCCCTATCTCAGATATTTACTGCCATATTTAGTTTAACTTAATCTGAACATGCAGATATATAATTCTCGTTGTCCAAGTCTTTAATAAACATGAAAAGCTGAAGTCCTAGAACACATTACCACACCACAGCAATTATTCCCTCCCTTTCACAGTTCCAGCCAACTTGGAAGACTATTTACAATTTGATGTGCTTTAATACATGATAGGAATTGGCAATATGAAACATTACTGAATCCTTCTTTGAAATTGACTTAGGCATTATTCATACACAGTACTGACATCTACAAAAATACAATGAGCTTAATGAGACATGACTTTTCTTTGGTTCTGCAGAAAACTCAGTTTAAATCTCATAGAAAACATGCATAGTGGCAAACTTACAAATGTCTTGATAGTTAAGTTGCTCACCGTCTTCTTCTCACGAATATTAACTTTCAGACCTTCCTGAAGAATGAAATTGTGAAGGATATAATGAGCCACCAGAGTTCACGGGACTATATTGAAAGTTTACTCAACTTGGTTACCAACATTTCAATGTAGTTATAAACAAGGCAAGACAATGACTATACTTTATTAGGCGTTTGAAGAGATTTGGCATGTCAACAAATATACTCAAAAACGTCTATAGTTGTACCTTGGAGAGCATTCTGACAGGCTGCATCACTGTCTGGTATGGAGGGGCTACTGCACAGGACCGAAAGAAGCTGTGGCGTGTTCTTAATCTAGTCAGCTCCATCTTGGGTACTAGCCTACAAAGTATCCAGAACATCTTTAGGGAGTGGTGTCTCAGAAAGACAGTGTCCATTAGTAAAGACCTTCAGCACCCAGGGCATGCCGTTTTCTCACTGTTACCATCAGGTAGGAGGTACATAAGCCTGAAGGCACACACTCAGCGATTCAGGAACAGCTTCTTCTCCTTTGCCATCCGATTCCTAAATGGCCATTGATCCCATGAACAGTACCTCTATTTTTTAAATATACAATATTTCTGTTTTTGCACGTTTTTTGTGATCTACAGTTTTCAATATATGTAATTGATTCACTTATTAATTATTATTATTTTATTTATTATTTGTTTTCTTCTCTGCCATATTATGTATTGCATTGAACTGCTGCTGCTAAGTTAACAAATTTCATGTCACACCATATCCGGTGATAATAAACCTGATTCTGATTCTGATATTTTTGATCACTTAAGGTGGACTTCGTTCTTTCACCTTGTTTTCTAATTGAATGTACTAGAATTCATTAACTAACCCCTTTGTATTATACAGCAGTGAACAGGTTGTTTAATTAAGTGAAACCAAATGCTCATCAAAAGGAGATGAGGTTTGAATTCATGTAGCGTTTTATCAAATTTCTGCTGCTATTAATACACACTTTTATTGATCAAAATAACTTCAGCAGTGGTCAGAGACAGCAAGATAAATCTATCCACTATCACAGAAAATTATTCAGGAATCTCGTTAATATGCTGCAACATGCCATTTAATTTATGTGACAATCTGGGGATGGGTTTTTCTTGGTTATCTACTACACATCACCTGCTCAGAATGCAGTGAGAGAAACCCAATTATTTTGCGCAAAATGCAAATCCATCAGATCTGTGGCCTGACTTCTGCTATCTTTTGGGTATTTAACAAAGCCGAGAAAGATGAAAACCTTTTCTTTGACAGGAAGAGACATGTAAGCCTGCAATTTAAGTTGCCTATATTGCGCTTGTAAATGTTTTGTACAAAGAGGAACACTGGGTGATTTTACTGCTCCATTTCAAATTGTATTGTAAGATCTTTCACATGATCAAAACTAGCAAAGAACTGGACTTTTGATTATGCAGCCTGCTCTTAGAACTGCAACTATAGGCTCACTCTAAGATTAAATGCTCAAATTTAATAAGGATGCAATAATCTAAGTATGTGAGCAAGGTGACAGATCACTTCCCTTGCCAATTTATTTCCCCCCCCCCCCCCGCTTAAGGGGTTATATTGAGTGTTTTCCAGTGCTCTCATGGCTGTAGACTGCTACTTTACTATGAGTAGTTTGTTCCATTCATCAACAAACATTAAGAGTATGTATCAGTGTATTTGATTATGGAGCCATTTTAGCTTAACCCAATTGAGCCTTCATCTAATAGCCACATCTCAAGAAGAAGAATTTTACGACAGTTTTGTGTACATCTGTATAGAATATCACCAATGGTTCTGGCTGCTGGTTCCATTGTTCCATAGGTTAGAGACAAATAGAAATATAAGGCAAAAATGAGTTTATGATCAAAGAAAGAAATGACTGGTGAAGAAAAGGACTGAACAGTTTGGAGGAATTGCAAGAGTTTTTTAAGAAAAGTTAATGACAATGTTGATTGACATTAAACTATGTTAGAGGGTAGAAATAAATTGATGGAGTCAAGGAGAAATATAGTCATGGTACTGAATTTGGCTGGGAGAAGTTGGATGGATCATAGAAAGATTGGATGAAATGGAAGAATGGGAAGGATGGGAGGACGTTCCTGTGGGAGACATAGGAAGGATCAAGGATTAGAGGAAATGAAGATTTTGGAATAATTACCAATCACTAAATCACTTGTTGTCAGAGAATAATAGAAAAAAATACCTTGACAGAGTCAGTGTTTAGTTCTTCCAGTAGATTTGGGAAGGTGCAATCCAATAAAGTAGAAATGCAAGTGTCAGTGCATTCATACTTAAATGGTTTATTGGTATTAATGAAATAAACTTCAAAACAATTAATTAATTGTTATTTGAGTGGATTAATCCATTAATTTTGAAGGCCCTATGAAACATAAACACGACACAAAGGATGGAAAGAATTCTGAAAAGGGCTATTTATTTTTACATCAAATTCAACTCTCTCTAAACTGGTCAGATTTTAAAATTGCCTTTGCCTCTTCATTTTCTACTTTTCTTCTCTGTTTTCTAGGATGAGAGCAATGTATAATGAATCATTCAGTGCTCTTTCAATTTCTCCACATTGATTGAAGCCTGGATATTTCCATGACTGTCTTCTGTGATACCTGCAGCCCTGAACTATGTTATGCCTCCTGCAAACTTGATCATTGAATGCAAAGACTGTATCAAGCCCTACAGGCTGAAGTGTAATTGATCATCAGTCTACATCTAATATTGTAGCACAAAAATATCTTCTACACTACCGAATCTTATTAATTATATACTGTATTTCTTTTGTGTGATCCTGATTGCACCAATGACTTCTCATTTGGAGGCACAGCAAGACTTCTACATCTTTATCTTTGAGATTGCCAATGATAATTGCAGTTTTTTGAAGGTGCCAGAGTCACTGGCATATATCATATCTCTGCAAGAGGATGTATCTTAGAGTGACAACTCTCTCTGTCGGTTGTCACAGATATTGACAGCCTTTTGCTGACGGTGCTGCAAAACAAAGTACATTGACTGAAGGCACTACTTATTCTTCTTTTTGGAAAATAACTAGGTGATCCATTTCAGCAAAATTGTATTAATACATTCAGAATCTTGTAACATAAGCATTTTGTGTTTAGAGTAAAATCCTCGTGTTATAAATAAACAGCAGTTGAAACAAATATTTCAGTATATATGTTAACACCATAACAGCAGTGGCCAGATGCTGGTAAATTTGATATTGCAAAGTAAAAACTAATTATTTGTCATTAAAATCACCAGACTCTGACAATGAACACGCTCGCCATAGATTAAAACAAGATGATTCAAACTCTGAATGGGAATAAGACATGGCAGATGGCTACAACACACACACACAATGTTGGAGGAACTCAGCAGGCCAGGCAGCATCTATGGAAAAGAGCAAACAGTCGACCCAGAGTCTCAGCCCAAAACATCGACTGTTTACTCTATCCATAGAAGCTACCTGGCCTGTTGAGTTCCTCCTGCATTTTTCTCGTGTTGCTTGGATTTCCAGCATCTGCAAATTGTCCCTCACGTTGAATAGCTGGCTAAACTATTCCTCGTGGAGGCTGTCCAAGCCTCTTTTGCAGCCCGAGACTGGCAGTTAACAGTTGCTGAGATTAGCAAAAACCGTTAGAATGGGTAAACAATAGTTGGGAGGAAAGGTTCCAAGATATCCATTGTTTCCTTGGGGCTGAGAGCATTCTTGCTACTTTGTTCCACAAACATAAGGGTCTTCTGGTCAGATCCTGGACACTTTTGTTAGTTGGAAAACATCTCTTTTCAGCCCCTGCCCAATATTACAGTCAGCTTCTCATCAGGAGCAGAATCCCCATCTACAAAGCTGGCTTTCAGCAGGTGCCCTGGGCATCTGCAATTTAAAATTGCAGTCAGATAGATTAGAAGGGAAGATTTCCAGTTCTCTTTAACTGTTGTTTGTCTCTCTACCCTTCCACCAATTATTGGCTCTTTTCTGCTGAGTAGAGGTAGTTCAATTGCCTCCCACTGTTTTTAGCAAATCCATTTGAGAGATGAGCAACCTTCTCTGCCTGATGCAATTCAATTTACTTACTGAAGGTCAGAGAAGTTCACTCTAGAGATCCTGTAACTCTATTAGTCCTTTCTCAAAACAGAACTGTCAACCACTTACTGAGAAAAGAAAGTGACAGATTGCCTGTCATTAAAAATATATTGGGTTATTCTGGAGTAGTGCATGGTCACCTACCTTCCAAAGCAGTAACAGCTGAAATAAGAAACAAGTAAGAGAACTAATGAAAGATAAATTAATAATTCTTATTAATCTTATATTTTTTAGTTTTTGAAGCAATATTGAAATTTACTTAGTGGCCATTTTACCGCTAAGGTACACCTGTTTGTTACTGTAAATATCTAATCAATCAATCATGCGGAAGCAACTCAGCGCATAAAAGCATGCAGACATGGTCAAGCAGTTCAGTTGTTGTTCAGATGGAACATCAGAATGGGGAAAAAATGTGATCTAAGTGACTTTGACCATGGAATGATTGTTGGTGCCGGGTAGGATGTTTTTGAGTGTCTTAAAAACTGCTGATCTCCTCAGATTTCCATGCATAGCAGCCTCTAGGATTTACAGAGAATGGTAGGAAAAACAAAAAAAACATCCAGTGAGTGGCAGTTCTGTGGGTGAAAATGCCTTGTCCATGAGAGAGGTCAGAGAAGAATGGCCAGAATGCCATTCTGGACAGGAAGGTGACAGTAACTCAAATAACCATGCACTGTAACAGTGGTTTGCAGAATAGAATCTCGAAGAGCATAACACGACAAACCTCGAAGTGGATGAGGTACAGTAGATTGCCACGAATATACACTCTGGCCACATTGCTAAGTCCAGGAGGTACCTAATAATGTGGCCACTGAGTGCATAAGTTTTAAATGACAAAGTGTCCTAAACTGAACAGTGTTTCTTTGCCTGCTTCAGGCTGGTATTACGAAACTGTGGCTTTCAGTGTATTTCACTCCTAACTACAGTCGTTCCTCTGAAAGGGAAATAAAAATAATCCAGCTCACAGAGGAATCAACATTTATAATTTACGGATGGTCATTTAATTGGACATTCCTCTGTTCCTCTGTCCCCCAACAGTATCCAAAGTTAGCCCCACCCTATTTATATACAGTCATCCAGTAGGGAGGGGGCATGGAGGGATGAGGATGTCCTTGTCAACTTGCTCCTGGGGCTGGTGAAAACAGCCATCCGTGGGCCCTGGAAATGGGCAGACTGCCTGGCAAAGTTTAGGGATTATGATCGTGCCCAGGTAAATATTGAGAAGGAACACGTATTGTCCACTGCGACCATAGAGGTGTTCCAGGACAGTTGGGCTCCACAGGAGTTAGTGCCATCATTGACAGAGATGGAAGCATTTTCGTTTAATGTTGTTTGTCTAGTAGTAGTGTAGTAATTGTGTTAGTCACTGGTTTGTACATATGGTAGCACTGAACTTGTAATAAAGATATTTTAACCGTATGAACCATATAACAATTACAGCACAGAAACAGGCCATCTCGGCCCTTCTAGTCTGTGCCGAACGCTTACTCTCACCTAGTCCCACCTACCTGCACTCAGCCCAAAACCCTCCATTCCTTTCCTGTCCATATGCCTATCCAATTTTTTTTTAAATGACAAAATCAAACCTGCCTCTACCATTTCTACTGGAAGCTCATTCCACACAGGTACCACTCTCTGAGTAAAGAAGTTCCCCCTCGTGTAACCCCTAAACTTTTCCCCCTTAACTTTCAACTCATGTACTCTTGTTTGAATCTCCCCTACTCTCAATGGAAAAAGCCTATCCATGTCAACTCTATCTATCCCCCTCATAATTTTAAATACCTCTATCAAGTCCCTCCTCAACCTTCTACACTCCAAAGAATAAAAACCTAACTTGTTCAACCTTTCTCTATAACTTAGGTGCTGAAACCCAGGTAACATTCTAGTAAATCTCCTTTGTACTCTTTCTATTTTGTTGACATCTTTCCTATAATTCGTTGACCAGAACTGTACACAATACTCCGAATTTGGCCTCATCAATGCCTTGTACAATTTTAACATTACATCCCAACTCCTATACTCAATGCTCTGATTTATAAAAGCAAGCATACCAAAAGCTTTCCTCACCACCCTACCCACATGAGATTCCACCTTCAGGGAACTATGCACCATTATTCCTAGGTCACTCTGTTCTACTGCATTCCTCAATGCCCTACTATTTACCATGTATGTCCTATTTTGATAAGTCCTACCAAAATGTAGCACCTCACACTTATCAGCATTATCTGCCATCTTTCAGCCCACTCTTCTAACTGGCCTAAATCTCTCTGCAAGCTTTGAAAACCTACTTCATTATCCACAATGCCACCTATCTTAGTATCATCTGCATACTTACTAATCCAATTTGCTACCCCATCATCCAGATCATTAATGTGTATGACAAGCAACATTGGACCCAGTACAGATCCCTGAGGCACACCACTAGTCACTGGCCTCCAAACTGACAGTTATCCACCACTACTCTCTGGCATCTCCCATCCAGCTACTGTTGAATCCATTTTACTACTTCTATATTAATACCTAACAATTGAACCTTCCTAACTAACCTTCCGTGTGGAACCTTGTCAAAGGCCTTACTGAAGTCCATATAGACAACATCCACTGCTTTACCCTTGTCAACTTTCCTAGTAACCTCTTCAAAAAATTCAATAATATTTGTCAAACATGACCTTCCACGCACAAATCCATGTTGACTGTTCCTAATCAGACTCTGTCTATCCAGATAATTATATATACCATCTCTAAGAATACTTTCCATTAATTTACCCACCTCTGACGTCAAACTTACAGGCTGATAATTGCGAGGTTTACTCTTAGAACCCTTTTTAAACAATGGAACCCCATGAGCAATATGCCAATTGTCCAGCACCACCCCTGTCTCTAATGCCATTTGAAATATTTCTGTCAGAGCCCCTCCTATTTCTACACTAACTTCCCTCAAGGCCCTAGGGAATATCCTGTCAGGATCCGGAGACTTATCCACTTTTATATTCTTTAAAAGCGCCAGTACTTCCTCTTCTTTAATTATCATAGTTTCCATAACTACCCTACTTGTTTCCCTTACCTTACACAATTCAATATCCTTCTCCTTTGTGAATACCGAAGAAAATAAATTGTTCAAAATCTCCCTTATCTCTTTTGGCTCTGCACTTAGCTGTGCACTCTGATTCTCTAAGGGACCAATTTTGTCCCTCAGTATCCTTTTGCTGTTAGTATAACTGTAGAAACCCTTTGGATTTATTTCACCTTACTTGCCAAAGCAGCCTCATATCTTCTTTTAGCTTTTCTACTTTCTTTCTTAAGATTTTTTTTACATTTTTTATATTCCTTGAGCACCTCATTAACTCCATGCTGCCCATATTTATTGTAGAGCTCCCTCTTTTTCCAAACCAAGTTTCCAATATCCCTTGAAAACCATGGCTCTCTCAAACTTTTAACCTTTCCTTTCAACCTAACAGGAACATAAAGATTCTATACCCTCAAAATTTCACCTTTAAATTACCTCTATTTCTCTATTACATATATGTCAAACTTAAGGCCTGCGGGCCAAATCCGGCCCGCGAGATAATACCTAATTACTATTAAAGCTGGTCCCAGTAATTGAAGCGCCTATGGCGTATGATATGGCTAATGCTGAGTTTATTCAGGTACCAGGTTTTCAGGGTTTTTAGTGTTTATTTGGTTTCCCTGGTTTATTTCCTGAATATCATTAATGAATAAATTTTTTTTCTATTAGAGCTGGCCTGCCGGTATATTGCATGCACCACTAATACTACAAATCCCACAATGCACTGCCAGTGCATTGCTCGCGCTTGCCTTCCTCTCTCATCAGCATCCTTATGGCGCTAGTCACGTGTGGTCAACTTTCAGCTATCCCTCACCCCAAAAATGGCTGAATGAAAGGTGGACTTTGAAAACAGGGGTTTTCAAGGCAGGTGGGAGGCAGAGTACATGTTCGCAGATATAAAAGGCAAACCTGTTTGTCTTGTGTGCGGAGACAGTAATTAAAGAATATAACGTAAGACGATACTATGAAATGAAACACCACGACAAATACAAGCATCTGGACAAGAAACAGAAGCCCACGATGTGCGGTCAAAAGAGTGGATTGGTGGGCAGGATCCGGGAGAAGATGCGGGAGGAAAACGGCGCAGGTGAGCTGACAGCTTATCACTGCATCATACACCAGGAATCGTTGTGTGGCAAAGCCTTGAAAATGGAACATATAATGAGCACCATAACACGAGCAGTTAACTTCATAAGAGCCAAAGGTTTAAATCACCGCGAGTTCAAGTCATTTCTGGAGGAGTTGGGTTCAGAATATAATGATTTTCCCTATCACACAGAGGTGCGATGGTTAAGCCAAGGAAAAGTGCTGAAAAGATGTTTCGAGTTGCGTCAGGAGATCTGTCAGTTCATGGAAAGCAAAGGGAAAGACACAACAGAGCTCTGGGATAAAAAGTTGCTTTGTGAAATGGCGTTTCTGTGTGACATCACAAGCCATCTCAATGCGCTCAACCTGCAGCTTCAGGGGCGGGGCTGTGTGATCACATACATGTACACTGCAGTGAGGGCTTTTAAAACCAAGCTGCGCCTGTGGGAGATGCAGATGCAGTAAGAAAACTTGAGCCATTTTCCGTGTTGCCAAACTATGAAAGAGCAGGTTTCTACCGCAGTTTTCCCACGTGCAAAGTTTGCTGAAAAACTTAGCATACTTGGTGCCGACTTCACACGGCGATTTGCCGACTTTGAAGCCCAAAAAAGCAGGTTTGAACTGCTCAGTAATCCATTGGCAGCTGACGTGGAAAGCGCACCAACCAACATACAAATGGAGCTGATTGAACTCCAATGTAGTGACACACTCAAGGCGAAGTATGACTCGGTGGGCGCTGCACAGTTTCCACGTTTCATTCCCGACACAATGCCCCAGCTGCGTACCCAAGCTGCTCAAATGCTCTCTATGTTTGGCAGCACATATCTGTGTGAACAACTGTTCTCTTTGATGAAGATAAACAAAACATCACACAGGAGTCATCTTTCTGATGAACACCTTCACTCAATTCTGAGGATTTCCTCAGCTCAGAGCCTGACTCCAAACATTGAACTTGCATCCAAGATGAGATGCCAAGTATCTAGCTTAGACTAGTGTGAATCACAGAGTGTTGGCCTGTGGAAAAATGTTTTCATTAGAAATTACTCCGGAAAAGCTGCAGATAAAGCCATAAGAAATAAATGCAATTGATTTTTTATTTATTTAATGTTCAATGTTGTTTTTGTAGGCAATAACCTAAGCTTTGTTAGTTCCAGGTTAATATGTGTAATAAATTCATTTCAATAAGTTTTGCAATAAACGCTGAACCAGTCCGGCCCTCAACTTGTACCGATTTTTAAATTTTGGCCCAACTGTGTATTTGAGTTTGACACCCCTGCTCTATTACATCCTTTCCATAAAACAAATTGTCCCAATCCACTCCTTCTAAATCCTTTCACATCTCATCGAAGTTAGCCTTTCTCCAATCAAAAATCTTAACCCTGGGTCCAGTCCTACCCTTCTCCATAATTACATTGAATCTAATGGCACTGTGATCACTGGACCCGATGTGCTCCCCAACACATAACTCCGTCACCTGACCTATCTCATTCCCTAACAGGAGATCCAACACTGCCCCTTCTCTAGTTGGTCCCTCTATGTATTGCTGCATAAAACTATCCTGCACACATTTTACAAGCTCCAAACCATCCAGCCCTTTTACAGAATAGGCTTCCCAGTTTATGTGTGGAAAATTGAAATCTCCCACAATCACAGCCTTGTGCTTACTACAAATATCTGCGATCTCCCTACAAATTTGCACCTCCAATTCTCACTCCCCATTAGGTGGTCTATAATACACCCTTATAAGTGTTACTACACCTTTTCCATTCCTCAATTCCACCCAAATAGTCTCCCAAGATGAGCCCTCTAATCTATCCTGCCAAAGCACCGCTGTAGTATTTTCTCTGACAAGCAATGCAACACCTCCCCGCCCTGCCCCTCTGATTCTATCACACCTGAAGCAACGAAATCCGGGAATATTTAGTTGCCAATCACACCCCTCCTGCAACCATGTTTCACTAATTGTTACAACATCTTATATCCAGGTATCAATCCATGCTCTAAGCTCATCTACCTTTCTTACAATGCTCCTAGCATTAAAATAGATGCACTTAAGAAACTCTCCATCTCTTACTCTCTGTTTTTCCCTAATGGTGCAAACAACTTGATTATCTTTTTCCTCCTCCTCCCCTACATCTTCAGTCTGAGCACTCCCCTTCTCTGTCACCTGCCTATCCTCCCTCACACACTGTCTACTAGCTTTGTCTATTGGTGAACTAACCTCCTCTCTCCTAGTCTCTTCAATTTGATTCCCACCCTCCAACCATTCTAGTTTAAAGTCTTCCCAGTAGCCTTCGCAAATCTCCCCACCAGGATATTTGTCACTCTGGGATTCGAGTGCAACCCGTCCTTTTTGTATAGGTCACACCTGCCCCAAAAGGGGTCCCAATAATCCAGAAATTTGAATCCCTGCCCCCTGCTCCAATCCCTCAACCATGCATTTATCCTCTACCTCATTCCATTCCTATTCTCACATTCGTGTGGCACAGGCAGTAATCCTGCGATTACTACCTTTGCAGTTCTTCTTCTCAACTCCCTTCCTAACTCCATATATACTCCTTTAGGACCTCTTCCCTTTTCCTACCTTTGTCATTGGTACCTATACATACCACCCTCCTCACCCTCCCACTTCAGGATATCCTGGACTCGATCAGAAAACGATTTTATATGAAAAGTGATATACCTGTTGTTGAGGGGGATGGCCACAGGAGTACTCTGCACTGGTTCCATAACCCCTTTCCTCTTCCAGATTGTCACCCAGGGTCCTGTACCTTGGATGTAACTACCTCTCTATTGATGCAATCATGAAGAAGGCATGCCGGCAGTTATATATCAGTTGAAGTTTGAGCAGATGTGGTATGAGACTAAGACATAGGAATAGATTTAGGGCCATTTGGCTCATTGAGTCTGCTCCTCCGTTCGATCATGATTGATTTAATGCCCCTCTCAACCCCATTCTCCTGCCTTCTCCCTGCAGCCCTTGGTATAACTAAAGCCACTCCTACAGGTGTACCATGGAGAATATTCTGACAGGTTGTATCACTGCCTGCTATGGAGGCTCCTAATCACAGGATTGAGGGAGGCTGCAGAGTTTTGAAGACTCATCCATCTAAGGACATACTGTATATTGAAGAAAAGATAACTCCTGTGGGAATAAGGTTCATAACAGTGAAATACAACAACCATAAGCCACATTGTGCTTGTATGTGGTAAAAACTGGAAGCCAGCACTGTAGGGACATGACTGGATGAGCCAACTACAATTTGATTGGAGATCCATCCACCATTTGCATGCCATATCCCCTGTAATAGAGTCAACTGAAAGTGATTTAAGAAAGGTACTGGATGATGCTACAGCAGTGTTCAAGGATGGCATTGGAAAACTCAAACATATCAAGGTTAAAACAATGCCACAACCAAGTTTTACAAAGTAGCTAGTGAGCTAGATTACATGGAGGCTGAAGGAATTCTTTCCAAGTTTGAGTGAAGCTTATGCACAATCCCAGTGGTCCCTGTAGCCAAGGAAGATGGGTCTGTCAGGATCTGTGGTGATTTTAAGGTCACCACAAACCTAGTATTGAAAGTAGAACTATACCATTTGTCCAGGATAGAGGATATCTTTGCAAACCTTTCTGGAGGGAAGCGCATCTACAAAGTGGACATAGCTGAGGCCTACCTACAGATGGAGATGGAAGAAGAATCCAAAGCATTTCTCAACATGAACACATGGCTTATATTTGGAGTAGCATCTGCACCTGCACTGGCAGAAAACTATGGATCAGGTGCTACAAGGCTGCCCGGGCACTCAGTGTTACTCAGATAACATCATTGTTACCAGAAAGGATGATGAGGAACATCTCCAAAATCTCTGGTCTGTCTTAAAAAAGAATTATAAGATTATGGGCTCAGAGCATGACACAAGTGTGAATTTTTTAAACCAAGTATCACTTACTGTGGTCACATCATTGATGCACAAGGAATACACAAGTGGGCTGAGAAGAGACAAGCAGAGGTGGATGCTTTAAGGCCAAAGGCTATGTTACAGTTATGACCCTTTTAGGATTTATCACTTACTATAACAGGTTCCCGTCAAACTTGGCTACTGTGATCCGCCCCTTGAACTCATGGGGAAGAAATTGCAATGGATCCACTAACACCTCTATCAGAAGGTTCTAGGTATTAATCACACAAAATGCTGGAGAAACACAACAGGTCAGAAAGCATTTCTGGAAATGAATAGATAGTCAAAGTTTCAGCTGAGAGCCTTCTTCAGGACTGAGAAGGAAGTGGGAAGATGCCAGAATAAAAAGGTAAGGGGAATGGATGGAGGTTAGCTGGAAGGTAATAGTGAATCCAGGTGAGCAGGAAAGAGGAATGGCTGGAGAAGAAGGAATTTGTTAGAAGAGAGTGAACCTTAGAAGAAAGAGGAGGAGGGGGGAAGTAATAAGAAGGTGAGAAATTGTAAAAGGTCAGAGTGGGTAATAGAGGAAAGGGTGGGTGGGGGGGAGGAGATTTCTTTGCCAGAAGGAATAATTAATATTTATGCCGTCAAGTTGGCGGCTACCCAGACGCAATATAAGGTGTTGCTGCTCGAACCTGAGGGTGGCCTTGTTTTGGCACAAGAGGAGGCCATGAACTGACACATCAGAATGGAAATGGGAATCAGAACTGAAACATTTGGCCACCGGGAATTCTCGCTTATGGCAGATGGAGCAAAGAGGTTCCCAACTTACAAAGGGTCTCACCAATGTACCAGGAGAATCAGACACAACAGATGACCCCAGTGTATTTTCAAGTGAAATGTTGCCTCACCTGGAAGGAATGCCTGAGGCCCTGAATGGAGGGGAGGGAGGAGGTGTATGGACAGGTGTAGCACTTAGGCCGCTTGCAGTGACAAGTGCCAGAGGGAGATTAGTGGGGAGGGACAAACTGAGAAAAGGGAATGGCAGTTTTGCAGGAATTAAGGTGGGAAGAGGTATAGTCCAGATAACTAAGAATCAGGAGGTTTATAAAAGATGTTGGTTGACAGTTTGTCTCTAGAGATGGGGTCAGTCCATGACCTCCTCTTGTGCCAATATGAAACCACCCTTGGCTGGAGGAGCAACACCTTATATTCCATTTGGATAGCCTTCAACCTGATGGCATGAATATTGATTTCTCCTCCCAGTAAACAAATCTCCCTCCCACCCCTACCCCCACACTTTCTTCTATTCCCCAATATGACCTTCCACCTCTTCTCACCTGCCTATTACTTCCCCCAGGTCCCCTCCTCCGTCCCTTTTTCCAGTGGTCCACTGTCCTCTCCTATCAGATTTCTTCTTCTCAAGCCCTTGTCCTTTCCCATCCACTGGGCTTCAGCTATCACCTTGCTGCTAGCCTCCTTCCCCTCCCCCCCATCTTTTTTAAATTCTGGTGTCTTCCCCTTCTCAGTTCTGAAGAAGGGCCTCGGCCCATTTTGTCATCTATCTATTAATTTCCATTGATGCTGCCTGACCTGCTGAGCTCCTCTAGGATTTTGTGTGTGATGCTTTGGATTTTCAGCATTTGCAGGCTTTCTCGTGTTTAAGATATTAATCATAACCAAACAGCCGTTCCCTTCAAATCCCCTTTTAATCTCCTTTCTCTCACTCTAAGCCTGTGCTGTCTTGTTTTTGATACCCCAACCATGGCAAAAAGACTCTGCCTGTCTAGCCTATCTATGCCTCTTATAATTTTATATACTTCCATCAAGTATTGAAAGAACAAAGAAGATTAAATAAACATTCTGGAAATGCTACATTTGCAATATTTATACCAGGTACAATTTTCACTAAATTGGAATTAGTCACAACATTGGTAGATGTAAATAGGATTGAACTATTCAAGGTTTGTCCAAGCTTACCCAAATATGGAAGGCTTGATAAAGTTTTAGACTTAATTCATCAGCTTGTCCAGTTTAGACAATGAGGACAATGCATCTCCAACTCTTGCACTTGGATTATAATGTGGTTTTGCACTTTTAGATTTAACATGAAAACTCAATACATTTTACCATTTAGTATCAATAAAATAATGCATCTTAGATTTAATGCTTTAGCTGAATTGATAAAAGAATAATTAGGCAATATTCAATTTTTCCTTCCGTATGCTTAAGCATTTTCCTTTCAAACAGCAAGAATCTACTATAAGACTCACCTATCATACAAGCAATTGCTTCCCTTGTCCTTTTGCACTCATTGAGGTAAACACCTTAGAAACCAAATCATTTTGTAGTACAGAATCTGTCAAACTGTCTTGTTTGAGAGGTTGAAAGCCTTTTTACGTGAAAGCACAGAGACTTCATAATGAGCAGGAACTAGACAACATTCTAATTCCAATGTCAGCCTGTTATTTATCAACACAAAAAAAGTAATTGAAAAAGAAATTTATAAAATGGAGTCCTTGTGGATCCATCAACAAATGAGTCAGGCATTGTCAGGAACTTATATGATCACACAACATAAATAGACATGCATAGATTCACAGTTGCAGTCTGCATTTGCTTTGTGATTTCATAAATACTGATTCAAGAATATTCTTTTAACATGTTTCCTTGCTTTTCTCAGCAATATAAAGCATAGTAAGTAGAACTGATTAGATTTGCTTTCATGCTTTTCAAGGCAACACATCAGTATTTCTTTGACACAGCTGCCATACTAAGCAAGCCCAAAGAACAATCCAAGTTAAGTGTGTGTTCGGGGAAAAGCCTTGTTGTTGGTAACTGTGGAGAACTGAGCCATTGTTGTAGGGATGTCTTCTTTAACCTACCAACTGGAATGTCTTTGGACTATACGAGGAAACACGTGGTCATGTGGAGAATGTATAATCTCCCTACAGACAGCGGTGGGAACTGAACCCAGGTCATTTGTGTTGTAACGTGTTGTGCTAACCACTATGCTACCGTGCTGTCCTTAGTGAGGGAAAGAAGTGCCAAATGTAAACAATTATGGTACCTCATTACAGTCTCCATAAATACGCGAGATTCTGTAGATACTAGAAGCCTTGCTCAACATACACAAAATGCTGGAGGTCGTCAGAAAGTCGGGTAGCATCAATGGAGGGGAATAAATAGTCGCCATTTCAAGCTGAGACGCTTCGTCAGGACTCCTCAGCTTATGAAATTCTGACTTGTGTACAGCTCGAGCATATGAACAAGCATTTGGGAGGCCGGTGGACTGGATTTGGCAGGAGCTTTGGGATCTTCTGCCTCCTGGGAAGTGAGTTCACAGCCTTATTTCTGACTTGAGAATTGTTAGGTTCTAGGAATGGAATCCTTATGTAATCTAGGGACAATCTCTAGTTCAAACAGACCAATAAAATGCATGTCAACAGTGAGTGTTCTATTTAAATTGTGGGTGTTTTTCACAATCTGTCTAATAAGAATGAATTGATATTATGTGTGTATTTGTTTCCATATCACTTCACAATTGATTTCTTTGCTCTGGCCATAATGATAAAATGTACTTTATGAGATACTCATTCAGTATTAAGATTTGTTACGTTTAGAGAATGCCATCAAAAAGAGCTTGTATACTGAGCTAGCAACAGTGGATGGAGATTCATGATGAATTGTAGTCAAGGCCAATTAACTAAAAGGGAAATTAACATTTTTTTCAAAAGCCAAGACCGTCTATACCAAATAAATTTGAGCTCAATAGATAGTAACAAATTACACAGATAAGGCTCGTAGATAACTTTCTTGTGTTGACCACTGCTTTTGAGATATTTTTAGGGACGTAGAATTAGCTGCTTTATTAAGCAATTATAGCAATATAATCATAAATTCAATAATACAGGATGTATTTTTGGCCATTTTGAATTTTATTACAGTAATAGATTTGATGTTAGTTCTCCAATTTCATATTCATGGAATTAATCTGACAGCCAAGGAATAGAAGATATAAATTGTGCTGTTTTGGAGAATTCTTTACATGAGGAGGGAGGGAAGGGTTAATGAAAGCTAAGGCTAGCTTCAACAATCTACTTATTCATTTGTCCCCAGAACCTGTAGAAATTAGTTGAAGCAAATGGGAAGCCCACTGAATAAGCACAATATAAATATATAAATTGGTCTACCTAAGCAGAGAATGGAAAGTCTTGATAATTAGATGCACCCGTTGGATGTTTAGTGCCTGCCATTCTATCGGGACCCAAAAGATATGAACCACAGACATGGTTTCAGTTACAATTTTATCCAAACTGCCCTTGTAATGACCTTGCGATCACTTTTGCAGTCTCAATGCCCAAAGGACACCTAAACTATTGGGAGTGTCGCCCAGTACTTTTGTGGTTACATGTCTCCAAATAGTTAAAGCCAATATACAGTATAGCTGTAACATGCAAAAAATACAGAAGATCCATAACAGGCCATGTGACTCAACTGGGTTATGTTGTCTCACTCTCTAAGATGCTGCTAATTCCATCTAAGATCAGGAGTATTTGATTCAATGTGTGTGACCTTCAAAATGTTGGGTCTAATATTGTAGCGTGTGCCTATCTGCTATCTATGAGTTGATACAGTGTTGCTGTGTTGAACTTTGCTGAATTGGTTTTGCCCCTGTGACGATAGTTTCTCTGTAGAGAATGCTCTCTCTGTAACAAAAAACAAACTGCTGAAGGAACTCAGAGGGCCAGACTGCATCTGTGGAGGGTAATGGACAGCTGATGTTTTGGGCTGAGGGTCTACATCTGCATCCTGACCTCCGATGCTGCCTGTATGGAGTTTGCACGTTCTCCCCATGACTGCGTAGGCTTCCTCTAGGTGCACCGCTATTATTCCACATCTCAGAAATATGTAGTGGGCAGATTGTTTGAGAAAGCGGACATTGATAGGTTCTTAATTAGTAAAAGCATAAAATGTCATGGGAAGAAGACAGGAGACTGGAAAATAAATATTTCGAGAAATGTATGGTCTTGTGGCTGCAGTGCATTACAGCACATAATAGTGAAAAAACTATAAATTACAATAAGAAATATATAGGTAAATATAAATTAAGTAGTGCAAAAGAGGCTATAAAAATAGTGAGGTAGTGTACATTGTCCATTCAGAAATCTGATGGCAGAGGGGAAGAAACTGTTCCTAAAATGCTGAATATGTGTCTTCAGGCTCCTGTCCCACCTTCTTTATACTTAATTACTTGCCTATCATGAATGAAGTCATTCTCCCATGGAGTCCAATTCATGTAAAGTCCTACTTGTGCCTTTATTTTGGGATTCATTATAGGTCAGTTTGCCTTTCAACATTCCTAGCCAGTTTTTGGACAGCCCCCCTTTCCATTTATACATGTATTTTTCTAATGCTAACTCTCTCAGGTAGCAACTGTTCCCTCTGGATAGACTCCTGATTTCTACAACTAATCGTGTCTCTGATGAGTGAAAACTTCACATCTGTACATCTGCTGTTACCTTCTCTGTTAGGGGATTATCAAAGCCGTCTTCCTGCTCCTGGTTGGGAGTAATGAACTAGTAACTGCAAAGTTCCTGTAATGCATCTGATGCATTCTCCAGGGTCTCATTAGAGGGCCTTGTGATATGAACAATTCTCTCTCCTTGTTGCTAATGAGACATAATAATGTCTCTATTTTTGTCTACTCTGGTTTATCTGCTGCAGCAGATAATTGTTCACTGTGAACTGTCACTTATACTTTTTCTGTTTACTTACTGGGTATGGCACACTGACGGTGTTTAGTTTTGTTCTGAAAACCCAATCAAACCTCCTCTCATCCATTTCTCTGTCTATTCTTCGAAAGCCTTGTTTTCAGCATGTTGGCTCAAATCTAAACGCTTCTATTATTTTTCAAAAGATTGTGGTTTTCATTCCCATTTGTTAAAATAAACAGACAACGTCAGGAGCAAGTGAATCCAACACCTTTTTGGATACCAATATCAGAGAAAGATTCAGGAAATGCAGGAATGTCAAAAATATTTATCCTTACAAAGAGAAGTTTGGTTAAATTATCCAATATGAGTGTATTTACCAATGGCCTTGTCCTTGGGTGGCCATTTGAAGAAATAAGCAGTCCCTAGCTTTAGTAAGGCGTCTGGAAGGATGCACCTCAGTCAGTTGATTGGTGTTCATTTTTGAATCCAGTGCAAGAGGAATGGTTGCAATTCCTCACGATGCCATGGTCCCTCCAGACAACTGTTCTAGTTACTCTTTCAGGTAGCACATAAATACATTTTAATATAGTTTTCAGGAACAAACTATGCGAATAACTGTAGAGGTGTCACAGGCTGCTGAAGCATCCTATTTCATCATGTGCCTCTAAGTACCATGAGACCTCATCCTGAACAATCGACTAACATTTTCCCATCCACTGATATCAGACTAACTGGCTTATAATTTCCTTTCTTCTGCCTCCCTCCATTCTTGAAGAGTGGAGTGACATTTGCAATTTTCTGGTCCTCTGGAACCATGCCAGTCTTGTGATTCTTGAAAAATCATGACTAATGCCTCTACAATCTCTTCAGCCACCTCTTTCAGAACCCTAGGGGTGTACACCATCTGGTCCAGATGATTTATCTACCTTCAGATCTTTCAGTTTCCCAAGAGCCTTCTCCCTAGTAATGGTAACTTCACACACTTCATGATGCCTGGCACCTAGAACTTCCATGATACTGTTAGTGTCTTCCATAGTGAAGACTGATGCAAAATACTTATCTGGTTCGTCCCCCATTATGACTTCTCCAGCATTGTGTTTCAGTGGCCTGATATCATTCTTTCCTCTCTTTTGCAATTGATGTATCTGAAGAAACTGTTGGTATCCTCTGTAATATTATGGGATAGCTTTCTTTTGTATTCCATCTTTATGTTCCTAATGACTATTTTAGTTGCCTTCTGTTAATTTTTAAAAGCTTTCCAATCCTCTAACTTCCCACTAATTGTTCTATTATATGCCTTCTCTTTGGCTTTTATATTGGCTTTGACTTCTCTCGTTAGCCACGATTGTGCCATCTTACCTTTACAATACTTCTTCCTCTTTGGGATATATATATATATATCCTGTGCCATCCAAATTGCTTACTCCATTGTAATACTGATACATCTGATTTCAGCTTCTGCTTAAAATTCAGGGTGATTTCAATCATATTATGATCACTTGCTCGTAAGGGTTTTTTTTTTACCTTAGCTCTCTAATCAATTCTGGTTCATCACACAAGGCCCAATCCAGAATACCTGATCCCCTCATGGGCTCAACCATGAGCTGCTCTAAAAAGCCATCTCATAGGCATTCTAGAAATTACCGCTTTTGGAATCCAGCACCAATCTGATTTTCCACATCCACTACATGGCTATTATAACATTGTCTTTTTGGAATGTATTTTCTATTTCCCACTGTAATTGGTAGACCACATCCTTACTGCTGTGTGGGGGTCTGTATACAACTCTCATCAGAGTCTTTTTACCCCTGCAGGTCCTTAGCTCTATCCACCATGATTCAACAACTTCTGACCCTTCCTCACCTTTTTCTAATGATTTGACTTCATTTTTACCGACAGAGCAATGACTCTCTCTTTGCCTTCCTGCCTGACCATTTGATATAATGTGTCTCCTTGACATTAAGCTCCCAGCTATAATCTTTTTTTCAGCCATGATTCAGTGATGCCTACAACTTTATACATCTACCTTATTCCGTATACTGCATGTATTCAAATATAACACCTTCAGTCCTGTATTCACTCTTTTCAATTTTGTCCACCTTTGACATTGCAACTCATCCTGTTGACTGTGACTTTGTCCCATCATCAGCCTCTCCTTGCTATACAACTGCTCTTTGCAATTGGATCCTCAACTTCCTAACCAGAAGACCACAATCGTGATAACATCTCCTCCTCGATGATGATCAACACTGGTGCACCTCAGAGATGTGTGCTTAGCCTAGTGTTCTAGTCTCTATTTAACCACGACTGTGTGGCTAGGCATAGCTCAAATACCATCTATAAATTTGCTGATGATACAACCGTTGTGGGTACAATCTCAGGTGGTGACGAGAAGCAGTACAGGAGTGACATATGCTAACTAGTGGAGTGGTGTCACAGCGCCAACCTGGCACTCAACATTAGTAAGACGAAAGAGCTGATTGTGGACTTCAGAAAGGGTAAGACATAGAAACATAGAAAATAGGTGCAGGAGTAGGCCATTCGGCCCTTTGAGCCTGCACCGCCATTCAGTATGATCATGGCGAATCATCCAACTCAGAACCCTGTACCTGCTTTCTCTCCATACCCCCGATCCCTTTAGTCACAAGAGCCATATCTAACTTCCTCTTGCATATAGCCAATGAACCGGCTTCAACTGTTTCCTGTGGCAGAGAATTCCACAGATTCTCTGTGATGAAGGAAGACGAAGGAACACATACCAATCCTCATAGAGGGATCAGAAGTGGAGAGAGTGAGCAGTTTCAAGTTCTTGGGTGTGAAGATCTCTGAGGATCTAAACTAGTCCCAACATATCGATGTAGTTATAAAGAAGACAAGACAGTGGTTATACTTCATTTGGAGTTTGAAGAGATTTGGCAAGTCAACAAATACACTCAAATACTTCGATACATGTACCGTGGAGAGCATTCTGACAGGCTGCATCACTGTCTGGTATGGGGGCGTGGCAGGGGGGGCTACTGCACAGGACCAAAAGAAGCTGCAGAGGAATGTAAATTTAGTCGGCTCTATCTTGGTACTAGCTTACAAAGTACCCAGGAGATCTTCAAGGAGTGATGTCTCAGAGAGGCACTGTCCAATATTAAGGACCTCCAGCACCCAGGGCATGTCCTTTTCTCACTGTTACCATCAGGTAGGAGATACAGAAGCCCGAAGACACACACTCAGCAATCCAGGAACAGCTTCTTTCCTTCTGCCATCCAGTTACTAAATGGACATTGAATTCTTGGGCACTACCTCATTTTTTTAATATGTTGTATTTATGCTTTTTGCACAATTTTTAATCTATTCAGTATACGTATACTGTAATTGATTCAGTTATTTATTACTATTATTTTATTTTGTGTTTTTTTTCCTTCTGGATTATGTATTGCATTGAACTGCTGCTGATAAGTTAACAAATTTCATGTCACATGCCGGTGATACTGATTCTGATTCTGACTTTGCCTCTGTTTGTAAACCACCTACCTCACTTCCGTTTCCATCCCCCCACCAAATTAGTGTAAACTCTCCTGAACAACTCTAGCAAACCTGCCTGCAGAGATATCTGACCCCTTCAGCTTTTGTACACATCATACCTTCCCCAAAAGAGATCCCAATGATCCAGAAATCTGAACTCCTACCCCTTGCAATAGTTCCAGCACCACAGGTTCATCTGACTAATCATTCTATTCTTGCCCTCACCGCCGAGTGGAACAGGCAGAAATCCTGAGGTTACTACCCTGGAGGTCCTGTTTCTCTGTATTCTACCTAGCTCCCCAAAATCTCACTTCAGGACCTCCTCACCTTGTCTGTCTATGTCATTGGCACCAATATGCACCAAGACTTCTGGTTGCTCATCCTCGTCCTTGAGAATGCCATGGACAGGATCCAAGACATCCCTGATCCTGGTACCCGGAAAGCAACATACCATCATGCTGTCTTTATTGTGCCCACAGAACTTCATCTCTGTTCCTCTGACTATGAAATCTCCTATCAACACTTCAGTCCTCTTCACCTCCCTGCTCTTCTGAGCCACAGCATTAGTCACTGTCACTCCCCCTTGGTAGGTTGACCCCTCAATATTATCTAAAGTTGCATACATTATTGAAGGGAATGACCACAGATGTACTCTGCACTGGCTGTACATTTGCCCCTCTCTCCTGACAATCACCCAGTTACCTGACTCCTGCAGCCTAGGGGTGACTACCTCCTGTCTATCACTTCCTCATTCTCCCGTATGAGTCCAAGGTTATTGAGCTGCAACTCCAGTTCCTTAATACGTTCTCTCAGGAGCTGCAGTTCAGTGCACCTGGTGCAGATGTGTTTATCTGGGAGACTAGAGGTCACCCAGACTTCCCACATCCCACGCAGAGTACAAAACACTGCCCCTGGAGCCATTCTCATGAGCCACTCTCAAAAGTGGCTTTAAAAAAAATCAATTGAATGGGCTGTCTTGGTTTCACAGTGAAATTAAGGGACTCTTAAGACATGATTTAATGAACATAGAACAGAGAAAAATACAGCACAGGAACAAGGCCTTTGGCCCACAGTGCCATTGACGACCATTATGCCAATCAAAACTATTCTCATCTGCTTGCATGTGGTCTGCATCTTTCTGTTCCCTGCCTGCTTCTCTGTTTATCTAACTACTTCTTAAATATTGCGATCATATCCTTTTCCACCAATTCCCTGGCAGCGCATTCCTGGCACTTGCATTGTAAGTCTCTTTTAAACTTGGACAATCAATGTCACAGATGCATAGAAAGAGCTGGCCTTCAAGCAGGACGGCGTTTGAGATTTTAAAGGCAGAGCTTCAGGGCAGTTTCTGTGAGGTGAGGAATGACCAATCAGAAAGAGGCAGTGCATAAAAAGTGCTACCTTTCAGTCAGGTCCACGTTCATGATTTAAAAAGCAGTTTAAATTGTGGCAGTTTTCTCTGAGTTGGACAATCAACATCAGAGTGTGTAAAAAGAGCTAGCTTTCAATCAGGACGGTGATTGGGATTTTCAAGGCAGAGCTTTGCAGCAGTTCTGCTGGGTTTGGAAGCAACAAATCAGAAAGCGGATTCATTAGAAAGGGCAAATAAAAATAACACAGGTGCAAGCGGAGTGGCCATTCTTTTGGCTGAGCCAGTGCTTAGAGTGATTTTGGCTCACCAGGCTTGGTATCTTGTAAGTTACTCTCTTTCTGTTCTTATTTGTTCATTCCTCATCTGTTAGCTGAAATGGCTAACACGAGAGGGCACATTGTGGGCCAAAGGGCCTGTATTGTGCTGTAGGTTTTTCTATGTTTCCAATGCAGTCGACATTGCAACTGCTTGTCCTTCAACTTTTTTCTTTAAAAATGCCTCAAAGGATTAATTAGGTAAAAAAAAATCATTGAAAGATGAAAACTGCTGTAGATCCTGTCATAATTTGAATTATTCTCTAGTGTGGCAATTACACAAACAATCTTCAACAAAATAACCATAAGTTCTTTAGATTAGTGAAATCATGCTGTCAGTAAGGCAATATTGAACATACTATGCAACGAAGGGTCGAAACTATTATTTGGATTAAATGTTATTGAGGCATCTTTTGCAGAATTACTTCATTTAAACAGGATAATCTATCCTCTTCTTGCAGAAATGATTTAAAAATTCCCATTCAATGTAAGTAGACTAGCTATGTTGCTGATTGGAGTCGGGATGCCATTTCTGATAAACAATTCATGCCACAAAAGACTCCTCTGTAATAATACTGCAATCCTGATTGTGCTCCATTGATTCACTCTTAAAGCTTACCTGTGCCAACAGATGAGGAAAATATAATCTTCATCTAATTGGACTCAATCAGTGATGATTTGAAGAAGACCATCTGATCCACTAATCATGTCTGAAGCATTGTACTCCTAAACGTGCCAGGAAACTAAACAGAGTGCAGACTAAATAATGTAATAGGTCGAGCCATTGCTCTGTCAGAGTTTGTGATAAAATTATCTTTCATCTTTTGAAAACATGTTAATTGAGTTTGGGTAATTTTTAATGGACTGAATCTATCAGTTAATTGGCAGAATGAATATCATTTTCTCCAAGAAGGTATGGTTAATCTGTAAACTAATACCACATGGATCCTGCTTGGACATTGAGTTAATATCAACAAAGACTGGCTGCAGAGAACATGCTTCTGGTCTGAGAATGAGTATTAGTACCTCTTAAATGTGCTCAGCTTCTGCACTTGGCATTGAGACGTGGAATTGGTGCTAAAAGGTGTGATTATTGCATTACAATTAGATCACAAGAAATAGGAGCAAGAATAGGCCATTTGGCCTGTTATTAAATAGCCATTAAATAAGATCATGGCTAATCTGGCCACAGACGTGGCTCCACCTATCTACCTTTTCCCCATAACCCTTATTTTCCCTGCCACACAAAAATCTACCTCACTGTGTCTGAAATATATTTAATGAGGTAGCCTCTTGTTCTTCCCTGGACAGAGAATGGGAAAAGCAGTTTCTCTTTGTCTCCATCCTAAATCTATTTCCCTAAATCTTTAGGCTATATCCCTTTGTTGAAGTCTCACCTACCAGTGGAAACAACTTACAGAATATGTACACGACGCTGGAAGAACTCAGCAGGTCAGGCAGCATCCGTGAGAAAAGAGTAGCCAACGTTTCGGGCTGAGATCCTTCATCAGGAATAAAGACAGAATGATGGTATGTTGCTTTCCAGGTACCAGGATCAGGGATGTCTTGGATCCTGTCCATGGCATTCTCAAGGACGAGGATGAGCAACCAAAAGTCTTGGTGCATATTGGTGCCAATGACATAGGTAGACAAGGTGAGGAGGTCCTGAAGTGAGATTTTGGGGAGCTAGGTAGAATACAGAGAAACAGGACCTCCAGGGTAGTAATCTCAGGATTTCTGCCTGTTCCACTCAGCGGTGAGAGAAAGAAAAGAATGATTAGTCTTGGTCGGAAACGTTGGCTACTCTTTTCTCACGGATGCTGCCTGGCCTGCTGAGTTCTTCCAGCGTCGTGTACGTATTCTTTGATCCACAGCATCTGCAGTTGTAATTTTGTGTTTTGAGTGGAATCAACTTTCCTGTCCCTATCTTATCTATCCTTTTCATAATTTTATATGTTTCCACAAGATCTCATTCTTCTCATCGCCTCTCATTCTTCTGAATTCCGGTGAGTATAGTCCCAGGTGGTTCTATCTCTCCTCATAGACTGAGGATTTAATATTGTTTAATGTCATTTCTTGTGCACAAGTGTAAGGAGAATGAAGTAATTGTTACTCTGGATCCAATGCAGCACAAAAAACACAAAAGGTAAAGAATACAATACAATACAAAGAATAGACAAAAGTATTAACGCATAAGATAGCTTATATACATAGATTGAATATCTGTCCATAAAGTGACGCTAGGCTGTACCATAAAACACTCCAGCAGGTGTGAAAACTGCCCGGTGGATTAGCGGCACCCAATTGCCCACCATTGAGAACATCTACCATAAACGCTGCCTGGACAGGGTGAAAAGCATTATTAAGGATGCACCTCACCCTAACCATGGACTTTTTACTCTCCTCCCATCTGGTAGGCGCGACAGGATCCTCCGCTCCTGCACCAGCAAGCTCAGGAAGAGCTTCTTTCCTGAGGCTGTGACCCTACTGAACCTCACATCACAGCACTAAGCAGTATTGCACCCATATTGTACTGTCACAGTACTTTTATATTTGTGTGTGTAGCACTTATTTTTATTCGCAGTTATTTTGTGAATAATACTATTCTTTTACACTCTGGTTAGATGCTAATTGCATTTCATTGGCTTTGTATCTGTACTCGGCACAATGACAATAAAGTTGAATCTAATCATAAGGTGACTGATGGGAAATAAACTAATGGTGGAGTTAATAGGTGGAGGTGTTGACCTGCCTTACTGTTTGGGGAAAGTCACTGTTTTTGAGTCTGGTGGTCCTGGAATGGATACTACATAACCCCCTCCCTGATGGGTGTTGAACAAACAATCCAATAGATCCAGTGTAGAGCGCCTTCATGCTGTAACTGGTGCTTTTCCAGTACTGTTCTGTATCTACGTCCTTGATGGTGGGTGGGCTGGTGCCAGTGATGTGTTGGGCAGTTTTGACTACCTGTTGAAGAGCCTCCCAGTCCATTGCTCTACAGTTTCTGTGCCAAGCAGTGATGAAGTTTGTTATGATGCTCTCTACTGTGCATCGTAGAATGATGGGAGTATGGAAGTGCAAAGTCTAGCTCTCTTCAGCCTTCTCTGAAAGAAGAGGCGTTGGTGAGCTTTCTTGACTGTATCAGATGTGTTCTAGGATCATGAAAGGTTGGGTGAGATGTGCACTTCTAGGAGTTTGAAAGTGCTTGCAGATTCCACTGCTGTGCTGCCAAAATAAAGAGGGGTGTGAGAGGTGCGAATTTTCCTGAAGTCAATAATCATCTCCTTTGTCTTCATCTCTTCATCTACAGCACCTCTGCATCGCCTCTAAAGCCAGTATGCCTAAGGAGACCAGAACTGAATGCAGTACTCGGGTATGGCCTCACCGATCCTGTACAATTTCAGTATAACATTCCTGCTCTTAAATTCAATCCCTCTGGCAATGAAGGCCAGCACGCCAGTTGCTCCTTGATAACCTGTCGCACCTGCAAATCAGCCTTTTTCAGTTCACACACAAGCACTCCCAAGTCCCTGTTCACAACAGTATGCTGTAATATTTCACTATTTAAATAATAATCTGGTCTATTTTTTCATCCTGAGAGGATAGTCTCGTATTTGCTAACTTTGCATTCCATTTGCTAGGCCTTGCCCATACACTTAACCTCTCCATATCCTCTGTATAATTGTTCTATCCACTCAACTTAGTGTCATTAGCAATCTTACATATGCTACACTTGGTCCCATCTTCCAAATCGTTAATGTATATTGTGAAAAGTTGCCCAGCACTAATCCCTGCAGCACTCCAACTGCCAACCAGAGAAACACCCAATTCCTCCAACTTTCTGGTTTCTATTGCTTAGCCAATTTTCTGTCCATTACCCTCAACTCCATGCATCCTTATCTTATGGATAAGTCTTTTATGCAACACCTTATGGAATTCTTTCTGGAAATGTAAGTATATGGCATCCAACATGCAGAAGTTGCAATCTTATGCTAAAGTTGTATAGGATGTTTCTGAGGCCAAATTTGGAGCTTTGTATGTGATTCTGGTCACCCACCTACAGGAAAGTTATCAATAAGCTTGAAATAGTGCAGAGAAAATTTACAAGATATTGCCATGACTTGATTACCTGGGTTACAGGGTGAACGAGGGAAGATCTTACAGAGGTATACAAAATCATGAGGTTTATAGAGGTGAATACATGCAAGATTTTATTCCTCAGGTTGGGTGAGACTAGAACTAGAGGTGACAGGAGAAATATTTAAGGGGAATCTGAGGGGGAAACTTCAGAGGGTTGTGCAACTGTGGAATGATGTGATGTGAGTTCAATTATAGCATTTAAGAGAAGTGTTAAATTCTGGATGAGAGAGTTATGAAGGGTTATGGTCCAGGTTCATGTAGTTGGGACCAGACCAGCATGGAGTAGATGGGCTGAAAGGCCTGTATCTGTGCTGCATTGCTCTATGATTCTATGATCTTTTCCCATTCATCCACTGAGCTCATTATATCCTCAAAGAATTCCAGTAAATTTGTCAAGCAGGACCTGCTGCATCACTGATAACAGTACTGTGCCAAGGGCCCCTGATTATAGAAACCCTGCCCTTCCCATCAATGCACATGGCTGTGGTGGATACCTAGAACTTTCCACCGCCAGGAACTGGTGGTAAAGAAGGCTTTTGGCACACTGGCATTCGTAAATCAGGGCATTGAGTATAAAAGTTGGGAAGTCATGGCGCAGTTGTATGGAACACTGGTAAGGATGTACTTGGAGTATTGCGCTCATTTTTGATCACCCTTCTTTAGAAGAAATGTTATTGATCTGGAAAAAGTACAGAAAAGATCTACAAGGATATTGCTAGGACTTGAAGCACAGTGTTATAGGGAGAAGTTGGACAGGTCTTTATTCTTTAGAGTGTAGGAGACTGATGGGTGATCTTACAGACGTGTGTAAAATCATGAAGAGCATTGATAAGAAGAATGCACTCGGTCTTTTCAGAGCTGCTGAATCAAGAACTAGTGGGCATAGGTTTAAGGAGAGAGGGGAAAGGTTAAAGAAAAACTTGAGGGGCGACATTTTAAAGACAATATGTAAATCAGCTACCAAAGGAAATGGCTGAGGCAGGTATAATAGCAACTTTTAAAAGACATTTGACCAGGTACATGGATTGGAAAGGTTTAGCAGGTTATGGGCCAAGTGCTGACAAATGGGATGGACTTGGATGGGGCTTCTATGTCAGCGGGGACCAGTTGGGCTGAAAGGCCTATTTCCATACTGTACGACTTTCTATCCCAGCAATGGCCTGTGCGAGTTGGTGTTGGATTAATCATACAAGCCCCGCGGTGTTCAGTGCCGAAATGTTGAGCTCATGGTGGCATCCAGTCAATTGCGAGAAACAGCAGTGGCTGCTCCGTGTGCTGACAGACCACGTGGAGACCTGGGCCGTACGGCACTGTGCTACCAGAGGGTGACGGCAACTTCAGTCACATTCAACAGATGTGGTGAGTGACACCATAAAATCTGAACATGCCAGCAGCTGGCAGAGATTCAGACCAGGTCCCCAGCTCAGCAGCATGCAGCCTAATTCAATGTTCTTTTAAAGTACAGGAGTACCTGTGACTGTTTGGACCAGAGGACTAAGAGCACTGTAACAAATAAATGCTCTGTGGCCTAGTACCAAGTGGACTACTGCTAAATGTCCACATTCTGTGAGGAGAAAAATACAATAAAATCACATTTATAAATGTTCTGAGTAGATTTTCCAATATGTTTAGCTCAGTTCTGAAGGAATGCAATGGGCTGGAGTAGGTAACTTCTCCATTTTTCAAGTGGAGACCACTTCGGGGGAAAAAACATTCAAAAAGAGAAAGTATTAAGTACTAAATTAACACATTTCCATCTGGAACACCTCTGGATCCTAGTCCCAGATCTTGATTAAGTTCTAGCCCCTGCTTTTTAGCCACACGCCTGGTCTGATTCCACTATGCTGTGTCTGCAGGCTCGGCCCTGATCAAACCCATGCTCTGTGTGCACACCTGCCCACGCTCTCATCCCAGCTTCTACTGTGGCTGTATTCAGCATCAATGGGTGCGTTTTCTGCTTGCAGGCCTTGTAATGAAGAACAATGAGATATACGATGCACTTAATTTCACCTGCTTCTCACATGGCTTCATGCCGTCTTGCGGTTGCACTTACATTTCTTGAACTCACTCTGAGCCTGATCAAGCTGGAGGCCTCTTTGGCATGGTCATCCTACACCGCAGTTCAAGGCTTCAGGTGTCAGAACCTATGGCGTTCTCAACTGGACCATCTACTGACCTTTTTCAGCTTGTATTGCCGGAAGTCCTTCAACTATTTTTAATCATCCCTGATTAAAGATGTTTCTAAAAGATATTCAAATGGATGCAAATATATTTTTTAGAAACACTGAAAAACTACTTAAAACACCTTGAAGTGCTAAAAAAAAATTAAAAGAAACAAGCACTTAAATTGAACAACACTCATCTACATATTTTTGGAATGAAGAATAACTCTTCCTTTCAGATCGGTGTGGTCGCATTACATATACGACATATGCCTGGTATGAGTCTTGTGGTGGAAGGTGTGGAATGTATCCATCTGTTCATGTTGAGGTATTTGTGTCTGCTTCTGAACTCAAAGCTGAGTTCAGTAAGTCAGACACAGTGACATCTGACCTCCAGATCATTGCTGAATGACCAGGCATGGTAGTCAGGAACAAGCCTGATCACACACTACACGTTGGCAATTACTCTCTGCAAAATTGGCAGCTGACTACCGACATGATCCAGCCCAATCGATTATTATAAAAGAGGAAATTACTAAACTTTGTTTAGTAATACTTTACAAAGATTCAATAGCAAAGCATAATGTGAGAGATTTTCTACAAATTGTTAGTTAACAAACAAATATTTCCAACACGCTAATTATGAAGTGAAAAAATGACTTGCACTGCATGCAGATTCACTGGGCCAGATTAGATAGACAGCTGGCTGGATTGTTGCTTTCTCTTGATTTCCCTTAGGACTAACTAAAGCGTTAAGCCAAAGCTAGCTCTGCGTTCACTCATTCTTACTTTCCATTGCCTGCTGTTTACTGGTTCTCCCATGTCATTTACTGGTCTGTCTCACAGCATGCATGCACAATTACAAAAAAAGGACTTTCTGTCTATTGATGTCCCTCACTCAATAATTTTATGATCCCTAAAATCCCTTAACATCCCTAAAATCATATTTGGCCCCACTTCCTCTTCCTCCCCCTTATCAATTGAATTGTTGATCTATTCTTTACCATGTGTTCAAAGCTACTTCATAGAAATAATGGATATACATCTGGGAGAAGCTTTCATTTTGATAATAGTAGCATTTCTGGAGCTGGAGTTTTATTTAAAAATCTTGTCTTGTTGCTATTGACTTAAAAACCAGAATCTCTTTCCTATATATCTTAAAAACAGACTTGACTCCCTTTTATTTACACATTATATAAGCATCTGAAATCTTTCATATTCTACAATTCTTACGACTGGATATTTATTGCTGCACTGCTTCCCAAATAATATTGCTATCTTATTTATTTAACTGTAATGGGGTTATCAGCTTTATCGATGTATTGTATTTTTCTTCAGCGTAAAATTATTTCTTAATTATCCTCATAATCTGGAAATTCACTCACCTAAAAACATTTTCTACAATTAGAGTTCGACTTCTCCTTGTGTGAAACTAACTACCTGTGTGCACCCCACTAGAATCCTGACCCTCCATGAATAGCCAATGAAGAGAAAAGCTATTACCTGGGAAAGGAGTTGATGCTGGCCAGACATTCTTCGTGGTCCCAACCTCACATGTCCGTGGGATCCCCCTCATCCACGATGGTTGGTCTCTGGTTGCTGGAGAGTTATCACCATTACGTATTTGGAGCTCCTGACTCTTACTGTGTTTCTTATCAGTTGAACTGGTGGATCTACATCCCATTGGCTCAAGGTCACCTTATTGGTTCTAGTCCAGGGCTACAACCAACGTTGTCTCATAGTTCTGCACCCCAGCCTTGTGTATTTGTGTCTTTCAACTCTGACTGATCCAAGCCAGTTAAACTAGGTGACTCAGACAGAGTCTAATGAAATTACAGATTGCTTCTTTGGCATGTCTAGCACTTTGCATAATAGGTAGCTGCACTTCTGAGAATGGTCTCAGGTTTAGCAGGCCATGACCTGAAGCTTCTTGTGTCCACATTCAGTTTCTCTGATTAGATTATCCCAGTCAGTTTAGAATCGACAAAATGGGGTGGGGGTTAGTCTGCTTCCCCTCTCCTTGATTCATCTGAATCCACTAATTTATTGACTAGTTCTCTTTGTCAGGCTCCACTGTCCTTGATTCATTCAAATCCACTAATGTGTAGACTCCCGTGAGGCGGCGCAGCACGGCAGCAGCAGCCTTTCAGACCTGGTGTTATTTTAATTTAATTTTCTATTTTAAGTTTGATACACAATTTTTGATTAGAGCACATGGATAACAGAGCGGCTATCTACCATCGCCAGTTACTACTACAATACAGAGATGGCCCTAAAACAAACCTTCACAGAGATCTGCTGGCGGAATTATGCGACGTTGGCTTGCTGAGGGGAACGGGCCTACAATCCTCAGACTTGCCTGATGCTGGGAGCCGGAGATGGAGATGTCGAAAGCAAAGATGTTGAGGCAAACTGGCAGGGGTCCGTGCCAAGCTAAAAGCAATCCCTAGCCGGCCGGCTCTCCTGTCCATTCTGCTCTCCAACGTCCGCTCCCTGGGCAATAAAATGGACTACATCCAACTCCAATGTAATACTCGGCTGGAGTACAGAGTTTGCTCCGCGTTTGTCTTCACAGAGACATGGCTCGCTGATGGGATTTCGGATGCTGCCATCCAGCTAGATGGGCTAGCTTTGTTTCATTTGGACAGAGATGCAGCTGTCTCTGGTAAGACTTGTGGTGGTGGTGTGTATGTTTACATCATTAAGAACTCTGTGCTGGTTTCCAGACACTGCTCATTGTTAGTGGAGTTTGTGGCAGTTCGATGCAGACCATTTTATTTGGCACGGGAATTCACCTCTGTCCTTATATTCAGTGTCTACGTTCCCCCCAGCACTAATCTAAGGAGGCGCTCTGTGAACTGTACAAGGCTATTAGCTCTTACAAAGGTGAAGTAACTCTGAGGGGCCAAAGGGTACAAAGTCGCCCCCTCCTTTTTGAGAATCGCAAGATCGCTATTATTTCGGGCCTGAGACCCAGGAAATGAGAGAGAGACACCCAGAATACATAAGGTTTGGAATGTGTCCTGACATCAGCGGAATAGAACAACTGATAACTGCCATTGTCTCTTGGAGAAGGAATTGTGTATTGAGTACTGTACTATTCATGGAAACCCCTCAGGGGACAACCAGAATGGTCTGGTTGAGGGATTGCATCATCCCAACCTGATTGACACCTGAGACCCCGTGAGTAAGGATAAAAGAGGGGTCAGGGAACACCCCTTTAGACACACCAGGAGAAACCCAGGAGAAACGCTAGAAATCCCGGGACAGCGCTTTAGAGCGAAAGCCGGTGGGGACTCGTGTGCGTCCTCCCTTGCCTGGGGTGGCGGGCTCACCACGAAAGAATGGTTTAGCTAAAAGAGAGGCCACAATTGAATGGCCATGACAACGAGACCATGACGGATCGAAATCATAAAGGAAGGTTGGAAAAACCCATAGTGGTAAATGTTCCCATTATCTCTCTCTCTCTCTCTCCAACAAAGTGCAACACAGAGACAACCAAAAGATGGCAGCTTGTGGAACTGCAGTGAACTTTATATTTCCATCGGACAATACATTATCCCCTAGACAACAATAGAGCTTCTATCTTATTGATTATTATTATACCTGCACTTTTAGGTTTGGTATTGATGACGTATATTATCTGTATATTTGCATTGATATTATTTTTGTCTATTTTTACTAATAAATACTGTTAAAAATAGTATCATCAGACTCCAATGGACACCTCTATCTTTGCAGGTAAGTAACCCAGTTACGGGGTACGTAACATAGCGAACTGCAGAACACACACCCTGATGGCCTGTTTATTGTCGCCGGTGATTTTAACCACGTGAACCTTAAGTCAGTGATCCTCAAATTCCATCAGTATGTGGACTTTGCAACAAGGCGGGAGAACGCATTGGACCTGGTTTAACACAAACATCCCCGACGCGTACCGGGCAGAGACCTGCCCCCACCTCGGATACTCAGACCACATCTCTGTTATGCTAATTCCAGCATACAGACCGCTTGTCAGGCACTCCAGACCAGTTCAGAAGCAGGTGAAAACCTGGCCAGCAGGAGCCACCTCTGCTCTTCAAGACAGCTTTGAGCACACTGACTGGCACATGTCCAGGGAGGCTGCAATCAATGGCGACTCCACCAACTTAGAGGAGTACACAGCATCAGTGACCAGCTACATCAGCAAGTGCATTGATGATGTTACTCTGTCCAAGACCATCACTATATGTGCCAACCAGAAGCCATAGATGACAGCAGAGGTGCGTGCGCTGCTGAGGTCCCACGACTCCGGCTTCAGATCAGGTGACAAGGCAGCTTTAACAACAGCAAGGGCCAAACTGTCCCGATCCATCAGAGGGGCAAAGCATGCACATGCCCAGCTAATCCACATTTACTTCCAGGACAGCGGTGACACGCGGCGCATGTGGAAGGGCATCCAGGACATCACCAATTACAAGGCAACGGCACCTGACTGTGCAGGTGATGCCTCCCTCCCAAATGCGTTGAATAACTTCTACGCCTGGTTTGAGGCGGAAAATGACGTGGCGGCGAGGACGTCAACCCCTCCTACAAATGACCAGGTGCTGTGTCTCTCCGTGACTGACATGAGAAGAACCCTGTGCAGGGTCAACCCACGGAAGGCTGCTGGATCAGACAACATCCCTGGTAGAGTGCTCAGAGGATGTGCAGACCAGCTAGCAGATGTTCTCACTGACATCTTCAACATCTCCCTGAGCAGCACCACCGTTCCAACGTGCTTCAAGGCCGCCACCGTCGTCCCCGTGCCGAAGAAGTTTTCGGTGTCCTGCCAAAATGACTACCATCCCGTCGCACTCACATCCATCGTCATGAAGTGTTTCGAGAGGCTCGTCATGAGGCATATCAAGACCCTGCTGCCCCCTCACTGGACCCCCTGCAGTTTGCATATCGTCCCAACCGCTCAACAGCTGATGCCATTGCCATCACCCTCCACCTGGCCCTAACCCACCTGCATAAAAAAGACACATACGTTCGGATGCTGTTCATAGACTTTAGTTCAGCATTCAACACAATCATCCCTCAGAAACTGATTGGAAAGCTGAGCCTACTGGGCCTGAACACCTCCCTCTGCAACTGGATCCTAGACTTCCTGACTGGGAGACCTCAATCAGTCCGGATCAGAGGCAGCATCTCCAACACCATCACACTGAGCACAGGGGCCCAACAGGGCTGTGTGCTCAGTCCACTGCTGTTCACTCTGCTGACCCACGACTGTGCTGCAACACACAGCTTGAACCACATCATCAAGTTCGTCGATGACACGACTGTGGTGGGTTTCATCAGCAAGAACAATGAGTCAGCTTACAGAGAGGAGGTGCAGCAGCTAATGGACTAGTGCAGAGCCAACAACCTGTCTCTTAATGTGAACAAAACAAAAGAGATGGTTGTTGACTTCAGGAGGGCACAGAGTGACCACTCCCCGCTGAACGTCGACAGCTCCTAGGTAGAGATTGTAAAGAGCACCAAATTTCTTGGTATTCACCTAACGGAGAACCTCACCTGGTCCTTTAACACCAGCTCCATAGCAAAGAAAGCCTAGCAGCATCTCTACTTTTTGAAAGTCCATCTCCCACCCCCCATCCTCATCACATTCTACAGGGGTTGTATTGAGAGCATCCTGAGCAGCTGCATCACTGCCTGGTTTGGTAATTGCACCATCTCGGATCGCAAGACCCTGCAGCGGATAGTGAGGTCAGCTGAGAAGATCATCGGGGTCTCTCTTCCTGCCATCACGGACACTTACACTACACGCTGCATCCACAAAGGAAACAGCATTATGAAGGACCCCATGCACCCCTCATACAATCTCTTCTCCCTCCTGCCGTCTGGGAAAAGGCTCCGAAGCATTTGGGCTCTCACGACCAGACTATATAACAGTTTCTTCCCCCAAGCTATCAGACTCCTCAATACCCAGAGCCTGGACTGACACCAACTTACTGCCCTCTACTGTGCCTATTGTCTTGTCTGCTATTTATTGTAATGCCTGCACTGTTTTTGTGCACTTTATGCAGTCCAGTGTAGGTCTGTAGTCTAGTATAGCTTTCTCTTTTTTATTATTATTATGTAGTTCAATCTAGTTTTTTGTACTGTGTCATGTAAACCATGGTCCTGAAAAACATTGTCTCATTTTTACTATGCACTGTACCCACAGTTATAGTCGAGATGACAATAAAAGTTGACTTGACTTGACTGCAGTTCCTTCTGGCCAACATAGTATATTGGTGTATTTAGGTATGAACTGGAGGATATAACTTTGGATACATATATCAACCTATGCTATATGTTGGATATGGCAACAGTAAAGAATCTTTAACTTACTCAGTAGCAATATAAAGAAGAGCCCATGGTTGATTCATTGGCAAGGTTTGGACTACTATGGATGAGCAAGTAGGAAGATAGATAGTCGACATTTCGGGTATGAGTCCAGATGTTGAATCTCGACACAAGATATTGGCAGTTCATTGCTCTCCATAGATGCTGGCCGGCCTGCTGGGTTATGCTACTGCCTTTGTTGCTTCCCTTCAACCATTCAACAGAGGTCCTAATTTTTACCATCCTTCCTCACTCTGCCTCACCCCCTAACCTTGCCACTTCTCTGGTTGCTGTTTCTGATTGTAAGTGTTAGTGACTTGAAGAGACCACCTTTCTGGTTTGAGTCTCTCTGAAGATGTTTAGTTTCAGGTCTCACTGAAAATGTCACTTTCAAAATGTTGTTACTGACACTGTAATACCACTGTAATAACACGTGTGTAAGTGACTCTATTCAATATTTTATTATCAGCAAAATTAGGCAAAAAGCCTTATTCTAACAAGTGTGTCCCATTAAAATGTGGTCTGAATACTCATTTTCTGAATGTTGTTTATGGCCTTTTAAAGCCTTATCGGTGCTGGTTTAAATTCAGTATATTTCCCTTTTGCTTCCATTTCTGCCTTCTCCCAGAGATATCCCTGTCCTGGAGTAATTTTCCACATTTCGTCTTCATCACAGCTCAGCAGCCTTCCTTTTGGTTTCATCTATGTTGCTTTTATCTTGGTCTTCATTTTAGACTTAAGTCGTCCCTCACTCAACCTCCAAATGTTGTCTCTCCTTATGATTTTAAATCACATATAACTGGAAAAAATATGTGATTCACTCTGATACTAATTCAGAATTCTGCCTTATCTGAATCTTCCTACACCTATAATTCAATTTGTTTTACATCTTACCTAAAAAGAAATGACACTGAATCTCTATGGCACAGTCCCATTGTGCATATAAATCAGAGTCCCATAACTGTGTTGGTGACTCAACTATAAACTAAACCACATGATTCATTGCAAGAATTGTCTTGTTCAAGTGACAGAGTAAAAGGATTGGATTTTTACAAAGTCACATCCTGCACAAATATTTAAACAGGGATGAAATTTTTAAGAATCCGGAAGTGCTGCCAAATTCTAGCATTGTTTAACTCATTGCATCTAACTAAGTACAGTTGAAATGGGATTTATCTTTACCTTGTTCATTCTGAGCTGCTTGACTGCAATTTTAAGTTATCTGTGTCAAGTCCAATGCACAGAGTCCTCTTTAAATAGTGCTTAGGTTACAAAACCATCATCAAAGCATGATCTGGTATCTAAGCTGAGAGAGAATGGGTGGCTCCCTCACCAGACCGAGCATCCATGGACCCAGGAAAGGGCCAGAGGAGACTGATAAGGAAGCATTTTAATGAATGGTTTTATGTTTCCATGTTAACCAATCAGAATAGTAGTCGTAGTAGCAGTACTCCTCCAAGTTACTCAATAACACTTTGAAGGCTTCAAGATGTCAGTTGCGTATTTGTGAAGTGGAACCTATTTCTGTAACAGAAGTAACTACAGAAGACTCATGTTCCTATTTTTGCTAGGATATAGAATGAATCCACTCGACTCATTGAATCCTTGCGACTACTCAGAGTAGTCCCATCCCTTCTACTCCTCAACTTGTTTCTCTAAGACCTATTCTCCAAGCCATCCAAGTTCCTGTCGGAGTGCAGCAAGCTATCCTATATCATTTCTCTCCTTACTGGAGAGCCCTTGCCTGGGCCACTGCACTCTGGGAGAAGGGTTCACCTGTCTGTGCCTGTGCTGACCTCTTTCCAGAGGCTTTGAGGAGGGTGTTCTGTCACCCCGCCAGAGGACATAGGTCTGAGATAAAGCTCCTAACCTTACACCAGGGTGGCCAATTACTCAAGAGAATTTTGTACCTTGACTGCAGAGAGCAGTTCGAATATGGAAGCGCTAACTGCGCTATTCCATTAGGGATCGAGTGACGAGCTAAAAGATACCCTTGCAGTCTGAGACCCAGAGGCTTATGGACTTGGAGATTTGACTTAATAACCCATTAATAGAAGGAGAGGAATAGATGAAGGGTAGCATTCTGAAGAGACTCTTCCCCTGAATGTCCTCCATCCTCTCCTATTCCCCAGGTTAGGACTCCTCTGCAACTGCCATTGGTCCCAGCCTCTGAGGACCCTATGGAAATGGTCTGGACCAGACTCTTCTGAGCTGAAAGAGAGAGAAGGAGGGGGAGGTGCTGTATTTAGAGTCCAGACATTACAGGACCTCTTGTCCCAGGCTTTCATGAAACTCCCCGGACCGTCCAGCGTAGGGAGGGCTGTAACAGTTGCTAAGTTCACTCCCCACTAAGCTTCCTCTAGAGTAGTGCTCCCCATGTCACTTTCATGGGAGACCAAAAGCATTCCCTCGACACCTTTATTGACTCCAGTGCAGCGGTGAAGTTTTTGGATCTTGGACTGGCCAAAAGATTGAAAACCCCCTTTCGCCTCTCAATCAGAGGCTCAATGTCACAACCCTGGATAGGAGACCTTTGGTTCCAGGGTGGATCAACCATCAAACATCCCTGCTCAAGCTCATGATTGGCCAGAAAATAGAATCAATTCAGCTCTATCTCGTTCATTCCCTAGGAACGCCAATAATTCTGGGTTACCAGTAACAGGAGCCAGTTGGACTATTGGCATCGTTCTGGGCTGGAAAGCCAGTGCAAAAAGAAATGCTTCCAAAGGGGCCTAAGACAGCTTCTGAGTCACCCCTCAAGACTACTTACCACCCCAGATCAAAAAAAATCAAACACCAGATGCTCTCTGTTGACAGTTCGAAACACCTAACGGGGAAGAGAACCCTTCAACTATAATTCCCAGGTCTAGAGTGGTAGACCTGGGAATTGGACTTGATAATGCACTGAGCCCAAGAGTAACATGGGGAAGACCCAGGTAATGGACCTCTCAGATGCATCTTTGTTCCAGAATCTGTTTGGAGGGGTTCAACTGGGGATACGCTTTGAACCTTCACACACTAGAGTCTGTCAAGAGCTGTTGCTGGTGGCCAGGCGTGACTAAAGATGTCGGGGAACATGTCTGAGCGTGTGATGTCTGCACACAAAGTCAAGAACCCTGAGCACAGTCTCAAAGTCTGCTTCAGCCTCTCCCCATTCTTACTCAAGTCAAGTCAAGTCATGTCACTTCTTATTGTCATTTCGACCATAACTGCTGGTAGAGTACATTTTTCAGGACCATGGTGCTACATGAAACGGTACAAAAACTACACTGAACTTCGTGAAAACAACACAGAAAAAAAGAAAATACACTAGACTGCAGACCTACCCAGGACTGCATAAAGTGCACAAAACAGTGCAGGCATTACAATAAATAGCAGACAAGACAATAGGCACAGTAGAGGGCAGTAAGTTGGTGTCAGTCCAGGCTCTGGGTATTGAGGAGTCTGATAGCTCGGGGGAAGAAACTGTTATATAGTCCGGTCGTGAGAGCCCGAATACTTTGGTGCCTTTTCCCAGATGGCAGGAGGGAGAAGAGTTTGTATGAAGGGTGCGTGGGGTCCTTCATAATGCTGTTTCCTTTGCGGATGCAGTGTATAGTGTAAATGTCCATGATGGCAGGAAGAGAGACCCCGATGATCTTCTCAGCTGACCTCACTATCCGCTGCAGGGTCTTGCGATCCGAGATGGTGCAATTTCCGAACCAGGCAGTGATGCAGCTGCTCAGGATGCTGTCAATACAACCCCTGTAGAATGTGGTGAGGATGGGGGGTGGGAGATGGACTTTCCTCAGCTTTTGCAGAAAGTAGTGTTACTCCCTGGGTCGCCTCAGGCTCGCTCAGCTCGTTCTCGTCTAGGGGGAGCAGCCTTCGGCCCCGCCAAACTGGGTAATCAGCTGGTGTGGATGCTGTGTGATGTCCCCACCTCGCCCAAAAACAGACAGTACACCATATGCGATTAAATGAGTACAATTTATAAAGGTTACTATAACTAAGTGATTAATAACGATACAGTATATATGAAGAGAAAAAATAAAGAAAAGGCGCCAAACTTATCAAAGTCCAAACCACTTCGCGCACAGCCGTTGGAGCTCAATTTCTGAAGTCTTCTGGCCACCATTTGATCCCCTCCGAACTCCTCGACTCGCAGCTCAGGACCCTCTGAACTCCTCGGACTCTCCAAACAGCTCAGGACCCTCCGAGTGGTCAACCAAGCACATCTAGCTTCATCCCCCCCACCTCCGGAGAATCTCCCGGCCTCGGACCCCCCTTTGGGGTCCGATCCTCACCCAGCTTAGAGCATTGCGTCCTCTCTCTCGACCCCCTCGCGCCGATCTGCCCAAAAGCCCGTCAACAAAAGCTTACAGACTCAGAAGAAAGAACATTAATCCCCATTTGGTTTACAAAGGAATACCATTCTCGTTATCAGTAAATTAGCATTCCTGCTAGTTAACAAAAAAGAAGAAACCCTCTTTACACTCTCCCTCCACCAAATAAAAGTCATGTCCTCATGACTACTAAATAACTCGCCACCTATCCTGCCAACACACCGTAACCCAAGCACAAACAGTGACATCTCCTCCCCACACAGTAACCCTCACGCCCTGTTCCTCAGGCGCTACTTAGGCCAACTATCTGGGAGTTCCCTAACCCTTCTGAGGCCTCCGTACCCCCTCACCTAAACCCTTCAGGCTCGGACACAACTGGGGATACCTTGGGCCCACTACCAACTCCTCTCTCAACCTCTCACTCATGCCCCACACTGCACACAGCTAACCCTCCCCGCTACACCTGACTCAATGGGAGAAGGGCCAAAGGTCTCTTCCTCAATCGAGGGAAAGTCAGCAAAAGGCAGCATGTACCACACATCCAGCACATCATCCATCGAATCTGTATTCTTCCTCATTCCTGTGATCGGTAGCTGCTGTTTGATCTTCTCCAAACGGAAACACGTGGCCTGCACTGCTCCTGCAGTCTCTTCAGCCTCCTGTTCAGTATTCACTGCACTTCTCTCCAGCTTTTTCTTCCTCATGACTTCTTCCAGATCAACTTTCAGGTTTTGCACTTCATTTGAACTGTCGATGGTCATCTTCAGGTTCCCTTCAAGCTTCCGCTTCTCTCTGCTGAGATTCGTCTGTAATTTCTTCATCTCCGCAAACTCCCCTCTCCGGGTTCTCAGTTTGCTATTACCCTCAGTCAGACAACTTTCTTCATTCTCTCCAACTTGTAAGTCTTCCGAATGGTTCCAGATCACTTTCTCCAGTCTCTCCGTCTTCATTTCAAACTTGATTCCGTAGAGACAGTCACTCACGAGCTGCGACCTTCGCCAGCCCTGGCACGTGTCCCGAAAACACTTTAACTCGGTAGTTCTCAGCTGCTCCTGCAACGACCTCACTTCATATTCTCCTGAGGCAAATCCAAACACCAAGAGATCATCCACATACACCAAAACTCCAAACGCCTCCACATCCCCTATGGTCTTCCACCTGCCCCGCAGGAAGGTTGAAAGGGCTCCAGATATGCCCTGTGGCATCTTTTCGGACCGAAGACTCCTAGGGAATTTATAACGGCCGTCTTCTCCTTGTCGGCCCCACTCATCGGGATCTGGCAACATCCACTCCTCAGATCCAGCACCTTAAACCACTTCGCAACACTTAGATAGGCCATCGCCTCTTCGGCCCTCAGGGCCATATTCTGGTCACTGACAGTGCGCCTCTTCAATGCAATATAATACATACACTCGCTGCCTACTTCTTCCACGGCTTCAGGGGCCAGTCGCCGCAACCTCTCTCTCTCCGAGGTGTCTTCAGCAGTCAACTCCGCTCCCTCGTGGTCCACTAAGAGGGTCTCACCCTCAGATACTTCCCCCAGGCCGTACCACCACTGGCTCTTGTTTGAATTCGGTATCGGCCCAATGCTGCTACACACGTCCGCACAAGCAGCTCGAAACCTTGGGTGCATCGACAATGTCTCCAAACAGCGCTCACCCACCTCCTCCGGGCAGGCCCCCAAGCGCACCAACAGGATATTGGTTCTCTCTAGAACAGAAACGCTGCCCGTCTCAACAGGGTCCGGACACATCAGCATTAACGATTCCTGAACCTCAGTCTCCTCCACATTTGCCTCTAAGAACTCCATTTTCACTGACCAACAACCGTCGTCTGGATAATCACCGGCACTGGTACCCCGAATCTCCAGTGTCCTCAATGTCGCCAAGGGTAAATGCTTCCAATAATGGTTATGAAACAAACTGTACAGCAACTTAACCGGCGCCCCGGTGCCGAGGATGGCTTTAACTTGACTTCCATCCATCCGTAACAACACCTGTGCGCATGGCCCCTCTAAGCCTTCAGGAATACTGTTCCTTTCGGGAGTTCCTTGGTACATTGCTGGGAACGTGCTCCCCCAGAGACCCCAAGCCGTTCCCCCAGTGGGCCTCCTCTAAGTTTCCCGACACCTCTCGAATCAACGGAACAGCCGATCCCCTTGACAGATCCCCTTGGCACCACAAGCAATTTATCTGCCCCCCCTAGGCAAAAAGGGATACCCTAAAAACTTCCCACCAATCTCCTGCCACAGATATGATAAGCCCCCCAGCTGCGGCATTTGACTTCCAGTCAAACCACACGCATTTTCCCACACTTTCCCAGAACTGGCAGCGGTCACTTCGAGGTAATTGCGCCCGACAGTTCTAACAAAGTCACCAGCCCGTCTACTCAAACTTTCAACCCGTCCCTGTCGCTTTCCCTCAGCCAAGCACTGCCACTCACCCAACAACTGAGGGGTCTGCTCCGCCCACGCCTCTGCCCCTTTAGGGCTGGACGTTATTCCAACAACCGGGCGAAGCCCACCACTGCTGAAACATCCCAACCTGTCACTCCTCAATCTCCAAACAGTACGGACAACCCATGGTCCCACCACCATTTCGTCAGCCAACAGCAACCACCCCACCCAACACACACGCAGCGATAACCAGCAATCACACACCCACAAAGGCACACCAACTCTTCGCCGCAGACACAATTTAAAGAGGGTGATCACACAGCTTCCACAGAAATCAATCCCGGACGAGCACCCCACAATGTAACTCCCTGGGTCGCCTCAGGCTCGCTCAGCTCGTTCTCGTCTAGGGGGAGCAGCCTTCGGCCCTGCCAAACTGGGTAATCAGCTGGTGTGGATGCTGTGTGATGTCCCCGCCTTGCCCAAAAACAGACAGTACACCATATGCGATTAAATGAGTACAATTTATAAAGGTTACTATAACTAAGTGATTAATAACGATACAGTATATATGAAGAGAAAAAATAAAGAAAAGGCGCCAAACTTATCAAAGTCCAAACCACTTCGTGCACAGCCGTTGGAGCTCAATTTCTGAAGTCTTCTGGCCACCATTCGATCCCCTCCGAACTCCTCGACTCGCAGCTCAGGACCCTCCGAACTCCTCGGACTCTCCAAACAGCTCAGGACCCTCCGAGTGGTCAACCAAGCACATCTAGCTTCATCCCCCCCCCCTCCTCGGAGAATCTCCCGGCCTCGGACCCCCCTTTGGGGTCCGATCCTCGCCCAGCTTAGAGCATTGCGTCCTCTCTCTCGACCCCCTCGCGCCGATCTGCCCAAAAGCCCGTCAACAAAAGCTTACAGACTCAGAAGAAAGAACATTGATCCCCATTTGGTTTACAAAGGAATACCATTCTCGTTATCAGTAAATTAGCATTCCTGCTAGTTAACAAAAAAGAAGAAACCCTCTTTACAGCAGAGGCGCTGCTGGGCTTTCTTTGCTATGGAGCTGGTGTTGAGGGACCAGGTGAGATTCTCCTCTAGGTGAGCACCAAGAAATTTCGTGCTCTTAACGATCTCTACTGAGGACCAGTCGATGTTCAGCGGGGAGTTGTCGCTTTGTGCCCTCCTGTAGTCAATGACCATCTCTTTTGTTTTGTTCACATTCAGAGACAGGTTGTTGGCTCTGCACCAGTCCGTTAGCCGCTGCACCTCTCTCTGTAAGCTGACTCATCGTTCTTGCCAATGAGACCCGCCACAGTCGTGTCATCGGCGAACTTGATGATTTGATTTGATCTGTGTGTTGCAGCACAGTCGTGGGTCAGCAGAGTGAACAGCAGTGGACTGAGTACGCAGCCCTGGGGAGCCCCCGTGCTCAGTGTGATGGTGTTGGAGATGCTGCCTCCGATCCGGACTGACTGAGGTCTCCCAGTCAGGAAGTCTAGGATCCAGTTGCAGAGGGAGGTGTTCAGGCCCTGTAGGCTCAGCTTTCCAATCAGTTTCTGAGGGATGATTGTGCTGAAGTCTATGAACAGCATTCGAATGTATGTGTCTTTTTTGTCCAGGTGGGTTGGAGCCAGGTGGAGGGTGATGGCAATGGCGTCGTCTGTTGAGCGGTTGGGATGGGACGCAAATTGCAGGGGGTCCAGTGAGGGATGCAGCAGGGTCTTGATATGCCTTATGACCAGCCTCTCTCAACACTTCATAATGATGGATGTGAGTGTGATGGGACGGTAGTCATTGAGGCAGGACACCACGGGGACGATGGTGGCAGCCTTGAAGCACGTTGGAACAGTGTCAGTGAGAACATCTGCTAGCTGGTCTGCACATCCTCTGAGCACTCTACCAGGGATGTTGTCTGGTCCAGCAGTCTTCTGTGGGTTCTTCTCACATCGGCCACGGTGAGACACAGCACCTCGTCATTTGGAGGAGGGGTGGACTTCCTCGCCGCCACATCATTTTCCGCCTCAAAACGAGCGTAGAAGTTATTCAGCGCATCTGGGAGGGAGGCATCCTACCCTTGGTTCCACGTGTCTATGGACTTTGTCACAGGTCTTCTGGCATCTCAGTGTAATATGGTAATTATAGTGGTTATAGATTGATTTTCTAAGGCTTGCTGCTTTGTACCTCTTCCCAAACTACTATTGGCTTCAGAGATGGCCAAACTGTTGTTACAGCGCATCTTCAGGGTTCATGGTTTTCCCCTGGACATTGTTTAGATTGCAGCCCCCAATTTGTCTCCAGGTTTTTGAAATCCTTTTGTGAGCTAGTTGGGGCCTCTGCCAGTCCATCATATGGATCCCATCTGCAGACCAATGGGAAAATGGAGAGTTTCAATCAGGACCCTATCACCTGGAATGACAACCTGATCTGGGCAGAACTTGCGTGCAACACACTTCAACATTCATCTATTGGGATGTTCCCTGTTGAATGCCAGTTTGGGTGCTGCCCCCACTGTTTCCAGAACAAGGAACAGAGCTGGTGGTTCCAACAGCAGATCAACTGGTCTAGAGGTGTCACCAGAAATAGGTTAAGGTGAGAGAGACATTGTTGGCCAATTCGTGGCAACAATACCAGACCAACCAGCAGAGAAAACGGGGACCAGAATGCCTTCCCAGTCAGTGAGTTTGTCTGTCAACTATAGATCTCCCCAGGTGGGTTGAGTTCAGAAAATTTGTCTATTCAAAATCCTGTGATGTATCAACCAGCTACCTACTTTCTCCAATTCCCGAGCACCACGTGGATTCATCCCGCATTCCATGTATCCTGCCTCAAGCCCTTGAGTGCCAGTCCCTTGGCTCCAGTTTTCAAACCTCCTTTGTCTTCTACAATTGTTGAGGGACAACCCACCAACACAGTTTGGTGACTTTTGGACACCTGCATTGTTTAAAGTAAAAGGTAGTACCTTGTGGATCGGGAGGGAAAAAAGCTAGATTCCTTTTCAGGACATTCTGGCCTTATCTTGATAGAGGACTTTTATCAGTACCATGCTGATCACCCTGGGGGGTCAGGAGCTGGCTGTTTTTGGAAGGGGGCGGTGTGGTTTCTGTCATGGTCCAACTGAACAGCGCAAGCATCCAAGTTTCAAGTTTCTGCACTCCAGTTCCCCAGAGTATGGCTCGCTGCCACTGTCACTTTAAGACTCAGACTGCCAATTATTGGCTGCCACGTTCCTTCATGGATGGTCAGGCCTCGTGCTGAGCACTCAGTGCTCAACTGTAGGAGTTCCATTTCTAGTACTGCTGTTTGTGATTTTGCCTTTACCTTTGTTTGTGTCATCTTGTTTATTTTGAGTTTGAGTCTGAGTCAATTCTAGACCTCACTCTGCACAGGGATTCACCTGCATCCATAGCTCTCGGTAAACCGGTGTTTCCGCTTGGCCACTTCTATCAGACTCCAGCACTAGGTTTAATTTCTGTAAGCTAATTTACAACTAACATGTCTTTGGGATGTGAGAGGAAATTGGAGAACCCAGAGGAAACCCACACAGTCAGATGGAGAGAGTGCAAACTCCATACTGACAGCATGACAGGTCAGAATGGAAGCTGGGTTGTTGAAGTTGTGTGACAAGTGTGGAGCCTACAGAACCTCTGCAGCATGCTGTGCTCTGAATGTTGCACAAACCAGGCAGATAGTAATCATTGAATTCAGTGGCCTGATCAAACAAGCCATTCACAACCTTAAGGATGCCACCTCATCAGATGGAGATGTATCTTGTGCAGTTGTATTCATGGGAGAAATTATTTTTCAGCCACTGATAGTGCTGGAAGTGAATTAGGATGTCTCTGCTGGTTTATACTGTTTACATAGCTAATATTTTCATGGTGGCTTGATCACAGGGCCCTTCTTCCAGGGCCAGCAAATAAAAATACCCCAAGCAGCAATATGAGAGTTCTCTGGGCAAACAGTAAATGAAAGTAGATGGTTCCAAGGACGATCTGAGCCCAGAAAACTTGTGGAAGCACACAAGCACCAGCAAAATAATTATTACTAAACGTGAGACAGATGAATTCACACTTAAGGATTTGGATTCAAAATGGCACTCATATAGCATCTGATTAGTAGGGAGATGACTAGTTGAAGCACTGTTTTGGTACAACGAATATATTATAGGGTTAGGTCCTCATTTGCACTTTTCTCTCATGGTCTTATAACCACACTGGATAACAGTGGTGCTACTAGCAATTCATGGGTGCTCTTTGTTACTTAAAACAGGTGGCGATTAAAGATTGAAATCTTTGAGGTGGGTGAGCGGGTGTTCAGTGCTGTCTTCCAGCCTCTCACTGGCTGCTGCTGGAGGAGGGTGTCTGCATGTGGCGCTCTCGCTCTCTCCCTCCCTCCCGAGGGAGCGTCCTTCTGTTCAAATGACCTTTCTCTCTCTCAATGCTGTCAGAGGACGGTGTCAGAACAAAGTTTAATCAATGTGGTTTGTGGATTGTCGACTCTAATCCACGTTTATGATGTGTTCTAGTTTTCTGGTTGATCCTTTTTTGTTGCTAATTTGGGGTTCTGCAGATAATGAACACTGAGCTGAACTGAAATATGCCTTTCGATTATATATTTTATATCCTGAGTTTCCACTCATTTTTTTTTTATTACTGTTTGCTCGATTAGCTTTTTTGTGTGTTGGGGGGGTTGATGTTTTAATGGATTCCAGGGTGCTTCTTTGTTTCATGGCTGTCTGTGGGGAAGACAAATCTCAAAGTTGTATATTACATACATACTTTGGAAATAAATGCACTTTGAATTTTTGAACCTTTTGAGATGATGCAGTGTCCTAAAATCCAAGAAGTCGCAAAGCAGTCCCAAGCATTGCATTAAAGGTTTGAAAGTTCCTGTTCCTATTTTCCCGAGAGGATTTACAGAGAGGATTCTAGGGTTTGCTGAGAGGGACTAGTGAGCAGCATGTGTACTAAACCTAGTTCATAGGTTCTTTAAGTCATATAAGGAACCTAGTTCCTTAACTCATATAAGGCCATTTTGGCCAGTGGCTTTATGCTGACTCACAGACCAGTTCCATTCTCCCCACTGCCTTCATATTTCCATTAGTAACCGATTCTCTCCACATTTCCTTCAGGTTCCACTACTTATCCACACACCAGGGTAAATTTACAGTGACTAATTAACCTATCGGCCTGAGTTCTACCTCTGTTCTGTTTGGAGGGAGGAGGAATGAGAGCACAAATCTGAGAAACAGAAGAGAAGTGGGAGAAAGCTCCGTCAACCAGACTAGAAAGGAAGCTAACATTTCCTTAAAAAAGGAAGACACTTCAGATATCCTGGAAAAGGACAAGGGAAACAACACCTCATGTTCTGCCTGGGAAGTCTACAGAATTTTGACGATTCTTTGCCTCATTCACAGCATGCATTGTTGCCCCATTTTCAATTAGTAAACATTGTGGGTTATTACATCTTGAGCTAAACTTTGTGCTAAACAGAATTATTTTAGGAAAACAATTAATCTTCTGAATATTCAGCTACAGCAGGAAACCTTATTGCTACCTGTGTAATTCCAAAAACTTAACAATGTGCTGTTGCAATTTCCTAATTAAAATTTACAGACAGGTAATCATTCAGCCATCTGCAAATTCCTATGATGCTTGATTGCAGGTTAGAAGGCACTACTCATAGATAGGTTTACATGTCTACAGATTGAGAACATCCAGTGGATATATTTGACCAGCAAAAGTAATTTCCTCCTCTTTGTTGTCGTGCTTTTTTTTGCAGAAAAGCAATTTTCAGAACTCTCACAATTTCCTTCTGGTTATTCCAGCAAAATTTTTCATCTGTTACATTAGACTTCTGACTGAATTGTTCTGTCGGCAGAAATAAAATAACCTGTTGCAAGAATGTTGAACGTCTTAGCAGACAACAGCCAAGAATGTAACAAATTTCAAGTCACATGACAGTGATAATAAACCAGATTCTGATTGTGATTCTTAGTTTCTGCTGAAAAATACAGTACAAAGTATAAAAATAACAAAACCCTCTGCGTGGGCTTAATAAGACTGATGTCAGTAAAACATCTTTGGTACAGATTGATGACCAGAAGCTTGGTTAAAGAATCATAGAACCATAGAACATTACAGCACAGAAACGGGCCTTTTGACCCTTCTTGGCTATGCCGAACCATTTTTCTGCCTAGTCCCACTGACCTGCACCTGGACCATATCCCTCCATACACCTCTCATCCATGTGTCTGTCCAAGTTTTTCTTAAATGTTAAAAGTGAGTCCGCATTTACTACTTCATCTGGCAGCTCATTCTACACTCCCACCACTCTCTGTGTGAAGAAACCCCCCCCCACCACCACCAATGTTCCCTTTAAACTTTTCCCCCTTCACCCTTAACCCTTGTCCTCTGGCTTTTTTCTCCCCTAGTCTCAGTGGAAAAAGCCTGCTTGCATTCACTCTATCTATACTCATCATAATTTTATATACCTCTATCAAATCTCCCCTCATTCTTCTACATTCCAGAGAATAAAGTCCTAACCTATTCAATCTTTCTCTGTAACTCAATTTCTCAAGTCCCGACAACATCCTTGTGATGCACCATCAATAACTCACACTGAGACGTAGGCGAGATATCGGCTTTTATTGACTGGAAGAAGGAACCAGGAGTGAGTGTCTATCATACAAGGTCCTGGAGACTGAGGCCGAGCGTCAGGCCGCAGGTCTCCTTTATACAGGGGCCTGTGGGAGGAGCCACAGGAGCAGTCAGCAGGGGCGTGTCCCGACAGGCACATAGTTCACCACATTCACCCCCCCTTCGTTTGAAAAAGTCCTCATGTAGCGAAGGTTCTTACAAGTCAAGCCGATCAGGCGGTCGAATCTGTCGCTGCGATCTACGTAGCACCGGCTGTGACCCCATAGGTGCCGGCAACATTGGCGATTGCACAGGGGACGGGGGTTGCGCGTGTTCTTGCCCACTAGGCGCCGGTGATCCCTCATGCATGTGCGAGGCGCCTGGTATAAACGCGTACGAAACGCCCGGTATACAAGTGTCGTGAGGAGTCTGTGTAGGGCCTGGTGCGTACGGTGTCACCTCTGGTGCAGGGTTCACAGTTACCGGAGAGCCTTCAGGGTAGTGGTCTGCTGCACCTGCGGGTGCCAGGTCGCGGATGGAGACCGTATCCTCCCGCCCATCAGGTAAGACCACGTAAGCATACTGGGGGTTCGCATGGAGAAGGTGAACCCTCTCCACCAGCGGGGAGTATTTATTGCTCCTCACATGTTTCCGGAGCAGCACTGGCCCCGGGGACGTCAGCCAAACTGGTAGGGTGGTCCCAGTGACAGACTTCCTGGGAAAAGAGAATAGGCGTTCGTGAGGGGTGGCATTGGTGGACGTACATAACAGAGAGCGGATAGAGTGCAGTGCCTCAGGGAGGACCTCCTGCCATCGAGAGACCGGCAACCCTTTGGACTTAAGGGCTAAAAGTGTGGCCTTCCACACTGTGGCATTCTCCCGCTCTACCTGGCCATTACCCCGGGGATTATAACTCGTGGTCCGACTGGTAGCAATGCCCCTAGCTAGCAAGTACTGGCGCAGCTCCTCACTCATAAAGGAGGACCCTCTATCACTGTGGATATAGCAGGGATACCCGAACAGAGTGAAGAGCTGGCGCAGGGCTTTTATGACGGACGTGGCAGTGGTGTCGGGGCAGGGGATGGCAAAGGGGAACCGTGAGAACTCGTCAATAACACTGAGAAAATAGACATTGCGGTCAGTGGAGGGAAGGGGGCCCTTAAAGTCAACACTCAGGCGTTCAAAAGGGCGGGTGGCCTTGACAAGTTGTGCCGTGTCAGGACAGTGAATCTTTTGCCAGCAAGATAGTGCCTCCAGTGCCTAACAGCCTCCACTATGGCCTGGGCTTCTTTCTCCACCGCGGAGTGCCGAATTTCAGAGCCTTGGAGGGTGCGAGAAAAGAATGCTACTGGTCTGCCTTCCTGATTAAGGGTAGCAGCCAGAGCGAAATCGGAGGCATCACACTCCACTTGGAAGGGAGCGGTCTCGTCCACTGCATGCATCGTAGCTTTGGCAATGTCCGCTTTAATGCAGTTGAAGGCCGCGCAGGCCTCAGCAGAGAGGGGAAACGAGGTAGACTTGACCAGGGGGCGAGCCTTGTCTGCGTAATGGGGGACCCATTGGGCGTAATAGGAAAAAAACCCCAGGCACCGTCTGAGGGCCTTGAGAGTGGTGGGAAGAGGGAGCTCTAACAGGGGGCGCATACGTTCGGGATCAGGCCCAATAACCCCGTTTTCCACGACATACCCAAGTATAGCAAGGCGGGTGGTACCAAAAACACACTTGTCCCTGTTATAAGTAAGGTTCAGAGCTGCGGCCACTTGGAGAAACCGTTGGAGGTTGGCGTCGTGATCTGGCCTGTCATGACCACAGATGGTGATGTTATCCAGATAGGGAAATGTGGCCTGCAGTTGGTACTGGTCCACCATCCGGTCCATTTCCCTCTGGAAGACAGAGACACCATTCGTGACACCGAAAGGGACGCGCAGGAAGTGATAGAGCCGGCCGCCCGCCTCGAAGGCGGTGTAGGGGCGGTCCTCTGGGCAGATGGGGAGCTGGTGATAAGCGGATTTCAGATCTATTGTCGAGTACACCTTATACTGAACAATCTGGTTGACCATATCCGCGATGCGGGGTAGGGGGTATGCGTCAAGCCGCGTAAACCTATTGATGGTTTGACTATAGTCCACCACCATCCTATTTTTCTGCCCAGTCCGAACAACAACCACCTGGGCCCTCCAAGGGCTTGTGCTCGGCTCAATGATCCCCTCCCTGAGCAGCCGCTGCACCTCCGACCGAATGAAGGCCCGGTCCCCCGCGCTGTACCTCCTGCTTTTGGTTGCCACAGGTTTACAGTCGGGGGTCAGGTTGGCGAACAGCGGTGGGGAAGGGATCTTGAGAGTGGAGAGGCTGCAAGTGTCGGTAGCGCAGCTGTTGGCCTGGTTCTGGATGGGATGTGTGTGTCCGTGTGTGTGTGTGGTCAGTAGCGGGGTATGTGAAGAAGTCCCACAAAACTGAGGATTCTTGACAGTGAGTGGTGGGAGGGGCCCGTCGTATACCATAGTCACACTTTCGAGATGGCTCTGGAAGTCCAGCCCCAATAGCACAGGTGCACACAGATTAGGCATGACCAGCAGTTCAAAGTCCCGATATACTGTGCCTTGCACCACCAAAGTCGCTACACAACCCGCCCGGATGTCTGCGGACTGCGACCCAGAGGCCAAATGGAACCTCCGACTGACCGGCCGCGTTGCAAGTCCGCAGCGTTGCACTGTGTCCGGGTGAATAAAACTCCCAGTGCTGCCCGTGTCAAACAGACATCCAGTCCAATGCCCCTCCACCTGGATGTCCATCATGGACCTTGCAAGCTGGTGTGGGGCGCTTTGGTCGAGAGTCACAGTGGCCAGAGTTGGATCGCCGTCGGGGTACCCGGTCAGCATCGGAGGGTCGGGGGCGGGGCGTGCTGACGTCGACAAAGATGGCCGCTCACATCCGGGGTACCCGGTCAGCATCGGAGGGCCGGGGGCGGGGCGTGCTGACATCGACAAAGATGGCCGCCCACATCCCGGCATGCAAGATGGCGGCCCCCACGTTTCACCCGCAGCGCTGCACTCCGCTCGAGGTTGAGACTTACAGACCTTGGCGAAGTGGCCCCGCTTTCCGCAGCTGGAGCAGGTCGCTTCTCGCGCTGGACAGCGTTGTCGAGGATGTTTCTTTTGGCCACAGAAATAACAAGGCCCGAGTTTCTTACGGGCCACAGCCGTGGTCTGGGTCGGGGAGCGCGTGGAATGGCGACTGGCGGCGGCGTTGGCGAATTCGCTCCCGGGAGCCGGCGGTGGCGGGGTCTGAGGCGTCCACGAAACCGGCGGGGAATCGCGCGACTGGACAGCGTCGGCGTTATGCCGCGCAGCTTCTAGAGCGTTGGCCTTCTCTATCGCCGAGCTTAAGGTAAGATCCGAGTTCTCCAGCAGCCGCTGGCGCATGTACACTGACCTCAGTCCCGTCACAAAGGCGTCTCGCACCAGCAGCTCCGCATGCTGTTCTGCCGTGAGCGTCTTGCAGTCACAAGCTCGGACGAGTGTCTGTAGTGCTCGGAGAAACTCAGCGCACGATTCTCCAGGCCGCTGTTGCCGGGTAGCTAAGCGATGTCTTGCGTAGACGGTGTTCACCGGCCGCAGGTACTGTCGTTTGAGGGCGTCCAGTGCCCCTTCGTAGGTCGGCAGGTCCCGGATAAAGGAGTAAACTTTGGGGGTGACCCTCGAGAGTAGGATTCTGTGCATAACGGCGGGTTCAGTCGCACGAAGCTCCGCCAAGTACGATTGGAAGCATGCAAGCCAGTGTTCAAAAGCGAGAGCTGCGTCAGGGTCTTGAGGGTCCAAATCCAACCGGTCCGGACGCAAAACGGGTTCCATGTTTTAAAACTTCCAGTCAATAAAATTGATGCACCATCAATAACTCACACTGAGACGTAGGCGAGATATCGGCTTTTATTGACTGGAAGAAGGAACCAGGAGTGAGTGTCTATCATACAAGGTCCTGGAGACTGAGGCCGAGCGTCAGGCCGCAGGTCTCCTTTATACAGGGGCCTGTGGGAGGAGCCACAGGAGCAGTCAGCAGGGGCGTGTCCCGACAGGCACATAGTTCACCACACCTTGTAAACCTTCTCTGCACTCTTTCAACCTTATTAATATCCTTCCTGTAATTCGGTGACCAAAACTGCACACGATACTCCAAATTTGGCCTCACCAATGCCTTATACAACCTCACCATAACATTCCAACTCTTATACTCAATACTTTGATTTATAAAGGCCAATGTACCCAAAGCTCTCTTTACTACCCTATCTACTTGTGACGCCACTTTTAGGGAATTTTGTATCTGTATTCCTAGATCCCTCTGTTCTACTACACTCCTCAGTGCCCTACCATTTACCTTGAATGTTCTACCTTGGTTTTTCCCTTCCAAAGTGCGATTATTGTCTGTATTAAACTCCATCTGCCATATTTCAGCCTATTTTTCCAGCTGATCCAAATTCCTCTGCAAGCTTTGAAAATCTTCCTCAATGTCCACTACACCTTGAATCTTTGTATCATCAGCAAATTTGCTGATCCAATTTATCACATTATCATCCAGATCATTGATATAGATGACAAATAACAATGGACCCAGCACTGATCCCAGTGGCACACCACTAGTAACAGGCCTCCACTCAGAGAAGCACTCCTCCACTACCACACTCTGACTTCTCTCAATCAGCCAATGTCTAATCCAATTTACTGCCTCATCATGTATACCTAGCAACTGAATCTTCCTAGCTAACCTCCCATGCGGGACCTTGTCAAAGGCCTGACTGAAATCCATGTAGACAACATCCACTGCCTTCCCTTCATCCACTTTCCTTGTAACCTCCTTGAAAAACTCTAATAGATTTGTTAAACATGATCTACCACGCACAAAACCGTGTTGACTCTCCCTGATAAGTTCCCTGTCTATCTAAATACTTGTAGATCCTATCTCTTAGTACTCCTTCCAATAATTTACCTACTACCGACGTCAAATTTACCGGCCTATAATTTCCCAGATTACTTTTAGAGCCTCTTTTAAACAATGGAACAACATGAGCTATCCTCCAATCCTCCGGCACCTCACACATAGATACTGACATTTTAAATATATCTGCCAAGGCCCCTGCAATTTCAACACTAGACTTCTTTGAGGTCCGAGGGAATACCCTGTCAGGTCCTGGGGATTTCTCTACTATGATTTGCCTCTAGGTAGCAAGCACTTCCTCCTCTTCAATCTGTATAGGTTCTATGACCTCACTACTTATTTGCCTTATTTCCATTGACTCCATGCCAATTTCCTTAGTAAATGCAGACTCAAAAAAACCATTTAAGATCTCCCCCATTTCTTTTGATTCCATACATAGCCAACCACTCTGATCTTCAAGAGGACCAATTTTATCCCTTACTATCCTTTTGCTCTTAATATATCTGTAGAAGCTCGTTGGATTATCCTTCACATTGACTGCCAAAGCTACCTCATGTCTTCTATTAGCCCTCCTGATTTCTTTCTTAAGTTTTTTAAATACTTTTTATACTCCTCAAGCACCTTATTTGGTCCCTGTTTCCTATACATGTAATACATCTTCTTCTTTATCAGAGTTCCAATATCCCTAGAGAACCAAGGTTCTTTATTCTTATTCACTTTGCCTTTAATCCTGACAGGAACATACAAACACTGCACTCTCAAAACCAATGACCTCCTTGCCCGAGAACAACCTGTCCCAATCCACACTTTTTAGATCCTTTCTCATTTCTTCAAATTTGGCCTTTTTCTATTTTTATCCATGATCAAGTTAAAACTAATGGTGTTATGATCACTGGAACCAAAGTGTTCCCCTACACACACTTCCGTCACCTGTCCTAACTTGTTTCCTAATAGGAGATCTAATATTGCATCCTCTCTAGTTGGTGCCTCTATATATTGATTTAGAAAACCTTCCTGAACACATTTTACAAACTCTAACCCATCTGGACCTTTAACAGTATGGGAGTCCCAATCAATATGTGGAAAATTAAAATCCCCTACTATCACAACTTTATGTTTCCTGCAGTTGTCTGCTATCTCTCTGCAGATTTGCTCCTCCAATTCTCATTGACTATTGGATGGTCTATAATACAACCCCATTAATATGGTCATTCTTTTCCTGTTTCTCAGCTCCACCCATAATGCCTCAGTAGACAAGCCCAATAATCTGTCCTGCCTGAGCACTGTTGTAACATTTTTCCTGACTAGCAATGCCACCCCCCCCCACCCCACCCTTCATCCCTCTGCCTCTATCACGGCTGAAACATCGGTACCCTGGAACATTAAGCTGTCAGTCCTGCCCCTCCTGTAGCTAAGTTTCACTAATGGCTACAATGTCATAATTCCATGTGTCAATCCACGCCCTGAGCTCATCAGCCTTCCCCACAATACTCCACGCATTGAAATACACACACTTTAAGATTATTACCACCACACACAACCCTTCTATTTGTGACTTTGCATGAACTTTTAACATCATTTATTTTCATCCCCGCTCCACTATCTACTCTGGCACCCTGGTTCCCATCCCCCTGCAAATCTAGTTTAAACGCCCCCCCCCCCCAATAGCACTAACAAACCTCCCTGCAAGGATATTGGTCCCCTTTTAGTTCAGGTGTAACCCGTCTCTCTTATACAGGTCCCACCTGCCCCAGAAGAGGTCCCAATGATTCTGAAACCCTGCCCCGTACACCAGTTCCTCAGCCACATGTTCATCCTCCAGAGCGTCCTATTCTTACCCTCACTGGCACATGGCTCAGGTAACAATCCTGACATTACCACCCTCGAGGTCCTGCTTTCTAACTTCCTACCAAGCTCTCTATACTCACTCCTCAGGACCTCTTCATTCTTTCTTCCTATGTCATTGGTACCAATGTGTACCATGACATCTGGCTGCTCACCCTCCCATTTCAGAATACTGTGCATTCAATCAGAGACATCCCTGACCCTGGCACCCGGGGTCTCTGTCACGACCACAGAATCTCCTGTTTGTACCTCCAAATAGTGAGTCCCCTACTACTAACGCTCTCCACTTCTTCCCCCCTCCCTTCTGCACCGCAGAACCAGACCCAGTGCCAGAGATCCGGCTGCTGCAGCTTGTCCCAGGTAAGTCATCCCCCCCAACAGTATCCAAATCGGTACACTTGTTGTTGAGGGGAATGGCCACAGGGGAGCCCTGCTCTGCCTGCTCGTTCTCCTTCCCTTGCCTGATGGTAACCCAATTATCTGTGCGCTGCTCCTTTGGTGTAACTACCTCCCTGAAACTACTATCTATAAACTCTTCAGTCTCCGGAATGATCCGGAGGTCATCCAGCTCCTGCTCCAGTTCCCTAATGTGGTTGGTTAGGAGCTGCAGCTGGATGCACATCTTGCAGGTTTTGTTGTCAGGTCTCCCTGACTTCCCACATTCTGCAAGAGGAGCATTTCAACATCCTTCCTGGCATTCTTTCTACTCTAAACAGAACAAAACTTACCGGAACCTACCCTCGCCTCTGCCTGTTCACTCCAAAGCCATCCCACTCTGACTCAGTCCACTCTGACGATGGCCACTGTATATGGCGGTCTTTTTTTAAACCTTTGGTGTGCTATGTCACGCGCCTGTGCAGTCTAGCCTCTTTTTCCCAAGCAGTAAAGAAAAATGACTTCTCTCTGAGATGCTTTAGTCCTTCACTCTCAGCCACTTGCTTCGATTTAAAAAGTGTGAGATTTAAAAAGTGCTTTGTAGAAGAGATAGAGTTAACCAGTGAACTTCAAAGTTCAGAGCCAAGGTGGTAGAAAACACATCCAAATCAAATCAAATAAAGTTAAATAGTCACTGAAACCATACACAGATACATCCAAACGAGACAGCGTTCCTCTGGGACCAAGGTGCAAAAACATACATGTGCATTCAAAATAGTGAGAAAGACAAAAAAAGAAAATAGTCACATAAGAATAGACCATCTTCGTCCAAGACCCTGGGCAACATCCTGCAAATTGATGGTTCCTGGCAGTGCACCCTGTAATTTCACCAATCCAACACTGGGGGGCATTACTGACAGGAAAGGCCACCCCTAGCCAAACCCAGACACCATGCTACAATGCAGGCCTGTGGCTCGAGGCCTAGTCCTTGCGACAAGTGAGACAATACCGCTGCTTCGCAGCCAACCTTGCCACACAAAACAAGGGAAGCAGGCCTGTGGCAAACAATGTTTGACAGGGTCTTGTGATTGAAAAAGAAAGGTCCAAGACAGTCACATATGGTTTCACCACATGCTGCCTTTGCACCAACTCCAGTGCCCCTGAGTAGCAGGCAGCAGCATGGTCTGCTCCCAGGTCAGCTCTTCTGAACCCAATCCGGTCCTACGGCCCGACGGCCCTACTGAAATCTCTTGGCCCAACAACCCAACTTGCCTTCTCTGAACCCCCGGCTGGTTACTCCAAACAATGAGCAGCTCACTGATGGAGTAGACCTGCTATACATGTAGTTATTGGAGTGAAGAGTAGTTTTACTATGTATAAAAACACATTTAACAAGGAAAGAAACCTCTTTGGTTGGCCACTGAGAGACCACTGTGTGTATATGTGCTGCCATCTTACCAAAAGAGAACAACAACTACAACTTGACTGGGCCTGGAATAAAAGGAACATAATCCAAAGGTTTGTCAGGCCATGTGGGTCATAGGGAAATTGTTGCATCAAAGTCCAGAATGTATATCATGCCTTTAATCACTTCAAGTTTCGTACAAGTATTTCATACAAGAAGCTGCAGAGTGTTGTAAATTTACTCGGCTTCATCTTGGGTACAAGCCTACTGAAGTACCCAGGACATCTTCAGGGTGTGGTGTCTCAGAAAGGCAGTGTCCATTAATAATGACCTCTGGCACCCTGCACATGCTGTTTTCTCACTGTTACCATCCGGTAAGAGGTACAGAAGCCTGAAGGCACACATTCAGCGATTCAGGAACAGCTTCTTCCCCTCTGCCCTCTGATTCCTAAATGGACATTGAACCCTACCTCACTTTTAAGTATATATTATTTCTGTTTTTTGCATGATTTTTAATCTATTCAATATACTCCTACTGTAACCGATTTATCTGTCTATTTATTTATTATTTTATTTTGTGTTTTTTCTATATTATGCATTACATTGAATTGCTGCAGCTAAATTAACAAATTTCACGACACCTGCAGATGATAATAAACCTGATTCTGATTCCAATTCTGATTATAACCGTATTGAAAGGCACTGATCGGAAGCAATGGGCAGAGAAAACATTTTGAACCCTGCTCTCATTGAATTTTGTATTCTTGCTTTTGCTTTATGGAGTCACCTGCACCGCCTTATCCCTCCATCCCCTTTCAATCTCTTTCAGTCTCACCAGCTCTTCAAAGCACTCGGGGACTGCACTTTCAATCAAATTTCTGGAAGAACATATACGAAATGCTGGAGGAACTCTGCTGGTCTGGCTGTATCTATGAAGAGAAGAAAGTTGTTCTCATGCTATAAATATATTACCCTAATGCGGATACTGTATTCCCTAGTCTAGTCCCTTCATCGGGACTAGAAAGGACAGGGATAGCAGCTGAAGGGCCTTTTTCTGTGCTGTATGACTTTATGAATTCTACACCTTAAAGCAGAAATGAGCACACTTTTTTTTTCAGATAGAGTATTTTGGACACAAAATAATGAGACTTTCTGTAGGAGACCTTGTAGAGAAAATAAGCCCAATGAAATCGATGCAGCTAAATATGTGGTGAGGTGCCCTGTAGGTCAGTATCAATCAAATAGCTCCTGCTGCTGTTTAGGTAGTGACTAAAAGCTCGCTGTAGGACTCTAATTAAACTTTAAGCACAAGCAGAATGAATAAAAATGGAATAGTAGGAAATGTGTTTGCTGTCGGCTTGCTTGTTATGCAGTTGTTTTTATCATTAATTTTATTGTGCTTCTTTGTATTTATTATGAAAGCCTACAAAAAACAACAAAACAGCATGCTCTGTATATGGTGACATATACAGTATATATTTTGAAAATAAACTTGCTTTGAATTTTGAACCTTCGTTAGGGTTTCACAGGAAATCACACAAAATGTGAATGAGATTTCAAATGAGAGGAGAACATACTAAGCTCATTCAAATTTGTACTAGAGTAATACAGGATTTAAAGATTTAAATCATACCACTGCAAATCTGAAAACTTGCAAGCAGTGTCATATGATTCAATATTTGGTAACCCTCACTTGGTTCATCAAGGAGCAGGTTGATTGTTATACAGACAAAAATGAGAACTATTGCTAGGATTTTGTACTCAATACCAACAAGGCCAAGGCTAATCATAATTATGTCAGACAGCAATTTCTAGAGCATAAACAATCAGAAATCAAAATGTGGAGTCAGAGTTATTGACTTTTTTTTGGGATGCTCTACATACATTTGATAAATTTGACATTTGATAGAGCATTTGACAAAATCCCTCATGGTACACTGTTCCACAAGTTTAACGTGTATGGGATCCATGGTGACTTAGTAGTTTGGTTTCAGAATTGGTGTGTCCATTGAAGCCAAAGGGGAGTGGTGCAAGGGTATATTCTTGCTGGAGATCCATCACCCGGATGTTTTGCCAGGATGTGGCTTCTGTTGTTTGTTTGTTATATAAATGATTTGGACGCAAAGGAAGCTGAGTAAGTTTGCAGATGATGTGAACAGGTTAGAAAGCTGTTAAAGGATACAGCAAAATCTAGATCAGTTATAGGCATGGGTGGAGGAACTGCAAATAGAGTTTGATCAGAGCAGTGGTGAAGTATTGCACATTGGGAGGTGAATTATAGGGAAAATATAATTAATGGCAAGACTCTTAACATGTGCACCGAGTTATCTTGAGATCCAAGTACATTGTTCCCTGAAAGTGGCCTTTCAAGTAGAGAGAATGATAAAGAAGGTGTATGGCAAGCTTGACTTCATCTGCTGGGGCATTGAGTAGAAGAATAAGGAAGTCATGTTGAAGCTACGTCAAAGTGGGGCTAGGCTGCACTTGGAGCATTGTGTGCAATTCTCATTGCCCTAATACAGGAAGGATGTGGAAGATATAGAAGGGTGCAGAAGAAATTCACTAGACTGAGCTATAAGGAGAAGATGCACAAACCTGGGTTGTTTTCTCTGGAGTGTTGGAGGCCAAGGGGAGACCTAATAAAAGTTTATAAAATTATGAAAGGCATTGATAGGGTAGACAGTCAAAAAAAAATTTCTCAAGGTAGAAATATCAATTACTAAAGAGAGAGAGGAAGTTTTTTTTCCCTCTTCATTACTTCCTCTAAATGCTTAATGAGTTTCATGATTTTTTTTCTATCTAAGCTAGTTTCCAGGTACAGTAGATTCCATGTGCATCTGAGAGGATTCCTCAATCTGATTGTTTGAAGTGGGTTGAAATTTCTTCACCCATTCACAATCATGATAGATCCACTGACGAGGGTGCTGCATTAGCTGGGGAACAGACTGGAGCAAGACTGCACAAAAGCCTGGAGAAAGCTTATGAGCACGGTGAAAGGTGAACAGCATTCTTTTGCCATTACCTATACCCTTGTGTATGGTGTATTTCCATCTTTGTTTTACCTGTGTCTGCCAATTTATTTTACTCTAGCTCTGTCTCCTGATGACTCCTTGTCTCATTGACATCAACCTCACTGGTCTTCTCCAGACACATAATGCTGGAGGAACTCTGCAGGCCAGCCAACATCTATGGAAAAGAGTACAGTTGATGTTTCGGGCCAAAACCCAGAAATGCTAACTATTCTCTTTTCCATAGATGCTGCCTGACCTGCTGAGTTCCTCCAGCATTAGGAGCATGTTGCTCAGATTTCCAGCATCTGCAGATTTTCTCTTCTTTGCTCTTCTCCAGAATTGATTTTCTTGCCCTCATCTTTTGAATCTACTGTTGCTGGGTCTTCTTCAGAATGGGTACCAATGTCTATTTTCGGAATTAGGTATTCTTTCCAAACCATTAAATAAATAGGCACAGCTTAAACTCAGCCAACGACCCTTTAATGGCTTATTGTTACCTAATAACTCACCCTTGCAATCTCAATTATCTGAGAATGTTGTAAAATATATGAGGTATCTGACCTTGCAGTAGGGGGCAAGGCCAGGTTGTAAATTCACACTTACTTGAGAAGCAATTCTACATTGTGTGTACATTGTTCATTTTGAAATTCGTGTCAATGTACTGCATCTTAAAGATGATCGTTTTAAAAATGAATATTGAAACATGCATGTTTCTTATTGTGACAAAGATTGTAAAATGAATTGATCAATCTGTCACAGTTCAGTGGAACATTCTGGCTGGTCTTATAACAGAAAAATAAGCAACGTCAAGGTTGAATATTCATCAATAATTGCAAACAGACTAATGCCAGCAAACCTAATAGCCGAGAGTAATAGACATGAAAACAGTAGGATTCAGATATAAACCAACATCAGCCCCTGGGCATTAAAGGAATGATATTCATTTTGAGATGTCAAGTGGGAAACGGTCTTCACATCTGTTCAGTGGGACGCCCAATTAAAATGTCTAGGAAATCTATTTAAATAAGTTCACAATGACCTATCCCAACCCCCATCCATCCCCAATTAAATGCACTGAGGTAATACTTGGACCTTCTGTGCTCAGGCAATAAAATGATCACAATATCATCTTTTTCTTCCCCCCTTTTGATGTAATGTTTAATTTTAAAATACCAACATTTAGCAAAATATTTGAGTTAAAAGAAATACTGGTAATTGCCAATAAAAAATCAAGAGAATGTTAAAATGTTTCTGGTCCTTCAGTTATTAGAAATATAGTGCAAGGTCTGCTCTATGCTCCTGTATTTAAAAACTGATGTTTTATACCCTGATTTGTCAATTTTTAACAATTTCAGTAGAAATGACAGATTTGCCGCACTTTTGAAGATTAAGAATACCCGATGTCAGGAAGGCTGGTGCTCCTCTTGAATGATGTGTGCTGATCTCCTCCAGAAACATTTCCCATCTATGTAGTTAATCCTTAAAACAATAACAATGCTGTGAGGCTGGACATCTCATGTGCCAACGGGCTGTTTTTGCCACATCTACTGTCCTTTACCATACCATACCAGCAGATTTACTGGCTGATTGTGGAACTGGTGACTCTCAAACTAACTACTTTCCAGTGAGGAATCTTTGGGAGCAAAGCATTTCTTGATCTCTAATGACAATCCAGACTCTGCAGGGTCTGTTGATACACCTGGACTGCTGAGTAGTGAGAGTTCTCTGCCTAAATGTGCACCCCGTAAGTTACAGTGGACTCTACTCAGTCTCAGCCAAAAGTGCAGTTTCATAACACGAGGCTTGCTGCATTAAATCACTTCATATCAAATCAAACAATAGCTGCCAAATCTTGAAGCATAAATATTATAAATGGAAGCTGAATGCAGCTGTCTTTTTCTGATGTTTATAATTCCGGCATTCCAAAGCAAACATAGGATTACCTTCATGCTGCTCATAGTTGGAAGTAAATTTATTATCTAAGTATGTATATGTTGCCATACACTACTGTGAGATTAATGTTCTTGCAGGGAAAATAAAACTGTGCAATGCAAAAAAAAACAAAGAAATAAGTAATACTGAGAATATAATTTGTAGAATCCTAGAAAGTGAGTCCGTAGGTTGTGAAATCAGTTCAGTGTTAAGGTGAGTGAACTTATCCATGCTGGTTCAGAAACCTGATGATTGATGGGTAATATCTGTTCCTGAATCTGATTGTGTGAGACCCAAGGCTCTTGAACCTCCTACCCAATGGCAGCAGTAATGAGAGAGCATGGCCTGGATGGAGGAGGCTCGTAATGATGGATGCTTATTCTTGTGACAGTGCTCCCTGTAGATGTGCTTAATGATGGGTAGAGCATTTTCTGAGATGGATTGGTCTATATCTGCCACTTTTTGTCGACTTTTTCATTCTTGGGCACTGGCGTCTCCATTCCAGACCATGATACAACCAATCAGGAAATTCTTCACTGTGCATCCACAGAGGTTTGTCAAAGTGTTAGATGACATACCACATCTGCACAAACTTCTAAGAAGTAGAGGTGCTGTGTACCTTCTTTGTAATGGTGTGACATTCTGGTTCCAGCACATATCCTCTCAAACAATAATACCAAAGAATTTTAAGTTCTGACTCTCTCCACTTCTGATCCCATAATGAGGACTGCCTCCAGTTTCCTCCTCTTGTAGTCAATAATCAGCTCTTTGGTGTTGCTGATATTGAGTGAGACATTGGTGTTGTTGCATCATTCAGCTAGATTTTCGATCTCCCTCCTATATGCCAATTTGTCACCACCTTTGATTTGGCCAACAACAATGCTATCATCAGCGAACTTGAATATGGCATTGGGGCTGAACTGAACCTCACAGTCATAAGTATAACACAAGTAGAGAAGGCAGCTAAGCACACAGCCTTGTGGTGCATGTGTGCTGATGGAGATTGTGGAGGAGATGTTGCCAATTGAACTGACTGGGCTCTGCAAGTGAGGAACTTGGGGATCTAGTTGCACAAGGAGGTTATGTCTTGGAGCTTTTTGATTAGATTTGAGGAGATGATAGTGTGGAATGTAGTCAATGGAGAGTATCCTGATGTATGCATCCTCACTGTCCAGGGCTGAGGAAGAGCTAATGAAATGGCATCAGCTGTTGACCTGTTGTGACAATAGGCAACCTGGAGTGGTTCCAAGTCACTCTTCAGGCAAAAGTTGATAAGTTTCATGACCACCCTCTCGAAGCACTTTACCACAGTGGATGTAAATGCTACTGGATGATAGTCATTGAGCCAGGCTCTGAACTAGGGATTATATTTTGTAAATTAAAGTGATGAGAAGCTAAAGGATTTTAGTATGCAAGTAATTGTATTAACTCCCTGAAGAGTAAGATGTTGACTAGCAGAAAATTGTATTTTGATTCTTTTGCACAAAGATTTAACCCTTTGACCTTGCCCTGCAAATAGTTTTCTTTATAATGTCACTAGATGCATGAATATGGGACAATGAGATGGGGGAATATATGCCATTAAGGTAGTTTACTTAAATTTACCAAAATTCCAACAAATGGTTGCAGGCTTGAAATGTTGACTGTTTCTCTTTCCTGATACACTGAGTTTTCCAGCATTTTCTGATTTGTTTCAGGAATCTGCAGGCACCTTTTAAAATTTTAATTTACCAAAATTTTGGACTGGTCAAGAGAATTAGACATGAGAAAATGTGTTCACTCAGGAGCAAAATGGCCAATACAGGGGTATTGCACCTTCTCCATATGTCATATTGTTATTGCAATAGCAACATAGCTGACAAGAGAAATATGTTTAATTTACTGTAATGTGCAGAAACAGGGTGCAAAGGGGATTGTAGAAGGGATGGTTGGGGCCAGGTGGTTCAAAGAGAGAATTAAGAGATGTGTTTGGGCAGATGAATAAAGTTGCATGTCAGGACCAGTCACACAGATGCAGTCGATGGTTGGATAGATTAGGGAGGGAGAGGCAGCAGGTTGAGAAAGATATTCTGAGAAAGATATACCAACAAGGAACAAGGTCTCCTGTTTATTTTGGGACTTGGAGGAAATAGAAGCATGGAACTGTGGCTACAGACGCTGTAACAACTTGAGGAACTTGTTATTCATTTACAAAATAATGATGTCCTGCTGAAGGGTCTCGGTCCATAACGTTGACTGTTTACTCTTTTCCATAGTTGCTGCCTGGCCTGCTGAGTTCCTCCAGCATTTTGTGTGTGTTCCTTTGGATTGCTAGCATCTGCAGATTGTCTTTTGTTTATGAAGTGAAAGAGTTTCTTGAAGCCGACAAGAAGTCAGCTTACTATATGATGAGAAACCTTCACTCCGTCCACAACAAGGAGGATCTCCTAATGGGCAACCATTTTAATTCCACTTCCCATTCTCACTCCGACATGCCAGCCCATGGCCTCCACTACTGCCACAATGAGGCTGTTCTCAGATTGGAGGAGCAACTCCTCATATCTCATCTGTGTAGCATCCAGTCTGATGACATGAACGTCAATTTCACCAACCTCTGGTGATTTCACACCCCTCCCCTTCTCTGTTTTTCTATTTTCCATTCTGGCTCTCCTCTTACCCCATCTCTTCCCCTTGTCTGCCTATCACCTCCTTCTGTTGCCCCTTTTCCTTCTCGTTCTCCCATGGTCCAGTCTCCTCTTCGATCAGATTCCTTCCTCTTCAATCCTTTATCTTTTCCACCAATCACCTCCCAGCTTCTCACTTCACCCCTCCTCCATCCACCTACCGTCCCCCTCACCTGGCTCCACCTATCACCTTCAAGTGTGTACCCCTTCCCCCCCCCACCTTCCTGTTCAGGCTTCTCCTCCCTTACTTTCCATCATGATGAAGGGTCTTGGTCCAAAATGTTGACTGTTTATTCCTCTCCAAAGGTGCTGCTTGCCCCACTGACTTCCTCCAGTATTGTGTGTGTGTGTGTGTGTGTGTGTGTGTGTGTGCTTATGTCTTATTTCCAGACTGTTTAATCCTCACTGCCTTAGTGACACTTACCTCTCTCAGCACAGAGTGCAGTGGAGTCTACCTCTCTGCTGAATATTGATGATGAGTATATTAAATCTGATTTTACTGGCCAAAAGGATTTGTTTGCGCTTGGCACACCGTTCACACAGATAGCCTTATTTGAGGGAATAATTTCACTGTATTCCCTACAGGGATTTTAAAACTGAAGATTTATGAGAGGTGTAGACAGAAATATATTTTGACACATTCTGTAATTGTGAAGGGTATGGTCTGTTGCTACTTTTTAATAATTGGATTAACCTCTGAACTCTTGAATATATTTTATGATGTAATTTTGATTTGGTTCAATCTCTAAGACAATGGTCAATTAAAATAAACTCTTGACCTACTTAATCCTGGCATACTTTTATTTCCATGTTCCTGAATAATGAAGAGAATTAAGATATCAGATGGAAACTGTGAAATTGAAAAAAACAGTTGTTGGTTAATGTTGGCATCATCAATGTGTGCAGAGGCCAATTGTGTGACTTTGTGTGCATACTGTGGTAACCAATATGACCTGGGTTTTAGCCAGGTGATCAAGAGGTCACTGAATGGAAGCCGAAGATGATGGGTGTGATATTCTGAAATAAACTGGTCATTTCATCCAGAATTTAAATCTAAATGTTTCTCTAAAAAACATGAGAATCAGATCCGACTGCAAAGAATCTTGATTCATATCCACAATTCTTATTGAGGCTGCCCTGTATGTTTACTCTTAAACTGAACAAATTTGAATTATTTATATTTGAAAATTAGAAATTAATGTGATTTCTTCATATGAAATGTGTCGGTGCTATATTTAACACAGATAACACATTTGAAACTACACCAGGCTAAGATGTTACTTCTGAAGATGGGCGATGGCTTACTGATGGTTCATCAAGCAAGAAATACAACTAAATACTATTTTTATCCGTGGAAAATTGTGGTAAACAATTACTGCAAACAACGAAGAGGTGAGGCTGACCTGAGGGTCGAGGGGCGTGAGTGCATGATGGAGTCAGAGCAGAGCTGAAGTATATTTGAGATGGAGTGAGAGCGTGTGAAGTGAGAAAAGTTGGAGGGGAGGAATTTTGTAGCCCGTCCACCTAATCCAAAAACAAGGTCTGACCCATCTAGGCACTGGCTGATTTGGAAAGCTCAGGTACAGATCAGAATGTGGCGGCTGTGTCCAGGCTTAGAGTGTATCTGTGCAGCAGGGCCCAGGGCCTAGTGTGGAGAATAATTCAGTGTTTGGACAATTTAAACAAGGGGGTGGATGGATGGAAAAAGCCAGATGTTGAGACCAGAGGCAAGGGTTGAGCGTGCTCTGCTCGCTGCTTCATGACATTTGCTCTGTTCTTCACAGCACTAAGGCGGAGGCTGTGGGCCTGCTCTGGGCTTTGTGCCTGTGAGCTCGGTTTTGCTCTGCTGTGTGATGAACTGAGCCTGAGGCTATGGGCCTGCTCTGGCCGCTCTGAGCTTCGTGTCTATGGACTCACTTTCATTCTGAATGCTGTTGTTTGCTTTTATTGTTTACACGATTTGTGTTTTATTTTCTCCCTGCACATTGGGTACTTGTTAGTCTTTTTTTTAGTTGGGATCTTTCAGGTTTCTTGTTTTGTGGTTGCCTGTAAGCAGACAAATCCTATTATTGTATTTATATGTACTTTGATAATAAATATACTTTGAACTTTTAATTGAATGTGAAGAATATTGCATTTGTTTCAATACATCACACAGCAAAAACAAGAGTAAAGCAATAAGATAAGTTCAGTTAAATCTGTAGCATTCTTTACTGACACGCTTTAATTTACTGCATTTATTGATTATAGAGACTGATATTGTTGCAGATGGTATTTTGTGCTACCCATTGTTTATGTGCAGTCAGTAAACCTCAAGGGCTGCAATGTTGCATTGTTTTCACTAATGCTGGATGTATTATAAAGATTACTGTCACTGATGAACTTGCCTGACATTACTCATATTCTACACAATAGCTTGAGGATCAGCGTGTTAAAGAAAAAGGATTACAACTGGGTAACCATTCCATGTCCAAATTCTCTCTCTTGCTGATGCTATCATCCATCGACATCCCTATATTCAGTTAGTAAGAACAGCTACAATTCTGTACCATGTTATATTTTCCTACAGAGTCAAAAAGCAATTTTTAAATCATCCTTAAAGTTGGCAGTTGTCTATTTAATTCTAAACATAACATCTTAACATAAGAACATTAAGAGGAGGAAGACATGTCTATATAGCCCATCCAGACCATTCATCAAAATCATGGCAGATCATCTACCTCATGTTCCAGCACTATCCCCATTAGCCTTGATTCCCTTCAGGCACAGAGATCTTTCAGTGTAGGAATCCTGATGAAGGGTCTCAGCCCAAAATGTCGACTGTTTACTCTTTTTTATAGATCCTGCCTGGCCTGCTGAGTTCCTCTGGCATTTTGTGTGTGTTACTTGGATTTCTAGCATCTGCAGATTTTCCCTTGTCTCAATCACTGACTTGAATGAAGTCAATGACTGAGCCTTCACAGCTGTCCAGGGTAGAGAATTCCAGAGATGCACCACCGTCTGAGTGAAGAAATGTTTCATGATACTTGATCCTAGACATCCTTTTTTGGAAATTATGAACCATGGTTCTAAGCACTTCTTTCCATCCAGCTTGTCAAACCCTGAAGGTAGTTGGTGTTTAAGGAATTCTTCTCTCATTCTTCTAAACTGTAGAAAATGCAGGCCTAGTTTATTGTACTCTCCTCATGAAGAAAATCTGCTTGTTAATGAATGTTTGTTGCACTCCCAATGTGGTAATGCATCTTTTCTTAGGAAAGAATAACAGAACTGTAGGCAATGCTCCAGGTGTTAAAAAAATTCAGATCTTTCATTCTTTTCAGCTTTGTATTTGGCTTCACTTGAATAATGCTTCCAATTCACTGTCTTGTAATATAAATAGAAATGTTCTCTGATTGCAAATGATCAATGTATTTTACTACCTACATAGACCAAACAACGAGAAAGGCCAAATGCCAAAGATATCACCAACTTAGAATAAACAAGAAAAATTAATTGAAGGAAACGACATTTGCATCTGAGAAGATTCATATGGCATTTGATTATATGTCTGTGAAGCACCACAGTAGGTAGGCAGTTTGTGCGGCTCTATTACAGCTCGGGGATTCAGAGTTTGGAGTTCAATCCCAACGTCCTCTGTAGGGAATCACTGTATATCCTCCGCATGGTACGTGTGGGTTTGCAGCAGGGCACTCAGGACAATTAGTTGCTTATTGTAAATTGTCCTGTGATTAGATACGGGTTAAATCGGGGGTGTTACAGGTTGCTGGATAGTATGGCTCAAAGGGCCGGAAGGGCCTACTCCACACTGTATTTCTAAATAACAGTGCTTTTACTGTGGCTCAGATTGGCACTGCTGCATTATATTGGCCATTAACTCATTCCAAATGACAACAGATCATGTTTGCTCTGTCAGTCAATTTACTGCTCCTTCTTGCTCAGTTCATTACACTCCATACAGAAGCAGGGGGGCTGAACTCATCACAGACACAAGAGATTCTGCAGATGCTGGAAATCTTGAGTTTCACACACAAAATGCTGGAGGAATTCAGCAGGTCAGGCAGCATCAATAAACAGTTGATGTTTTGGGCCAAGGCTCTTCATCAGCACTTGATGAAGGGACTCAGCTCCAAATGCTGACTATTTATTTCCCTCCACAGATACCACCCGATCTGCAGTTTCTCCAGCATTTTGTGTGTTGAACTGAATGAATCATTGATTTTCATTCAATCATTTTCATTTTGATTTTGCATTTTCATTGCTTTTTTGCCTATAATACACACCTATTTGGCTACAAAAAGCTCTATTGTCAATCTATTATGCTAATTGGCAGAATTTCTCTAACCCAGTGCCCACTATCCAGGGATCTGCCATGAATCATTCACTTGTTCCTATATAGTTCAAAATGAAGAACAATAATATAATGGAGATGTGGCTTTGAAAAGAATTCCAAATAAAACACAGAGTGCTATACTGAGCTTTCATCATTGAATTAATATTGTCTATACTATAGACAGAAAGGAAGAATCAATACTGAGTTGACTAGACTCCCAATGCAATCCCAACATCTCCAGTAGCCAATTATGTCTTCCACAACTTTGTTCTACAAGGCTTCAAAACTAAGATTCACAAGATGAAGATAGTGAAGAGCTGGACTGTAGAGACTTCGGACATTTGCTGTTTTCTGTAGGACATGAGCTGAAGTTTTTGCAGAATCAAAGATGTCATATCTTATTAAGTTAATTTATTTCTTTGCAGATGTTAATTATATGTAAATGTTATGAATAAATTCTAAAATGATTTAAATGACTTTAGGGAGATTTTTAATTATGTTTCATAAGACAATTCTGACAAATATGGAAAGATTTTATAAGTTGATTGGAAATTGGTTGGGAATAAGGAGACAGAGAATAATTGTTAGCAGATGACATGAAGCTTTCCATTAATTTGAAGTTGAAAGGGACAGTAAATATTGTTGGGAAGAGGAAATTACAATGAAACTTTAACAGAGTAAGTGAACAGACAAAACTGTGACTTGTGGAGAACTTTGGATCATAGGAAAATAAATTCAATATTTTCTTAGAACCATTGATGAGAAACTGGGAAATAAGGGGGTAAAATTATCTGGAACAAATGATAAATTATTGGAAGTGCAAAAGGTAATCAGCAGAACATTAATCTAAGGAGGCTGAAGGGCAAAGTGAGCAGGTCTTGATTTACAGTAATTGTTTAAAATCTTGATTAGGTTCTAATAAGAACATTGGGTACACCAGCTCATAAAAGATGCAAAAGCATTGGGTCCTGGAGATTGTGGTGACAGATTCACTTAATTGATACTGGGCTTAAATGGCCAAATTCTGAGTAAAGTTTGATTAACGTTGGCAAGCATTCTCTTCAATAAAGAAGACTGAAAGATGATTAGGATGCTTAAAATGGAAAGTCACGATTTGACAAATTAGATACAGTGATATACTGTAATTTCTTCATGGGAGGACTAAAAGCAAATCTTAAAATCACAGCTAGAATATTTATCATAAAGATTTCATACAAGGGGTGGTTAAAATCTGTTTCACTCTCTATAATTTTATTCACAGCCTGTAAAATCTGGAAGAACTAAATGTATCAAGATTGTGATAGACTTTGTCAGGTAAGGGTATCAATGAATCTGAAGCAATAATGAATGGAGTTCAGGTACAGATAAGCAACAACTTAATTGAATGGGAGACCAGCTTCTCCAGTATAATTTCTAGTCTAACATTTATTTCCTTCAGTTTTCCAATCATTTCATTGTCAGGAAATGTAGAGGTTAGATACAAGTGCAGAGCAGCGGAGGGGATTTACCACTGAGTGATCACTTTCATAACAAACCGCAGAAGAACAAGCTACAAGGGGCCACAAAACAGGCAAGAATGAATACTTAACATGACAAAACTACAAGGTAACTGAAGGCCAGGAGCAACTGGTTGAGGCTGGCTGCTTTAGTATGTGAACAAAGGCTGTGGATGAGAGTTGGGTTTAAATTGGCTGCAAGTACTGAGTTGGAAATGAGGGGTAGGTGACTCCTGTTAGCTAGGCAGAGACTGGAAGATGCCTGCTTGTGCAGGCCAGACAGGATCCCCCACCCCCTATGGCTAGCACCCAAGGGCCCAGGACAATCTGGATGGGTCTGGTGGAACTCTTTGAGCAATGGATCAAAGATGAAGCTGGTTGACACCCAAGTACTCTCCTCCAGGCTGCACCCTTCCCAGTTGACATGGTACTGCACAGCTCATCCACGGTGAAGTAAGTTCATCAACTGGTGAACGTGTACACTGGACCACCTGCCACCATCCTTGGTTCTGGAAGTGCAGGCTCAGGTGGTTTGACTATCCGTGGACAATGGGCTTGATGTGGAAAGTAGGTGTGATTCTGAGAGATGGTGACGGTAAGTGACTGGGTTGATTTGATGGGTAATCTTAAAGGGTCCAGTGAACTGGGGTGAGGGCTCACGTGAGTTGGTGTGCAAGGACAGCCCTCAGTTGAACAGCCAGGCACGGTCTGCTAGGTCAGAGTAGTCTGGCATGGTGCCGCTGGCAGTAAGCCTGGTGGCAGGAGTTATGGTTGCCAGCTAGGCTGGCCTTCTTTGGTCTCTTCAATGCATTTTGACAATGGCAAACCAAGGCCCTGGTGGTCGGGACCTCCACCATTGACTCTTCCATAGAAACAATAGGGATTGGTAGCAATGAAGCTCTTCAAAGGATGATATATCTGTGGCAGAGGTGGTGTGCAAATTGTGAGACAGTTCAGCCCAGAGCAGGTATTTCTTTCATGTGGAAGGGTCAGAGGCAGTGAAACATCACAAAAACTTCTCCACTTTCTGATTGCTCTTTCCATAAATCTGTGGATGATAGCCAGAGGACTGACTCCTGGAGGTGTGAAAGAGGGATTGAAAGGCTTACCAGAAGCAGGAGACAAATTGTGGGGTCCCGTTCGACACAATGTCCTGAGGGAAACCGTGGAGGCAAACTAAATGTTGGAGAACCAGATCCACCACCTCAGTGGCTGACAGAAGTTTGGGGAGGGCAATGAGGTGGGCCGCCTTTGAGAACCGGTCCCCCACTGTCATCATCACTGTGGCATCATCAGATGGCGGCAAACCTGTGATGAAATCCATGCCAGTATGGGACCATGGGTGTCAAGGGACTGGTAGGCTGTCTTGGAGACTTCAAGGGACGGCTCAGCAGGGAACCATTTCCCATCTGGTCCTTCCTGGGAGAGGGTGGCCCCAGTGCCTATATCACACCTCTACCTCAAAAGGTCCAGAGGGGTCAGATGGTGTAGAATGGAAGCAATGGTGAAGCATCTCTTTAACACCTTGAAAGTGTGATCTGTGGCAGTAGACCAGTTTATCGGTGAGGTAGGTGATTTGATGATGGAGTTGAGAGGAGTGGCAATGTGGTGTCATTCCAGATGAAATAATGGTAGAAGTTGGAGAAGCCCAAGAAGTGCTGCCGCTGTTTGAGGAAGCGCGGTCAGGACCATTCAACGACAGCTTACACTTGCTCTGGTCCATGCTTATGCCTTGGTGTGAAAGGACGTAAGCCAGGAAGGAAAGGACTGGGCTGTGAAACTGGCACTTTTCTAACTTGCAGTACAGGTGGTTTTTGAGGAGGTGCTGGAGGACAGAATGGACGTGACAGAAGTGGTCTTGGGGATCCTTGGAGAATATGATGTCTCAAGGTAGACAAACACATACCTCTATACCTTGTCTCAGAAAATCTCATGAGTAAAGACTTGGAAAATGGCTGGACTGTTGGAAACTCTGAAGGGCATCATCAAGTATTTGCAGTGGCCAGTGGGTGTGATGAGTTCTGTCTTTCACTCATCCCTCTGGTGGATGCAGATCAGGTTGTTTGGGTTCCGTAGATCTTGTTTGGTGAAGATTTGGGCCCAGTGGAGTGTTTCAAATGTACTATCCATTAAGGGGAGATGGTAACAGTGATTTTCTTGAATCCATGGTAGTTGATGCAGGGACAGAGACCTCAATCTTTTTTTTTGACAAAGAATCCTGCACCGGCTATGGACTGGGATTGTCGAATGAAGTCCTGCTGTAATGCTTCCGAGATGTGGTTATTCATGGTTTGAGTCTCAAAAGGGAAGAGGGAGAATGGAGGACGTTGAGGACGGGTGGTACCCAGCAGGAGGTTGACTGTGCAGTTGTGTGGTCTGTGAGGCAGCAGGGTACTGGCTTCCCTTTCACTAATGGCGATGACTAAGTCATGGTATCCCTACGGGAGTTTGAGTGAAGTCGAGGGTTTCCTCCTGCTCCATGGATCTATGGGGTGGAGTCAACTGAGGATGCAGACAGGTGGTTGAGCAGGTAGGTTCTCACTCAGCAGTGACCAGTATCCCCAGGTGAGTGAGGATCATGATTGGAGAGCCAGGGGTGACCCCAGATAAGAGGAGAGTTGGGTGAGTTGATAAGAAGAATTAGATGGATTCACAATACTCTCCGATGTTCATGTGCATAGACCATGTGCATGTCCTGATTATCCCAGATGCCAAGGGACTTCTATCCTTGGCTGCGATGCAGAAGGGGTGAGAGACAGGCTCAGTAAGGAGTGCAAGCTACACACACACACGCGGGATAGAGAGAGTGAGTCAGACTATGGTGCTGGAACAAAGGGGCAGAGCATGGGGGGGGGGGGTTGCAGGAGCTTACCAGAAGGCCCCTCTTCTCTACCTAATAGTGCCTTTTTCCAGAATGCGTTGGGCATTTGATATGTGGGTGATTGACTGCCTTGCAGTAAGTGCACAAGTTGTTTCTCGACTGACACTCATAATCTTGGGGGCTTAAGGGAGCTTTTCCTAATTGCATTGGTCTAGAGGCATTGTTGATGTGGGTCCTGCAGCCTGTAATGGTTCTGACAACAGAAATGGGGTTGTGGCTGCTGATCTGGAGGGTCATTCCACTTGACAACATGAGGGCCAGAGTGCTGAGGCTTTCGAGGTCAGTGGACAGCCCGTGGGTAGACAGCTTGTCTCTTTATTTTTCTGAGAAGCTGTGATGATAATGGGCTAGCAGCACTTCTGCATTCCAGCTACACTCCGCCACAAGGGTCCTGAATTCCACAATGTAATCCAGCACCGAGCATGAGCAGTGACACAGGTGAAGTATTCGATCTGCTGCCTCTATTCCACTCCCCGGATGGTTGAAAGCTAGTGTGTGTCAGTGGTGAGTTCAGATGGTGGCCTCCTTGTCCCAGTCAGTGACTGCCCAGGTCAGTGCTCACCCAGTCAAGAGAGATGTGATGAAGGCAATCTTGGCTCGGTCTGCAGAATATAGAGATGGCTGCAGCTCAAAGTGCAAGATGCACTGGGACAGAAAGTTGCAACATCAGGTTGGAGATCTGCTGAATTTGGGGCTTTGAGAGAGGAGCTTGACTGGCTGTAATGAAATGGATAGTTGGTTGAGAATGGCAAGCAGATGGTCAGTGGTTTCCTGCCACCTCTGGATTGTGTACTCGTGTCAACAGAGGCAAGAAAGCTCTGCTGGGTCAATTGCAGGAGAGTCTTGATCCAAACCCAAAGCAGCAGAGACAATTTAGCAGTGAGCAATCACTTTAATTATAAACTGAAAAATAACTTGTGACAAGAGGCCACATAACAAGAGAGAAAAGATACTTAACACAACAAGGTAACTGAAGGCTATGAGTTAGTGGTTGAGGCTGGCTAGTTCAACGGGTGAACAGGGGCTGTGCTTGAGAGCTGGGTTTATATAGGCTGCAGGTGATGAGTTGGAAATGAGTGGCAGATGACTGCTGTTAACTGGGTGGAGACTGGGACGTGACTGCTTGTGCAGGTCTGACATCTAGATCCTTGGTTATGAATGCAGAACATAGAACACTCCAGCACAGTATGGGCCTTTTGGCCCACAATACTGTGCTAACATTTTAACCTACTGTCAGCGCAATCTAAACATTCCCCCTGACACAGACCTCATTTTTTCTATTGTTCATGTGCTTGTTGTAGAGTTTCCTAAATGGCCCTAATCTAGCTGCCTCTACCACCACCCTGGCAGCACATTCCATGCACACACCATTCTCTGTGTAAGGAATTTACCTCTGCGATTCCCCCAATGCTTTCCTCCGACTTCCCCCTTGTATTAGCCATGTCTGCTCTAGGAAAAAGTCTCTGGCTATCCACTCAGTCTATGTCTCTTATCATGTCATGTCACATCCTCCTTTCTTCTAAAGAGAAAGGCTCAAGCTTGCTCAACCTACCTTCACAAAATGTGCTCTCTAATCCAGGCAGTGTCCTGGAAAATTTCCACAACACCCTCTCTAAAACTTCCACATCCTTCTTAAAATGAGGCAACCAGAATTGGACACAATATTTCAAGTGTGGTTGAACCAGGGTTTTATAGTGCTGCAATGTTATTTTGTGGCTCTTGAATTCTTTCCTCTGGCTAATAAAGGCCAACATACCATAAGCTTTCTTAATCACCTTAGCAACTTGTATGGCAGCCTTGACGTGAATATTGCAGGGAGTGTGACGATATGGTTTTCTGGGGTTTATATGAAAGTATTCAAGAACATGTTATTAAGTACTCAGAGAAAAGAGAAACATATTGGCATAAAGGTAACTTCAGAGACAAAACCAACTCTTTCAGCAAGAGCTACTTTCAACAGGGAAAAACAGGCATAAGACAAAGGAGATTTAGAGGAGATAATAAACATTTTGTCATTGCATCCTCCAGCTAGTCTGAAAAGAGAGAATGGAACATGCTTTTGCTAAAAACAGATAGCTTGACAATGTAGAGACTTGATGTGAATTGAGCTCAAATTGCTTGGCAAACTAAATGGATCAAAATAAATGATCCCTTGGGGTGCAGATAGGTTAGTAAAAATGACTAGGCAGGAGACATGAGCAATGGCAGGACTTATCAGGGAGTCTCTAGACACTGGGTTGAACAAGCTGATTGAAAATGAGTTAATGCAGTGCCCAGATTCAGAGGTAACTCTGGACCTGATTACCTCATTTCACTCTACAGGAAAATGAGGGTGTTTATTATAGGGGATAAACTTAAGTAACATCAGTCCCCACTAGTTGGTCTACTCTTCCACCTCTACCCCACCCCTACATTTCACAGCACTTTTCAATGCATCTGCAGGAGATGTAATACTCGCTTTTTATCTTGTCTGTTCCAAACATCCAGGTGAAGCAACAATTCCCATGAGCTTCTTCCAGTCTGGTGCACTGAATGTGATGTGATATCCTTTACACTGGAGAAACCAGGTAACTGCTTTTAGAACCTCTGTTGAGTCTGTAGGAGTGACCTGAGCTTCTAGTTGCCTTCACTTTAACTCTCCATCTTATTCTCTCTCTGACTCATCTGTCAGTGTCTTGCTGTGTTCAACAGAGCCCGTTGTAAGCTTTATCTTCCATCTTGGCATATTACATCATTTGGGACCCAATCAGCAATTTCAGATTACTCTTTCTCTGTTCACATCACAACCGATCTTTTCTATTACAAATTATTCATATGTATTATAACTCCTTTTTCCTTTCCAGACATTGCCTGATCTGTTGATCATTTAAACCTTTCCCTTTTTGTTTTAGCTTTCAGCAACAGTTATGCCCTGTGTTTCACACGTTTCTCTCTCTAACTGCCCTCTTTAATCTGTCAATAGTCAAAATATCAAGGTGGTAACTCTGGCTTCCTCTAACCTTTTGTCCTGCCTAGCTATGCCCTGCAACTTAAAGCTAACTCACTTGGTCACTTTACCAGTTCTGATGGTCTTTGAGCTGAAACTTTAACTCTGTTTCTCTATTCATAGATGCTCCCTAGTTGGGTATTTCCTGCATTTTCTGTGTTTATTCCATCAAAGCCTATGTAGAACAAGTCCATTCGTTGCTCCTGCAGGTTCATCAAACAAGCACTGATCCCTTCAATTAATTTATGTTATATGAGTTGGCCATCTGGGTAAAATAAACCAGGGTTAAATTTCCGAGTGATATATTTCAGGCATGCTATGAGGTATTGGCCACTGATCTGAGAAATTGGCCATTCTGTCCTCTTCTTCTAAGTATGGTGGACTCAGTACAGAGCAATATCTAACCTTATAATTCAAAGTAGTTCAGTGTTTACACATTTCAAAAGTATCAATCGTTTCAGGTAAACCACAAGTGAAAATAAAATTGTAATTATTGGATGTCTATTTATTTGCACCAACCTAATGCACAATTTTTGTATACTTTTCTTAAAATTGTGATTTAAGGAGACATTTTCCATTGCACACACACCTGTTCTTGCTATTTTGTCATTGAAATATTTTCCTTTGAGCAACTATTTGACGAGGACAATTCATGTATTATATTGCAAAATCATTTAAAGCCCCTAAGGGAGATGCAATCCTGAGTGTGCCATACTCCGCATTTGGAGTTTTTCTCTGGAATCACTATAACGATTATTGTCATCTGTGTATATAGTAATGTTCCTTAGCTGATCTCAGCTGGATGAATTTGTTTGCACTTAAGGGAGCAAAATCAACCTGATGTCTAATTTATATGAAGTTCCTTTGAGTACAATAAATTTGTTCTGTTATATAACACTGTCAGTTGAGATGTTTGACATCATAAGCACACATAGATAATTCTATGGTCCCCCAGGCACACTCCCATCATAACTTCACTGTTTCTTCTGCAGGCATTGGACTTAACAGCCCATGTGAGCACCTGAAATTGCTGAGCTTTTTCTGCTGTGAGGATCTAAATAATGGCATTTGCCTCTGACTCTGAAAGAAACAATCAGATTCTTGCCTTGTACAATCTAGTCTGGCAATGGTTATTGGTTTAGAGTGATTTCTAAATCTTAAAAACAGTTTTGGATTTGGTCCGCCTTTCACTCAGTAGCCATTTTATTAGGTTGCTCGTTAATGCAAATATCTAATCAGCCAATCATGTGGCAGCATCTCAATGCATAAAAGCACACAGACATGGTCAAGAAGTTCAGTTGTTCAGACCAAACATCAGAATGGGAAAGGAATGTGACCTAAGTGACTTTGACCATGGATTGTTTGTTGGAGCTAGATGGGGTAGTTTGAGTATCTCAGAAGATCTCCTGGGATTTTAACACACAACAGTCTCTAGAGCAGGAGTCCACAGATCCCTTGCTTATGGGAATTGGCTGATGGCATAAAAAAGGTTGGGAACCCCTGCTCTAGAGTTTGCAAAGAATGGTGTGAAAAAGGTAAAAAAAAGCATCCAGTGAAGAGCAGTTCTGTGGGCAAAAATGCCTTGTTGGTAAGAGAGGTCAGAGGAGACTGGTTCGAGCTGAGAGAAAGGTTACAGTAACTCAGATAACAAGGTGCTGCAACAGTGGTGTGCAGAAGAGCATCTCTGAGCACACAAGACGTCAAACCTTGAAGTGAATGCACTACAGCAGAAGACCAGGGAAATACACATAGTTTTATACGCATATTTTTATTCTTAATATAAATAAGTTTTTAAAAATCCATTGTTGTTATAAATCACGTATCACAACTCTGTCATTAAAATGCTAATACAGTATATTGATGCATTCGTAGTGGGATTGGTTTATTATTGTTATACATACTGAGATACAGTGAAGAGCATGTCTCACATTCTATTCATACAGATAAGATCATTACACAGTACACTGAGGTAGAACAAGGTAAAGCAGTAATGGCAATATAAATCAAAGACCACTTTCTTCATCTAAGGATGTTGGGCAAAAGCCTGTTGATGGATGTGCAAGTGTATGTAGAGTGATATGAAATGGGTAGATAGAGACCCTGTTATGTATCAGGCATAGTTGTCACTGGTAAGCCTTCATTTCATATGTGCAAAGTTTGTTTTGTTGGATTGACCCAGGGACTCAATTTGAATTTCAAATAATTAAATCTTGAGTATAGATTCTTTGCTGGGCTCAAAGGAACTCACTTGTTTACATTACCCAATGCACTATGGCATGTATCAGTTATGGAAGAACTGAGGTGAATTGACTGCCAGATTTATTAGGAAGAGGTTATTCATGAAGGCGTAAAGTAGAATGCCCAGAAGACATTTATATATCTGAAGTTGAATATTGCAGCAAATAATAGTATAATTTAGGTCTATTGTTTTGTAAATTATCCAAGAAAACAATTCCATGCAATAGCTATGCTAATGTGTTTGGTTATGTACATCATAATATAACATTCTACAGCTGAGGGAAACATAATGGTACATGCAAGCTGAGCTGGACTATATTGAACTTCATTGGGAAGTTCCACACTGACACGTTGTGATGCAGAATTCCAGAACATATCGGAGGTCAGATGATGATGATACACTTGATCATCAGAGACATTTGCAGTTCAGTTAGGGCAGCCAGGGGTAGGGCATTACAATCAGCTGTGATAGATTCGGTCCCTGCTCACAGTCTGCTCCACATCTCCACATGAAGCTTAGAGCTTGAGGTAAAATGTGAGGCTTGGATAGCTTAGTGTAACCACAGGGGTTGCCATGGACATTGGTGACAGGAGTGTGTGTACGTGTGGGGAGAGGGTGTCGAGGGCCGGGGGGAGCTGTGAGAGAAATAAGCACAAGGTGCAGATGGGATCTATCAGTCCTATATAAAATTACCTGCATATTTGTTGCATAAGTAGAGCAACATATATGATCAGTAACACAACTTCTGGGCCTGCAAAGGTTATTCCCTCTCTTACATTGTATGATCTTTGTTGAATTCACAGTTCTCTTACAGCAATGGCATTTACATCTGCAGAAGCAAAGAGTTTGACACATTCCGGGTTACAGTTTGATAAAAGTCGGTGTACACTACCTTCTTCTAATGTGACCTCCACCACTAAACAGGACAGGAACAAAAACTATTTTGCCAATGCTAATACACAGTGTCCCCTATCACCTCATCATGACTCAGTGTACACCAACACTCCATCATCAGTGTGTTATTATCCTAAAAGGTCCTTCTTAACATCATTGTGGAAACAATGTCACTGCTTGGACTATAGCCATTTAAGCAGAAGTTCCATCATCTCTGAAGGGGAGGGCAAAAAGTATGGATTGCAGAACCTTCCACCTCCTGAGAATAAAACTAAAAAGAAGATTGATAACTTTGCCACAGGCAGTGAACGGGAAAATATGGCAATTCTAATGAAGTTAACATTTTAGATTTCTTTCGAAGGTTCAAAGGTCCAATTTAATGTCAGAGAAATGTATACAGTATGCGTCCTGAAATGCTTTTTCTTCGCAAACGCCCACAAAAACAGAGAAGTGCCCCAAAGAATGTACAACAGTTAAATATAAGAACCCCAAAACCCCCCCCCAGCTCCCCCCACACATAAGCAGCGATTCCCCCGCCTCCAAAAAAAAAGCAAGCATCGACGTCGCCACCGAGTACTCAAGCATGAGCAAAGTATTAGCAAAGACACAGACTTGCAGTTATCCCAAAGACTTCGCGTTTCACCCGGCATTCAACATACCACAGGTTTTCTCTCTCCCTAGTAAGGGAGAATGAGGTGTCTCCATAACAAACAACTCATTGGTTTATGATGTTAAAAGTCTGTTACATCACTCTTTTTGAGCTCTGTGTCAGAAGATCGCAAAGATCTTGGGTCTTCGGGCACACAGCAGTAGGTTTTCTGACTCCCCCGATGATACATGGGTCTCCTGTCGTGACACTGACCCTCGATCCGCCCGTCTCCAGAGCCCCGAGATCTTAGGCTTCCAAATCCGAGCCGGACTCTTGGTGTGCCAAACAGTGGCCGGGCCTGAAATCCTGAGGAACGGTCCCATTCCTGCAAAGAACCAAATTCAGTGTGTAACTCCAGGTCAGGGTCTTCAAAAAAAAACCCTGAAAGGAAAAAATAAAGATATTAAAGATGGAAATAGAGCTGTTTCCAAAGATGCAAGCAAAGGAGTCACCGTTTAGTGCCATCTTAACTTTGCTCCAAAAGTTATAGACTGAAAATTTTCTATATAAAATCAATTACTGGTAAGTAACTCTACAGAATATAGTGAATATATCTCAGTTGAGCATTATTCAGCTTTTCCCTGTCCTTAGGAAATCATGTTACAATAAGCATTGTAATCCAATACAATTCTACGTTGCGTACTGATCTCTTGGAATAGTTTTCTTGGATAATTCACAAATGAATGGACATAAAATTACTCATGCATTCACTTTTAACTTCATAAGCATTCATAAATAACCGACATTGTCAATTACCCCATGCACTAACTCAGTTAACTTCTTTGATACTTGTTGTTCAGCTGATTTACACTGTATGATCTTTGTTGAGTTCACAGTTCGAAAAAGGTGATACTTTGAATTTCAGGTACATAAATTCTTTGAGGTTCTAACTGAAACAATATTGACATGTCATTGCCACACTGGGTGAGATATGATGGGCAGGGGAAGGATTGCTCAAGGAGCGACATGGTGAATACATCTTTTGAAGGACAAGCCAAAGGAGCAAAGACTACTTTTAGCCATCAGGAATAAACAGGTGGGCCATAAGCCCACATTTATTCGTCATTGGTGGCAAACAGTAAACCAGCCTACAGAAGGAGGAGGTTCAAAGACCATCGTCCTTCACAACAATAGTGGAGACTAAAGGGTAAATACTAAAAAACAGGGTTGCAGCATCTCCATTTGGCCAGAAGTGACGAGTGGACGATCCAGCTCAACTCTTCATGAGGTCTCTACCATCACAAAAGACGGGTTTCAGACAATTCAGTTCACTTCATGTGATATCAGAAAATAGATGAAAGCACTGTCTACAGCAAAGGATTCAAGACCAGTCAATATCCTAGCCTCAGTATTGAAGAGTTCCATACTTACGCCTCAAGCTGCTCTGTTATTCAATGATCTCTCATATGTTTGTTTTAATTTAGTAGTGCAGGGAATGAGGAAGTGGTTGCTGTTTCTCTTTGAACTGACTTCCATGAGTTTCTTTGTTTCATGACTATCTGGAGAAGAAGAATCTCAGAGTTGTATTCTGCATGCGCACTTTGATATTATATGAACCTTTGAACTTTTTTTGAACCTTTATTACCTCCATAAACCTGATTCACACCTGCCTCTCTCACTTGTTCACGTCATTTATTACTTCACCCATCATTGTGAACTCCATTGAGCCTCCCTCAGGTTTTGATTTTAAAATCAACCTTGATTTAAACATTCTCATTCTTAATTTTAAATTCCTCAATGGCCCCATTCCTTTAATCTCCTTCAGACTGCAGTTATCAGAGCTATCTGCTGCTATCCAATTCTGGCTTGCTACATCTTCTTTTCCTTTTCCTTAACCCCATTGATGAGCTTCATCATCCCTGAAGTAGCACTATTTGACAGTATCATAATTTGATATGGGTCTTAGGAAACAAAGACTGTTATGGAATTTTTCTAATTGAATGATGCTATAGAAATTCAAACTATTCCTCTTGTAATGTCCTCATAAATCTTTTCTGTACAATCATCTTTATTTCAAATTTTTTTGTCACATGCAGACCAGGTCTTCATAGAGTTCTCCAGGAGTATTCCAACCAAGATTCTATATTCAATTAGCATCCTATTCCTCAATGAATTAATCATCTTGTTTTGATTCTTTAATCCAATCAACTGGTGTGCTTTGTTTTAGGAATGCATTTATCTATATTCTCAGATCTGGTCTGTACTCCAGTTAGTTCCTCAACTCCAAAAATTCTTAAGTGCTTTTAAATTTGTTGTCTGGATATAGATGATCTCGACAAAATTGTAGTGGTGTGACTGAGTGTTTCAATCTATTTTATTTGAGTCAGTTAGGATTTCACACCTGATTTATATCTGAAGGTTAGCACCCATGGGAATCCGTGAATTTATACTAACAAAATACTGCTAATGCATTGCAAATATTTAGGAAAAATGCACCTCGGAAGTACTGCATCTTTTTTACTACAAAAATTGAAATGTATTTTAAAATCAGCTATTAGCAGATGCAGTTTTGCCTGTGGTATGTTATATAGTCTTGTGTGAGGATTCTGCCATTTTTCAAAGCTGAGTTGATAAGTGTGAATCTCATCCCACCCATCAGCTCCCTTTTACTTCTAAACTCTTCAAACTGATTGTCTCAGAAAGCATTTTAATCTTGTATTGGACACCGAGAGTGCAGCATCAATCAAAACACAACATGGATTGCAATAAATGTATTTGGCTCAATGCTCATCTGTTCTGACACTCAGATTTGGAGACTATTTCCTTCTCCATTCCAGAGAGAAAATTGAGATAAATTTCATAACACATCTGCTTTAAACTAGTTGACTTTTAAAAAAAAGTTTAACCATTTGCTTAAAATATGGTTTGAGAGAAAGCTTTAAATATATACAAAGAAGTGGGATATCATATAATTGGAATCAGAGCTCATAAACCTAATACAACTCATAAGCAGATCATTTGAGTTGCTGAATCCACACTGACCTTCAGTCACCCATTTTCACTAGTTTGACATTAATTCCATTTTATCCTTCCTACATTCTCATCAGATTCTACCACTCAGCTGCACAACAGGCATACAGTAGCCAATTAATCTATCAACCTATATGTTGGAATATGAAATGAAGCCAGAGCACCCAGAAGAAACCTTCGTAGCCACAGGGATAATGTGCAAAATCTACGCAGACAACACCTGAGGTCAGGATTGAATCCTTTTCTGGTCAGGGTCTTTGAACTGAAATGTTAACTCTGTCTTACTTTTCACAGATGCTGGCTGAATTGCTAAACGTTTCCAGCATTTCCTGTTTTTATTTTGGAATTCTAGAAACTGCAGCTTTCATCTTGTTCAGCTAGATTGGATACCACAGGTATCTGAAAATCAAAAAGTACAAAGTTGATGCTTTGTGTGGAGGGGTAAGTGAGAGATGAATGTTTACATTCCCTCTGGCTCATGTTTCAGGAGAGGCTGTGGATGCGAGAAGGATGATGGGTGGCAGGATACCAGCATTTTCAGTGGGCTCTGAGCTACAGTTGACCATGGATATTTAATGATTCATGGCTTGTCACCTTGTCGTGGTGGAGAAGCTTGTCGTGGTCCTGAGATCCCGAGAGCGAAGCCGTCTGGATCTATGCTCCTGGTAGGGTCACCCATGGTGGTAAGGTCAAGGGTGAGGTCCCTGACAAAGAACAATCCAACCAAGACCTCAACGGTGGAACAGGCGGGTGAAGTTACTTTGAACTCAATGGCTGTGAAGGTGGATGAAGGCTGCAACAAATCCATCATCTTCAATCGTCATGGTTTCCATGCCATTGGAATCATTTGGTTGATTTGTGAAATACTGTGTGCTTCTTGGAGTGCAACATCAAGTACACATTAAACAAATACACGTACAGGTGTCTTCGCTCTGTGGAAACGGAATGAAGACCATCAACATTGACCTTGAAGGATAGCCACAACGACAATTTAATGATTGCTGCAATAACAGACTGCACCCTGTCCTACAGGTTTATACACTTTTTGGTGTGTAAAACCCTCTCAACATATAGCAATTTGCTCCAGGTTTCCATCATCTTGCACTGCATACTAATGGACCAAAGAACTGGTTTCTGTGCTGTATGGCTTTATAATTCAATGAGAAATGGGAATTGGTGTATGAATCACCTGTCTGTCATGTTTGAATGACTGTCAGGGTATGGAAGTTCTGATATATAAATGTATGCCTTGAAATTTAAAAATAAAAAAATACAAAGAAAGATTTGAAGTGCTGAATAACTTGTGCAGTGTTTTTGACATTCAACATCTTTGTGAGAACAAGATTGTGTGATAATGCTCACAGTGTTAATGAACTGGGTCGTGGAGAGAAGGGGCTAGAGTGCGCAGATCAGGCTGCTCATTGCATTCTTCAGGCAATTACTATGGTATGGGATTTGAATTTTTTAAAAAGGACCAGTATTTGTGGTGCCTCTTCGTGGAGGTTTAGGTTAAATACTGACCAGAGAAACCTGGAAAATCTCAAAGCAAATTGGTGTAAATACCCAGCAGGTCATACAGCATCTGTGGAGAGAGAAAAAGTAAAGTTAATTTACCATTGCAACTCAGCTTGGTGTGACAAGGGATGAGAACTAGAGTTGCAGGTCAGTGTGCACTGATGAGCTGGTGTATTTATTTCAATGCAGGAAGTATCACAGGTAAGGCAGGCAAACTTGAGCCCTGGATTAGTACATGGAAATGTAGTGTTGTAGCCATTCCAAAGACTTGGCTAAGAGAAGGGATGGACTGGTATCTCAAAATTCCAAGATTCAGATGTTTAAAGTGTGATAGGGATGGTAAAGATGTGAAATACAAGGAATGGTGGGCGTGCATTATACTACTGATTAAGAAGAAATATCACTTAAAGAAGATATCCTGGAGGTTTATCCAGTGAAACAACATGGGTTGAGTTCAGGAATAAGAAAGATGCAATCAGTATAATGAGGCTATATTATGGGCCTTTCAATAGCCAGTTGGAGGCAGAAAAATCGATATCTAGACTGTTTATGGAAAGGCATAAATGCATTTGGGTGGTTTTAATGCTAATATTGATTTCCCAGTATTGACTGGAACTCCCTTGGTGCCAGAGGCTTAGATGGAGCACAATTTGTTAGGTGTATCCAAGGGGGTTTCTTGATCATTGTGTAGATAGTCCAATCAGGGAAAGGGATTATGCTAGATATTAGGAATTGAGCCTATGAAATGAATAGGGAAATGTGTGATTGGTGTTTTCATGGGAGTGCAGTCTGGGAACAGTAATCACAACTCAGTAAGTTCAGATATTTATAGATAAGCTTAAGGCTGATCCTCAGGGGGGTTTAAACTGGGGAAAGGGTAATTACAATATCATTTTGCAGGAACAGGGGAGAACAGATTGTGAGCAGCTTTTATTGGATAAGTCCACATCTGACATGTAGGAGTCGTGTGAAGACTGTTTGGTCAGAGAGGGAAATGGGAATGAGGAATGATGAAGGAATAGGAGAAGGGGTCATTATCGAAAGTTTGAGAAATCCCAGATGGAATATAAGGTGCTGTTGCTCCAAACTGAATGCGGCCACATTGTGGCAGTAGAGGAGGCCATGGACTAACATGTCAGAATGGGAATGGGACATAGAATTGAAATGGGTGGCCACTGGGAGATCTCCAACCCGATGGCATGAACATAGATTTCTCGAACTTCCGGTAATTGCACCTCCTCTCCTTCACCATTCCCTATTCCCATTTCTCTCTCTCACCTTACCTCCTTACCTGCCCATCACTTCCCTCTGGTATTTCTCTCCTTCCCTTTCTTCTGTGGCCTTCTGTCCCCTCCTATCAGATTCCCCCTTCTCCAGGCCTTTATCTCTTCACCAATCAATTTCCCAGCTCTTTACTTCACTCCTCCCCCTCTCTTGGTTTCACCTATCACCTATTGCCTCATATTTCTTCCTCTCCTTCCCCCCCACCTTCTTACTCTGACTTCTAAACTCTTTTTTCCAGTCCTGATCAAGGGTCTCGGCCTGAAACGTCAACTGCTTACTCTTTTCCATAGATGCTGGACTCTCTGATGGTGGTGTCTGAAAAGAGGATGCTGTCCAAGTTGCATGCTATCTTGGACAATGTCTCCCATCCACTCCATAATGTACTGGTTAGGCACAGGAGTACGTTCAGCCAGAGACTCATTCCACTGAGATGCAACACTGAGCGTCATAGGACGTCATTCCTGCCTGTGGCCATCAAACTTTACAACTCCTCCCTCAGAGTGTCAGACACCCTGAGCCAATAGGCTGGTCCTGGACTTATTTACACTTGGAATAATTTACTTATTATTATTTAATTATTTATGGTTTTATATTGCTATATTTCTACACTATTCTTGGTTGGTGCAACTGTAACGAAACCCAATTTCCCTCGGGATCGATAAAGTATGTCTGCCTGTCTGTCTGACTGTCTGTCTGTCTGTCTGCTGGCTACCTGGCTTGTTGGGTTCCTCCCACAGTTTTTGGTCGTTACTTTGATTTCCAGCATCTGATGATTTTCTCTAACTTGTGAATTTATATACTGTATAGAGCCAAGGAAAACTGGAGAGATACCAATGAGTACTTTTAAAAAGCTAATAATAATTCATTAGGATAAGGACGTGGAAAATAGTGAGATCAGGAAGGGGTGTATTGGTATTGTTATGAATGTACCACAGCTCTGAGGGGCCGAAGGGTGCGGGGTAGCCCCCTCCTTTGTGATAATCACAAGATCACTGTTGGGTTGGGTCAGGGGGGCCCAGGAAATGAGAGCGAGACGTGCGGAATGTCTCATTTCCCCAGCGATGTAAATCGCCATTGTCTCCGGAAGGCAAATTTGTGGATTGGAGACTATGCTACGTGAACGCCCTCAGGCAAAGTGAGCTGGTTGAGGGAGAGATTGCATCACCCCCAACCTGATTGACACCTACGACCCTGGGAGTCAGGATAAAAGAGGGTCTGTGGGAACAGCCCCTCAGACGCACCAGAAGAAATGTTAAATGACCACGTAATAGCAGGAAGTCATCTGAAGGAGGCCACGTGCATTCAGTTCCTTTGCTGAAACTGGTGGCTGGAACCACGGAAAACGGCTTTTAGCTAACAATGAGAAACCCACTCCCCTGACTCAACGGATTGGCCTCATAAAAGACCTGGGCAAGTTTAAACCGCCTCTCTCTTAAACCCAAAACGCTGCAGCTTGAACGAACTAACAGTGACTGTTACATTTCCATCGGAGAATACATTATCCCCTAGACAACGATAGAGCTATTTCTTATTGGTTATTATTATACCTGTGCTTTAGGTTTAGTATTGACGACCTATATTATCTGTATGTTTGCATTAATCTTATTTTTGTACCCCTTTATCAATAAATACTTTTAAAAATAGTACCAGCAGACTTCAACGGACCTCTCTATCTTTGCTGGTAAGTGACCCAGTTACGGGGTTTTGTAACAAAATTGGGGTTCTCGTCTTGAGATTTGACACCAAATTGGAGGCCAGTGAATCGGGCTTGTAAATCCAAACTTGGATCTGGTTACGCGGGTAGCCAGATGGGAAACCAGCAAAGCTGGATGTGGGTGAATTTATAGAAAACCCGACTCTGGAGGCGCTAGAAGCGGCCATCAAATCAGACTTAATAAGTTTGGTGAAGGGGTTAAACCTCGAAGGGGTGAGGTTATCAATGAAAAAGCGGGAGGTGCGAAGGGCAATAACTCAGTATTATATTGGGAAGAATGTGTTTACAGCTGAGGTGTTGGAAAATATCCCTGAAGAGGTACCAGCTAGTGGGACGGCTCAGTTAGAGTTGGAGAAATTAAAGTTGGAACATGCAATTCAGTTAAAGCAGCTGGAGGCAGCTGAGGGAGAGAAAGAGAGGGAGTATGCGCTCCAGCTAAAGGAGTTAGAGGTGAAACGAGAGCATGAAATGCAGTTAAAACAGCTGGAGGCAGCTGAGAAAGAGAAACAAAGGAAACATGACTTGGAGATGGAGAAGTTACGGCAAGAGCCACGAGTTCCGGGGTCAGACCGAGAGGAGCGGTTCAATGTTAGTCGAGAGTTGAGGTTAGTACCTCCGTTCGAGGAGATGGATGTTGATAGTTATTTCTTGCTTTTTGAAAAGGTGGCAGTGAATCAGAAGTGACCCAGAGGTCAGTGGGTGGCGCTGTTACAAAGAGTGTTAAAGGGGAAGGCACAGCGGGCATATACGGCGTTGGCCATGGAGGAGGCCAACATAAACATATTACAACATAAAGGCGGCCATTCTCCGGAGTTATGAGCTAGTACCTGAGGCGTATAGACAAAAGTTTAGAAATTTAAAGAAAGGGTGGAATCAGACGTACACCGAGTTTGCCTACGAGAAGGGTGTGCTCTTGGACCATTGGTGCACCGCAGAGATAGTGGAAGAGGATTATGGGCGTCTCAGGGAGTTAATTCTGATTGAGGAATTTAAAGGTTGTGTTTCGGAGGATATCCGGATGTATTTGAATGAGAAGCCGAATAAGTCCATCTCAGAATTTGCTAGGTTCGCAGATGAATATGCCCTAACCCATAAGACAAAGTTTTCCTCAAATAAAAGTTCCCAGAGAGACCGTGGGAATGATCGAGAAAGTCCGCTGGCTGAGGCAGAGGTCCCGCCAGGAGCTAGTGGTAAGGTTGAGGGGGAAAGGCCAGACGGCCAGAGATTTCCGGGTTTGACCTGTTTTAATTGTGGAAGGGAGGGGGGCATATTACATCTCGGTACTTTGCTCCGAGGAAAGAGACAGGAAAAGGGAAAGCAACAGTCCCTATCGGATATGCCGTGGTAATCAGTAAATCGACAAGAAAGCCCCGGGTAGACAGAGTACGAGAAGGGTCTGAGACTTGTCTGTCACTCGGAACCGTGTCTGTGAGGGAGGGAGACACACCAGTTCCAGTACGGATCTGGAGAGACACGGGAGCTGAGCTGTCGTTGATCAGCAGTAAGGTAATAGAGTTTGGTCGCAAGACGGGAATGGTAGCTGTGAAGGGAATAAGTAAAGGGACAGAAATGGTTCACTTACATAAGGTCATTATGGATTGTGAGCTGGAGTCTGGACCAGTTGAAATAGGGGGTGCGATCAGACTTCCCGAGAACTGACACGGACGTCCTTCTCGGTAACGATTTAGCAGGTGGTAAGGTTTGGGCAGCAATGATGCTGACAAGCCGGCTGGTGAGTGCTGTGGCCCCGCCCCTAGATTCCAAGATCTATCCCTCATGCGCGGTCACTCGCAGCATGTCGAGAGAGGCAGCTGAGAACGAGAGCAGTTTAAATCCGGCCAGTTTTGATTTGGCCAAAATGTTTCTACCGACCCTGTACCACGAGGGTTTAGAGGGTGGCAAAAAGAAGAGTAGTAAAGTGAAAGAGGGTAAGGGAGAGGAGGTAGATCTGCCCTTAGTGAGGAAAAAGGTCCTAGAGGCAGAAAATAAAGATGAGGAACCGATAGAGCGGTTAAGAGGTCCAGAGTTGGACAGGGATGATCTGTCTGGTTTGGCAGAACTGTTTGAAGAAGTTGAAAATTCTAAAGGTGTTCCCGATAATGAAATGAGGGCAGTCCTAGATGAAAAGGATGCCCTTGCCTTGAAGAAGTCTGCTGGGTTGGCAGATGAGGTTGTTTCAGCCCGCGGGGTTGAATTTACTCCGGAAGGGAGTTGCCCAGAGAGTAACTGGGAGGATCGGGGGAACTTGGAATTTGAAAAGGGTACGGGTATTGGAAGCCGGGAAGAGACCAATGTTCTGTTTGAGTGTGTCCAAAATGGGGATGCACGTGGTACTGAACCTAGTAATGGAGCTCAGAAAAAGTCTGAGGTATTTGATTCAGTGGAGCGAGACGGCCATCCTTGTGGGTCAGATAGACGTGGTTCAATGAAGAAAGGGTTAACCTTGGTAATAGTGGGAAGTGAGAGTTCCCAGGTGTTTGTGCTCGAAGGTGTGTTAAAAGTTAATGTGGAGCTCAAAAATGGGGAGATAAATATTATTATTGAAGGAAACAGGAAATCTGTAGTTCCCAAATCAAATGAAGAAATTTTAAACCCTGTAGATCGATTACAGATTGAAGTAGAAGGAAAAGGGGCCCCACACGCTATTGTTATTCCAGAGTGTGGTGTGAAACTGCAGAATTCGAAATGCTGTTTGAACACAGAGGGATCGCAGGTATCGAGACCCAATAGCCTCAGGGGTCCTGAAGAGAAAACTAGCAACTTGAGTAAAATTAAGGAATTGGGTGGAAATTCGAGAAATGGGCTACGTTTGGAACACATTGTTATAAAATAGCTCCTATGGAAGGAGCAGACAAAAGCCTATTTTGCCAGGGTGCGCCAGCTTCCCACATGGGAAGTAACCGGAAAAGAGGCGAGGGTTAATGGGGATGCCATTTTTAAATAGCAGAAACCGGTTTTAAGGGATTTCGACAAAGCCTGTGAATAATAAAAGACAACCCCCATGGAAGCTTGCCTGTTAATTTTGAAAACGACCGAAAGATTAGTATTTACATAAACTTTTGTAGATGCATGTAAGCTAAGATCACAACTCCTTAGTTTTGTTGCTGAGGGGAGGAAACAAAAATAGGTGGTTATTAAATTGAAGTCTGATGCTACAAGACTTTAGTAAGGTACAAGACGTTAAGATATTAAAGGAAGTGACACTGTAATCATTAACTGTTTAGATGCTGAATTGAATGTATAACTGTATTACTCTGTAGTGAAAAGGAAAAGCTTTTGTATTGTGTTAGATTCTAAAATCCTGTAAGACTCTGTACTACTTCGTTTTCACCGCTAGTGAAAACGCTTTGAAGAAAGGGGGTGTTATGAATGTACCACAGCTCTGAGGGGCCAAAGGGTGCGGGGTAGCCCCCTCCTTTGTGAGAATCGCAAGATCACTGTTGGGTTGGGTCAGGGGGGCCCAGGAAATGAGAGAGAGAGAGACGTGTGGAATGTCTCGTTTCCCCAGCGATGTAAATCTACAGGACATGGCCATTGTCTCCGAAAGGCGAATTTGTGGATTGGAGACTATGCTACGTGAACGCCCTCAGGCAAAGTGGGCTGGTTGAGGGAGAGATTGCATCACCCCCAACCTGACTGACATCTACGACCCTGCGAGTCAGGATAAAAGAGGGTCTGTAGGAACAACCCCTCAGACGCACCAGAAGAAACGTTAAGCAACCACGTAATAGCAGGAAGTCATCTGAAGGAGGCCACGTGCGTTCAGTTCCGTTGCTGGAACTGGTGGCTGGAACCACGGAAAACGGCTTTTAGCTAACAACGGGGAAACACACTCCCCTGACTCAACAGATTGGCCTCATAAAAGACCTGGGCAAGTTTAAACCACCTCTCTCTTAAACCCAAAACGCTGCAGCTTGAACAAACTAACAGTGACTGTTACATTTCTATCGGACAATACATTACCCCCTAGATAACAATAGAGCTATTTCTTATTGGTTATTATTATACCCGCGCTTTAGATTTAGTATTGATGACGTATATTATCTGTATGTTTGCATTAATCTTATTTTTGAGCCCCTTTATCAATAAATACTTTTTAAAATAGTTCCATCAGACTTCAACGGACCTCTCTATCTTTGCTGGTAAGTGACCCAGTTACGGGGCTTCCTAACAGTATATAGGAGAGGAAGCTGTTGAGGCTCTTGAAGAACATTAAGGTGGATGTCCCCTAGATCTGAAGGGATCCATCCAAGTATCATGAGAGGCATGAAATTTGATTGCTAGGGCCTTAACAGAGATCCAGGTATCCTCTTTAGTTGTAGGTGAGATTCCAGAGGACTGGAGAAGAGCTAATATTGTTGTGCTGTTGAAGAAGGGTAATTGAGAAAATCAAGGAATTAATGGACCTTTGAGGGGTAGAGAAGGAGGAATCTGATAGAAGAGGACAGAAGGCAATGGAAGAAAGGTGGGGGGAGAGAAGTACCAGGGAGGTGATGGGATATTATTGAAGTTTTTTTTATTATATGTACTTGTATCTGGAATACCATAGACTTTTAAGCATATACAACATAGCTTTGTACATGGAAGGTTAATTTTTTGGGGAGGTGACAAGATGGTTAATGAGAGTAGGATGGTAGATATTGTATATATGGACTTTAGTAAAGCCTTTGACAAGATCCCTGATACAGAAGTTTATGTTGCAGTTATTTACTGTAAATCATTAGTGAGACCGCACTTGAAGTAATGTGTATAGATTTTTTTAGAGGAAAGACATTGACAGCCTGGAGAAGGCACAAAAGGGATTTATGAGGATGTTGTTTGGACCAGAGGGCTTGAGTTGTAGGGAGAGGGTTAGCCACTTTATTCTTTATTCTCTGTAGTGAAGGAGAATGAGGGGTGACCTCACAGAGCTTTATAAAATCCTGAGGTTAAGGTGGACAGTAATAGTCTCTTCCCTAGGGCTGGGGAGTCCAAAGCTGGACACCGCAGATATAAGAGATGAAAGATTTTAAAGAGAGGGTAGTGAGTAACTGGAATGTGCTGCCAGAGGAACTGGTTGAAGTGGGTACAATTGCAACATTTAAGAGGGCTTTGGATAGGTACCTGGAGGGGAGGTCCTTACAGGGTTATGGGTCAATAATGGGAAACTAGAACTAACAAGGAGAATGCTGTGGTCAGCATGGATCAGTGAGGCTGAAGGGCCTGTTTGCTTGCTGTACTACTGTATGATTTTATGATTTTAAGGCGCATTAGATCCCTGGAGACTTTGTAAATGAAATTCAAACACAGGAAAATCTGTTGATGCTGAAAATCCAAGCAACACACACAAAATGCTGGAGGAACTCAGCAGGCCAGACAGCATCTATGGAAAAGAGTAAACAGTCAACATTTTGGGCTGAGCTCTGTCATTAGGAATGAAATTCACAATTGGTTTAGCCATTGAAGACAGAGGATAGTGGTGATGGAGTTTTATTCTGACTGAGATCATTGGTGATTTTCTTCAAAGATCAATAATGGGACCTCTGTTATTTGTGATACCTATCAACAATTTGGATGTTAATGTTGATGGCTGATTAGTAAATTTGCACATATTGGTGGAGTTGTAGATAACGAGGAGAATTGTCAAAGTGCGTCATTAGACTAATTGGAAACACGAGGAAAAGGCAAAGAGTCTTTATTCCAGCAGCTTAAAGAGGTTTTCAAAATGCTAGTGATGTGCCCAGTGAAAATGAAAAGTGAAAAAAAGATGAAAGAGTGCTGGGAAGAGCGACGGATACAAAAGCTGAAACTATGAGATCCAGAGCAGTGCAGTCACTGAAAAGCTGAAAATAAAAAGAAATGCTGGAAATACCCAGCAGATCAGGGCAGCATCTGTGAAGAAAAGAAGGCTGAGCCAATGTCGCACGTTCATGACCTCACATTGTTCTGACACAAACTGGAAAGGTGGCCCTCTGGTTATTGAATTTGTTTTGAGGACTGGAATAGGCCAAGATTGGAAGATGAAATGCTTTTTTCTCAAGCCCATTCTCGGTCTCATTGAAACAGTGTAAAAGGTCAAAAACAGAACAATCAGACTGGGAGTGGGATGGAGAATTGAAGTCGTAGCTGGAATACTGGAAGAATGAGAGCTTATTTTATTGAAATAAATTCAGTCCTCAGTGTCTTTAGTGGTAATGTGGAGTGGAAGTTTCATGTTGTGGAAGAATGTAAAACAAAAGGTCACAGATTAAAAATAACACCGGACAACAAAGTTTATTGGAAATGTTGTTGCCTGAGATTTTTTTTGTTCATGATAGACCGATGGGAGCTGAACACAAATATAATTTCAGACTACTTGTATCATGTAGGAATTTGAAGAAACAAGAAATTAACTTTTATTGAATTAACATGTTTAATTGCATAATGGTGCTGATGCTTTGCAATAGTTCAACTAAGTTAAAAATGTTTTGTTGATGATTTTACATTTGTACTCAGTGTCTGAGGCTTCTCACTTAAGTGTCCAATAATAATCAGCCAGCATTGGTGGCTTCCAGTTGCCTTGATACCATTTTTCCAAAACCAAAATGTCCTGGTGAAATCTTTCACCACGCTCATCACTTAAGTGCTTAAGATTTTCAGGGAAGAGACCTCTTGGGAATACAGAAAATAAATGCTTAGTGACATGTTGCACTTCATGGTTTTGTATGCTTGAAGCGTGTTGTTAACCAGCTGCACATAGTTTTGTGCTCTGTAGTTGCCAAGAAAATTTTCAATAACATTCTTCAATGCCTTCTATGCAATTTTCTCCAGTCCCATTAGAAGTTCTTCAAATTGCCTGTCATTGATGACCTGTTTGATTTGTGGACCAAAAAAAACACCTTCCTTAATCTTGTTATCAGTTACTCTGGGAAACATCTATCTCAAATTTAAAAAAAACTTCACCTTCCTTGTTCATTGCTTTAACAAAATTTTTCATGAGCCCCAGTTTTATATGAAAAAGAAGCAAAAATATCTTTGATGGATCTTTAAGTGCCACATTTTTCTGCCCCGGAACTAACTGCTTATGGAGTGGCCAATCCTTTATAATGTAAGTGATTCTTTAGCATGGCTGTCCCATTTGCAAATGAAACAACTATACTTGGTGTATCCAAACTGCATTACTAGTAGCAGGACTACAACTTTCAGATCACCACAGATGTTCCAGTTGTAGTTTCAGTACTTTATGTGTTTCAACAGACTTCCAAATTTCAATAGTTTTCTTCCATGTGTACTGCATAGCCCATTGGTATTGATGGGTTGACATTGTTGTCGTGTATCAGCACAGCTTTTAGGCTTAACACTGACAAATCAGTAAAAAGTCGCCATTGTTCTGGGTCATGCTGGCAACCCAAAACATATATGGACAAGATTGAAAACTTTTCATCTTACATTGTGGGGAAAATCAGCACTCAAAATCCAGAAGATACACCCAGAAGTATTCAGGAAGCAATGTCTTTGTTGTCCAGTGTAATGGGTAAACCATTTCAATCAAAATTGTTCTTTATATTTCTCCGAATGGACAGAGGAAGCAAAGCCTGAACATTTTTAAGAGAGGGATGGATACTTAACAAGCAATGAAATGATAAGTCAGATATGGGTAGATGGGAAAGGGGGTACAATCAGAACTCTTAGAGGGATACACTTGAAGACTGGATTAGAAGCAATTATTCTCCCTGTACATTTGAAATATGTACCAAGGTCAATGCTGGGCCTTACTAACAAACATGCAAGGTTGTAGAAGATTGTAATGTGGATGCACCCCAATCCTGAGTGACAATCCTACAATGATTTGATACTTCTGTCGATAAAAATGTTTTAAAAGTACTTGAATTTATTGATCATGGTTGTTAAATAGCAATAGATTGAAATTAAGTACCAGAGTTCCGATCCAATCTAGTGCCATCTGGAAGGATGTGCAGGAGCTTGAAGATCTAGGAATGATTCTGGAACACCTTCTTACACTCAGCCATAAGATTTCTTAATGATCCATGAACCCATGAATACTACCTCATTATTCCATTTCTTATCTACTTTTTATATATTTTTATAATTATATGTCTTTGCACTGTACTGCTGCTGAAAAATAACAAATTTCACATCATACATCAGTGATGATAAATCTGATTCTGATTCTAACACCACCTTGTTATTGTATTGCGAACAAAGTCAGTGAGCAATGCAGCCTGTAGATATAAAGTAGCATTTTATTGGACACACACAAATGAGCTGACACCCATTTTGGAGTCACGAGAGAGAAAGAGAAAGAGAGAGAATATGCCCTAGCACTTACTATGGAAATGCATAATTACATAACTTATTGACATTAAGGCCTTTCATAATTTCCTAGTTCTGTATTAAGCAATGGATTTTTTTTACTTGTTTTGCCTTCAATAACCCCACCCATCTGTCCAAGCAGATACAGACATACAAGCATTTTAGAATTAGCTGGTCTTTAATGCGTGTGACAAAGATGAGACACTAGCTGACGTTTACTAAGCAAACTAGTCTGTTTGTTTGAATTGCAGTATGGCAGATTCCTTGGTGAAAACCATTTATTTTTTTAACAAGAACTTGACTTGGCAGTCCTGCCACTCACACGATCTATCTTCTTACAAGCTGCTTTGGAAAGTCTGTTTCAGACACAATGGTTTGTTTGGTTATCAGGTATCAAATCAGTAATGCTTAACTGAGCGAAGTATAGCTGGAATATTTCCGCATGAATGCATGAAGATAAACAATCTGGCCAATTAAGGGTTGTTTATATGAGGAAAAATAGAAACTGTTAAAGGAGGCATATAATTCAGAAACAAGCAATGGTAGGTTATTGTATCAGGTTAAACATTATTTTTAAATAGTACCAAAGACTGTGATTCTCTATTAACAAACAGGAAAAAATCTGCAGATACTGGAAATCCGAGCAACACGCACAAAATGCTGGAGGAGCTCAGCAGGCCGGGCAGCATTTATGGAAAAGAATATAGCCGATGTTTTGGGCCGAAACCTGGCAGGACTGGAGAAAAAAGGCTGAGGAGTAGATATTAAGATCATTTTGTGAAACAAAATCATTGCTGATTTCAATCCATTGCTACCATGATTAAAAATTCAAGTATTTAAATATTGACAGAAGTGACAAATCGTTGTAGGATTGGGTGCCAACTACGTTCTAATCTTCTACAACCTTGCCTGTTAGTTTTGAAGGGGTAAAGCTCAGCAGTGATCTCAATATCTGTATGCTGGTGACTGAGGCAAAATCAGTAAGAAGTATTTTGGAAATGCAGTTGAATGACTTACTACGTAAATTTCAATTTCTGTCAACCAAAGGACCTTGCAGATGAAGTTATTTGAAAGATATGGAAATGATTCAGGTTTAAATAAGACAGAAGAACATAATAATTAGATTAACATGTTGGCAGTTTTGATTGGTGTGGAAGCTGAGGATATTTTGCACTATTTTTGACTGTTTATGGACAAACCTGGAACTAATGAGCGCTTTGGGTAGATTTAAGGTATGCTTGGGTTGAAGGCAGATGTAGATTAGAATTCAGGATTTTTCAAAAACATGCCTCTGCCTTCCAAGATTAATAGAGGTGCCTTTGAATACTGGCAAGAAATCAACTCACTGCTTTGATAAATGCACGTGGGTGGATTATTGATGGGAATAATGCATTTAAGAGATGTTAATTAAATGTTGGAATATTTCATGTTTCTTTCTTCTAAATTTCAAATCTATAGCAGTGGCTTCTCTGAGCTCAAGAAGCAGACTAGGAAACAGAAGAAGAAATTTAGGGTGTATTTATGATTCCTCTGAAGAGGAAGACCACCATCAGTCACAGCAGTAACATGAAATCAGGGCCAAGGAGTACTGCAGCGAGAAGCACAGGACAGAGATGCACAAAATGGAAGTGCCGAGCAGAGCAAGTACAGAGAGGTGGAAGACCAAGGAAGGGGTCAGTAGAGATGAGTAAGTGTAGAGGGAGGGAAGTTCAGAGGCAGGGGAGGAAGAGTTCAGTCCCAAAAGGTTTTCTGTTTCTCTAACCAATGATAAGCTATTTTATTTACCAAATGAAAGTACAGAATAAATTTTGAAATAATAATAAAAACACTGGGGAAGGCAGCTATAGAAAATATTGTTGTCCTTGAATAAAATGGTCATTATTAAAATTAATTTGGTGGATTTAAAATTCCCTTGGCAGTTCAATAATTCAAATGCTCCCAGTCAGGCAAATGGGAAGAATGCTTTCTATTTCTATTGACTAATGTAAATGCCATAGCTCCTCACTGTTCACAGCTTTTTAGAGTATTAGCACAACAGCATTTCACAAGACACAAGTTGTATGGAAACTGTTTGCACTGGGTTTCTGTTGCATAGAAATGTAATTCTGGTTTAAGATGGCACTACTGAAGGTGGGCGACAGCTTACTGGCGGTTTTCAAAGCAAGAAAGATAACTAAATACTCTATTAATAACACTCTTTCTGTGGAAAATTGTGGTAAATGATCACTGCAAACAATGAAGAGGTGAGCGAAAGCGAGGCTGATCTGAGGACTGAGGTGTGTGGGCGTGGGTCGAGGCATTTTCAAGGAGAAGAGGTTAGAGTGAGGTCAAGGCAACTTTGAGATGGAGTCGAAGTTGGAGACATAGTTGGAGCAAGCAGAGTGGTGGAAAGTTGAAATGGAGTTGTTTCAGAGCCTGTCCACCTAAATCAGGAGTGAGGTTGGATCCACCTAAGTACCAGGCCTACTTGGAAAGGTTGAGTGCAGGCTGGAACGCAGGGCCCAGGCCCGAAGCGTACAGCTGCGGTTGGACCCAGGTCTGAGGCGGGGGATGGTCTGGGCCAGATGGGCTGAAAAGGCAGGGCAGCGCGACCAGAGGGGAGAGTCGGGGCCAATTCTGCTCCACAGCATTTACTCTGCTATCTTCGGCACTGAGGCTGTGCCTTGCTCTGGCTGCTCCAGGCTGAGTGTCTGCGAGCTTCGTGGCCATTAGTCCTGTTGTGTGATGAAGTGAGACTGAGGCTATGGGCCTGTTCTGAGCTTTGAGTTTATTAACTCAGTTTCATTCTGAATGCTTTTACTTGCTTTATCGTTTGCATGATTTGTTTTTTTTTGTTCTCTCTCTCTCTGCACATTGGGTGTTGGTTTTTTAAAAAAGAAATTGGGGTTCTTTTGGGTTCTTTGTTTTGTAGCTGCCTATAAGCAAATGAATCTTAAGGTTGTATAATCTATACATACTTCAATAATAAATGTACTTAGAATCCTTTGGCTCCTTTACCAGTCTGCCTCATAGGCTTCATTTCCTTAAATATATTTTTTCATCCATTTATGATTAATAGGAAACAGTGATAAGAGCAAGGTTAATTGTACGTCCCCAACCACTGTCAGAACATAGTGATGAGCTGCCTTTTTGAACTGCTGTCATTGGTGGTAAAGATACTCCTATACTGTTATAAGGTGATTCTTAATCTTTCGATTAGCTACAATATGGGCCCCATCGTTCAAGAAGCTGCAATATTGGCCCCATCGTGCAAGGAGAAATCGGGAAAATAAAGGCGGACATCAGTTGTAGAGAAGTTACTGGAAGGACTTCTGAAGTCCTTCCATCAAATGGAGATTCAAGGCCTGATCAGGAGTCGTCAGCAGGTTTTGTACATGGGAGGTTAGAGCATGTTTAATAAATTTTTTGGAGTCTTCCAAAGAGGTAAGAGATAGATGTAAGTAGAACAGTGGATGTTGTCTATATTGACTTTAATAAGCCCCTTGACAAATTCCCATGTAGAACGCTAATCTGTAAGTTTAGGTTGCATGGGATACAGGGAGAGCGAGTAGGGTGGATGTAGAATTGGCTTATTTAGGAAGCAGAGGGTGATGGTTGAATGTTGATTCCTGGACTGGAGGCCTATGATTAGCAGGTTGCCCGGGGGTCAGTATTGGGATCTCTGTTATTCATTAATTATATAAATGACTTTGATATGAATATACATGACGCAATTAGAAAGTTTGCTGATGTTGCTGAATTAAGGGATTTTCTTGACAGTGAAGAAAGTTGCAATGAATTGCAAAGAGATCTTGATCTGTTAGGGAGATGAGCTGAGAATGGTAAATAGATTTCAACTGAGGTGATGCACTTTAGACAGTCAGCCCAAGGTAGAACTTACACTGTGAATGGCCATGCACTTGATGAACGTTGTGGAGCAGAGAGACAAAGGACCACAGTGCACAGTTCTTTGATAGCAGCCACACAAGTAGACAGTGTAGTGAATAATGCATTTAGAATGCGGGCTCTTATCAGTCAGGGGTGTCCAAGATGATAACAGTCATAGAACAGCGAGAGGGAAAAATGGCTCATACAAGAGGGTACAATTTTAAGATGATTAGAGTGAAGTATAGGGGAGATGTCGGAGGTAGATTGTTTACACAGTGAATGGTAGGTGGGTTGTAGAGGGAGATCTGCCGATGGGCTTGTTTCTGTGCTGTGCTGCTCTATGATTCCATAGCAAAAATAAAAGCATAGTACCAGGTTCCAGAATTAGAGGAGCATGAATATCCTGAAGAATTGGAGAAGATTTTGGAGGAACCTTGGAGTAATCTATAGAGGAATTTGAAGATGAAAGATAGAGAAAACTACATGAAATCCTGGACTTGTTCAAAAGGTTCCAACCAGTTCTTTATACCATTAAAAGTCAATTACTAGATTCCTGCTGTTTACTTACAGCTCCCAGACTTGAAGAAGTGTAGAGTTATTGGAGGTTTCTGCTGGATTCCAATTTTATGCCTTCAGTCAAACAATATGAAGTACAGATTAGAGTCACATTGCGTATCAGATGTTCGAGCTCCAATAAGTTTTAAGGAATTGAGAAATGTGGGTAGAACTGTTTAATTACAGCCAGAGGCATTCTACCAGGCCTCTGGTGAATAATAAGAAGCAGAATGGCATATCTAATTGTGGAACAGCACACTGAAACCCTTGAAAAATATGGCTGTGTTCTGGGTACAATTAGCTGAAGAAAATGTGCAGCAATTTTGCTAATGACCTTGTTGTCTCCAGAGTTATTGTCTCACTTCTGTGGAGGAGGATGAATCAATCGGTGGTTTGAGCTTTTCTGAAATGGGGTATTTGCATTGGAATTGTGACACACAAGTAACAATCTGCACTTTGACTTGCCTTGGGTTCTCTTAATATTCAAGTTCCCATTTCATTACTATGGCCAATATTGATCCCATTCTTTAAGTACATTAGCAGATATGTATGGGGAGTAATTATATGAGTCAATATCATCAGATAGATCTATAGATGCTGATTGAGGCTAAAATTATGCCTGTTAAAGTGAAGCTAATTACTATCTCCAACACTTAGGGAATCATTTCAAAGCTTTGGGAAACTTGGGGATCATTTCAAAGTTTAGAGAAACTTCTGGAGATGAGTGAGAGTCCACAAAATCATTTGGAGTCTTCCTCTACCAGAAGTTCTGGATGAACCAAGAGATCTGCTAGCTGCTGAGAGCCAGATCAGAGGCATTCAAGTCTGGTGACCAAGGATGTTACAAGAGGTCCAGGTACGATCTTCAGAAAGCCATCTTACATGCAAAGTAGCAATTTTGGACTAAACTTGAATCAATGAAGGATGCTCAACAGCTGTGATGGGGCTTGAGTACTGTCACCTCTTACGATGGAAATCAATAGACATTGGCAACAACAGGGCTTCGCTTCCAGATGAGTCAACATGAACACCCACAGCTCCCAACGACCCAGTGATTTCAGTCTCTGAGGGGGATGTGAGAGCAGCCTTCAGGAGGATGAACCCATGGAAAGCCTCCGGCCCAGATGGGGTACCTGGCCGAGTACTAAAGATCTATACTGATCAACTGGCTGGAGTGTTCACTGAGATCCTTAAGCTCTCATTTTAGCAGTCTGAAGTACCATAAGACCAAAAGATTTAGGAGCAAAAGTAGGCCATTCAGCCCATCGAGTCTGCTCTGCCATTCAATCATGGGCTGATCCAATTCTTCCAGTCATCCCCACTCCCCGGCCTTCTCCCCATATCCTTTGATGCCCTGGCTAACCAAGAACCTATCTATCTCTGCATAAAGGCATCCAATGACTTGGCCTCCACAGCTGCTCGTGGCAACAAATTCCACAGATTTGCCACCCTCTGACTAAAGTAATTTTTGTGCATCTCTGTTCTAAATGAACGTCCTTCAATCCTGAAGTCATGCCCTCTTGTCCTAGACTCCCCTACCATTGGAAATAACTTTCCGATATCTAACCTGTTCAGGCCTTTTAACATTTGGAATATTTCTATGAGATCGCCCCCTCATTCTCCTGAACACCAGAGAAAAAAGCCCAAGAGCTACCAGACCTTCCTCATACGGTAACCCTTTCACTCCTGGAATCATTCTCGTGAATCTTCTCTGAACCCTCTCCAATGTCAGTATATCCTTTCCAAAATAAGGAGCCCAAAACTGCACACAATACTCCAAGTGTGGTCTCACGAGCTTCAAACAGGCTTCATTTATACTGGTGCCTAAGAAAAATGTGCTAACCTGCTCGTTTTGACCATCATCCAGTAGCACTTACATCCACTGTGATGAAGTGTTTGAGAGGTTGGAACCTTAGAACACCTGGACAGCAAAGCTGAATATATTAGAATGTTCTTCATTCACTGCAACTTGACATTACATACTATCATTCCATCAAAACTAATCAAAAACATTCAAGACCTTGGCTTCAATGCCTCCTTGTGCAATTGGATCCTCGACTTTCCTACTGAGAGACCCCAGTCAGTTCAGATTGGCAACACTCCATCACTCCAAGATTGAGTGCTTAGCTCCCTGCTCTACTCACTTCACACTTATGACTGGATGGCTAAGCATATCTCCAAGGCCCTATTTATGTTTTGCCAACAACACCACTTGTTGTTGGCCGAATTAAAGGTGGATGCTGAATCAGTATATTACAGGGTGGTTGGAAATCTGCATGGTTGACGCCACATCAATGTCAGCAAGACCAAGGAGCTGATTGCTGACTTCAGGAGGGGGAATCTGGAGGTCCATCAGTCAGTCCTCACTGGGCAGATCAGAGGTGGAGAGGGTCAGAAACATTAAATTCCTTGATTTTATCATCTCAGAGAACCTGTCCTGGGCTCAGCACATAAGTGCAATTACGAAAAAAGCATGGCAGCACCTCTAATTCCTTTGAAGTTTGTGAAAAATTGGCATGACATCTAAAACTTTGACAAATTACTGTAGATTTGTGGTACAGAATATATTGATTGGCTGCATCAGAGCCTGATATGGAAACACCGATGCCAATGAACTGAAAGTCCTACAAAAATAGTCGATATGGCCCAGTCCATCATGGGTAAAGCCCTTCACACCATAGAACCATAGAACATTACAGCACAGTACCGGCCTTCAGCCCTCCATGTTGTGCCCACCCATATAACACTTAAAAAAAGTACTAAGCCCACAATACCCCATAACCCTCTATTTTTCTTTCATCCATGTGCCTGTCCAAGAGGCTCTTAAGTACCCCTAATGTTTTAGCCTCCACCAACATTCCTGGCAAGTCATTCCAGGCACTCACAACCCTCTGTGTAAAAAACTTACCCCTGATATCTCCCCCAAACTTCCCTCCCTTAATTTTGTACATATGCCCTTGAGCACGTCTACACATTGTCACAGGAAAGCAGCATCCACCAACAGGGACCCCACCACCCAGCTGCTGCCATCAGGAAGAAGGCTCAGGAGCCTCAGGATTCACAACACTAGACTCAGGGGCTTTTATTACCCCTCAACCATCAAGATCTTCAACCAAAGGGGATAACTTCACTTGCCCTATCACTGAACTCTTCCCACAACCTATGGATTCACTTTCAAGGACTCTTCCTCTCATGTTCTCAATATTTATTGCTTATTTGTTGTTTTATTATTATTATTATTATTATTGTTGTTGTTATTATTATTATTCATTCTGATTTCTTTTGCACACTGCTGTAGGGTGTGGTCTTTCATTGATTCTATTATGCTTATTGGTTTTACCAGTATGCACACAATAAAATATAATCTCAGGGTTGTATATGGTGACATATATGTACTTTGAACTTTACTTTGAACTTTGGACATTAACTTTGGCTTGAATGACCATCTCAATTCCATTAATTCTTGGCTGTCAAGGATTTCAATCTTGGCTGTCAAGGATTTCAATTCTGAACCTCTCTTCTCTAACTGCATTACCTTCAGGCTCAACTTCTGTATCTTCTTGTTAGTCACCAGATCTCTGCTGCACAAACTTCAAATTCAGGCAAATTTTGCCATCCATGTCATTTTTTGATTTGTTTTGATTCAAACACTTTTATTGGATCATGATTGCCCAGCATACTGAATTGATAATCTTTACAATAATTTGCACACACTTGTCCAACTCTAACTCTGTAATCTCCTCAGGTTCCATTATTCAACTCACTATCTGCTTGCTTTCAACTCTGTTACATATATAAGAGTGGCTAAATCTCCAGGACAGATGAGAGGTAGGCTACACAACTACAGGACAGGACAGAGCAAATTGCTGGAGACCTGATGGAGGTTTTTGCATCTTTACAAGCTACAGATGAGTTTCTGTATGAGAAAAGGATAGCAAATGTTTTCCTGTATTCAAGAGGGGCAGCAGGGATGAATCAAGCAATCACGGTCCAATAAATTTTCTATCACTGTTGCGGAAAAGACGTGGCCTAGAGATCTTGAGGTACAAATCCATAGATCCCTGAAGGAGACAGAACAGGTAGATGGGATTGTTTAGAAGGTGGTTGTGAAGCTTGCCTTCAGTGGGCATGGCATAGAACGCAAGAATGATGACGTACTGTTACAACTTAGTAAAACACTGGCTTGGCTAGTGTTTCTACCTCTCTCACCAACTTGAAGTTTCTTAAGCAATATCTGTTAGAAGCCTTCATTAAATCATTTGCAACAGTTGTCCTTCCTTCTGTCAAGTGTTATGAAATGCTTTGACTGCATTATATGCACTATATGCACCCAAGTGGCTGTTGAAATTACACTAAGAAAGATCCTGCCTGGCACATTTTTCACATTTAATGCTGATGCTTCACTATAATTAAATTTACTCACCAAAATTTAACAAATATATGCTGTATATTAAAAACGTGGCAATTGTTAAATCACATGATTTATTTTATTAGCTTTGCATTATGAACAACAGGATTAGCTGTTTGTGGACAGTTTGTAAATAGCTACTGTCCTGAAAGAAAGGAAGACATAGTTCACAGTCTGCTTTCTGAAAAACACATCTGACTACAATGCCATTCCATATAGGATGAATACACAAATGAAGCTTCATTCAAGCATGTTAGATTGAATCCTCAGACAACAACTTTGGCACAATGAAAATATACATTGTGTATATACACTGTACATTTACAACATAGTATTATGATTATCTGAGGCATATTATACATTATATTGTCAACTCACATCATCTATATCTGTTAAAGTAGAAGTGCAAATTAAAGAACAAGAAATTCATATTGACAAATTATTTAAAATAAGGTTTACTGCAAAAACCTTACACATTACATGTTTTATCAGTTTTAAATCTCTTATTTAGCTTATAACTATTTTACATAGGTTAGGTATCTAAAAATTTGCATTTTGCATTCTTCTGTATATTATTCCATTTTTAATTTTGTTCATTTCTTAGCCCCCATTCAAATCCAATTAACAAAAGATATTCAAAGGCATCCCATTTTTAACTCCTCAACCACAAATAGATTTCCTGCAATGCTTTAATGATTGGAACAGGTTAAATACGTTCTTTCACTCTCAGAATGTCATGTCTCCACAAGTAAAGGCTTTGCCTTCTATCAAACCTTCACTTTACAACATTCAAAATTTCTGATCACCGTGAAATTAAATTGTTAGAGTAAAATTTTTAGAATTGTTACTGCAAGCCTTAGCAATAATCCCTGAATGTCAATATTTCAGATGAATTAACACAACATTATTCAGGAATGTGTATATTGAGAAGATGGCCATTTTGGCTTAAAAGGTCAACCTTGCCTGCTGTCTTATTAAATTCTTCAATACTTTGTTGTTAGAAATCTAATATTTAATTCTTTATATTGCCTATGTGATGTATTTGTCTGATTGTATATTCCACTGACCCATGCTATTTTAAAAATAAATTCTATTTGCTTTCCTTTATTACTTCTAATGTTAATATTTTCAACTTATTGCTCCTTTTTTTAAAATCCCTCAGCACAGCAAAGCATTTGCCTAAATCAACTTTTCAAATTTGCAAACTATGGTGAACTTTCAAGTCAGGCTAGTTGAGAAAAAAAGAGCAAGCACCATCACATGAATTGATATTAAACAGTGAGGTATTAAGATCCAGAAAAAAAGGAAAAGAAAAAGAATTGGGCTTCATAAATGGTATTTATGACACACTAGGTGATGTTGAAAGAAAACTAGAGGAATAATATCCAGATGTTATGAGTTGGCAATTATTATTGATACTGAAACCGGAAGAGTGCAAATCAAGGAGTTAGTGAATCTAAATTCCTTAGAACACAATCTCAAAATCATTGACTCCTACTGAGTTTGCTGGATTAAAGATTGTGCCCTCTACCCATGCACCTGGGAACTTTCATAGATACCACCTTTCAGAATTTGTTGCCTAGATCTTGTTAGCCTCTTCTACATCCTCCTCATCCTCTGATTAAAAGCACTGATTTGATTCTCTTTTGAGGCATCATGAGAATACCTCAATTTTACACATAGCATGAACCCCATGGGTAGGACTCATGTTTGTCCTAAAATGCCTCTGTTCAGGGTGGAGATTTCCAGACTCCAACTTCTTGACAACAGTTACCACTTAACAAGAAGTTATAAACCTCTCGAATAAAGTCTACACCAATTTTTACTAATGCTGAATTGTTTTCCAAGGTGTTCAATTGTTCCCTCTAGAGTAGGTATAGGGGTCTGCTGCAGATCCTGAGGAATTTGGCCCCATGTGGCAGAGAGAAAGCAAAGTAATACTGCAAAAAAATATGATCACCTACCAGGTGAAAAACACATCTACATTCTGTTACCTGTTCCAGGTGGCCAAAAGGCAGAACATTATTCCATTAAACATTAACAGATTATAAAAATATATTAAAGTCCAAATCCTGCATTACATTTACAGCACTTGATCTGAAATATTTTATTTAAATCTCATGATAGAGTGTGGTACAAAAACAAATATAAATAAAGTCTATGTATTCAATTTCCTTAGCCTCAGAAAAAAATCATGTTAATAATGTCTTAGAAGAAATTTCCTGCCCCTCAGTTTTTAAAATATCTCTAGGTTTGCTCTTTAATTGAACAGTGGTCTTCACAATTAGAACAATAAATGTAATCTAAATTATAGTTTGATTGGTACTGCAGATTTCAAAGATGCAGATACTATTGAAATCTATCTAGTTTCATAAATAGATTGCTATTCTAATCCTAAAGATTAATGACACTCAATTGTTATATTCATTTCATAATGTAACAATTATAAGTTACTTGTACAAATAAGTCACTTGTACAAATATCACTTTGGTTATTGTAAATGAGAAATAAATTTGCATGATTTGCTTTTAACAAACAATCCAAATGTGATGAAAGAGGATCTAAGTTATCAATTCAATGATTAATTAAAAGAGTACTATGGGGGAGTATCATTAAATATTTTGAAACTTTATTAGTTATAAATAGCCAAATACTAACTGACATCCCAGCATCCATTATTTATGTATTCACGTTGATTATTGCTGGTGTTCCTTTCCGTGTCTTGTGGCGCATTGAGTGTCTCTTGTAGTTCTTTAGCATTTGTCTGTGTTTTTTTACGAGGCCGAGTTGCTAGCTCGATGCTCGACCCAGCATGTGCAAAGAGCCGCCAGATTCGAACCCAGGACCACTGGCTTCAAAGTCTGGTGCAGATGCCACTATACCACTGGCCAGCTATATTGATGTATGCTCGAACCTATATAAAATGTATAGGTGCATGAAGGTGGGAAAATAAATGGACAAATATATTGCATCTGTAAAAGTTGAGATAATTATTTCATGGATAAAATGCTGGGGGAATGAATTCATGATTCCATGTATATAAAGCCACACAACACCACTCTATCCACATAAATGATGGCACTATGTATCTGCACTATAGCAATATAAAGTTGCTACAGTCCATGATCTACCTAGATTTAAAATTTATAGCTCAACTTGATTTCACATGTATGAATTAAAACAATACTGTACAACAGTATTTAAGAGAATAATTATCAGTAAAGCACTGATATAAACAACCTTCCTTGCTAAAAATACCAATGCCTGCTAAAATGCTAATTTAATTTATATTATTAATTTATTGTCTTTGATTGCCTATAATTGCACTGAACACTGAACACATGAAAGGGTGTAGCATCAATCATTGTCTGACTTAGAAAATTCAGGAGTTGTCACAGTGTCTTCAAATGCTACCTTATTGGTGAAAGCAGCATTGAGTGAAGCACTGTTCTTTGCATTAACACGTACCAGCTCGGACAAAGTAATATTGTCATGGTTCACCAAAGATGTTTTGTCCATGTTTTCCTTACTGTGTTGTGACACAACGCTGTCAAGGAAGTCTAACTTTTGTGGCAATATTCCACTTTCGAACAGGTGCTTGGCCAGATATGAAACACCAACGTTGCCCAGGAAGGAGAATAACATGGCCATAGTTTTAAAGGGAAATCTTTGAACATAAACAGGATCAGCTCCAAATGTATGCTCTAAGTAACATCCAGGGTAAAAAATAAATGGCTGCATATGTAAATATGGTTCGCCGCCACTAATTCGAAGCAAAAAGCCAATGACATATCCAGCAATGGAGCCGTAAGTGTTTGTTCCCTTGATGAAGAGCACTGATATTAACTGAGGGAAGATAATAACGTAGACAAGATCTGAGCTCAGATACCAGAGGCCATAGATTGACTTAGCCAACAGTGCCATAGATGTTGCAGCTCCTCCAAACAGGAATATGGTGATTCGCATTACCCACACTATTTCCTTGTCTGTGGCCTGCAATAAATAATTATTTTGAGAAAATATTAATTACCATGACATGACTGTGAGAAATTAAAGTAATCTGGGTTTCCCACAAGAACTGAATTCACAGAGTATACAAATGAGATGAGTATATTGCACCATTCTCTTTAGCAACCTAACATCACTGAGGATTACAGGTCTCTCCCTTAACCTCTGTTGAAGTATAGACTTTGACCTACAAAACAACAACTATTGTACCATTTATTGTACAACTTCATGTTTAGCTACTTTGTACAAAAGAATTATAGCATGATGTAGGACAGCAACAGGCCTTTTGCCATTGGGAGCTCTTTAAAATAATTATTTATACCACTGAACCCTGTAATTTATTTCACTTAAGCTATTTATTCACTCTCTTCCTGCAAGTTATTAATAAAGTTGCTTCCACTATTTTCAGGTAATGCATTCCAAAAAATTACTTTACATGGTTATTTCTTTTGCTATTTTTATTAGGTTTGTGATTCATTTCATTTGATGTTTGGCACTTGATCATTTAGAGTATTTTTCTTTTCAAGATTCAAGATAGTTCACTGTCATTCCCTATACACAAGTGTAAGGAGAATGAGGTAATTGTTACTCCAGACTTGATGCAGCACAAAAATCCACAAAAGATGAAGAACACAATAATATTCCAAAAAAAGTGTTTGTACTTCCATGACGTGATGCTAGGTTAATAATAAGGTAGTGGTGGAGTTACTGGGTGGAGGTGTTGATCAGTCTCATTGCTTGGGGAAAGTAGCTGTTTTTGAGTCCGGTGGTCCTGGCATGGATGCTACATAGCCTCCTTCCTGATGTGAGTGGGACAAACTGTTCATGAGCAGGGTGTGTGGGATCCTTCATGATGTTACTGGGCCCTTTCTGGCACTGTTCTGTATATACATATCCTTGCTGGCAGTTAGGCTGGTGCTAGTGATGTGTTGAAAAGTTTTGACTACCTGTTGTAACACCTTTCCTATTTGCCGCAGTGCAATTTCTGTACCAATCAGTGACACAGCTTGTTAGGATGATCTCTACTGCACATTTGTAAAATGACGTAAGTATGGATGTGCAAAGTCCAGCTGTCTTCAGAAAGCAGAGGTTTTGGTGAGCTTTCCTGAAAGCGTAGGATGTATTCTGGGACCATGAGAGGTTGTGTGTGATGTGCACTCCCAGGAGTTTGAAACTACTTGCAGTTTCCACTGCTGTTCCACTGATGTAAAAAGGGGGTGTGCATGACGTGAGTTCTCCTGAAGTCAATAATCATTTCCTTTGTCTTTGACATTAAGGAAGAGGTTATCTGTCTGGCACCTGCTCCCTTTAGGCCATCGTTACCATCGTTGTGATGAGTCCCACCAATGTCTTGTCATCAGAAAACTTGATGATGTGATTGCCTGGGTGTTTGGCCATGGGTGAGCAGAGTGTGCAGCAGTGGGCTCTGCACACAACCCTGGGGCGCACCCATATTGAGGATGATGTTGTGCATCTTGACTATCTGAGGACTGTTTGTTAGGAAGTTGCACAGTGGTGTAGTTAGGCCAAGGAGTAGGAATCTGGTTACCAAGGTCAGTGGGACAGTCGTGTTGAATGCCCAACTGAAATCCAGAAACAGCATTATGACGTGAGTGCAAATGAGCGAGAATCTGCAGATGCAGGAAATCCAAGCAACACACACAAAATGCTGGAGGAACTCAGCAGGCCAGGCAACATCTTTGGAGCAGTTCTGTCAGTAAACATATTGGTATTTCTGACTTTGAATATCATTTTTCTTAAATCTCTTCTTCCCCCCCCCCCCCACATAAACCCATTTCATTCATTTTGGAGAAAATATTATTTAATTAGAATGAATATGATGCAAGAACATATTATGTATTTCTAAATCCTAAAAGCACAAAATCATCAGTGACTCCTTGCTTGTAAGAAAATGAATTACCACTGTATTGAAATCTAAGCTTACCTCTTGTCTGAAAGCAAGATGGTAAATATTCCGAGCGAACATAGAACTTGCTGATAAGATAGAAGAATCAGCCGAAGACATCACTGCAGCAGAGACTGCGCCAAGGCCGAAAAAGGAGACGTAGGACGGGCACAGATGCTGCAGCACTATGGGCAAAATCATGTCAGTCTCATTCCTGCTTTTAGGGTCCGGCAAGCCATAGGAAGTTTGATTCCAGTCTAAAAAAAAGGAAGATCTTAATATAAATGACACGCAGTTCATAATAATCTGTGGGCAAAAAGGAATTTATTCAAATATTTCATTCATATAAATTGTGGCAAGAAGAATTTTCATGGTTTGTAGTTTAGATAAATCTTTAATTTGTCAACATGTAATAGCAACATGGAAATGATATATGTTCAAAACATGAAGTTGATAGCCTTCCAGTATAATCAGTGAGGAAATAAAGACTATGGATCTTGGTTTACTGATGTATTTTAAACGACTACAGCCTTTGACAGATAATTCCTGCTAAACATAACTGATACAAGCTAGTAAAAGATGGGGCTTCGCAAATGGTTTAAAATATTCATCTATTACAATTAGACTGTGCGGATAACTAGACAATGAAGGAGTAAATGCTCCAATTAGTCAGTTGCATAGCTTGACTGACACTATATGTGGGGGGGCTTTCATTTGGTTGTCCTTTGGTATCACAAAAATGTTTGAATTTACGAAAAGATATATACTTAAAATATAGCTATATATATAGCTTTTTCACCCATTAACCAGTTAAAAATCATGGCCAAGTTCAATCACTTTTAGGCTCTTTGATGGGTAGCTGTGAGTTCCAAAAATGCCTTTCAATGATTTGCCTTTCTAGATAAAATGCTGGCGTACAGTGGTGGGACACTTAAATGTGCCGCACAAAGATGGACATATTGCTTCATGTTTTGAAATGTTCAGGGAGCAGTAAAAATTTTAAATGCGAACACCGACTCTTCATACAAAGTACATTTATTGAACTTCAAAAAATAAGGAAAGTAGAATAATTGCAGTCGAATGAAACAGAATGGCAGCATTCTTAAGATCTCTCAAAGGATATAAATGGCAATATTATGGGGAAGAGATTAAAGAAACCGATTTACTGCACAATTATTCAGAGGATTGAATGGTTCAGATGTAATGCGTCAAGGTGATACAGTGCGAATGAGTCTGTTTTACCAGTAGATGCTCCTATTGCACCGATTAGTACAGACGGGATGGCCATGACTATGCAGCCGAAGGCAGCGAGAAAGGAGAGGACTTGTGCATAGGTAGCAGAGGAAGCGGAAAGGACTCTCTGAAAATAGACCTGCCATGGGATTCCACCCAGCATCTGAAAAGATTAAAATATATCATAAAACAGAATAAATTATTCACCAAGTCAGGCAACATCAGTGGGATAGATAGTGCCGTGTAATTCCAGCATCCTCCCTTAATTCTGAGTTCTGGCATTCAAAGGAAATGATACAGATTTTGATATAGATTTACAATGAGCAATTTAGTCAGTTTAGCACAAACTTTATTTATTTTCCTCGCCGATACTCAATACACTGAATATGGACCTCACCAGGAAGCGATCAATTCTAAATAGGCCATACCAGTAACAGGAAGTTGTCTATCCAGTTTAAACTGTCCTTTGAATTTATCGTTCCCATCCAAGGCTCCTGATGAACTTCATGGTTTGCGGTCGTGGTAATGTCTGTAACTGCGGGATTTAACATGGCGAACGGTATACTGATCCACTGAAATAAAGAATTTTAATATGTTGAAACGCTGGCGTACTTATCTTAAGCTTAAGATTATATTTGAGCTCCCATTCGTTTGGATTCCGATTGAAACTCGCACAGAGTGTTTTCGCCTTGAAGCTTACCAAACCCAAGAAGATGCAGAACAACTGGACCACATCCGTGTACGCGACCGAGTACAGTCCACCCATCAGAGTGTAGAATATCGCGATCACCGCAGAAATAATCACCGACAAGCTTATATTGATGTCCACAATGACGCTTAAAGTTGCACCTGGAAAAGGGAAGTTCAATGCCTTAATACTGTGATTTTAAAGACTATATTCTTTCCATCAAGTAATTGCTCCACCATAACATCTCGCACTTTGAACATCGAAACGACCCGTTTGTTTATTTCGCTGTATAACCCAAATGGTATCTTTTCCTTTGAAATGTGAATGGAAAACGTATTGACCTTGCTGCAATTCAAACCGCGATTTCCCTCGACAAGCAAGCTCTTTGTGGAGTTACCTAGCGCGGAGAGTATGGCTGCGGACCAGAAGATTTCTCCCAGGAGAGCGGGGATGAAGAGCAGTCCCCCCATTCGTTTGCCGTAGATCTGCTGAAAAGGGTCCAACATGGTCACGTAACCCCGCGCACGCATGGGTTTAGCGAAAAACAAGCCGCCTGCAAAACACAGATCTAAATCAGAACGTAAACACCAGCCTCAGTTATTACAATGAAAAAATGCATTTAACTTCCCGCTCTCGGAATTCCATTAACACGATGTCCAGCCACCGCTAGAATCGGAAACTCAGTATTTATTTCAACCAAGCACACAAAAAAATTGTGATACCGGAATTCAGAAATAAATCATGAAATGCTGCAAATGTTTGCGGACCAGACCCAGAGAGATGAGGCTTTGTGTCAGATCAACACGGACCTGAAATGGCCACAGACTCAATCTGACCAGCGGTGCATTTACTATCTGCATTTGACTACGTATTGTCCTATAAATACATATGTTATATTAGAATCTGAATGAAATTTCTCTGCGTGGTATCATATCCACGTAATGTATACTGTTCAGAAGTCGCTTTGTACTTACTAGGTTTAGTTGTACACGCTTTGCCAATTTATATTTTAATGTCTATGAATGTTCTTTTTCGTTATCTTGCCAGTCATAAAAGCTGCCGAATATATTAGATCCTAGCTTGAATCTTATACGAGTCGTCACGGTAAGAATATAGCACTGGCTTGACATTTCTTCAGGTGACACAATCCACAAGTGATAAAAGTACAGCGAATGAAAGCTATGCTTAAGAGTTAAGAATGGAGAGTTAAACCCAGATTATTATTTTCTCATTATTGCAACCCCCCCCCCCCTTAAAATGATTACATTTTGAAGCATAAGCGGGTTTACACGATTCAGATTTTCTGGCAATGTAAATATTACCGATTTTCCGGCAAACGGATTAACATGATCTCCGTCATACTCGATATCCGTTCCCACACCAATCTCCCACAGACTGGCAGCATCAATCAACTCTATATCAATCTCTTCAGAATTGATTTGGAAGTTTTAATTATTGAATTAAGACAATAGTTAAATTATTGTTGCGTGTTAACCAGCTCTACACTAGTCTGTATTGAAGGACTGCGTGATGAGTTTTGAATGAATTGCTTTCTGGAACTGATAGCTTCTCTGCGATTGTGTTTGTTAAATTTAGTGATTGCGGACAGCCTGCTGAATAGGAGTGGGCTGACTGTGTTGATTGCTGAAATAGTGGAAGCCTACAATTCATTTAAATTGTACATTCCCTTGTAGTGTCAGTTCATACCTACAACCAGGCTGAGTGCGTATCCGAAGGGAGCCTGTGCCCAGGCTAAGCCGTACCCAGGGACATAAACCGCTTCTGCTGTGCCATTGATATAACCACCGCCAACCCAGGTCGCTGCCATAAGAAAAAGAGGGGTTTGGTTAATGAAATATACAGCGGCACTTCGACCCAACGGTAGCGTTCTAGGCTACCACTTCCAATTGTTGTTCCAACATAAACAAATTCGAGGTATCTTGCTAAGAAGAAGGCACTGCAGAGTATTTCTAATTCGCCCGCCATCAAATTCTGCACGTGGAGCCTGATTTACTAATACATCCTAGGAACTGTTAATGAATAAGCTACAATTATGGTGAGTAATGTATTTGGAAAGACCAGTACCGCGACTATAGTTAGATTTCGGCTTCCTTTTTTTTGAAGCGGCGTCTGTTTTCAATGTTGGGCTGTTCCCACTTCGACCAATTTTTAATGGCTGGATGTGACTTTGGTGGACAACAAGCCATTCTTTTTAAATAATGCTTTATTTAAACTTTTTGAAGAATTTATAGCTTTGTAATAAGCTGGACTCTTGGCAGTTCCTCTTCCTGTGGGTTTAAAAGGATGTGTCCAAGCCTCAACGTAGTTGGGAGCGTACCCAACACTATTTGTATTTGGCTACGACGGCAGCGCCAACCCGGGCAACAGGAGCTGCCGTCTTTCACTTCATCGCGCCCGCTCAGACTGATCAATAGCGAAACTATCCCCGACAACTTGAAATCGGAGCAAAATTTAAAGAAAGAAAGTTCTGTGTGGGGTGGGGGCGATCAGCGGGGCCAAGCAGCGTCTACGAGGGCAGAGGAAAGTGATGGTGGACGTTTGAGGTCCTGCTGCAGGATCTCGACCCCAATCCCTCTCCCTTCCACAAGATGTTGCTGACCCACCGAGTTCTTCCACTAGTTTTTTATTACTCCGAGTTCGAGGACCTGCGGTCTCTTATAAATACAGAATGAGAACGGGATGACAAGCCGGGATTACTCACCCGTCATGGTGAATCCACCAACCAGTAGACCGATATCCCTTTCCCCGATCATTATGGCTTCACTCCGAGCGATTGCTCCTTGCGAGGCTGAGTTTTTACTTTTCCAGGCTGCCCATAATCCAACGAATAAGATTAACAGGTAAAACAGGACGATCGCTACAATCCCGTCGATGTGAACAGTCATGTTCCTCTTGTAATGAAGCGAGCAGAAACCTGCAATAGGAAGAAACATCCAAACCCCTGTTACTTGGAGTACATGGATTAGTAATAAAGAACAAACACAAAAAGCTCTCCTTAAGGACACGTAACCTGCTACAATGGCTGTTGTTGTCTGCGCTTTATTAATTGCCAACGCAGACGGCAATCAGAAGGTTTCATTTTAAAGAAGCCGTGGTCATTATCATTCGGGTGTGGCCAGTTTTCCCGATAGGTGCAATTCTCGGAAATGCGTCCCCACAGTGTTTAGACCGAACAATCCATACAAGCAGGCGAAAGGGGCAGGGCGGTTTGCGAAGACCGGCCGTCTGAACACCAGCAAATCTGTCCTTGTTGGGAAGGGTCACCAATTCCCTCGGTTGGTTTCTGAGAATTAGGATCTACTTTGTTGTTGCTATTCCCGTGATTGCCGTTTCTTTACGAACCGTCGCTACTCTTAGACATACCCGCGACGGAGATAACAGCCGCGTAGCGATTAAACAATGCCTTGTCAATAACGAAACTTGAATCTCAAGGATACACCCTAGGGCTAGGCTGATCAGTTCGCTTTCACGCAAATTTGGACCATATTTAACCCATTTTTTGCACACAGTGAGCAGATAAAGCAAAAGGAATTGACAACTGTCAACGGGGATTGACAGCTAAACTATACAGACTCTTCCTCGGAACTGGACCCACAAACGAAGTTTGTTCCTCCCACAAAGCCAACTAACTCGACAGCATTGTTTAGTTTTGTGTCAAATGCCCTGTACCTGCAGTTACGAGTCCACGCTGTGATCAATTGGACAGCAATGGTGAAGAGGCAAAGAGCGTTAAAGCATTTATCGTCGTACGAGCGTACAAGGATGCTCCGCGGCCAAGTAATGCAGACACTTTCCCCATCGCAGCATTCTGTTCGGAAGCTAACACTAAACCGAGCTGCCCAAGCACAAGCACTTTCTCAGCCCGGTCCTCGTTCGTACTTTAAAGATGCGGGGCCGGAGAAGACCACGTATCAATTCTTAACACGTACACAGGCATGCATTATTATCTTTACAAAGTGATACAACGAACCCCCCCCCCGCTTCTGTAACAGTGGTTTTCAGTCCGCCGACCCACCTTTCAACGTGCTGCGTGTGACTCCAGTCCAGAGAAGGGTTTATGAGGACCAGCCCGACCACAGACCCTGGATGCCTGGCTCGTCCTCAGACACTTTTCACATTGGTTTATAGAGGCGACGTTTTCGTCAGCAGCTCCGGATGAGGAAAGAGACGAACGTCATCTGGATCGGAAAGAAAGCCCCCTATGAATAATTTGGATTTGTCAGTTTTGGTCTGAAATTCGTTAAACTCGGAGGGCGGCGGGTGGGCAACATTGGAAATAGCTTGACACACAATATGTAGTTTAATTAGTTTAATTAAGTAAAGATAATATATATCATTCTACGTGACGTCTTTCATTTTCCCAGCATATGTATAACTTTGAGTCTATTTATGCTGTACACGTACTTCCTGAAAACCCAGGAGGATAAAATGACTCCCAAGAAGAATAAATCACTGGACATTGGCTTATCCATGGGCTGCTGGTAGTTCACCTTTGAAGCTTCGTTATTTTCGAATGCAAAAGACTATTTGCAGAATGTCTTAGAAATAGTTAATGAAAAGGTTGTGGTGTAAAAAGGCCATCAATACCAATGGCCATTGGACCGCAGGCAACGACATTCAATGTCCAAACAATGTAATAACTTGGACTGTAGCAAAAATTCCTGAACAACACTGGCTCTTGTGAAAATGAGAGGAAGTGAGTGGAAGTGATGTATTAGAAGAAATGAAAAACAAAGTGGCTACTTCACGCCAAGTTGGTTTGGGGTGTGGAGTCGAAAGTGAGTCTTGGTTAGATAATCAAAGAGTTATCCTCGGAACCCTCACTATGTTTGTTATTTAGACTTCAAGAAATTGTGGAGTAAGTTTAAAAGCGCCTGGAAGGCCATCATTCCTGAATCATTCCTAGTTCCATGCAGAATTACGAAGACAAGGACCAATGGGTGACTGGAGAGCAAATACAAGAGAGCTTCAGTTCTTGGTGTTTTGGGACAAATTCTTGGACAGGAGGTAACTCTTCAAAAATGACAGTTTGTACCTTAACTGGGAAGGGATCAAATACCTCCTGGAGAGGCACAATAATGTGGTTAGAGGATGGCTTTAAGACAAATTAGGATCAGCTTGGGTACCAGCATATAAAAGTAGAAAAAAAGGAAAAAAGGAATAAATGAATCTTTATTGCATAAAGATGCAATAATACACTCAATACTGAAGAAGGAATCAGTACTATATTTAATTGGGTAGTCCTGAAAGGGTTTCAAGGAATCCAAAAGCAGGTTTAAATCTATGTGTGCAGATCCACAAATTATAGCAAGTAACAATCACTCCCAGCCACAAGGAAACATGCACTGTAACAATGAAAAATTGATTAACAATGATGGAGCACTTAATGTTTATTGTACACAAGTGTTCAGAAAATGTGTCAATGCTGATTAGGGAGCAAATGCAGTAATGGAAAGAGATTGTGTCCTTGAGGGGATAAGGACAAACTCCATTTGATTAGCTCTGAGAAGCAAAATGGTTTGATCACAATACCTGGTGTTTTACAAACCTCTGAGTTGTGTGTGTGTGTGTGTGTGTGTGTGAGTGTGTGTGTGTGTGTGTGTGTGTGTGTGTGTGTGTGTGAGTGTGTGTGTGTGTGTGTGAGTGTGTGTGTGTGTGTGAGTGTGTGCGTGTGAGTGTGTGTGTGTGTGTGTGTGTGTGTGAGAGAGAGAGAGAGAGAGAGAGAGGGGGGGGGGGAAGAGATGTACTGTAATTCTGCAAGGAAGTCACGAAAAAATCCAGGTGTAGTTACAGTGAAGGACTTTTGATCATTTGTATAATGATTAGTGCAATGCTAAAGTAAAGGAAACAACAGCGAAAAATTTCTAAAACGTGTTCTAATGAATGTCATTGACCAGTATGTTGTTAATCCAACTTGGAAGAAGACCTTGATAGACCTTAGGCTACAGAATAAACCAGCATCCATGGAATAACACTTAAACAAGAGTAATATTGGTATGAAAAAGTTTGTTAGTAATGGAAAAGCACTATGAGCAATCTGAATCAGAGGTTTTTAATGGTAGAGTGAGATCTTCCATGGAATAAGACAATATCTAGCCAAGAAAATGTGGAACCAAAAAATCAAAGGCAAAAATTGTGGCGAGACAGGAGATGTTCTTGTAAAGGCCATGTACCTCATGATTATGAGGTAATCATGATTATGGCAGTCTGTGTAAATCAAAGAAAAGCTGCTTGTAATATGAGAAAATAACGCTAAGAGGACTAGGGGACACAGATTTCAGGTTTTGGGTAAGAGATGCAGGGGATGTGTGGGAAAGAATTCTTTTAAAAATATGGTAACATATACATACTTAGATAATAAATTTACTTTGAACTTTGAACCAATAACTTGCTGCCTATCAGGATGATGAAAGTGGAGATTATCAATAATTTCACCAGGAATCTCAATACATTGGAAATAAATAAATTTGTAGGATTGTAGGGAGAATGAGACTCATTGGTTTGCTCTACAAAGACCATGCAAGGTGTTAATTGATCATATTGCCTCATTCTGTACTCCTTGACTGAGTAGCAAAAAAGTGGTTTATTGGTGAGGGGCAATTATAGGCAGTTGAGGAGAAACACCACTACCTCCACTTCACCATTATCAGCTGCAGATGTGTCTGTGACACACAACTTTGGCTCCAAGCACTAACTTCAGTAGAAAGCATCACTGCGTGCTGCAACACAGGTAAATTTTCTTCACATGGGCTTCTACTCAAGAAACATGCCACCATTCATTAACCATGGAAATAAAGAAACAGATTTTTGTATGATTATTTAGCAATAGTTACTTGAAGAGGTTTAAATCCATATGTATGTATTCTATGTGAGATATGCTGAACAGATTTTCATTTTTTTTATAGGAATCCTTTAGTCTTGAGGGACCATGGATTTGTGCCTTGGAAAGTTTCCAGGGTGCAGGCCTGGGCAAGGTTGTATGGGAGACCGGCAGTTGCTCATGCTGCAAGTCTCCCCTCTCCATGCCACGGATGTTGTCCAAGGGAAGGGCAAGGGCCGATAACAGCTTGGCACCAGTGTCATTGCAGAGCAATGTGTGGTTAAGTGCTTTTCTCAAGGACACAACATGCTGCCTTAGCTGAGGCTCGAACTAGCGACCTTCAGAAAACTAGACCAATGCCTTAACCACTTGGCCACACACAATAAATATATTTATTTAATATTCAGAAAAATGTGTCAGGCCACACAAGGTTTCCATTACCAGATGTGTTTAGGGGCCAGCAGTAATTCCAGAGCAGCAGAGAAAGGAATGAGCAGTGCATGGAAAGTAGTGCTGAGGACTCAATATCTTAACCGCTTCACTTTTGTGAGTGAGAATATGTAGCTGCTGCATATACCTTTAAATATCGGCCCAAAACAGAGTCATAGTGCATTACAGCACAAAAGGCCCATCTAGTCTCTGCCATGTGATCTGTTAACATTAAAATGCAGGTTGAATAATGTTATTCCACTTTCAGTTAGTACAAAAATAATTTATGCCAATACAGTGGTATAAATCTAGTAACTCACATTGACATTAAAAACACTGGTTTTGAGACCAATGAAAGTTGTCATTAATAAATAGCAGTTTGCAGTGGTTGACTTCAGTTGCAGAATTTAATTTGTCTCGGGTTCAGAATGCTTTAATGATTTGCACGATCATAGAAATAATGGTTCCACCAGAACTTGAAAGCTCAGGAGAATGGGGCTTAAGTTATTTAAAGTCTCTAGCATCAAACTGGAGTAAAGTGAATCTGCAACCTTCTTTATGTTGTGCCTAACTATTCTCTTTATCCTTAATCTGTCTTACATAAAGATTTGAGTAGAAGATTATAAGGGAGGAACAATGCCTGAGCAGTATAGAGTCGGACTCCAGCCTGGCTGTCTCCAGCACTCAGTACCTTCCTCTGGCAGCAAAGTTGTCTCTGCCGGTGATATCAGTATTTCTGTGAAGGAAAATCTGCTCTTTGTTCTTTTGTGTAGAAGCTTCACCCAAGAGTGGATGCATGTTACCATATGTCCTGCAGAAGAGGCTAAGAGGTAGACATAGTGGTTCTTTGGCTAGGTCTTTGGGATAATGCTTAATGTTCTGCTTTCTTTTCCAGCTGGAAACTCTTTCAAGTACTGAAAGGGAGGAAGGCATCTCTCCTGTTGCTAGCTTGGTTTATCAGTCCTGTGTTCTCTGTATGTGAGAATTTGTATCCTTTGTTGCCATTAATTTGCTTGCTACTCAAAAATATTAGAGTCTTCTATATACAAGTGCCTAACCTTTTAAAGTGTTGTGATTTGCTTTTAACTCAGTCTCTCTTTAAAGCTTCTTAACCTCTTAATTGGTGAGATATTTATTAAGAATGGAATTATTAATGGCAAATTTCACTGAAAGGCTCTGGATCATGATCTATCTGACTAACAGCACAACTGCTGCCTTTGCTAGAAGGATACAAACTATCTACCTCTCTCTGTAATTGTAATCTTGACACAAAGAACACTAGACATCCATTAGACCTGACTAGACTGAGAATGAGCACCTTATTTAGAAAGATGATGTCTGCTGGACCATTTGAGCTCTCATGACCTATTACTGCAGTTATGCATTAACTGCATTGCCCATTTACAAGAGGATAATAGTGTATTTCCTACCTCTACAGCTAATGCCAGCAGAAATCTAGGAATTGGAAGAACTCTAATCCATTGATACGTTTACTAAGAAAGGTGAAAGATTTCATAAATAGCAATTCCATCCTAACAATGACCCTACAGAAGATTTCATTCACTATAAACACTATCTATGTTTCAATGTCAATGAAAAATAATGATACTCATCAGACGATAAGCCTTCCTGTCATGGTCCAAGTCCATTGCTAATTAAAAGCAACATATCTCCTCACAGTGCTTTTGTTCCTAGGTTGGTTTCAGCCCATCGGGGTGCATTACAGTGCCATTTCCAGTACAAAACATGAAAATGAACTAATCAATTACAAAATCAGAGCTTACCTGATACAAACATTTTATAAAAACATTATATTTACTTTATTCCACAAACTTCTCTGCATGAAGCATTAAGACTGATATGGGAGAAAGAGGTTTGAATTTGTATGACGTTGGCACCAGTAATGTGGAAGGAAGAAGCTGTAATGATTAGATGGGCTCTATCGGAACCTGAACCATGCTGGGATCAGAACCCTAGTGGACAGCCGGGGTAGGCCAGTGGATAGGGCTTTAAATTAAATAGTAGAGGCAACAGCTTGGAAAAATATGGATAAGTAAAATGGAAGGAGAGTGCAGGTGAGGTTACTGAAGTCTCCAGAATAAATAATAAGACAAAAAGTTTAGAATCAGATTTGAATTTAACTTCAGCAACATAGAGGCAAAATTGAAATGAATGCAGGACTGAAGGTGTTATGTTTAAATAAATGCAGTATATGAAATAAGGCAGATGATTTTGTAGAAACTGGCAGTTGTGGTTGAAAGAAAAGCTTAACATCCAAGCATACACATCATATAAAAAGGACAGGTAGGTGGGCAGCGAGGGTGGGGTGGCTTGGTGGTAAAAATCAAATTCTTACAAAGATCAGAGGATCAGAGAGGCAGAATCCTCATGGGTGGAGTTAAAAATCTGCAAGGGTAAGTAGATCCTGATAGGAGTTATATACAGGTGCACAAACAGTAGCCAAGATGTAGGGTTCAAACTACAATGGGAGATTAAAAAAGGTAACTAAAAAGGGCAATCTTATGATAGTCATGGGTGATTTCAATATGCAGGTAGATTGAGAAAATCCAGTTGGTGCTGGATTCCAAGAGAGGAATTTGTAGAATGTCTATGGGATTTTTTTTAGAGTAGCTTGTGGTTGAGCCCACTAGGGAAAAGGCAATTCTACATTAGGTATTGTGTAATGAACCAGATTTGATTAGAGAGCTTAAGGTAAAGGAACCCTTAGGAGACAGTGATCATGATATAATAGATTTCACCCTGTAGTTTGAACTGGAGCGAAAATTATATATTATAGTTGAGTAAAGGTGACTACAGAGGCACAAGAGAGGAGCTGGCCAAAATTAAATGGAAAAGGACACAAGCAGGGATGACAGCAAAGTAGCAATAGCTAGAGTATCTGGGAGTAATTCAGAAGATGCAGGATCTGTTCATCCTAAAGAGAAAGAAACATTCTAAAGGGCTGAAAAGGGAACCATGGCTGACATAATAAATACAGCGTAAAAGCAAAAGGGAAGGCGTACAATACAACAAAAATTAGTGCAAAGGTAGAGGACTGGGAAGCTTTTAAAACACAACAGCAGACAATTAAAATGCAAAAGAGAGAGTAAAGAACACACACAAATATTTCCTGAAGGCTTTTGACAAGATGCCACAGATGATGCAGTTAAATAAGAACCCATGTTACTACAGGGAAGATATTTACATGGAAAGAAGTTTGACTAACTGGCAGAAGGCAAAGAGTGGGAATAAAATGGGCCTTTTATGATTGGCTACCTGTGATGAATAGTGTTCCACAGGGGTTGGTTTTGGGTCCACTACTTTTCACATTGTATGTTAATGAGCTAGTGATGGAATTGATGGTTTTGTGGCTAAGTTTGCAGGTAATACAAAGATAGGTGGAGAGACTGATAGTGCTGAGGAAGCAGTGAGTCTGCAGAAAGGCATAGACAGTTTAGAAGAATGGGCAAAGAAGTGGCAGATGGAATACAATGTAGGGAAGTGTATGGCCATGCAACTTGGTAGAAGGAATAAAGGTGTAGACTATTTTCTAAATGGGAAGTGAATTCAGAAATTGGAGGTGCAAAGGGACTTGGGAGTCATAGTGTAGGATTCTCTAATGGTTAACTTGTAACTTGACTCTGTAATAAAGAAGGTAAATGCAATGTTAATTTTTATTTTGAGAGGACTAGTATATAAAAGCAAGGGTGTAATGCTGAGGCTTTATAATGCATTGATCATATACTGGAGACTTGTATAATGCGTTGGTCACAATTGGGGTAGTATGAGCAGTTTTGGGCTCCTTATTTAAGAAAAGGTGGCCTGGCATCGGAGAGGGTCCAGAGGAGGTTCGGGAGAACGATTCCAGGAATGAAAGGGTTAATGTATGTGTAGGAGGAGCATTTGATGGTTCTGGGCCTGTACTTGCTGGAGTTTAGAAGAGGGAGGCCCATCTAATATTGAAATGCCTGGATAGAGTGGATGTGGAGAGGATGTTTCCTATAGTGGGGGAGTCTAGGACCAAAGGGCACAGCCTCGGAATAGAGGGACATCCCTTTAGAACAGAGATGAGGCAGAATTTCATTAGCTAGGGTGGTTAAGAAGGCATATGACATGCTTGCCTTTATTAGTTGAGGCACTGAGATCAAAAGTCAGGAAGTCATATTGCAAATTTACAAAACAGGTATTGCTAGCCTGCCTGGGCTGGTGGTAGAGACAGTTCTGGTTGCCCTATTATAGGAAGAATACTAAAGCTTTGGAGAGGATACAAAAAGAGGTTTTCCAGGATGCTGCCTGGATTAGAGGGCTTGTGCTATCATGAGAGGTTGGACAAACCTGGGTTGCTTTCTCTTTAGCGGCGGAGGCTGATGAAAAATCTGATAGAAGTTTATAAGATTATGAGAGGCATAGGTAGAGTAGACAGACAGTATCTTTTCTCCCCAGGGTTGAATAGTCTAATATCAGTGGGCATTAGAGGCTGAAGAGCCTGTTCCTGTGCTGTATTATGTTCTATCTTCAGAGGGTTATAAATCTGTGGAACTCTGGTTTAAGATGGTGCTACTGAAGGTGTGTGAGAACTTACTAGTTGTCCCCAAAGCAAGAAATACAACTAAGTACTTCATTAATAACTTTTAACCATATAACCATATAACAATCACAGCACGGAAACAGGCCATCTTGGCCCTCCTAGTCCGTGCCGAACCCTTAATCTCACCTAGTCCCACCTACCCGCACTCAGCCCATAACCCTCCACTCCTTTCCTGTCCATATACCTATCCAATTTTACCTTAAATGACACAACTGAACTGGCCTCTACTACTTCTACAGGAAGCTCATTCCACACAGCTATCACTCTTTGAGTAAAGAAATACCCCCTCGTGTTTCCCTTAAACTTCTGCCCCCTAACTCTCAAATCATATCCTCTACTTTGAATCTCCCCTACTCTCAATGGAAACAGCCTGTTCACGTCAACTCTATCTATCCCTCTCAAAATTTTAAGTACCTCGATCAAATCCCCCCTCAACCTTCTACGCTCCAATGAATAGAGACCTAACTTGTTCAACCTTTCTCTGTAACTTAATTGCTGAAACCCAGGTAACATCCTAGTAAATCGTCTCTGCACTCTCTCTAATTTATTGATATCTTTCCTATAATTCGGTGACCAGAACTGCACACAATATTCCAAATTTGGCCTTACCAATGCCTTGTACAACTTAAGCATTACATCCCAACTTCTGTACTCAATGCTTTGATTTATAAAGGCCAGCGTTCCAAAAGCCCTCTTCACCACCCTATCTACATGAGACTCCACTTTCAGGGAACTATGCACAGTTATTCCTAGATCTCTCTGTTCTCTGCATTCCTCAATGCCCTACCATTTACTCTGTATGTTCTATTTGGATTATTCCTGCCAAAATGTAGAACCTCACACTTCTCAGCATTAAACTCCATCTGCCAACGTTCAGCCCATTCTTCTAACCAGCATAAATCTCCCTGCAAGCTTTGAAAATCCACCTCATTATCCACAACACCTCCTACCTTAGTATCATCGGCATACTTACTAATCCAATTTACCACCCCATCATCCAGATCATTTATGTATATTACAAACAACATTGGGCCCAAAACAGATCCCTGAGCCACCCCGCTAGTCACCGGCCTCCATCCCGATAAACAATTATCCACCACTACTCTCTGGCATCTCCCATCTAGCCACTGTTGAATCCATTTTATTACTCCAGCATTAATACCTAACGACTGAACCTTCTTAACCAACCTTCCATGTGGAACTTTGTCAAAGGCTTTGCTGAAGTCCATATAGACTACATCCACTGCCTTACCCTCATCAACATTCCTCGTAACTTCTTCAAAAAATTCAATAAGGTTTGTCAAACATGACCTTCCACGCACAAATCCATGCTGGCTATTTCTAATCAGATCCCGTCTATCCAGATAATTATAAATACTATCTCTAAGAATACTTTCCATTAATTTACCCACCACTGATGTCAAACTGACAGGTCTATAATTGCTAGGCTTCCTTCTAGAACCCTTTTTAAACAATGGAACCACATGAGCAATACGCCAATCCTCCGGCACAATCCCCGTTTCTAATGACATATTAAAGATCTCCGTCAGAGCTCCTGCTATTTCTACACAAACTTCCCTCAAGGTCCTGGGGAATATGCTGTCAGGACCCGGAGATTTATCCACTTTTAAATTTCTTAAAAGCGCCAGTACCTCCACCTCTTTAATTGTCATAGGTTCCATAACTTCCTTACTTGTTTCCCACACCTTAGACAATTCAATATCCTTCTCCTTAGTGAATACCGAAGAGAAGAAATCATTCAAAATCTCTCCCATCTCCTTCGGTTCCACACATAGTTGACCACTCTGATTCTCTAAGGGGCCAATTTTATCCCTCACTATCCTCTTGCTTTTAATATAACTGTAGAAACCTTTCGGATTTACTTTCACCTTATTTGCCAAACCAACCTCGTATCTTCTTTTAGCTTTTCTAATCTCTTTCTTAAGATTCCTTTTACATTCTTTATATTCCTTGAGCAATTCCTTTACTCCATGCTGCCTATATCTATTGTAGACATCCCTCTTTTTCTGAACCAAATTTCTAATATCCCTTGAAAACCATGGTGCTCTCAAACCTTTAACCTTTCCTTTCACCCTAACAGGAACATAAAGATTCTGTACCCTCATAATTTCACCCTTAAATGACCTCCATTTCTCTATTACATCCTTCCCATAAAACAACTTGACCCAATCCACTCTCTCTAAATCCCTTCGCATCCCCTCAAAGTTAGCCTTTCTCCAATCAAAAATCTCAACTCTAGGTCCAGTCCTGTCCTTCTCCATAATTATATTGAAGCTAATGCTATTGTGATCACTGGACCCGAAGTGCTCCCCAACACATACATCTGTCAGCTGACCTATCGCATTCCCTAACAGGAGATCCAACACTGCCCCATCTCTAGTCGGTACTTCTATGTATTGTTGCAAAAAACTATCTTGCACACATTTCACAAACTCTAAACCATCCAGCCCTTTTACAGAATGAGCTTCCCAGTCTACGTGTGGAAAATTAAAATCTCCCACAATCACCACCTTGTGTTTACTACAAATATCTGCTATCTCCTTACACATTTGCTCTTCCAACTCACGCGCCCCATTAGGTGGCCTATAATACACTCCTATCAGTGTTACTGCACCTTTCCCATTCTTCAATTCCACCCAAATGGCCTCCCTAGAGGAGCTCTCTAATCTATCCTTCCAAAGCACCGCCATAAGATTTTCTCGGACAAGCAATGCAACACCTCCTCCTCTGGCCCCTCCTACTCTCTCACACCTGAAGCAACTAAATCCAGGAATATTTAGTTGCCAATCACACCCTTCCTGCAACCATGTTTTACTAATAGCTACAACATCATAATTCCAGGTATCAATCCACGCTTTAAGCTCATCCACCTTTCTTACAATGCTCCTAGCATTAAAATAGATACATTTAAGATACTCTCCATCTCCTCCTCTCTTTCATCCCTAACAATGCATTCAAATTTATTATCCTTTTCTTTTTTCTCCCCTACATCTTCGGGCTGAGCGCATCCCTTCTCCATCACCTGCCTTTCCTCCCTCACACACTGTCTATTTACTTGCTCCACTGGTGAACTAACCTCCTCTCCCATTGTCTCCTCCAATAGTCTCCCGCCCCCCCCCCCCCCCATCTTACTAGTTTAAAGTCCGCCCTGTAGCCCTAGCAAACCTCCCCGCTAGGATATTGGTCCCCCCACGATTCAAGTGTAACCCGTCCTTCTTGAACAGGTCACTCCTGCCCCAGAAGAGGTCCCAATGATCCAGAAACTTGAATCCCTGCCCCCTGCTCCAATCCCACAGCCACGCATTCATCCTCCACCTAATTCTATTCCTATTCTCACTGTCGCGCGGCACAGGCAGTAATCCCGAGATTACTACCTTTGCGGTCCTTCTTCTTAACTGCCTTCATAACTCCCTATACTCTCGTTTCAGGACCTCTTCCCCTTTCCTTCCTATGTCATTGGTACCTACATGTACCACGACCTCTGGCTCTTCACCCTCCCACTTCAGGATATCTTGGACGCGATCAGAAACATCCCGAACCCTGGCACCAGGGAGGCAAATTACCATCCGGGACTCCCGGTCACCTCCACAGAAACACCTGTCTGAGTCCCTGACTATTGAGTCCCCTATTACTATGGACCTCTTTCTTCTAACCCCACCCTTCTGAGCTACAGGGCCGTCCTCTGTGCCGGAGGCTCGGCCACTGTCACTCCCACCAGGTAGACTGTCCCCCCCAACAGTACTCAAACATGAGTACTTATTGTCAAGGGGTACAGCCACTGGGGTACTCTCTAGTACCTGCCTCTTCCCCTTCCTGACTGTAACCCACCTATCTGCCTCCCGTGGTCCCGGAGTGACCACCTGCCTGTAACTCCTCTCTATCACCTCCTCACTCTCCCTGACCAGGCGAAGGTCATCGAGCTGCAGCTCCAGTTCCCTAACTCGGTCCCTCAGGAGCTGCAGTTCGGCGCACCTGGCGCAGATGTGGACGTCCGGGAGGCTCGGAGACTCCAGGATCTCCCACATCCGACACAGAGAACAACAAGCTGCCCTCACACTCATACCTCCCAAATAACTGAAAATACAAGAACTAAAAGATAAGCCTACTGTGCCCTCTTCCGCCTAAGCCCCCTGAGCCCAAGCCCTACACTCTGCGCCCGGCTCACTCCGCTGCCCGCAAACGAAGCTGCCCACTTCTTAAGGCGGCGTTCTTTATATATCTTCCCTCCTTCCCGGGCCTCCTTCACGCGCCTGTGCAGTCCCGCCTCTCAGAACTCCGATCTGAGAAGCAATTGGACAATTTGAAAATGGCCGCCACCACACTTCCTCTCAAGTCTCGCTGTCCTCTTCCAAAAGAGAACTACCTCACTCAGTATCTCCTTTATATATCCTGTAAAAAAATATATCCATTTTCTGTAAAAAAAAATATGGTAAACAATCACTGCAAAGAATGAAGAGATGAGTGAAGGTGAGGCTGTTTTTCAAGGGTCAAGGAGTATGGATGCGATGCAAAACCAGAGCAAGGTTGAGACACGTTCAAGAAAAAGGTGTTGGAGCAAGGCTGAGACATGGTCAAGGTGGATTAGGGGCATGTGAAGTGGAGAAAATATAGAGTGGAAGAGTTTCGGAGCCCATGCATCAAAACCATTGCACATTGGGTGTTTTAAATGGTTTCTTTTTGGTTTCTTGTTTTGTGGCTGCCTGTAAGGAGATGACTCTCAAGGTTATATAATGTATACATACTTTAATAATAAATGTACCTTGAATTTTGAACTTTGAATTCATTGCCACAGATAGCTGTGGAAGACAAGTCATTGGGTATATTTGAAGGAGAAATTGATAGGTTCTTGATTAGTAAGGTTGTCAATGGTTGCGGGGAGAAGGCAGGGGAATAAGGTTAACAGGGAAAATAAATCAGCCATGGTCAAGTAGCAGAATGCCTAATTCTGTTCCTATATCTTTCGGTATTAATTTTTTGCTTTGGCAACAGATGTATTAACTGCTGAGTAGTTTTGTTTTGTTTTTCACAATTCATTTTCCATTGATATGTTTAAACTCGAGACAGACCATTCACCTACTCTAGCTTCACAAATAGATTCATGCACTTCACCATCTAGATTGAAACAAAAGGAAGTGGCAGAGAAATGAACAATTTTTGCCTCTGTCTTGATGGTGAATGAAGAGCTCATCTTTGAGATAAGTAATTATTGCTCAGTAATAATTAGTAAATAATTAGTCATGGAGAAAATAATGGGATTGAAAAGCAATAAGTTCCTGGAATATGATAACTTCCATCTTAGAATTTTGAAGGTAGGGACAGTTGAGCTGATGAATGCACTAATTGTTATCTGCAAACTTCCATAGATCTGAGATTTGAGAGTAGTTCTCACAAGTTCAAATGTAGCAATTACAGGATAACCCCTATTATTGAAGATGAAAAAGAAAACAGGGAGGAACAGGAAACTGTGGCCCAGTTAGCCTGACACCAATAGTTGCGAAAATGGTGGAACCTATTCATCGGATTTTACAGAGCCATATTTGACGAATCTGTTTTAGAGATTGTACCTATCAAAATGGATAACAGTGAATCAGTTGATTGTGTATTTGGGCTTTCAGAAAGCTTTCAGTGAGGTGTCACACAGGAGAATTTTGTATAAATGTAGTGGTTAGCATAAAGCTCTTACAGCGCCAGCAAATGGAGTTTGATTCTATTGCAATCTGTAAGGAATTTGCATGTCCTTCCCATGACTACATGGGTTTCTTCCCACATTCCAAAGATGTACAGGTTAGCAGGTTATTTGGTCACATGGGGGTAAACGATGGGCACGGGCTCATTGAACTGGAAGGGCCTGTTACTGTGCTGTATCTCTAGACAAAATTAAAACGCACAGTAGTGGTGTAACATTCTTTTATGAAGTTTGGTTAACAGATAAGAAGCATGGGATATATGCATAGGTGGATTATTTTTAGCTTGGAGTGGTGGTTTATGACTTGTCAGGTGCTTCAGAAATCAGGGTCTCCTGTTGTTTACTATCATGTATAGAAAGTTCATGTAATGTATTCAACTTATCTGATTATGCAAATCTAGGTGATTTTGTGGGTTATGAATCGGATGCAGAGAAACTTTAGGCAGATTTAGATAGGTTAAATGAATGGTCAGGAACATGAAAGATGGAATATAATATGGAAAATTGTGGGTTCATCTACTTTAGTTGAAAAAACTATAAAAGTATATTGTTTTTATATGTGAAAGTTAGAAATGTGTTGGCATTCACAGGGACCTGGGTATCTGTATATGAATCACTAAATGTCAATGTGGCAGTAAAGCAAACCATTTGAAAGGCAAATGATATTGCAAGAAAATCTGAGTCCATACGAATTCTTTTTTTAAATTATGATGGGACATAGTGGTACTGCATATGGAATATGATGTGCATGACAAGTCTTCATATTTTTAAAAAAGGAAGTATGGTGAAGTTTCACCAGATTGATTCCTGAGATGGTGGTTTTATTGTATGAAAAGACATTAGACAGATTGGGTCTGTACACTCTGGAGTTTTGAAGAATTAGAAATATTATTTTTATACACAGGATTCTTACCAGACAATGTGTCCTCCAACATGTCTAGAACTGGGGTCACAATCTCAAGTAAGGATTGGTCTTTCAGAAACTCCATTACCCAGACAGTGATTAATATTTAGAATACTCCAAATAGGAAACTCAATTGCTGAGTATAATCAAAATGAATATCAACAGACTTTGAGATAGTGTCAGAAGTCAGAGATTAATACAGGATGGAAACAGCCCGACTTGTCCTTGTGGACCAAGATGCCAATCTAAGCTAGTTCCACATGCCAGCACTCCAGCACTTGACTTATACCTATAAGCCTTTTCTTATCACTGTACAATTATCTTTTAAATGTTGTATATTAAGACAATCAAGAGAATATGAGGATAGTGCAGGAAAGTCACATTCAACTAAGTGATTACCATGATCTTATTGAATAAGGGCAGGTATAAGGGGCCATATGGCCTATTTCTGGTGTTTTTGATTTCATCTTAAAGTTGACTTTTCTCATATGATGGTACTCAGAAGAGTCAGCTTTGGCTTTGAACTTGGGCACAAGATCAATGCTGACAATCTAGTGCTAATGGAGAGGAATTACTAGATGATGTATTCTCATGATCAATGTTGGAGTGTGATGTTTAGTAGATATATGATAGGCTAAGCTGGAGTTCTTCAGCCATAAGCTAATGTTTGGATGACTATTATGCATCTTTTTCATTAAACATATTTAAATTACTATCATAATATTAAAATGAAAGTAACTAACTATACATTAGATGCTGTAATAAAATTAACTAACATTTAACCAGAGCATCGTTTCAAACTTCAAATATGAAGTTTGTGCTTTAATGTAATGCCAGTCATACTGAAAATGCTTTATTGCTTGATGATTTGTAAGATGACATGATGTACTGTATTTTTTTTCTCCCAGTTCCATTAGCTCTAATTCATATAAATTTCTAAGTTGTTTTTGACTTTCAAACCAGTGAAAGACATTGAGTACCTTCCTACTTGATCGGGTAATGTTATAACCTATGACTCATGTATTACTTTGCTTTGCTCAGCCATATTTCTCAAATGGGAAGAATAGCTATAAGAGAAAAAGCAATTCTGTTTATTACATTACCCTTGTTCTTTTCCAAGTAATTACTAAATTTCTTACCTTTTCAATATTCATCTCTTCAACCCCTATTTAGGTCATCTGGACTGCTTCCAAATGCTTTTCTATTTTAACCATTGTGGATAAGCAAGGCAAATGTCAAATTCGTGTGTAAAGCTTATCAAGTGCATCTAGTAAAATGAGTTTTTGTGGAACGCACAGTCATCACAAAGAAAATAATTCTGCTTACCAACATTTTACAATTAGAATATTCAGAATATTAGAAGATGTTGCTTCAATTTGTGAAGGGTACGTTAGAATTCCTGATCTCACAACCTCCACCAAAAAGGAGAAGTGCAGCAAAGTCATGGGAATGTCATGATTGGTGTGGTTCTCTCGAACTGTGCATCATTCTGACTGGAATACATACACACACATTCCTATAGTGCTGCTGAATCAAGGGCTTGACCTTTCTGGTCAGCAACAAATGGATTAAACTATGACAATCCTCATCGAGGGATCAGAAGTGGAGAGAGTGAGCAGTTAGTTTTAAGTTCCTGAGTGTCAAGATCTCTGAGGAGCTAACCTGGTCCCAACATATTGATGCAGCTACAAAGAAGGCAAGACAGTGTCTATACTTCATTAGGAGCTTGAAGAGATTTGGCATGTCAACAAATACACTCAAAGTCTTCTATAGATGTACCATGGAGAGCATTCTGACAGGCTGCATCACTGTCTGGTATGGAGTTGGGAGGGGGGGAGGTGGCTACTGCATAGGACCAAAAGAAGCTGCAGGGAATCGTAAATTTAGTTGGTTCCATCTTGGGTACCAGCCTACAAAGTACCCAGGACATATTTAGGGAGTGATGCCTCAGAAAGACAGCATCCAATATTAAGGAGCTCCAGCACCCAGGGCATGCCTTTTTCTCACTGTTATCATCGGGTAGGAGGTACAGAAACCTGAAGGCACACACTCAGTGATTCAGGAACAGCTTCTTCCCCTCTGCCATCCGATTCCTAAATGTACATTGATCTCGTGAACAGTATCTTACTTTCTAAGTATATACTACTTCTGTTTTTGCACAATTTTTAATCTATACAATATACATATACTGTAATTTCTTTCTTTTTCTTCTATATTATGTATTGCATTGAACTGCTGCTGCTAAGTTAACAAATTTCACAACACACATGCCGGTGATAATAAACCTGATTCTGATACTGTCTTCAAGGAAACCCACATTGTGGTAAGTTTTATTTCTTTTCCCATCAGATATGCTGCCATACACCTTTTTGTAAGAGATCAATGAGGTCAATGCAATCAAAACTTGCAAGATGATTTCAAAACACATTTGCAATTATAGGCATTTTTGGCACCGCCAATTCTGAATATTTGAATGGAAAGTCAAGGGTTCTTGACATTGCTGGGCATGTAATATCACCTGGTCCCATGGTTTGTGCTCAGATCTGAAGAGAATTCCCTTGAGCAAGATTCCAATGCATGAAGTGTAACTTATGAACCAGTCTTACATTTTGCTACAACCCAAATACAGATAAAACAGTGAAGTACATACACTATATTTTAAAACAAACTCTCTTTGCTGAGATTTGCATGTCAATTCTGACAGGAGTAATGTTTTGCAAAAAGTTTAAAAGCAAGTTTCTAAATTCATTGAATTTGAAGTTGAGATAGAATGTTAAATGAAACAGATTCCACAGTCATAAGAACATAAAAAACAGGAGCAGGAGTAGACCCTCCAGTCCATCAAGCCTGCCCCACCATTCAATAAGATCATGGCTGATCTGTCCATAAACTCAGCTCCATCTACCTGCCTTTTCCCCATAACCCTTAATTCCCTTACTGTGTAAAAACCTATCTAACTGTTTCTTAAATATATTTAGTGAAGAAGTCTCAACTGCTTCTCTGGCCAGAGAATTCCACAGATTCACCACTCTCTGGGAAAAACAGTTTCTCCTCATCTCCATCCTAAATCTTCTTCCCTGAATCTTGAGGCAATGTCCCCTAGTTCTAGGCTCACCTACCAATAGAATCAACTTTCCTACTTCTATCTTATCTATTCCTTTCAAAATTTTGTATGTTCCTATAAGATCCCCTCTCATTCTTCTGAATTCCAGAGAGTACAGTCCCAGGTGACTCAATCGCTCCTCATAGGTTAACCCCTTCATCTCTGGTATCAACTTGGTGAACCTCCTCTGCACTGCCTCCAAAGCCAGTACATTCTTCCTCAAGTAAGGAGACCAGAACTGCACACAGTACTCCAGGTGTGGCCTCACCAGTACCCTGTATAGTAGCAGCATAACCTCCCTGCTCTTGAATTCAGACCCTCTAGCAATGAAGGCCAACATTCCATTTGCTTTCTTAATAAACTGTGGTACCTGCAAGCCAACTTTTTGTGATTCATGAACAAGCATACCCAAGTCCCTCTGCACAACAGCATGTTGCAATATTTCACCATTTACATAATTATCAACTCTTCTATTATTCCTTCTAAAGTGGATGGATCTCGCATTTACCAATGTTGTATTCCATCTGCCGGACCTTGGCCCACTCACTTAACCTATCTATATCCCTGTGCAGACTCTCCACATCCTCTGTACAATGTGCTTTTCCACTCAGTTTAGTGTCATCAGCAAATTTTGCTACACTACACTCAGTCCCCTCTTCCAAATCATCAATGTAAATGGTAAACAGCTGCAGGCCCAGCAGTGACCCCTGCGGCACCCCACTCACCACTGACTGCCAACCAGAGAAACACCCATTTATACCAACTCTCTGCCTTCTATTGGTTAACCAATCCACTAGCCATGCCAATACACTTCCTCCGACTCCATGCATCCGAATCTTGTTTATAAGTCTCTTGTGCGGCACCTTATTGAACGCCTTCTGGAAATCCAAGTATACAACATCCACCTGTTCCCCTCTATCCACTGCACTCATTATGTCTTCAAAGAACCAGTAAGTTTGTCAAACAGGACCTGCCCTTTCTGAATCCATGCTGTGTTTGTCTAATGGAACCACTTCTTTCTAAATGTTTCACTATTTCTTCCTTAATGACAGCTTCAAGCATTTTCCCGACTACAGATGTTAAGCTAACTGGCCTATAGTTGCCCGTCTTTTGCCTACATCCTTTTTAAAAAAGTGGTGTGACATTTGCTGTCTTCCAATCTGCTGGGACCTGCCCAGAGTCTAGAGAGTTTTGATAAATGATTACCAATACGTCTACTATAACCTCCGTCAATTCCCTCAGCACCCTGGGATGCCTCCCATCAGGATCAGGTGACTTATCTACCTTCAGGCCCTCTAGTTTTCTCATCACTATCTCTTTAGTGACAGTGATTTTATTGAGGTCCTCACCTCCCATTTCCTCCATAACATCCTTCTTTGACATATTAGATGTGTTCTCCACTGTGAAGACCGACACAAAATAGTCGTCCAATGCCTCAGCCATTTCCTTATCACCCAATACCAATTTCCCTTTCTCGTCTTCCAAGGGACCTATGTTGACTTCAGCCACCCTCTTCCGCTTTATATATTTATAAAAACTTTTGCTATCTGTGCTTATATTTTGTGCTAATTTACTTTCATACTCCATCCTCCCTTTCCTTATTTCTTGTTTAGTTCTTCTCTGTTGCTTTCCAAAGTTTTCTTAATCCTCCATTCTCCCACTATTCTTTGCAGCTTTGTATACGAGCTCTTAATTTGATACTATCTTTTATTTCCTTCGTTATCCAAGGCTGGCTCTCTCCACACTTAATGACCTTACTTTTGACTGGAATATACTTTTGTTGAGCACTGTGAAAAACCTCTTTGAAAGTATGCTACTGTTCCTCAACTGTCCGACCTGGTCTACAGATAGTTTGACTTGCCACTTCGGGTGAACTGGTCACATTACTTGTGACCCCCTGTAAAACTGATTGTATCCTTTTGAGGCAGGTGGAATCTAGGGCCTTAGAGTTGGGCCCTGTTATTTTTATTCCCAGGTGAGGTTTCAGTCCATTGTCCCCATTGTTGAAATTGACTTCGAAGGGTTATCTCATAGTGTATGGGAAGTACCGGATGGATTAGTGCATATATTAGCATTTCAACAAGTGTGTTTCATGTATCTGGGTACTATTATTAATTGAGCTGGAGTGATGTTAAGGCAACTGTTAAGTTGTTGGTATCAACATTGCAAAGATTTTGTTGTTTCTTATTTGGCTGTTTTACCTTTTCTGGAAAGCCATTGTTTGAATCACAAAGAATAACTCCTAATCTATCACTTTAGCATGGGCAACTTGGTAGCAGAGTGACGAGTGTAAAGCTTTACAGTGCCAGCGATTATGACAAGTTTCAATTCACACCATTGTCTGTGAGGAGTTTGTACCTTCTCCCCATTACTATGTGTGCTTCCTCACATTTATAGCATCAGTAATCGTGTCAGGCTTCAACACACACCATTGTCTGTAAGGAGTTTGTACATTCTCCCAGGGACTAGTGTATTTTCTCCCATATTGCAAAGATGTACAGGTTAGGGTGGTAAGCTGAGGGCATGCTACGTTAGCACCAGAAACATTGTTGGCACTTGCTGCCTGCTGCTGGCATATTCTCAGACTCTTAGTTGTTCATCAAAACAACAGATTTCACCGTATGTTTTGATGTGCATGTAACAAATAAAGCTCCAGTAATCTTGCTTTTCATCACCATGTCACTGTAGCAGAGCAAACATTCACCTTCAAATCTTTATTAGAAACTGCCCACTGAATCTTTTTACCTGAAGAACTTAAATTTCTAATCCTCATGTTTCAATCAAACTTTTGGCCATAGCACAACATGGCTTGTTGTTGATCTGTGTCTGATGTTGCTCCTGTATATTAAAGGTGGTTTATAAATGCAAATTGCTATATTAGTTGGTAGCTTGCTAGGTAGAAATTTGTGGCTGCCTTTGCCTGCATTGCCACAAGACTTATGCTGTTAGAGTACTTCAATTGTAAATTGCTTTGTGATATTGATACGCTATGTAATGTGCAAATCCTCAAATAAAATAAAGAAATTATTTCTTGACAATAAAACCCTACTGCTTTAAGATAGGTATTACTAAAATGACCATTTTGAATTGTCTGTGCCCTATAGGGATGAGATAAGTGGCAGGGTAAAAAAACTTGCAACAATCTACCGCACTGCACGTGGCATGGCTCATGCCACTTTAATAGATACATTCTTGCCAGCTAGCAAGACTACCACAGCAGCTAGCTGAAATTCATGTCAGAGGATGTCGATGGTATTAAGACTCTGACCACATCTTAACGCAGGACAGCCTTGATCATTTGCTGGGGTGCAAACTCCACCAGCAGTGTAGGCTTCAAGAAGTAGCTGGTCCAAAAGCAGGCTATAGAGGTAACACGTATAATGTTTTGGATTCAAAGAGCAAGCACGAGGAAATCTGCAGTTGCTGGAAATTCAAACAGCACACACAAAATGCCGGTAGAACACAGCAGGCCAGGCAGCATGTATAAAGGGAAGCTCTGTCGACGTTTCGGGCCGAGACCCTTCGTCAGGACTAACCGAAAGGAAAGATAGTAAGAGATTTGAAAGTAGTGGGGGGAGGGGAAAATGCAAAATGATAGGAGAAGACTGGAGGGGGTGGGATGAAGCTAAGAGCTGGAATGGTGATTGGCGAAAGTGATACAGAGCTGGAGAAGAGAAAGGATCATGGGACGGGAGACCTCAGGAGAAAGAAAGGGGGAGGGGGGAGCACCAGAGGGAGATGGAGCACTCTTTCTTTCTCCCCTTCTTTCTCTCTCCTGAGGCCTCTCGTCCCATGATCCTTTCTCTTCTCCAGCTCTGTATCACTTTCGCCAATCACCTTTCCAGCTCTTAGCTTCATCCCACCCCCTCCGGTCTTCTCCTATCATTTTGCATTTCCCCCTCCCCCCACTGCTTTCAAATCTCTTACCATCTTTCCTTTCAGTTAGTCCTGACGAAGGGTCTCAGCCCGAAACGTCGACAGTGCTTCTCCTTATAGATGCTGCCTGGTCTGCTGTCTTCCACCAGCATTTTGTGTGTGTTGTTTTAATATTTTGGATTGGTTTCTTGTGGTCAGAAATGATCTTCAAAACCCCAGAAGGAGTTTCTTGCTGTCACTACTTATCAACTTGTATCCCACAGCTCAGCTTATGGTTATGTTAACCAAACTCTCATCTAGTGACAGACATTGGAACATTTAGGGCTGAGTAAGATAAGTAGCAATCTAGAATAATAAGAAAATAGGACCAGGATTAGCCCACTTGGACCCTTAGGGTCCCATATGATAAATGAGATTTGCCCCAGCTTTCATCTCCTCATCTGTGCCAATTGACTATAGCCCTTAATCTCCTGTTCTTTCAAAAATTGCATTCTAGCCTCCACAACCCACTAAGAAAGAGAACTCCAGAGAATTTAGAGGATTGGGAAGTTTTCAAATACCTCAGGAGGCAACTAAAAAAGTCATTAAGGAGGTAAAGATGGAATATGAAGGAAAGCTAGCCAACAATATTATAGAAGGTACCACAAGTTTCTTCAGATACATAAAGTGTAAAAGAGAGATGAGAGTGGATATCTGACCACTCAAAAATGACCGCTGGAGAGATAGTAATAGGAACAAGGAAATGGTGGATGAACTGAATAAGTATTTTGTATCATTCTTCACTGTGGAAGACACTAGCAGTATGGTGGGAGCTCCAGGTGTTGGGGCATGAAATAAGTGAAGTTACCATAACTAGAGAGAAGGTGCTTGGGAAACTGAAAGGTCTGAAGGTAGATAAGTTACCTGGACCAGATGGTGTACTCCCCAGAGTCCTGAAGAGATTATGGAGGCATTAGTAATGAAACACCAGATTCTGGAATGGTTCTGAAGACTGGAAAATGTCACTCCACTCGTCAGAGAGAGGCTGAAGAAAGGAAACTTTAGGCCAGTTAGTCTGACCTCAGTGTTTGGGAAGACGTTGGAGTTGAGTATTAAGGATGAGGTCTCAGGACGCTTGGAGACACATGATAAAATAGGCCATAGTCAGCATGGTTTCCTCTAGGGAAAATCTTGCCTGACGAATCTGTTGGAAATCTTTGAAGAAATAACAAGAAGGATAGACAAAGGAGAGTCAGTTGATTTTGTGTAGTTAGATTTTCAGAAGGTCTTTAACAAGGTGCCACTCATGAAGCTGCTTAACAAGCTATGAGCCCATGATATTACAGGATAGATTTTACATGGATAAAGCAGTGAGTAATTGGTAGGGGCAAAGAGTGGGAATAAAAGGACGCTTTTCTGGATGGTTGCCGGTGACTAGTGGTGCTCAACAGGGGTTTGAGTTGGGACCAATTCTCTTTACATTATATGTCAATGATTTGGATGATGGAATTAATGGCTTTGTTGAAAAGTTTGCAGCCAATATGAAGATAGGTGAAGGAGTAGGTAGTTTTGAGGAAGCAGGGAGGCTACAGAGGACTTAGATTAGGAGAATGTGCAAAGAAATGGCAGATGAAATACAGTGTCAGGTAGTGTATGGTCATGCACTTTGCTAGAAGAAATGAAAGGGGTAACTACTTTATGAATGGAGAGAAAATACAAAGAACTGAGGTGCAAAGGGACTTGGGAGTCCTTGTGCAGGATTTCCAAAGGATTAATTTGCAGGTTGAGTGTGGTGAGGAAGGTAAATGGTATATGTTAGCGTTCATTTCAAGAGGACTAGAATATAAAAGCAAGGATATAATGCTGAGATGTTATAAAGCACTGGTGAGGCCTCACTTGGAGTATTGCGATCCGTTTTAGACACCTTATCTTAGAAAGGATGTGCTGAGAGGGTTCAAAGGAAGTTTACAAGAACAATTCCAGGATTGAATGGCTTGTCATGTGAAGACCGTTTGATGGTTCTGGGCCTGTATTCACTAGAATTCAGAAGAATGAGGAGTGACCTCATTGAAGCCTATCGAATGGTGAAAGGCCTTGATGGACTAGATGTCGGGAGGATGCTTCCTGTGGTGGGAGAGTCTAAGATCAGAGGACACAGCTTCTGGATAGAGGGGAGTCCTTTTAGGGTGGAGATGAGGAATTTATTTATCCAGAGAGTGGTGATTCTGTGGAATTCTTTGCCACAAAAACAGCTGTGGCGGCCAAGTATTTATTTATATTTAAGGCAGACATTGATAGACTCTTGACTGCTCAGGGTATGAAGGGATATGGGGAGAAGGCAGGAGATTGTGGCTGAGAGGAAAATTGAATCAGCCATGATGAAATGGCAGAGCAAACTCAATGGCCCAAATGGTCTAATGCTGCTCTTATATCCTATGGTCTTAAATTCACCACCTTTTGCAAAAAAAAAAGTTCCTGCACACCTCAGTTCTAAAAAACTTTCCGCTAATCCTGAAACATCTCAACATTCACCTTGTAATGCCTCCTGACGATCTTATGTCTCAATGAGATCATCCCTCAGACTTCTGAACTCTAAAGATATATACATAGATTTAATTTCTTTAGTTTCTTGTGATAGAATAATCCCCACATCCCAGGAATCAAGCCTGGTGTATCTCTGTTGGACTGGCTTCAATGCTAAGATATAATTTCTTAAGGTATCTAAAACAGCGCACAGTAGTTCTGATGTGACATTTCCATATTTCTAAACTCCAACTGTATGCAATAAGGGGCAACATGCCATTTGCTTTTTCTTCTGAACTACTTGCTGCACCTGCTTGCTAATGTTTGTAACAGGTGTACAGGAACACCTACATCCCACTGTACTTTAGTTACTTGCAGTCTGCCTTTACATTCCTCTAAATGATACATAGAGTCAGAACGCAGCCGCAAAGGAACATGCCCTTCAGCCCATCTAGTCTGTGCCTAGCTAGTTATCTGCCTAGTCCCATCGACAAGCACCTGGACTGTAGCCCTTTATAACCATCCCATCCACATATCTATCCAAATTTCTCTTAAATTTTAAAATCGAACCCACATCTACCACTTCTGCTAACAGCTCATTCCACACTCTCACCACCCTCTGACTGAAGAAATTCCCCTCTTGTTCCCTTTAATCATTTCATCTTTCATCCTTTTCACATGACCTCTAGTTCTAGTATCTTCCAAAGTCAGTGGAAAAAACCTGCCGACATTTATCCCATCTATACTGCTCAGTTTTGTATACTTTCATGAAACTTCCCCTCATTCTTCTACGCTCTAGGGAATAAAGTCTAACCTCTTCAGACTTTCCCTATAACTCAGGTCCTCAAGTTCTGGCAACATTCTTGTAAACTTTCACTGTATTCTTTCAATCTTATTGACATTGTTCCTGTAAGTAGGTGACCAAAGCTACTCACAATACTCTAAATTAGGCCTCACCAACATTTTATACAACTACAGCGTGACATCTAACTGCTGTACTCAATACTTTGATTTATAAGGTTCAATGTGCCAAAAGCTTTCACGACCATATCTACCTGTGACACCGCAGGTGTAGTCACAGATCTTTTGTACTACCACTCACTGTGTCAGTGAAATCCTGATCTGTCCTCCCAAAGTGCAGCACCTCACACTTGTCTGCATTAAAATCCCATCTGCTGCTTTTTATCCTATTTTTCCAGCTGGTCCAGATTCTGTTGCAACTTTTGATAGTCTTCCTTACTATTCACTATATCCCCACTCTTGGTATCATCCACAAATTTGCTGATGCAAACTACATTTTTCCAGATTACACTCCAGTTACCAAGGTTTCACCAACTCACTCAATACATTTTTATCTTTTTTCAGTCCTAATATCACAACATGCTCTTCCAATTATTTTAGTGTCAAAATGCCTGAAAGATAAAGCGGTCCACACTACATTGATAATGTGCAGACAGACACATCAGTATTTTATTTGCACACCATTTCTGTATATTGATGCACCCTCTATTGGTGAAATCAGGCATATTCGCCAAAACATTCTTGAGAAATTTGGGAGCCGGCAATACAAATCAGAACCTGAAGAATGAATTAGTATCAATTTTACCTCTGTACTAATTCACAAATTTAGCCACATTTAACTTATAAACAACAACAGAATGTATTGAATAGGTAAAGGATCAGATATCAATAGTTTCGTAGGTCCTGCACTAAGCACCATTGATAATATTGCAGTATAGCTGTGTATATTATAAATCAGCCAATTTTCATCATCTTTTGACCAGTCACTTTTGAGTTACCTCGAGCAAATATTAACCCATCCAATTATTGGCGAGCATTAATGATCAGTACATAATAAGGATATTAAACCCTCAACAACTGCAAGTGACTTGATAGAGGAGATAATTGAAAAGTTAACATAAATTTTAAAAATATCAATATCACTTTATTGAGAGAGAATTGGTGTGGCAAAATAAATCATAAATGAGCACCCAAGAATATCAATCATCACCTGAATTGAAGCTGAACTGAACACTTTGAAGCCTGTAATGCTGATGCAGAAATTTGACCCCATTTGCTTTTTATTGCAAATACTGCATATTTGTAACATCATACACCTCCGTACAAGATGGTTATTTATGTAGCTTCTGGAACAGATTATCTCTATGATATTCTGGTCAACCTCTTCTTCACATAAACCTTAGCATGGGCACTGTCCACATTGAACCATGCACTTTGTATTGGTCTATTCACTCAGCAACATGCGTTCCTCAACCCGCTTTGGTTCTTGATCCAGCAATTTATTGCTCTTAAACATTTCATGCTCATGTGAAATTCCACCATATTCTTACCCCAACTATGTCTCATCGCTATTTCCTACAGTTTTCAGTATTCCTTCAATGTTGGTTCCATGTACCACTACTTGCTTCAATGTTTGTTAGATATAAACCTGGAATTTCTCCTCTAAACCACTCCTTTCAGAAGCCTTTCCAACATGAATATGTCAGCTAAGACCCTTGGATTAAGCTTTTGTCATTCTTCAGCTCATTAGTATAGGTTTTTTTTTCCCTATTACTCTTCTGGAAATGTAGGTTCGAGCATTTTCTGAGGTTACAGGTGCAATATAAATTCAAAGTGTTTTTGCAAACTAAACTGAACAATAACTAGCTGAGAAACAAGAGAAACGAGGTGGTTTGGCCTGAAATATCGATTGTTCACTCTTTTCCATTGATGCCGCCTGGCCTGCTGGGTTCCTGCAGCATTTTGTGTGTGTTGCAATAACTAGCTGACAATAGCTAACTGGTAATAACTGACACAATTGGGATTTTTAGTCCTCTAGTTTAAATGTATTCCAGAGAGTTGTGTTTTATTTATTATTATGATCCTGCTAACCAAAACTATTAGGCATTTGCACCAGCTGTAATACATTTTTGTAATCCATATTTAAAGATACCTACAGCAGAATTAACTGTTAGATATCTGTTTTTAAAGTCACTGGATCCAAAACTTCATTGGTGGCTGGCTCTTCACTTGGATAATCAGTGTCAAGACGATCGTTTGCTTCTTTATCTGAAGGTTTTGCTTCGTGTGCGTCACTGTCATCATTTGTCAGTGGCTCTACTTTATTCCCTTTTTCTTTTACAGGCTCTGTAACAAAGTTTTCAAGGAAGTCCAGTTTGGGAGGCAACATTCCATTATGAAAAAGATATTTGGTCAGATATGAAACGCTTAAATTCATGAATAAGGATAATAACATTGCGACTGTTTTGAATGGAAATTGCTGAATATAAATTGGTCCAGTTGGAAACTTAATATCCAAATGGCACTTGGCGAAGCAGAAAAATGGGTTCAGACGTAGATAAGGATCTCCACCACAAATACGCAAGATGAGACCAATAATGTAACCAGTGATGCAGCCATAAGAATTAGATCCTTTGATGAAAAGTACTGAGACCAGTTGTGGAAAAAGAAGAACAAAGATAAGATCTGAGCTTAGATACCACAATCCGTAGACAGAATCAGACAACCATGTTATTCCTACTGCTGCTCCTCCAAACATGATAATGGCTGCTCTCATGACCCATACCAGTTCATTATCCGTGGCCTGAAAAAGACACAATTAAGAAAAAAATAGACTAAATGATAGATCTTATTCTGTATATTGAAAATATTATTTAAAATAGAATCATTTCAAAAAAGTCGATTTCAAGTTTCCTTCAGCTTATGAGAGCATTGAATCCCATTGTGCTAAGCATATTGGTCAGACCCATACTACCTTGCTCAAATAATTATTCTTTATGTGTGAGCACAGACAGCAGTTGGCAATAGACTCTTTAGTTACAGACCCAAGTTGAACTTACTTATTATCTAAATACATGCAATTCCTGACAAGTGTAATCATGGTATTAATTCTGCCACCATGCCTCAAGTCAACTAGCTCCCCATGGAGGACCATTAAACCTATGGGTTCATGGAACAGGATCCTACAGTAAACTTTTCAAACAATTGGCAATTAATAAATTGCCTGATATTGAAAAAGACACAGCACAAAGTACAGCACCAGACAGGCCATTTGGCCCAGAGTTTTGTGCCAGTCCTGTTGCTAATTTATACTAAGTTACCTCCTCCCATCTATCATCGATATCCCTCTATTCCCTTTATACTAATGTGTCTATCCAAAGGCCTCTTAAGCTCCATCAACTGCATATTCTGCTACTACACTTGGCAACCCATTTCAGGTACCTGCCACTGTGTAAAAAGCTTGCCTCTCACATTACCTTTATATTACCCTCCTCTGACCTTAAAAGCATAACCTCTGTTTGCTCTGTGTGCTGGGGCAGCAGGCTGAGGGTAGCAGATACCAACAGAATCAACAAACTCATTTGTAAGACCAGTTATGTTGTGGGGGTGGAACTGGACTTTCTGACGGTGGTGTCTGAAAAGAGGATGCTGTCCAAGTTGCATGCCATCTTGGACGATGTCTCCCATCCACTCCATAATGTACTGGTTAGGCACAGGAGTACATTCAGCCAGAGACTCATTCCACCGAGATGCAACACTGAGTATCACAGGAAGTCATTCCTGCCTGTGGCCATCAAACTTTACAACTCCTCCCTCAGAGTGTCAGACACCCTGAGCCAATAGGCTGGTCCTGGACTTATTTCCGCTTGGAATAACTTACTTATTATTATTTAATTATTTATGGTTTTATATTGCTATATTTCTACACTATTCTTGGTTGGTGCAACCGTAACAAAACCCAGTTTCCCTCGGGATCAATAAAGTATGTCTGTCTGTCTGCTGTTTGACATTTTTGCCTGGGGAAAAGATTCTGTGTGTCTAATCTATTTGTGCCTTTTGTAATTAAAACAAACTGTCATATTTCCCCCTAGTCTCTGATGTCATTGGGATAGCATTGCAAGTTTCTCCAACTTTTCCTTACAACTACCCTTTAATCCAGCCAGAATTGTGGGAAACTTTTCTGCACCCTCTTCACAGTATCTACATACTTCCTATAATGGAGTGACCATAACTGCATACAGTACTCCAAGTGTGGTCTGAATAAAGTATTATGTACCTGAAGCATGACTTCCTTACTTTTACCATTTCCAATGAAGGCAAACATTCCCTATGCCTCCTTTGCCACCTTATCCACATGTAGCTACGTTCAGTGAATCATGGACCTGGACCCCAAGATCCCTCTGTGTCTCAGTGCTATTGAGGGCCTACCATTAACTGTTACTTTTTCCTTTCATTTGACCTCCCAAAGTACAACACTTCACAGTTATCCAGATTAAACTCTATATGCTACTTCCCTAACTGTATCCTGAACTGATCTATATCCCTTTGTGTTCATGTATAGTCCTTCATACTATCCACAACTCCACCAATCATGATGTCATCCGCAAAATTTCTAATCCACCCATCTACATTTTCATCCAAATCCTTCATATATAATTTCACAGACAACAGAGGTTCCAGCATAAATTCTTGGAGAACATTACTGGTCACGGGCTTCCAGCCAGAAAAAAAAACAGTTTCAATCCAAACTTTCATTTCACCCTGGATCCCATATACCTTTATTTTCTGATCAATGTACCATGACAGAGTGTATTGGCTGCTGCCTTACCCTCTTGAAGCACGTGTCACCTCCTCAGAAAACTCAAATCAAGTTTGCGAGGCATGACTTGCCTCACACAAAGCCATGTTGACTGTCTCTAAGATGGCTATAACTTTTCAAATATGCATAAATCCTATCCTTCAGTATCCTCTCTGATAGCTACCCTACCACTGACATGAGCCTCTCTGGCCTATAATTAACAAGATTATCCCTATTTTCTTTCTTGGACAAAAGAACAACATTTGCTGCTCTCCATTTCTCTGGGACCTCGTCCATTGCTGATAAGGACACAAAGATCCTTGCCAAAGCCCCCAGCGATCTCCTCACTTGTTTCTTTCAATATTGTTGGATTTATATCATCTGGCCCTGGGGTCTTATCTAACAATTTTTTTCAGAAGACCCAATGCTACTTCCTCTTTAATCTCAAAATGCCAAAAACATTCACTTGTTCTCACTATTTTCCAATCCCTTCTCCTCAGGAAATACTAAAGCAAAATATTCATTTAGAAACTCGACCCTACTTTATCTGGAGTGGAGCTTCTCTCTCCTTAGTTGACCCTGCTTATAAAGGACATTTCATGGCCCCTTTTGACTTTCCTAATTGCCTACATGAGCACCTTCCTGTTACCTTTATATTCCACAAGAGCCCAGTTAGAATTTAGCTCTTTAAATTTGATTTATGCTTCCCTTTTCTTCCAGACTACTCTGTATTTAGAACCTCTCGGGTCATCCAAGGTTCTTTTACCTTCCTTGTCCTTACTCCATACAAGAACCTGTCAATCCTGAACTCTGCTCAGTTGGACTTTAATTAACTCTCACATGGACTTGTCTGACAGCAGCAGCTTCCGATAAACACCCCTTATCTCCTGTCTTATCCTGTTGTAACTTGCCCTCCCCCAAATTAGTACCTTCCAGCAAAATCCAATTGTATCCTTACCTATAACTATCTGAAAACATAACGAGCTGTGGTCACTATTCCCAAAATGTTCACCCACTTTGAGGTCTGTCACCTGGCCTTGCCCAGCTTGTTTCAAAAATAACTCTAAAAACATATAAAATGTTACTTTTGGCTGTATTGAGACTAATTTTGGCAATTATGCAGTGCATTACTGTTTCATTAATATTGAAATGGGACCATTCCTGGAGTTATGGCCATTCATCATATGTGATAGAGGCCGCTACTGCCCATGAGGAGTTAACTGATCACTGCTGGGACCAATCCTCTTCTTACCTAATATTTGCTTGTGCACATTGGTGTTGAATAAGCAGGAAAACAGTATCTGACATTTTGTCCCTCTCTAAGACCACTCAGGTCTATTGCAGAATCTTGGTATTTATCCTAATGGTTATCAGTCTTAAAGCAGACCATGCATAAAAACAAAGTGCCTTTAACACAATTTGAACGTTCTGGGCATTCCAGCAACTCCAGAGTTTTCCAGCGAATATTCCATGCTAGTCATTGCCTACATTCTGCTGAGTAGCTATCTGCACAAACTGTGGCATTTGGGTAGGTCCATTGACAATCTCAGGATCCACAGCCAGGTATGCCTCAGCAAAATCTCACAAGTGGAACAAGGAAGCCTCAGCCAATGGTGGCCGGATTTGCTCCATGACCTCTGTCACTGCCCCAAGAGGTTTGCCTGTCACAGGCATTTTATTTCAATGGTTGGTGAAGACTCTAGGTGCTTTATGTACATGTAGAAGTGCTGGGTGACAGGTTGGAGATCAGTTGTAAGGCCCTCCGCTAGCTTAGAGTGTAGCACCTGCTTAGCCCCTGATCAAGGTTATGTGAAACCTTGGGATGGTCATATGAGGGACTAGTTCTTACCACAAGTCCTGGTTATGTGATTACTGATGCCAGGCATATAATCTCTAAAGAGTATTGATAATGGCTGGTGTCACGTGCCTTGTAAAGGCACTGCCCAGAAGAATGCAATGCAAACCACTACTGTAGAAACATTTGCCAAGAACGATCATGGTCATGGAAAGACCATGATTGTTTATGTCATAAACAGCACATAATGAACGGACAATGTAAAAGTGAAGCTCCTGTCTACCACCACTGACAATAGCAGTAGTGTGAAGTCTAGTGCAAATGCTAAGTTAACCTGTTCAATTTTACTTCTGGGGCCTGCCTGGTGTCTATTGGCAGCAGGGAGTTAAAATTCCCACTCTGTTATCAACAATGAACGTTATTGCATCTGGTGCAGAAACAGAATTAAAACTCTTTGTTTAATAACATTATTTCCAATGCCAAGACATGATGGAAAATACAGCAGGTTCCAGTTAATTTGGCCATTGTTATTCGGGGCTGCTCCTTATTTGGGAAAACAAGAACAAAAACTATGCAAGAAAATAGCCAGGATTCCTTTCGTTTATTTGGGTCACCGTGCTGCTTAATTGGGACAGGAGACTTGCCGGACATCTCTAACTAGTGTCAGTTGTGTGCACTTGTGTGGGCTGTTAGACAAGACATCATGCTTAGAGTGAACAGTTTTTAAATTGCGTCAGTTCATGTGCTCCTGTTATGTTGACCGACTGGGTCAATGGGCGCTGATTCAAAAAGTGGTGATTCTTGATCATTTCGCTTTCTATTTTGACTTTAAAAGATTTCAGACCCTCATCTAGATGCCAAAAAATGACCCAGCTGGAGCAAATTTAATGTTATATGCCTAACACCACTCATCATCAGCTGGCAGAGATAAAGTAAGTGCTGAAATCTCTAATTGCACACTTAATACATTTGCAAGGTAAACTCTGAGAAGAATAGGCATTGTGCGACGGACAACAGGGACATCCCAAAGATGAAAGTGTGAAGCTGTGGATCCAGATATTGAAAAGGACCTCAATCACTGGTTTTCTATTGTAACTAAGAGTCAGTAGGCCAATATTAAAAAAATAAAGAAGTTAGCTAAGAAGCTGGTCATGAAGATTTTAAAGCAACGTATGGCTGTTTATCTCAATGGAAATGTAGGCACCACATTCAAGCAAGCACATTGTGAGAAAGGTAGTGCTGATGCTGTAGGTGCAGAAATCTACAAAACCCCCGACTTGCTTCAAAAATTTTGTGCAGATGTTATCTACAATGCCAATGAAAGGCCTTTTTTATCATGACACAGTGATTGGCCCCCTTGGCTGCAAAACATGCAACACTATCAGGTTCAAAGAAAGCAATGGATGGATTATCTGCACCAGGTGTCTACGATCATTTTGTTCATTCACAATCAATCAAAAGAACACAGCAGTGTACACTGGATGAATTCTTCTGTTGATAAATTTTAGAAATGAATACACAATTTTATAGTACTGTCGTAGCATTGCTAGTGTTCTAATTATTTTGTATTTCAGTTAAATACGTAATTTGCTACTTAATTGAACAGTAGTTTGTCATTTGTATACCTTTTGTAACAATTTCCATGAAACTAATTGGAGCAGCCGCTTAATTGGGCCAAAATGGCCCCAGCGTGTCCCAATTAACCCAAATCCACTGTATTTTGTATTCTCATCATTTATTGTTATCCCCTCTGAGATCATGAGTTTTGGTGGAATGACAGAAATGTATGAGTGTACTTTTATAGGCAGCAGAAAAGGATATTTTATCCTACTTGACTACTTAGGATTTGGAAAAATAATGAGAGATTTAAGTTCCTCTTCCCAGTGTAGGCTGGATGGAAATGGAGACAGAAAACTTTTCTATTTCTATTGGGAAACTGGCTGAGTGGTTGATGGATGTGTCCACTGGAATTCCAGTATATATTTGTAAATGCAAATAACTGGCTCCATTTGTTCTTGATTCCTCCCTTACAGCTGATTTCTCTGTCAAAGAAGAATAGACAATAGACAATAGGTGCAGAAGTAGACCATTCGGCCCCTCGAGTCTGCACCGCCATTCTGAGATCATGGCTGATCATTCACTATCAATACCCAGTCCCTGCCTTGTCCCCATATCCCTTGATTCCCCTATCCATCAGATATCTATCCAGCTTCTTCTTGAAAACATCCAGAGAATTGGCCTCCACCGTCTTCCGAGGCAGTGTATTCCACACCTCCACAACTCTCTGGGAGAAGAAGCTCTTCCTCAACTCTGTTTTAAATAACTGACCTCTTATTCTCAATCCATGCCCTCTGGTACTGGACTCTCCCAACATCTGGAACATATTTCCTGCCTCAATCCTATCAAATCCTTTAATTATCTTAAACGTTTCAATCAGATCCCCTCTCAATCTCCTCAATTCCAGCGTGTACAAGCCCAATCTCTCCAATCTCTCTGCGTAAGACAGCCCTGCTATCCCAGGAATCAACCTAGTGAATCTACGCTGCACTTCCTCAATTGCCAGAATGTCCTTCCTTAAACCTGGAGACCAAAACTGTACACAATATTCCAGGTGTGGTCTCACCAGGGCCCTGTACAAATGCAAAAGAACATCCTTGCTCTTGTATTCAATTCCCCTTGTAACAAAGGCCAACATTCCATTTGCCCTCTTCACTGCCTGTTGCACTTGCTCATTCACCTTCATTGACTGGTGAACTAGGACTCCTAGGTCTCTTTGCATTTCTTCCTTACCTAACTCGACACCGTTCAGACAATACTCTGCCCTCTTGTTCCTGCTTCCAAAGTGGATAACTTCACATTTATTCACATTGAATGACATCTGCCAAGTATCTGCCCACTCACTCAGCCTATCCAAGTCTCCCTGTATTCTCCTAACGTCCTCTTCGCATGTCACACTGCCACCCAGTTTAGTATCGTCAGCAAACTTGCTGATATAGTTTTCAATGCCCTCATCTAAATCATTGACATAAATCGTAAAGAGCTGTGGTCCCAATACAGAGCCCTGTGGTACCCCACTAGTCACCTCCAGCCAGTCCGAGAAACACCCATTCACTGCTACCCTTTGCTTTCTATCTGCCAACCAGTTTTCTATCCATGTTGAAACCCTGCCCCCAATGCCATGAGCTCTGATTTTACTCACCAATCTCCTATGTGGCACCTTATCGAATGCCTTCTGAAAATCTAGGTACACAACATCTACTGGCTTACCCTCGTCTAACATCCTTGTTACACCCTCAAAAAACTCCAACAGATTAGTCAAGCATGATTTGCCCTTGGTAAATCCATGCTGGCTCGGCCTAATCCTATTTCTGCCATCTAGATGTGCCACTATTTCGTCCTTAATAATGGACTCAAGCATCTTCCCCACGACTGACGTTAGGCTAACAGGGCGATAGTTCTCAGTTTTCTCCTTCCCTCCCTTCTTGAAAAGTGGGACAACATTAGCCACTCTCCAATCTTCAGGAACTGATCCTGAATCTAAAGAACATTGGAAAATGATTACCAATGCATCCGCAATTTCCTGAGCCACCTCTTTTAGAACCCTCGGATGCAGACCATCTGGACCCGGGGATTTATTAGCCTTCAGTCCTACCAGTCTACTCATCACAGTTTCTTTCCTAATGTCAATCTGTCTCAATTCCTCTGATATCTTATGACCCTGGCCCATCCATACATCTGGGAGATTGCTTGTGTCCTCCCTGGTGAAGACAGATCTAAAGTATGCATTAAATTCTGTTGCCATTTCCCTGTTTCCCATAACAATTTCTCCCAATTCATTCTTCAAGGGGCCAACATTGTTCTTAACTATCTTCTTTCTCTTCACATAGCTAAAAAAGCTTTTGCTATCCCCTTTTATATTCCTGGCTAGACTGAGCTCATACCTGATTTTTTTCTCTCCGTATTGCTTTTTTAGTTAAGATCTGCTGTTCCTTAAAACTTTCCCAATCATCTGTATTCCCACTCATCTTAGCCCTGTCATACTTCTTTTTCTTTAATGCTATACAATCTCTGACTTCCTTTGTCAACCACTGTGGCCCCTTCCCCCTCTTTGAATCCTTCCTTCTCATTGGAATGAACTGCATTTGCATCTTTTGTATTATGCCCAAGAATATCTGCCACTGCTGATCCACTGTCTTTCCTGCCAGGGCATCCGCCCATTTAACTTTGGCCAGCTCTTCCCTCATGGCTCCGTAGTCTCCTTTATTTAATTGCAACACTGACACCTCTGATCTGCCCTTATCCCTCTCAAATTGTAGATAAAAACTTATCATGTTATGATCACTACTTCCTAATGGCTCCTTTACTTCAAGATCACTTATCAATTCCTGTGCATTACACATCACCAAGTCCAAAATAGCCTCGTTCCTGGTTGGCTCAAGCACAAGCTGTTCCAAAAATACATCCCTTAGACACTCCACAAACTCCCTATCCTGGGGTCCAGCACCTACCTGATTCTCCCAGTCCACCTGCATGTTGAAATCTCCCATAACAACTGCATTACCTTTAGCACATGCCAATGTTAACTCCCTAATCAACTTGTACCCAATATCCACGCTACTGTTTGGGGGCCTGTACACAACACCCATTAGGGTCTTTTTACCCTTACTGTTCCTCAGCTCAATCCACACAGACTCTACTTCCCCTGTTCCCAAGTCACCTCTTGCTAAGGACTGAATCTCATTCCTCACCAACAGGGCCACCCCACCCCCTCTTCCCATATTTCTGTCTCTACGATAGCACGTATACCCAGGTACACTCAATTCCCAGGCCTGATCCCCTTGCAGCCATGTCTCCGTTATCCCAACAATATCGTAGTTCCCCATTTTCATCTGAGCTTCAAGCTCATCTGTCTTATTTCTGACACTATGCGCATTCAAGTATAGAATTCTTAGCCCATTCCTCCTCTCTTTGCTTAAAACACTGTCTACTGTACCTAACCCAGCTCCTTGAACTTCCATCGGGCAAATTGCGCCCTGAATTTTGATGACCTTCTCAAGATCACCCAAACCTTGTACACATTTAACCCCATGCACCTTCTGACCAACCCTCTGGATCTGGATCCCTGCCCCCTGCACATCTAGTTTAAACCCCCCCGAGCAGCACTGGCAAATACTCCTGCAAGAATGTTAGTACCCCTCCGGTTCAGATGTAGACCATCCCTTCGAAACAGATCCCAATGTCCCTGGAACAAAGACCAATTATCCAAAAACCTGAACCCTTCCTTCCTGCACCATGCTCTCAGCCTCGTATTAATGTGCATAATCATTCTATTCTTCGCCTCACTCGCACGTGGCACAGGTAGCAATCCCGAGATTGTCACCCTGGAGGTCCTGCCTTTCAGCTTCACTCCTAACTCCCTGAACTCTCTAAGCAGGACCCCCTCACTCACCTTACCTACATCGTTGGTCCCTACATGGACCACTACATCTGGGTTCATGCCCTCACTCTCAAGAATAGCCTGCACCCGATCTGAGATGTCCCGGACCCTGGCACCAGGGAGGCAACATACCATCCGAGACTCCCGATCTGCCCCACAAAATCTCCTATCTGCCCCCCTAACTATAGAGTCCCCTAAAACTATCGCTCTCTTCTCTTCCCTCCTCCCCTTTCTAGTTGAGGGTTCAACCTCTGTGCCAGAGGCAGGACCACTACAACTCATTCCTGGTAGGTCATCCCCATCAACAGTATCCAGTACGGTATACTTATTGTTAATGGGAATGGCCGCAGGGGTGCTCTGCTCTCTCTGCCTGCTCCCCCTGCCTCTCTGGACCGTCACCCATCTGCCTACTTCTTGGTTTTTTGTTGTGACTACCTCCTGATAACTCCTATCTATCTCTGCCTCCACCTCCCGAATGATCCGTAGTTCATCCAGCTCCTGCTCCAACTCCCTAACTCGGTGATAGGAGCTGCAGCTGGACGCACCTTTTGCAGGTGTGGTCATCAAGGACAACTGTGTTGACCCTGACTTCCCACATACTGCATACGGAGCACACCACTGCTCTGACTGTCTCCCCCATACCTGAACTGGATTGATAGAATAAGTCTAAAAAGCACCTAGCGACCTTACCTTCTTCCCCTCAGCGAGCAATCACACAGGCTTACCGAAGCCCCCTTACGCCGAAGCCCACTTGGCCAAAGCCCAGGACTCTGCTTCCACGGACTCCGCTGCCCGCTCTGAAAAGAAGTCCTGCCTTTTAAAGTGCGCGCTCGACGCTGACGTCACTCGCGCCTGCGCAGTTCCCCCTCCTCCACAGGTATTGACCAGGTAGGCTTAAATCCTACCTACACGGTCGAATTCTCTGAGCCAGCTGAATCACAAGCTGTAACTTGCTCCCGATTCAAATGAGGAGGTTCAAATAAAAAAAAAGCAGGAGCTTTATATGGCATTTGTTAGTCAACTGTTGGACCAAGAATTACTGAACTGCTTCCATTAAGAAATGTTTTCCTCTGCTCTCTTTGTTCCCTGCCTTCTCCTGATCAGAACAGTAGCCCCTTGGATTACAGCTACAAACTCTTGGTCAATGCATTCACAAAAAAGGTCATCACACAATCTCACACCTCCTGAGGTTTCAGCCCATCAGACAAACCAACTTTCAATTCATTGGCAGCATTTGTATAACTTACAAATTAAAATAAATCAAATACTTTCACTTTGAATGATGCTTCTCGAGGTTATTGCAAAAATACCATGACATACTCCTGAAGAATTGAAACTGCCTGTTTTCACTACTTGAGACTAACCTGAAAGGGTGGACCGTGACCCACCTTTAACCATTTTCTGGCAGAATATTCAAACTCTTCTTTGAGTTTCAGGGGATACTCTGTACTGCCTGTGGCCAAGTCAGGCTGGGGCTCAGTCTAGGATGCATACCCATTGAGAATTTATTTAAATTTTCAAAAAAATAACCTATATTGATGTAGATCTGCAACAATAGTCAAAATATTTTAAAACACAATTAAATTGAACGAACAACTGCTGTCATTTGTTCAACTTACTGAAAATATATCACTGCATAAAATATATGTAACATCACAGAAGAAAATAAGTATGTGCAATACATAAATCTGAAGACTTGTAGGTTAAGGCATGCTCACTTCGTGCCTAAATGCATATTGATAAATATTCCGAGTAAACATGGAACTTGCTGATAGGATGGAAGAGTCAGCCGATGACATCACAGCAGCAGAGACAGCTCCAAGGCCAAAATATCCAATGTATCTTGGACAAAGGTATCGTAGAATTATGGGCAATATCATCTGAGACTGGTTCCTGGTTGATGGGTCTGGAAGACCATAAGCAGTCTGATTCCAATCTGTGTTAAGATATTAAAAAAATCAAATGCAACACTTAAATTACCAACAAGTACAGTCTTCCATTTAGTAATGTAGCAAGTGTCTGATGGTCAAAATATTACAAATTCAAACTTTTATCATATAATCTTCTGGCCTTAATGGCTGAAGACAAAAATACATGGCCAGTTCTTACTGAACTTGACCTTCAGCACAACTACAAGCTTATCTGCACTCAACTCTATAACCGAGATTTAGTTGTCCACATGGGGTGGTTTGCACTAAATTTTCTCTAGAGGTAGCCCTGAATTAAATTTGTTTTTACTTTCTTTATTTTATAAGAGAATACCAGAATTTCACAGAAAATTATTTAAAAAGTATTACGGAAAGTAAAAATAAAGAAATAAGAGCAACCATTTTATTCTGCATTTTCCTCAGGGTTGGCAATTCCATGCAAATGGCTGGAACAACTGAGCGAACAGCTATGCCAAGCACTGAACACCTCAGCTCAGAACGATGATGCTCAACTGCTTCTAGTCCAATGGTGGAGCAGGAGATTGGCATCTGAGTTCCAACCTACCTCATTTCAATGCATGAGCTAAGCTGTCAGGAATGACTGCTCAGCAAGATAGTTGGTGTTCCTCAATAGAGCTACTAGCCAGACTATAACTTGGGCCATTGCTTACCAGTAAACAACTTAAAATTAATAAATATTAGTTTTTCAATGATTTTTCAGTATGTAAATGTATAACTATACTCTATGTATAAATACACTTGACAAAATAGTCATTATATATAAAAAATCATATTACCAGTTGATATTCCTATTGCACCAAAGATTATAGACGGGATAGCTAGTACTATAATGAATAAAGAAGCCACAATGGACATCAGTTGTGCTCGAGCAGCTGTAGAGGAAGAAAGTACCCTCTGAAAATATGCTTGCCAAGGGATTCCTCCTAAAATCTAGATGGAAAATAAAAATATCACAGTTCAGGATTCATGTAATACACTATTTTGCATTACAATTAGTATGTGTAATTTATAGTACATAAGAATGTAATCTGTGAAAACCTTTACTTAGAGAAATAGTTTTAAAAATAACATGATATTTACGTAACGTAAGGTTCAGTGCTTAACAATTCAATCATAGCTTACTTTTGGTTGCAGAACATAATACATATTTAAGGCTTTATTATACTGTGGAGAGTATTCTAACTGGGAACATCGCTGTCTGGTATGGAGGGCTGAGTGCATGGTTTGGAAAAAGCTGCAGAAAGCTGCAAACGCCGCCCACTCCATTATGGGCACCAGCCTCCCCAGCATCGATGGCATCTTCAAGGGGCAATGCCGCAAAGGAGGGCATCCATCATTAAGGACCCCCATCATCCAGGACATGCTTTCCTCGCATTGCTACAATTAAGGAGGTACAGAAGTATAAAGGCACACACTCAACATTGTAGGAACAGCTTCTTCCCCTCTGCCATCAGATTCCTGAATGGACCATGAACTCACATACACTACCGCAATATTTGTTTTGTTTTTTTTGTCTTTTATATTTGCAATCTTGTATAATTTAATTTTTAAAAATATATTTCTTACTGTAATTTATAGTTTTTTTATTATCTATTATAATGTGCTGCTGCTGCAAAACAACAAATTTCATGACATATGCCAGTATTATTAAACCTGATTTTGTCTCTGATTCCACACTGTAAGAGGTTCCTAAATGAACAGTGGATAACTAAAAACGTGCAAATGCTACCTTCTCAATAGAAATGTAGGCTTGCAATTCATAGACAACACAGATTCTTACAGCTCATTCATTGTGAGATTAAACCTATACTTCAATCTCATAAGAAATTCCCCCTGACCTGCTTCCTCTAATTTGATCATCAGACCTGTTCCTTTCTCCCTTGTGGTGTTATCTTGCTACATCTCAAAAGTTGTTTATCACAGCTGGTCCATGCAGTAGAGAATTCCATGCTCCTGCCATTCTCTGAGCTAGATTTTGTTTCATTTAGTCATTTTTTTAGTATTGGGATATTGCTGGGAAGGCCAGATTTATTGCCCATTCATTTCCTTCAAGTACTTCAGTCCTTCTGGTGAAGATACCCCTACCATTTTGTTGGACAGGTGGTTGCAGAACTTACATCCTTTGATGACAAAGGAACAAAAAGAAACCCATATGAAGAAGGTGGGGGGTGGGCAAAGCAAGAAGAAGACTTCCATGGACTCCTACCCACCCTCCCAAGCTTTCTTCTCAATCTATCCCAAAGGGATTTCTGTCTTCCTGACCTGTCTTCCCCCTGCCTATCTCCGTAGTCCATTCCTTGGGAAAGCTGATCACCCCTCCATTCCCATATCCTCCCCTTCTGCCAATTGCCCCTCTACCTTTGTCGTCCCATCTATCCATTGCTGCTTCTCACCTGCTTCTATCTGCTCACTCTCTATCTCCTGTCCACCTATAACTGCTCTAACTCCCCCACAGCCCTATTCATTGGGCTTCCTGATTACCTGTCTTCAGTTTTGAAGAAAGTGCTGGGTGAAGATATGTACCTTTCTACCAAAGAAGGTGTAAGGCACTCTTTCCCTCCACCAAGTGTAGCCTGCTTAGCCCCCAGTCGCGGTCATGTGAAGCCACGGAAGGAGGTGATGGATGGTCGTATGAGCAGCCAGTGCAGATCGCAAGTCCTAGGTATGTGATCACTGATGCCAGGCAGACAATCTTTGAAAGTTTCAAAAATGGCTAGGATCACCAATCTTGTAAAGACACTGCCCAAAGGAGGCAATGGCAAACCATTTCTATAGAAAACTTTGCCCAGAACAATTGTGGTCGTGGAAAGACCCTGATCACCTACGTTATATGCAATGACACATAATGAATGAATGAACCTAACCTGAAACAATGACTTTCTGCTTTTTTCCATAAACGCTGCATGGCCTGCTATGTTCCTTCAACTTTTTGTTTCATTTTGAATCTATTTCCAGCATCTACAGTCTCTTGATTCTCTTATCTCTTGTCAGTTGACACATCACTTCCTATAGGTTCTGCCTCACTACAAGACTCAAACAGTTACATGATGGGGATGCTACCAACTCACACCTGGTGAGGAATATTGAAGGAATGGATCTAATATAGACTGTGTCCTCGATGGTCTTAGGATTTCTGAGAGTATCATTTGCTTGGACAAGCGTCTGAGGTATGGGGTAGGAAGGAGGTGGTGAAAGACAAAAGCAGCTCTTGACCATGACCAGAGGCAAAGGATGGGGCAGTTAAAATGACGAAGTTGTTGAAGATGTGTGATAGCATGAGTTTGAGAAGCTCACAATTAATTGGTGCAAGTCTGAGTTCTAGACTTGAGCATGAGGGAGTAAAGTAGCACTAACAAAATGTTCTTGATGAGATCTTGAAATTCTTTGGACCAGCAGACTGTACAATTTTCTACAATTAGCAAAAGTTTGGGACTTCAGATTAAGTAAATCTAATGGGTTATTACAATGATTGGAAGCTTCGTAGAGAATGGTACTGGTATTATTTTTATTTATTCCACATTAGTTAAATAGCTAATTAAAGTTTTCCAAAAAGTGCTAAAATTTAAACTGATGCTTCTGGATTATTAGTTTAGGCCTCTGCATTAATATACAGAAAACTATCGATGCCTATATGATGTGTAGTATGTTCAGCCATTAAGATGCTTATGACAATGATAAGAAACAGCTTCTTTCTTAACTCATTTGTTTTCCTACATCCAGATGAGAAACAAAAAGCTCTTTGGGGTAATTTAAAATCTAAAGTATTGTATTGATTAAATAAAATCTGTTTTCTAAAATAAATGTTATTAAAATATTCTTATGTATATTTAAAACAGAAACAAGAATGTATTGATAACATTAAATAAAATAAATACAGAACCTGCTCTTCTGATATAATTGGATACTCGATCAGAAGTATATTTTGATTTTTATCATTCCAGTAACAAATAATGTGCCAAGCATCTGCAATCCTGATTTCATTTTGAGTTTGATACTTGAGTTTTGGTACCATGTATCTTTCCAGCTTTGGATTCAGGAGCACCTGATGGCTGAGGCCCATGGGCTGATTCAGTGAGATGAAACTGGGCCAGCAGTGACCTGTGTTATTATTTCTGAGTCAGGAAATTCCTTCTTCCTTCTGATTTCAACAATAAACATATGTGAATGGCAGTTCTGTCAATAGGTCGGGCCTGTTGGTAACAGCATACATTTACCAATGGAATTAGAATCAGAGTCCCAGCTGCCAGTGTATGGTGATGGAGTTGCTGACTCACAGCTCCAGGGATCCAGGTTCAGTACTGACCTCTGGTGCTGTCTATGTGGATTGGCATACTTTGCACGAGCTTCCCTCTGGGTGCTGTACTTACCCCCTAAGTCCCACAGATATGCAGGCTTGTAGTTTAATTGTCTGCTGTAAGTTACCCTACCCCCTAATGCATTGGTGAGTGGAAAAGTCTAAAAGAGTTGAAGAAAATATGGAGAAAATTTAAAAAGGGATTAATGTAAGAATATCATAAATGCTTGCTTTACTGTCAGCATGGACTTAGTGGACCTGTTTCTGCACTGTATGGCTCTATGACTGATGCACCATCAATAACTCTCGGAGACGTGAGTCGAGATAGGCTTTTATTAGCTGGAAGAAAGTACTGTCAGCAGCAAGAGACCACCACACAACATTCTGGAGGAGCAGTGCCTCCAACCGCCTTTATACCGGGGTCTGTGGGAGGAGCCACAGGAGCAGTCGGCGGGGGGGGGGGGGGGGGGCGTGTCCAGACAGGCACATAGTTCACCACACCGGGTCTTGATGACACCAGTACTCCAGATATACTGGAAGTAAGGCCTTGTTGTAGGCAGCTGTAGAAATTACAAAGATGATCACCATTAAATTGTTACTGTCAGGTTACCAATCTGTCCTTGTTGTCTCCATAGATAAATTTTCTCATCAGCTCCGTATTGCTGATCTAGCCATTTATGAAGGAGGGCGATAGGAAGCTACCATGACAGTCTAGTTGGTGCACAACATGTGGCTGAAAGGAAAATCAGGACAGGGGGAAATTAGAGCAAAAGATTGCTAAGATTTTTGATGCATGTACATCCATTTTGCAGCTGTGCTAATGTTTATCTGTACATAAAATCTACTTTATTATGACATTCAGAAAATGTGAGTAATGCACCACAGACCAGTCATTTATCTGTAAGAGAAACATAGGTTAACATTTTGGATAGAGCTGGTATCAATCTGACAAAGAGTTTAGATATGAACCATTCACTCATCTTACAGATTCTGACTGACCTGCAGTGTGCTTAAGTTCCTTTTCATTTACATCTGTATTGATTTTAGCTTTTAACAGTTTCATGCTGAAAATTTTGAAAATTATAAACTTCCAGAGCATTGCCTTTGAATAATAAGTACGTAAAGATGCCATGAAGGGAGAACAGGGGTAGAGGCTTTTTGATCTTAGAGTCCAGAAGTTGGGTTGGAGCTGGTGGTAGGAGGATGGGGGGTGGGGTTTGCAGAGGAAATGAGAGATACAGAGACAGAGAGAGACCTTGTTGAGACAAGATCCTGAGAAGGCGTTACAGGGAGATCTTGAAATGTTTTCACTTTTTGGAATCGCGAACAAGGAAATGTTTCAAGATAAGTCGTTTCAAATAGAGGTGCATTGAAATCTCTTCAAAGCTCAAAATAAATTTATTATCACATTACATATATGTCACCATATACGATCCTGAGATTAATTTCTTGTGGATATTCACAGTAAATACAAGAAACACAATAGAATCAATGAAAGAATAATCTGCAAGACTCCAAAGTGTGCAAATACAAAAAATAAATAAACAAAAAAATAAATAAATATCAAGAACATGAGAAGAGAAGTCCTTGGAAGTGAGTCCATCAGTTGTGGGAACAGTTCAGTAATGGAGTAAGTGTAGAGTGATGTTAACCCCTCTAGTTCAAGAGCCTGATGGCTGAGGGGTAATAACTGTTCCTGAACATGATGGTGAGGATCTTCTTCCTGATAGCAGCAGCAAGAAGAGAGCATGCCCCAGGTGGTGGGTTTCCTTGATGATGGATGCTCTTGTCTTGTGACTGTGTTCCACGTAGGTGTGCTTAATGGCAGGAGAGAGCGTGACTCGTAATGAACTGGGCCATATCCGCTACTTTTTATAGGCTCTTATGTTCAAGGGCATTGGTATTTCCATATCAAGCTTTGATGCAACCAGTCAGTGTACTCCCCACCACACATCTATAGGTTTGTTAAAGTTTTAAGTGGCATGCCAATTCTTTGAAAATTTCTAAGAAAGTTGGGATGCTACCATGATTTTTTCATTATGGCATATACGTACTGGACCCAGGACAGATGCTCTGAAATGATAACACTGGGGAATTTAAAGTTGCAAGCCCTCTCTGCCTTTGATTCCCTGGTGAGGACTGCTCAAGGACTTCCGTTTTCCTCCTACTGACTTCAATAATCAGCTCCTTGGTCACGTTGACATTGATAGAGTTGCTGGTGTTGTGGCACCACTCAGCCATATTTTCAATCTTTCTCCTATATGCTGATTCGTCGCCTCCTTTGATTTGACCAATGGCAGTGATGTTGTCAGCAAACGTAAACATGGTATTGGAGCTGTACTTAGCCTCACAGTCATAAGAATAAAATGAGTAGAGCAAGGGGCTAAGCACACAGCCTTGTGGTGCACTTGTGCTGATGGTGATTAGTGGAGGAGATGCTGTTACCAATCTGAAATGATGGGGATCTGCAAGTGAGGAAATGGGGGATCCATTTGTACTAGGAGGTGTTGAGGCCAAGGTCTTGGAGCTTATTAATTTGAGGGTATGATAGTATTGAATACTGAGCTGTAGTCAATGAAGAGCTTCCTGATATATCCATCATTGCGGTCCAGATGTTCCAGGCTTGAGCGAAGAGCCAAAGAAATGGTAACTGTTGTGGACCTGTTGTGACGGTAGGCAAATTGGAGTGGATCCAATTTGCTTCTCAGACAGGAGTTTCATCTGGGCTGCATCCTTTCAGTGGCATCACCTTCCTCTCAAGATCCTGCTGCACGTTAAGAACTTAAAGTACTGCAGGTCTACCCCATCGACGAGATGCTCGTTGGTGAAAGAAGTGAGGGATCTGGACTGTGCAGATAGTGCTGTGACAGAGAAGCTTTGGAGGAGTTGGTGCGCGAAGGTGGTGTGCAGTCTATCAGCGAGCAATTGTTTCAGTTGCTTTTCTTGTGATTGCAAGACCCTGTTGGACATTGTCCATGTGGAATGCTGCAAGTCCCATTCACTGATTTATTGGTGGTCGGCGGTGGGGGGGGGGGGGGGGGGTGAGGCTCTGTTGTATTGTGGATTAGGCCTTAAACCATGATGTTGCCTGTTTGCAGCCACCAAAAAGAAAAGCATAGGAGTCGGAGCACTCTGCTGGAGATGGTGTGGTACGGCATCCAAACCGGATTTGGTGTTGACCTCCAGTCTTTGCTCAGCATATGATGAGCTGTATTGTGGTCGATGGCTGATTTCCTCAACATTCATTGATTCAGTATCTTGGACCATGTTTTTCTGCATGACTGTATTTTACTGATAGCTTATACCTGCTTGCTATCTTATAAGTGTGATATGTGCCTTGTGTTGCGTGTGACTGTTGCTGCAGTGTTTTGCACCTTGGCCCTGAAGTAACTCTGTTTCATTAGGCTGTATTCATGACTGGTCGAGATGTCAATTAAACTTGAGCTTGATCTTGCTGCTCTCACGTCAGCCTCAGAGACTGAAATCACAGGATCATAGGAGGCTGTGGGAGTTTATGAAGATTCCTCCATGTTGTGATGGTCATTGAATTCATCTGGGAGCAAAGCCATATTGTCACCTATGTCACTTGGTTTCAGTTTGTAGGAGGTGATAGTATTCAAACCCTGCCACTGTTATCAATCAAGTATCCTTCAGTGATATAAGCTTGGTCCGGAATTGCCGGTCCACATGTGAGATGGCTTTCTGGAGATCTACCGAGACTTCTTGATTCTTACTTGGTGCCAGACCTGAATGCCACTTCTCTGGTCCTCAGCAGATTGCAGATCACATGGTTCATCCAGGCCTTCTGGTTGGCCTTCTGAATGATTTTGTAGGGACACACTCATCAATGTCTGTTTTTATAAAGCCCGTGACAATGGTGGTGTATTCGCTCAGATCCTCTGATGAGTCCTTTATCACTGTCCAGTCCACTAACTCGAAGCAATCCTGTAGCCACTACTCTGCCTCCCATCACCACCTCTTTGTTGTCCTTTTCTCTGGAGCCTTGACCTTTAGCCTCTGTCTGTATTCAGATAGGAGGAAAACAGCCAATGATCAGATATCCTAAATGCAGTCCAGGCATGGAATGGTAGCTATTCCAAATTGTAGAATAGCAGTGGTCGAGTGTGTTTGGGTTCTCGATGCTGCAGGTGACATGTTGATGATAATTTGGCTCAGGTTTCTTCAAACAAGCCTGACTGAAGGCCTTAACAATGATTTGAAAGGTGTCTGGGCAGACCGTTTCTTGTTTGTTGATGGCCTGATGGCAGCACTCAAGTGCCTGCTTAACATTGGCCTCTGGCAGTATGTAAGCTGTGGTCAGGATCATGGAGGTGAATTCCCTTGGTATGTAGAAAGGTCGCCACTTAATCATTAGATGTACCAGGCTGGGGGGAGCAAGAGTGCGACAAGAATGCTGTCTCCAAGCATCACAAAGAGTTCATCATGAAACACAGACCCCCATCTTTTGCCTTCTCCAAATCAGCCATCCAGTTCATCCTGTGTATCAAGAAGCCCTCGGGTCTTGCCGACGTATCCGCCATGTCTGGAGTAAGCTTGTCTCCGTGAAAGAGAGAGAACACAGCAATTCCCTCCGATAGAGCAATCTTGCCCTGAGGTCCTAAATCTTGTTCTCCAGTTACAGTAGATTTTCTAACAAGATGCTGGGCAGAGGAAGATTCATACCTCAGCATTTCAGTCTGACCTGGAGTCTTCCCCTCCTTCTTCTCGTTTGACATTAAGAAAGTTTAAAAGTACTTTACTTAAAGAGAAATTACCGGCTGCCGATTACAATGAGAGTAGTTTGGAAGAAGTATATTTAGAAGTTTTGTAAGCTGCCCGCTTTTGCGTCTCCTGTAGATACTACTGGTGGTGCAGAGGGATGTGTCTGTGATGTAGTGGGCAGAGTCCATTACTCTCTGCAGCTGATGTTCCTGCAATTTGAATTGCCATGCCAGACAATGGTGTAACAGTCATGATAATTTAATAATACATTTGTAGAATAGTGACTGTGGTAACTTCTACTTACAAAAAGACCACTCGACAACTTGGTGGCCAAAAGAGCATCTTTATCAGGGACGGCAAATGATATTTACAATACAGAGGCTTCCAGGTACCTCGTGCGGGCTGGGTGGGGGAACTATATACAATGCATACGGGGAGTAAAAAGAGCGGAAGTAAAGATCCCGCCAACCCTGAATCCCGCCTCTGGCTACCAACAGCTCCCCGATTAGTATTAACTTACTTTTAATAATACTCACATTACAACACTTCTCCCCCTTTAAAATCCTACATTCCCCAAATATAGAACTGGGAAATAAAAACCGTGGTATCATTAGCAACAGGTTACCAATACAAAACACCTAAAATACATGGCAAATTCAACATTCAATCTAACAACAAAAGAAACTATCCAATCAAAGATTCAGTCTGTCAGGAGGTTTGTGAGGGCATTGCGATCTACACACAACCCCCGGTGACCCAGCAGGAACCGCTGGTGAGGATGTTTTGGGTGGATCTAGTGTTGGGGACACGAGAGGGGTCTGTGTGTCCGTGTGAGAATGTCCATCCTCTTCAGGGGACTCTGGCCCCTCTGCCAGTGTCTCTCCCTCTGGCGAAGTCACTGGTGGACATGCTTTCCTGGTATGCATTAAGTGGTCATTGCTCCTTAGCTGTTTTGGACTACTGAGCTCCTTTGAAATCAGTGGCAGGCTATTCTCAGCATTATTGGGAGAAACGGCATCTGCAGGTTTGCCACCTAGCTTGGAACGCACTGAAGAAGGAACTTTGTTTCTTGAACAATCGTCATGTCCGTGGCTCAGAATAGACCCAATTGCAAATTTTTCATAGAGTTCCTTGTTATAGCTTGGAACTATCTGGAGTTCAACAGCAAGAAATCGCAATGTGTTTCAGAAAACCTCTTGTGCTTGAACAAAGGTTTTGTCTGTTAAATCACAGTCATTGATTTTGATGATACATTCATTCTCCTGGAGCAGGTTCTCTTTTCTTGAACGGCTGTTCTCTTCAACACCACGAATACTCAAGCCAAGGAATCTTCCACTCAGCGCAGAGTTAAAAGGCACCACATGGATACCTCGTGGGCTACAGCCTCCAGAAAATCCTACTTTCTTTGTCAAACCACTTGGGGGGCTTTCTGAATGCTTGTCTGGTGGTCCTGGAGGCTCTGTTCTTACATCGTCTGCGGGTGCCCCGTTTGCTACTGTTACGATTGGCTTCACATGCAGGTTCCTGTTAGTGGGATCATCAGGCTGAGATGCACCTTGCTGTAACTGGGCAGGTGGTACAAGAGCTGGGTCACTGCTTCACCGTACTAGAAGTGGTGTGCTGGCTTTCAGTGCCGAGGGGGTAACGTCAATTGTTCCTGTAATAGGCTGAAGAGCCGCAAGCTGCGCTGCGAGCTCACTCTCAAATGTGACTGGACTACGTCTGTCACTCATATTGCCATCGGCGACTTCATCTGCACGCTGCACCTCATGCTCTTCCATCGTGTGTGCATATTTAAATTCACACCAGTTGAGCCAGATTTTGCAAAGCCAATCGCGGCCCAGAAGACTGGTCCCACTGCTCTTAGCTATCACCAGCCTGGCTACAGCCTTCTGACCCCTGGCCGAAATATCCACATATAACACCCCTAAATGAGGCATGGGCTGCCCTGTATAGGTCCTGAGTTGGAGCTTAGATGGTCTGATGGGAGGCAGGTTGGATCCCCATGTCCTCCTGTAGGTCTCTTCACTAATGACTGATGCAGTAGCCCCTGAATCAATCTCGAACTTAATGTCCTTTCCCTTGACAGTGACTGTGGCATAATATGGTTCAGGTGGTTCCTCATCCATTTCCACCCCAAACATGTTGTAGACACACACTGCCTCTCCGTCTGCTTCTCCTAGGTGGTGTGAGGCTGCCTGAGCCTGTTGAGCTTTCCCCTGCCCAGGCTTAGACAGACAGACATACTTTTATTGATCCCGAGGGAAATTGGGTTTCGTTACAGCTGCGCCAACCAAGAATAGTGTAGAAATATAGCAACCTAAAACCATAAATAATTAAATAATAATAAATTAATCATGCCAAGTGGAAATAAGTCCAGGACCAGCCTATTGGCTCAGGGTGTCTGACCCTTCGAGGGAGGAGTTGTAAAGTTTGATGGCCACAGGCAGGAATGACTTCCTAGGACGCTCAGTATTACATCTCGGTGGACCTTAACCTTAACCTTACCTTTTATGCTCCTGTACTTTTTAATGAAATGTCCCTTCTTGTTACAAGCATTGCAGACAGTATCTTTGAATTTACAAACATTTGCATAGTGCGTTCCTCCACACCGTAAACATTCCACCCGCCTTGCCTGTTTACCAGCCTCCCTCCTGACTTGGAGCATTGCCACCGACTGCAACCCCCCATATCCTTTCTGTATACCCCTGGCATTATCAGCAGCCAACTCCACGCCTTGAGCAATCTCTAGGGCTGTCTTGAAAGTCAATGGTGGGGTTTCCCCCAACAAGTGGCGTTGTACGGCGGCATTATTAATGCCGCATACTAATCTGTCACAGAGCATGGCATCCAACACGGCTCCGAAATCGCAATGCTCCGACAGCTGCCGAAGCTCAGCCACAAAATCGCCCACAGACTGACCTGGCTTCCGGACAGGGCTGTGAAACTTGAACCGTTGGACTATCACCGAAGGCTTCGGATTGTGGTGGTTCCCCACGAGCTTGACCAGTTTGTCGTATGGAATTTCTCCTGGTTTCCGTGGTGCAGCTAAGTTCCGTATCAGCTTGTACTTCCTTGCCCCACACATGCTCAGGAGACTAGAGCGCTTCTTAGCCTCCTCAGTAATTCCATTAGCACAGAAAAAGTGGCCCAACCTTTCTTCATACTCCGGCCACTCCTTGATTTGCTCATCGAACACACCAACTGTTCCAAACGCAGTCATCTGAACACGAGGCTCCTCACCCGCTCGCAGCTCCTGATCGAAAATGGGGCCGACCCGTCCACAAAACCAGTTTACCTTGTCACCAAAAATAAGTGGTAACTTCTACTTTACAAAAAGGCCACTTGACAACTTGGTGGCCAAAAGAGCATTTTTATGCGGGACGGCAAATGATATTTACAATACAGAGGCTTTCAGGTACCTCGTGCGGCCTGGGTGGAGGGACTGTATACAATGCATACTGGGAGTAAAAAGAGCGGAAGTAAAGACCCCGCCAACCCCGGATCCCGCCTCTGGCTACCAACAGCCTCCCGATGAGTATTAACTTACGTTTAATAATACTCACATTACAACAGTGACGACAAGCCAAATCTCCTTAACTTTCTGAGAACATAAAGACATTGACATGCTTTCCTTATAAGTGCAGTAATGTGCCGGGTCCAGGACAGGTCATTTGATATGCAAACACCCAGAAATTTAAAGCTGCTGACTTTCTCACCATTGAACCCTCAATATAGACTGGAGGATAGTCATTGCCGCCTGTGATTCGTCCAACAACAGAAGTGGTGTTTACATATTTGAAGATGGCATTGGGACTGTCTTGGCCTCACAGTCATGTGTATAGAGAGTTAAACACACAGCTTTGAGATACCACTATGTTGACTTTCAGCCATGAGGAGATGTTATTACCAATCCTCAGTGCCGTGAGGAAGTCAAGTCTCTAGTTGCAGAGAGAAGTACAGAGGTCTGGGTATTGAAGCTTGATGAGTTTGAATGGGATAATAGTGTTGAATTCCACGCTATAGTTGATATACAGATGAGTTGCTATCATCCAGATGGTGCAGAGTAGGGTGAAGAACTAGAGAAACCACATTTGCTGATGATCGGTTGTGGCAGTAGGCAAATCGGAACAGATCCACGTCATCCTTGAGGCAGGCACTGATTCGCGCCACAGCCAGCCACTCAAAACACTTCACCGCAGTTGCTGTGAGAGCCACTGGATGGTACTGACTGAGGCAGGTCACCGCGGTCTTCTTGACCACCTGTACAATAGATGTCTTTCTGAAACAGGTGGGAACTTAAAACCACAAGTGTGTGAGTCTGCATATGTCTGTAATACTCCAGCCAGCCGGTGCATACTGTATATATCTTTAGTACTTGGCCAGGTACACCATCTGGAGCTCAAAGTACAAATTTGTTATCTAAGTATGTATACTATCTCCAACCTTGAGATTCATCTCCTGGTGCAAGCACTCACAAAGCAAGGAAACACAGCAGAATCCATGGAAAACCACACACAACAAAGACCAACCAAAATCCAATGTGCAAAAGAGAACAAGTTGTGCAAACAGTAAAAAAAAGAAAATAAATAATACAAGGAGCATGAGCTGCAGAGTCCCTGAGACTGAGTCCGCAGCTGAGAGTCAGTTCAGCGCTGAGGCGAGTGAACCTAGAGACCTAATGGCAGCAGAGCAACAACTGCTCCCGAACCAGGTTATGTTGGACCCAAGACTCAAATGAATGTGCTGCCAGCATTGCCCATTGAATATAAGGCAGAGAACGGACCCTGGAGGCCAGCAGTGGCAGCAAGTTCTGGACTTATGGGACGGAACGTGCGATGCTCTGCTTCAGCGGACAATGCTGCGCGTGGGACTTTGCCTTGGCTAATGTTGCTAGGTCTCTGCTTGACCCAGATTCCCTATGCATGAAAGCACTGTTAGCAGATTTTAAGAACTGCTGGCTTGTGGACGCAAAGGACTTTGAGTCGTTACCCTATATCCCCAGCAGGTTCCCCATGACAACAGTTTAGCGCATGCGCCACCATGCAGGAATTCACTTGCCTGCCAGATGAATTTCCAAACCTCACCACACCCACGTTTTCCACTGCAGTCACAAAGCATGGTGTCGGTCACCGTATTTCCACAACTGACTCGCTGGCCCATGCCCATGCACGTAGACTGGCTCAGAAAAGCTGGCCAGCGCGAAGGCTGAGTTTGCTAACATGGAAATGCTTGGCATTGTGTGCAGGCCAAAGAGCCCTTGGGCTTCATCCCTCCACATGGTTCCTACATCCAATGTTGGTTGCTGTTCATGCTTAATGAAGCCACCACCCCGATCATTATCCGATGCCACATATTCAAGATTTTATGGCACGTTTAGCCGGGAAGATAATATTTTTGAAAGTGAACTTAGTCAGGGGCTACTATGTGTCTGTGTGCACTGACAATGTTCCCAAACTGCTGTTATAACCCTATTTGGCCTATTTGAGGTTCTGTGCATGTCATTTGGATTGCAAAATGCAGCACAGACTTTCCAGTGACTAATGTACTCTGTTAAAAGACATCCAAAACCTAACAAGCCAGCGTATTCAAAACTGAGCACTTATCACATCTTTGCGCACTTTTCAAGCGCTTGAGCCAACATGGGTTAATTATTAAACCTGTTAAATGCTGGTTCAACATTCATGCTAAGAGCTAAAGTATTGGAGGAGCATGTACGTGTAGTCAAAATGAAAGTATTGGCTTGACGCTTTGCCTGGTGGGCTGGGATTAGGCCAGCAAACCGAGCAGTTTACTATGCACTGTTTGGGATGACTACACATCCAAAAGATGCCAAGAGCAGTGCCTCTCCGTCCCGGGGAATGGCCTGCATTGCCCTGGCAGGGGGTAAATGTGGATTTTGCTGGAACATTCATGGGCACAAATTACTTGGTGGTCATAGTAGATGCAGCTACAAAGAAGCCAGAAGTTTTCCTAGTAACATCCACTATGGCTTTGCACACTGTTGATGTGTTGAGAAGCAATTTCTCAAGGATTGGGGTTCCAGAATACTTAGCAGAGACAATGGACCACAGTTTGTTGCAGATCAGTTTCAGTTATTCCTGAAATTAATGGAATAGGGCACATTACAACTGCACCCAGCTACAAATGGCTTGGCAGAAAGATTTGTCCAGAGTCTAAATAATGCACCGTGAGCAATGTTAGCAGAGCATACTGCACTGATACTGAATCAGAAGCATGTTAATTTCCACCTTGCATATCGCAATGCATCATACTCCACAATCAACAACTCACCGGCTACACTGTTCCTGGGTTGTCCCTGGCACTCACCCTCAAACCCAACCTCAGAAGGAGTATGCAGAACAAACAGCTGAGACAAATGGAGGGCTCCTAAATCAAAGAGGTTTGATGTTTCCCTACTGGAAAAACCATCCTGGTGAGGGACTACAGAGGTGATCGTAAGTGGGTACTGGGAAAGATTAAGGACAGAACTGGACGGCTCTGCTACACAGTGGAGGTTGCATGCAATGTCATCTGGAGACAACACTTTGATCATTTAAGGAGAGCAGGATCAATTGTTAGAGAAGGAAATTGCCTAGAGCTGTCAGAACCTCTTCCTGCAGTCCCAGAGAAAACTCCTACAATCACCATGGAGGAGACCTCAGAACCTCAGGTTGTTTTACAGTCTCAAGTTTCACTGCCGTAATTCTTACCTGCCAAGCAGAGTGACCCCACTCCGCACCCCCATCAGGAAAGATACTATTCCAGAAGAGTAAGAACTCCTCCACAGTGATTAACTCTTTGGGCCTGAATAGGACAATTTAAATTTACCAGCAGTGGATGTCTATATAGTAGTTACATTATATAGAGTAATGTGTATACAGTAGATAACTAGAGAGGCATACATTACATATTTGAGTTAAGGTGCATTTTATATTGAGTTTGAGTTTATGGCTAACCAGGGAAGAGTGTAGTGTATTTAATATTTCAGTAATATTTGAGTAATATTGTAAATACAGTATATTGTTTGATTAAGCATTCTTTGTTTATATAATTCATGTAGGAAGCACTGTAGATGAATGGCATATGTCATTATACCACCATGTCATATGTGAGTGCCTCACTAAAAGAAAAATGAAAAAAAAAACTAAATAGACAAAACATATCCTGGCTCACGTGCTTTTCTTTTGATTAGTTCTGGAGTTACAAAACATAACAGGTTTGAAACTACATTTCTCAAAGGGAAACTACAGATAAAATGGCCAACACTTGACTGCTAGATGTTCCAGGTCAGGGTAGCGGAACTGAGACAGATGACCATGTTTGTGCACCACGATCAGTTAATGAGGAAGCCCACTCACCCTTTCTACTTTTAAGTGACGTTGCTATCCTAGCCATGTAGTGGAGAGTGAAGCCCTCGGGTGACAGTGCTGTGTTGGAATGCTGGGAGTGAGCCCTCTCTCCGTATAACAAAGTATACAGCAGCTGCTGATATCCCTCTGGTAATACAACTTTGCTCTGAGATCTTCAACTTCATTTTTGACAGAGTGTTCATTAGCCAGCAGATTGGTAAGAAGTGGGGTCCTCAGAGCACAGCGTTTCCATCTTACTTGCAGCCAGAATATTTTCTGTGTTCCCTTTCTCTTAAAGGGAAACTGCAGTCCAACTGCTGACAATTTTGAGAATCCATAGACCTGACGTTTTTCACGGAGTTACGATCTTGAAGAAGATCTGGACATTGGCCTCAGAGGCTGAAATTACAGGGTCACCTGGAGATGTGGGAACTCCTATAAGTGTGTTATAATTCTTTCTATCAAACTGTGCAAAGCTCATGCAGGAGTGATGGGATGTTGTCATTTATGCCGCCTGATCTCCCTTTGTAGGAGTTATATTGTGCAAACCCTGCCACAGCAACTGAACATCCGTCTGTGATTCTAGTCTATTCTGAAATTGCCTCTTTGTGCTCACACTGCCTTGCAGAGGTCATGCTTGAGCTTCTTATATAACTCCAAATCACCAGCTCTAAATACTGCAGTTCAGCTGATTATGAACCTCCTGGTTCATCCAGGGTTTCTGAAATAATGCCAGTTGATTCACTATGTCCAATTCAGAGAGCTGAAAATCCTTGATTAAATGCCTCAGATGATTCTCTTCAACTGTGTCGTGTCCTTCACACTACACTGAGCTACTGCGAATAGCTTTTATGTTCGAGAGTTGAACTTGAAAGGTTCTATTCTGGAAGCAAGGGTGTAGGAAGGTCAGATGTAGTTACAGACTTGCCTGCACTATTGGTACTTTGTAGAAGTATTTGGGATTGCAAGTTGATCAGTGAAAAATGTGGTTTTAATACAGAAAGAAAAAACAGATCACTGGAAGAACTTGGCTAGTCAAGCAGAATCTGTGGATGAGAAATTTATGTCAATATTTTGAGTCAAGACCCTGCATTAGGACCAAGAGGGAATGGGAAAGATTGGCAGAACGTAGCAGTACAGATGATCAATGATAGTGGCTGGTAGGCGATAGGTACAACTAAATGAGGAAAGCTTGATGTGCAGATAAGACAAGGGAAGAGGAAATAGGAAGGGTGATCAAAGGGAGAGAAGACTGGGTGGACAGTTGAGAATCTGTGGGAGGAGATCACTGGGGGTGTGGGTGCCAGAGCTTGGAAAATTCTTTCTTGATAATAATGACCAAATTAGAATATGAAAATGTGTTCTTCCTGTTTCTGTTTGGCACACTGTAACAATGGAAAAGGCCAAGGACAAACGGGACAGTAGTGAGAACAGGAAGCTTGACATGGGTGTTGTGGACAGAGTGCAGGTTCTCCATGAAATGGTTGACTGGGCTGTGCGTGGATTCACCCAATGTAGAACAGGCAACATCATGAGTACCAAATGCAGTAGACCAGGTTGGAAGAAATGCAGATGAACCTCTGCCTCACCTGGAAGTTCTTAACTGGTGGAGAGGATGAAGGAGAATGTTGGGGGATGGGTGGGGTGGGTGCTGAAGGATAATTCTGCCTAGGTTCATAGATTCAAGGAATTTTTCATGGAAACTGTCTATGCCAACCAAGTGGCCTGTCAATATTAAACCAGTTTGACCTTTCCTATCCATGTAACTGACTTGATGCCTTTTAAATGTGTAATTGCACCTCCCTCAACCCCTCTGCTGGTAGCTCATTCTACATTATGCATTAGAAAAACTGATCCCTTTCACTTAAAACCTAGTTAACCTATGCTCCTCATAAATTTAAAAACTTCCATAAGGCCACCTTTCAGCCTTCTTCACCTCAGGAAAGCAGTCCTAGCCTGTCCAATCTCCCCTGCCCAGTCTCACTGAAGCCCAGGCCAAATTCCTGTGATTTTTTTCTGCACCCCTTCCATCGTAATCATCTCCTTTTTATAGCACACCAACCAAAATGCATGTCGTACTCCAAGCACAACGTAACCAAATACCTGTACAACTGTAATGTGAGTTCCAACTCTCCCATTCAATGCCTTGGCCAATATATGCAAATATACTGCATCCTGGCCTGGAATAACTTTCCAAAATGCATCTTCACATTTGTCCAAGGTATCTTCCATCTGCCATTCCCTTGCCCATTTTCCCAGTTCATCTAGCACTTTGACAACTTTCTTCATTGCCCGCTATACCACCAATATTGGTGTCATGGGCAAACCTATAACTCATGCTACTTAAATTCTCTTCCAAATAATTAATATGTATGATGAACAATAAGAACCAAGCACTAATCCTGTGGTTCTCCATAGTTATAGGTGTCCAAACTGGAAAGCAACCCTCCCTCCACTACCATCTCTTTCTCTTACTAGCAAGCCAATTTTGTATCCTATTTGCTATTTCAACCTGGTTCCCATGTATTCCAACCTACAGTGTGGGATCACGCCATAGGTCATGCTAAAGTCCACATGGATAATATTTACCACTCTGCCTTTGTTGTCCTCTGGATCACCACTTCCTATGAATTAATTGTACCTAGGAATTGTTACAGCATTGACTATAACTCTTCCTTTTGTTCTACAGAACCAAGATCAAACTAACATGGAGCAGGAACCGGAGGATGGGAGATATGAAATTTTCACCACTGACAATCAATCTTTGTTTTGGCCATTTCATCGTTTACTTTTTTATTCTCAATCATTAAAGCAGACAATCCCATCTGATAATTCTGGTGAGTTCTTTTTCAGTAAGCAAAGCACAACTCCTAAGGTCTGGAGCAGTCAACGGTGAAAGCCAAATGTAGATTCTATCAGGTATCACTGGCAGCCTTTGTACTCACAAAGGACAAGTAGCAGTTCAGAGGGGGAAATGGTAGTTGTATATCTATCCGACAATGAAATTACTTTTTGTATTTAAAGTTCAGTATTTGTATGTATGTCTGTACTTCCTAGGGTTTTGCTGGGGATGAGCTTGCAGCTTACCATACATATCCTGATTGAATCTATTTCTTTTTCAGCCGTCAAACTAACTTTTAACTTTCAACATTTCAACTTTTAACTTTCAACTGCCAAACAGTTCTTAGTGCCTTCCCCCTTTGGCAGAAGTGAAGAATGTGCTCATGTTATGTGTGTTCACGTATGTCCCATATTGCTGGTCACCCACCAAAATCTTAATAATAAGTCACAACTCAATTTCTGAAATGTAACATTGGAGTATCAAATTTAGGTTTTAGACATGTGCAGCAAACTAAATTACTTCTGGAAGCTACTTGCAAAACAGATTTTACATACAGTAGATTCTTGGGGGCAAGTGGCATCATTTTGTTTTCCTTGCATTGATAGAACAATTGATATTGTATGCATACCATCAGAAAGTAGTTGTCAATCCAGACCCAGGCCTTTTGAGCAGGTATCTCTCCGATCCAGGGCTCACGGTAAACATACTGTGTAAACGTGGTGCTGATACTTGTAACAGCAGGATGTGAAATAGCGAAAGGCAAGCTTAGGTACTGAATGAAGAATCAAAGAAACAAATTTCAATCTATCACTATGTGCTCTCTTTGTATGCACGTATTTGAAACTGAACTACTAATAACTTAGACCTTCAAAAACTCACCATTCCCAGAAAGATACAGAAAAGCTGAGCCATGTCTGTGTATGCAACAGAGTATAATCCACCAATCAGAGTATAAATGACCGATATCACAGCAGAAACAATAATAGACAGGTGAACATTGATTTGAAAAATCACACTCAGCGATGAACCTGAAGCATAAAATATTTACTAATTATCAACTTGAATGTAGCCTGTGACAATTAGAGTAGATTAGTTAATTGAACTTTAAGTATCTATGAGATATCTAAGAAATTGATTTTCATGCAGAGTAAAACATCAAGAGTAGAGTCCCAGTGAGTACATCAAGAGTACAGTAGTTTCAGTCAACAGCAATTTGGTAAGTCACTTAATGAAGGAATATGCAAAGCAAAGGTTTAGCAGTTAAAACCTAGGCTATAGGTCAGTGGCAGCAGCAGTAAAATTGTGTACTACCACAAGCTAAACAGAACTAGACATGAAAACGTGGTTGTCTGTGAATAGCCAGAAAATTTTTGAAAGGGCAAAAATGTGCCTCAGTTTCATCTGCTAATGATCCAAACAAACGTTGCCCTATAAAGTGCAACACATCACGCTGCTGGCATATGACATGCCCTCTTACAGATTCTGCGAGAGGATATGAGCTCCATAACATTAACGCTATAACTACTCTGATATGTTCCCCACAAGAGAAGATGTCCTATCACCTTAAATAAATTGGACAATCTGTTGCTCAATCTTCCATAGCCATAGGAACGGAAACATGTCTAGACCTTTTGCACATGTTATTTATTCCATTTAGTACCGCCTTATGCTGGTGAATCTTTGCTCTCCCACCCTAATGCCAACATAATCTAAAGTGAGTGCAAAACTCCGCATGAGTTCCACTGGATATTTACATAACTTGCCAGAACATCTTTCTTTTGCATTTTCAGGCCCTTTGAGACAAAGGCCAACATTATATTAGTCTTTTCAATTATTTTTGTCACTCTGCATCAGCTTTCATTGATATTTTTACACATATCTCTAAATCTCTCTTCTGTTAGAGGTGCAGTGTATCTTTCACTCTGGATGGTCCCACAGCTCCCTTCATTAGACTCGATTGCTAAAGCTCAGGTTACTTATTACTAATGTCCCTTCATAAATCTCTGCTCCCATTGAGATTTTATTTAATCATATCATTTACCTACATCACTTACCTTGTTCATAAGACCATGTGGCAGCATAATTAGGCCATCTATCCCATTCAGACTATTCAATCATGGCTGATCATCCTGTAATTATTAATCCCTTTACCAATGTAGATCCTCTGCCTTGATTTGGCCTCCACAGCCCACAGTGGCAATGAATTCCACGGACAGCCTTCTGCCTGAAGAAATTTGTTCTCAGCTCACTGATTTATTCTGAGGCTGTGCCAATTGATCCCTGTTCCTTGGTCTAAACTGAGATGAAAACCTGAGGCTGGGGTCATCAACAACCACAACCCACTGGTCCGAGTACATATCCATTACTCCTTGTCTCCTATCTACCAACCAATTTCCTATCCACGCCATTAACCTCAAATATTAACTATGGATACTGCCTGGATTGCTGAGAATTCCCAGCATTCCTTGTATTCATTGCTGAGTTCCATTATCTGAGGTACCTTACTTAGGAGACCCTGCCCATGTCAATACACTGGAGCAGAACCTACTGTGCCTAGCCCATGTTGCGTGTTCACCTCTCCTGAGCCACAATTCCTTGTGTGGTTGTGAGACACCCAATCTCCTGCTGGTCTCAGGACAAACTGCAAGAGACATCAAGATGCCGCTTATATTGTGTATTTCTTTTCCTCATTTCAACATACTGCTGAACCAATGCTGTATTCAGCACTGGCGTCCAATAGTGGAGTGGGTTATCTGATCTCACCTCCCGTGCAACGTGTACTTCTGTGCTGCTGAGTGCAGGCTCAGATGTCTCAGATGCATCGACATGTGCACCGCAGTTTGTTGGAAATTCCCTTCACAACTACTAACTTATCACCAGGGTGTTCTGGTCTGTAACCTTATGGTTCCATATGCTTTAACATTCTAATAGTCAGCATGTGAAGCCTTATCAAATGTAAGTGGGATGTCGGGTAGTGATTTCCTCAACATTTAGTTTCACCAGAAACTCAGATGGGCAATCCACATATATACTGTGGCTAATAAAAACAGTTTGGAAGTGGGCTATCATGTGGCAAATTACTCAGATTCTGACAGTTAGAAGTCTAGTCACCATCTATAAAGCACGTGATGGAATATTATTTCTTCCCTTACTTAAAAGTGTAAATCAATATATATAAAATTAATGCCATATTTTCTCACCAAGGGCAGATAAAACAGCTCCAGTCCAAAAGACCTCTCCCAAAGCAGCAGGAATGAAGCACAGTCCTCCTATCCAATTACCATAGGTTTCCTGAATTGGATCCAACATGGTCACATATTTCTTTGAACGCATTGGCTTAGCGAAAAACAAACCACCTACAAAAAAATCGTTGAAGAACTACCTTGTTATATAAGTTTCCATTATTTCAGTAGGATAATGGTTTGAATTACTGAATTATGCAAGTATTTATGTTGCAAACACTTTTGTAATTAAGTATGCATACAATCTCATCATCTGGCATGAGATGATATCATCAAAATTAAAATTGGCAATAAAATAGAAACATAAAACACCACAAATGCTATACAAATCAAGGATCAGTCAAACAGAATTTTTGTGAACTAGGTCCACGACCTTTCACTAGAATTGTAAAATACTAAAGGAAAACCAGTCTGAAGATGCAAAGAAAAGGCAAGGGGGATATAGAAGAGAACATTGATGAAAAGAGTTGATTAAATAACAAAATGACAAAGCCATGAGGAAGAGGTGGTAGTAGTGGGTAAGTAAAGAAACTATAGAAAAATGGTTATCAGAAATTGTTAAATTCAACCAATGGTTTATAAGGCTGCAAACATTATAGTCATAAGTTGAGGTGCTATTCCTCAGGAATACATTGAGTTTAATTGGAGCACAGCTGGAAGGAGAGGTTTGAGTGGTAGGGGCAATAAGAATGGACATTACATGGTCAGTTTACTGGAATGTTTCCTGATGATGTCCACTTGCATTTCCAACACCTCAGTGGATGCATTAGTTCGCACCTGCATGTAGCATGACCTAAATAACCTAGGGCTGATAAGTGGTAGATCACATTAGTGATACAGAATTGCTTGACAATGACTACTTCTGATAATTGAGTGTAAACATCAGTTCAATTCAATTCATGTTTCATTGTCATTCAACTATACATGAATACCCGTGAATACAACCAAACAAGACAGCGTTACTCTGGAACCAAGGTGCACAACACAGTACCACAATCATACACAGAGCAAAGCACACATAGCATGTACAAAATTGCAAGCACGTAAAGGTATCAGTAAGATACAGCAACACCATAAAAGAGTCCAGACTTGAGCCAGCAATGCCGCAGAAAATTGAGCATTGAGCAAACAATGGGGTGGGAGGTGTGAGGAGCACCACAGCAACCCTGGTGAAGTGCACCAGCTTCGATGCCTCTCTCCTGGTGGCTGTAAACAGGCAATGTCACAGCTTGAGGCCTAGTCCTCCCTACGACTGAGGCCACACAGCTCCTCTGCTCTCTGCCAATAAATCAGTGCATCGAACTTGTGCTTTTCCTCATGAACAATGTCGAGAAGGCTCTTGCGAACAGAAGAAAAGTGACCAAGGCAGTCACTTGCTACTAGACTCCACGGCTCCTTCAACTCAGACAGCAGCATGATGTGCCGCTCCTTCACCTCCATCAATAAGCAACTGATGGGATATCCTGCAATACTTTATGTTTTTAATGTGCAAATAAATTTAAATAGGATAGTAGCACCTTTTGTTGACCCTGTAGAAGGTGCTGCGACTAAACATGTTGCATCTTGCTGGAATTATCTACCCATGACATTTGTTTGCATCATTATTCCCAAATTTTCACATCCCATGGGTCTCCAGTGACCAGGGCCAATAACTGTCTATAAGCCTGTCATCATCCAGAACAAAGCAGCTCACTTGATCAGTACACCATTCAACACCAAACATATCATCCCTTCATCAACGCTGTACAGTACGTGGATCACATGCAAGATCGACAATCGCTACTCATCTGCAACTGCATCACTGCACTAAGCTGTTAATTGTGTAGATGACGGAGGGAGGTTAGATAGCAATACCATGCTGCACTTTCTCCTCTAAATCACACACTATTTTTCTTGGAAATACACCTCTGTTCCGTCATTATTGTTGGATCTAACTCTAGGAATGCTCACCAATGGTATCAACATGGGTGGTCATGGGGGAATCTAGTATTTTGTGGCTCATGGAGCAAAAGTATTTGATGAAGCAGTTCCTCAATCTATGTTAGGTCTCACTGATGTAGAGGAGGCTGCACCCTGAGCATCGGATACAACAATGACCTTGAAAGACTTGCAGGTGAAGTGTCGCCTCACCTGGAAGGATTGTTTGGGGCTCTGAATGACAGTGAGAGAGAAGGTGTAGGTATACTTGTAGCACTTGTCCCCCTTGCAGGGATAGGTGGCAGGAGGGAGATTAGTGGGAAGGGATGAATAGACAAGGGAGTCACATAGAGAGGATCCCTGTTGGAAGCAGAGAATGGGGGGATGGGGGAGGGAAAGATGTACTCAGTGGTGGGATCCCATTGAAGATGGTGAAAGTTATGGAGAATGATGCACAGAACACAAGGGTTCATGGGCTGGTAGGTAAGGACAAGGAGAACCCTATCCCTTTTATGGTGGAAGGAAAATGGGGAGAGGGCAGATGTGTGGGAAATGGAGGAGATGCAGGTGAGGGAAGCATTAATGGTAGTGGCAGGGACACACCGTTCTTTGTAGAATGAGGATATCAAAGCTGTTGTGGAATTGAAAGCTTCATCCTGAGAAAGGTGGGAAGAGATGTAGCCAAAATAGTTGTAGGAATCAATAGGTTTATAAAACATATCAGTGGATGGTCTGTCTGCAGAGATGAAGACCAAGAGATTGAGAAATGGGAGAGATAAAGTGAAAATGAAGATAGCGCCTGCATGCATTGGTGATTCTCTGTTAGCTGCAGAAAATTGTTCCCGTTTTCCACTTAAATACACTTCTTTTGAATGACTTTCCTTGCAATCTACAGCATGTAATTTTCATCTTAACAACGGACCATGCGATTTCATCAATGAGCAGTCATGAACTCCAGCGGGGCAGCTAAGCACACTGCCACGAATGCGGCATGAGAGGCAGAATTCAAACCAGGCTGAGACACTGAGGAATGAGGCCTCCTCTACTCAGCATCTTCTTGGCGAACGTACAGTCACTGGAAAATAAGACTGACAATCTCAGGACAAGGCTGCTGTATCAGAGGTAGATGAGGCAGATCTCAATTTTTTGTGGCATTGGACTTGGTTAACAACAAACATGTCATAGCTATCCAAACAGAAGGCTTTACAATTTTCAGAACGGATCAAACCGCAAACTCTGTAAGGAAAAAGATGGCGGTGTGTGCCTTTTAATCAATTCTGTTTAGTGTTTGGACATTGGGGTTATGCCAACCTCTTGCTCCTCTGACTTAGAACACTGAACGATTAAATGTGGACCATTCTACTTGCCTTGGAAGTTCTCATTTGTGATACTGACTGCAGTTTATATATCACCAGTGGCTGATTACAGCAAGCACTCGTGAAACTACACAATGTCGCCTGCAGGCAAGAACAGCTGTTCCCTATGCACTTCAAATTATGAAACCGTAAGACACAGGAGCAGACTTTGGCTATTGGCCCACCAAGACTGCTCCACCATTCCATCATGCTGATCATGTTTTCCCCTCCTCAGCCCCACTTCTTGGACTTCTCCCCATAATCTTTGATGCTGTGTCCTTTCAAGAACCCATCATCCTTTGCCTTAAATACACCCAATGACCTGGTATCCACAGCTGCCTGGGGTAACAAATACCACAAATTTACCAGCCTCCGGCTAAAGAAATTCCTCCATATCTCTGTTTTAAATGGACTATCACCCAGTCGCACTTGCATCCACAGTGATGAAGTGTTTTGAGAGGCTGATGTTGAAGCATATCAGCTCTTGTCTGAGTGGCAACTTGGATCTGCTCCAATTTTCCAATTGAAGCAACAGCTCCACAGCAGATGCCATCTCACTGGCTCTTCACACAACCTTGGTACACCTGGAGATCCATTCATGTGGATGCTCCTTATCGATTACAGCTCAGCATTTAATACCATCATCCCCTCAAAACTAAACAGTAAACTCCCAGACCCGGGCCTCAGTACCTCCTTGTGCAATTGGATCCTGGATTTCCTCATTTGCAGACCCCAGTCAGTTTGGATTGGCAAAAAAAAAACTCCTCCACAATTTCCAAGAGCACAGGAACATCACAGGGATGTGTGCTTAGCCCCCTGCTCTACTTGCTTTATACCTGTGACTATGTGGTTAAGTACAGCTCTGACACCATATACACCACTGTTATGGGCTGTATCAAAGGTGGTGGTGAATCAGTGTACAGGAGGGAATTCAAGAATTTGGCTGAGTGGTGTAATAACAACAACCTCTCACTCAATGTCTAGAAGATTGTCGACTTCAGGAGAGAGAAACCCGAGGTCCATGAGCCAGTACTCAGTGGAGGATCAGAGATGGAGAGAGACAGTAACTTTAACTTCAATGGTGTCACTATCTCAGAGGACCTGTCCTGGACCCATCATAGAAATATAATTGCAAAGAGAGCACAACAGTGACTCTAGAGTCTGCAGAGATTCAGCATGTCATCAAAAACCCTGGCAATCTTCTGTAGATGTGTGGTGGAAAGTGTATTGACTGGCTGCATTACAGCCTGGTATGGAAACACCAATGCCTTTGAGTGGAAAATCTTTTACAGAAGGTAATGGATTTGGCTCAGTACATCATGGGTAAAGTCCTCCCAACCATTGAGCTCAACTACATGAAATGTTGTCATTATGAAGACCATAAGATATAGAAAGTAGCATCCATCATCAAAGATCCTCACCACCCCTGCCATGCTCTTTTCTCACTGCTACCGTCAAGTAGAAGGTACAAGTGCCTCAGGACTTGCATCACTAGGTTTAAGAACCGTTACTACCCCTCAACTATCAGGCTCTTGAACAAAAGGGGACAACCACACTCATTCTATTTCTGGTTTTCCCACAACCAATGGTCTCATTTTAAGGACTCTTTATCTTGTTAATTCATGCTCTCATTATTTATTCCTGTTTATTTATATTTGCATTTGTTGTTCACTGATCCTGTTTACAGTTACTGTTCTATAGATTTGCTAAGTATGCCCAAAGGAAAAAGGATCTCAGGTTGTACGTGGTGACAAGTATGTACTCTGATAATAAATTCTACTTTGAACTTTGATGTACATATTGCATTTCATTCCACACTCTCGCCCTTTTCCTGCTGATCTCTTTTCTAATATCTCATGAAATGTCTTGCAATCCCATACAGTCAACAAGCATCCACTTACGAATTTAACATGCTAGCGCCATGTTCAAAAAGTTAACCAGATTTGGCAGACCTCTACAAAATTGGGTTTGTACAGTTTGTTTTGCCTAACTATTCAGACACTCATGCTACTTTCTTAAAAAAAACAAAATTACTAAGATGCCTCATCAAGGAAATTCAGTGATTGGCTGAACTACACCAAAAGAAAAATGGCAAGTACATATTAAGTTAGCAGGTACCTCTGGTATTGTTGGAGGAAATTCCTACTCATGTGTGAAGGCTAATGAGTGAAAAAAATTGAAATATCAATGTTAGTAAACATTTAATATTTCCAAGAAAATATGAAATTACTTTTGCTAAGCTATTTAGCTGTATTTTGTCTTTGCATGTCCATTCCACAAAATAATTGATTGTTATTGGTAAAATGAAGCTTAACACAGATTTAAGGAGTCAGCACCTCATCTTCCAATTGGGCATGTTGTAGTTTCTGGACTCAATATTGAATTCTACAATTGCAGGTAACTTAATATCTCTGTCTGTATCGTGACATCCACTCAGCTTGTTTTACTTTCTCTCCCTTTTATTCCCTTTTGTGAAATGTATGATAATGCATTTTAGTAAAAGGAACAATAGTGCAGGCTATTATCTAAATGGGGAGAAGGTTCAAACATCAGAGGTGAAGAGGGACTTATGAGTCCCCACGCAAGACTCCTAGAGGGTTAATTTACAGGTTGAGTCTGTGGTAAAGAAGGCAAATGCAATGTTGGCATTTATTTCAAGGAGATAGTGCTGAGCCTTTATAAGACACTAGTCAGGCCATATTTGGAGTATGGTCAACAGTTTTAGGCACAGAAAGGATGTGCTGTCATTGGAGAGAGTCCAGAGGAGGAGGTCCACGAGGATGATTCTGGGAATGAAGGGGTTAGCATATGAGGAGCATTTGGCAGTTTTGGGCCTTACTCACCGGAATTTAGAAGAATGCGGGGGGGGGGGGAGGGGGCTCTCATTGAAGGCAACCGAATGTTGAAAGGACTCGATACAGTGGATGTGAAGAGGATGTGTCCTATGGTGGGGGATATCCAAAACTAGAGGGCACAGCCTCAAAATTGATGGGGGATCCTTTAGAACAGAAGTAAGAATGATTTTTTTTTACCCAGAGAGTAGTAAATTGGTGGAATGCTTTGCCACAGACTGTGGTGCGGGCCAAGTCCATGGGTATACTTAAGGTGGAAGTTATTAGTTTCCTGATTGGTCAGGGAATGAAAGGATATGGCAAAAAGGCAGGTATATGGGGTTGAGTGGGATCTGGAATCAATCATAACGGAATGGTAGAGAAGACTCGATGGGCTGAATGGCCTGATTCTATTCCTGTGTCTTATGGTCTTCTTACTTTAGTCTTTTTACTAAACTCTTCCATTTTCAAATTCTAATGACTTTGTCTATGTTTTTTGTTGATATTTTTACTCGCTAACTGCTCCTATTCACTGTATAACCTTGTTTACAGTTTACCTCCAGGATGGCCCCATTTTTACCCTATCAAAATAATCTTCCCTCCCCTCCTCCTGCAGTTTACCGAGCTTCTTCTCTCCCTTTCTTAAATAGGGAAAAGGATTTTTGATCTGAAGCATTAACTCTGTTACTCTTCCCATAGCTGAGGCCTGAGGTGAACGTTTCCAACACTTGCTCTTGTTATCATACTGTATAGCGCTCCTTTGATGGGCACAATGAGAACCTCATGAGATGACCTTGGGAAGATCATGAGCAGTGCATGTTTTGTTCACGTACAATGTGCAGGAAAAGATGTGCTGCTGCACCCTCTGCCTATTGCTGTAACCTCAGGTTAGTTCTTTTCTTCTCTGCCACTGCGTGAACTACCGCTGCCTGAAAGCTTGTGCTACCCTGATGTAATAGGTCCTCTCAATGCTGTAAGGATGTTCTTGCATAGCATTGCTCTGCAATGTTGTGACCATGCAGGATGTGTCTGATTATAATGCTGCTATTTGCCATTCAAAGAATAAGTCATCTGCATTACTGTCGGGGCTTACTCAGTTTTTACAACACAGAAGTAGGCCAGTGAGCACAATGGGTCCTTAACAACTCTCAACAAGGCAGTCTCATTAACTACGTTCCCCCTCTCCTTATTTTCCTGCAGGCTGCAACTTTTTCTCTCTCACATCCCATCAGACCCCATTAGATTTATCTGGCATCTATGAAACATAATGGGTAATTTGCATGAACTAAATCATGGGAGAAGAGCAGCAAGTAGCTGAACCTCACACAGTCACGGGGAAAACATGCAAACTTGGCACAGAAGACAGCACTCAAGATCAGGAAAGCACCCAGGTCCGTGGAGCTGAAAGTCAGCAATGCTAACTCATTTTGGAAGGGAAGACCCCGTCAGTCGAGTTGGCAGCAACACACCTCAAACTCTATCACACTGAGCACTGGTGCCCCCCATCCCAGGGTTGTGTTCTCAGTCCGCTGCTGTTCACTCTGCTGACTCACAACTGCACTGCCAGATTCAGCTCAAACCTCGTCATCGGGTTCGCTGATGATACGACAGTAACAATGATGAGCTGGCCTACAGGAAGGAGTAGAGAGGCTCTTCAAATGGTGTGAGAACAACAACCTGAGTCTCCACACAGCCAAAACAAGAAGAGATGATTGTGGACTTCAGGAAGACACAGGTCAGCCGCTCTCCATTGCACATCAATGACTGAAGAGCACAAAGTTTCTTGGTGTTCACATAATGGACAATCTAACCTGGACCCACAACACCCCCTCAATTTGTCAAGAAGGCACAACTGTGTCTACGCTTTCTGAGGAGACTGAAGTGTGCAAGTCTCCCAACCCCCATTCTAACAACTTTCTAAAGGACCTCCATCGAGTGTCCTGTCTTGTGTGGTACGGATGCTACAAGGCATCGGAATGCAAGACCCTGCAAAGGACAGTACAAACTGCTGAGAGGATCACTGGGGTCTCCCTCCTTCCCTAGTTGTGACATTTACTAGGAGTGTTGCAAACAAAAGGCCCAGAGCATTGTTGAGGATCCCTACCACCCATCCCACAATCCCTTTGACCCATTACCATCAGGAGGTACAGGAGCATCAGGAGTAGGACTGCCAGACTAGATAACAGCTTCTTCCAACAACACACACAAAATGCTGGTGGAACGCAGCAGGCCAAGCAGCATCGATAGGAAGAAGCTTATAGATTCGGGCTGAGACCCTTCGTCTGGACAGTTTCTTCCCTCAGACTGTGAGACTAATGAATACTCAGCCACCACTGAGGTCTCGACACTAGGACAGCGAGCTGTTCACTGTACTTTTTAACTGTTTACCTGTGTTGCACTTCACTGCAATGTGTCTTGAATTACATTTTATTAGCTTATTTATAGTATAATATTTTGGTTTATATGCTACGTGTGATATACATTGTGTGGGTACACTGTGGTCTGGAAGAACAATGTTGTATTTGATTGTATCTACAGTCAGGTGACAATGCCATGTCAGGTGACTCATTCAATACCATGCAGAAGAAAATGCGGCTGTAAAGTTAATTCTAATTTTTCAAAATGTCTCTAACCAATAAGGTGCATTTAATTACATATTGCAAAATATTCTGTGGTCTGGAAAATAGCTCTATAATATTTTCAGTTATTTCTCTCCAAAATGGATGGCCAGTGAAGGAAGCCCAGAGGACCATAAGGCCATGAGATATAGGAGCAGAATTAGACCATTTGGTCCATTGTGTTTGCTCCGCCATTTCATCATGGCTGATCCAATTTTCCTGTCAGCACTAATCTCCCGCATCTCCCTGTATCCCTTCATGCCCTGACCAATCAAGAATCTATCAACCTCTGCCTTAAATATACATAAAGACTTGGTCTCCACAGCTGCCTATGGCAAAGCATTCCACAGATTCACCAGTCTCTGGCTAAAGAAATCCCTCCTCATCTCCATCCTAAAAGGACACCCCTCTGTTCTGAGGCCGTGTCCTCTGGTCTTACATTGTCCCACCAGAGGAAACATCCTCTCCACATTCAGTCCATCAAGGCCTTTCAATAATCGATAGGTTTCAATGAGGTCACTCCTCCTTCTTCTGAATTCTAGTGAATGCAGGCCCAGAGCCATGTAATCCTGGAATCATTTTTGCCCGATATCAGCAGTTATAGATGCGAATGTTTTACAGAACAAGGAAGATATGGATGATCTAAATTTAATGTCAAAAACATAATAAAACTGAAAAATGAACATATGTAGCACATCCAAATTTTAAAATAGTAGTATAAATTGTGTTGTAGACTTTTATTTTAGAATTAAACCTTCATATTACAGCAATAAAGGTTGGTGATGATTGTTTACCTTTATTATTTGCACTTACCCATTATTCAATATCAGCTTAGGAATATTTTCCTTGGTTTATCTAATATAAAGATTTTCAACTTAGTACCATAGGCAATCGGTAAAATAGACATGTATGTCTGCATCCTGATCTAATACAAATAAGAATTCAAAATCTTTTTCTGTTTATTACTTGTTATATTCCAATGTTTATTTTAACCATTGATGGTACTGCATTTTGTTTAATACCTAACGTTGCCCTTGAAGGAGCAGCAAAAGGAAAAGATGCATCACTTAAATCATTATTTGGAGAAACCTTTGTCTTGGTAATTTTATTTCTTTAGATAATGAAGTAAGTATGTACTACTACATGCCACAATGAAAACTAAAGTGTAAGGATTAACAGACAACAACATAACAGAAATAGAACCTGTTTGGTTAACCAAAGCATTCACATATTGGCCCCAAATTAAAATTTTGGGTTTTTAAACAAACTACAGAGAATCTGGAAAAGTAAATCTCCTTACCGATGGTAAGACTTAATGCAAATCCTATTGGAGCCTGTGTCCATGCAAGACCATGTTCAACAAGATAGATTGCTTCTGCTGTGCCATTTATATAAGCACCACCAACCCAAGTGGCTGTAGGACAAAGGGGCAAGTTATTTCAATGTCGAAAACCAATAATAAAGAAATACACTCACTGGTCACTAAACAGCTGCTAACTAATGCAAATATCCAATCAATCAATCAATTGTGAGGCAGCAACTTAATGTACAAAAGCAAGCAGAGATGGTCAAGAGGTTCAGTTGTGGTTCAGACATCAGAACGGGGAAGAAATGTGATTTAAATTATGTTGACCATGGAATCATTGTTGGTGCCAGACGGTGGGGGGGGGGGGGGGGGATAGTTGTTGAGTATCTCAGAAACTACTGATCGTTTGGGATTTTCATGCACAATGGTCTCTGGAGTTGACAGAGAATGGTGTGAAAGACATCCAGTGAGTGGCAGTTCTGTGGCTGAAAGTGCCCTGTTAATGAGAGAGGTCAGAGGAGAATGGTCAGCTTCCTCAAGCTGATGGGAAGGTTAACAATAACTCAAATAACTATACAACAGTGGTGTGCAGAGGAACATTGCTGAATACACAACACGTTGAACCTTGAAGTGGATGGGCTACAGCAGCAGAGGACCACAAACATACACTCAGTGGCCACTTTATTAGGTAAAGAAGGCATCTAATAAAGTGCAATTTGTTGTTTGGGATCGACATTCATGCTTCAACTACAAACATAGCAACTTGACTGGAGAAAGATGATGCTAAATACCTATCATCTCTTGATCAGTTGAAGGAGTCTACTCTTGCAGCTTTTCTAAGTGCCTCGTCAGCTGTACAGTAATAAACAGCACACATCACGGTGAAATCCAGATTGCTACAGCACATTTCGGGTCTACATTATTTGACTCACACTTTAATTTCCACGCTGATCAAGTTGTTGTGGTATTGCAGCAGAAGGAACAGAAATGTGCACAGATTTTGGGATGTGTTTTAGCACCAGAGAATACAGTTTGTCTGAAGCACAAGCAGTACAATGACGTAGCACTCAAGACAGGAGAAATTGAGAACTGGTAACAATAAAATGGAAGGGTGATGGTCTTTTCATACTTATGGGAAGCATAAGATCTTGGGGCAGACATTTATATATAAACTATTTCATTGGCTTTTAGTCTTTGGGATGTGCAGTGTTTAATATGGACTCCAGGACTGTGGCAATTAAGCTGTTACATTCCCCAACAAGGACAATCCTCCGTGTGATTAAAAAAAACATCAGTAAGCAAACATCTTTAACATTGTGAAATGTAGAAGTCAGTTTAAACAAGAAGCTCACCAGTCATTGTAAAAATTCCAAGAAAAAGACCAATATCTCTTCTTCCTATCATTATAACCTCATTTCGAAGTATTTCTCCTTTACTCGTCCTTTGTTTAGTTTTCCTGGCAGCCCATATTCCAATAGCGAGGATTAACAAATAGAATAGGATGATAGTGACAATCCCTCCAGCATCAACAGCCATTTTCAATCAAAAGTATCCTTTATGCAGGGCACTGTCATCTATGGCTAGATGAAATAAACATATTCATTATTTATCATCATTTTAAAATAAATCACAAAGTGTTCTAACTGATTTTACATATCCATCTTAAAAAAGCCCAAAAGTGACCATCTATTTTTCAAACCTGCAAGTTCATCTGACTAACCACAAATGTTAATATTTTATTCCAACGTATCCTATCAGTAAGCCAAATAAGGTGTTTGTTTATATTTAAGACTAAAATGTTTGACTTCTAGTGTGAAAGGAGACCCACCTACTCCATTTCTGACACCTCTTTCAATTGTCTCAATCTCTCTGTCTCCACCTCTGGAGATAAACTTTTATACCCTACTGATGATTCTCACGGCTGTCTTGATTATACCTCTTTCCACATTATCTCCTGCTATTTCTTTTTCTCAGTTCCTTTGTCTCCACCACATCTGTTCCCAAATTGAGGCTCTGTTCTCCTTCTTCAAAGAATGGGTTTCCTTTCCTTGACATTGGCGGCTGCCCACCCGCATCCTCCATTTCCCAATCATCCGTGCTCACCCCGTCTTCCCGCCAGCTTAACAGGGATAGAATCCCTCTTGCTCTCACCTTCCACCCCATGAGACTCTGCTTCCAACACATCATTCTCTGCAATCTCCACCATCATCCACAGGATTCTACCACGGAACACACCTTTACTTACCCCCCTCACTCTCCACATTCTGCAGGAAGTGCTCCTTCTATCATTCCCTTGACCATTCATCCCTCCCTACTAATATCCCTCCAAGCACATACCCCTGCAAGCGAGTGAAATGCGCCGCCTGCCCATTCACTTCCTCCCTCACCTCCATTCAGGGTCCCAAACATCCTTACAGGTGAGGCAACACTTCGCCCAAGAAGCTGCGGAGGTCGCCTATTGTATCAGGAGCTCCCGATGTAGTCTTCTCCATGTTGGTGAAACTCGACGTAAATAGGGGGAGCTGCTTTGTTGAGCATCTCTGCTCCTTCCACCAAATGTGGAATTTCCTGATGGCCAGCCATTTTAATTCCTACACAAAATGCTGGAGGAATTCAGCAGGCCAGACAGCATCTATGGGAAAGAATACAGTCGATGTTTCAGGCTGAGACCCTTCGTCAGGACTGATGAAGTGTCTTAGTTCGAAACGAGGACTGTATTCCTTTCCAGAGATGCTGCCTGGCCTGCTAAGGTCCTCCAGCATTTTGTGTGTGTTGCTTGGATTTCCAGCATCTGCAGATTTTTTTCCTGTTTGTGATTTTGATTCCTACCCACATTTCTGTTCTGACATGTTCCACGGTAAGGCCACTATCAAGGTAGAAGAGCAGCAACTCATATTCCAGCTAGGTAGCCTCCAACCTGATGGCACAAACATCAGTTTCTCCTTCCAGCAATTTTTTCCTCATTTTTTTTTTCTTTTCCACTCCCCCCTCCCTCTTCTTCTACTCCCCACTCTGGCCTCTTCAATCTTCTCCTAACCTGCTTATCAGCTCTCCCTAGTGCCACTCCTCCTTCACTTTCTTCCAGGGTCAGCTCCCCTCTCCTATCAGATTCCTTCTTCTCCTGCCCTTTACCTTTCCCACCCATCTGTAGTCCCCTATTTCCTTCTAGCTTATCCTCCTTAATCCTCCCACTCCCCAGTGTATGGTTCTGGTGTCTTCCCCCATCTTTCCAGTCCTGAAGAAGTGTCTTGGCCTGAAGCGTCAACTGTTTATTCATTTTCATAGATGCTGCCTGACCGGCTGAATTCCACTAACATTTTGTGTGTGTTGCTCTGGATTGTGTGTTATGATTATCTTTTACTCCCTCTCCCCTTCATCTCATTGCAACAAGCTGCTCTACTGTGCTGGTCACTCTGTAGTGGATATTAAAGCAACTTTTTTTGTATGGAGCAGGTGACTGGGTAACAAAGGCTATGGTGAGGAAGCTAGTAACTACAAGTATTGGCTAGAGAGCATTGGTCGGGGGTAAGAACGGAAAAGTTTCACAAAGGAGTAATAGAACATCAGGAGATGTTCTTCCCATTCTTTAAATAGAATAGGAAAGACATATTACTTTCATTCCCACTTGAAACATTACCTCATATTTGCAATCACTAACACTAAATTACTGGTTTAGCTTATGTGCGAAGAGTTCATAACAGAATTAATTCCTCAGGATTATCAACGACCTGGGGAATAAAACAGGCCTTTTGACTGTAAATTTTACAACGCTTTCCTGGGGGAGGGGTGGCAGAACCTAACTGTAAGTAGATATTTTGTGAAAAACATTGAGAAAGGGATTCTCTTAAGCATTGAGGAACAAGGAGGAGGAATAATCTATACATTCTAGCATGTATGAAAGCTTTAACTATAGCGCAAGCAAACCTAGACACATACAGCCCTCTAGTGGTACTTCACTATGATTATTGACCACCCCATTCCTGAAGTATAAAATTAGAATAACAGTTAGTTGGCAAAGTTCACATTTCATTAAAGTGTAATTCCTCTGTATACTTCACTGGTTTTCAAATGTGTTCGCTTATTGTTTGATTTAACTTGACTTTAACAAACAAGCTCCATTAATTGGTTATTGTTTATCTCATTTGTGGCATACGGTGGAACAGAATCCTAATGTAAAACCCATTTTATAAAAAGTGGGATGTCTTCAGAAAGGAAAACATAACTTAGAGTTGTGCTGTCAGAGAAAGTCAGTTCAGACTCAAACTCCACAGATCATTGGATAGAAAAACAACACTAATGATGTGTGATTTTTTTTTCTTCAATTACATCATGTTAAATTTGGAACAAATTTATTTATTGAAAAGAAAGGATGTCAGGTGAGATAGGGTAAATGTTGAAAAATATGAAGTTATTCAGTTTTATAGAAAGCTTAAGGAAGATGTTTTTTTAAACGTCTGACGCAGTAAGTGTACATAAAGGTACAATAAACAACAAAGAAGGCAAGCGCTATGTTGGCCTTTACTACAGTGTGGTTTGTGTATGAAAAATGTCTTTAAGTGCTGGAAGTTTAGATGAAACCATAAATGGAGTATTCAATAAATAATCAGAATCAGGTTTAATATCACTGGCGTATGTCATGAACTTTGACAACTTTGTGGCAGCAGTATAATGCAATACATGATAATATAGAAAAATTATTAAGTAAATCAATTGCAGTAAGTATATCTATATACATTAAATAGTTACATTAAAATAGTGCAAGAACAGAAGTAATAAAAAAGTGAGGTAGTGTTCGTGGCTTGAATATTCGTTCAGGAATTGAATGGCGGGGGGAAGAAGCTGTCCCTGAATTACTACTGAGTGTGTGCCTTCAGGCTTCTGTACCTCCTCTCTGACAGTAACAGTGAGAAGGGGGCATGTCCTGGGTGACGGGGGTCTTTAATAATGGATACCACCTTTTTGAGGTTCTACTCCTTGAAGGTGTCTTGGATACTCCAGAGGCGGCTACCCAAGGTGGAGCTGACTTGTTTTACTACTTTCTGTAGCTTCTTTCGATCATATTTTGAATATAGTTTTGATCTTCATACCAAGAAAGGATATACTTTGTGTCAGTGCAATGTGGATTCACTAGATTGAGTAACAAGATGTGGATGTCACCCTACAAAAGGGAATGAAAAAAACGTGATTTATACTTCTTGGAGATTAAAGGAATGAGGGGGTCTCTTTGGGATATAAAAAATTCTGAGAGGGAGTGTAATGATATTGAGAAGTTGATTCCTCAATCAAAGCTACCCAGAAATGGAAGTTAGAAAGAGGAATTAGGTATGTCTTGGGACCAAGGTAAGTAGATATTGGGTACCCTCCAACCTGACGGCATGAATATCGATTTCTCTTTCCAGTAAACAAGTTTAATACCTTCCCTTCCCTATTCCCTACTCTGACATTTCACATCTTCTCATCTGCCTATTATTTTCTCCTGGATCCACTCCTCCTTCCCTTTCTCCTATTGTCCACTCTCCTCTCATCAGATTCTCTGTTCTCCAGCCCTTGACCTTTCCCAATCCACCTGGCTTCACCTATCACTTTCCAGCTAGCCTTTTTCCTGACCCCACTCCCACTGTTTCTTTTTACTGGCATCTCCCCCATTCCTTCTCGGTCCTGAAGAAGGGTCATGGACCGACACTTGGCTGATACTGATAGGCTTCTGGACATAAAATGAATCATGTGAAGTTGGTAGATCACCCATGTCTGCATTAAACAGCAGAGCAGGACCTGAGGGAAGAACCAGGGAGAATGCAGATGCTGGAAATTTAGATCAACACACACAACTGCCGGGGGAACTCAACATCTATGGAGAATGACCTATGCGACAAACGTCAACTGTTCCTTTCTCTCCAATGATGCCGCCTGACCTGCTGAATTCCTCCAACATTGTGTGCCTGTTGAACTGGGCCTAAGGACTTCTGTTTGCCTCTTTTTAAAAAGTTATAATTTATTATCTATTTTCATTCCTATTTTTAGGCTTTATGTTCATAGTGGCCTGATTGTGAGGCAAGTTTGAAGGACAACTTGTTTTTTTCTCCCCGTATTTTCATTAGTTCAAAAATAAGATACCACTTCTACTAAAATAAAGGAAGAATTTGGAGGCATGCTAGACAGAATAAAACTGTGTGGTAAATTTAATCGATAATATATTTGTGTTTTGCACTTGTCTTTTCTAGAAATCAAGCTTGTTCTGAGCCCTCCATATGTATGTCCAGCTTATGCAGCAAAGGATGAACAGTGATTTCAAATGCATGTACCTGTGGCTCGGAATAATAGAGGAAACATTTTGGCAATATGAATGATAAAATGTTTTATCATGAAGAGGTCTCATACAAAACTGGCAGGGAACTCTTGCAGGGGGATACTTTAATATGTTGCATTTTTTAAATACTGAAGAATTTCCTTGCCAGATGACAACACTAATATTGTACAGTATAGTTTTGGTACGTGAGATTTTGTTTGGCAGATATACAAATGTCACTCCACTCTTCAAGAAGGGGGAGAGGCAGAAGAAAGGAGAAGAATAGGCCACTTAGTCTGACCTCAGTGGCTGGATAGATGTTGGAGTCAATTAATAAAGAGGAGGTCACAGGGTATTTGGAGGCATATGATAAAATAGACCATAGTCAGCATGGTTTCCTCAAGGGGAAATCTAATCTGACAAATCTGTTGGAATTCTTTGAAAAAATAGAAAAGCAGGACAGACAATGGAGACTTGGTTGATGTTGATTTTCAGAAGGCATTTGACAAGGTGCCACACATGAGGCTGCTTAACAAGCTATGAACCCATGGTATTACAGGGAAGATTCTAGCATCAATAAAGCAGTGGTTGATTGGCTGAAAGCAAAGATTGGAAATAAAGGGAGCCTTTTCTGGGTCGCTGTCAGTGACTAGTGTTGTTCCAAAGGGGTCTGTGTTGGGACAAATTCTTTTTATGTTATATGTCAATGATTTGGATGATGGAATTGATGGCTTTGTTGCAAAGTTTATGGATGATATGAAGATAAGTGGAGGGGGCAGGTAGTTGTGAGGAAGTAGAGAGGCTACAGAAGGTCTTAGATGGATAGGAGAATGTGTAAAGAAATGACAGGTGCAATACAGTGTTGGGAAGTGTATGGTCATGAACTTTGGAAGAAGAAATGAAAAGGTTCAGTATTTTCGCAATGGAGAGAAAATACAAAAAAAACTCTGGTTCAAAGGGACTTGGGAGTCCTTACACAGGATTCCCTAAATGTTAATTTGCAGTTTGAGTCTGTGGTGATGAAAGCAAATGCAATGTTAGGATTCATTTCGGGAGGAATAGAATATAAAAGCAAGGCTGTAATGCTGAGACTTTATAAAGCACTGGTGAGGCCTCACTTGGAGTATTGTGAGCAGTTTTGGGCCCCTTATCATAGAAAGGATGTGGTGAAACTGGAGAGGGTTCAAATGAGGTTCACAAAATTGATTCCAGGATTGAATGGCTTGTCAGATGAAGAGCATTTGATGGCTCTGGGTCTATATTCCCTAGAATTCAGAAGAATGAAGGGTTACCTTATTGAAACCTATCGAATGGTGAATGGCCTTGATAAAGCGGATGTAGAGAGAATGTTTCCTGTGGTGGGAGAGTCTAAGATCAGAGGACACAGCTTCAGATTAGAGGGATGTCCTTTTAGAATGGAGATGAGGAGGAATTTCTTTAGCCAGGGCACAGTGAATCTGTAGAATTCTTTACTACAGGCAGCTATGGAGGTCAAGTCTTAATTTATATTTAAGGCAGAGGTTGATAGATTCTTGATTGGTCAGGGCATGAGAGGATATGGGGAGAAGGCAGGTGATTGGGGCTGAGAAGAATATTTGATCAGCCAAGATGAAATGGTGGAGCAGACTTGATGAGACAATTGGCCTAATTCTGCTCCTATATCTTATCGTCTTATAATCTAACTCCATCAATGTCTCTTATCACCTTATACACATATATCAAGTCACTCTCATCTTCCGATACTTCGAAGAGAAAAGCTCTAGCTCACTCAACCTATCCATAAAAGACATGCGCTCTAATTCAGGCAGCATCCTGGTAAATCTCCCCTGCACCCTCTTTAAAGTTTTCGATTCCTTCCTATAATGAGGCAACAGGAACTGAGCTTAATATTCCATGTGTGGTCTAACCAGGGTTTTATTAAGCTACAACTTTACCTCACAGCTCTTGAATCAAGCTAATGGAGTGATAATTCCCTAAGCTTACTCTCTTCCTTTAGTAAATAATGGTGCTACATTTCCTTTTTTTCACCTGCAACATTGTGATTAGTGCAGTTTTACACAAAAAATTACCGAAACAATAATACAAAGCTGGGCTTCAAAACTTTCCAGTGGAGAATGTTGAAAGTAACAAATGTTCAAGAATAAGTGCTGTAGGAATTGTAAAAGGTCCATGACATGTTGAGGGTAAAAATGAAAATGGGATCTTTGGTGAAGAATTCAAAAATTATGAGTTAGTGAGTTGTGGACCAACAAAGAGATTCCCCTTTTACAGTGAAAAGTTGTGTAATGCTTCAGAAAAAAGAGAAAACCATGAGACTCGGTCTGGTACAAGAAAGATTTAAAGACTGAGAAAGCAGCAGAAATATTGTTTCAATTGTTAAGATTCTGGGGACATTTCCAAAATCATCCAAATTGATCTAAAATCACATTTAATAACAGTGGTGTCCATAGCATTGATACCATCTCCTGTATATACTTAGAGGCAAAGAAACAAGAATACAATAGGAATGGCCTTTTTACTTATTGTTCTGATAGGTCTTGGGTAGTCACCCAAACATGTTTGTGATTAATGTTTCCCCAAGCTCACCAAAATACAAACCTTCATTATATCTCTATCACATTTTCAATAATTCCCCATATTTTCTCTTTTATAACCAAAGAAAGAACTCCTCCCCAACTCATTCATTCCTTAATTCATTCATATATCATAAACACTTGTGTTTTTGCAAATGGTTGGACGCAGTGACTACGACTTTCAGTCAGATCAGGGAGAAAAAAAATTGCTTCTCTGAGAGTCTCCTCCATGGGGAATGGTACAGGTGACCTATTTGGGGGCAGAAGCACCTACCAGTCAGGAAAATCTGTGCCTTGAAATGTCTGGATTCTGGTTTAAATCCCTAGCCTTAGCTGGGCACCCAGGATGAAGAGTGAAGTGGCAGAAAACTCAAGATTTAATAATACAACAAAAAAGACTCTTTCACTCCAAACCACAATTTACAATTGGTTCCATTCCCTCTTGTCTGTTCTAATATCCCTTTCAGTTAATTTTCACTTACATTTATGTACCTCTCATTTCTTCCTGCTTTTTGTTTCTTTGTATCATTCAAAATATTTCTGTTTGATTTCATTCTTTCATGGATTCCATTTCCATGGCAACCTTTATTAAACTGTTCCAAACTAGGTTCCATCACCGAGGACATCTCAACAACTTAAAATATTCTCCTGAATAACAGCTGGCATATATAATTTTGGTGTTGCTCGGCCACAGACACTGCTGTCAGCTTGCTTCAGTCAAAAATTATACAAGATTTCTGAATGTAAATAACTAATATGTCTATTGCTAATTACAAGAAAATTTGTGTAAAAATCCCATACCTTAATGCAAGAGGTAAAAGTACACACACAGACACCAAAAAAGGAGAAACATAGAATAAGCAGAAGAAGACAAATATTAACATAGGGGATGGAAAACTGGAGGCTTAAATCATGAATTATAAACTAAAATTTCAAAGGAATGATTAGATTGTGAATGTTGTGTATCAGATGCTGTGATAATCCTACAAGTAAGTTTTTCACTGTACCTGTGCATTCATGTACTTGTGTTGTATGACAATAAACGCTACCTTGACCTTGACTATGTTTATTAGTGAAGATATTGAGGAAGGATGTCTAAGGCTGCAGTAGGATATTGAACAGATGGAAAGTTGGGCAGAGCATTTGTTGATGGAATTTTATGTTGATAACTGAGAGGTGATGCATTTGGGAAGTCAAATAAGAATAGGACATATACAATAAATAGTAGGATGTTAAAGAATATTTCTGTGCAAGTGGACCTTGGAATTCAAGTCTGTTGTTCCCTGAAAGAGGCGACATGGCTCTAAAGAGTGGTTAAAAAGATTTAGACAGACAGACAGACAGTCTGGACATAAAACGTAGAAGTTAGAATGTCATGTTGTGACTTTACAGAACCCTGGTTTGAGCATGCTTGTAATATTGTGTGTAGTTCTGATTGTCATATTATAGAAAAGATGAGTTTGTGCTAGAGACATTGCAGAGTTTCATCAGGATCATGGTATAATCAATCTGAAACCAAAATACAATGAGTTTTTATACTCTTTAAACACAAAGACAAGAGCAGTTGACTGAACACAACACAAGTTAAAATTACAGAGTTTACTTCACTATTTTGGATATAGGAAAATAGTTCCATAGAATTGCATATTTACAATGGAGTACATGTTGACCAAAGTGAGCATTCGTGCATTTTTGTTGTGAGCAGGTGATTCACATGGACAGTCTAAAAGCTTCTTGAAATAAAGACAAAAACATATAAATGTGACAAAGTTTGATGAATAAGTAGCAAAATAATCAAAGTTTGAAGTTCAACATTGAACATAAATTTCCTATCAAAGTACATATAGATCACCATATACTACCCTGAGATTCATTTTCTTGTGTGCATTCACAGTAAATAACCTGAGCAAGAAAGTTAAGAGCAAAATTAAGGATGTACTAAGGAAATATAAGTCCACACAAGCTACGATCAACCTAACACAAGCATTTTAGAATTTATAGCTACACTAAAAGAAAAGTTTGGTGCATACAAAGCCAGACTAAATAGATACACGATATGTTCCATATGAAGAAAATACAGAATTATCAGTGCAGGAACAACAAAGAATGTTTATACAGGACATTGAGACTAAATTCAGTGCACCAAAATGTCACCATCCCTAGTACAGAATTGCTATCAAACACAGAGATAATGAACATCTGATCTTTTTGAACTTTTGGTCAAACAGGGTGACACACAATCAAGAAGCAAGCTGGATTAGGGAGAAAAAAGAGAATACACACTCGGTTGTGTTATGAATGCACCACAGCTCTGAGGGGCCGAAGGGGCGGGAGCAGCCCCCTCCTTCCGGAGAATCGCAAGAGCACTATTAATTCGGGTCTCGGACCCAGGCAAATGAGAGACAATGTAATGGTTTTGGCCATTGCTCTTAGAGACACCTGTGCTAAGGGCATGACCCTGCTACGTGACAGCTACCACGGATATGGACACCCTCGGGCAATGTGGGGGTGGGGATTGCATCACCCTACTTTGATGGACATCTACAACTCTGCAAGTCAAGATAAAAGGGGACTGCAGGAGGCTGTACCCCAGAGAGACGCACCAGAAGGACTCAATCGCTCAACGCTCCCGTGATAGCTGGAAGCTAGTCAAAAGCCACCTGCGCTCCGTAACTTCTCTGCCTGGGGAGAGGGTGGCTGATAATACCGAGAAGGACTTCGAACTAATAACAGGGAAACAACGCCACCCTGATTCAACGGAGTTGCTTCGTCAAAGACCCGGGCAAGTTTTGTCGTTTCTCCTCACTCTCTGAAACACGTGAAACCCAGCGGTTCCCCAAAAAGGCTGAAGCCTGCAGACTTCTGAGTGACTTTTACATTTCCAACGGACAATATATTATCCCCTAGACAACAGTCGAGATTACTTCCTAATGATGATTATTGCTATACCCGCGCTTTAGATTGAGTTTTGCCAATGTATATGTTCTGAATGTTTGTATTAACCTTACTTTTGTGCACCCTTTATGAATAAAACCGTTCGAAAATAGTGCCATCAGACTCCAATGGACCTCTCTATCTTTGCTGGTGAGTTATCCAGTTACGGGATACGTAACAGTTGTATAAAAATACCCACAACTGGAAAAGTACTGGCAGTGAGAATGTATTGGTATTAAAAGTATTGGTATTATTGGTATAAAAGTGTACTTGCCTTTGTCTATACCTATTAATCTGTATCAACAATTTTCTAAAAAATCTTGAAAAAGTGCCCGAATTTTTGACAGGTAGAACTTATCTCTTATCAAAAGGAGAAATCACAAATGACCCTTCACAATATTGTCCTATTACCGTACTTGTTTACGAACTATTTATAAAACTGTAACATCATGCATCTCACAACTAATCACAACCCACTTAAATAACCACACTATCACTCAGAGAACAGAAGAGAGAAAAGAAGAACAGAACAGAACAGAGAACAAAGAACAGAAGATGCTTTAAGGATACGAAAGGATGTAAAGAACAACTGATAATTCTGAATCAAGCCCGGAGGAAAAACAGAAATTTTTCATGTTGTTGTATTGACCACCAAAAAGCATTTGATTCTGTCCCATGCTTAATAGAAGCTCTTAATATATATAAACTGCACCCAATACTTGTAAAATTTCAACAACATTTGAGGAAGCCGTGGAGTACTATAATCATCCTATCAATTAACAACCAAAAAAGGATAACCCCCATTATCAAAATAAATCAAGGTATTTTCCAAAGCAACTCTCTAAGCCCACTATCAGTTTATTTAGCTTTATACCCGCCCTCTAATTTACTGAAATGGACAAAAATAGGCTATCAAATCAGAGACAATCGAGTGAATTATACCTTCTATACATGGACAATTTGAAATTATACACTCATTCATTAGTAAAGCTAAAGCAATTAATTCAAATAGTAGACTAGAGAAGTGCAGAACTTTAAACATAAAAAAGGGTGCAATAGAGCTAGTAGAATAGAAGACAGAGCAGCAGGATACAATAGAACTGATGGATTCACATGAAACATATAAGCTTCTGGGATACCAGCAAGCAAAGAAAATAGATCATAGTGTGATAAAGGGAAAACATTCGACAGAATTTCCTTCAAGGCTTAAGAAAATCTGCCTAAAAGAGCTCAATAATAGAAATATAACAAAGGCAATGAACATTCTCACTATACCCATATTAATGTATTCCTTTGGCATGAACTGATCTGGAAAATTTCCAAAGTAAAGTAAGAAATGAAATAACAAATGTTTTAAAACACTGTGTACAATCAAACATACTACCTAGGACAGATGGAGCAAGAGGAATAACAGACATAAAACATTTACACAATTCAGATGAACCTTCACCACTATCTTAAACTTCTAAGGATATATTTTCATCAACAAAAACAGGATTCAGCACTCTGCATGAGAATATGCATTTCTGATAAGAAGTACACACCGCTAAACCTAAATGACAGCACAACCAGTAAAATGAAGAATTTATCACCGCAGAAGAAAATGGAAGAACACAACCCTCCATGGAAGACATCTCCACGATCTGAGCAGACTAGATGTCAACAAGGAAGCGTTGAATGCCTAGCTCAGAGTTGGAGATTCATCCCAGAAACAGAGGGGTTGCTTGTGTCAATACGGACCACCTGGTTAACACAAAAAAATCAAAAATACATAACAAAATACCAACAAATTCTAAATAATAAATGCAGAAGATGTTGAGAGAAATCAGAAACGATCCAACATGGTACAGGATCCTGCTGTAGGATAACTCATTCTGGCAAATATCATTCACCAAAATCTTGCTTTAAAGTACAAACTTATAAAAGGCACTATACCTTACTATAAATACAAGGCTGGTCCAGTTTTAGAATCAGAGATATACAAATTATATTATGTTATTCCATTCATTATTACAGATAGGACTATCTATTAAAAAATGTCCAGATATAATATTACAGGATAAACAAGCAAGAATCTCTACTTAATACATATAACCATTCCAAAAACACCTAACAGTTTGTGGAATAAGTTCATTGTTGGGATGAGTGAAGTTATCCCCTCTGGTTCAAGAGCCTTATGGCTGAAGAGTAATAACTGTTCCTGAAGCAGGTAGTGCAGGACTTGTCTCTTGTACCTCCTTCCTGATGGCAGCAGTGAGTAGAAAGCATGGCCTGGACAGTGGGGGTACGTGATGGAAGATGTTGCTTTCCTGCAACAGGGCTCATTGTAAATGTCTTCAAAAGTGAGAAAGCTTTACCAGTGATGGACTGAGCTGTATCCGCTACTTTTTGTAGTTTTTCTGTTCTCATACCAGGCTATGATGCAACCAGTCAGGATACTCTGCACTGTGCATCTATGGAAACTTGTCAAAGATTTATATGACGTGCAGAATCTGCACAAGCTTCTAAGAAGGCTGCTGTGCTTTGACAGACAGATAGACATACTTTATTGATCCCGAGGGAAATTGGGATCCATTACAGCTGCACCAACCAAGAATAGTGTAGAAATATAGCAATATAAAACCATAAATAATTAAATAATAATAAGTTAATCATGCCAAGTGGAAATAAGTCCAGGACCAGCCTATTGGCTCAGGGTGTCTGATACTCTGAGGGAGGAGTTGTAAAGTTTGATGGCCACAGGCAGGAATGACTTCCTATGACACTCAGTGTTGCATCTCGGTGGAATGAGTCTCTGGCTGAATGTACTCCTGTGCCTAACCAGTACATTATGGAGTGGATGGGAGTCATTGTCACGCTCCCAGAAGCAAACCAGACCGGGCCCGGCCGCAGAGCCCGCTAACCCCAGAGGCAGGGGTGAGGAGACCAATGAACAATGGTGCTTCTACCACCAGCGGTGGGTTGCAGAAGCCTTCCGTTGTAGCCCGCCCTGCAAGTTCCTGGGAAACGCCAGGGCCAGCCACCGCTGATGGCTACGGTGGCTGGCCATCAGGATAGCCTCCTATATGTGTGGGACAAGCAGTCGGGATGCCGTTTTTTGGTCAACATCGGTGCCGAGATCAGCGTCTTACCTCCAACGAGTTACGACACCTGCAACAGGGCACCGGGTCCCCCCCCCGAGGGCCGTGAACGGCAGCACAGTAAGGACCTACGGCACCCATACGGTGCAGCTACAGTTCGGCTCCAGCCAGTTCACGTGGGACTTCACACTGGCCGCCGTAGCCCAACCGCTCCTGGGCGTGGATTTTTTGCGGGTTCACAACCTACTGATCGACCTGCAAGGGAAGAGACTGGTCCACGCCGAGACCTTTCAAACGTTCTCCCTGAGTGAAGCCCAGTTGTTGGCCCCACAGCTAGACTCCGTCACGCTGGCCGACAACGACTTCACCAGGGTCCTGGTGGATTTCCCATTGGTTCTGGCACCGCAGTTCACGGCAGCCATGCCCAGACACGGCATACAGCACCACATCCCAACCCAGGGACCACCCCTCCATGCCCGTGCTCGGCGGCTTCCCCCGGACAAGCTCCGACTGGCGAAGGAGGAGTTCAAGAGGATGGAGGAATTGGGGATTGTACGGAGGTCCGACAGCCCATGGGCCTCCCCCCTGCACATGGTGCCCAGAGCAACAGGGGGCTTGGCGACTACCGCAGGCTGAACGAGGCAACAACACCGGACCACTACCCTGTGCCACACATTCAGACTTTGCAGCAAACCTGCACGGCGCACGGATCTTCTCCAAGGTGGACCTCGTCCGGGGATACCATCAAATCCCAATGCATCCAGATGACGTCCCCAAAACGGCACTCATCACCCCGTTCGGCCTTTTCGAGTTCCTCCGCATGCCATTCGGCCAAAAGAATGCCGCACAGACGTTCCAGCGGTAATGGATGCGGTGGGACGCGACCTGGACTTCGCTTTCATCTATTTGGACGACATCCTCATAGCCAGCAGCAGTCGTCAGGAGCATCTGTCCCACCTCCGTCAACTCTACGCTGGACTGAGTGAATACAACCTGACAATCAACCCGGCCAAATGCCAGTTCGGGCTCGACACCATCGACTTCCTGGGCCCCAGGGTTACTAAAGACGGGGCAACCCCTCTGCCCGCTAAGGTAGATGCGGTCTGCCATTTCCCCCGACCCAACACAATCAAAGGCCTTCAGGAATTCGTGGGTATGGTCAATTTCTACCACCGCTTCCTCCCTTCAGCTGCCCGAATCATGCACCCCCTGTTCACCCTGATGTCGGGTCCGGGCAAGGACATTACCTGGGACGAAGAATTCACCGCCACTTTCATTAAAACCAAAGAAGCCTTAGCAAATGCCGTGATGCTAGTGCACCCCAGAACAGACGTCCCTACCGCCCTCACAGTGGACGCATCTAACACGGCAGTTGGTGAGGTGCTGGAACAACTCATCAAGGGTCGCTGGCAACCCCTGGCGTTTTTCAGCAAACACCTGCGACCACCCGAGCTCAAATACAGTGCTTTTGACCGGGAACTGTTGGCGCTATACCTGGCAATCCGGCATTTCAGGTACTTCATGGAAGGTTGGCCCTTCACTGCGTTCACGGACCACAAACCACTTACCTTTGTGTTCACGAAGGTGTCCGACCCCTGGTCGTCCCACCAGCAGCGACATCTGTCCTACATCTCCAAATACACAACAGATGTCCTGCATGTCTCGGCAAAGGACAATGTCGTGGCGGACGCCCTCAGAGGTGCAGCAGGCAGACGAGGAGATCCCTAGTTACAGGACCACAGTCTCTGGTTTGCAGCTCAAGGACCTCCCCGTAGGCCCAGGTGAGAGGACCCTACTCTGTGACGTCGCCACCGGCCAACCCCGCCCTGTCATTCCGACATCCTGGCGGTGGTGCGTTTTCGACTCCATTCACAACTTAGCGCACCCCTCCATCAGGACAACTGTCTGGCTGGTCTCCAGCAGGTTCATTTGGCATGGTCTCTGCAAGCAGGTCAGTGAATGGGCCAAAACACACATGCACTGCCAAACAGCCAAGGTGCAGCGGCACACCAAAGCTCTGCCGCAGCAGTTCCACCCCACGCACCGGCGTTTTGACCACATTCATGTGGATATCGTGGGCCCCCTGCCAGTGTCACGTGGAGCGCAGCACCTCCTGACTATCGTGGACCGGTTCACAAGATGGCCAGAGGCGGTCCTGCTCACCGACACCACCTCCGAATCTTGCGCCCAAGCCCTGATCACCACCTGGATATCTCGCTTTGGTGTACCGGCCCACATTACCTCTGACAGAGGCGCCCAGTTCACCTCCAGCCTGTGGTCAGCTATGGCCAGCCTTTTGGGGACACAGCTGCACTGCACAACTGCCTACCACCCACAGTCGAACGGCCTGGTGGAGCGTTTCCACCGTCACCTGAAGTCGGCTCTCATGGTCCGCCTTAAAGGGCCTAACTGGGTGGACGAGTTTCCCTGGGTCCTGCTTGGAATCCGCACGGCGCCCAAAGAAGATCTGCACACCTCGTTGGCTGAGTTGGTGTACGGCGCACCCCTGGTTGTCCCAGGGGAGTTCATACCAGCCCCAAGGGGGCAAGCAGAAGAACCCACAGCAGTCCTGGGCAGACTACATGAGAGGCTTGGTAATCTAGCCCCTATACCCACTTCACAGCATGGGCAGAACCCGACCTGCATACCCAAAGACCTGTTAAACTGTAAGTTTGTTTTTGTACGACAGGGCGGACATCGGGCACCACAACAGCGGCCCTACGAGGGGCCGTTTACGGTGATCAGAAACAATGGGTCCACGTTCGTACTGGACATTGGGGGGAAAGAGGAGGTTTTCACGGTGGACCGACTCAAACCAGCCCATGTGGGCTTGGCGCAGCCAGTCGAGATTACGGCACTGCAGCGCAGAGGCAGACCTCCCAAGCAGAGTCTGACCCTGACTGTGGACATTGGGGGGTGTATCGTCGGTTCTGGGGGGGGGGTTATGTGGCGACCCACTTCCCAGCGCACTCGAACTGGCTCACAAAGTGGCGCGCGCCGGCATTGAGGCCGGTCCCAAAAAGGGCACCAAGTCTGCTTCACCAGCAAGGGGAAAAGCCTGCACGTGGGACGGGACTGTGAATACGCGCCCCCTACAGTAATCCCACCCGGGGAGGGCGGGATCAGGAAGGTTTTAAAGCGAGGCCACGAAGTTTGAATAAACCTCTTTTGCAACTGCAGCTCATTGACTACGTGTCGTTATTTCAGCGCTGCGTGTAGTGTACCACTACAGCCTAACCATAGGCCGGAGCTGCTCTAGAACAAGTCTCTCCAGGGTCTTCATGATGTGGGAGGTCAATGCCACTGGTCTGTAGTCATTGGAGCCACTGGGGCACGGTGTCTTCAGTACAGGGACGAGACAAGACATCTTCCACAGCACAGGAACCCTCTGGAGACTCAGGCTCAGGTTGAAGACATGGTGTAGTACTCCACATAGCTGGGGGGCACAGGCTTTGAGCACCCTGGGGCTGACACCATTTGGGCCTGCAGCCTTGCTTGGGTGGAGACGTTTCAGCTGTCTTCTCACTTGTTCAGCTGTAAAGCCCACCGTGGTGGTTCCAGGTGGGGGAGGGGTGTAGTCATGAGAGCAGGGTGGGGGGCTGTGAGGAGGGGTGGGAGGGGAGAGTGGAGTATGTGTTGCTTGAGGGCCGACAACAGATGAATCATGTGAGGGGGTGGACAGGGGCCACAGTATCAAATCTGTTGAAGAACAGGTTTAGTTCATTGGCCCTGTCCACACTGCCTTCAGCTCCTCTGTTGCTAGTTTGCCAGAACCCAGTGATGGTCCTCATCCCACTCCAGACCTCTCTTATGTTGCTCTGCTGGAGTTTCCACTCAAGCTTCCTCCTATACCTGTCTTTAGCCTCCCTGATCTTGGTTTTCAGTTCCTTCTGTATTGTCCTCAGCTGCTCCCTATTTCCATCTCTAAACACCCTCTTTTTAGCGTTCAGCATGTCCTTAATGTCCTTTGTTACCCATGACTTGTTATTTGAATAACAAAGGACAGTTCTTGCCAGAACATTGCAGTCCACACAGAAGTTGATCTGACCAGCGATACACTTGTAATGCCAGTTATGTGCTGGATCCAGAACAGATCCTCTGGTTGATATCACTGAGGAATTGAAAGTTGCTCATCGTCTCCACTTCTGATCCCCTGATTAGGACTGGTTCATGGACCTCCAGTTTTGTCCTCCTGTAATCAAAAATTAACAGTCTGGTTTTGCTGACATCCAGTCTGGAACCATCCTTGATCTCTAGGACATGGGTGCAAAACATTGTTGCTGAAAATGTCTGACAGCCCGTTCCTTGTAGAGCCATTGATATCACTCTATTGTCTACATTAGTCTCCAAATCATATCATTGGAACATTAGTTCTATTAATGTTCGTTAATGGAGCATTAATCACACTATTGGGACCTCAGTTTCCAAATCATACCTGGTACACCTGGGTACTTCCAGGCCTCTATACCTTCCCCTGCAACTGAATTCTCAGCTTCCGAGCTGGAAGACCACAACCTGTGCGGATTGAAAATAACATCTCCACCTCACTGACATTCAACACTGGTGTGCCTCAGGGATGTGTGTTTAGCTCCCCGCTCCACTGTCTTTACACCCATGATTGTGTGGCTAGGCACAGCTCAAATGTCATTTATAAATTTTCTGCTGGTAGAATCTCAGATGGTGATGAGAGGGTGTACAGGGGTGAGATATGCCAGCTAGTTGAATGGTGTTGCAGCAATAACCTTGCACACAATATTGATAAGACCAAAGAACTGATTGTGGACTTTAGAGAGGGTAAGCTGAGGGAATGCACACCAGGGATCAGAAGTGGAGACAGTGAGTGATTTCAAGTTCCTGGGTGACAATATCTCTGAAGATCTTACCTGGACCTAACATATTGATGCAGCTATTGAGAAAGCAAGACAGTAGCTATATTTCATGAGGAGTCTGAGGAGATTTGGTATGTCACAAAAAACACTCACAGATTTGTACAGGTGTACTGTGGAGAGCATTCCAACTGGCTGCATCACCGTCTGGTATGGTGAGGGAGAGGCAAAAGAAATTCTGCACAAGATCACAGTAAGTTGCTGAGAATTGTAAAATTAGTAAGCTCCATCACTGGCACTAGCCTCCATAGTATCCAAGACATCTTCAAGGAGCAGTGTCTCAGAAAGGCAGTGTCCATCATTAAGAATCCCCACCACCTAGGACATACCCTCTTTTCATTACTACCATCAGGAAGGAGATACAGAAGCCTGAAGGCACACACTCAATAATTCACGAATCGTTTCTTTCCCTCCAGCATCCGATTTCTGAATGGACATTGAACCCATGTACACTACCTCACTACCTTTTTATTTCCTTTTTTTCCCCACTAATTGCTTAATTTAAATATTAAAATATTGTGTGTGTGTGTGTGTGTGTGTGTCTGTGTGCATATACATATGTGTATATTTATTGTAATTCAGTTTTCTTTTTTCTCCCTATTCTCATGTTTTGCATTGTACTGCTACTGCAAAATTAACAAATTTCATGGCATATGCCAGTGATATTAAACCTGATTCTGATTTGAGTTCTGTATTAGTAGCCCCCTGTTGTGATCCAGCATTCCACTCTCTTCACAGACTGTGGTGTTTATTCGTGCAGTAGTCCTTGTAATAAAAAAAAACTGATTACTGCTTGCAAAGTTTATATATGAATAGTTTGAAAGCTAATAGAATGCTTGATGCTGTTTTCTTAATGGAAGTTGCAGATGAGGGCGCTGTTGTAGAACATTCTGAACGCATTGCCCTCCACTCTCTCTGCATGAGTCCAAACCCCACTGTCATGTATTGAAATGGTAATGTCAGTTCATGCAGTTTGACACTTGTCAAGTTCAGTGATGTTGTCATCAGTCTGGGACAGAACCACAAGTGATGTGAGGGAGCATGGAATCGAGAATGAGAGACAAAGACACGTTCAGGTCATGAAGTGTCGAGTATTAATATATGCACTACCTAATTAAACACTAAGATAGGTGGCAAGTACACAACAGTGGTGATGAGGATACAGACTTTGAAAGTAAGTTTAATGATTGTTGATGAGAATGGAGAAATCCAGGATCTAACACTTCCGATGTTTTATGGAGCCAGCGACACTAGGTCCGAGATGAACATGGCGGCTCAACTCATTTGAACTTAATGCCGGTGGCAAAAGGACTGATAGTGGACGATAACACACGAGGTAATACAAAACAAAGGAGGAGAGCACAACTTTTGCACCTTGCAGGACCAGATGTGCAGGATAGATTCTCAATACTACCAAACATGGGACAAGTCACAGACTACGGGGCAGTGGTGAATGTGCTGAATACTTACTATGTTCCCCAGGTCAAAGCTACATTTGCCTAACAGCATTTTCATCAGCTTGCCCAAAAAACAAGGTGAGACAGTTCAACAGCAAAGGACTGTGATTTTCAAATGGACACAGACAACCAAATAAGGAATACTGTAGTGGTAAAATGTAACTCAGTCTATGTGCAGAGAAGACTACTGGAGAACATGCAGGGCCTAGCACTTTCCCACACACTGGAAATATGCCTTAAATTTCTCAGCTTCTATTGCAATTAAAAAATACAAGCAGTTCACCTCCACCACCACCCTCCTCCATCTGGCAGATCAGCTCCTAATCCTCAAAAATTTTTCCTTTGGCTGCTCCCACTTTCTCCAGACTTGAGGGGTAGTCATGGGCACTTGCATGGGCCCCAGCTATGCCCGCCTTTTTGTTGGCTATGTAGAGCAGTCCATGTCCCGAGTCTTTACTAGTAACGTTCCCCAGCTCTTCTCCCGCTATATTGATGATTGCATTCATGCTGCTCTCTGCACTCATACTGAGCTCATCAATTTCATCAACTTTGTCTCCAACCACTATGCTGCCCTTAAGTTCACTTGGTCCATTTTTGACTCCCCCCTCCCCTTCCTTGATCTGTCTGTCTCCATTTCTGGAGACAAACCTTTGACTGACATCTTTTATGAACCTACCGATTCCCACGGTTCTCGCGACTGTACCTCTTCTCATCTTGCTCCTGAAAGATGCTATTCCCTTTTCTCGTTTCCCTCACCTCCACCTCAACTGTTCCCAGGATGAGGCTTTACTTTCCAGGATATCGGAAATAAATTCCTTCTTCAAAGAATGGAGATTCCTTTCCTCTAACACTGATGCTGCCAACAAGGGTTCAAAGATGTTCAAAGGTCCATTTATTATCAAAGCATGTTTGCAGTATACAGCTCTGAAATTCATCTTCTCCAGGTAGCCACCAAACAAAGAAAATCATGGAAGTTATTCAAATATCATCAAACTCCCCCTTCACACAAAAAACTTACAAACCTCTCCAAAATAAATCACACAAGAGTACCTAATCGAACCCCCCCCCCCCCACAGACACACATGCGGAGACACAAACTGGCGAACTGTGAGGTCATTGAACTCCAACCCGACTCCCAGCACAAGCAAAAACCTACAAATCCAATAGTTCAGACACCAACAAGAAAGAATGGGTGGAAACAGAATATAAAAGACAAAATGAAAAAGTGTCCAGTCCAATCAATAAATCATAGAACCTTGGTACCATTCTCAGGCTGCTTCAAGCAAGAGAGAGACTACACGAACACAGAGGCACAACAGGAAAGAAATAAGCTGTCACACACCCACACCTTATCTGGCAGTAATGAATCATAGACAGTCACCCACAGAGACTTTATCCGGCAGCAGCCAAAGGCAGGTAGTCAGCACAGCACATTTGCTCACCTTCGGCATTTCGACTCGATGTTGTAATCTTCCTCAAAACTTCAATTGATGAAATGGAGCCGATCATGGGCTTGCACCCCATTTCCAAGCTTCACCACGAGGCAGCCCGTGCTCATCTCCTGGAATGTTTTCGGAGACAGCAGATTGCTTGATCACTCAATCGATCTCCAAATTGTAAATCGCCAACTCCAACAGTTCCAGAAACATATTTAAGATAAAAAGATGTACAAGAAGTGAAACAAACAGTTTCATGGACTATCCAGAAGACATCGCCTGAGGAATCAATCCTTGATGGCACCATCTTGACTAGAAGCTGCACCCGCATCTTCAACCTTCATTTCCCGAATATCCACGCTCACCACATCTTCCCACCACCTTAACAGTAATAAAGTTCTTCTCGTCCTTACCTACCACCTCATCAGCCTCTGCATTCAACACATCTTTCTTTGCAACTTCCACCATTTCCAAATGGATTCTACCACCAAACATATCTTTACTTGTACCCCACCCCCCCTCTGCTTTCCACAGGGATGCCCCCCTACGTGATTCCCTCGTCAATTTATGCCTCTGCACTAATCTCCCTCCAGGCATTTCTCCCTGCAAGCAGCCAAAGTGCCCACTCACCTCCATTCAGAGCCTCAAAAAGTCCTTGCAGGTGCGGAATCACTTGACTTGCAAACCTGTGAGGTTGTCTATTGTGTATGGAGGTCCCGATGCGGCCTCCTCTAAATTGGTGAGACCCATTGTAAATTGGGAGACTGTTTCATTCAGTACCACTGCCCCACCCACCAAAATCAGAACTATTTGATGTCTAAGTGTTTTAATTCCACTTCCCATTCCCATTCCAACATGTTGGTCCATGGCCTCCTCTTGTGCCACGATGAGGCCACCCTCAGGGTGGAACAACAATACCTTATATTCTGGCTATCCTCTCGCCCCTCCTCCCGTCTTTGTGTTCTGCCATCTTCCCCTTTCCTTTCCAGTCCTGATGAAGGGTCTCAGCATGAAATGCCAAAAGTTTACACGAGGAAATCTGCAGATGCTGGAAATTCAAGCAACACACACAAAATGCTGGTGGAACACAGCAGGCCAGGCAGCGTCTATTGGGAGAAGCACTGTCGACGCTTCAGGCCGAGACCCTTCGTCAGGACTGACTGAAAAGAAAAATAGTAAAAGATTTGAAAGTAGGAGGGGGAAATGCGAAATGATAGGAGAAGACCTGAGGGGGTGGGGTAAAGCTGAGAGCTGGAAAGGTGATTGGCAAAAGGGATACAGAGCTAGAGAAAAGAAAGGATCATGGGACTGGAGGCCTAGGGAAAAAGAAAGAGGGAGAGAAGCACCAGAGGGAGATGAAGAACAGGCAGAGTGATGGGCAGAAAGAGACAAAAAAAGAGTGGGGGGAAGCTAAGTATATCAGGGATGTGATAAGAAGGGGAGGGGGGCATTAATGGAAGTCAGAGAAGTCAATGTTCATGCCTTCAGGTTGGAGGCTACCCAGCTGGTATATAAGGTGTTACATCAGGTTGGAGGGGTGCTCCCCCCCCCCCTTTCTTTCTCCCTAGGCCTCCCGTCCCATGATCCTTTTCCTTCTCCAGCTCTGTATCCCTTTTGCCAATCACCTTTCCAGCTCTCAGCTTCACCCCACCCCCTCCGGTCTTCTTCTATCATTTCACATTTTCCCCTCCCCCTTCTACTTTCAAATCTCTTACTATCTTTCCTTTCAGTTAGTCCTGACGAAGGGTCTCAGCCTGAAACGTCAACAGTGTTTCTCCCTATAGATGCTGACTGGCCTGCTGCGTTCCACCAGCATTTTGTGTGTGTTGCCAATAGTTTATTCACTTCCATTGATGCTGCCTGTCCTGCTGAGTTCCTCCAGCATATTCTGTGTTTTGCTGTTGTAGAATCATTATTGAGTTGCTGAAGAGGATTATTAATTGTTTAATCGTTTACTGCATCAATCAAGTAAGCAGTTTTGTCCTGGGTATGATTAATCTTCTAGAGTATTGTTGGATCTACATTCATCTGGGCACATGGAGGCCATTCTTCATGTGTCTTGTAAATGATAGAAAGGTTTTGGGGTCAGGAGGTGAAACACTTGCTGCAGGACATGTAGCATCAAAGTTCTTCCTGCAGGCAGGTCTCTGTGCAGCTGGCTCAGTGAAGTTTCTGCCAATGGTGAGAGGAATGGTAGGGTCACAGCTTTAAGGCACATGAATGCACTCTCTTGTAGAATCGGATTGCTTTGCTCTTGTGATTTGACTTTTAGCCTTCCAGGTATGTATATGTCCACATTCTGCTGAAACATGAGCTTCTTTTTCCGAGCAGCAGCAAATGGAACTCTCCTGAGACCCACTCATTTCAATGATAGTCAGGATTCTCGATGTCATTCTTGGTTGAATGCACCCTGATTTGTGTGACACCCTCACTTTATTTCTGATTTTGATTCTTTATTTTCTCATAGGTGTGAAGTTTATCAGTGGGAAGCCCCACTTGATAGCATAGCTGGAAACTTTGTCCACCATCTTACTGATTGAGAGTAGGCAAAAAGGAACTTATTTGGCTGGATTAGTTAGCCTGCTTTTCCTAGAATGGGGACTTTCTCAGGTTAATGCCAGTGTTATAAAGGTACTTAGCTTAGTTAGGGTCCAGCTATTCCTTCACATGAAGTGGATTGTTTTGGGGTTATTGGCAAAGGATTTGTTTGTCCAGAGTGTGTTGAATTGTTTCAATTTCCATACCTCAGCACAAACAAGCATTAAGAATTGGGAATCAAGTTCTATTATCACTTATACGACATGACTTCTGCTGTTTTGCAGCTGTAGTACCAGTGCCAAGACATAAAATAATTAAATAGTGCAAAAGAAAGGAAAAATGAAGTAGATGTTCATTGGTTCAATGGCAGAAAGAAAGATGCTATTCCCTGAACCATTGAATGTGGGTTGTCAAGCTCCTGTGCCCTCTACCTGATGGAAGTAATGAGAAGAGGGATGTAGGAAGTCCTTAATGATGGATGAGGCCTTCTTGCGGCTCCGCCTCTTGAAGTAGGGAGGGATAGTGGGGAGGGGCGTCCAACCCTGTGATGGATCTGGCTGACTCTACAAGCCTCTGCATCCCTTTTCAATCCTGTAAGTTGGTGCTTTCATGCCGCGCAGTGATACTACCTGTCAGAATGTTCTCCACCATATAGAAATTCACAAAAATCTTTGGTAACATATCAAATCTCCTCAAACTTCTAACAAAGTAGAGCTGCTGTTTCATTATTGTATCAAAGTGTTGGGCCCAGGACAGATCCTTGCCCAGTTGCTCTTATCCTCAGAGAACAGCCAGTTCAAATGAAACTTACAAATTCAGCAGAGAATTCAGTGGTAGAATTTGGAGTGAGTCGATGGGAATGTAGGGAAAATAAAATAGGATGGATGTAGCATTACTGTAATGAATCTTTGATATTCAGGTGTACTCAGTGGACTGAAGAGCCCGTTTCTGTGCTGTGCGAGTCTATGGCAGCAGTAGACAACTGCCTGAACTACTAGTGATTAGAAATGGATGGCTATTCACTGGGACTCTTCAGAAAACAGTTAACTGTTCATAACATTGCTGTAATACTGGAATAATATACAGGTCAGAGTGAAAAGGAGAGCAAACCTCTTTCTTTTTTAATAGATTATTACTGGGCTATTTGGGGCCTTAACCATAACTTAGTAGCTCATATCATTTTCAATGATACCAGTTTTTTTTGTGCTAAATGGTGGACAAGTTTTCAAAAAGAAGTCTAACCACTTTAAAATGCAAATTAACAAAAAGAGTATATAGCCTTTCTGAAGAAAGTTGTTTACTCTTTAATGGGCTTCCTCAGGACCCTCTCTTACCAGCTGCATTCTTGTCAACTGGATTCTCATCATCTTCATCCAATGACAGATATTACCTTTGTTTCTCTACCTTAAAACACACTTGTTTTCTCAATTTTCCAGTTTTGGTGAGAAGATTCTTCCACAAACTAAATCTGATCAAATTCAGCAATGAGGCATAGCTTTGTGAACTGCTTGGAATCATTAATTTTTTTGAGCAATTGTTAGTGTCAAATGGCTGATTTATTGTCCCCTCAAGCCCATTCTTTTGCCTTCTATGTAACCTTTGATACTCGTACTAATCAAAAACCTATCAACATTCGCTTCAAATGTACCCAGCTGTCTGTGGCAATGAATTCCACAGATTCACCACTTCTGGCTCAAGAAATTCCTCCTCATCTCTGTTCTGAAGGGATTTCCTTTATTTCTGAGGTTGTGCCCTCTGGCCCTAGATTCCCTCAGTAAAGAAAGATTCTCTCCACATCCATTTAATCTAGGTCTTTCAATATTTGGTAGGGTTCAATGAGTTCCTCCCAACCCTACCCCCACTCATTCTTCCAAACTCCAGTGAGAACACCCTTAGAGCCATCAAATGCTCCTCATGCCTTAACCCTTTAATTCGTGGAATAAACCTTCCCTAGAACTTTTGCAATGCCAGCACATCTTTTCTTAGATATGTGTCCCAAATGGCTCATAGTACTTCAAATGTGGTTTGAAAAGTCTCAGCATTACACCTTGCTTTTCTAGTGTAGTCCTCACAAAATGAATGCGAACATTGCATTTACCTTCCTTACTACTGACTCAACCTTCAAAGCATCTTGCATGAGGATTCCCAAATCCCCTTGCACTTAGAACTCTGAAGTTCCGGCAGCATTTTGTACGTATTGAGCATGCAGATGCAAACCTTTTTTTGGCTTTTGGACGTCTTGTGGTGAAAATGTTCCCAAAACAATCATAGGTGTAGTACAATTACAAGCCTTATGAATTCACTCACTGGTTAGAGTTGAGGTGCAATGGGTATTGTTAAAGGTTTTTCCTCTCAACATGAATGTGCCTAAATCGAACAGTGCATTGATTTACAAATGTTCTCTTGCACCCTTGATTGATTGCACTGACGAATGTAGTTAAAATCATACATATATTCAGGGTTATCAAATTTCTGGAGTTCTTTGCATTGGCATCAGCACTTTCTACATGCTTTAATGAGTTCTGATGCAATGTGATTCCCAAATGAAAGCTTTCACAAATTGATTAATTTTTTTTTACAATAAGTACTCTTCCTCATTAAGACATTTTGCAAATAGCAGTAGCTACCACCATTAAAACCACATCCTGTGTTTATCACAGTCAGTGATTCTGTCAATGTTTTCAGGAGAAAGTTCTACCCTGGTATTTCCTTTCTCCTCTGACTCTTTTTGAGCCAGTACGTATCTTGTGAATTCTCCACATGAATTGCTCTATTCTTTGAAAGTGACAACGATCTGGTTCACTCAAGTGGCTCAGAGAGCTTGATATTCTTTTCAAGGAATTTACACTGAAGTCACTTTGATATACGTTCTGTCATTCAAAATCAGAGAATTCACCGAGTTGCACTGAGTTCGATGTAATATTAATGAATTGTTTCTTTTACTTTTTGTCTTGTAAGACAGGTCACAATTGCCTCATTTACTACATTATGTTATGGAGAAAATACTGTTAGTAAAGCTTTTGCTCCTGTTTCGTCATTAGTCATAGATGATAATGCTTGGAATTCTACATTTCATATGGAAATGGAATGCTTGACTCTCCCCATGTCATCTGTAAAATCCAATTTCTAATATTGCTCTCAAACCTTTGAAACTATTTTTTCCAGCGGAACAATACCATGATGGTCTGGAATAGATATAGAACGGCGTGCATTACAGCATCTTTATTGGATGTCAGTTCAGCATGTACACACAGAGTATGACTGTTTAGTCATTTTAGATGTTTTTGATGTTGGTTGGTCTGCAGATAATTAGATTAGTTTGGTGAATTTGTTGTCTTTTTAGTAGTTGCAGGTTAGCTGACATCCGGCTGGGCAGCAGACAGGGCTGCAAGGAATCCTACAAACTGGATCAAGAACTGACAAGAGCTTTTCAAAGCGATGACAAATGGATTATTTTTATCTTTGATGTCCATGTAAGCAATGACACCTCAGGCCTCTTGTCAGTTCTCAATTATACAAACTGACTGGAGAATATGATTTAAACAATAACTCCTTTTTGTTTGCTTCACCTGAGATTGCAATGTTTCTCTTGGCATAATGATTATTTCCTATAACAGCACAACAGATATTATTCCTCTGGCATATTCATTTAGGATAACATGGTCTTAATGCCCCTGCAAAAAAATAGGGTATCTTTCACAAGGATATGAGATAGCTAGCTAACTTCTCGCCTTCCCTGAAATAAATCAACTTCTATGGGTATCTCCAGGATACCTCTATTATCCTAAACCCTGCAATTTCCACCCAAACCCATTTCCTGGCCTCTGGTGCCAACCCCTAACCCTGTATCGGTACTACAGTGTTCAGGATCCTTTCCTAACACACCACAAAGAATAATGCCAAATCCTTCCCACCACATGCCAGGAAGCCCCTTGTCATTTACTGCCCCTCATTCTCTGGTGCCAAACTTGGTGGCCCTGTACCCGATCTCCATAGCTTAGTCTCAGGAGAGGGGGATCAATTAATAGATTTCCAGATGGGAAAAGGCACAGTCTTGTCTCACTCCTTCTTTGCTATTTTAGCCTACCCTCAATCATACACTTCAACTTTTTTAACTGCACCCAACTATTTTTATGAGTCTACTGCACGTGGATTATTTAGGTTGTCTTTTGCAAGCAGACCAGACGCAGTTTGCCATCGCAATTGTAACGTCAGCTGTTATTGCTCATCAGTTAACCAAGAGACCAGTTCTGATCCAAAGGTAATCACTGCTGCACACATTCCAGTTACCTCAATATAGTTGGGACTTCCTCAAATAATGCAACAACGTTTGCCCTTGCTCTTTCTCTCTGAGTGTGTCTGTGAGCTTTGGAAACAATAGCAGAGGATGAATCACACCTTCTTCTATATATGTTCTGGCTCACTTTCCATTAGAGAGAGCACAGCAATATTATCTTTAATCTTGAAATGTTTAGGATAGAAATTGAAGCTCTAAAAGTGGAGACACGCCATATGCACCTAATTGTTGTGACCGTGTTTGAAAGGAGAGACAAGTAAAATGCTTGCTTTGTAACTTCATTACAACAATGCTAATATGGACCTTGCAATTTGTGACAGGGGTTTCAACAGATATTTTTATACAGCTGAGCTGATGTGTTCTGACTTGTAAGTGAACTACAATTTCTTTTGATGTATGTAAGCTTTGTCTTGTTGTTTTTGTGAAGACAGATATTTCCTTTCAGAACAGCTGAAGAACTTTGATAACTTGCTTGGGGGTTTTATGTGAACTAGTTTCCTGCAGTGCTTTCCTACAAGTATTTACATGTTCCTAAGGTTTTGGGAACGTTAGGGCAAATGGGGTCTTCAAAGCAGTACAACAGACAGAAGTGCAGCTACTGATTATTGTAGCAAACTGTTCTGTATTTAATATTTCAGTAAAGTTTGAGGAATCTTGTATATATAGTTTGATTAAGCATTCTTCTTCATTTAAATAATTATGGATTATATGTAAAATATGTGAATTGCATATGTCATCATGCTACCACCTGATATGCTTAAAGTAAACTCCAGTTACATGTGGCTTTTTGGACTCCTGTGTCCTCCTTTGAACTTGTTTAACATTTTGATATTACACAACTTAACATTGGCAATGAGGTATTTTTAACACATACCCAAGATGGCTACAGAAATGTTTAAGTGGAACTAGATGCTCAAACCAAAAACAAATGCTGTGAGGAACAGTTGAATTTAAAAGAAACAGCCCAGTGTGTGCAGAGACATTGAGTTAAAAAAAAGGCCATTGTGGTGACCCACTTTCTACGCAGGCGAACCAGCTCACAAAATGGCGCATGCATTGGCAGAGAGGCCAGCCCCAAAATGGCGCTGGGCCTTCTTCTTCACCAGCAAGGGGAGAAAGCCCGTGCGTGGGAAGAGACTTTTGCAAAGCACTTCTGACGTTATTTCCGCCCGGAGAGGGCGGGAACAGAACTGCGTAAAAGCCAGTGCTGCGAAGTTTGAATAAATTAGTCTGGAGTGCAACTTACAGACTGTATGTCGTTATTTCTAGCTCTGTGTGTAGCACATCGCTACACCATAAACGAAAAACTATGGAGTGAGAATTGGGTGATAATAATCATAAAAAGCAGAAATGGCTGGATACACAGGAAAGATTAACGAGTTTGATTACCCAACATGTGATTGGCTCATGTATACTGAGCTATTGGGACAGTATTTTGGAACAAGTGAAATGGCCAATGAGAAGCGAGTGCCAATTACGCTGAGTTCATTGGGTTTAAAGGCATACAGTTTGCTTTGAAGTTAACTGCTCCAACCAAACCATCAGAAATGAGCTTGGCTGCTATTGTAAAAGCAATGCAGGAACATGTAGAAACTTTAAGTTTCATAATCAAAAAGGAGAGTCTATTTCAGCATACAGATGAATTGAAGGGATTTTCTGAGCATTCAGTTTGCTAATGGTCTTAATGATGCATTGAGAGATCATTTAATTTGTGGAATCTTAAAAGAAAGCATTCATAAATGGCTTCTAACTTGCATTCAAAAGGGCCATTTAAATTGCTGTTTCAATGAAAACTGAGGGCAGAAGTGCAATTGAATTACAGTCAGGAGTAAAAGTGAGAGTGAATAAAATTGCTGTGTCTAAAGAGAAACTGGCCTGGCCAAACAATTTGTGTTACCATTGGGGCAGAGGTTCCGTTATGCCAAACAAATGCAGTTTTAAAAGCAAAACTTACAGCACATGCAACAAAGTAGGACACATACAAAGAGCACGTCAGGCAAACAAAAATAGATGGACTGAACAGGGAAGAGAAAATGCTAAGAAGTCAACTTGCACTTTCAAAAAGAGAACTAATCTGCATACTGCTGATGGAAAATGTGATAATGATGAGAGCGTAGCCTTGAGATTTACAGTGTGAAAATTAGCAACAGACAGGCAATATGGCTTACACTAGAAGTGAACAGCAAACAAATTAAATTGGAGTTAGACACTGGTTCAGTTGCGTCAGTCATTCCACAAAATGAGTTTGAACTGCACTTCAAAGATATTAAACAACAGATATCCAACTAAGAAATTATACTGGAGAAATGATAACTCCTGTGGGAATGACATCTGTAACAGAGAAATATGACATTCAACTAGCCACATTGAGTTTATATTTGGTAAAAACAGAAGGCCCAGAATTGTGGGGGCGAGATTGGCTGAGACATCTACAGCTTAATTAGAGATCCATCCACAACTTGCATGCCACATTCCCTGCAATGAAGCCAATTGAAAGTGAAGTAAGAAATGTACTAGGTCACTACTGTCTCCATGCTGAACACCATGAACTGTTGCCCAACAGAGGACAAACTGGTGTTGGTGCCAACCTCTGTGCCTCTGGTTGGAAAACATCTTGGACCAAGGAAGGACCATGTTGCTCAGAGGAAATGTGAAAGTGAGCAAAGCAATGGTCTGACTACAACAGCTTTTGTAGGCAACATATCTGAGAAAGCTTCTGATATGTTAATCAGGCAGTTACTTGTGAAATGTGACTTGGTTTTAAGCTGGAAGAGAGTTGAAGAAGCTTCAGAAAAGTTACAAACATTTGCCTTCTGTGAATATGAAGAACCAGAATGTACTCTGCATGCATTAAGGTTATTGCATGAACTTCAAGTGGGAGACAAAAAGCTGCTTGTAAATGTAGATGCAAAGACCAAAGCCCAGCTGGATGAATGGAAGGCCAGAAATAAAGGAGACAATGGAGATACAAAAAGAGAGAATTCGTCAGATGATGCTGCAGATGAGGAAACCAAGGGGTGAGATCAGATTGGAAAGGGAGCAACAGAAGAGAATAATCTAATGAACTAAATGCAGCTTCCCAGGGTCTAGATGCACAAATTGGAGGAATAAAGGGATGGAAGCGATGGAGAGGAAGAATGAGAATGAGAAAGAGAAAGGTGTGAAAGAGAGAAGGAACGTGAGAAAGAAAAACAAATGGATCAAGGTAGGCACAAAGAGAGAATAGAAGAAAGATGTCCAGAGCTGTCAGAACCACTTCCTACAGTCTCAGAGCCAACTCCTTCAACGACCACAGAGGAGGCCCCAGACCCTGAGATTGTTTTCACAGCCACAAGTCTCACCTGCCAAGTGAAGGGATCACACTTGTCAGGAAAGATGTCATCCCCCAAGAATAAGAAAGCCTCCAGAGCTATAAAATCTTTTGGCCTGAATAGGACAATTTAAAATTTACTCTGCTGTGGATGTCTGTACCTAGTAGTTGTATTATATAATATAACATGTATATACTTGAGATGCATTCACTATCGAGTTGAAGCTAAAGCTAAGCAAGGAGAAGTAGTGTGTATTCAATACTGCAGTAATATTTGAGTAATCTTGTATATATACATTAACCATTCTTGTTCGTTTAAATAATTAATTATGGGTTCATGTAAAATACATGAATGGCATACATCATCATTCTACCAAGTAATACATGCATGCCTTGCTTAATGTAAGCTCCAACTTACACCTGCATTTTGGACTCCCATGTCTTCTTTTGAATTAGTTTAAAGTTTTGAAGTTACAAAACATAACCCAAACCATCTGAACAGGCCAACTTAAATGCAGAAGGACTGGATGAGAAAACCCAAGCCAATTTGGAAGAAAGCTTGCAGTCCAATGTCTTAGCACATCATTGGAAATGTATAGCAATCTGTTCAAATATAGCTGCACTGACTTATCAGGACAGATGAAAAGCAGGCCAGTCAGGAAATATCAGATGGGGTGCCAAGCTGAGCAAGCCAGGTGCCGATGAATGCCTGAACCATATCTGCAGCTGTCGTCAATGCTAGAGGGATGACCTCTGGCCGGCACGGGAAGGGGGAAGAGGACCAACCAGGTTCTCATTGACATGTGGCTCAGGGATCTCGAAAGGTGCAATTGGTGCCCAAATTTGATGATTAATTTTCACCCTCTGGTACTCTACGTAGGCTGCATTCCAACCTTGCACATCCTTTCTAAGGCCATGCCACACAAACTTTAATGGAACCAGTTTCTGTGAGGCATCCTGGCCCGGATGTGAGAGGCCCTGATTGGAGTTAAAAATAATACGCCGCCAGTTTGCGGGCACTTGGGGGCAAGGGCGACCGACTGAGACATTGCACAGGAGAGAAACCCCAGCTTCCTGAAGTTATTATCAGCCAACCCCAGGTCCATGACTGCTGTTCGTCAAGCCTGGGTCTCTGGGTCAGTAGCTTGTTTAGTTGTCATGTCAGCATAGTCAGCCCCAGTGTGTACAGCCATTTTGTGAACAGTCAGCAGGACATTGACATTGGTCAACAGTGATGTTCGCTGGCACCATTTTTGTGTACGCAAATCCTCAAATAAAGTCCAACACGCTATTCAATTTCCTAATTGCCTGTTGTACCTTCATGTTAGTTTTCAGTGATTGGTGAACAAGGACACGGAGGTGTCTTCAAACATGTACATTTCCCAATGCCTCACATTTAATATCAACAAAAATATTTCTAAATAGTTGACATATATGTTGCCATTACAAATTTGCATAGAATTGGACCAATTGTCAGAAAAATAATATGATATTTGATCCTTGAAAATCCTTCTTATTCTGTTTAAATAGCAGTTTTGGGGCTTGGGTGGGAAGGAGAGTTAAAAGCTGCAATTTGGAACCTGACACCATAATTGCACATTGTTTGATGTTGTGATCTGCCTGTTCTGCAAGAACTTGACACTCACAAGGTCATGTACAAAAACTTACTTTATATGTACAATGTCTGGCTCACCTCATCCTGTGAATGTACACACACCATAGAAATACCATTAAAACTCATTTTCTCCCCATAAGGCATTTGAATGTAGTGTCAATAACACAAAGCATCTATCTACTCTGAGGTAATCGTTCACTGCATTTCTAAAGATTTTCCTGAATGTGCTTTTCTTCAGTCCTCTGCAATTTAGTTTCTGTGCATTTATTTACATCAATGCATAAAATGGGTTTCCACTTGAAGAACATGCAAAATAAAACTCTCAGTTAGAGAAACTGACGGCAATTTCTATTTCCACAGAACAAACCACTTGTTTAGTCAGATTGTGTAGGCTTCATTAATTCCCAATCAGCTCAGTTACCAAGGCTGAAGTCTACTGCATGACTCTTCTGCTATTCATCTCAATCCTCCACAATCAGGAGTGCAGCCAGCGAGACATTCTCAAGCTCTGCTGGGCAGACTCAGTTACAGTTACCTAAGTTATTGACAAGTGGGATATGGGTAATTTTAACGGGGTCATTAATTACGTGGCACCTGCTTTATGTCATTATGCTCATCTATCAGGGTGGTTTAGATTTCAAATCAGCCCAGGCTATTAAGAACATCTACGTGTCCTTAATGACTCTCGGTCCACTAGACATGCATATGTATACTTCATATCGCAAGTATGTTCCCAGCTCATCTGTATGCATCTCTCTACTGGATAATTAGTAGCATATGACTGCCATTGTTCATCAGTTTAAATGCAAATCTTCTGTTTCGGATTATTTACTTTTTATTGCAGATTCAGTTTTCTTTTAATCTGCAGGAAGAAACTGAAGAAAGAAAGCAGGTTTATTCCCAGATGAAAAATAACTATTAGTATTCAGAGGAAATATTGCAGGTTTTAAGATACAGGAAGTATGGAAAGTTTCATACAGTAACATATCTCCATCAACTCAAAAGCAAAATCTAACCAGTAGACTAAGTTAAAAACTGTGAATGTCTGCTGTAAGGAAGAATATAATTTATACGCACCAATGATTTTATGACAAAATTCTACATGTAACACTAAATTAACTGTAATATTATAGGACTTGAAAATTTTCATCCAAACCTTTCTGGTAATTCACCTCCCAGAAAGCAAAATGGTTTCCGGCACTTATAGCCTCATTCAAGCTTCAACGTATTTTCTACTTTCCTGTTCCTAACATATGATGGCATATTATATGCTGGGTTTGGCTGAGTAATAGTATCCTTGCCTCTGTCAGAAAGCAGCTTTTAAGCCACTAATCTGAAGATTTATACAACAATTTATAAAACCAAGGATGTAATGTGAAGGCTTTATAAGGCACTGGTAGGCCTCACTTGGAGTATCGTGTGCAGTTTTGTGCCCCTTATCTAAGAATGTGCTGACATTGCAGAGGACTCAGAGAGGAATTACAGAAATGGTTTCTGGGAATGAAAGGGTTAGCGTATGAGAAGTGCTTGATCACTCTGGGCCTGTACGCAATGTAATTTAGAAGAATGAGGGTGGATCTCATTGAAACCCACTGAACGTTGTAAGGGCTAGACAGAGTGGATGTGGAGAGGATGGTTCCTACAGAGGGGAAGTTTAGGACCAGAGGGCACACCCTCAGAATAGAGGGATAGAGATTTAGAACAGAGTTTAGGGGGAATTTCTTTAGCCAGAGGGTGGTGAATCTATGGAATTCATTGCCACAGGAGGCTGAGGAGGCCAGGTCATTGGGTGTATTTAAGACAGAGGTTGATAGGTGCTTGATTAGTCAGGGTGTGAAAGGTGAAGGGGAGAAGGCAGGACAATGGGATTGAAAAGGAAAATGGATCAGCCATGATGGAATGGGGAAGCAGACTCAATGGGCCAAATGGCCTAATTCTGCTCTTATGTCTTATGGTCTAATTTAGGCCATTGTTCAGTGAGAGAGTGTTGCACCATCACAGGTGCTGATTTTCAGATAAGATGCTAAATGGAAAACCTGCCTACTATGTCAGGGATGTAAAAGAGATTCTATACACTTTGCATGTATGTGCTCTATAACTAGCTTCAAGTTAAATAATCAAATAAAAAGGGCACATAACAGTTAAGCTATGGTAGTTTCCTTTGTTCAAGTAAAATGTTGATACCTTGGCGTAATCTAATGAAATTAAATATTAACATCAGGGCAATATCCTGACTCTTTTGCCTACTATTTAGGGGAAAAGAAATGATAGAACGAACACACTAGGCATTTGGTGAGAGCATATGCAAAGAAATTTGATTCACTCCTGTGAAGCTCATAAAGTAAATTACTCTGCATTATATTTTTGGCCTCTAGCTATTTGAGACTCTAGACAATCTGCTGCTATTCAGCATCAAATTGAATACTGAGGGAGGGATATTGCAACTAAAGAGTTTCTGGAATTTTCATGGATTATGACTTGATTTGGAAGCAGTCTATGTGCCTGGCCTGAACTGGCAGGCACCTCCCAGTCTCCACGCAGTCAAAGGGAATTGCCTGCAGCCTATTTAAACCCAGCTCTCGTGGACCCATCAAACCAGCCAGCCTCAACCAGTTTCTCCTAGCCTCCAGTTACATATCTGTTTTCTCTTGCTTTGTGGCTTGTTATTTTGCAGTTTATTATTAAAGTGATCCCTCAATGCTAAATCATCTCCATTGCTTTGCATTTGGGTCAAGCCTCCTCTACATGTCCTGACACTATAAACTTCATGAAAACAGAACTAATTTGGGATTTTTTTCCTTATACAAAGTGATTTATATCCTCAATATATGACTGTGCAGTCATAAATTTTATAACGTTAGTTTAATGTGCAATAATAGCTTTATTTATTTTAAATTCAGACTTTCTATTTGCATACTTGATTGTCTTTTCCTCCATTTGTCCACCAATATTCTGTCATTCTCCTCTCCTTTGATGAAGCCATTTATTTCTTCCAGGTACATGGTTTTATGCATGTTATTTCTTCTTTGCATGATAACTATTCTAACATGTTTCCAGGTGGTTTTGACAGACTGTGTGATTACAGGAGACTTTGGATCCAAGCTACATCAGAAAAAAAATCATTCAATGATATCCAGGTCAATTTTCAGTTGTGAGCCTGGAGGCTTTATGAACAATTGCTATACTCCAGCTCCATCTCAGCTAACTTGTCCAAGGAAACCCTGAGAAGAGATTGAAGCTTGGGCTCGTTCCTGTCTAAGAGGCCTAAACATTTAGTGGGCCACCAGGGCTGCTAGCTTATTTATTCTTCAGTGCATTGATCTGTTCATCAGAGCATGCATAATTATAATAATCAAATTCAAAGATTGGTAAAATGAAAATTATATGTGGACAATTGTTCCCCTTGAACCTTATTGTCCCAGGCTGCTTCGGTAGATTCCCCAAGAATTGTCCAAATTAGATTTCTCTATCTTCTCCTGTAAGATCAAAATCCTGTTTATCTTCTGAAGCTCACTAATTCGACACATTACCTGAACACAAGCTGAAAATCAAAGGGTTGAGCTTTCTAGCAGATTGCTTGCTGCTCTAGCATCTTCAGGCTCTCATGTTTTAAAAATCAGATATTGCATTGTATTAATTACATCTTTACAGCTGGATGATGGAAAAGGCTTAGCTGTAGCATGTTTGTCTGGAATGGATACTGTACTCAGCTTACAGCGTTTAGTCCTATCAATGTCAATGAAACAATATTTCAGTACTTAGTTGAGGTTGGACTTCTCTGTTGATGTTATCAACATCTATTCATTTTCACAAGGGAGGACACAAGGAGTAACAATTGTGATGTTTTGACTGGATGATACAGAATTCGTTCTGAACCAGCCAGACTCCAAAATGATAAATGAAAGAACAGCAGGATTGTTGTTCTGGAAGGTAATGTGAGGAAAGCCATTTTTTAAAGCTTTCCTCTGTACATCTATTGGTCTTTGACTTTTGTTTCTGCAGAATGTCGAATGCTGGAAATACTGAGCTGGTCAGACACATCGGAAAGAGAGAAGGTGATCAATCTGAAACATCAGCTGTTTCACTCAAATGTTGTTTTGTTTCTGAATCTCTCTTGCATTATCTGTTCTTGATCCAGTTGATCAGTTTTGGTTCAGCACTGAGACTGGAGGAGTGGGAAGTGTGGCTAATTCAGAATTTGAGAGATCTCTTGATAGCACATGGAAACACGTGCATAGAATAAAAGCACAATTTTGCAAATCAATGCAGTTTTTTTTACACACTCTCACAACTAAGCTGAAATTGAACATTTCAACATAGAGAATTACCAAACTTAAGGCATAGTTTATAGGAGGTGTAAATTAACTTTCAATGAACTTGCTCTGGAACTTTGTCCCATTTACTCAGTTTTTCATTGCTAGCCCCTATTTAATGTCATTCATTCCTTTGACTATTATATTGAGAACATGGACATGTTTTCGAAGTTATTAGATACTAGGTCTATTTGTGTCTAGCTATTGCATCAGCAATGTCTTCCTCATTGGTCAGCTTGGCTCTGACTTCCATGTCCTGACATTGTAATGTAGAGCTCAGAGACTGCTAGAGGTCAGATGTGAGGGCAGATTTGATTGAAAAGGTAACTGTAGATAAATTGATCATTAATTTTTCTTTATCATTATGTTTTAGTTAATTGTTATTGCTTTTAAGTATTTTAAAAGAAATTACTATTAATTATTTATATCATTTTAAAATGGTTGTAAATGTTAATTTTTGTCAGAGATATTTAAAGAAAGGTCAATTATATTCAATTAATATCCAGAGTTCAAGCAATCACTCTCCTAATATATTCAGCGACTGTGGCCTCTTAGTCGGTGCTCACGACCTGTCCCAGGAAGCAAACTGGCCTTGGCAGGTAAGGCTCCTGCTTGCATAATACTGATGGACAGTGAACAGAGCTGCAGGGATAGAAGTGAGGGAAATGGAAGGGGGACAAAATACTTGGGCCCGGTAAAGATGCTTGAGATAAGGTATTGATAGTGAACATCAATGGAATTGATGTATGGTGTGTTATATTTTTGAAGAGATCCGAAATCAAATCACTGCTGATGAGTCATGTTAAGATGCCTTAAGTTCACTTCCAGTTCTAATAATAAAAAGTTAATAGTTCTGAACCCACTGAGAATGTTTTAATCTGAGGAAAAATAAGTAAACAGTTGTAACCAGTTATTTAATTGGGCTGACTTGTGAAAGATTTTATATCTGTGCTTATGCAGAAAGGGTGCCACAGTAGCATAACAATAGTGCCTCACTGTTACTGCGCAAAGAATCGGAGTTCAAACTTCAATCCTGCCATCCTCTGTAAGGAGTTTCTTACATCCTCCCTATGGAATGCTTGGGTTTTCTCCGAGTGCTCTGGTTCCCTAAGTCATACCAGGTAGGTTAATTGGCAGTGAAAAATGATTTATGGTGATGTTGCCAGGGTTGTCAGAATATTACTGTGAAAAAGAAGTTCAAGAACCTGGAGTGGTGTTCTTTAGAATAGAGGAGGATGAGGGGAGGATTATTTGAGGAGCTCTGTCAGAGTAATCAGGAAGGACATATTTCCTTCAGCAGAGGTTCCTGTCATTGGTACACTTTTCAGTAAAGACAATTAAGAAACAGAGTGGGTGTTTGAAAGCATTTCCTGAATGGATAGTATAGGCAGAAATCATCCTTGCACTTAAACAGTAGTTCAATGAAGGACCACGATAACAATGTCAAGTTCAGTTACGGACAAGAGAAAATCCGCAGATGCTGGAAATCCGAGCAATGCACAAAAAGTGCTGGGTGAACTCAGCAGGCCAGGCAGCAGCTATGGAAAAGAGTACAGTCGACTTTTCAGGCCGAAACCCTTCAGCAGGACAGCAGAAAAAAAGCTGAGGAGCAGATTTGAAAGCTGGGGGGAATGGAGAGAGAAATGTCAGGTGATAGGTGAAACTTGCAGGGGGGAGGCAAAGGAAATTGATTGGTGAAAGAGACAGAAGGCAGTGGAAGAAAGAATAAATGGGGGAGGAGCACCAGAGGGAGGCAATGGGCAGGCAGGGGGATAACATCAGGGAGGGACAAGGGGATGGGAAATAGTGGTGTGGGGGGGGGCATTACTGGAACTTTGAGAAATTGATGTTCATGCCATCAGTTTGGAGGCTACCCAAACAGAATACAAGGTGTTGTTCCTCCAAACTAATTGTGGCCTCATCACAGCAGTAGAAGAGGCCATGAATGGACATATCAGAATGGGAATGCGAAGTGGAATTAAACTGGGTGTTAATTGACATTTGACTGTACATATGTAAAACACCAAACGAAACAACATTCCTCCGCACCAAGGTGCACAACACGGGACCCATAACCCACACATACACATAACACATAATGTAATGTTACAACAAATAACAACAAATAATAAGAAGCATTTACGGCACAAGTTACAAAGTAAAACGTATAATACTATTGGCACTTCATGCATGATGAGACCTAGTTGGTAGCAGGGAGTTCAGTAGTCTTATGGCCTGAACAAAGAAGCTGCTTCCCATTCAAACAGATCTTGTCCTAATGTTATGGTACCTACTGCTGACTGGTGGGCGGGTGGGTTCAAAGAGATTGCTGGACCCCAAAGAGATGACAGGGATCACTGACAGCGCTAAGGACCCTGATTACCTTGATTCTGTAGACCATCCACTTCAAGGTTCAACATGTTGTGCATTCGGAGATGCTTAAATCTCAAGTCTCTGATGTTTGGTCAGAAGAACAGCTGAACCTCATGACCGTGTCTGCATGCTTTTATGCATTAAGTTGCTGCCACATGATTGACTGATTAGATAATTGCTCTGGAAAAATATCACTGGTGGGTGAAATAGCGGCCCTGATGATCCTCTCAGCGGCCCGCATAATCCTTTGTAGGAACTTGTGGTCAGATGCCAGACAGTGATGCTGCTGGATGGACACTGAGAAAAGATTGTTTAGAATGTGAGGGTAGCCTCACTTGCCTCAATCTCCTCAGGAAGTGAAGAGATTGCTGTGCTCATGTTGGCACTTGTCCCAATGCCAGCAGCTGGGATAAGGCTAAGTTGCACTCATTTGATTGTATAACACAGTGGGCTGAAAAGATTTCATGAAGGTTTGTGTTGTGACGTTCCCAGCTTGTAACACAAACCTTCATTTCCTTGCCTGGTTCCACTGACCTGTCTATTCTGGAAGTACATAATTTGGGGAGTCAGTGCTTAGAAAGGAATGGTTATTTTGCAATACTGAGATACACAGAAGCTTTTAAATTCTGATGGCTTTGACAGCTCGTTCAGCCTGGGGATGTGGCTTGCTTGTTGTCAAAGTGATTTATGAGTAGACAATACTGTACTACACACACAAAATGCTGGAGGAACTCAGCAGGCCAGGCAGCATCTATGGAAAAAAGTACAGTTGACGTTTTGGACCGAGACTCCCAGAGGACTCACTGGGTGCTACACTGGGCTTTATAATCAGGTCAGTGTCGAGATTCATGGGAATGTTCATGTTGGAGACCTGCTCACAGTAAGAGTGATATTAGAAGATAGGTTTGTAGTGATTGGGGACATTAGCCTTACAAGAAATTATTTTTCTTTCTTATCCTTACAAAATGCAGAAAAATAAGGCATTATTGGGTGCCTTATTGCAGAAGAATAAGGCATTAATGTGTATCTGTTTGCCTTAGCATTAAAACAATAATCTCTGTGTACTGCTTGGTTTCTTGGTGTATATACAGTTATAGACAATAGACAATAGGTGCAGAAGTAAACCATTCGGCCCTTCGAGCCTGCACCACCATTCTGAGATCATGGTTGATCATCTACTATCAATACCTGGTTCCTGCCTTGTCCCCATATCCCTTGATTCCCCTATCCATAAGATATCTATCTAGCTCCTTCTTGAAAGCATCCAGAGAATTGGCCTCTACTGCCTTCTGAGGCAGTGCATTCCACACCCCACAACTCTCTGGGAGAAGAAGTTTTTCCTTAACTCTGTCCTAAATGACCTACCCCTTATTCTCAAACCATGCCCTCTGGTACTGGACTCTCCCAGCATCTGGAACATATTTCCTGCCTCTATCTTGTCCAATCCCTTAATAATCTTATGTGTTGCAATCAGATCCCCTCTCAATCTCCTTAATTCCAGCATGTACAAGCCCAGTCTCTCTAATCTCTCTGTGTAAGACAGTCCAGACATCCCAGGAATTAACCTTGTAAATCTACGCTGCACTTCCTCTACAGCCAGGATGTCCTTCCTTAACCCTGGAGACCAAACTGTACACAATACTCCAGGTGTGGTCTCACCAGGGCCCTGTACAAATGCAAGAGGATTTCCTTGCTCTTGTACTCAATTCCCTTTGTAATAAAAGCCAACATTCCATTAGCCTTCTTCACTGTCTGCTGCACTTGCTCATTCGCCTTCAGTGACTGATGAACAAGGACTCCTAGATCTCTTTGTATTTCTCCCTTACCTAACTATACACTGTTCAGATAATAATCTGCCTTCCTGTTCTTACTTCCAAAGTGGATAACCACACACTTATTCACATTAAACGTCATCTGCCAAGTATCTGCCCACTCACTCAGCCTATCCTAGTCACCCTGAATTCTCCTAACATCCTCATCACATGTCACACTGCCACCCAGCTTAGTATCATCAGCAAATTTGTTGATGTTAATCTCAATGCATTCATCTAAATCGTTGATGTAAATTGTAAACAGCTGTGGTCCCAATACCGAGCCCTGTGGCACCCCACTAGTCACCACCTGCCATTCCGAAAAACACCCATTCACCGCTACCCTTTGCTTTCTATCTGCCAACCAGTTTTCTATCCATGTCAATATCTTCCCCCCAATGTCATGAGCTCCGATTTTACCCACCAATCTCCTATGTGGGACCTTATCAAATGCCTTCTGAAAATCGAGGTACACTACATCCACTGGATCTCCCTTGTCTAACTTCCTGGTTACATCCTCGAAAAACTCCAATAGATTAGTCAAGCATGATTTGTCCTTGGTAAATCCATGCTGGCTCGGCCCAATCCTATCACTGCTACCTAGATATGCCACTATTTCATCTTTAATAATGGACTCTAGCATCTTCCCTACTACTGATGTTAGGCTGACAGGATGATAGTTCTCTGTTTTCTCCCTCCCTCCTTTCTTAAAAAATGGGATAACATTAGCCTTTCTCCAATCCTCAGGAACTGATCCTGAATCTAAGGAACATTGGAAAATGATTACCAACGCATCCGCAATTTCCAGAGCTACCTCCTTTAGTACCCTAGGATGCAGACCATCTGGACCTGGGGATCTGTTAGCCTTCAGACCCATCAGTCTACTCATCACTGTTTCCTTCCTAATGTCAATCTGTTTCATTTCCTCTGTTACCCTATGTCCTTGGCCCATCTATACATCTGGGAGATTGCTTGTATCTTCCCCAGTGAAGACAGATCTAAAGTACTTGTTAAATTCTTCTGCCATTTCTCTGTTTCCCATAACAATTTCACCCAATTCATTCTTCAAGGGTCCAACATTGTTCTTAACTATCTTCTTTCTCTTCACATACCTAAAAAAGCTTTTGCTATCCTCCTTTATATTCCTGGCTAGCTTGTGTTTGTACCTCTTTTTTTTCTCCTTGTATTGCCTTTTTAGTTAAGTTCTGTTGTTCCTTAAAAATTTCCCAATCATCTGTCTTCCCACTCACCTTAGCTCTGTCATACTTCTTTTTTTTAATGCTATGCAATCTCTGACTTCCTTTGTCAACCACTGTGGCCCCTCCCCCCCCCCCCTTTGAATCCTTCCTTCTCTGGGGGATGAACTGATTTTGCACCTTGTGCATTATTCCCAAGAATACCTGCCATTGCTGTTCCACTGTCTTTTCTGCTAGGCTATCTGTCCAGTTAACTTTGGCCAGCTCCTCCCTCATGGCTCCATAGTCTCCTTTGTTCAACTGCAACACTGACACCTCCAATCTGCCCTTAACTTCCTCAAATTGCAGATAAAAACTTATCATATTGTGGTCACTACCTCCTAGGTTCATTAATCTACACCAAAATGCAATTTAAATAGAACAGAGTCGCACTCCCAAAGAATTGAATCCCTTTCCTGTGGAGATTTAGCAGGAAAGGAATATGCTAGTCAGTGGAGTCAGGCCTCCAGCGTGCTTACTCATGACACAGACGAGGCTGCTTTTTGCAGGCTGGAGGGATGGCCAGACCAGACAAAATGAAAATCAGATCAACTTTTCAGTGCAAGCCAGTTAATGAAGTTGTGATAGTTCCCTTAATATGTCGAATGTGATTAGAGTACCTCCTGTACCAATAAAGCGGCCACTGAGTGTATGTTCATGGTCTTCTGCTGCTGTAGCCCATCCACTTCAAGGTTCAACGTGTTTCGCATTCAGAGACGTTTAAGTCTCAAGCCTCTGATGTTTGGTCTGAAAAACAGCTGAGCCTCTGGAACCTCTCTGTGTGCTTTTATGCATTGAGTTGCTGCCACATGAATAGCTGATTAGATATTTGCATTAACGAGCAGGTGTATAGGTGTGCCTAATAAAGTGGGCACTGAGTATGTTACAATTAAACCTGCACCTACCACTTCTGTTGGCAGCACCTTCTGCACTCACAACTCCTTCTGAGTGTAGTTCCCTCTCAGATTCCCCTTAAATATTTCACCTTTCATCCTAAACCTATGATCTCTAGTTGTAGTTTCACCCAGCCTGAAGGGAAAAGCCCTGCATGTCTTCACCTTATCGATACCATTTTGGGCGTCTTCTGCCATCTCTAATGGGATCCCACTTTGTGCTTTCCGCAGAGTTCGCTGCCTATGTGACTCCCTTTTCCATTCATCTCTCCCCACTGATCCCCCTCCTGGCACTCACCCTTGCAAGCAGAACAAGCGATACACCTGCCTCTACACCGCCTCCCTCCCTACCATTCATGGCCCCAAACAGTCCTTCCAGGTGGGGCAACACTTCACCTGTGAGTCTGTTGGGGTCATCTACTGTACCCGGTGCTCCCAGAGTGGCCTCCTGTATGTTGCTGAGACCCGATGTAGATTGGGTGACCAATTCGCTGAGCACCTACACTCCATCAGCCAGGAAAAGCGGGATCTCCCAGTGGCCACCCATTTTAATTCCACTTCCCACTCCCATTCCGATGTGTCAGTCCATGGTCCCTTCTACTGTCGCAATGAGGCCACACTCAGGTTGGAGGAGCATTATCTTATCAGGGTAGCCTCCAACCTGATGGCATGAGCATTGATTTCTTGAACTTCTGGTAATGCCCCCTACTCCCCCTTCACCATTCTCCATTCCCATTTCCCTCTCACCTTCTCTCCTTACCTGCCCATTGCCTTCTCTGGTTCTCCTTCCCCTTCCCTTTCTCCCATGGCCTTCTGTCCTCTCCTATCAGATTCCTCCTTCTCCAGCCCTGTATCTTCTTCACCAATCAACATCCCAGCTCTTTACTTCACCCCCTCCCCTCCCAGCTTCACCTATCACCTTGTGTTTCTTCCTCCCCTCCCACCACCTTCTAACTCTGACTTCTCATCTTTTTCTCTCCAGTCCTGATGAAGGGTCTTGGCCTGAAAGGTTGACTGTACTCTTTTCCATAGATGCAGCCTGACCTGCTGAGATCCTCCAGCATTTATGTTGCTTTAACAGACTATGAAGCAGATTTTGAAAACCTGCAAAAACAACAGGGTTGTTATCATGGAGTGTCTTCAACTTTCCTAATATTTAGACATTAAAACCAGAAGGCATAGAAACAGAGTTGGGCCCTTCAGCCCATCAAGTCTGTAATGCAGAAGATTTAGATGGGGCAGAAATTGTTTAGCGTTTCCAAGAAGGATTCCTGACTCAATATGGAGGCAGGCCGACTAGAGAGGAGGATTTGCTGGATCTGGTGCTGGGCAATAAGCCAGGTCAGGTGTCAGATCATTCAGTGGGTGAGTATTTCAGAAACAAAGACAGCAGCTCTCTGATCTTTATCATAGCCCTAGAGAAGGATAGGAGGAGAGGGTATGAAAAGCATTTAAATGGAGGAAGGGGAATTATGATGCGATTAAACAGGAACTTGGGAGCATAAATTAAGAATGGATATACTCTGGGAAATGCACAAAGGAAATGTGCATTTAGGAAGCACTTGCAAGGGGTCCTGGATGGGTTTGTCAAGGGAAGATGGTAGGGTGAAGGAACCATGGTTGACAAGAGCTGTGGAACATCTAGTCAAGAGGAAGTAAGAAGCTTACTTAAGATTTAGGAAGCAAGGATCAGACTAGGAGCCAGGAAGGAGCTAACAAATGGACTTAAAAGAATTAGAAGGGGAGATGAGAAGCGCTTGGTGAATTGGATTAAAGAAAACCCAAGATGTGAAGAACGATCAGATGGCGTGGGTGAGGGTAGGACCGATTAGGGATGGACGAGGAAACATGATTCTGAAATTGGAGGAGGTACTGTAGGTAAAGTCCTTAATGAATACTTTGCTTCAGTATTCACCAGTAAGAGGCACCTTGACATTTGTGAGAACAACTGTCTATTGTCCCCATTTATTTTTCTCTATATTCAATGGAATTTGAGACTTGTTTGTTTTAAATTTGAGGATTCACTCATAATGCTCTCAAAAAAACTGTTTACCTTTCTTATGAAAGCATTCCCTTTCCCCACTTTTCAGGCCACAGCGCAGGCACTGCAAACCCTGGTAACCATTTCCCACAACAGGTCCTCCTCAAGTTATGACTGCCTAACTTAAGGACAGCCTGTACACGGGATTGAGCATCTGAGTGACTTGCTGGTGGATCTTTTGACTGCTGTGGGGCTAAAGGCATCTTCTACCTCCTGGGAACTCATTTCACAGCAATATCATTGTGTCTGAATGTTTGAGTTAATTGCCCTTGATTTGTCAATGTTTTTATTTAAGTATGTTGCCGGGTGTCTGCTGTTCTGACTAGTGAATAGTTTGGGCTACAAACAGCTCTCCAAAACAGAATTCTGCCTTAACATAGGGAGGGCCCATACCATGAATATGTATCATTTGGACACGGAATAGATTTGCATGCATCATACTTTGGTGTTAAAGACAAACATATTAAGAAGAATTGATTGCTGTTGTAGATTAAACTGAACTTTAATCCCATATTTTAGGTTTGATATTGTTCCTAGTAATCTTCCTTGGCGAATTTTCCATTATATGCTCCAAAGACATGAACATAAACTAAAAATGTGCAAATTGTTTTCAAAGATTGATGCACCATCAATAACTCTCTGAGACGTGAGGCGAGATATCGGCTTTTATTGGCTGGAAGAAAGAACAAGCAGCAATTGACCACCATGCTACATCCTGGAGACTGAGACTGGGGCGGAGTCCCCAATTGCCTTTATACCGGGGTCTGTGGGAGGAGCCACAGGAGCAGTCAGCAGTGGGGGGGGGGGGGGGCGGGGGCATGTCCAGAAAGGTATATGTAGTTCACCACAAAGATTCACATGACTTCTGTTGTCAAAAGGTTAACCTGTCTTTTCCCAATTCACATTCTAGAAATTGGCCTAACTTTAATGTCTTTTAAAGCTTAGTTGAACTTGCATTTTGTTCACTGCAGCAAATGACTGGGCAGAGAAAAATGGTTGAAATACAGGTAGTCCCCGAGTTATGAACGTCTGACTTACGGACAGTTCGTACTTATGAACCAAGGAAGGAGAACGCCGTCCGCCATTTTAAGTTGCTGCCATCGACTCTGTGTTGAGTGTTAAACTTTGTACTTGGCTTAAATTTTTCTTAGTAAGATTCACCCTGACCCCGCTCCTCATCCCCCCCCCCCCCCGTTCCGGTTGGCTGGTGGCGCAGCGAGATCAGCCAGTTTGATCCAGTGACAGACTGCTCCCGTGCTGGGTTGATATCGATCCAGTGACTCCCGTACCATCCGTGCCGGGTCGATGTTGAGCTCGCAACTCGACCTCATTAAAAAAAACACTGCCACCTCCAGTTTAAATACCCACACGGAATATTGTGGAGGATCAAATACCCAAACCCAGCACAGCCCCCATTTGTCCCATTTAGCCTGTCTCAATGTGGTAGTCCTTAGGACCCAGTGGACCTCGGGAGCTAGCGGAGGTCAGGACCCGCCGCCCGCAGTGTATCTGTTCCATTGACAGGAAGCGATCGTGATTGAAAATAAAGTGGAAATAATAAAGCGTTTGGAAAGAGGTGAAACGCCATCGGTCATTGGAAAAGCGTTAGGCTACAGTCGATCAATGATCGGAACAATTTTAGAAGATAATGGATAAGGTGAGAATAATGGAGCATGTGAAAGGCCCTGCCCCAATGAAAGCTACAATTATTACTAAGCAACGCAGCAGTTTAATTATTGGAATACATACGTTTCTTAAGTGTATTATATGCATAAAAAGGTAAAATATATACTATATACTAAGACAAACGTTTGACAAACTGATGCTAAATAATACCAGATGTATTTGTTCCGACTTACCTACAAATCTGACTTAAAGACAGACTCAGGAATGGAACTGATATGTAACCCAGGGACTGCCTGGTACTTTTAATTTATGACAGCATCTGAAGAAACTAATTTTCTAAATCTTCTATGTGGAAAATTGTTCAAAACATTCCAAAAAATTGATATAATTAAGCAGTGCCAGCTCATGGACTTCCCTGGTTTCTCTAGTTTCAAATAATCTCCAGCCTTATTCATTGAAACCTACTGATTTTAAATCTGAGATTTTGATTCACCAGCCCTCCTCACTCAGCTTTCATTTCCTATGTTAGACCTGCTAAAATTGCTCTTCCCCTCCCTCACAGTTTCTTTCTATCCTCTAAAACTACCAGCCATCAATCTATGCAAGGGCCAGTCTAGAAAGCAAAAGGGGAGACAGTCAGTATAAAAAAGTGGGTGGAAGAAGTGAAGCAGGAGCTAGCAGGAGATCAGTCAATCCAGGTGAGGGAGGGGATGGTAGGCAGGTGAGGGAGGGGACGGTAGGCAGGTGAGGGAGGGGACGGTAGGAATGAGGTAGGAAGCTGAAAGATGATAAGTGGAAGTAACAAACTGAAGAAGATGAAATCTGATAGGAGAGGACAGTGGACCATGGTTTGAGGCAAAGTAGTTGAGGAGGGGATCTAGAAGGGGAAATGTATGGGTGTTGGGCAGATGGAGAGAGCAGAGGAGAGGAAGAGGAAGGGATTTGGGTTGGTGGCGTAAGAAGTAAAAGAGAGGACAGAGGAGAGTAGTTACCCTCTGATATATTATTAATGATATTAGTTACTGCAATTAATTTACAAGATTTGCTGGCAAGACTATTTCTAATTTACATGTGAATGAATAATCCTGGTATGCTTTATTAACTTAAACGTGCTGTATGTTACTATTGGTAATAGTTACAATTAGCTTAAAATGACTTTGGATGACATTCAAGAGGGAGATTGAAAGGTAATTATTAATAGTGATTGCTCTGAGCTCTGTGTTAAATTAAAGGAACTCCCAACAATGGTAGAAAATTAAGTACAAATGGACAGATGGTTAAAATCTATAAGCAATCTCTGTCCAATTTTCTAAAACTTCTCTTGTCAAAATTTCATGGCTTTGAGAACTGTAACAATTGCTCGATGTCTATAGTAGCTGCAGTAATGATATGCCAGGATGGTATCACCAATCTGAAAAGCCTAAATCAGTTCACTCCTACACAATGAAGAAGGGGAAATTAAACTACTAGCAATTTAGATAATAAAGCAGGTACTAAAAATATTCAGATATTTGTAGAGATAGCCACTCTGCTTATTACCTTGGCATTTTTTTATAGGGAGGTAACTGAAATTTAGCATTCCAAAGAGTGATTAAATCCTTTCCTAAGGGCCAACAAAACTACACTGCATTCTACTGGTTGTTATTTATACTTTAAAGGTTATACTTACTCTGGCTTTGCTTTGTCTCTTTTAGTCCTAAAGGAGAATCCTAGCACCTCAGTTCTGATATTGACTGAATTGTCGCTCCAAAAATGAGGAAAAGTAAGCAAATTCTGAATTTTCCTGATGTGCTACAGCAACTTGGGAAGCCTGGATAAGTAGAGCTGCTGATGACATTTTTGCTGAAGTTATAGCGATTTGGTGAATCCTAAGGAATTTCCCGGATTTATTTTCTGTATATCAAGCAATTAGTCAAGGAATAAAATTCATCTAGAAAGCTAATGAGTAAGAATATTGGCAGCCCATCTTTGCCTTCTGTGACCCAGAATTATAAATGCTTGGGGGGGGGGGGGGTTGATATTTTTATCTAACATTATCATTTTATGTTTGTGTTAGCTTTGAAATGTTGATCATTAAATATCATCTGTGCATGCTCATTCCCACCTCACTGCTGAATAAGAGCATGCAACCTCTGCTTCTATCAAAAGTAGTGGATACAACCCAGATCAACACAGGAGAAGCCCTTTAGCACTTCTATCAGAAGTTTGCCACAAGTACGGAGCATTCTTCATCAAGGACTCCCACCATCCACATCATGCTCTCTTCTCACTGCTGCCATCAAGAAGGAGCTACAGGAGCCTTAGGTGCTGTAGCTAACAGTTATTACCCTTCAGCTGTTACACCTCTGAAACAACTTGGATTACTTCACTTACCTCAATGCCAAATTGATTCCACAACCTATGGACTCACTTTCAAGGACTCATGTTCTCAATATTTATTTATTTATTTATCTATCTATCTATCTATTTATTATTTGTTTTACTTTGGATTTGCACAGTTTGTCCGTCTTTCTTTGTGGTAGGGTTTCATTAATTCCATTGTACTTCTTTGTTCTACTTTGAAGGCCTGCAAGAAACTGAATTTCAAGGTAATATATGTTCTGCTTGTTTTTGATAGAAGACAAACTTTGTATGGGTTTAAATGCTAACATGCTTGTTAGAAGGTGACAGTCATGGCTTCGAGCTCCACACTTTAGCAGGTGCTCCCAGTTCACAAGTATCGCTCCCAGTTCCTAGTGAACTGCCTGCATTGCACACTGGGAACTGAAGTACACTCACAATAACAGTGTATATACTGACAGATCTGTACTTTGATAATAAGTTTACTAACCCTCAATGTGATAGATGTCATTCAGAAGTGGCTTCACTGACCCATATGTTTTGGTCATGTCCTACTTTACATAACTATTGGAAGGACATATTCGTTACCATTTCCTCAATTTGGAACATTGATTTACAACCTAACTTTATTACTGCAATCTTTGGTATACCAAATGAGGATGGTAATCAGTTTTCTCCTTCAATCAGACAAATGATTGCTTTTGTAACATTAATGGCCAGAAGGTCTATATTACAAAATTGGAAAGAAGTAAATCCTCCTACCACGTCTCAGTGGCTTTTTCAAACTATTTCTTATCTGAGTTTGGAAAAAATTAGGAGCACTATTTTTGACTCGTCAATTAAATTTGAAGAAACTTGGGGACCGTTCATCCGACATTTTCATATGAATTAATTTGGCCTCTTCCAGACCTTCTCTTTGTTTATTCTTGTTCAGGTATGGAGTTCCGGAGTTCTTTGACACTATCATATACTTATAAACTGCTATTATTGCCCATGTTAGTTTTAGTTTAGTGTTTGTTTCATATATATATTTTTTTTTCAGACATTTCTAATTTTTTTTTCTTTTTCTTTTGATGATTAGTTTTGTTTTTTTTCATATATAATTATATAGACTTGATTGATTAATGTACTTTTTTGTTGTTGATGTTTAATAGGATATCATTATCCTATTATTAATGTAATCTTAAGTCTATTGTATTCATAACCTATTCATTATTATGTTATGTTTTTTATATTTATATGAAACTCAATAAAAAGATTGAAAAAGAAAAGAAAGAATAAGTTTACTTTGAACTTCGGTATTTTTAGCAGGGAGAATCCTTCTGAGAGAAGAGAAACATCAAGACTTAAGAACCACCATAAACTCTTCAGTTCTGACAACTTTAAACATCAGAACAGAGGATATCACTACCGTAGACTGCAATGGTAGCATCAAGATTTTCTGTAGGGACATAAGAAATGGAAACAGGAATAGGCCAATCAGCCCTTGTACCTGCACCATAGTCAATGGGAACAAGGATGCATTTTTTTACCTCAGAATTATTCTCTACTTTAACTCCACATCTGCTCATGCTCGTAATCACAAACAGATCAAATTCATTATTACTGTCTTATGAGAAACCTGTAGTTTCTGGGAGCAGAGCAATGTGACGACAAAAAACACTACAATAAATTACAAAATAATTAAATAATGTAGAAAGGACTGATGAGGTAGTTGTTCATGCATTCACGGACCATTCGGAAACCTGATGATGGAGGGAAACAAGCTTTTTATTGATTTTATTTTATTTTGAGATACAGCACAGTAACAGGCTGTCTGGCCCAATGAACCCATATCACCCAGTTACACTGATGTGGCAGCACACCGACATGACCCTGGGGAGAACGTACAATCAGCAATGGATTTGAATTTGATAGCTGGTGCTGCAGTAGTGTTATGCTAACCGCAACACTACCGCGCCGTCTCCAGAGATGTTCCCATATTATAGAGAGTGGGCCATCAGGCAGGCTCCTGTGCCTCCTCCCTGATGGGAGTAATGACAAAAGTTGGTGTCCTGGGTGGTGAGGGTGTTTAGTGATGCATGCTGAGATCTTGAAGCACCCTTTCATGAAGATGACCTTGATGGAGCTGAGGATTGTGCCTGCGATGCCACAATCCTCTGCATCGTTCATTATAACATGCTGAAATTTTATATACTTTTGTTTCTCTCAAAAGCAGCAATGTCTGCAAATACTGCCTGACTCTCAGCATTTTGATCAGCTTCCAGTTTTATATTAGAGTCAGATTGGAGTGAATTTCAAGTACTAGCATTCAAGTCTGATTTAATAAGTCTAATCAATAATATTATAACTATTTGGAAGTCCTCGTCATATCTACTTTCATCTATACTTTAGACAATGTTTATTTCCTTTCTACTTTTCCAACAAAAATGTCAAACAGTTTAGTGTCTGTCCCTGTCTCATTGGACAAAGTGATCCCCCACCACAGTTTGTAACTTCTCTGGAACAATGGGTAGCACCCACCAGAAAGTGACGAGTACCACGATCACTCGGAAGGGCATCAAGCCTTCATGAAGCTTCCCTGTCACTGCCACGGTACGTGCTGCCGCAAATGTAAAAGCAAGTTGATCTCATATGTGTGGACTACCTCACACGATCACCTTCTCTGCTCAAATCTTATGCTTAAAACTTCCCATGACATTGCAATGATCGCAGAGTCAGATCTGCCGGGACCTGTTCAAGGCTATGAATATGAGGGAGCCATCAGTGAGGCCCCTATTATTGTGAATATTCAAAACTGATGATGATAGATCTGTCTGCAAGGCATTAATGTTAGAATGGGGACTTCAATTATCAAATTAAAACATGATCTTAAAAATAGAATAATTTACTACCTAGTTTGCAATTTAGATACAAACATTATATGGATGGATGATTTTAATGTGGGTATTGATTGATGACAGGCGTGGTCCAGTCTGTGACCTGTTCTGTAGCCAAGAGGGATCATTTATATAAAATGGACAATTGACTATCTATTTTATAACGGGATTTTAGAGCCAATATTTCTTGATGCTTGGGTCCCATGTTCTGTGAGCAATTTTTTCCTGAATTTGTAAGGCAAAGTAATTGATGCAAGTCTCCTATGGCATTACCTCTCCAGTGACAGCAATAGCAAATCAAGTCCTTGTGGAGCAGATGAGGCTGTGGTAAATCAGGCATGATTATACTGAATGGTAGGGACTGCTTGAGGGGCCAGGTCGCCTTCTCCTACTCCTGCTTGTGTTCTTGTGGATGTTGGCTCACATTGAGCCATTCATTGGCCCAAGCCCAGTATTTCTCATGGAGGCCTGAGGAAGAAATCAATGCCAAGCATCACATTCTCTGTTCACAGTGGCTATCCTGAACACCTGCTTGCATGCTATTTTAATTCTTCCCCATTTCCAAACTGACCTATCTGTCCTTGGACTCGTTCACTGCCAGAGTGAGACTAAATGCAAACTAATAGAACAGCGATCTCATATTCCACTTAGATGGTCTATATTCCAATACCATGAACACTGAATTCTCCAGTTTCAGGTAACTGCACCTTGGCGCTCCATTTTGTCTCCTTCTGATACACCAAACACCTCTTGCACAGCCCCCCCCCACTTCTATTGCCACCCCCCTCACCCCATTATTATCCATTTTATCCTTCCTCCACCTGGTTCTACCTGCTTATAGTTTACAATCAACCCACTCTCAGTCTCCTATCCACTCCCCCTTCCAACACTGTTCCCATCTACCTCTCATCTCTCCCTTGTTCCATTCTTCGCTTTCCTTTCTTACCTGCCCCCTTTTGTTATCACCATTAAAAGGCTTCCCAGCCCCTGTTGCAATCTCCGTTTGGCTTCATCTGCTCGTCAATCCCTCATCTGCCAGCTTCTGCCTCAGCCTTCCAATTTATACCTGGCTCCTGATGAGGACTCTCAACCCAGTATTTGCCTCCACAAATGCTGCCTGTCCTATTGAGTTCCTCCAACGTAGCTTTGTATTTCAGCATTTGTAATTGCTAATGTCATCTTTCACACAGTTCACCAGATATAGTAAATTAACAATTCACTGTGCATCCTTAGAGAAATTGATAGATTTTTAAAAGATTAATGACATTTAGTATCCTTTTTATATTCAAATGGTACAAAGAAAGTGTAGTAAAACTGTAGTATATTTAACTAAATGTCATACATGCACTTTGTGTCAACTTGTAAATCTACAGCATATTTTTTATTATCAGTTAATATTATTGTGCTAATACTATTTTGTTTTATGTGTTATATGTGACATACGTATTGTATTTTTCACCTTGGTCCCAGACTTTAACTTGAAGTATCAGACAAGAATTAATTCTTGTTTTTATCATCTTTGAATAAAAGTGTCCATAGCTGCAACATGAAAATTAGATTATTTCTTGAGAACCATTTGTGGAAAAAATAATTTTGTCCTATGAATTTTGCCTCTGAAAATTGCATATTTCTCAAAAACTTCACGTTAACTGAAATTCAGCAGCTGGTCAATTTTCTCTTAGGCCAACTTCCCCAAGAGGTTTTAAATTGTTAAAAGGATAAAGGGAGGAGCTGGATGATAATGACGTGGGATGAGAATTTGGAGGAACATAGATAGATAGATACTTTATTGATCCCAAAGGAAATTATAGTGTCACTATCATGGTCCTGTCTGGCAATTTCCCATTACCTCTTTAATTGTGCTCTAACCCCCTTGCTTGATTTCCAATCATTCCCAATTCAGCAAATTATACACACCTGCTTCCCATCAGTAAATGCAGGAGAAAAACTCTGGAAACACAACAAGGCACTGCCAGTTTGTTGGTTGAGTCTAGTGTGAGTAACATTGTCTCATGGTTCTTAGGACTGCCAGTTCTAAGTCTAGCATTGCTCCTGAATACTGATTCCATGCTTGCTATGTCAATAATGCCTCCTGATTCTGCCTCTGTGCCCTTGTTCTGTATTTGGGTTTGTCCACTGCCACGCTTGTATAACAGAATGGACTGGCCTTTCCTTGTTGTATTTTCAGGGAGAAGTATGTCAGTGAATCCCTCATGGTAGGCATTATCAGACCTTCATCTCCCCTGGTAGGTGCTGGTTTCTTCTTTGTAGAAAAGGACAGGTTGCTTTGTCCTTGTATTGATTACAGAGGCCTAAACAGTATAACAGTTAAGAATAAGTACCCTTTAACCCTCATTAGTTTGGCTTTTGAACCACTGCATGGAGCCACCATTTTCTCAAAGCTGGCCCTTTGGAATGCCTACCATCTTGTCAGGTTGAAGGAGGGGGATGAGTGGAAGATGTCTTTTAATAAACCTCTGGGTGACTTTGAATATTTGGTCATGCTGTTTGGCCTCACCAATGCTACTGCTGTTTTTTAATGATGTACTCCATGATGTACTGAGGGACTTTATTAATTGGTTTGTATTTGTTTATCTTGATATCATGATATTTTCTAGCACCCCCCCCCCCCCCACTCCCAAGAACACGTTCACCATGTCTGTCAAGTCCTTCAGAGACTGGGAAAACCAATTATTAGTGAAGGCGGAGAAATGTGAGTTCCACGTTCCTTCGGTTAGCTTCCTGGGTTACATCATTGAGTGGCCAGGTGACAGCAGACCCCAGGAAGATCTGAGCAGTGGAAGAATGGCCTAGGCCCACAACCCATAAACAGCTTCAATGATTTCTGGGGTTTGCCAATTTCTATTGCCAATTTATCAGACTACAGTTGTTATGGCCCCCCCTCACCCAGCTTGCCTCGCCTACTACTCCCTTCTGTTAGGACTCCAGTGCTGACTAGGTGTTCACTGACCTGAAGGGACATTTCACCATCGCTCCCATCCGGACCTAGCCTGTCAATTCATTGTCGAAGTGGATGCCTCTGACTCAGGGATAGGAGAAGTCCTATTCCAACGATCAAGTTTGGATGAAAAGCTTCACCCCTGCACCTTCTATTGTTGCTGACTGTTCCTTGCCAAGTGGAATTATGACTTGGGGAACCAGTCTACCATGGTGAGTATGGTGATGTTCCCATGTGAAGGGGGTAGACCAGCGACAAAGTCTAGGGTGATGTGTGACCAGGGCAAGTAGAGGATGAAGTAAACCCACAGGTGGCCGGTGGGAGGCTTTTCCCTGGGCACAGATGGAACATGCTGAGACATAGGAATGGGTAGCCTGGAGGCTCCTGCCTGGCAATTCCCAATTACCTCTTTAATTGTGCTCTAACCCCCTTGCCTAATTTCCAATCATTCCTAATTCAGCAAATTACACACAGCTGCTTCCTATCAGTAACTTCAGGATAAACACCCTGGAAACACAACAAGGAGCTACCAGTCCATTGGTTGACTCTGGTGTGAGTAACCTCGTTTCATGGTTCTTGGGACTGCCAGTTCTCAGTCTAGCATCGCACCTGGATACTGATCCCACGCTCACTATGTCAATAATGCCCCCGACTTTGCCTCTGCGCCTGTGTTCTGCACTTGGGTTTGTCCACTGCCACGCTCGTGTAATAGTCACAGTAGCATTATAAGTGCACAGATATGCAAATATTGGAAGAGAAGGAAGAAAGAATTAAAAAAAGTTACTTCTAACAGGAGGGGCCATATCCCTAGCTATAAAGTCTGATGGCCGAGGGTAAGGATGACCTCATAGTGCTCTTTGCAGCAGCACAGTTGCTTCAGTCTATTTCTAAAAGTGCTCCTCTGTTCAGTCAAGGTGGCATGCAGAGGGTGAGAAAACATTGCCCAGAATTGCCAACTGAGGATTGAAGTATTTGTTTTATTAAAGAAATATGTTAAATAGACAGAACATGGAACAGTAGAGCACAGTAAAAGCTCTTTGGGCCATGATATTTTAATCTACTCTAAGATCAATCTAGCCCTTCCCTCCTACATGGACCATCATTTCCCCTTCATCCATGTCCCTATCCAAGATTCTCTTAAATGCCCTAATGTCTCTGCCTCTACCACTATCCCTGGCTTCTATGCATCCACAACTCTATATTTAAAATAAAACACCTACCTCTGACATCACCACTATATTTTCCTCCAATCACTTTAAAATTGTGTCCTCTTGTACTGACCATTTTCACCCTGGGAAAATGGCACTGGCTGTCCACTTGATCTATACTCCTTGTCATCTTGTACACTTCTATCAAGTCACCTCTCGTCCTCCTTCACTCCAAAGGGAAAAGCCCTAACTCACTCAGCCTTCATAAAATATACCCTCGAATCCAGGCAGTATCCTGGTAAATCCTCTTTGCACCCTCTTTAATGTTTCCACATTCTTTCAATTTAAATTATTGCTTTTTTATTTAGATTAATAGCAATTGTAGTTCAGAAGGGCTGAAAAAATATTAACATGTCTAACATGTTTCCCCATCTAATACTATAATGTAATAATCAACACAAAGTACACTGCAGATGCTGTGGTCAAATCAAGACATACAAAAAAGCTGGATGAACTCAACAGGTCGGGCAGCATCTGTTGAAATGAGCAGTCAAACACCCTTCATCAGGACTAAGGAAGGAGGGGGCAGGGGACCTATAAAGAAGGTGGGGGGAGGGTGGAAAACCAATCAGAGGAAAGATCAAGGGGTGGGGGAGGGGAAGCAGGGAGGGGATTGGCAGGAGAGGTGAAGAAGGAATCTAAGGGGAAAGCACTATGGGTAGTAGAAGAAGGCAGAATCATGAGAGGTGATAGGCAGCTAGAAGAGGAGACAGAGTGAAGGGGGGATGGGGGAAGGGAGAGGGGGGAGGGAGAGGGAGGGAATTACTGGAAGTTGGAGAATTCGATGTTCATCCCAAGGGGCTGGAGACTACCCAGACAGTATATGAGATGTTGTTATTCGAATTCTCCAGCTTCCAGTAATTCCCCTGCCCCCTCCTCCTTTAGTCCTGATGAAGGGCCTCGATCTGAAACGTTGACTGCTCATTTCAACGGATGCTGCCCGACCTGCTGAGTTCATCCAGCTTTTTTGTACATCATAATATAATAATCAATGTCTACATACCAAAACCACAATTTGAACTGGAGATATAAAGATAGTAACAAAATGATTTACTAAAAATGTAAGAATTGCATTGCACATCTCATTCAACCCCAGCTACATTTCTTAGAGGAATGAGTTTTGCATTTGGATAGATAATGGGTGTTCTGGCATTGGAGAGGGCAAGATGAGGTTCACAAGAATGGGCCAGGGAATGAAAGGGTTAACATATGAGGATTGTTTGATGGCTCTGGGTCTGTACTCACTGGAGTGTAGAATAATGAGGAAGGGATCTCATTGAAAACTATCAAACATTGAATGGCATAGGCAGAGTGGATGTGGAGAGGATGTTTCTTATAGTGGGTAAGTCCAGGACGTGAGTGCACAGCTTCAGAATAGAGATGAGGAGAAATTTCTTTAGCTAGGGGCTGGTGAACTTATGGAATCCATTGTCACAGATGGCTATGGAGGCCAAGTTATTGGGTATATTTAAAGTGGAGGTTGATAGGTTCTTGATTAGTTGGTGTCAAAGGTTATGGGGAGAAGGCAGGAGAATGGGGTTGAGAGAGATAATAAATGAGCCAGGACAGTATGGTGGAGCAGCCTTGATGGGTTGAATGATCTAATTCTGATCCTTTGTCTGATAGTCATATAATTAAAGAAATTTAAAATCACTGTTCATTTAAAAATGTGTAGAAAGCACAAGTTTGTGATTTTCTTATAAGTTCAAGTGTGTCCTGTATCCACAACATATATACACGGGGGCTTACAATACCACCTGAACATATCTGTCTTTACCATCACACCAACACATACTATTACAAAACAACAATCGAGGCCGTTACAAAGGGCATTCAATGCCCTGCAGTTGGTGAACTGTAGATTGCGGTTCCTCCCCACAAGACTTTGCAGATGTTCCGGGGCGCCACGTACTCCTGCCGCCCGGAATGTGCCCGTCAGAAGCATCATTGGGATATTAAAGCACTATGACTTCACTATCAACAAAGTGTATAAAACATTTAAACCTAAGTTTCTAAAGACATGTTCTTTAAGCCCAGCAGAGCAATCTTCAATGGGCTGTGGTTTCAAAGGAACTCTATTCGATATGGATTAGGAGCGACGTAAAGAAGGATACATTTCCAAATATTACCGTTTGATCCTTTTAGGGATATGGATTACAGACAACTCAGGAATGTTCCAAATCCTGCTTAATCTTTTACTTTGTGTGTTTGACCTGCATCGCGAAACAATAGCTGTTGATCCTGTAACCCTACCTCCCTAACTCCTGCATAGTCTGCGGGACGGGGTCACTTTCAGCAAGCAGGCGTTGGGGCACAGGGTGATGAAAAGTATGAATAGTTCATTTTTTTTGAGGGGTGGCTCTTTCAAGGTCAATGGAAAGGCTTTTTTGTTTGTTAGATTCCCCACTGGGCTTTAAGAAACAGCCTCATTTATTTAGCGTGAGAACACCGCGGGAGCTTCGGCTGTAAATCAAGTTTGAAGACAAATTCCTCCTGGTGTATATTTGTTTCAGAAACTCATTCCAATATCAAATTTGCCCAGTTTTCCAATTGCCCTCATCAAGAATAAACTTTTGGCAATGACGCTGCTTTGTAACTTTTAAAAATAATTTTCTTGATGATGGCAACGCATTAAATCGGACATTTAATTAAAAGATCCATGGAAAATGGAATAAAGAAGGATTAAAATATCCTTGTTGAAATCCTTATAAAATATCTGATCATAAGCATTAGCAATATCAGGATTGAAGGGTCGAACATTAACGTGACTGGGATCCATTGATTGCAAAGCAGCCGCTTGCAAATTATAGTGATAATCGAGTTCTGTCAGCATGCTTTTCATTGGTTGGAAGTTTCTTTGGGCCATTATCCTCAATGACATGTTCCATCTTGCACAAACTGGACCTCATAGCGGGACATTACATTATTAGTACTGGCTGAAGACCTGTAACTAAAGTTAATCGGGAAAACTGAAGAACGCTACAGCAAGGGGGAGTGATGACACCATGATTTTTAAATAGAGGTTTTGCGGAGGAGGTGGAAAGGAGGATCAGCCGAGGGCAAGAGGCCCTCGGGCATTCATTAAGGCCGTGGAAGCAGGTAGTCTTGTGAATGCCAGTCTCAGGGGTGAAACCCTCATGAACTCGGGAACCACACAATTCACCAGTCCCGATCACTCGCATGGTCACCAACTTTTATTGATCAGAACTGACACCTGAATGTCGGTTGGGTTCTATTCATTCAGAAAAGCCGCATCACCCAAGCAAAACGCCAGCTGAAGGAACCCAGTGGGTTGGGCTGCGTCTGGAGGCCGTTTCGATCCATCCAAACCGGCGAGCCGGCTGGAGCTGCTGTTGCTCATGCCAAGTACGCAGGTAAGTCTCTTGGGACAAGCCCTTGTCGGGTCATCCCACAAGGCCTGAGGTTTCCACTGCTGAAGCCCAGGAGGACGTGCTCCTGCACTAGGGGTGCTGACTATAGGAATATTAGGATGGGCAAGAGGAGATGGATGAGGGGCATTTGTGGAACGCACAGAGGAACCCAGTTGTAGTTTCATGGAATTTGGCAAGCCTGCAGTAGCTTTCACATTTGTATTGAGGCTGAGTGGCTGTGGCCTTGGTCAGTGGAAGACAGGATAAGGTGCAGTTCTGACAATAAATAGCTGATTGTGATGTATCCTGGATCTTCATAGGCAGCCTCAGGAGAAAGTGACTCCAGACTGTATCCTTGCTCCCTCGTACCCCCTCCTTTTACTTCCGCATCATTCTTCTTAATGGCTAAAGTTACAATCTGCCATTCCTGCATAGTTTTAGCAGGTAGCAACCTACGCAGATGCTAATGAACTTAGAAGTCTTGTTCCTGACCCAATTCACATCACAAATTGCCATGCACTATGACTTCACTCAAAAAGTTTTGTCTTTAGTTACGCTAAGGTATTGTCAAGGGACCATTGAATATCTCTTGTGCATCATCCCAGAACTGTAATGTCATAGAATGTCTGAACTAAACTCCTGAAAATGGATAAGTTTACGTCTTGCCAAATGGTCAATAACAAGGTGCTTGGAACAGGAAACTTGCCTGCAACATGACATTTCTGGTATTATCAGGAATGGCAGACAAATCCACTGACCGGAAGTGGTGTCGCATTTAACTATTCTACCTGGGGCAGCTTAATGAAAAAAGTTAAGGCTATGTCTATTTTTAACTATGGGTAAAGCAGGAAATGAAGGGCTAAATCCATGAGGGTGAGTCCCTTTGCAGCACTGCTTGTGGTCCAAGAGCATCAGGAATCACAGAAGTGTTTCTTCCAAATGCAATAAGCTCATCAGATTAGCCGGCTGACATTTCTAACCCCAGACACCTGTCCTTGCCCCACTTACTCCCTCCAGCTCCAGTGCCCATTCTTGACTGTACTGCACTAATATGGCTCACTCCCCTGCAATCTGGATGCCCTACCAGCGATAGAATGCCTCTTGCAATTTGGAGCCCTCGGTCACTACTCGAGGGGATGAGCCTCTCATTCAGGCTGCCCGTGAGTAAGCCCGAGGAGTGAAAAGATGAAGTATGAAGGTCAGCTAGCCAATAATATTGTGATAAACCATGTATACCTGTCTGGACACGCCCCTCTGCTGACTGCTCCTGTGGCTCACCCCACAGACCCCTGTATAAAGGTGACTGGGGCACTGCTTCTCCCTCAGTCTTCAACATGGTCGTGCCCGTTTTCGCTGTTAATAAAAGCCTATCATCTTGTACTCTACTTCCAGTCTCCTAGAGTTATTGATAGCGCATCAATTTTATTAACAGCGATTTTAAAACATGGAATCAATTTTACGACCCGACAAATTGGATATCAACCCTCAATCCCAGGAGGCCAGCAACGCTTTTGTACTCTGGCAGGCTTGCTTCGAATCATACCTTGAGGACATTCAAGTAACTGAGCTCGCCACGATGCGCAGAGTTCTCCTCTCCAGGGTCAGTCAACAGGTCTACTCCATGATCAGGGACCAACCGAGCTACCAGGGTGCGATGGACGCCTTCAAACGACAATACCTGCGGCTGGTGTTGTCTACGCAAGACATCACTTAGCGACACGGCAGCAGAGTCGAGCGCTTAGTTTGTCCGGTCCCTACAGACACTCGTGCGGGCCTGCGACTGCAGGGGACTGACGGCGGAACAGCATGCGGAGCTCCTGGTAAGAGACGCCTTCGTCACAGGGATCAGGTCAGTTTAAGTGCGCCAGCGACTGCTGGAACATGCCGATCTTACCTTACTTTTGGCGATTGAGCTGGCCGACAGGCTGAAGGCTACTCTGCACAACGCTGACGCTCTCCAGGCGTGCGATCTCCCGCTGGCCCTCGTGGGCGCTGCAGACCCTACAACCCACTGGTGAATCGACCACAGCTGCTGCCAGTCATGAGTCAGCGCAGTGTTACTTCTGTGGACTCGACAAGCACCCCTGAAAATGCTGCCCAGCCCGAGAAGCTACCTGCTCCAGCTGCGGAAAGAAGGGCCACTTCACCAAGGCCTGTAAGTTCAAACTGCGTGTGGGGTCGAGCAGTGCCGTGTGCAAGGCCTGGGGGTCACCATTTTGGTAGGCGCCACCTTGCACTGCCTACGACCCACGGGTGCTTACCGGGCACCCCACTGCTCCAGACCAAGACGGCGATTCAACTCTGGCTTCCATGTCCCTCGACCAAAGCACCCCACACCAGCTCGCAAGGTCAATGATGGACATCCTGGTGGAGGGGCACAGGACTAGCTGCCTGTTTGACACGGGCAGCACTGAGAGTTTTATTCACCCGGACACAGTGCAACGCTGCGGACTCATGACACGGCCGGTAAGCCAGAGGATGCCAAAAGATTTTCAGATATATGAAGAGTCAAAGAGAGACGAGAGCTGGAGAGGTAGTAATGGGGACAAGGAAATGGGGACGAACTGAATAAGTGTTTTGCAGCTGTGGAAGACACTAGAGTGTGTTGGATGTTCAACAGCATCAGGGGGCAGAATTGGGTTCAATTGATATTACTAGGGAGAAGATGCTTTGGAAGCTGAAAGGTCTGATGACAGATAAGTCACCTGGACCGCATGAACTACATTGGAATGTTCAAAAGAAGTAGGTGAAGAGAATATGGAGGCTTAAGTAATGATCTTTCAAAAATCACTTGATTCTGGTGTGTTTCTGCAGGACTAGGAAATTGCAAATGTTACTCCACTCCTTTCGAAGGGAGCAAAGCAGAAGAATGGAGATTATGGGCCAGTTGGCCTGACCTCAGTGGTTGGGAAGATGTTGGAGTTGATTGTTAAGGATAAGGCTTTAGGGTTCTTGGAAGCACATGATAAAATGGGCCAAAATCAGCATGGTTCCCTTAAGGGAACAACTTGCCTGACAAATCTGTTGGAATTCTTTGAGAAGATAACAAACAAAATAGACAAAGGAGCATCAGTGGATGTTGTGTACTAGGATTTTCAAAATGCCTCTGACACTGTACCACATAGGAGTCTGATCAGTAACATAAGAGCTCACAGGAAAGATACTAGCATGGATAAAGCATTGGCCGATTGGCAGGAGGCAAAGAGTGGAAATAAAGGGAGCCTTTTCTGATTGGCTACTGGTGACTAGTGGAGTTCTGCAGGAGTCGGTATTGAGATGTTATATAGTATGTCAATGGTTTGGATACTGTAATTGATGGCTTTGTGGCCAAGTTTGCTGATGATAGGTGGAGGGGCAGGTAGTGTTGGGGAAGCAGGGAGGCTGCAGAAGGACTTAGACAGATTAGGAGAATGGGCAAAGAATTGGCAGATGGAATACAATGTTGGGAAGTGTATAGTCATCTACTTTGGTAGAAGAAATAAAAGTGGAGACTATTTTCTAAACAGAGAGAAAATTCAAAAGTCTGAGGTGAAGAGTGACATGGGAGGTCTCGTGAGGGATTCCCTAAAGGTAACTAGCAGGTCGAGTCAGTGGTGAAAAAGGCAAATGCAGTATTAATATTCATTTTGAGAGGACGAGCTCCGGTGAGGCTTCATTTGGAGTATTGTGTGCAGTTTTGGACCGCTTGTCTAAGAAAGGATGTGCTACAGTGCAGAGGGTTTAAAGGAGGTTCACGAAAATGTTTCTGGGTTTATCATATGAGGAGCGTTGGATCACTGTGGGCTTTACTTGCTGGAATTTAGAAGAATGAGGGGAAACTTCATTGAAACCTACTGAATGTTAAAATGCTTAGACAGAGTGGATGTGGAGAGGATGTTTTCTATAGTGGGAGATTCCAGGACCAGAGGGCACAGCCTTACAGAAGGGCATACCTTTAGAACAGAGATGAGGAATTTCTTTAGTCAGAATATGGTGAATCTGTGGAACTTATTGCCACAGACAGGTGTGAAGATTGTCATCAGGGAAATTTAAAGCGGAGATTAACAGATTCTTGGTTAGTAAAGGTGTCAATGGTTATGGGGAGAAGACAGGAGAAACAGGATGAAAAGGATAACAAATCAGCCATGATAGAATGGCAGAACAGACTCGATGGGCTGCATGACCTAATTCTGTTCCAATGTCTTATGGTCTTACAAATGGCTTTTGAGTTAAATTCAGCAGCTTGTTAGGGAAGCACACTCCTTGGAGTGTGAGAGTGTGTGTGTGTGAGTGTGTGTGTTTGTGTGTGTGTGTGTGTTTGTGTGTGTGTGTGTGTGTGTGTGTGTGTGTGTGTGTGTGTGTGTGTGTGTACACTTTGGAAGCTAGCAATGTATGTGACTGATATTCTTGGGCTACTCTATGTGTACAAACTTGTGTAGTTCACCACTAATGGTTCAGAAATATTCAGTTATCCTGAGAATCTTTATGACTTAAGGAAGCATTTATTCATATTAAGAATATACTTTAGTGGGGATTTGTTTATGAATTTTCAAAATCTATGTTTTAACCTCTTAATCTGATCATCTGTGTATTGTGAACGTTTAGAGTCTGGTGAACATCACTGCAGAACTGTGAATAAGATTTAGAGATGTTGACATTCAGAGCACAAAAAAAATAAAGAGTGATTGTTTCAAGAAAACCAGTTAACTGAGCAAATTTATCCAATGAGCCCCAAATGGTTACAAGTTCCTGTTCTGAATTGGGTTAAATGATCTCATTTGGTGTACTGATATGTCACTGCAGGGAAGGTTGTTGTTCCCTTTAGAGGGGAGAATGAAGCTCCACTGCGCTCCCACTGCCAATCATTATCCAATGCTGGAAAAACGAAAATAAGAGGTTGACTGAGGATAGGATTGGTTTGTTGTGATAGGTCCCTTGGTGGAGTTGCCTGCTAAAGCACGCTGTCAGTCATTCTATCATCCAAAAAATGATAGTGTAGTTTTTCAATGCACTTAAATCTAATAAGATTTTTTACCTTTTGTTATGATTGAAGCTGAAGGAAACATGTTTAATTTGGCATGGCAGTAATTGTTTTAGATTATGTGAGTCTACAGTACCAACATATATACTCTACCTTCCTACCACACAAATACTGTTACTCTAAAGTACTGTTAATTTCTTGCAGTGACAATTTTAACAGACTAGTCACTTTCTAATTTCCAGTTGGAAATCCTGATTAACTTCAAAATTATTTTCTGTTTATAATTATGTATCATAAATTATTTTCTCTGAAAATGAATCTCTGGGTTGTATATGGTGACATATATGTACTTTGATAATAGAATTTACTTAGAACTTTGAATTGCTTCCTAGTTTACAGTAACCCCCAATCTGTTAGTCCTGTTGAATTAAATCCTTTTTCCACAACATATGTTCCATGAATAACTAACTATGTACATAAAATATAACTGATTGAAAAGAACCTCTTAGATACTTGGCTCAAAACGTCAACTCTACTCTTTTCTATAGATGCTGCTGGCATGCTGAGTTCCTCCAGCAATTTGTGTGTGTTTCATAGATATTTTGTTTATTAGCTCTGTGTAATTATGATTGAACAATGATTAAATTGACAGAAAGCTATATTAACATGGAAATAGGAAATGAATAGAAACATAGAAAACCTACAGCACAATACAGGCCCTTTGGCCCACAAAGTTTTGCCAAACATATCCCTACCTTAGAAGACTATAGGTAAGCCTAATAATTTCTAGTTTATTAAGCTCCATGTACCTATCTAAAAGCCTCTTAAAAGACCCTATCATATCCACCTCCACTACAATTGCCGGCAGCCTATTTCATGCACTCACCACTCTCTGAGTAAAAATCTTACTCCTGACATCTCCTCTGTACCTACTCCCCAGAACCTTAAACCTTTGTCCTCTTGTGGCAACCATTTCAGCCCTGGGAAAAAGCCTCTGACTATCCACACGATCAATGCCTCTCATCATCTTATACACCTCTATCAGGTCACCACTCATCCTCCTTCGCTCTAAGGAGAAAAGACCAAGTTCACTCAACCTATTCTCTTAAGGCATGCTCCCCAATCCAGGCAATGTCCTTTTAAATCTCCTCTGCACCCTTTCTATGGCTTCCACATCCTTCCTGTAGTGAGGCAACCAGAACTGAGCACAGTACTCCAAGTGGGGTCCGACCAGGGTCCTATATAGCTGCAACATTACCTCTCGGCTCCTAAATTCAATTCCACAATTGAGGAAGGCCAATACACCATACACCTTCTTAACCACAGAGTTAATCTGTGCAGCAGCTTTGAGTGTCCTATGGATTTGGACCCCAAGATCCCTCTGATCCTCCACACTGCCAAGAGTTTCACCATTAATACTATATTCTGCCATCATATTTGACCTACAAAAATGAACCACTTCACACTTATCTGGGTTGAACTCCATCTGCCATTCTCAGCCCAGTTTTGCATCCTATCAATGTCCCGCCATAACCTCTGACAGCTCTCCACACTATCCACAACACCTCCAACCTTAGTGTCATCAGCAAACTTACTAACCCAACCCTCCACTTCCTCATCCAGGTCATCTATAAAAATCACAAAGAGTAATTGTCCCAGAACAGATCCCTGAGGCACTCCACTGATGACTGACCTCCATGCAGAATATGACCCGTATACAACCACTCTTTACCTTCTGTAGGGAAGCCAGTTCTGGATCCACAAAGCAATGTCCCCTTGGATCCCATGCCTCCTTACTTTCTCAATAAGCCTTGTATGGGGTACCTTATCAAATGCTTTGCTGAAATCCATATACAGTTACATTTACTGCTGTTCCTTCATCAATGTGCTTAGTCACATCCTCAAAAATTTCAATCAGGCTCGTAAGGCATGACCTACCCTTTACAAAGCCATGCTGACTAATCCTAATTATATTATAACTCTCCAAATGTTCATAAATCCTGCCTCTCAGGATCTTCTCCATCAACTTACTAACCACTGAGGTAAGACTCACTGGTTTATAATTTCCTGGGCTATCTCTACTCCCTTTCTTGAATAACGGAACAACATCCGCAACCCTCCAATCCTCAGGAACCTCTCCCATCCCCATTGATGATGCAAAGATCATCGCCAGAGGCTCAGCAATCTCCTCCCTTGCCTCCCACAGTAGCCTAGGGTAAATTTCGTCTGGTCCCGGTGACTTATCCAACTTGATGCTTTCCAAAAGCTTCAGCACATCCTCTTTCTTAATATCTACATGCTCAAGTTTTTCAGTCCACTGCAAGTCATCACTACAATCACTAAGATCCTTTTCCATAGTGAATACTGAAGTAAAGTATTCATTAAGTACCTCTGCTATTTCCTCCGGTTCCATACACACTTTCCCACTGTCACATTTGATAGGTCCTATTCTTTCACGTCTTATCCTTTTGCTCTTCACATACTTGTAGAATGCCTTGGGGTTTTCCTTAATTCTGCCTGCCAAGGTCTTCTCATGGCCCCTGCAGACTCTCCTAATTTCCCTCTTAAGCTCCTTCCTAATAATTAAGGCATAATTAAGAACAAAGGGAAGATAGCATGTCATTAACTAAAGGAAAGACCTGGAGAATATTTTCTAAGAAAAACTTTTGAAATTTTGTGCAGAGATTATACGACTTAATATATGTTCTTACCAATGTGGAGACAAGATGGTTTCATGCTTCCACAACTTCAGTACCGTCGTTAATGTCTCCAGTCTCTCCTGCAATAACTAAAGAAGAAAAATTGTGACTTGCAGCTTCTAGCTGGGTTGAGATCTGATCCAGAGTTGCCTGGAAGTGTTCTACCAGTTGGCTCTTTCAGTTTAAGTGACCAATAATAAACTGATTCAAGAGCAGGTGAGTACTTCTAAGTGCTCAGAACCTGTGATTCTATTTAGTTTTGAGGGACTGGCATAATTGGGTCATATAGCAAGGATATGTACAGAGATATGTAGCTGGGATATTTCTTATTTCTCCTAAAGACTGAATGTGGAGTTAAGTTATTTTTGGGGTGTTTCTTAAAGCAAGGATAGCACCTCACTCCAAAGCCTTATAGGCATGTCTGGATGGAAGGTGAGATCCCGCCTTTCCTATAGGATGTTGGTATTGTTACTGTATAGCCACAAGGAGCGGGGGTTTGAGATCTGAGCTTTCCTTCTCCTAGATGAGCTGCCGACCATGGCTAACGAGACCCACCTTCCCAAACCATTCTATCCACGTACGTGGAAGGCTTTGGGAGTAAATGCCGAGGGAAAAGTCCAGAGCTGGAGTCCCTAAGGCAGTCCTACATTGAGTTCAGTGCTGACAGGCAATTCCTGCAACACTGTTGGTACCAAACTGTATTGGTCTCTGCCGTTTCTTTGGCTCTATCAGATGCGTGGAGAGGGGGAGCCTGTTACCTGGGCAACAGCTTGCTCTCCATATTGTACTGCCCAGACCTGCATATCTAGACAGCTAGGATGCAACATCCATGGTCAACTCTGACCGATGGAGGCCTCAGGCTCAGACTATTTCTGTTCCTTGGAGGCAGTAGTGAGATATTACTAAGTTGTTTTCAGCTTGAGGTGGATAAGGTTTCCAGGGTTTGAGAGTGAACTGTGTTTACAGCTTCCTGATGTCACCGAACTGTGGTTCTTATCACATTGAAACGTAGCAGACATTTAGAACAGAGCCCAGTTCTTGTTGGACACAGTTGCGATGCATTGCTAGTAGCCTTGGAAGAAAACACTTCCTTTCAATGTTTTCTGGGTCCCCTAGGGCCTTTTAGATGACAGGATTTCTCAACTGGGATTTCCAAGCCGATTGTATTTAAATACATGAAAGAATTGATATTTTGCCAGAGCTGGAAGTTACATAAACTTGCCCTGTGATTACAAAAAAAGCAGGATGAGTAAGCACTCAGTTTCTCTTCTCTAGGTGCTAGCCCCTGGACACAGGGTGCTATCAGAGGGACACACATGGCAATGGAGCACTGTCACAGCAGCCAAGGGATTTATAAAGTTTGAAGGATAGAACATACATCCAGAGGAAGAGGTCTATGCAGAACACTAATGAATACCCTGGCAATTGTTATGACTCCCTTCAATACAAGGCCTCCAAAACTCCAGACTTTTTATTCCAGGACACAGCTTATTGACTGGTTCATCAGAATCAAGCAATACCTCATTTACACATGGTTCACGACACTCTGTAAGTAACCCAACCAGTGACTTGCAGGAGCACTTACACCAGAGCCATGAGATCACTGTCATAAGCTAAAATGGTGGAGTTTCAAAACTGTACTTCACGTGCCTGCTTGGTCTGGAGTAAGTTGCTGGCATCCAGTGGCAATGTCCAGATTTCTTAGTGGTGAACTGGGTCCTGCACAACTCCGCAGTCTCAGGAGGATGAAAAGTCACAGTTATAAGCAAGGAGAATACAGGTCATGCAGCGGGAAGATAAAACTGAGAACCTAATTGCCAAAGCACCAGACACTATCAGGCATGTGAAAAATATGGTGCTTATATGATTAATGTAGTGTCAATCTTGCACTAGTATCATTGTGCTTATTTTTCACATTTGTTTGTTATGTATAATCCATGTTAATTTAAGTTTTTGCTAACATATTTGACCTTGTACTCTACTGCTGCTGCATGAAGATAATTTTCATGGCATATATACCCTGTGTATGTATGTCTATGACAACAATAAAATTGAATGTGGTGAACACTTCAGTGCATACAGTACAAATGAAACTACCCACCAGTGCGGACCATTCATTCTCCTCCTCTGTAATATAGAGATGGCACAGGTTAAATAATAAAATAAGGCCATTTTGACTACCATTTAAATTGTACACAGTGGAGGTGGTCTGGCCCAACTTCTAGTTCAGGGTTCCTTTGAATTTCTCCAGTAGTAAATAGGTCGAATTAAAGGTGGTGATGAATCTGCGTATAGGACGGAGATTGAAAATCTGGCTGAGTAGTTCCATAACAACACCTCTTACTCAATGTCAGCAAGACCAAGGAGCTGACTATTGATTAAAGGAGAAAGAAAGCGGAGGTCTGTTAGCCAGGATCAGAGGTGGAGGGGTCAGCAACTTTGGAGGGCCTGTCCTGAAGGAGAATTTAGGGAGTTAGGAGATAAACTAAAAAAGTAGGACCACAAAGGTAATAATCTCTGGATTACTACCAGTGCCACGTGCTAGTCAGAGTAGAAATAGGAGGATATTTCAGATGAATACGTGGCTTGAAAAATGGTGCAAGGGGGAGGGATTCAAATTTCTTGGGCATTGGAACCAGTTCTGGGGGAGGTGGGACCGGTATAAACAGGACGGTCTGCACCTGGGCTGGACTGGAACCAATGTCCTAGGGGGAGCGTTTGCTACTGCTGTTCAGGAGGCTGTAAACTAATGTGGCAGGGGGATGGGAACAAGTGCAGAGAGACAGTGGGATGTAAAATGAGGGTAGAAGCAAAAAGTAGTAAGGTGAAAAGTAAAAGTGGCAGGCAGGCAAATCCAGGGCAAAAAGCAAAAAGAGCCACTTTTCAACATAATTGTATAAGGGCTAAGAGTGTTGTAAAAACAAGCCTGAAGGCTTTGTGTGTCAATGCGAGGAGCATTCGTAACAAGGTGGATGAATTGAATGTGCAGATAGTTATTAATGAATATGATATAGCTGGGATCACAGAGACATGGCTCTAGGGTGACCAAGGATGGGAGCTCAACATCCAGGGATATTCGATATTCAGGAGAGATAGACAGGAAAGAAAAGGAGGTGGGGTAGCATTGCTGGTTAGAGCGGAGATTAACGCAATAGAAAGGAAGGACATTAGCCTGGAGGATGTGGAATCGATATGGGTAGAGCTGCATAACACTAAGGGGCAGAAAACATTGATGGGAGTTGTGTACAGGCCACTTAACAGTAGTAGTGAGGTTGGGGATGGCATTAAACAGGAGATTAGAAATGTGTGCAATAAAGGAACAGTAGTTATAATGGGTGACTTCAATCTACATTTAGATTGGGTGAACCAAATTGGTAAGGGTGTTGAGGAGGAGAATTTCTTGGAATGTATGTGGGATGGTTTTCTGAACCAACATGTTGAGGAACCAACTAGAGAGCAGGTCATTCTAGACTGGGTATTGAGCAATGAGGAAAGGTTAATTAGCAATCTTGTGGTGCAAAGCCCCTTGGGGAAGAGTGATTATAATATGGTAGAATTCTTCATTAAGATGGAGAGTGACATAGTTAATTCAGAAACAAAGGTCCTGAAGTTAAGGAAGGGTAACTTTGAAAGTATGAAATGTGAATTAGCTAAGACAGACTGGCAAATGATACTTAAAGGGTTGACGGTGGATATGCAATGGCAAACATTTAAAGATCACATGGATGAACTACAACAAGTGTTCATCCCAGTTTGGCAAAAGACTAAACCAGGGAAGGTAGTGCACCCATGGCTGACAAGGGAAATTAGGGATAGTATCAATTCCAAAGAAGAAACATACAAATTAGCCAGTAAAAGCAGCACACCTGAGGACTGGGAGGAATTCAGAGTCCAGCAGAGGAGGACAAAGGGCTTAATTAGGAAAGGGAAAAAAGATTATGAGAGAAAGCTGGCAGGGAACATAAAAACTGACTGTAAAAGCTTTTATAGATATGTGAAAAGAAAAAGACTGGTTAAGACAAATGTAGGTCCCTTACAGTCAGAAACAGGTGAATTGATCATGAGGAACAAGGACATGGCAGACCAATTGAATAACTACTTTGGTTCTGTCTTCACTAAGGAGGACATAAATAATCTTCCGGAAATAGTAGGGGACCGAAGGTCTAGTGTGATGGAAGAACTGAGGGAAATACATGTTAGTAGGGAAGTGGTGTTAGGTAAATTGAAGGGATTAAAGGCAGATAAATCCCCAAGGCCAGATGGTCTGCATCCCATAGTGCTTAAGGAAGTAGCCCAATAAATAGTGGATGCATTAGTGATAATTTTTCAAAACTCCTTAGATTCTGGATTAGTTCCTGAGGATTGGAGGGTGGCTAATGTAACCTCACTTTTTTAAAAAAGAGGGGGGAGAGAAACCTGGGAATTAGGTGGGGAAAATGCTATAGTCGGTTATCAAAGATGTGATAACAGCGCTTTTGGAAAGAGGTGAAATCATCGGACAAAGTCAGCATGGATTTGTGAAAGGAAAATCGTGTCTGATGAATCTTATAGAATTTTTTTGAAGATGTAACTAGTAGAGTGGATGGGGAGAACCAGTGGATGTGGTATATTTGGATTTTCAAAAGGCTTTTGACAAGGTCCCACACAGGAGATTAGTGTGCAAACTTAAAGCACACAGTATTTGGGGTATGGTATTAATGTGGATAGAGAACTGGTTGGCAGACAGGAAGCAGAGTGGGAATAAATGGGATCTTTTCAGAATGGCAGGCAGTGACTAGTGGGGTACTGCAATGCTCAGTGCTGGGACCCCAGTTGTTTACAATATATATTAATGATTTAGACGAGGGAATTAAATGCAGCATCTCCAAGTTTGCGGATGACACGAAGCTGGGCAGCGGTGTTAGCTGTGAGGAGGATGCTAAGACAACGCAGGGTGACTTGGATAGGTTAGGTGAGTGGGCAAATTCATGGCAGATGCAATTTAATGTGGATAAATGTGAGGTTATCCACTTTGGTTTCAAGAACAGGAAAACAGATTATTATCTGAATGGTGGCCGATTAGGAAAAGGGGAGGTACAACGAGACCTGGGTGTCATTGTACACCAGTCATTGAAGGTGGGCATGCAGGTACAGCAGGCGATGAAAAAGGCAAATGGTACGTTGGCGTTCATAGCAAGAGGATTCAAGTACAGGAGCAGGGAGGTTCTACTGCAGTTGTACAAGGCCTTGGTGAGACCACAGCTGGAGTATTGTGTGCAGTTTTGATCCCCTAATCTGAGGAAAGACATTCTTGCCATAGAGGGAGTGCAAAGAAGGTTCACCAGTTTGATTCCTGGGATGGCAGGACTTTCATATGAAAAAAGACTGGATTGACTAGGCTTATACTCATTGGAAGTTAGAAGATTGAGGGGAGATCTTATTGAAACGTATAAAATTCTAAAGGGATTGGACAGGCTAGATGCAGGAAGATTGGTTCTGATGTTGGGGGAGTCTAGAACGAGGGGTCACAGTTTAAGGATAAAGGGGAAGCCTTTTAGGACAGAGATGAGGAAAAACTTCTTCACACAAAGAGTGGTGAATCTGTGGAATTCTCTGCCACAGGAAACAGTTGAGACCAGTTCATTGGCTATATTTAAGAGGGAGTTAGATATGTCCCTTGTGGCTAAAGGGATCGGGGGTATGGAGAGAATGCAGGTACAGGGTTCTGAGTTGGATGATCGGCCATGATCATATTGAATGGCGGTGCAAGCTTGAAGGGCCGAATGGCCTACTCCTGCACCTATTTTCTATGTTTCTAACCCAGCATGTAAGTGCAAAACTAAGAAAGCACGGTAGTTTGCGAGGATTTAGCATGGCATATAAAAATTTGAACAAGCGTGTAGTGGGAAGAATATTGGCTGACTGCATCACAGCCTGGTATGGAAACACCATTTCCCTTGAATGGAAAATCCTTTTAAAAAGTAGTGAGTGGATACAGCCCAGTCCATCATGAGTAAAGCCTTCCCACCATTGAACACATCTACATGGAACATTGTTCAAGAAAAGTAGCTTCCATCATCATTTTTCCTCGGGGTTTATTCCCAAAACCTTCCCCATGAGTGGGTAAAATTGCAAATGCACCAAGGAATTAAGTTGCTTCATCCCCACCACCCAGGATATGCTCCCTTCTCGCTGCTGCCATCAGGAAGAAAGTACTCACACCATCAGGTTCAGGAACAGTTATTACCCCTCAACCATCAGGCTCTTGAACCAAAGTGGATAACTTCACTCAACTATATATTGTTACGAACCCTGTAACTGGGTCACTTACCAGCAAAAATGGAGAGGTCCGTTGAAGTCTGATGGTACTATTTTTAACAGTATTTATTAGTAAAAATACACAAAAATAATATCAATGCAAACATACAGATAATCTACATCGTCAATACTAAATCTAAAAGTGCGGGTATAATAATAATCAATAAAAAATAAGCTCTATCGTTGTCTAGGGGATAATGAATTGTCCGATGGAAATATAAAGTTCATTTCAGTTCACACAGGCTTCAGCCTTTGGGGACCACTGGATTTGCAATGGTTGGAGAGAGAGAGAGAGAGAGAGAGAGAGATTTGGAGAAAAGAAACTTGCCGGCTTTCCTTGACCCGATCTTGATCCGTATTCGTCCTTTAGCGAGGCCGTTCCGTGGCGGACTTGTCATCCAGGCAAGGATGGACACACACACAAGCCCCCACCAGTCTCATATGTTTCTCCTGGTGTGTCTAAAGGGGTTGTTCCCCAGACCCTCTTTTATCCTTACTCACGGGGCCTCAGATGTCAGTCAGGTTGGGATGATGCAATCCCTCAACCAGCCCACTCTGGTTGTCCCCTGAGGGCTTCAATGAATAGTACAGTACTCAATACACAATTCCATCTCCAAGAGACAATGGCCGTTATCCGTGGCTTTGTCTCTTTGAGGCCAGGACACATTCCAAACCCTTGTGGATTCTTTCTCATTTCCTGGGTCCCAGACCCGAATTAATAGCGATCTTGCGATTCTCAAAAAGGAGAATCCTTTTGTACCCTTCGGCCCCTCAGAGTTGTGGCACATTCGTAACAATATATACATAAAATTTACTTTGGACTTTTGAACTTTGTGGTTGTGTGACAGTGGGGAGGGAGTTGAGCCTGGGGAAACCAGAATCAGATTTTTATCACTGATGTATGATTTGAAATTTTTTTGTTTTTCAGCAGCAGTGGAGTGAAAATACACAAAAACCTACACATTATAAAAATAAATAAACAGTGTGAAAAGAAAGGAGTATTGAGGTAGTGTTTATTAGTTCATGGGTTGTTCAGAAATCTGATGGCAGAGGGGAAGAAGTTGTTCCAAGATCAATGAGTGGTTTTAAGGCTCCTGTACTATCTCTTTGAATGTGGTTATGAGAAGAGGGTATTTCCTGGATGGAGAGGGTCTTTAATGATGGATCTCATCTTCCTGAATCACTGCCTATCGATAGTGGTGGTGGGCCCATAATGGGGCTGGCTAGTCTATAGCCGCTGCAGCCTCTTGCAATCTTGTACATTGGAGCCTCCATACCAGCTGGTGATGCAACCAGTATATCTCCTCAAACTCTCAATGAAGTATAACCGTTGGTGTGCCTTTCATAATCGCATCAGTGTGTTGGGCTCAGGATAGATCTTTAGAGATGTTTGCACCCAGAACTTGAAACTGCTCACTCTTTCCAGTGCTGACCCTTTGATACCCTCTGTTGGTCAGGCTCAGCCATGGGTGCTGTGTCCCAGCTGTCTACATGATATGCAAGCCAAGGCAGTCTGCTATCTGTTGCCCATGAAGCAGGCTCCCCCTCTCCACGCAGCTGATGAATCTAAAGGAGTGGCAGAGACCGATACAGTTTGGCACCAGCAGCATTGCAATAGTTACCAGTTAGCATTGAACTCGATTTAGGACTACCTTAGAGGCTCCACTCTGGAATTTCCCTCAGGGTTTACTACTGAAGCCTTCCCCATGAGCGGGTATAGCCAGAAGGTAGCAGAAGTTTGAGATTAATTTTTCGTTCTCCTAGATGAGCTGCCAAACACGGCTGACAAACCCCCTCTGCTCAAAGCAACAGTAACCCACTGTTGCCCCTTCTCTCAGAAGAAACAGTTCTGCCAGGCTTAGAAGCTAACCCACACCTGAAGGCTAAGAGCTGGATTTGGTTGTCAGAGGCCATTTGAGATGCACATCATTAGGAGCATTTAATAGGTAGTGGGAGCTTATTACCTACTACCAACCCCGGCTAAAATGACTTTAATCAATGTTCCTGATTTTCCCTTCCTTAAGTTTACAATCAAGTCCTTGGTCTTACTGACGTTAAGTGCAAAGTTATTACGATATCATCAGCCAGCCCATCTAGCTCACTTCTGTACATCATCATCTGAAGTTACGTCAGTGGCAAATTTATAGGTGACATTTGAGTTGTATCTAATCACACAGTAATGAGTGTAGAGCAGTGAGCTAATCACACACCCTTGAGATGCACTGTGTTGATAGTCAGCAAGGAGGAGTTGTTATTTCTGATCTGCACTGACCATGGTTTTCCAATAAGAAGGTCGAGGATCTAGTTGCAGACATGCTCCAAGCAGAGTGCAGTGGCAGCGAGATTGCATCCACAATGGACCTTCAGTGCAAATTCACAAAGTCTAGGTCCTTGCTCAGTCAGGAGTTAATTCAAGGCACACCCAACCTCATGAAGCACTCAGTTATGGTAGATGTCCATGAGGAATCTCACCCTGCTCTTCTGGGGCAAAGTATGATTGCTGCCCTTTTGAAGCAGGTGAGAACATTAGGCTACAGAGGTGAGAGGTTAAAGATGTCCTTGAACACTCCAACCAGTTGAGTGGTACAGGTTTTCAGAAACCAGTCAGGTACGTGTTGGGGCCTGATCACCATCTAAAATGCCGTTCAGACATTAGCCACTGAGAAGGATCACAGGGCTGCCAGACACTGTGGGGATTACAAAGTACAGTGTTGCTCTCCCATTCCAAGTAAGCATAGAAAATTGTTCAGTGGTGAAACATAACTGGCACTTATGCGGTTAGGTTTCACCTTTAAGGAAGTAATGACACGCAGACTCTGCCTCAGCTTCGTGCAACTGATTCTGTCTGTAGCTTCACATGGAATTGCCTTTTTGTTCTCACATGGCCTTCTGTAGACTGTACCTGGATCTCTTGTAGCATTCTGGAATGCTGGTCTGGAGGGCCACAGGTCTAGTTCTCAACAAACACCAAATCCTCTGATTCATCCAGTGCTTCTGGTGTGGGAAAACTTTGTATCTTCTCGAACGCCACACTCGTTCACACAGTTCTTGATTGTGTCGGTAACAGTGGTAAGAAATTCATTCAGATCTGAAGACATATCCCTAGATATTGTCCAGTACACTGATTCAAAGCAGTCCTGTAAACAGTCCTCTGCTTCTCTTGACCATGCCTTTACCATCCTCACCACTGGTGTTAGGTTCTTGGTCTCTGCCTATATATAAATAAACCAGAATCTGTGCTTATTTTGTGCTACTGTGAAGAGCACGTCTCTTTTTCCTTATCTGGCCTAAGCCAGCATGTGGAACAGGTTTCTATTGGATCTGTTTCTGGTAAGCGTGGACTTATTAAGTGTAGCATCTTGCTCACCAGGCTTTAGCATCTGTTTACTCAGACAAACAACAGAAATAAAGCAACAACAGAGCATTGAAGGTAGTAAGTTCTCAACTACTGAGATGTATTATGTCAAAAGTCATACAGCACGGTACATTCTATTCTTGGACTACATTTGCATGTACTACAAACGCCACTGACCATGCTTGCAGGACATCCCAAAGTATTTTATAACTGAGAAGTTATTTTGCAAATCTGTTGTAATGTGGTAAAGTACCTTGTACCTTCTGGAAATTGGGCAATGTATTGACTTGTTTGTTGATTTTGTAACTTGTATGAATATTCTTTTAAAACAAATACTGTTCACTTATAGTCATTCCTAAAAACAAATTATTATTTCATTAGAAATGGCAACATACATGATCTTTAGGTGTGATTCATGGTGTTGGTATCCAAGATAACAGGAATTTCTGCCATCCAACATCCAACTCCCTCCACCCACACTATCACCTACCACTCACAATTTTTTTTGATGTTCTTAAATGTACTTTACAGGGAATAAAAAGATCTATGCTAGATTGTTGATGAAGTACTGTTAGTATTGAACTTCAGCTGAACCTTGTAAGATTCAATGAAATTATAGAATAAATTAGTGATGGACTGCAAAATAATGTGTGAGATAGTCATCTCCCTGTGTAGCTTTGTGTTTCATTTCTATTCCAACTGGCTTCAAGATCAAATTTTACGTATTGCCTTCTCTATATTTCATCTACATAAAAGGATATTGATTTGTGGCTTTTAATATAAAGAAGGCAGATGAAAAAAACATGCTAATTACAGTCATTTGTTTTTTAAATGAGTCAAGAAATAGTTCCCTGAAATCTTATCAAGGACATTAGTTAAATTCTAAATTAGTTAAATAAGTTATATCAAATTATAATTTTTTAATAAATTATAATAAATATTTCTTATTATAATAAGAAATTATTTTGGTTTTAAACAAAAAACAAAGAGGGAACTCTAATGAAAGAACTGAGTGGATGATTACTCTTACCTAGTTCTACTTTAGAAAGTATGAACAGATGATAAGAGAAGTAATCATCTATTCAGCCCTCGTCTGTTGCATCATTTGGTAAGAATATAGCTAATTTGATTGTAATCTCAATTTCACGTTCTTGTCTATTTGTGATAACCTTTCATTCAATTCCTTATCCAGAATCTGTGTTGTAACGGATATAATTTATGCAGAAAACATACACCCAATTTGCCATCTTATGAGGGGGTACCTAATAATGTGGCCACTAGAATATGCTCGTGGTCTTCTGCTGCTGTAGGCCATCCACTTCAAAGTTTGACATGTTGTGAATTCAGAGATGCTTTCTATATACCACTCCTTTAATACGTGGTTATTTCAGTTACTGTCAGCTTGAACCAATCTGGCCGTTCTTCTCTGACCTCTCCCATTCACAAGGCAATTTCACCCACAGAACTGCCACTCACTGGATGTGTTTTGTTCTTTGCTCTAATCTCTGTAAACTCTAGAGAATGCTGTGAAAATTGCAGGGGACCTGCAGTTTCTGAGATACTCAAACCATCCCATCCAGCACCAACAATCATTCCACGGTCAAAGTCACTTTGATCACATTTCTTCCTCATTCTGATGCTTGGCCTGAACAACAACTGAACCTCTTGACCATGTCTGCATGCTTTTATGCACTGAGTTGCTGACGCATGATTGGCTGATTAGATATTTGCATTAATGAGCAGGTTGCAGGCGTACCTAATAAAGTAGCCAGTGAGCGTATTATTGTGTTGGGTTACAGAGAGTGCCAGAGTTGAACTCCGAACTCTGAAACCCTGAGCAGTAACACTATTGCACTAATTGTTGTGCTACCATGGCACCCTATTATGATTCTCACATTTAATTTTCTATGCAGGGGTGAAGTCAGTATTTAAGAAGTGTGGCTAAGGAAGCAAAGCTCTTGTTGATTAAATGACTAAACACTCTATAGTTAGTAACACGCCTGACTTCTCACTTTGAACAACACAGCTCAGAATACTGAAAAAGAAGAAATGCTGGTACGCACAGCAGGTCAGGTCTTCCCACGTTAAGTGGGAATGGAAGCCTAGTAAATGTTTCAGCTGGAAGACCCGTTGACAGAACTAGAAAAAAGAAGCTTGTTAAGCTGCGTGGAACGTCTCTGGGGTGACCATGGAGATAAGCTGTAAACAAGTTAGAGGATGAAAGCATAAAAATATAGGAGTTGTAATACGCTGGTCAGAAAGACATGCCCTATGTTCCACCCTCTCCTTCCTCTCCTTTCTGACTTGCCAGGCATGCCTTTCTGCTTGCATTTTGCAGCTTCGGTGTTCTTTCATCTATGTTCCCACTCATTCGCCAGATTATTTTGTTTATAGCTTATTCACATGGTTACCCCAGTTTTACCCATCAAAGACACTTTCCCTTCTCTTTCCCACGTTCCCTGCAATGGAATAGGCATCTTTTCTTTCCTTCCCGAATCTGACGAATAATCTCCAACCTGAAGTACTAACTCAGTGCCTCTGCCCACAGATGTGTCCTGACCTTCTGGACATTTCCAGCATTTTCTGTTTTCTTTTTGGTTTGGACTGCTAGCATCTGCAGTTCCTGACTTTTCACAGCTCAGAATAATTTTGTAGCAAGCACATTATTCCTGAATGACACCAGAAAGTATTAGAAATAATCAATATCTCTGTTGCCATTTTCTCAAGTTGAAAGGGTCAACCTTAATGATTGATGACTTTTCTTAGTACTATAGCCAGTCTTCTCCTTTGATCTTCCTGTTAAATGAAGCATCTAAGCTCATGAAATATGCACTCATACACAACTTCAAAGAACTCTCCTAAAGAACATAAGATAAGGATCGGTTTATATGGCCATATTAGTCCAAACCAGCCAAAGGGAGCATTACCTGATCAAGGGCCAATGTAGTGATATCGAGTAATAGCCTTCATGTATTTCAAAGCATAATAATGCATAAACCCAATTAGGTACCTCCAAGCATCTCATCATCTCTATTTTTATTGGATGCAGAACTGGGTTGAGAAGTGGCAGATGGATTTCTACCTGGATGAGTTTGAAGCGATTCACTTTGGGAGGTCAAATTTGAAGGCAGAATACAAGATTAAGGGCGGGATTATTAGCAGTGTGGAGGAACTGAGGGATCCACGTCCATAGTCTCTCCAAGTTGCTACACAAGGTGATAGGGTTTTTAAAAGGCGTATGGTGTGTTGGCCTTCATTAATTGAGGGATTAACCTCAAAAGCTGACAGGTAATGCTGCAGATCTATAAAACCCTGGTCAGACATACTTGGAATAATGTGTTCAGTTCTGGTCATCTCACTATAAGACTTTTAGACATAGGAGCCAAATTATGCCATTTGGCCCATTGGATCTGCTGATCCTTTCTTCCCCCCCTCAGCCCCACTCCCCGGCCTTCTCTCCGTAACCTTTGATGCCGTGTCCAATCAAAAAACAATCAAGCTCTGCCTTAAATACACACACTTGGCCTCCACAGCTGCATGTGTTAACAAATTCCACAAATTTATCGCCCTCTGGCAAAAGAAATTTCTCCACATCTCTGTTTTAAATGGATGCCCCTCTATCCTAAGGCTGTACCTTTATGTTCTGGACTCCTCCACCATGGAAAACATCCTTTCCACATCTACTCTGTCTAGGTCTTTCAATATTCGAAAGGTTTCAGTGAGATCCTCCCTCGTCCTTCTAAATTCCAACGATTACAAACCCAGAGCTATTAAATGTTCCTCGTACGATAACCCTTTCATTCTTTCATTCCTGGAATCATCCTTCTGAACCTCCTCTGAACCCTCTCCAATGCCAGCATATCTTTTCTTAGATGAGGAGCTCAAAACTGTTCCCAATACTCAAGGTGAAGCCTCACTAGTCCCTTGTAAAGCCTCAGCATCACATCCCTGCTCTTGTGTTCGAGACCTGTTGAACTGAATGCTAACGTGGCATTTGCCCTTCCTGATTGGAAAGGTGAGGCAGTTTTAGAGAGGGTGCAGAAGAGACCTACGAGGATGCTGCCCGGATTGGAGGGCATGTCTCATGATGATAGATTGAGTGAGGTAGGGAGGATGAGAAGTGACTTGATAGAGGTGTACAAGATGATAAGGGGCATAGATTGAGCAAGTGGATAGTCAGAGACTTTTTCCCCAGGACGGAATGATTAATACTACAGGGCATAACTTTAAGGTGATTGGAAGAAAGTATGTATAAGGCTGGGGTTTCCAACCTTTTTTATGCCGAGCACCCAGACCATTAACCAAATTGCCCATGGACTCCAAGCTGGGAGCTCCTTGTATAGGGGAAGTGTCAGTGGTAGGTTTTTTACACAGGGAACGGTGGGTGCGTGGAACATGCCAACAGGAGTTGTGGTAAAAGTAGATACACTTGAGAGACTTGTAGATTGGCACATAGATGATGGGAAAATGGAAGGTTATGTGGTAGGAAAGAGTCTGATTGATCTTAGAGTTGGCTTATAGTTCGACACAACATGGTGGACTGTTCTATGTTTGTTATGTTTAGTTGGGTGCTGTTGTAGAGCCAACAAAAGCCTCCAGGTGCGTGCTAATGTGGTTTATATCAGATTCTATGATAATTCTCAGTCACAGTTCCACCATTCAGCCCATAGTTAGTGTTGCAATGAGATCCTGATCCCATTTGCACACTGACGGTTCTTGTGCATTGCGTTTGCTGCCTATGCTGACTCAGTATAGGACCAGTTTGAAATGTGAGGCGACACGATGCAGATGGGATACTCTCAGATAAACCCCCTCTCCTATTTTAAATACCCTCCCACCCAAAAACTGTACACACCAGCTGTGTGGTGAAGAAGGCACAACAGCACGTCTTTCACCTCAGATGGTTGAGAAAGTTTGGTACGGGCCCTCAAATCCCAAGAACCTTCTACAGGGGCACAATTGAGAGCATCCTGATTGGCTGCATCACTGCCTGGGTATGGGAACTGTACTTCCCTTAATCGCAGGACTCTGCAGAGAGTGGTGTGGACAGCCCAGCGCATCTGTAGATGTGAACTTCCCATAATTCAGGACATTTATAAGGACAGGTGTATAAAAAAGGGACCATAGGATCATTGGGGACCCAAGCCATCCCAACCACAATCTATTCCAGCTGCTACCATCTGGGAAACGGTACCGCAGCATAAAAGCCAGGACCAACAGACTCTGGGACAGCTTCTTCCACCAGGCCATGAGACTGATAAACTCAGACTGATTTGAGTGTACTCTATATTACATTGACTGTTCTATTTATTATAAATTATTATTAATTACTATGATTGCACATGGCTCATTTAGATGGAGATGTAACATAAAGATATTTACTCCTTGTGTATATGAAAGATGTAAGAAATAAAGTCAATTCAATTCAAATGCCACAAGGCAGGTGGATTTAAAATCACCTCTTTACCAGGCTATTCCTCAACTAAGTTTTACTGAGGGTGAAGACTAACTTTAAAATAGCAGAAGGTCAGTGCAAATTGATGTGACTGTAGGCTATTAAATTATGGAAATACCATGCTATTTTTAGAATATCAGTCATTTTATAACATGCAAATATCCTTTGACTAAAATACTTATTTTAAGAAAGCTTCCAAATCATTGCAAATTAAGCAAGAATATTTAGAGGAGTGAGCAGGGTCAGCTCAAGGTGGTTCATTCAGCCAATAACTAGGCTGCTGATAATGATAATCATGGAAAGTAAACAGAGTTCCTAATGCAAATACAATTAACTGTACTTATGTGAAATTTGCTGTTTTTTTCCCCATTATCGCCTGAAGTACAATTGAGGGTAATGTTAGCAGAAAGGAGATAACTGTTAGCTAGATTTTACCGAAAATTTAATGGAATATTAAAGATGCTGAATACCATCTGAACAGTATCAGGCAGAATTTGATATAATTGTATTTGGAGAATTTAGGGCTCGCTCCCCTGGTCTTTTGCACAAGCTTAAAATAGTCCTAGCCATTGAGATACCTGGAGATCCCCCAGGAAAGATCTCTATTTCAACAGTCTGATGGAAACGTGGTCTGTTGCCTAACAGCTAGGCCATGTCCTGGCACAGATATTGTATCTTTATAAGTATGCAAATCACCTACCAGGTTCAGGGAATTAAAAGATGCACCTTGTGCTCAGAACTTCAGAGTAAATAGCACCTCACTATTATCTTCCTAATTATTTAACATATGTTGGCATTGCACATAGTTTTGTGTATTTAATTCACTGCAGTATGTTGGATCTCTGTTACCTTTAGTAATGACCTTCGAACAACAGGATGCTATTGACAGAGATCTAATCAGCCACACTTAGAGAAAGTAGAATTTAAAGGCTTAGTCCCATTTCTTCGTGAGGTCCAGCATTGTAGATATTTAAAAGTATCATATTTTAAATATTATTATTTAAATAGTAAGTGGGGCAGTGCATTAGGGTTAGGCGTAATGGTTAGCATAATGCTATTACAGCACCAGCAATACCCGATGGCCAAAATGGCCTAATTCTCCTCCTGTGTCTTGTGCTGTAGATTCAATTCGCACTGCTCTCTGTGAGGTGACTGTACCTTCTCCCCATACCTGCATGGGCTTGCTCTGGTGCGTACGCTAGAAGATTAATTGGTCATATGGGTGTAATTGGACAGCGTGGACTCATTAGGCCAGAAGGGCCTGTTACTGTGCAATATCTCTAAATAACTAAATAAATACTTGATATTTTCTTCTTGCATCTGCCTCTCTGTCTCAGCTACATCAATGCTCTGTTTTTCTTCCTTTGCCTGGGTTGATGTTAATCATTAACTGTAATCAACCTCCTTGTATTTGTTTTCAATGTTTCAACTGCCGTGGTAATGTTAACCCTACCAGACATTGAGGTCTTTGATCCTCCGACGTACCATTATCCATTTACATTTCCGGCAAGGCAATAAAGTACACAATTTATTTAAAGCAGGACATGCAGAACATGTTCCAAAGATTTACAATGTTCTGCTCTGGTGAGGTTCAAGTGATTTAAGCTTTCCACAGGAAGTCTCTAAAACAAAAACTTTTTGCATGGATGTTTTTACCCAAGATCATCAAAATTTATCATCAAAATAAGTGCATCACTAAAATAGTTGCCTGGAGAGATGAACTGTAACCCATGGCTCACTCACCTTGTTAAAACCTGTGCTCTGTGTGCTGTAGTCTGTTTTATCTGGAATCCTACAGCCAAGTGAGTTATATGAATTGCTGGAGGCTGTCTTCCCAAAAGCAAACACTAAAGATTTTCTTTCTTTAATAGCCCAACTATAATCTGCTCATTATCAGGTGATATCCCTAATCATAACAGTTTAATATAAAAATTAACATACAAAGCTTTTGTCACACCACACTTGGAGTATTGTGTGCAGTTCTGGTTACCCTATGTACAGAGGAGATGCCGCCAGGACGTTGCCTGGATTAGAGTTATGAGTGATGAGGAAAGATTAGATAAACTTGGATTGGTCGCAGTCAGAGACCGAGAAGAGACCTGATAGGTTGTTAAAATTATAAGAGGCATACATAGAATGGACATTCAAAATCTTTTCCGCCAAGGTATAATTGTCAAATACTGGAGGACATACTTTAACGATTGAGGGGAGGGAGGTGGAATTTAAAGGTGATGTGAGGGGCATTTTTTTTAAACTCAGAGACCACTATCATCCAGTAGCACTTCTATCCACTGTGATGAGGTTCTTTGAGAGGTGGTCATGAAATATATCAATTCCCACATGGGAACCTGCTCCAATTTGCCTACTGTCACAACAAATCAATAGCAGATGCCATTTTATTGGTTCTCCACTCAGCCCTGGGACATCTGGACAGGGAAGCTGCATACATCAGGATGCTTTTCATCGATTACAGCTCAGCAGCCAACACGATCATCCTCTCAAAACTAATTAATGAGCTTCAAGACGTAGGCTTCAATACCTCTGTGTGCAACTGGATCCTCGACTTCATCATTTGCAGACCCCTTTCAGTTCAGATTGGCAACAAACTCTCTTCCACAATCTCCATTATCACAGGTGCACCACAACGCTGTGTGTTTTGTCTCCTGCTCTACTTGCTTTATAATTATGTCTGAGAGGCTATTCATATTTAAATTTGCTGACAACACCAGTGTCATTGGACGAATCGAAGTGATGATGAATCGGCATAGAGGAGGGAGATTGAAAATCTGGTTGTGATGCCACAACAACAGCAACTCATTCAACATCAGCAAAGCAAAGAGCTGATTATTGACTACACAGGAAGGGAAAACTGGTGGTCCATGAGCTTAGATGTTCTTCATATGCTTTAAAAGAAAATGACACTGAGGTGCTAACTGAGGTGCCTTTTATTCTTTGCCTGGCAGTGTGCATTTAGAAACAAGTAATAGTAGATTCATGGAAAGATTGCTGTGATTTCGCAGATGTCAGGAATGGGTTTGTCTTTTCCTTGTCTCCTATTTCCTGAGCTGGAAGACCTTAACGCTCCTCACTGTCCCCTTGCCTGTCTGTACTGGCTGTGGAAACAGCCTAATGCAACATAGTGATCCTTTGAGCAATAATCCAAATTCCAGTGGCAGTAAGTCTTAACTTTGAGTCAAAGTTTTGGCCTCAGAAGCGTTCTTCAGAGCATGTTGAGTCAGTAGAATGAGCTGCCAGAGAAAGTGGTAGATCTGTGTACAATTACAACATTTAAAGAACATTTGGACATGTGAATTATTTTTTACCAAGGTACAGTGAAAATGCCATCTGTAGAGATCATTTCATTACATCCGTGCACTGAGGCAATTCAAGGAAGAATCAACAACAGAAAAGGGGATAAAGTGTTTCTTTTATGAAGGAAATGCAGTGCAGGCAGGCAATAAGGTGTAAAGTCAATTAAGAGGTAGACTGTGAGATCAAGAGTCTATCTTTTGCATGGATAGAAAAGGTTTAGAGGGATATGGGTCAAATGCAGGCAAATTGGTAACATGATTGGTCGTTCAAGGTGGCAACATGGTTGGTCAGCATAGATGGATTAGGCCAAAGGGCCTATTGGATCCTTGTGTTCTTGCAATCCAGAAGTTCAAAAGTCAAGAATGTGGCACAGAAGTTTTTGTTTATGGCTGTTTTATTAACTGTTAGAAGAAAAAATAATCAGCAAAAAGAGCAAAGAATAAAGAAGATATAGTATTCTTATATAAAAAACTACCCCTGACTGAAAAGATAACAACATCCCATTAATAACAACTAACCTATAAAATAGCCAGATTCATTGCTTGACACCTATTGCATAAAAACTAAGAAGTTCTGGAAAAAGGCAGAAGCAGCTATACAACTACCGTAACGTTCAGTGAACAATTACACATAGATAGGTGATCAACCAAATATAGGAAAGATAAGATACAAGAATATGAGAAAGTAGCAATTCTTCACCCTAATCCAACATGAAGATGACAGGTGTAGGCCACTCTCGATGACTACTCTCAAGTTGGAGGAGCAACATTTCTTATTCTGTCTGGGTGGCCTCCAACCTGATGATGCCATAGCCTCTGCACTCCACTACCTCTGGTTTCACCTGCAGAATGGTGCTTCATATGCCATGATGCTGTTTATCGACTTCAGTTTGGCACTTAATATGATCATCCCTCAGAAGCTGGTGAGTAGATTTTCTTTGCTGGGTCTCAAAACCTCCGTCTGTAACTGGATCCTGGACTTCTTGACAGAAAGGCAGAATCCAGTGACTGTACCATGTTGGCAGAAACATCTTTAGCTCCATCATGCTGAAAAATGGCAACCACCCCCCCCCTCCCCCAGGCTGCAGGCACAGCCACTGCTAGACACACAGCCCTGGCGGGCGCTGGTGCATTACTGCATTGCTAGATCCAGTTCAAACCAAATCATCAAGTTCACTGATGACACACAATGTTTGGCTTCATCCACAGTGACGATGAGATGGAGCACAGACAGGAGGTACAGACAGTGGCAGAATGGTGCAAACACAACAACTTGAGTCTCAACATGGACAAAGCCAAAGAGATGAGTGTGGACTTTAGGAAGGTGCAGGCTGACATCTCCTCACTGCATGTACATGGCTCAGGGAACAAGTTAGGAGCACCAAGTTTCTCGGAGTGCACATCATGACGATCTCACCTGGCCCCTCACCACCACCTCTTTGGTCAAGAAAGCACAGCAACACCTCCACTTCCTGGGGAGATTGGGGCAAATGAGTCTCTCCCCATCCACTCCTTTACCAACCACTTTTTTCCAAGAGCAGCATTGGAACTCTCCTGACCAGCTGGTACAGGAATTGCAAGGCATCTGACTGCAAGTCCCTTTGTGAGGACTGCTGAGAGGATCATCAGGGTCTCTCTTCCATCCATTAGAGAGATTTATCAGGAGTGTTGCGTACACAGGGCCCTTAGCATAGTCAATGATCCCTCCACTCATTCAACAACCTCTTTGATCCCCTACCATCAGGCAGGAGCTACTATAGCATTAGCACAAGGATCGTTAGGTGGGTAACAACTTCATCTCCAATGCTGTAAGACTACTGAACTCCCTGCCACCACCCAGTACCAGTAGGATTATACCGTTTATTTTTTAACTTGTGTTGCAAATTTCCCTTCTGGTTTAAGGTGATGCTACTGAAGATGGGCCACAGCTTACTGGTGGTTCATAAAGCAATGGAAATACAACTAATACTTCATTAATAACACATTTTCTGTGAAAATTGTGGTAAACTATCACCACAAACAGTGAAGAGGCAGGCGAAGGTGAGGCAAGTGAAGGGTGGAGGTGTGCGGGTGTGATTCAAATCAGAGTGAAGTCAAGCCACGTTTGAGGAGAAGTGATGAGGCATGTTTAAGATGGTATCAGAGTCAGAGATGGAGTTGGAGTGAGCAGAGGAGTCTCGGAGCCCGTCCACCTAATCCGAGTGTGAGGTTGGATCGATCTAAGTGGGAAAGTCAGCTACGGGCCAGAATGTGGCAGCGAGGTCCAGGCCCAGAGCGTATCGATGCAGCAGGGCCCAGGTCCTAGAATGGGGGCGTCCCAGAGCTTGGACAATTTAAATGCCAGACCAGATGTAGTGAAAAGGCAGGGTGTCGGGACTGGAGGTGAGAGTTGGCCCGGTTCTGCTCGCTGCTTCATGATGTTTACTCTGCTCTCTGTGGCACTGAGGCTTTGTCCCGCTCTGTGATGATTTGCCTCACTGTGTGATGTACTGAGGCTGAGGCTGAGGCTTCACCATCTCCTCCAGACTTTGGGTCTGTGGACTCACTTTCATTCCGAAAGCTGTTGCTTGCTTTTATTGTTTTCTCTCTCCCTCTCTGTGCATTGGTTGTTGGTCTATTTTTTAATTGGGTTCTTTGGGGTTTCTTCTTTCCTGGCTCTCTGTAAGCAGACAAATCTCAAGGTTGTATAATTTATATGTATTTGATAATAAATGTACTTTAAAATGCACCTTATTATATGTTAATTTACTAGTGGTAGCATTACTGTATGTATATGAGTGACATGTACTGTGTTGTGAACCTTGGTCCAGAGGAACATTGTTTCATTTGGCAGTTTACGCGTGTACAGTTGATTGACAATAAGCTTGAATTTAAACCCGATGCACGAACCTTGATTTCTCTAACCTGGTCATTTTTTGTCACAGTCCGGTCCGTTGACTCTTCATTTCTGTTAATTTCCTTTTCCTTGTGTTATACCGGGCTTCTTGATTAAGACACCTGATTCTCATCAGAACCAGCAACATAAAAACTCCGGCTAACATCTACTCAGGGCTGGGCCGTCACCTCAGCCAGTGTGGTAATGCACGTTACGGGCCGCCAAGAAGAGTGGACTCCAAGTTGCTTCGGTGCCTGGGGTTGCTTTGGGAACTCTGTAGTTTTCGTGTCCAGCTGAATTTTGCCGGCCGTTTGCCGCTACTCCGAGTCGAGATACGGATTGTCTGTCATTGTTTGGTTTTGTCGTCCCATGTCCAAGTCCCGGGTCCGGGCTCCTCCTGTGTGTTGACCAATGTTCACATCTGTGTAAGTATCCCACTTGATCGCCGTGACTGTGTCCTGCACTTGGGTCCACTTCCCAGTCGCTCATTGCAACATCTTTCTTCCTCCCTTTTCTCTTTTCTTCCATTCCTCATTCTGGCTCCCCTCTTATCTGTTCTCTTCTCCTCACTTACCTATTATATCACCCTGGTCCCCCTCTTCCTTACATTTCTCCCATGGTTCACTCTCCTCTCCTATCAGATTCCTTCTTCTTCAGTCCTTTACCTTTTCCACCAATCACCTCCCAAATTCTCACTTCATCGCCCTCTCTCTTCCCACTCACCTGGCTTCACCTATCACCTTCTATCTTATACTCCTCCCACTCCCCGATCTTCTTCCCCATTCCTTTCCAAAAAAGGTCTTGGCCCAAAACATCAACCGTTTATTCTTTTCCACAGATGCTCTCTGACCTGCTGAGTTCCACCACCATTTTGTATGTGGTACTTCAATCCAACAGGCCTGTTCTGTGCTGTATGGCTCTATGGCTTTTTGGAGATATTAATCTGAGATTCCAGTCACGTACTGTATTCATTTTGCCATTCAGATAAGAATTGCAGGCTTTTAGAGTCGAGTATTGATGCATGGAAATAGGTCCTAAGACCCATTTGTCCATGCTCACCTGTCTATCTGAGCCAGTCCTATTTATCTCTGTTCAAGCCATATTCCCCCTCCTTTTCAATCCACATACTGATTCAAATGTCCTTTAAACTGCATTTGCATCCACCTCGACCACTTCTGGCAGCTTGTTCCTTACGTCCTCCATCTTTTGTATGGGAAAAGCTACCACTTCAGTTCCTTGAATGAGTTTTTTGAGGAGATGATAAAGGTGATTGATATTTGGTGTTGTCGATGTGGATATTTGTATGCATTTAACAAAATCCATCATGGTAGGCTGACCGATAAGCTTAAGATGCATGGGATTGACAGTTACTTGGTAGTTCCATGCCTCCTTCAGAACTGGTTTTTCCATAGAAGACTGAGCATAGTGACGGAACAGTTCATTCTGACCAGTGGTGTTTCTCAGGTATCGGTGGAAGGGACTCTGTGGTTGGTGATGTTTATAAATACCTTGAATGAAGATGTAGAAGGGTAGATAAATAAATTTGCAGATGACACAAAGACTGGTGGAATTGTGGACTGTGTAGAGGCTTGCCAAAGGATACAACAAAATGTAGGTTAGTTACAGATATGGGCAGAGAAATGGCAGAATCCAGGGAAGTGTGAAGTGCTGCACATCAGGAGGTCTAACACAAGGGTGAAATATACGGTTAGTAACAGGACCCCTAACGGCATTGATGTACAGAGGGATCTTGGGGTCCTTAAAAGTAGCCACAGGGTGGTAGAGGCGTCTTGAGCTTCATTGGTTGGGGCATTGAGTATAAAAGTCCTGTGGCAGCCATATAAAACAATGTTTAGGCTGCACTTGGAGGGTTAGGATGTGCAATTCTATTAGGACTGGAAACTGTGGAGAGGGTGCAGAAGGGGTTTACTGGGATGCTGCCTGAATTAGAGGGAATGAGGTTACACACACAAAACGCTGGTGGAACGCAGCAGGCCAGGCAGCATCTATAGGGAGAAGTACAGTCGCCGCTTCGGGCCGAGACCCTTCGTCCTAATGCTGGTATTACACCAGAACTTTGTGTGTCTTGCTTGAGTTTCTGGCGTCTGCAGATTTCCTTGTGCTTGGGAATGAGGTTAGACAACTTTGGTTGCTTCCTCTGGGACATCATAGGCTGAAGGGGGAACGGACAGAAGTTGAAGCAGGTAGGCCAGTGGTATTTAAATGGCTGTTAGTGAGACACATCAATTTGCAAGGAATGGTGGGATATCAATTGTGCACTTGGAGAAGAGACTTCTGATTTTTCACACCATTCTCTGTAAACTCCAGAGACTGCTGTACATGAAAATCCTAGATATTAGCAGTTTCTGAGATATTCAAACCATCCAGGCTGGCATCAACAATCATTCCATGGCCGAACTCACTTAGATCACATTTCTTCCCAATGTCTGCATGCCCTTGTGCATTGGGTTACTGCCACATGCCTGGCTGACTAGATAATTACATTAACGATCAGGCATATAGGTATACCTAATAAAGTGGCCACTGAAAGTCTATTCCATGTTCCCTTTTAAATCTTTCCCCTCTTGCTACCAATCTATGTACCCTGAGAAAGAGTCTGTGATAATGCATTTTATTTATGGCCCTCATGATTTTACATACCTCGATAAGGTCACCCCTCTGCCTCTGAGGCTCCAGGGAAAATAGTCTCAGCCTACCCAGTCTTTCTTAATAATACAAACCCTTCAGTTTCAGTAAAATGCACATAGATTTCTTCTGCACCCTTTCCAGCTTTATGATATCCTTCATAGAGCTGAAAGACCAGAACTCTAAATGTGTTCTCATCAATGACTTGCACTGACATTCCCGTTGCCCTGACCTTTGAAGGTAAGCATGCCACATGCTTTCTTCACCATCCTATCTCCCTGTCTTGTTACTCTCAGCTAATTATGAACCAGTACTCCTAAGTCTCTCTGTTGTTCAACACTCTCCATTTACTGTATAAGTCATGCTCTTGTTAAAGCTGCCAAAATGCAACACATTGCACTTGTCTGAGTTAAATTCCATTTGCTATTCTTTGGCTCATTTCATCAGTTTCTCTGAATCTGTAGTAACTTGAAATAACCCTCTTCACTGTCCACTAAGCCACCAGTTTTTATGCTATCCACAAATTTATTAACTACTTTAACAATGTAAATGTCCAAATCATTAATATAGACAATGAACAACAGTGGACCCAGCACTGATCCCAATGGCACATTACTGGCCACAGGCCTTCAGTTTGAATAACACTTACCCACTACCACCCCCTGTCTCCTTTTCACCAAACAAATTTTGTATCCATTTGCTCTGCTTGCTCTTGATCCCTTCTGATCGAACCTTCCAGACTAGCCTACCATACAGGATCTTGTCAAATGCCTTTTGAAAATCCATTTAGATGTTATCTACCACACTGCTGTTGTCAATTTTCTTGGTCAAGAAACTCTATCAAATATATGAGACATGATTTCTCACATAAAAAGCCATGTTGACTATCCCAAATCAGTCATTGCCATTTCAAATGTTGGTAGATCCTGTCCCTCACAATCCATTCTGGTTTCATTCCCACCACTAACAGGCCTGTAATACCCCGGCTTGTCCTTGCAGCCATTCTTAAATAAAGACACAAGTTTGCTAGCCTGCACCATTGGGCAGGAGGTACAGGAGTCTTAGGTCCTATACCACCATGTTCAGAAATAGTTATTGCTCTACAGCCAGTGTGGATAACTTCACTCACCTCAACAATGAACTGACTTCACAACCAATAAACTCACTTTTAAAGACTTTACAACTCAGTATTATCGATTCCCTTTTTTCATTTAGTCTTTGCACCATCAGAATCAGGTTTATTATCAACAGCATGTGTCATAAAATTTGTTACTCATCCTCTTTTGCACATTGGATGCTTGCCAGTCTTGATTAAGTTTAGCTTTTCGTAAATTCTATTGTATTTTTTTATTTTCCTGTAAATGCATGCAAGAAAATGAGTCTTAAGGTAGTTTATGGTGACATAGTGTATATGTACTTTAACAATAAATTTACTTTGAACTTTGAATTATGATCCTCCAGTCTTCAAGTATCTCTCCCGTGCTTAAAGATTATGAAAGGTGGTGTGGAATAGACACGATGGGTTGAATGGCCTGATTCTATCCCTGTGTCTTGCAGGGTATCTCTACCTCTGCAATTTCTTCATTAACTTTCTACAATGTCCTGAGGTACACTTAACCAGAGCCGGTGATTTATCCACATTAATATGTCAATTTTCCCATTGTTCTGCCTCAGACAGCGCCTTTGCAAACAGATTAACTGGCAAATGGCTATTAATTTCATTTGGCCAGGCAGCATCTACGGGAAAGAGTCCTGACGAAGGGTCTCGGCCCAAAATGTTAGCTGTTTACTCTTTTCCATAGATGTTGCCTGGCCTGCTGAGTTCCTCCAGCATTTTGTGTGTGTTGCTTTCCAGCATCTGCAGATTTTCTCATGCTTGTCATTAATTTCATTCATTTTACATGCGACATTGCTTTGTGTTGATTGCATGCTGTGTTTATCTGCAATATAGAACTCTTTGAAAGACTTTAGCTTCAGAATCAGATTTATTATCACTGACATATATCTTGAATGTTTTTGTCTTATGGCAGCAGTACAGTGCTAATCGTAACAATTACTCTAAGTTACACCAATAAACAATTATGCAGAAGACAAATAATGAGGTAGTGTTCATGGATTCATGGACCATTTAGAAATCTAATGTTCAATAGTTTCATTTAATATAGAAACATAGAAACAAACATAGAAAATAGGTGCAGGAGTAGACCATTCGGCCCTTCAAGACTGCACTGCCATTCAGTATGATCATGGCTGATCATCCAACTCAGAACCCTGTACCTGCTTTCTCTCCATACACCCGATCCCTTTAGCCACAAGGGCCATATCTAACTTTATATCTAAGAAATGTACACAATACACATCCTGAAATTCTTATTCTTCACAGAGATCCACAAAATCAGAAGAGTTTCCCAAAGAATGAATGATAGTTAAAACGTTAGATCCTCAAAGCCCCCTTACTGCCCCTCCCATGCACAAGCAACAGCAAAGCAATGACCCCTACCGTCTTCCACAAAAAATCATCAGCAGTCTCCACCCACCAAGCCCCCAAGGGAGACCACGATCTGCAGTACAACACAAAGTAATCATTCACCCGACAACTTGACATACCACAGGCTCTCTCTCTCCCCCTAATAAAGGGAAAAAGAGGTATCCCCTTTCAGAGCGAGAGGAGAGGCATAAAACAACTTGCTGATGTATGGTGTTAAACTCTGTCACACCGCTTATTTTCCCCCAGTGCTCTGCCTGGAGAATCGGCAACAATCTCTCGCCCACTAATGAGAGAGAGAGAGCGCTTTGGAGGAGTTGTTGCTTGAAGGAGTCATGCATTTCAGTGGTGAGTGACTGCCTTTGTCACTTTTATTGTAATTGCAAGACCCTCTTAGACTTTGTTAACGTGGAATGCTGCAAGTCCGCTTCAGGGATTTATTGGCTGACAGCAGGGAACTGCGAGGCTTTGGTCATAACAAGGATTATTAGGCCTCAAGCTGTGGTATCGCCTGCTTATAGCCACCGGGAGAGAGGCATCGAAACCGGTGCACTCCACCAGGGGGCAGTGTGGCGCAGCACCCAGCCTGGAGTCAGTGCTGTCCCCAAGTGTTCGCTCAGCAGAAGCCAAGTTGTATTATGGTTGACTGCAGATTTCTGTGGCATTCATGTACTCAGGCTCCAGACTATTGTTCTTTATGTGGCTGTATTTTACTGATATCCCGCATGTGCTTGCTATCTTGTACGCTTTATGTGTGCTTTGTGCTGTGTGACTGTTAGTACTGTGTTTTGCAGCTTGGCCCCAGAGTAACGCTGTCTCATTTCACTGTAATCATGGGTGTTCATGTATGGTTGAATGACAATTAAACTTGAATTGAATTATTACCAATCCACACTGACTGTGATCTCCTGATAAAGAAGTCGAGGATCTAGTTCAGGAGGAGGTACAGAGGCCCAAGTTTTGAAGCTTGTTGATAAGAACTGAGGGGATGAAGGTGTTTTAGTATTACAATGGAGTAAAGGGAAAAGAGGATACATCCCAAAGATGAAGTATTTGAAAGGGAGGATGAGACAACCGCGTCTGACAAGGGAAGTCGAAGACAGCATAAAAGCAGAAGTGAGGGGATTGAATATAGCAAAAATTAGTGGGAAGATAGAAGATTGGGTAGCTTTTAAAAACCAACAGAAGGTATCTAAAAAAGCCATAAAGTGAAAAACAGGATGAAATATGAAGGGAGCTAGCCAATAGTACAAAAGAAGATAAGATGTTTTTTCAGATATATAAGGAGTAAAGAAGTAACAAGAGTGGATATTGGACTACTGGAAAATGATGCTGGAGCAGTAGTAATGGGGGATAAAGAAATGGCGGAAGAACCTAATAAGCATTTTACAACAGTCTTCACGGAGGAAGACACTAGCAGAATACCAGAAATACTTGAGTGTCATGGGGCAGAAGTGAGTACAGATGCTATTGCTAAGGAGAAGGTGTTTCGGAAGCTGAAAGGTCTGAAAGTAGGTAAGTCACCAAGACCAGATAGACTACATCCTAGGGTTCTGAAAGAGGTAGCTGAAGAGATTGTGGAGGCATTAGTAAGATCATTCAATAATCACTAGATTCTGGAATGGCTCCTGAGGATTGGAAAATTGCAAATGTCGCTGCACGCCTTGAGAAGGGAAGGAAGCAGAAGAAAGGAAGTTATAGGCCAGTTGGCATAACTTTAGTGGATGGAAAGTTGTTGGAGTCTATGATAAAGGATCAAGTTTTGGGTACTTGGAAGCACGTGATAAAATAGCCCAAAGTCAGCATGGGTTTTCAAAATGCCTGACAAATCTGTTGGAATTATTTGGAGATATAACAGGGAGAAAAGATAAAAGAGAGTCAGTGGATGTTGTTTATTTAGGTTTTCAGAAGGCCTTTGATAAGGTGTCATACATGAGGCTGCTTAACAAAATAAGAGCCAATGGTACCAGCATGGATGGAAGATTGAGTGATTGGCAGGAGGTAAAGTGTGGGAATAAAGGAGGCCTTTTCTGGTTGGCTGCCAGTGACTAGTGGTGTATCACATAGATGAAGAGGTTGATGGCATTGTGGCTATGTTTGTGGATGATACAAAGATAGGTGGAGGACCAGGCAGTGTCGAGGAAGCAGGGTGTCTGCAGAAGGACTTACAGATCAGGGTAATGGGTAAAGAAGTTGCAGATGGACTGTAGTGTAGGGAAGTGCAGGGCCATGCACTTTGGCAGAAGGAATAAACGCATGGACTAGAGAGAAAATTCAAAAATCAGTGATGCAGGGAGACTTGGGAGTCCTTGTGCAGGATTCTCTAAAGATTAACTTCCAGGATGGGCCAGCTGTAAGGAAGGCAAATACAAGGTTAACATTCATTTTGAGAGGACTAGAATATAAAAGTAAGATGTGATGCCGAGGCTTTATAAGGCATTGGTCAGACCACACTTGGAGGATTGTGAGCAGTTTTAGGCCCCTTATCTAAGGAAAAATGTGGTGCTGTTGGAGAAGGTCCAGAGTGTTTGATGGCTTTGGGCCTGTACTCATTGAAGTTTGGATGAGGAGGGATCTCATTGAAACCTATTTAATATTGAAAGTTCTGGATAGAGTGGATTTGAAGAGGATGCCTCCTTTAGTGGGAGAGTCTAAGACCAGAAGGCACAGCCTCAGAACTGACAGGCATCTATCTAGAACAGAGATGAGGAAAAATTTCTTTAGCCAGAGTTCTTGAGATTCATTGCCACAGACGGCTGTGCAGCCAAGTCGTTGAGTATATTTAAGGCAGAGGTTGATAGCTTCTTGATTAATCATGCTGTCAAAGTTTACAGAGTGAAGACAGGGAAGGGCATTGAGAGGGACGATAGTTTAGCCATGATGGAGTGGTGGAGCAGACTTGATGGGCTGAATTCTTTACCTATGCCTTATTGTTTTATGATCTTATGGTGGTTGAAGCCCTTCAAATTTCAAAGTTCAAAGTAAATTTAATATTTAAAAAAAGTGTGTGTGTGTGTATATATATATATATATATATATATATCACCATATACAACCCTGAAATTCATTTTCTTGTGGGCATTCACAGTAAATACAAGAAATTCTTTAGGATATCCAAAGGATATGAAAGATACCTTTCTTAATTAAGGCTGTTTTTCTTTCTCTCAGTGTAAATGCTATTGATAATCATAGGGAAAATATATTGGGAAAATGGAATACAGTAAAGGAAATTTGAAACAAGACAGTAAATGTGAGAAGTAATAGTGGGTGTGATCAAATCGATAATGAAAGACAAGTTCAACATCTTCAGTGAGAAAACTCAAATCCGGAGGTGACGAGGGCCTGTGAAGTTCACAATCTGTGCAGATTGGTGATAACACATCCTCCTCGCTGATGATCAATACTGGTGCACCTCAGGGGTGTGTGCTTAGCCCACTGCTCTACTCTCTATATACCCATGAATATCATCTATAAATTTGCTGATAATACAACCACTGTTGGTAAAATCTCAGATGGAGATGAGAGAACGTACAACTAGTGGAGTGGCGTCACAGCAACAATCTTGCACTCAACGTCAGTTAGATGAAAGAGCTGATTGTAGACTTCAGGAAGGGTGAGACGAGGGAACACATACCAATCGTAATAGAGGGATCAGAAGTGGAGAGAGTGAGCAGCTTCAAGTTCCTGGGTGTCAAGGTCTCTGAAGACCCAATCTGGTCCCAAAATATTGCTGCAGCTACAATTAAGACGTGTCTAAACTTCATGAGGAGTTTGAAGAGATTTGGTATGTAAATAAAAACACTCATAAACTTCTATAGATGTACTGTAGAGAGCATTCTGACAGGCTGAATCACTGTCTGGTATGGGGGGTGGGGGGCTACTGCACAGGACCAAAAGAAGCTGTAGAGGATTGTAAATTTAGTGGGCTCCATCTTGGGTAATAACCTACAAAGTACCCAGGACTTCCTGAAGAAGTAGTGTCTCAGAAAGACAGCGTCCATTATTAAGGATCCCCATCACCCCTTTTCTCACTGTTACCATTGCATAGGAGGTACAGGAGCCTGAAGGCACACACTCAGTGATTCAGGAACAGCTTCTTCCCCTCTGCCATCCAATTCCTAAATGGGCATTGAACCCATGGACACTACCTCATTTTTAAAATATATATTATTTCTGTTTTGCATGATTTTTAACCTATATGTATATGGTATTTGATTTTTTTTTCTTCTATAGCATTGAACTGCTGCTGTTAAGTTAACAAATTTCACCACATGTGCTGGTGATAATAAACTAGATTCTGATCTGATTCTGATGGGTCTTGCAGTCAGGTTTACAAATGAGATGGAGTTTAAGTTTTTCTTTCATGTGTCATTTATGTTTTTATTTCCTGCAAATGCATTGAAAGAAAATCTCTGCTGGCGTGCAAGTTTTTAGTAATCTCCGTCATGCTCCTATGGTGCCAGTCACAGCAGCAAAAGAAGTCCAGCATTTTAAGCAAGTCAGAGGAATATAGAAGGCTTCTGCCTGCAGCATTCCTCCTTCTGATTATATCTGTTTCTTATTCCGTTGTACCATAAACAGACTCCCACACAAAATTATGCTGATCTAGGAGATGGATCAAACCCAATCTGGAACATCATCTTGATGCAGCACAAGCTGTGATTTTGTCATTTCAGTGCTAAAGGAGGACTGCATTGTTGGAGGTATCGTATTTGAATGAAAAGTCAAACATCAGGGAGGAGGTACAGGAGCCTGAAGACACACACTCAATGTTTTAGTAACAAATTCTTTCCCTCCACCAACAGATTTCTGGTGGTCCATCCACCTATGAAAGCTACCTTCTTCTCATGCTTCCATCCATTAATCAGTGAACAGGAGCTTGAGAAGAAATGGCAATTTCACATAGGTCTGCAAATGAAAAATTTTAAAGGCGGTGTTTTGTGGCATTTTTCAGAGTTAGACTGTACCCATTCAGTGAATGGGATTCATTAGGAAGGGCAAATTAAAATAAGGCAGGGGCAAGTGGAGCAGTCATTGTGTGAGTGGGCCAGTGTTAGAGTGCCTTTGGCTCAACAGGTGAGATCAGATTTGGGCAAGGTAAGTATCTGGTAAGCTTCTTTATTCTTCATTTCTGATCTGTTAGAGCACAGTTAGTGCAGTGAGAATGGATCCCTGGAGCTGTGTGGGAGATGAGGCAATTCTGGGAGACTTCCAGCCTCCTGGATAACCATATCTACACCAGATACACTGAGAGGCAGCTCCTCAGAGAACACGTTAGGGAACTGGAGCTTCAATTCAATGACCTTTGGCTCAGGCAGATGACTGAGGAAGGGATAGGAACTATTGGGAGGTAGTCAGCTCTAGGTTTCAGGAGGCAGGTTACTGGGTGACGGTCAGGAGAAGAAGAAAGAGAAAGAGTAATCCCGTGGCTGTTCCCAACGATAATAAGTATACTGCTTTGGATACTGTTGAGGGGGACAACCTACCAGGGGAGAGCTGCTGAAACTAGGTCTCTGGCACTGTGGCTCAGAAGAGAAGAGAGGTGAGAGGACTACTAGTGATAGGGTTTCATAGTTAGAGTAATAGAGATGAGATTCTGTGGACACAATCGAGACTTCCAGATGATATGCTGCCTCCCAAGTGCCAGGGTGAGGAACGTCTCGGATCAGGTCCGTGGCATTCTAAAGGAGGAGGCTGAGCAGCCACAAGCCTTGGTACAAGCTGGCACGAATGACATGGGTAGGAATGGTGAAGAAGGCCTGAAGAGAGATTTTAGGAAGCTATGCAGGACCATTAGGGTAGTAATCTCTCAATTGATGCTTGTGCCACATGCAAGTGAAGGTAAGAATAGGCGCATTTGGCAGATAAATGGGCAGCAGAGGAACTGGTGCAGGGGCAGGGGGTTAGATTTCTGGATCATTGGGATCTCTTCTAGGGAAGGTATGGTCTGTACAAAAGGGACAGGCTGCTGTACAACCTGCACCTGAGGGGTAAAGATATCCTTTCCGGCAGGTTTGCTGGAGCCGTTTTGGGAGGGTTTAAACTAATTTGGCAAGAGGATGGGAAGTGGAGTGATAGGGCTGAGGATGGAGTAGTTGGTTTACAAACAGAGGCAGTGTGTAGCTGACAGTAGGGCAAAATTGTAGTCAACAGGATGAGTTGCAATGAAAAGGGGCAGTGAACACAGAACAAAAGGTGTTATATTTGAACGCCTGCAGTGTACGGAATAGATGAATTTGTCACACAGTTACAGATTGGCATGTATGATGTTGAAGGCAACGCTAAATTGGGGCTGAAAGAAGATTTTAGCTGAGAGTTTAACATCCAAAGATACACATTACATTGAAAGGACAGGCAGGTAGGCAGAGGGGGTGGGATGGCTCTGTTGGTAAAAATGAAATCAAATCATTAGAAAGCTCGGAAGGTGGAGAATCATGGGGAGAGCTAAGAAGCTGCATGGGTAAGAAGACTCTGATGGAAGTTATATACAGGCCTCCCAATAATAGCCGGGACATGGGCTGCAAATTATAGCGGGAAAATGCACGTCAAAAAGGCAATGTTATGATGGTCATGGGAAATTTCAACATGCGGGTAGATTGGGAAAAACAGGTTGGTGCTGGATCCCAAAAGGTTGAATTTGTAGAATTCCTATGAGATGGCTTTTTAGAGAATATTGGGGTTGAGCCCACAAGGGAAACAGCTATTCTCGATAGGTTGTTGTGCAATGAACCGGAATTGATCAGAGAACATAGGGTCTTTAGGAGACAGTGATTATAATGCGATAGAATTCACCCCACAATTTGAGAAGGAGAAGATAAATCCAGATGAATTAATACTTAGTGGAGTAAAGGGAATTACAGAGGCATGAGAGAGGAACTGGCCAAAATTGAGTGGAAGGGGACACTAGCAGGAATGATGGCAGAGCAGTAATGGCTGGAATTTCGGGGGGCAATTTGGGATAGATATGTCCCAAAGAAGAAGTAGTATTCTAAAGGCAGGATGACACAACCATGGCTGACAAGGGAAGTCAAAACCAACGTAGAAGTCAAGGAGAGGGCATATAATATAGCAAAAATTAGTGGAAGTTTGAGGATTTGGACTCTTTTAAAAACCAAAAGTAGGCAACTAACAAGGTCATAAAAAAGGAAAAGATGGGTTATGAAGGTAAGCTAGCAAATAATATTAAAGAGGATACAGAAAGTTTCTTCAGATATATAAAGTGCAAAAGAAAGTCAAGAGTAGATTTTGCAAAGCCGGAAAATGATGCTGCAGAAGCAGTAGTGGGGGATAAGGAAAGGGCGGATGAACTGACAAAGTATTCTGCAACATCCTTCACCGTGGAAGACACTAGCAGTATGCCCAAAGTTCCAGGGTGTCAGTGGGCAGAAGTGAGTGAGGTCGACACTTACTCGTGAAAAGGTGCTTGGGAATCTGAAAGGTCTGAAGATAAGTCACCTGGACCAGATGGTTTACACTCCAGGGTTCTGAAAGAGGTGGCTGAAGAGATCATGGAGGCATTAGTACTGATCTTTCAGGAATCAAAAGGTTCTGGCATGGTTCCGGAGGACTGGAAAATTGTAAATGTCACTCCACTCTTCAAGAAGGAAGAGAGACAGAAGAAAGGAAATTATAGGCCATTTAGTCTGACCTCAGTGGCTGGGAAGATGTTGGAGTCAATTGATACAGATGTGGTTTTGGCGTACTTGGAAGCACAGGATAAAATAAGTTGAAGTCAGCATAGTTTCCGTAAAGGAAGATATTTCCTGAAAAATCTTCTGGAATTCTTTGAAGAAATAATAATCATGGAGAATTGGTGGATATTGTGAACTTGAATTGTCAGAAGGCCTTTGACAAGGTGCCACACATGAGGCTGCTTAACAAGTTGAGAGCCCATGGTATTACAGGAAAGATTCTAGCATGGATAAAGCATTGGCTAATTGGCAGGAGGCAAAGAATGAGAATCGTATGAGTGGGATTGACGTCTTTCTTTCAACTACTTCAATGGTGTTCTGTACTTTATGGCTACCTGGAGAAGACAAATCTTCTTCAATAAGAAATGAACCTTTGACCCTTTAAAAGGAGCCTTTACTGGCTGGCTGCCGGTGACTAGTGATGTTCCACAAGAGTCTGTTTTGGGACACCTTCTTCTTACATTATATGCCAATGACTGGATGATGGGATTGATGGTTTTGTGGCCAAGTTTGTGGATGATATGAAGGCAGTTAGTGTTGATGAATCAGAGAGGCTATAGAAGGACTTAGACAGATTAGGAGAATGCACAAAAAAAGTAGCAGATGGTGTCAGAAAGTGTATGGTCATGCACTTCAGTAGAAGAAATAAAAGCATACACATTTCTCTAAATGAAGAGAAATTCAAAAATCTGAGGTGCAAAGGGACTTGTGAGTCCTCATACAGGATTCCCTAAAGGTTAATTTGTGGTTTGAGTCTGTGGTAAGGAAGGCAAATGCAATGTTAGCATTCATTTCAATAGGATTAGAATATAAAAGCAAGGATGTAATGTTGAGGCTTTATAATGCACTGGTGAGGCCTCATTTGGAGTATTGTGAGTTATTTTGGGTCCCTTATTTAAGAAAGGATGTGCTGAAATTGGAGAGGTTTCAAAGAAGGTTCTCAAAAATTATTCCAGGATTGAAAGGCTTATCATATGAGGAGCATTTAAATTCCTCTAGGCCTCTACTCGCTGGAATTCAGAAGAATGAAGGGGGATCTCATTAAAACCTATCAAATGTCGAAAGGCCCAGATAGAGTGGATGTGGAGAGCATGTTTCCTATGGTGGGGGAGCCTAAGACCAGAGGGCACAGCCTCAGAATAGAGAGATGTCCATTTAAAACAGAAGAGGAACTTATTTAGCAAGTGAGTGATGAAGCTGTGGAATTTACTGTCACAGGTGGTCAAGGAGGCCAAGTCATTGGGCATATTTAATGCAGAGATTGATAGATTCTTGGTAAGTCAGGGCACAAAGGGATATGGGAAGAAGACAGGAGATTGGGGCTGAAAGGGAAATGGATCAGCCATGAAGAAATGGCGGAGCAGACTCAATGGGACGTATGGCCTGATCCTGCCCCGATATCTTATGGTCTTATGTTCTTTACCTCACTATTTTGCTCTCTTTTTATTTTTATATTTCTTATTTTAATCGATAGTAATTTTTTATGTTTTGCACTGCATAGCTACACAACACAGCAAATTTCATTGCATATGTCAGTGCTAATAAACCTGATTTGATTCTGAAATTCCTGAATGCTAGAGCTCGACTTAAATATTTTTGCACTGATCTGCCTTTCCAGATCAATCACCCGGATCTCTCAAACCTGTCAGTAAAACCAAAAGTGTGTGTGCGTTTGTAATGCTTTGCAGTAAGATTTTGCATTGTTACCAATTAAACAGTTTCTCTTGGGTCCCCTGCTGCTCATCCTGCAGTTTTAGGGTTGAAATCGCTTCTTTTCTTGCCATCCTTCACTGCCAATATTTTTTTCATTGCCTTGTTGGAATCCCATTTGATGTATCATATCTTTCTCAAGTAAATTAGCACAGTCTGAGCCCTAAGAGTGAAAAAAGTTCAAAGTAAAACTTATTATCAGAGTAGGTACATGTCATCATGTACAGCCCTGAGATTAGTTTGGCTGCAGGCGTACTCAGTAACTGTACTGAACAGTAATTGTAAACAGGGTAATTGTTGTGGGAACAGCACAAAAGCACAAAAGCCTTGTTCAAGAGCCTGATGGTTGAGGGGTAGTAACTTTTCCTGAACCTCATGGTGCGAGTCCTGAGTCACCTGTACCTTCCATGTGATAGCAGCTCAGAGAAAAGAGCGCGGCCTGGGCGGTGAGGATATTTAATAATGGATGCTGCTTTTCTATGACAGCATTTCATGTAGATGTGCTCAATGGCTGAGAGGGCTTTACCCGTGACATTCTAGGCCAAATCTATTACCTTTTGTAGGATTTTTCACTCAAAGGCATTGGTGTTCCTATACCAGATCGTAATGCAGCCGGTCAATACACTTTCCACTACACATCTATAGAAGTTTGTCTAGACCATTATTCATAGAAATATCAGTCTAATCCAATTCTATCAAGCATATTTATGTTCATCCTTGATAACATTTGAAATATGACCAAGCATGGTTTTATTAAATTGATTGGCTTCTAGGCCAACATCTTACCTTTATGTCTCCTTGACGTAACACACTCATTACTGATGGCAGACCTGATGAGCGGTGAGGTGTTCAGAAGGTAAAAACTGGACACCAAAACACAAGTGAAGAAAAGACAAGGCCTACATTTAATGAAAGCTGTTAAGACAGAGGCAAATGAGAAAATCTGCAGATGCTGGAAATCCAAGTAACACACACAAAATGCTGGAGGAACTCAGCAGGCCCGGCAGCATCTGTGGAAAACACTGATGAAGGGTCTTGGACTGAAACATCAACTGTACTCTTTTTCAGCATTTTGTGTAAGATGGAGACAATTTTTTAAAATCTAACCAGCCTTATTGGTCAATGGATGGTGTATCCCAAAGTAGGGAACTGTTATCAAAGATAATGGTATTTTAATTGGGTTGTAGATTACACTAAAAAGATTTCATCGCAAGAAGTATGATGCAAGAAGCTTTACATCTATGTGACAAAGCTGATTTTAAAATGAATTGCTTCCACTGAATGGTAAAACTATGAATTGTTTCAAAATTCTCAACATCAGGTCATTTAAAATCCAAGCAGTGATGCTGTAAAGCAATAAATTGCTGCCATCAGAAAGGAAAAACAACATGATGAGGAGGGAACCTTCTATAAGAAACTTATGACCTTAAGGACTACAGATTGTAAAGGAAGGTTTCTCTATATGAATGTCAGGCTGCTCTCTATATTTGTGCATTAGCTGTTCTTTTGAAGTTTATAAAACAAATTTGTTGAAAGGTCAGTTTTTTTTGTTATATCATACTATATGCTTCACAATTTTTCCCTAGGAAATCTTCAGTGATGTAGCATGGAAAATATACTGAACAGCACAGACATCAATAAAGTACTTGATTACTTTCTCAGCTCTGTCTGAAGTGAAGTGACTAGGCTCCACACTAAGCTACATTGACAGCTGGGGAAGTTCTGCTTGAGTCTCGCTAGTTATCAAAGTTCTTGAGCAATTGTAGGTATTTGTGGTAAACAATGTATACCTGTCTGGACACACCCCTCTGCTGACTGCTCCTGTGGCTCCTCCCACAGACCCCTGTATAAAGGCGATTGGGTCACTGCTCCTCCCTCAGTCTTCGAGATGTTGTGCTCCCTTTTGCTGTTAATAAAAGTCCATAAAACTTCCAGTCTCCGAGAGTTATTGATGGTGCATCAGTATTAAACAATGTTGTTGAAGTATTTTGTGCGAACTTTTATAGCTAGATTAAATACTTTAAAGTACTAACATCTCTTATCCTGCTTTTTGATTGTTCTCAAAGTACTCTACATTTCTTGGAGTGAAATATAATGAAAACATTTAATCATTTAAACATTAATCATTAAACATTAAATTTAATCATTAAACATTTAAACATCTTGTGATACAGGAGGGTTGGGTACCAAACCTGGAGTGCTGAGATTCTAGATAGAATAGTGGGTAAGTGCCAGCAGTTCCAGATAAAACTGCCAGCCTGGCTTTAAAAGATTGAGCCCACTATTGGAATGCAATCAGTTGTGGGTAGTGATGAGAAGGGTTCTGCAAATCTGATACCTATACTTCTTGCTCTATCACATGTGAGTTTTTGTTGATTGGGCTGTTCAAAATTTCTGCCATTGTACATTTAACTAGAATAGTTTTTTCAAAATATATTTCTTGATTGATTGCTCTATATCAGCTACTTACTGTGAATGTAGCAGTAGATTATACCGCAGAATAACCATGGCAATATTCCTGTTCACACTTATTGAGGCACAAGACACCGCCTCTGCTGGAATTTGGAGCAACAATCCGCTGGAGGAACTCAGTGGGTCAAGCAGTATCTGTAGGGGTGGGAGGGGGAGGAATTGTCAGTGCTTCAAGACAAAACCCTGACAATGCTGACGATTCCTTCCCCACCCCCACCACAAAGATTGTGAGTTCCTTCAACAGATTGCTTCTTGCACCAAATGTTCAATTTCACAATTTGCCATGCTGAGATGTGAACGCTGAAGGTGTTATTTCAGTCGTGTCAAAACCAATAGGACATTATACCATTAAACATCACTGTTTCTTATATTCTGGTACAATATACTTTTTCAATTTATGAAAAGGACATTAAATATTGCTATTTAAAGTAAAGCAAAGTCAGTGGCTCTGCAAGAGACAAAGACGGTGAACCACACACACACACACACACACACACACACACACACACACACACACACACTGTCTGTCTGTGTCCCTGTGTGTGTGTGTGTGTGTGTGTGTGTCTGTCTGTGTGTGCCTCTGCGTGTGCGTGTGTGTAACAAAAAGAAAAGGAAAATATTTTGATTTGATAAAGGAGGGAAGGAGCAGATAGAAGAGTCGGAGCTATCTGTCTCTCTTTGATTCATTCATTCTCAGACCATGATGCCTGTTGTTATGACACCATTATCAGTTTGGATAGCATTAGCTCTTCACAATTCACAACATGAGAGCTAATTTAATTCAAGGCACTGTCTTACATTGAGAAAGTTCTGAATAACAGGATCCTGGCACCATTGAGTATATTCTTGGCATTTTTCCACAGGTATCGGGGCTATGTTCTGCCTTGTGAATGCATCATCATCCAGTTCTGCCTTGTGAGTGTATGATCTTTTTTTTTTAAAGCTCAAGATTTTCCTTTTTTTTGCAACTTACCTTATATTATGTTAAATTAGGACAAGACGTGGTCTGATTTGATTTTAGATTTCCGCAACCTTCCCTACCAACCTTCTGTGTAGCATTTCTAATGTTGCATGCACTACATGAATTTGCACTGGCTCTGAGTTTATTTGCTGAATGCAGACATTGATGGAATGAAATCTGGAAAAAGTTCAAACTTGGAAAATGAAAACTCCTACCAATGAAGCAGTTATCATTCCAAATACGATGTCTCCAGTTCCACCTATTAAAATTTGTGTAAATAACAAAAGTGAAAACACTGAAATGTGAACAGATTGTGGAATTTTTCTATTCCCTTATTTAATTGGTTATTGCTTTGAAAGCCACTTGAGAAAAGTTCTTACCAGTTTTTATTCTAATTCATATAGAAAGCAATAGTCACTTAACCTCTTTGGCTTTGCCATCATTTGTTATTTGATTAAAATGTGAGTTTATTAAAATCTTCCAATTTTTTTTTTCTATTATAAAGTATGCCTTGCTTCCAGTATGTTTATTAATGTGCACAGTAAGTGGAACCTGGAAGCTGGCTTGTATTGACGTTGACCCTGATCAATGGCCGATGGTCAATGGCTTCTTTTAACTTCAGTGGAAGTAAGAATGGAAGATAGGTTTATAATGACTGGCTGATCTGATTCAATTTGTTCCTTGTTAGTAAGCTGAATCCTGAGAGCCAAATTAATATCCAACAGTAATTTGAATGGGCTCTTCATCAGGCACTGACTGATGTGTGGGCTGGAGCTTAGTATAACGTGCCAATCAATAAGCCACCTTTTCTGGATATTACCAAGCAGCGCCTGTGAGAATGAATCAATGAATGGATGTGTGTGCCACAAGAACTCCAGAGATGGGGAGTGAACAAGCTGGTATATTAGATTCCTGCGGGGTCAAGAGATGCATTCCTTACAATGCAGTCCCAACAGGGCCATTTTGTCTCTCACAGACACTATGACTGTTTTACCTAAGTAGGCGACTTAGCAAGGAATAAAATGGAAATACCCCTCAAAGGCAGAAAGCTTAGTTGCTTCGTTTAATAATTCTGTCTGCTTTGCCATTAATTGACAAGCTGAGCATTTCTCTCTTATTTTTGTCTGTGAATTGATTAGCCTAAGCCAAGATGTGTTGCTTTAAGACATACTCTAGAACTTAATGATGGTTAAAACTACCACAATAAATCTCCATTAATTTGGACTTTGGTGGTACCAGACCAGCAGATGTTGGAGTATTTTCCAGGCTGCTGAATGATATTTTAATTAATACTCCATCAGAATTTAAGTCCCACTCATGTTGAGATGTTGCAGTATAATTAGTTTTTCATCAAACCCAGTAAGTAAAGGGAGAGCAGAATCCAATGTGTTTCAATGGAGGGTAGAATCTGGTGCCTGGGCACTTTCTAGAAAACAAGGGAAACAGAACCTGATGCTTTTTAAGAGAGCATGGGAACTGAGGGTCCAGTGAGGTTGAATGGGATTTGAGAACTGTGGCCCTGCCCAGGAGTGTCAAAGGGAGCAGGGGATCCAGTGTGCTAAAGGGAGTAGGGGGACCAGAAGCCAAGAGTGTGGAGAGAGGTCAAATGTAATGGTCTGGTCCTGCTGTATTGAAGGAAACATGGGCATCAGTACCTGCATCGTTGGATTTCAAAGTTTTACTGTATCTGGATTATTATTGGAAAAAATGGTGCACAAGGAGTGGAAATCTTTTTGCGATGTAACATAAAGTATAATAACCAGCTTGTATGCAAATTTCTTTTGAATCATCAGTCGCTCTTCCAGCTTTATGATACAGAAGTAGATAGTTACTGGGATCCAGCTTCAGGCTTATTGACACACTTTGAGAGCCATGTTTCTATCTGCGTACTTCGTTTAGAAAGTAACTGGAACAATAAATGTGATACAACTCAAATAATGGTAGAATCTGCCTTATGGTATGCTACAGCAAAGATCCATCATGGCTGTATAGCACAGAGAAGTGTCCAAGTAGATCACCTCTATGTAACACATCAATAAACAGAGGAGTACGTTTGTACCAGATTGAAGAAAATGTTCATGTTGTAGTCCTAGGAGGGGAATGGAAAAAGAAGGAAGAAATGAAAGAAAAAGGATAATTATTGGAATCAATACAATAGCTGATTGAGCAACTTCCAGATCCATTACAGGCTTGAGTGTTGCTGCATCATTAACCAGTGCACATTGTCCTCAAAAATGTCAGTCTATAATTTGCACTTCTCTGCCTTTAACTACCATGTTCTGCTGCCCTGTCATTGTTTTGCTTGCTTTGAGTGGTCATTCCACACCATCCTCTCCCCTGTCCAAAAAAAAACATCTGAGAAGAAATAAAAAGATGTAAAAGTTTGAAAATACAAAAATAACTCAAATATAAAAAATGGTAAAGAAAATATTGGAAGTGCAAAATGGTCAGAAAATGGAGACAAAAAACAAGAGGTAAAGTGCTGAAGAGATGGGAAAGGGAACCAGTATAAAGTTTTCTATGGAGACCTCTTGCATCCTCACCTTATTGACCATTTACGCAAATGTAGTGCCTTTGTACAAATTAGACTTTTGTTGTCATTCTGCTGCCTTCCAGGCAACTGTCAACCATCCCATCCCACAGATAGCTTATGTTCTTCTTTGTGCAAGTTCATCACTACAGCCTGTATAATCTTTCTCAAAGTTCAAAGTAAACTTAATACCAAAGTGTGTGTGTGTGTGTGTATAAAATCAGAAATTATCTTGAGATTCATTTTCTTGGAGGGATTTACAGGGAAAGAATCAATACAATAAGATTTACAAAAAATTCTACATGAACAGGCAAAAGCTGACAAATGACCAATGTGCAAAAGAAGGCAAATTGTAAAAAATACTGAGAACATGAGTGTAAAGAGTACTTGAAAGGGAATCTGTAGGGTGTAGAATCAGTTCAGAGTTGTGATGAGTTAAGTTGGGCACTGTGGTTCAGAAGCCTGGTGGTTATAGGGTAATAACTATTCTTGAACCTGGTGGTGTGGGACCTAAGGCTTCTGTACTCCTGCCTGATGGCATTAGTGAGAAGCTGGTATAGATTGGATGGTGGGTGTCTTTGATGATGGAAGTGTTCCATGTAGATGTACTCAACGGTAGGGAGGGCTTTGCCTGTGATGTACTAGGCTGAATCTGCCACTTTCTGTAGTCTTTTCCATTCCTGGGCATTTGTGTAACCATACAAGGCCATGATACAACCAACTAGGATACTCTCTGCTGTGCATCTATAGAAGTTTGTCAAAGTTTTGTGACATGCCAAATCTAAGCAAACTTCTAAGAAATTAGAGGTGCTGTCATGCCTTCTTTGTGATGACACTTACATGATGATCTCAGGCAGATAGATAGATACTTTATTGATCCCAAAGGAAATCACAGTGTCACAGTAGCCTTACAATTATACAGATATACAAATGTACAAATATTAGAAGAGAAGTAAGGAAAAAATAAAAAAAACAATTTACCTCAAAAGTCCAAACACGAGGAAATCTGCAGATGCTGGAAATTCAAACAACACACACAAAATGCTGGTGGAACACAGCAGGCCAGGCAGCATCTATAGGGAGAAGCACTGTTGATGTTTCGGGCCGAGACCCTTCATCAAAAGTCCAACAGGAGGGGTTCATCACTTCCCTGGCTACAGGTTGACTCATTATAGAGCCTAATGGCCGAGGGTAAGAATGACCTCATACAGCGCTCTTTAGAGCAGTGCAGTTGTCTCCGTCTATTTCTAAAAGTGTTCCTCTGTTCAGCTAAGGTGGCATGCAAAGGGTGAGATGCTGTGAGACATTAATGCTAAGGAAATTAAAACTACTCACCCTCCCCCACCTCCCATCCCTGACATGTTTGGCCCTTCCTAATTTTATAACGTGTGCAAAACTTTAATGTTGACTTCTTGCTTTACAACTTGTTTCTTTTGCTGCATTGAGTAACTGTTTTCACTACCTGCTGCACACGTTATTGGTTAGTAACAGCAACAAGGGCACGCCTACATGCAGTGTCCAACAGCCATGAAGACTGGCCTTCTTGTTCCAATCCAATAATTTTTACAAGATATTCTTCACAGATGAATATTTTGATGTATTGGCCTCTGGGGCATACTCAAATAAGTCTTGTAATCATTCTTATTTCAGAATGTAGTGTTTGAAACATTAGCAGTCCTTGATAGTAAAGGTTGTGGTGTGTAGACTTTAACTACATTAAGGGTGAATAGCAAACCATTGTCAGTATCCTTGACTTTCTATTGCCTCCCAGAAAATAAATTGAACAGTAATAGTTGAACAGCTTCTTCCCCTCTGCCATCTAATTTCTAAATGAACATTGAACACTACCTCACTATTTCTTTCATTTCTGTTGTTAATGTACTACTTATTTTAACTTAACTATTTAATAGATATGTATATATATTTAATTCAGTTTTTTCTATATTTATTCATCATGTATTTCATTGTACAGCTGCTGTAAATTTAACAAATTTCACGGCATATGCTGGTGATATGAGCATTATCTGATTCTGGTTCTGATCCTGAATATCAAATGCAATATTTGGTTACTACAGTGACCAATACGATGCTGGTCCACCGCAGGAGCATCTACAAACCACGCTACAGCAGACCAGTGATGTACTGTACATTGCTGAAGTAAACCTTTCAAAACAATAGGAAAGAAATTAACCTTGCAGCCAAGGGTTTGGATCACAAAATAATTCCTTTTTCTGGAAAAATGGTGTATTCAGGGGAATAAGGTTACCATTTCAATTTCTGAAGACTTGGAATTTGTCCACTGTGAACATAGCTTGACTCATGCTCGCAGAATTAACTTCACACGGCGCTTTCTGTCGCGCTCAAGAGCAACGTTGTGGTATCATTTTTGGACTGCTATCCAAGAACAGCTCGAGTAATAAACCTTGGATCAGCAGAGAAAGACAGGCATTATCAGAGCGTGTCAGACATATGCTGAGTTTCCTTGGCTTTAAGCTCTGATTTGGAAGCTACACAGCAGATCTGCGACTCCACATTTGACTTTGCAAGTTTCTGACTCAGTCACGATAAAAGGTAAATTGAAGCATATCCTAAGGTTGCAGCGTCTCTGTACTTTGGAACTGTTTCTCGTTTATGGTACATCGGGAGGTACAGTATAACATGAACATGTGTGGATCCATTGGGGCTTCCACAATAATTGAGGATCAATGAGTTTATTCCCATTTGGATTGCGCTGTTGTCCCTTGTTTCACCTTTCTGAATTGTTTATAAGCCTCGCAGAGAGGGAAATAATTTACAGTCCTAAACAATGTGAATGGACCCATCTTCCAGTGATCTAAAACTAATGATGGCTAGAGCACAATGATTCTCCTCTTTTAATATTATACAGTCAGCAACATTATGTGGTCCTTTCTTTCTCCTTGTTTGAAATAGATAGCAAAGCCCCACCTTGCAGCTGTCTACCCTTAAGGACTCTGATAGCTGGAGAACATTTCCCAATAAAAAACAAAACTTATTTTGCATGTCCTTATTTCTGTCTGCTGACTCTTCTGATAATCTTGAGGCTGACTCCAGCATTAGCTTTCAAACTATGTTTCAAGTGACCCACTTTAACTGAGTTCATCCACAGAAGGCAATGATAATGAGTTCCTTAGCTTGCAGGATGGTGCTTATTTAGAGTAGCAAAGATGATGGCTAAATGTTTTTGCATTCCACAATTCATCCAAGTGTCACAATCCTAGTGTGACACTGATGTGGAGGCCTCAGGTCAATTGTTGTCTCATTTAATTTAAGATCTGAAACCGAATAAATCATACCAAATGAATGAATGGAGGCTTTACACAGTTTACATATGGCTAGTCCAGACTAACTAGTTCTATTCTTTGCTGGAAATGGCTGCAGGCATTCACATCTCAGATGAAGTTTCTCACCGCCACAATAAGCAAGCAGAATCCCTCTCTTGCCAGCTGTTCCAAGACAGAATATCATATCTAGAGAGATTCAAAAGCTGGCCTCTAATCTCAGTTCCTCCACTGATGTTTATCTGTTTTAAGGCTCACCTCTGTCAAATTAGCCACCATGAATTAGTAATTCAATTCCATTCGGTTGAAAGCAGTGACAAATATATGTTTGCTTCTGAAAGACCCTTGCAACATTAGAAGTACAAACAACTCTGTGATGTCAATGGCTTCTATTATTTCTAAAATGGATGTGTTATCTAAGTGTCCACATTCTTTCATGACTGATTTGATTAATATTCCATCCAGTTCGGCTGAAACAGCAATCCAGACAATTTGGATGTTTCTAGTATACCTGTATCTTCCCTTTGTGAATTGAATTTAAGTTTAGAACAATGTCATGAATTCAAACAAAATGTGTTTTTTGGACCAAACTTGTAAAAACACATGCGAAGGCGTGTTTAGAAAGTACTCAATGCTTTTAGCTTTGATGTGAACTTCAATATAATTGTGTCGAGGGTTTACGTAATTTCCAAATCTTCAGTATACTTCTGTCAGAACTTCACTTTGTTACTGACTTCCCTGAGGCTTTGAGAAGGGCAGGAGTGCACTTGTAAGATTAGATCTGGCAGATATCTGATAGCCCGAGTGTGAGCCAATGTACTTGCCAACAGGATTAAAATTGAGGCCTGCTAAAGTATTCCAAAGATGCCTCTTCTCATTATCCTGATGAAGTGCACTTCAATACTCTTCTGACTAAAGGCGAGATTTACAGTCATGGCAAAGTTTGAAATTCTCTAGGTTTAGTAGTAGCTATCCATCTGACAGTAAAGCTGATACGTTCAGTTTGTTTTGTGCTCTGAAGTCTACAGATTTTACTGGTTCTCCAGTGGCAGACTTTCCTTCCTTATTTATATTAGGAAATACCTTTCAGTCCATCTTCAGTACCAGTGCTTACAAGCTAGTGCATCCAGGCGTTGAAGCTAACGTTGAGGCAGAAAACTAGAGATGTTGGAAATTTGAAACCAAAAAATGCCTGAAATATTCACCAGGTCAAACAGTATCTATACATAAATGAACATTAAAACCTTCATCAGATGAAGCATTAATTGTATTCTTCTTACCACAAATATTGTCCAATCTGCTTTATGTCTTTAAGTGAAGACGTTGGCTCTGTGGATAGAGTCGTAGAGAAGTACAGCACAAAAGCAAGCTATTTGGTCCATCTAGTCCATGCCAAAACCATTTAAACTGCCTAGTCCCATTGACCTGCTCCGGGACCATAGCCTTCCATAACCCTATCATCCCATATATTTATCCAAGCATTGAAATCAAATTCACATGTACCACTTGGCTGGCAGCTCACTCCACGCTCTCACAGCCCTCTGAGTGAAGGTGCTTTCCCTCATATTCCCCTTAAACCTTTCAGCCTTCACACTCAACCCATGACCCCTGGTTGTAGTCCTACTCAACCTCAGTAGGAAAAGCCTGTTTGCATTTATCCTATCTATACCCCTATAATTTTGTATACCACTATCAAATCTCCCCTCAATCTTCTACATTCCTCACCTCCACCCCTCTGACTCTCAATACAGGAGCCCCTCAGGACCGTGTATTTAGACCCCACCTTTACTCCCTGTATATCCATGACTGTGTCGCCACCCACAGCTCTAATCTCCTAATTAAGTTTGCCAATGACACTACATTGATTGGCCTAATCTCAAACAATAAGAAGGTGGCCTACAGGGAAGAAGTCATCTCTATGAACAGGTGGTGTAAAGAAAACAACCTCTCACTCAATGTTGCAAAACAAAGGAGCTGGTTGTGGATTGCAGGAGGAATGGAGATGGGCTAACCCCTATTGACATCAATGGATCTGGGGTAAGAGAGTAAATAGCTTAAAGTTCCTCAGCATCCACATCACGGAGGACCTCACGTGGTCTGTACACACCAGCTATGTGGTGAGAAAGGCACAACAGCAACTCTTCCACCTCAGATGGTTGAGGAAGTTTGGTCTGGGCCCCCAGATCCTAAGAACTTTTTACAGGAGTTCAGTTGAGAGCATCCTGACTGGCTGCATCACTGCCTGGTATGGGAACTGTACCTCCCTTAATCACAGGACTCTGCAGAGAGTGTTGTGGACAGCCAACGCATCTGTGGTTGTGAACTTTCCATGATTCAGGACATTTACAAAGACAGGTGTGGGGAAAAAAAGGACCAAAAAATCATTGGGGACCCGAGTCACCTCAACCACAATCTATTCCATCTGCTATCATCCAGGAAATGCAGCATAAAAGCCAGGACCAACAGGCTCTGGGACAGCTTCTTCCACCAGGCCATCAGACTGATTAACTCACACTCATCTGTGCGTATTTCTATGTTACATTGACTGTTCTGTTTATTATAAATTACTATGATTGCACATGGCACACTTAGATGGAGACGTAACATAAAATTTTTTACTCCTCATGTATGTGTTGTATGTAAGAAATAAAGTCAATTCAATTCACTTCTAAATAATTCAGTACTAACCTATTCAATCTTCCCTTATAATTCATGTCCTCCAGACCTGGCAAAGTCCTCGTAAATTTTCTCTGCACTCTTTCAACCTTGTTTATATCTTTCCTCTAGGTAGGTGACCAAAACTGCACACAATACTCCAAATTAGGCAGCACAAATGTTTTACACAACTTCGACATAACATCCCATTTCCTGTACTTAATATATTGATTTTTGAAGGCAATGTGCCAAAAGTTTTCTTTATGAACCTATCTATCCATGACACCACTCATTATGGACTTGTTCAACCACACTGCTCCATACCCTACAGTCACTGGTCTCACTGTTTAAGACCTACCCTGATTGGTCCTACTGAAGTGCAAAATCTCACACTTATTTGCATTAAATTCCATCTGCCATTTTTCAGCCCATTTTTCCAGCTGGGCCAGATCCTGCTGCAAGCTAGTGTAGCCTTCCTTGCTGTCCATTATACTGCTAATCTTGGTGTCATCCACAAGTTTGTTGATCTGGTTTACCACATTATCATCCAGATCATTGATATAGATGACAGACAACAACAAACCCAGCACCAATTACTGTGACACACCACTAGTCACAGGACTCCAGTCAGAGAGGAACATATCTACTACCACTCTCTGGCTTCTCCCTCAAAGCCAATATCTAATCCAGTTTATTATCTCATCTTGAATGCCAGTGACTGGACCCTCTTGACCAACCTCCCTTGCAGGACTTTGTCAAGTGCCTTACTGAAGTCCACAAAGACAACAACCTCTGCTTTGCTTTCACCCATTTTCCTGGTAACTTCCTCAAAAAATTGCATAAGATTAGTTAAACAAGACCTACCATGCATGAAGCCATGCTGATTATCCTTAATCAGTCAAAATACTTATATATCCGGTCCCTTAGAAAACCTTCCAATAACTTTCCCACAACTAAAGTCAAGCTCACCAGCCTATAATTTCCTGGTTTATGTTTAGAGCCTCTTTTAAACAGCGGAACAACATTGGCTATCTTCTAATTTGATGCCCACCCTCCTACACCAATTCCTTAGTCACATGTTAAACTTATAACTACTTCTGGCCTCACTAGCACGTGGCATGGGTAGCGATCTTGAGATCACAACCCTGGAGGTTCTGCCCTTTAATTTAGCACCTAACTCTGTGAACTCCTTTGACAGAAGCTCTTCTCTCATCCTACCCCTATCATTGATACCTACATGGACCACGGCTTCTGGCTGTTCACCCTCCCACTTAAGAAAGTTGAGGACTCATTTCAAGATGTCCCAGACCCTGGCACCCAGGAGGAAATATACCATCTGGGAATCTTGTTCTCACCCACAGAACCTCCTTTCTGTTCCCCTAACTAACGAATCCTCTATCACCACAGCTCACCTCTTCTCCCCAACCCACCTTCTCTTCTAAGGCACAGAGCCAAACTCAGTGCCAGGGACCTGATCGCTGTGATTTTCCTCTGCTATGTCATCCCCGCTAACAGCATCCAAAGTAATATACCTGTTGTTGAAGGGGATGGCCACAAGAGTATCCTGCACTGGCTCCTTAACTCCTTTCTCCTTCCTGACTGTCACTCAGTTTCCTGTATCTTGCACCTTGGGTGTAACTACCTCTCCGTATGTCCTATCTATCACCCTCTCAGCCTCTCGAATGATCTGGAATTCATTCAATTCCTGCTTCTACTCCTTAACATGGATTGTTGGAAGCTGCAGCTGGATGCACCTCACAGTTGTCCTCAGGGACACTGGAGGTCTCCCTGCCTTCCCACATCCTGGAAGAAGAACATTCTGTATCTGTTCTGTTCTAAGTGATCAAATGTAAAGTGCTGGTGGCAGAACCTTTACCTGCAGCTTTTTGTATTTGCTTTCTCTGACTAAAGCCTCACCTTGCTGAAATCTCAAAGAACTAAATCCTCAAAATTTTCACTCTAACTCCGCCCACTTCAACGATGGCCAGTGCGATGATAGCTGCTTCATTTGCCTCTGCCTTCCTTTAATTTGTTCTTGCAAATCAATTCCAAATGCTGACTGGTCGCTGGCCAAAGCTCCAAAAAACTACTGTGATTTGCTGTCTTTTCTGCTTGGTTAGAGAACTTGAGTGAAATTTCATCCTCTCAAGCTTCTGATCTCCCGACTGGTTGCTGGTCAAAGCTCCAAAAATTTGCCACGAGTGGCTGCCTTTTACATTCTGTAGCGAACCTGAATGAATTTCTGAGCTCCCAGGCTTCTGTTCTCCCGACTGGTCACTGGGCATAGCTTTGCCATCTTCCCCATTTTCACTAGCCTATAAACCCTCATTTTCTTTTGGAGGAATCTCTCCTCTGCAAATCTTTCTCTCATTTATGATGGCTCATACTAAAGGTTTTGATATAGTCAGTGATATGTGTGAATATTTACTTGGGCCATTGACTTCCAGCCTTCCTTAAACAGAACTTACAAGTCACCTCAATGCACTTTATACAATGAATTATATTTTTAGTTGTTGTGGCTGGTGTTATGTTGACAAACAATGGTATTGCTAGTCATATCCTAACTGAAATGTGCCTTGGAGATGAATGTATCTGGTAAATTTGTTCATTCCAAAAGTACTAGAGGAATGGAAAAAGACTGCTGATAGTATTAATACTAACCTTCTCTTTCCTGTTCTTTTGAGGTTACTGTATTTTTCTTATTTTGTAATTTTCATTCTCTCTTTGCAATTCTAATGCTTCTTTTACGTCAAAAACATGAGAGAAATGTGAATATACAGTGTGGTGGTGGTGAACTTAAAAGAGTAGTACGGCTCCATTTAGGTTACTGAGAAAGATGAGGCGGATTGAAGAATTGCTACTAAAGACCATAAATACAATGACCCCTGGGCTGGTGGATATCCCAGGGAAAATTTGAAAGTCAAGCTGGTTAAACAGCATCTTTAAGTTGGCTCAATAAATGCTGTGAGTTCTATTTTTTCCCAAAGACAAAGGGGGCATTGAAATGGTTTTAATCATTTGCACCATCAATTAGCTTAAGTGTTTCCAGCTGTGATTTACTGTCAGCCCACATTGTCAAAATCTTTTTATTTGCCACTGTGGCAGATCATTATTAACTCACACTGAAGTCAGGCCATTTTAGTTCATATTGAAATAGCACATATTTTGGCAACAAGCAAGTGATTAAAAAGAAAGCTTTGTAGTACAATTTGTAATGAGGAGAATGTTCTGCGACGTCATCATTGTCTAACAGGATTACTGATGCACCATTCATCCGTAGAAACAGCCTGGGGATACTTTCTGGAGTCATTGTCTACTGAAGGAAGTGCAGCTGACAGCTGCCCAGTGGTTCCGCAGGTCATCTTCTGAAGCCACAACGATTTATTAGCTGGTGATGTTATGCAGTCTGCGGGAAAGGCATAACCTTTTGTTGCCCTCAGTGACGCTGGATGTATCATTTGTACCGGTGCCAGCATTAGCCTAAAGCAGCTGATGATGGAAAGCATGCACTGTGCTGACTTTGGTTCTTTTGCAGTTGTCCACTGTGGGTGAGCTGCATTCTATACAGAGGCACCTGGCTCCTCATTTAAAACTTCTCATAACGAGGGATATGTAAGCCACGTGGTCACTGTGTCGTAATGTATAGGTTAATGTAGAGGAGGGTGCCTAGGGAGAGGTAGCAACCCTGGTGCCTTTTTCAGGGCAGCTCGTCCACCTTTGGTTCCCACCTGGCGCTGAGCTCTCACCTCTGGCTCCAAGTAGCTGTTACACGCACAGTGGCCACACCCTGGGAAACCGTCTCGGCAGATGGTCCAAACCCGGTGAGGGTAGCTGACGGGTCTTCGACCCTCAGTGAGGTAGGGGATCTGTCTGTCCCAGCGTGTGAAGTCTGGCCCTGGCGGATTGAGCGGAGGAGACCGATTAATGGTCCAACGGTCAAGAAGGCAGGCCAGCAGGCGTTGGTGGAGCGCTAAGAGCACGACAAGGCACTTAGACGTCCTGGTCATCCACTGCAGCAGGAGAAGTCTCCAGCCGTAACGGTTGCCCGTGCCACTGGATCAAGGTCTCTTCCACTGCAAGAGTGGGATTGCCCAGTGTCTGCTTAAAACTCCGTCACACACAGGTTTCTGTTGTGCGATTTTCACAGATGAACTGCACGATAGCAATAGTCTGTGAGGTAGTAGCGTTGGTCGGTACCATCTGAGGGGAATATTGCTCGTAGTGATATTTGGCAAGGTACACATCTCTAGAATTAGAAAATATGTGATAGCATTGCACCAGTGGTAGCTTTATGTGTGTTATCATGCATTTTATAACACTACCCTAAAATAAGCATTTCTGAAAAGTGGCTAATATAAAGCACAACGTATATATTCAGCCGAGTGGTATTTTGTCATCAGTGATCCCCCAACATTGAAATTTGTCACAGTGATAGCTGAGTTCATGCACTTTTCATCAAATGTTGGTATAAAATTCCACATTGAAAACCATGTCATTGGTGGCACTCACAGTACAGTGGCCAATTTCAGTAGAGTGAATCATTACATTTTTAGAAAAAATATTTATCAATAAAAACCCTAGGACACATATAATCACACGGATTGTAGAGAATTTATTCAAGAATTTAAGTAAGTAATTACTTTTTGTATATATTCCATATCAACATCAGTTAGTATGTTACTCCACCCCCCTCCCAAAAGGTAAAAAACCTCATTTGGAGAGATTTCTGGAGCTTTATCAATATCATGATATTGTCCATATTGTTGTATCAAATTAAAACAATCTTAATCTTTTGTCGTAGCATATAGAATTACAGTACAATAATTCAAATGTGGCATTCCATACAGCCATAACCTAGGCCCCATTTGGTTGTAAAATGAATAAATGAACCCACAGAAGGCTGCTGGACCAGACAACATCCCTGGTAGAGTGCTCAGAGGATGTGCAGACCAGCTAGCAGATGTTCTCACTGACATCTTCAACATCTCCCTCAGCAGCACCACCGTTCCAACGTGCTTCAAGGCCACCACCATCGTCCCCGTGCTGAAGAAGTCTTCAGTGTTCTGCCTAAGTGACTACTGTCCTGTTGCATTTACATCCATCATCATGAAGTGTTTCGAGAGGCTCGTCATGAGGCATATCAAGACCCTGCTGCCCCCCTCACTGGACCCCCTGCAGTTTGCGTACTGTCCCAAACGCTCAACAGATGACGCCATTGCCACCACCCTCCACCTGGCCCTCACCCATCTGGACAAAAAACATACGTTCAAATGCTGTTCATAGACTTCAGTTCAGCATTCAACACAATCATCCCTCAGAAACTGATTGGAAAGCTGAGCCTACTGGGCCTGAACACCTCCCTCTGCAACTGAATCCCAGACTTCCTGACTGGGAGACCTCAGTCAGTCCGGATCGGGAGCAGCATCTCCAAGACCATCACACAGCGCGGGGGTCCCCCAGGGCTGTGTGCTCAGTCCACTGCTGTTCACTCTGCTGACCCATGACTGTGCTGCAACACACAGCTCGAACCACATCATCAAGTTCGCTGATGACATGACCGTGGTGGGTCTCATCAGCAAGAACGACGAGTCAGCTTACAGAGAGGAGGTGCAGTGGCTAACGGACTGGTGCAGAGCCAACAACCTGTCTCTTAATGTGAACAAAAGAGATGGTTGTTGGCTTCAGGAGGGCACAGAGTGACCACTCCCCGCTGAACATCGACGGCTCCTCGGTAGAGATTGTAAAGAGCACCAAATTTCTTGGTGTTCACCTGGCGGAGAATCTCACCTGGTCCCTTAACACCAGCTCCATAGCAAAGAAAGTCCAGCAGCGTCTCTACTTTCTGCAAAGGCTGAGGAAAGTCCATCTCCCACCCCCCCATCCTCACCACATTCTACAGGGGTTGTATTGAGAACATCCTGAGCAGCTGCATCACTGCCTGGTTCGGAAATTGCACCATCTCGGATCGCAAGAACCTGCAGTGGATAGTGAGGTCAGCTGAGAAGATCATCGGGGTCTCTCTTCCTGCCATCATGGACATTTACACTATACACTACATCCGCAAAGGAAACAGCATTATGAAGGACCCCACGCACCCTTCATGCAAACTCTTCTCCCTCCTGCCATCTGGGAAAAGGCACCAAAGTATTCGGGCTCTCACGACCGGACTATGTAACAGTTTCTTCCCCCAAGCTATCAGACTCCTCAATACCCAGAGCCTGGACTGACACCTTACTGCACTATTGTCTTGTTTATTATTTATTGTAATGCCTGCACTGTTTTGTGCACTTTATGCTGTCCTGGATAGGTCTGTAGTCCAGTGTAGTTTTTTTTTCTGTGTTTTTTTTTACGTAGTTCAGTCTAGTTTTTGTACTGTGTTATGTAACACCATGGTCCTGAAAAATGTTGTCTCATTTTTACTATGTACTATACCAGCAGTTATGGTTGAAATGACAATAAAAGTGACTTGACTTGACTTGACTTTAATCAAAGACTGCTTTCCATACTTTGTTTTCCATACTTTTGTAACCTATTAATAATCATAATAATTTTCCAAGTCTTCCATGTCTTCATCTGAACTTTCCTCACTCTCTGAGGTGGATGCCTGGTTCTCACAGTCTGTCCGTCTACACATGTCAGTACACCTGAGGCCATTTGCAACACACACACATCTTGGGAGTGAACATTTTTTTGGACAGTTACAGGCCAGTAGATCCAGGACGGCATCGGGTGCTGGCTGGCCTTCCATCCAGTGCACCACCAACTGTTCAGCCTCCTCTTCTCTCTCCATCTTCCATCCTCTGCCAACAGGGCTTGGCATTTGTGGGTCCTTCTCCAAATATCCTCGCCATATAGCAGCCTGGTAGCGGGCTTGCTCTGCATGTTTTGTTAAGCGGTTCTTGCACGGTGGGAGTTGACGACTTTCGATTTCAGCTTTTTAGGCACAGAAAAGGTGATACCTCATTGACCTTGGTGGTCGATGCGTTTGGGGCATACAGGAGACGTGAAATACCTCCAGTTTGTCCATCAGTTCTGGGGAGAGGTCCCATTCTTGATTGAACTCTAAGAATGTGTCTTGAGTTCCCCTGTTGCTGGTCAGAAGTTCTAGGGCACTTGTCTTCCCTTTACCTGCAAAAGTGCTTACAGTGCCACATCCCGTATATGCGTGCAATCCGATGAGAGCCCTACAAACCTCTATGCCAACAGTGGCAGCAATGTTCCTGGTATCTACAAGCCACACTTCTGGAACAATGGGGCCTCAATCTTTTCACAAAATGCTAAAGGCATAATAAAGACATCTGTATCTTCTGAGCAGATCACCACAGATTGGTATCCTTCTCTTGTGGTATGGGCAGCATGGAGAAGTAGGCGGCCAAAGGCTTCTTGTTGACCCTGAAGAGCTGACACCTCCTCACTGTCTTGAGATGTGATTCTGTATTATTTGTCATTCACAGTTGCAAACAGAATCTTCTGTAGCTTTGCTCTGTACTCCGCCTTCCTCCATTCATGGACCATGAAGCTAATGAGACTATTTTTGTTACTGACTTTGGTCAAGAAGCTCTTCCACTGCCTCACCATCTGTGTGCCTGTGATACCTTGCAACTCATGACCAGTCTCTTCACCCCGTAGAGATCTTTCACTATTCTTGATAGAGTTCTCCTTGTATGTGTCGAACACAACATCTGTTCTGCTACTCTGACTGTCTTCCCTCCGAGCCATACCCAGAACTATTGTGGCAACATCTCTGAAAGTAACTTGATCCCTTTCACTCTTTGGACCAAGTTCATTCCATCAACCACTGTAGCAGAGTTTCCTGGGAGTTGCTCTTCTACTGCTACATTTTTCTGCAAGGTTGTTGCTAAAGTAGCTTTATTTGTCTTTCTCAGCAATCCTTCTGGTGTGGACAGGGCCCAGGGCAATGGTCCGAGGGGATGAGAAAGGATATCCTCCACACATAGACTGTGCCCTTGTGCCATCACTATGATGCGTCCAAACAAAGACCGGTCTGCTTTCAAGACAATCGCCCATTTGATTTCACTTCTCTCTTCTTACACACATCACTGAATGTTTTCAGCTTGTTGGTTTTCATTGGGTCATGGAATTTCTTTCCTGGCGGGTCTTCCTCTAGTCTCTCATACTTGAAGGTTGCATAACATTGCTCACCAATCTCGTACACCTTCAGCAGGTCAGAAGCAATGTCCTTGGGGGCTGCCTTTGCCGTAGAGATGCTAGTGAGGTCCCACTTCTCTGTAAATGGGTTGACCCATTCACTTTTGAGGCTAACCACTGCTGAAACTGCTCCCTCATCTTTCTGGATTCTTGTAGCTCCACATGACAAAGCTCTGATCTGTTGCCTTGCCCCATCTCCCTCAATTGTCCCAGGAATGCATTGCGGTGCTCAGCTGTTTTGTAGTTATGCTTGATAGCTCCAACATTCAGGCTGAACCGTGATGTGCCTCCAGGAGTCTGGTGTGTCTTTGTTCACTGTGGCTTCAATAGCCTAGTCCACAGGGATCTGCCCAAAGGGGTTGTTACTTGACAGCTGCACTGGGAATTGGCCAGTCGTGAAGGCCTCATACACAGAAGGATTCTTCTCTGGGAGGTTCATCATCCGAGCAAAGTAAGGGGACAGGTACCTGGCGTAATTCATTTTATCGTAGGCAAAGCATCATGGGATCGTGGCTCTTATAGCATGGAGGTTACCATACAAGCTACCACTGCTGCAGTGCTATCACGTATTTTCTAGCACTAGGGATGTACACCTTGCCAAAAATCACTATAAGATTTATTCTTCCCAGATAGTACCAGTGGCCCAAATTTGGGGTCCTGGCTCACAGACTACGTGTCTTCTTCGAAACCGAAGGATTATTACCAATGCCAATGTAGAGGTGATGTATGAATGGCGTGTGGTGTGGCATAGTAGCACAGCGCCGGCGACCCAGGTTCAGTTCCAACGCAGCCTGTAACCATGGCCACGTGGAATTCCTCTGAATGCTCCGGTTTCCCCCATATTCCAAAGATGTACGGGCTAGTCAGCTAACTGCTTTCGTGGGTGCAAATGGGGTGGCGCAAGCTTGTGGAGCTGGAATAGCCTGTTTCTCTGCTGTATCCATCAATAAAATAAAAAATGATGTGTTGAGAGAATTTTAGCCCAGATTCTGTTGTTATGTCGGGAAATTTCCATGGTGCTGGAAAAATACTGCAAAGCTGAGAACAAATTTGAACTTCAGTGCAGTTCACAGCAGATAATATCAAAGTTGCTTTGAGCGATGCACTGAGTCACTTGCTGCTCTCCAGTCACTGCTGGTTCGACTTCACCAGCACAACGAAGAAAAATCAAAGTAACCCGACAAAGATGAGAAGTATTTACAATCTCATTCTCACTCTGTGCTCGTGCTCAGATTGAAAATCATTTGTTTCCACTCCAATTCTTAGGCCTCATTAGCCACTTAGGAATACATTATTACATGTAGCTTCTCCCTCTGATGCTGCAGGATGAAACAGCCATGTGTCCACTTTGGGATATCACGTACTGTTTCCACTGTTTCTGCTGGGTATCTTTTCCCTAAAAGGGACGAGGTTCCCCAGATCGTCTCAAGGGCACCATTTTCAGTGGTCAGGACTCCTGTGAGCTGGGGGGGAGGAGTACTATTGCATTGTTTAAAGCGTCTTTCAGAACATTTTTGAAATGGTTTCTATTGTCAACCTGGTCGTCTCTTGCTGTGACCAAACAATGCAGCCTCTCCATCAGACCCAGCAGAGTATCATTACCGGTTATGGTCTGTGACAAAATGCTGTTCGCTATTGTACCAGTAGGTTTGAGATTGGTACTGGGTTTATCTTTCCAGTGCTTTGGGGTGCTTGATCTGACTGAGGGGCTGGAGGGCGGGGCCAGACACTGCAGGCTGATTCATCCATAGCTTGGCACACCAGACAGCCAGCCACTCTAGTGTTGTTAGGTTGACATTGAGCAGGTCAGTGTCAGCTAGACCAGGTGAGGGTGGGCAGTTGCGCAGAACGTGCTCGATGTTCTGCACCCTTTCGCCACACTCACAGGATCCGCTGGTCTTCAAACCCCACTTCACCATATTGTCTCCCATCCCACAAACTCCCGCTCTCACTCTGTTGAGAGTGCACCACTTCCGTCTGTCAGGCAGTGCCCCCGGGGTCTGGCAACGTTTCTGTGGGGTCTTGCACTGTGTTGTTTGCTGGGGTTGTGGCTTCTGTTTGTTGCCAGAGGTCAGTCCTGTATGTTTGGGGGGATGTTCCGTGCGGTAATTCCTCCACCACAGCAAAGCTTTTCCTCGATTTTAGGCGGTTGGAAACTGGCACATGATGATGTAGTGGGTGCCATGGATCCGAGTTCTGTTTACCTTTTTCAATTTTTGTTGTAGTGTGTCTTTGGATTTCTGCGGGAGCAATGCCTGTAAGTCTGTAAATGATGTTAGTGGGTGTGGGGCGCAGTGTGCCCGTGATTATTCGGGAGCAATGCCTGTAGGCCTGTAAATGATGTTAATGGTGTCATGTAGCCTGTGACCGGGTTACCGAACCAGCAGAAATGGAATACACATTGGAGTCTTGTATTACTGTAACTAATAGTGTTTATTAGTAAACTAAGTAATAAGGTACTATAAAATGCAAATATATATAAAAACAGCTTAGCAATGGTATATACAGAAGTGTGGAAATAGGAATCAAAACCAAACTCTTTCAAAGTCTAGGGGTAAATGGATAGTCCTACAATGGTGAAGAGTTCAGTTCAGTTTAGTTCAGGTTGAGTTAGTTCTGGTGTAACTTTGGAGAGAGGGAGAGGTGTTGCAGTTGCTGTTGAACCTTCAGTTATCTTCCTGTCCTGTTATGGTCACCGATTGTGATCCCGTACGACCGTTCTTCAGTGGTAGACCTGACTCCCAGGCGAGGGTGGACACACACACAAGTCCCCACCAGTTCACCTTCTCACACGGTGAGCCACTGATCGATTCCCCAAATCAATCCTCCAAACCCCCACCTTCACGTGGCTGCACAACGCTCTGTCAGTGTCCTGTGGCGTGTCTGCTGGTATCTTCGCAGACCTGCTTTTTATCCCCCCTGGTGGGGTACCAGCTGTCCATCAGGCCGTCCATCACCTGGTCCCACCTTGCTGTCTCAGCAAGAATCTTACAAGCAGGCAAAGAGGGTGTCCTTGGAGCAAAGGTAGACAGTCAGCTAAAGCCATAATAGTAAATCATGTCTCTCTCTCTCTCTCTCTCTCTCTCTCTCTCTCTCTCTCTCTCTCTCTCTCTCTCTCTCTCTCATCTGCAGCAGGATGCCTCCCCCCCTTCTTCTCTCTCTCTCTCTCTCTCTCATTAGCAGCATAGTTCACAGGGGGGTCAACTCTGGACCCCATCTCAGCTGGTTTACTCATCACAGTGGGTGTGGGGTGCAATGTGCACGTGATTATTCGGCAGACTTTGTTATGCAGTGGGTCTATTTTCTTCACATGGGCTGATCTGCCCCACACAGGTGCACAGTATTCTGCAGGTGCATAGCAGAGTGCTAGGGCAGTTGATCTAAGTGTGTGAGCATCGGCTCCCCATTTCGTGCCTGCTAATTTTTTCAAGAGAGAATTGCAAGAGCCAACTTTCCCTCGGAGTTTTTGGATGTGGGTGGCAAATGGGAGCGTCCTATCCAGTGTCACGCCCAGGTAGATTGGAGTTGAGTGGTGTTCGAGCTCCCTCCCACACCAGAAGATCTTGAGTTTCCAAGCTGCTTCTCGATTCCTCAGGTGGAATGCACACACTTGAGTTTCTGATGGATTTGGGTTCAGAGACCATTTTTCATAATACCGCTTCATTGCTTCGAGGACTGCTGTAAGTCGGACTTCAACTTCTGGGAAGGAGTTAGCTTGTGTTGCTATGCATAGGTCATCTGCATAGATAAACCTGCGTGTGTTAGGAAAGGTTGGTTGGTCGTTTGTGTGAACATTAAATAGTAGAGGCGCCAGGACTGATCCCTGTGGTAGTCCGTTCTTTTGTGGATGCCTCCTAATCTGAATTCCATTCATTTCTACATAAAATTTACGATTTTCTAGGAGGCTTATTATTACTTTGACTGTGGTTTCATTCATTAACATTTTAGGTAAGTTTAGTAGAAGGCCTCTGTGGCTACATCCACACTACGCCAGATAAATCTGTAACTGAAGCTTTTTCTCTTCATTTTTACCCCCCGTCCACACTAAAACGGCATTTTTGCCCCCCAAAAGCGGAGCTTTTCAGAAACGCTTTCCAGGGTGGTTATTTTTGAAAATGCTGCTCGGGCAGATCAGTGTGGACGGGGTAACCGGAGAAATCTGAAAACACTGTCAGACGACAGCGTGCTATTTCATTGTTTTCCTGAACGCAACCTAACAATTTCAGAACAGACGGCAATGAGACTGAAGCCAGAAGAGTTAGTAATGTACTCACCAAATACTTTGACCCATAACTTACTGAATATATATGTATACTCACTTTGCCCTGTTTTCTGTCCTTGCTCGTATGAAGGTGGTTTACCTATTTATGCAAGTTCTTCTCTGACAATAGATGTGTAACAGCCTAATGTAACATTGTATGGAAATACGAGATAATACTGATGCAGACATGTTTTATACATTCAACAAGGGGCTTTATTAATGCAACAGAGTTAGTCAGTTTTTCAATGTTCGTCGTCAGCCGGGTCAATCTATCTGTGAACTCCGTCAGTTGCCGCCGTATGCTCCAGTATTTGTTTTTTTTAGTTTTAAGTTCTCCTGCGCGAGAGCCAACAGCTGCCCATCGTTTAAGTTTTTCTAGTCTGGAACTGTACAAACGCGCACTTCTACGCAAGATTCAACACCAAACACGTCGCTGGTTTTCGGTAGATGTGTCCTGTGCATGCGCAGGAGGAGGAGATTCACTGAAATCTCCATTTCAGTGTGGATAGAGATATTTTCAAAAACGCATAGTGTGGATGCCTATCGTTTTTACGTGAAACCAGCATTTTCAAAATTATCTGGTCTAGTGTGGATGTAGCCTGTGATTCACAGTGTCATATGCTGCTGTTAAGTCAATGAATACTGCCCCTGTAATTTGTTGCATTTCAAAGCTATCCTCGATATACTGGGTTAAGTTCAGGTCTTGACTGCCAGCAAGAGCAGCCTGGCCTGAACCCGGCTTGGTCTGCTGTTAAAAGATCTTCGACTAAGGGGGATTTTCTTTTTAGTATGAGTCTCTTGTAGAGTTTATAGAGAGTGCAGAGCAAGGAAATCGGTCGGTAATTTTTAGGAACGTTGGGGTTTTTGTTGGGTTTTAGGAGAGCAGCAGGCTGATAGACCATGAGGTTTGAGAACTTGCTTTTCACGCACTCTTCCTCAGACAATCGAAGGCTGTGCTGGTACTCTGAAGGTGATGGTTAACTCAGCATTGATATCCATCGGCAGTGGTTCCTGAGACATGTGGAGTGTTCACATTTTCCAAGGCTTCATAGTGCACCTTGACCATCAGAGTGAGAGGCAGTCGAAGGAGGGTAGGTCAGTCAGGGCCAATTTTGGATGTCAAGTGTACCAGTTATTTTCAGTGAATTAGTCAGTGATGGCTTGGAGCTTGATTCTGAGTGCACACATATATAACTGCCATTTCTAAATTACAGTTTTAGAAATTGACTGAAATTGACCTTGGTTTGGAATGAAATAGTTTGAACAGTTTCCCACAGGTCCTGAAGATTAGCTGTTGGAGTTGAGGTGCAGGGTTGGGTGGAGAAAGACTGAGGAAGATGTCGGGGTAACGATGCAGCTGAACTTACATTGATCTTCACAGTGATCAGACTCATTGTGGATTCAATACTATTTTATAAAGTTCCATCCAGAGCACTAAATTCATTGGTGGCCATTCTAGAACTGCTTTTGGACTCCTGTTATAGACACAGATTAGATTTCTCGTAGATGGTTGATGACAGTGCTGAGTAAGAAGCACCTTCCTTGTTTAAGGCATGAAGTTACAAGGACTTGTCAATGCAGACCATCACCCCTTAGCTCTGAATATGAAAATCACATTACACAAAAAAAGTCCCCCCGTAATGGCTAAATGTTTTCTGGCTTCAGTAGTACAGTTGTGAGCAGTAAAGTCCCTTGTGTGCATTTAGCAATAGAATTGGAATTGATTTATTATTGTCAAATGTTGAAAGTAAATTTATTATCCAAGTACATATGTGTCACTATATATTACCCTGAGATCCACTGTCATGCAAGCATTCACAGTAAATAAAAAAACAAGCAATAAAATAAATGAAAAATTACGCACAAAGATGGACAAACAACCAATGAGCAAAAGAAGCAATGAAACATACAAATACAAAAAGAGAAAAAAAAAGTAATAACAATAAATAAACAAGCAACAAATTTCGAGAACACGAGTGGGAGAGTCTTTGAAAGTGAGTCCCTACATTGTGGAATCCGTTCAGTTTTGGAGTAAGGCAAGTTGAGTGAGGTTAGCCTCTGGTTCAAGAGCCGAAGGCTGAGGGGAAGTAACTGTACCTGAACCTAGTGCTGTGTGTGTCCTGGGGTCCTTTACCTCCTTTCTGATGGCAGCCATGAGAAGAAAGCATGGTCTGGATGGTGGGGGTCCTTGAGGATGGGTACTGCTTTCCTGTGATTCTGCTATTTATGGATGTAGCCAGTGGTGGGGAGGGTTTTATCTGTGATGGACTGGGCCATATCCACTACCTTTTGTAGACTTTTCTGATTAGTGGTTTTGCTGTTTCCATACCAGGCCGTAATGCAACCAGTCAATATACTTTGGCAAACTTGCAATCAATTTTTACTGGTTTACTTACTTGCATATATTTAGTGCACTAACTGCAAAAGGGTGCATGATAAATCTGAATGGGAAAGAAAGCCATTAGGATGGTAAAGAAGGACTGTGATATTACGTGTTTAACATAAAGCAAAATAGTGATTCATCTTACATCCGCATTATTAAAAAAAGGAAGGAAGGCTGGATTGGCAAGGGGGCTGCTAAAGGATGATCAAAACAAGGCCACAGTAAACAGTAGGAAGGAGGCAGAAAGAGTAAATTGTTCTTCAGTACTTACCAGAGGGCGAACAGGACGAAGATGGGTGAGGAATAATGAAATGTGAACTTATAATAGAAGAATGGGATTTTTTTCACAAACTGAAAGAGGACAAAACCACTTATCCAGAGGGTCTGCATGCACATGAATCCCCGCTGGTTTCCTTTCCGCTGCGTAAATCTAGGGAATACACACTCCCATCCCACCAAACCCGTGACATTGCAACAACTCTCCCACCTCAGACCCCGGTTTGTGTGGCTGCTGTGTAATTTGCCACCCTGTTACAACTCAGTACCAAGAACTAACAGAGAGCACACTGCATATAGTGAAAGGAATTATACTTTTTAATCTTAACTAAAGGGTTAGTAAAGAAAAGAAATAAACAAAAAAGGCCCATTATAATTAAAATATTTTCACTTGTAGAGGAAGTTTAGAGACCATCATTATAAGTTAAGTGTCATGAACTCCAATTTGTAGTTGAGAAAATAGTTTCAGTGGTGAGACTGCTCTCAGTGGTAACTTCCTACCATGGAGTGTGGTTAAACCACATGACATGGATGCATTTAAAGTGAGGCTGGATAAGCCTTGGAGAGAGAAGGAAACAGCGTTGCAGATTTAGGTGAGGAAAGACAGAGGGTGCTTTAAAGGAATACAAATACTAGTGTTAGATACTGGGGCGGAGTGGTCTGTTTCAGAGTAATATACTGAATCTAAAGTATTAAAGATAATTGGAAGTGGAAATGATAAATGATGTGTTGAACCCCTCGCGCAGTTATATAAACCCTCACTAATGAGAATCCCAGAACTGGACCTACCGCACAGAAAAATGAACAAAATAATTTCAATTGTCTCTGATTTAGTTACAGCTAATAGTAAACACCTGGAAGTACTTTAGCAACTGTGAATGTTTAAAGATGCCATACATCCATGATGAGAGAGATGGAAGGGATTACTTTTCAACCCTTGCTAAGTTTCAACTGTGCCAAGTGTTTCAATCACTGATTTAATCTTTTTGCAAAGGTTAAAACTGACTAGTGTTACATACCCCGTAATTGGGTCACTTACCAGCAAAGATAGAGAGGTCCGTTGAAGTCTGATGGTACTATTTTTAACAGTATTTATTGATAAAAATACACAAAAATAATATCAATGCAAACATAGAGATAATATACATCGTCAATACTAAATCTAAAAGCGCGGGTGTAATAATAATCAAAAAGAAATAGCTCTATCGTTGCCTAGGGGATAATGTATTGTCCAATGGAAATATAAAAGTCACTCAAGTTCATGCAGGCTGCAGCCTTTGGTTGGAGTCAAGAGAGAGAGTTTAAAACTTGCCCATTCCTTTTATGATGTCAATCCTTCGAGAGTCGTTGGGGCTGATTTCTCCTTTGTTTTAGCTAAAGCCGTTCTTCCGTGGTAAGGCCCACCAATTCCAAGGCAAATGGAAAAGGACGCATGTGGGCTTTCCACCGGCTGTCGCTATTACGGGATTTCTAGCGTTTCTTCTGGTGCGTCTAAAGGGGCTGTTCCCCAGACCCTCTTTTATCCTTACTCACAGGGTCTCAGATGTTAATCAGGTCGGGATGATGCAATCTCTCAACCAACCCCCTCTGATCATTCTCTGAGGGCTTCCATGAAGTACAGTACTCAATACACAATTCCGTCTCCAAGAGACAATGGCCGTTCTCCGTGGCTTTGTATCGCTGAGGGCCAGGACATTCCAAACGTCTCTCTCTCATTTCCTGGGTCTCCTGACCTGAATTAATAGCGATCTTGTGATTCTCAAAAAGGAGGGGGCTACTTTGGACCCTTCGGCCCCTCAGAGTTGGGCACAGGAGTAACACTAGTAAGAATCATGTGACCAGATATCATATCGAGTAATGTGCAGGGAACAATCCGCCTTGTGTTTGAGTGCCCCTTGGTTTGCATGCTCCATATACATTTTGTAGTTTCATACAGAAATAATATCACAGAAACCCTCTAAACATATAACAACGCTCTATCACTTCCTTCTTTTGCAATATGTTTTCTACACCAGTTTTATTTCCTATCGTTTTTTTCCCCTGAGAATATTGATTTCTCATTGTGGATTTGATGCCTTGGGCATTGAACTTCTTTCAACATGTTAACTAATAAGTCCTTTACATTTCATCATATTTTTTATTTCTCTTATGTTCTTATGACAGAAGGAGACCATTTGGTCCATTGAATCTCTGCCAGTTGTCAGAGTACTCTCATCGATTCCATTCCCTCACCTATTTTCCTGTAACTGTTTGAAGTGTGTACTCAGAATCAGAATCAGGTTTAATATCACTGGCATATGTTGTGAAATTTGTTAACTTTATGGCAGCATGATATTATGTAGAAAAAACTGAATTACAGTAAGTATATTAGATAGTTAAATTAAATAAGTAGTGCAAAAACATGAAAAATTAAGTAGTGAGGTAGTCGAATAAACTCTTCTCGGGCTTCCAGCCAGCTACAGGTATCGATTATAATTGGTTTCGCTGCCAATTCTGTCATTTTCATCAGGGATGATACCTAGGCATGTCTAGTTCAGTGGTATTTATACCCCTGTAGTCTGTCCCTCCTGAATGTTTAGACATTATCCAATCAGGTTTCCATTCCCCCAGTCTAATTCCAGTTTCTTTGAGGTGGTGTTCATGGGTTCTACGTCCATTCAGAAATCAGATTGTAGAGGGGAAGAAGTTGCAGACTGTGTGTGTTCAGGCTTCTGGATCTCCTTCCTAATGGTAACAATGAGAAGAGGGCATATCTTGGGTGATGGGGGTCCTTAATTATTGACGCTTCCTTTTTGAGGCACCGCTCCTTGAAGATCTCTTAGATACCACAGAGGCTGGTACCTGTGACGGAGCTGATTAGTTTTACAGCTTACTTCAGTCCTGTGGAGTAGCCCCCTGTTCTAGACAGTGATACAGTCAGTCAGAATGCTCCCCACAGTACATACGTAGAGATCTCAGACAATGACAGCCAGCAGACTAATTGGCCATAAAGGGAACTATGCTGGTGCTCCAAGTGTTCTCTGACAATCAGCGTATACACAAATGTATTACTGTCTCTGACCACTATCTTACCTTCTGCTTGCTCAGATACATTAAGACCAGTAGTATGGACACATTCCATCCATGGCAACTCATCGTAGACCAGTTACTAAAATAGTTGCTCACTGTTCAATTCAGCAGTTTTTCACTCAGTGGCCACATTATTAGGTACACCAGTACACCTGCTCATTAATGCAAATATCTAATCAGCCAATCATGTGGCAGCAACTCAATACATAAAAGCATGCAGACCTGTCAAGAGGTTTTGTTGTTATTCAGATTAAACATCAGAATGTGGAAGAAATATGACCTAAGTGAAATGGACTGCGGAATGACTATTGGTGCCAGACGAGGTGATTTGAGTATTTCAGAAACTGCTGATCTCGTGGGATTTTCATGCACAGCATCCTTAACTTCGGTCCACAGAAACTTTCCTTAGTTAGTATTGGTCCTTGGCCTGCCAAAGATTGGGCACCTTTTTCTAGAGTTTACACAGAATGAGTTGTGAAGCAAATGACATCTGGTGAGCACCAGTTTTATGGACAAAAATGCCTTGTTAGAAAGAGAGGTCAGAGGAGAATGGTCAGCCTGGTTTGAGCTGACAGGAAAGTGTCAGTAACTCAAATAACTATGCGTTACAACAGCAACATGGCAAAGAGCATTTCTGAATGCACAGCATCTTGAACCTTGGATGGCTGGAGTAGCAAAAGACCGTGAATATTCTGAAAAATGCACAGTGACCACTTTGTTACAGTTAATAAAGTAGACACTAAAAGTATACTGCAGCCCGAAAATATAATAAGCATCAGTCACTTCAATTATTCTGCTTTCCATATAAAGGAACTTATGGTCATTTAGACCTCTTTGTGTTCAAGAATTCACTCTAAGTTTGATGAGAGACCTAGGCGAGAATTGTAAGGATCAAAGTGCAGAAGTATCGGAGTCTAGAATCGAGACACTATTTTGAGACGGAGCCAAGGACAGGGTATTTGACTAGGTCCTAGACAAGAACATGATGAGACTAGATGAGAATCCAAATGACCCTAAACACAATCGCAGACTGAATCAAAGGTGAGCTGACAATTGAGCCCTGAGCTTGAGCTCAAGTGCTCTTTAAATATCCAAATCTTAGCACCAAAACATGGCTGCCAATTAACAGTGAGGGCCAGAATATTTAAAGGGACCACACCAGCTGTCTGTACTCCAGAGAATCAGAGGGTCTAAACCCCAGAGGCCGGCACAGTTGGGAGTGTACCATAACACTAAGTGAATTGCTGTAATGTATTTCTGGACAGAGTGGGTGGGAGGAGACATATGAACATAATAACTCAGAATATAAGCAGGTTATTCAGCCTTTGTGCTTGGTCTGCTATTCAACAAAAGGATCTTTGACATGTTAACTGAATGCCTCCTTAAAAATCTATCTTTCTTGAACATACCATTCAACCGAGAGTCTTTGTACCAAATGTCTGTCGCCTATTTTGAGATTGTAATCCTAATTCTGGAGCAGGAGTGACAAATCTATGCCACGTGCAAATATTTTGTTGGCACGAGGCATGGAGTGCCAATCCTTAATTCCATAAACCCCACCCATTAAAAAAAATCATCATTATTTGTACTGCCAAATGAAGCAGCAAGTGATGTTTAACAAAACAAGTGAAGTGCGGTGCTTTCACAGGAAATGTCTCACTCACACTGGCTTGGCGCCAGTTAGACAATTGTGAGGACAAGTGACAGGGATGATATGCTTCAACGTCCTCGCAGACCCGATGTTCACATCAGTATTGGGATGGGAAATGGTTGGGCCAGTTGCTTTTATTTTTTTGTATTGTTTGTGAATGAACACTGGATATTTGATGATAATACAATAAATAGTGTATATAGTTTAGTAAACGTCTCCATTAATATTTACTTTTCACAAATTTTTTTGAAAAGGTTGCTTCCTCAAATTTTTTTGGTTATGATAGATTACTTGAACCTGAACCCAAGTATAATTACCTGGACAAGATAGAAAATTTATCAGCTTGCATTGTGAACAACATTTTAATTGAATTATGAATTGAAACAAAAAATATAGGCAATTTCAGAAAAGTGGTGCATGATAGGGAAATTTCACGGTGATTTTCATTATCAGCAGCCCAAAATCCATAAGGTACACCCAGAAGTATTCAGGAAGCAATATTTTTGTTGTTCGGTGTTTTAGGAGAAGACTTGCTTGTGAAACTAGTGCTACCTGTGTGGTTCTCAAAGCAACAAAATACAAGCCAGATATGAACGTCTGTCAACATTGGTATAGTAGCAAAAGTCTCACTGAGTATAGAATGTGTTTATTTTCCTTTCCTTGATCTTTTATGAATATGCACCAAAGCTTATCATTTTGCTTTCAGATTCATATATACAGTATACACACACACATAGTTTGGGCACGTGCTCTGTCAAGAACCCGTGTTCTAGAAACCCAGCCAGGGAAACATCCACCAGGAATTTATGTAAGTTTAAATGTGAGAATCTCTCATTGTTTAAATTCAAGTGAGTACCTGTACATGCCCTAGTCGTACTTCCACCTAACCTCCCTCAGAAGAGTAACTGAGCAATCAATTTCGTAAGCCTTCACTATATTCCCTCCATCACAAGTATAGAGTGACCAGATCTGTACATAGCATTCCAGATCCTATATAATTGGACTCACTATTCTGAATGCAAATCCTCTTGCAGTAAAGGCCATTTTTTATGTTTTTCTAATTGTATGCTTTAAATATATGTTAACTACAGCTATTTGTGTACAACTTCTCTTTGAACACAGCAACAAAAAAATTGTATTTAGAACTCTTTTGAAACCAGAAAGAGGTAATGAGCAAATTTCTGTTAACGAGCTAATCTAACCCTCTGCTCAACCATTTTACGGTCAGTGTGATGACAAGTCAAATCACGAGTTGTTGGCTCAGTCAAGATGGACATCTGCTGTGCAAAAAGTGGTCTGTGACTAACGGTGTACCACAGAGATCAGGACTGGAACATTTGTTTTTCATAATTATAAATTAATAATTTAGACGTGACTGTTAGAGATATGATTAAGCTTGCAACTTATGCTGATGTTGTGGATTTTGAGAAAGGCTACAGCAGGATATAGATCAGATGGCAAGTTGGTGGGTGGAATTTGATCATGACAAGTGTGAGGTGTTGCATTTTGGGAAGTCAGATGGGGTAGAACGTGTAAACTAAATGGAAGGTAGAGGATCCTTGGGATTCAAGTACATAGAACAGTATGGGCCCTTCAGCCTCTAATGTTGTGCTGATGTAGTCAATATCTTTTTCCCTCGATAGGTAGGACTATCATAAATGAGGGCATAGATTGAAGGAGTTTTAAAGGAAATCTGAAGCGAAATTTTCTGAAACGGAAAATGGTTGATACCTGGATCCTATAGTGAGAGATGATGGAATCAGATATAGTTGATTCAATTAAAAATGCATTCAGATAAGCACAAGAGGTTTTACAGATGCTGAAAACCCAGAGCAACATACACAAAATGCTGGAGAGATTCAGCAGGCCAGGCAGCATCTATGGAGATCGATCTATGAGACCCTTCATCAGGATTGATAATCACTTGAATAAGCAAAGCACAGATGATACAGACCTAAGTAGGCAACTGAGATTAGAGGGGCAAAAGCATTGGCCTGGATTGGGGTGGGGTTTGGTGAAGTGGCTGTTATGGTACTGTAGGAATTACTCAGGAAAAAATAATATCTTCACTGGTTTGCAGATTAAGAATTACTAAATTACAAAATGTATTTTCATCAAGAATTGGAAAATATCACACAGCAAAACTGCTGCAAATTGCAATTATTTTGCACCCACATTCTAGTCCCTCACACAGTATTATCAAACACAATTTGGCGAGGAGCAGTAGGGGGTGAATTTCAAATCGTCAGAGCCTGATCATTGAAAACATGGTTGCCAATGGTCTTGTGAGACTAAGATTAGGGGAGCACAAAGATCTCTGGTTGTAGGATGAGAACACTGCAGAGGTAGGAAGGGCCATGCCAATGAAGCACAAACAGGCAGCAAATAGAGGGAATGACGTGAATGCAGGAGTCTTAAAAGATTTCAATTGTGCTGAGGGCTGATTGAGGTGGGGCAATGAAGACTGAAGTGAAGTAGTCAAGTATGGACAAGGATCTGAGCAGTATGAAGAAAACCACAGGCACAGTAGGAAATTTTACAATGGCATGATTATCGGATGTACGTGACATGATGCCATTGACAAGTACTTCATTGGTAACCGAAGACAGGAATTTAATTGCCATGGGCAATTTCGTGCATTGAAATGTAAATTGATTTAGTGTAAAAAGATTTCACTTTTTTCCCCTCTGATAATTGTCTTCCTGTCACTACAGTTTATTTGCATTACAAAGTTTTCTGCTCTCTGGAAGGCTGCTGAACCCTGCTGTGGTACAGCTCCGTAAGGCCAGATGCCCACAGGTGTCTCACCAAATTGGTCATTAATTAATGTATGAGGTTAAACAGTGGGGCATCAAGAAAGTTATTTAATCATAATAAACCTAATCCTCTGCTCACCCAGGTCTACACAGATGAACTGTGGACCAGAAGTGACTGGGTAGTAATTAGCAGGAAGAACCAAAGAAGACTTTGACTCTATCGTGGCAAGGGATAATAAATCCAGTTATTCTTGTAAATCAGTTATAGTAACCTGGGATTCAGTGTTACTGCTAATGAGTATTTCAATATGTCCTACTTTTACAGTCATACAGTAAATCATGTGATGGCATTCGTTATCTCACAAGACCATGGATCTGCGCCTGGAAAGTCTTGCTTCATTCTCCAGGGCGCAGGCCTGGGCAAGGTTGTATGGAAGACCGGCAGTTGCCCAAGCAGCAAGTCTCCCCTCTCCATGCCACCGATGTTGTCCAAGGGAAGGGCAAGGGCTGGTACAGCTTGGCAACTGTGATATTGCTGGAGTTACCAGAGCAAGGTTGAAGGCAACGTTGGACCGCCTTAGGGACTCCAGCTCTGGATTTGTCCTCAGGGTTTACTCACGAAGCCTTTCCCATGAGTGGGTATGGCTGCAAGGCAGCGGAGGTTTGAAATTAGAGTTCTCCCTCTCTTAGATGGACTGCCTTCTCAGGGTGACAAGCTCCATTTACCCGAAGCACAGGTTTTAAAGTGCCAGGACCCACCTTCGCCCTTTTTCCTGTCAGTAGAAACAGTTCCGCTGGGCTTAGAGGCTAAGCCACACGAGAAGGCCAGGAGTTGGACTTGGCTGTCAGAGGCTACTTAAGGCGCATGCCGTGAGAGAAGCACTTTTAGGTAGTGGGACCCTACCACTCCTCGGCTTGACAACCTTGGAACCAACAGTAAATCTTACATGTGAAAACAAAGAACAGTTCCTTAAACACCGGAGATTCTGTAGATGGTGAGCAACACACAAACTGCTGGAGGAACTCAGCAATAATTATAAACTACTATAAATTGTGCATTGCACAATTAGATGGAGATGTAAAGGTTTTTACTCCTCATGTAAATGAAGGATGTAAGTAATAAAGTCAATTCCATTCAATTCAGGTCCAACAGCATCTATGGAACTGCACTAACAGTTGACGTTTTGGGACACAACCCTTCATTGTGTTACATACCCCGTAACTGGGTCACTTACCAACAAAGATAGAGAGGTCCGTTGCAGTCTGATGGTACTATTTTTAAAAGTCTTTATTTATACAGGGGCACAAAAATAAGATTAATACAAACATTCAGATAACATACGTCATCAATACTCAATCTAAAAGCGCGGGTATAATAATAATCATCAATAAGAAATAGCTCGATCGTTTGTCTAGGGCAGGGGTCGGCAACGTTTACCACAGAAAGAGCCAATATGGACCCATTTCCCACAGAAAAGAAAACACTGGGAGCCACAAAACCCGTTTGACATTTAAAATGAAATAACACTGCATACAACGTTTTTTTTTGCCTTTATGCTATGTATAAACAAACTATAATGTGTTGCATTTATGAAATTGATGAACTCCTGCAGAGAAAACGAAATTACATTTCTGCATGCAACAAAAACATTTTGAACTCCGAAAAAAAGACGTTGGGTTGAAGGTTACTCCATAGTTAGCCTACCTTGGATCGAAGAATTAAAAGAAAGCGCGCACTGGCGGGTGTCAGGCATTGGCAGTGGAGATGTATATTAATAGCGATAAAAAACACGTTGTAGCGGTGTAGCGCTACACGCAGCGCTAAAATAAAGACACTGCAGTCAAAGGTAACTTTATTCGAACTAAACAGCCTTGATTTAAAGCCTCCCTCCACCCGTCCCCGTGGGCGCGGATGCTCCAAAAGACATGTACTCACAAACCCCCATAGGCTATCTCCCTTAGCCGGAACGGTGGCTAATTGTGAGCCGGTTCGGATGTGCCAGGAAATGGGGTCTCCACAACGTTTTTAGATTGTACAAGATCACCATAATCTTCAAATTTCGAATTACATTTCGAAAACTAACAAACTACGGGGAGCCACAGCACAGAGATCAAAGAGCCGCGGGTTGCCGACCCTTGGTCTAGGGGATAATATATTGTCCGATGGAAATATAAAAGTCACTCAGTTCCTGCAGGCTTCAGCCTTTGGGGACCGCTGGGTTTCACTTGTTGGAGAGAGAGAGATTTGTGAGAAAAGAAACTTGCCCAGGAGTTTTATGAAGCAAATCCTTTGAATCGGGAAAGTTGATTCCCCGTTGTTAGTTCAAGAAAATCGTTTCTGTGGTACCCGCCACCGGCCCCCAGGTGAGGGAACCGAACGCATGTGGATTCCTTCAAATGGCTTTGCGCTACTATGGGATCGTTAGCGTTTCTTCTGGTGCGTCTGAAGGGGTTGTTCCCCCAGACCCTCTTTTATACTTCCTCACGGGGTCTCAGATGTCAATCAGGTTGGGATGATGCAATCCCTCTCTCAACCAGCCCACTTTGCCCAAGGGTTTGCACGTAGCATAGTCCCCAATCCACAAGCGTCGTCTCCAGGAGACAATGGCCAGGTCTCTCTCATTTCCTGGGTCCTCTGAGCCAACCCAATAATGCTCTTGCGATTCTCACAAAGGAGGGGGCTCCCCGCCCCTTCGGCCCCTCAGAGCTGTGGTACATTCATAACAATTGAAACTGGAAAGGGAGGATGAAGGTGCCAGAATTTTTTTAAAAAGTGTGTAAAGAGGAAGGAGGACAAGCTAGAAGGTAATAGGTGAAACCAGTGGGGTGGAGGAGGGGGGTATGAAGTGTGAAGCTGGGAGGTGATAGGTGGAAAAGGTAAAGGGCTGAAGAAAAAGGAACCTGACAGGAGAGGAGAGTGGACCATCGAGAAATGTAAGGATGAGGGGCACCAGGGCCGGTGAGGAGAAGGGGCAAGAGGCCAGAGTTTGGAATAGAAGAAGAGGGAAGGTGGAGGGGAAAATCACAAAGGAGAAATTGATGTTCATGCCATCAGGTTGGAGGCAATATGAGGCGTTGCTCCTCCACACGGAGTGTGGCCTCACTGTGGCAGAGAGGAGGGCATGAACCACAATGTTGAAACGGTACAGGGGATAGAAATTGAAATGGTTGGCCACCAGGAAATTCTGCTTTATGCAGATGGAGCAGAGATGCTTGACAAAGCTTCACCATTGCAGATTGAGCTTCACTATTGCAGAGGAGACAGCATTGGGAACACCAGATATGGTAGACACTCCCACAACCAATTAGCAGATGAAGTGTTGCTTCACCTGGAAGGACTGTTTGAGGCCCTGAATGAAGGTGAGGGAGGAAGGGAATGGGCAGGTTTAACGTACCTGTTGTTTGCAGGGAAACATGCCAGGAGGGAGATTAGAGGTGAGGGACGAATGGACAAGGGAGTCACGAAGGGAGCGATTCCTGCAGAGAGTGGAAGAGAGGTAAAGATATATTTGGTGGAAGGATCCTGTTGAAGATTGCAGAAGTTGTGAATGATGTGTTGGATACGAAGGTTCATGTGGTGAGGACAGGAGAAACTCCATCCCTGTTAAGGCGGTGGGAAGATTGGGTGAGCACAGATGTTTGGGAAATGGAGGAGATGTGGGTGAGGGCAGCATCAATGGTAGAGGAAGGGAGTCAGGATTCTTGGAAGAAGGAGGACACATCTGATACCTTGGAGAGGAAATCCTGGAAACAGATGTGGCAGAGTTGAAGGAACTGAGAAAGGAAATAGGGTGGGAATAGGTATAGTCAAGGTAGCTGTGGGAATCGGTAGGTTTGTAAAAGATGTCAGTAGACAGTTTGCCTTCAAAGATGGAGACAGTACGATTGCAAAAGGGGAGAGAGGATTTAGTGTGTGCAGTTTTGGTCACCTATGTACAGGAAAGATGTAAATAATGTTGAAAGGATGCAGAGAAAATTTACAAGAATGTTGCCAGGTCTAAGTTATAAGGAAATATTGAATAGGTTAGGACTTTATTCCTTGGAACACAGAAGACTGAGTGGAGATTTGATAGAGGTATACAAAATTATGAGGGGTTTAGATAGGGTAAAGGCAAGTAGACTTTTCCACTGGGGTGGGTTGGGATCACAACCAGAGGTCATAGGTTAAGGGCGAAACATGAAAAGTTTAAGAGGGGAAACATGAGGGGAAACTTCTTCACATAAATGGTCGTGAGAGTGTGGAATGAGCTGGCAGCACATGTGGTGCATGCACGCTCAATTTCAATGTTTAAGAGAAGTTTGGATAGGTACATGGATGGGAGGGGTATGGTCTGAGTGCAGGTAAATGTGAGTAGGTAGTTTAAATGGTTTGGCACAGACTCAATGGGCTGAATGACCTGTTTCTATGCTATACTTCTCTATGATTCTATGCCTCTAAATGGACCAAGTGAATTTAAGGGCAGGGAGGCAAAGTTGAAGAAATTGAAGAGTTCGGCGTGGGTGCATGAAGCAGCAGTGATACAGTTCCTTAACTCACCAGAATATTTCCTCCAACATTGCTACCAAGGGTCCAGTTTATTCTGGGACATTATTCCTATCACTGTGATAGCTAGCTGAGGACTATCCACATTAAAAATATCTAGACAATATTAGGTACATAAAATAAAATCTGAACTTTTTGCATGCAAGGTATCTGTTCTCCTCAACGATACTTAAATTATTCTGTGGGTTTTCAGCATGTGTTCTTTTTGTTTGCGATCTTATTCCTAACTAATATCTACACATGTTCAGCACGGTCACTGCTAGAGAGAATCTGGCTGATCTACCTAACTTGACATGGGATCCAATCTTATTGCCATGGTAGTGTAGTGGACAGCATCAGTGATCCAGGTTCAATTCCCAGCACTGTTTTTTAAGGAGTTTGTATGTTCTTCCCATGGCCGCACGAGTTCTCTCCAAGTGTTCCAGTTTCCTCCCACCTTCCAGAAATGTAAAAGTTACTGGGTTAATTAGTCACATGTGTACAATTGGGCATCAGGGGCTTGTTTGATCAGAATGGCCCGTTATGGTGCTGAATCTCTGAATTCTAAACTAAGTTAAATTAAGATTAGCTAATATAATCTATCTCTGAAACATACAAGCATATAAATTAAGAATAAGGTGGTCACCCAGCCCATCCGTCTTTTCCTGCTAGAGTTGACTGATCTGTTCACAAACTTGATCATGTATTTGAATATACCACGTCTATTACCTTTTAAGAAAGAGGGCTACAAATACTGAAGACCTTCTGAGTGCTAACTAAATTGCTTCATCTGTCTTAAATTATTATGAAACAGTGACTCCTTGTTCAAGGTTCTTTCTTAATAGGAATCATTGTCTCCATCTCCATGCTGTTGAGACCCTGAGGATTTTGGGACAGTTGTAAAATGGGGCTTGGATATTCCTAATAAATACAGTATAGCTCAGAAAGCTCCTGTCGGAATACATAACACTGAACAACAGAGTTAATTAGAATTAAGTTTAAAATATTAAAGGAGGTGGCGCAGTAGTGTAGTGGTTAGCACAATGCTTTATAGTACCAGCGACCTGGGATTCAATTGGCACCACTGCCTTGTACTTTTTCCCCGTGATTGTGTGGGTTCCCTCAGGAGGCTCCAGCTTCCTTGCAGTCGGAACACGTGTTTGGTGGGTTAATTGGTCATTGTAAATTGTCCCGTGATTAGATTAGGATTAGATCGGGGGATTGCTCTCTGGCACGACTCAACGGGCCGGCAGGGCCTATTCTGTGGTGTATCTCAATAAATTCCAAAAAAAATAATTGTTTGAGGCAGAAAAAGTCACTGCGTTAATATTATTCACAGCTTTTTTGTTCATTTTTACATGTTAAGTCAGTATCAGATCTGGGTTTAAAAAACTGCCCCATTTTAAAATTTGACCCTGATATTACAGTATGTAATATACTCCACGTCATTACTTGATATCTTAGACAATATATTATTTATTTTAAAATGAAACAAAACAAGGACAATTAAAGCGATTGAACTTCCACGTACAGTATTAAAGTGATAAGAGCTAAAATGACTAACTACAAATTAGCAATCTATTTACTTTCCACACAACCAGTACACAATATTTTCAAAGGAAAGTTATACTTCACATAGAATTGACAGTGGTGAGTTTGAGTGTGTGTGTGTGTTGGTGTGGGATGGGGGTGATTAGAAGCAGTTCCTCACAATTCTCCTTACAGTTTCGTTCCTTGTCCCTGCCTCACCAAATACAGCGACAGCAGGGTGAGATTAAATGCAGACACAGGCAATACAGTAGAATGCCTCGTTCTGTTTCCTGTCATTTTATGATCCCTATCTCTCAATTTACTAACCAAACAAGCATAAAATCTGGCCAATAGATATTTATTATTAACACAGTCACATTGAAACCATGGTGGAAATGCAATCTGGTATGAAGGAAGCTGGCAATGAAAATCTGAAACCGATCTCCAAACTGCCGTCTGGTTTTAATAGAGGCCAGATGTGATTGGGCAGTGACTGGCTTGCTTCCAGGAGGTAGATTTTCATTTGATGTATTGTAAGGGGTGCTGGGCTTCATATTTAACTCTTATTTTAAATGTAACTCTGACCAGATGTTTTCCAGGTCTTGGAAAGTTGAACATTTGCCCAGGAAGGGTAATACAAAAGCTGCATATTTCCATGTTGGGATAACATGCAGCCTGGAGGGAAATCTGAACCTGGTGGTAATCCAGAACTCCTGTTGCCCTTTCTTCCCTGATCACAGAGGGTGCGGGTACCAACAGTGCTGCCCAAGTAGCCTGTAGTATAAGTAACGCAGTGCACTTTGTGAATGACTTGCCATAGTGCAGGAGGAAGTAAGCATTTGGCTAATCAGGTGAGTTAATAACATTGTTAAAGTTCCTCTTGTCAGGAAGTGGAGAATATATGAAGTGTTCCTGATCTGAGTTTTACATATGGTATAAGGAACTTGGGGTAACAGGAATGATGTATTTATGTGGGTGCTGCAACTGAGATCATATTTGCCCTGACTTTTAGGAAATACCTTGGCAATTTTCCTCATTATCAGATGGATGATAGCGTTACATCTATATTGGAGCAGTTTATAAATAGGACATGTCTCGGCAATTTTCCTCATTATCAGATGGGTGATAGTGTTAGAGCAGTTTACCTGATGAGCAGCTAGTTCAGGAACTCAAATATTCAGCACCTGGGATGCTGTGAGGACCTGTGTTCTTGATGAGTTCACCCAGGTGGCAATCGGCCTAAGGCGGGCTTCTGTGATGGCAGGAACTCAGGAGGAAGTTGAGAATAGTCATCCACAACGTACTTCTAGCTAAACTTATTGTAAATGTTTTAGCCCTCAGCCTTTCGCACCGTATAGTAGACCTTGCTTATCATGGAGGCTGAAGATTTTACTGGAGCCTCCTCCTTCTCCTGGAAGGCCATCATTTATGACTATGCTGTGCAAGATTCAGAGCAATGATCTGTATGGTCACCTATTACCTGCAGGCCTGTATTCCTTCTCCCCACCCCCCTTCCCCACACCGCCTTATTCTTGCTTCTTCACCATTCCTTTTGGAAAGGGAGGGAGAACAAGCCAGAATAAAGTGGTGGGAGGGAAAGGAGTCCAAGCTAGATTTGATGTGTGAAGTCAAGTGGGTGGTAAGGGGGATGAAGTAAGAAACTGGGAGGTGATGGGTAGAAAAGGTAACAGAGAAGAAGGAATCTGATAGGAGAGCAGAGTGGAACAGGGAAGAAGGGGAAGGGAGAGGTGAAATGTAGGCGAGGAGAAGAGAAGAGGTAATGGGGGGGGGAGAAGAGGAAGAGTGGAGAATTGAAGAAGGGGAAAGGGAGGGGGGATTTATCAGAAGTTGGAGAAATCAATGTTCATGCCATCAGGTTGGAGGCCTCCCAAACAGAACGTGAGGTGCTGCTCCTCTACCCTGAGTGTGGCTTCATCGTGGCAGCAGAGAAGGCCATGGACTGACATATCAGGATGGGAATAGGGAAATTCATGACGTGTCAGTGATCGTAAACCTGCTTCTGATTCAGGTCTGTTGTGGAAGATTAGAATCACACAGGATACAAATATGCTCAGCAGCCTAGAACATCCAGGATGCTGCAATCAGTGATCCCTCTTAGACCTCAGTCATCGCGAGAGGTCGTGTATTGGTGGGCTGCAAGCCTCATGAGAGATTGTTCATTACTGAAGCAGCATAGGGTTTAAAAAGAGCCTGGGGCCCTTCAGTAAAAGAATATGCTTTGGATACTATTGGGGCAGGGAGCAGGGCGCATCACCAGCAGCCAAGACAGTGGCACTGTGGCCAACCTTGAGGCTCATCAGGGAAGGGAAAAGTCAGGCAGGGCAACGGTGATAGCAGAGTCAATAGTTAGGGGGACAAACAGCAGGTTATGTGGCCGTGAAAGAGAAGCCAGGGAGATGTGTTGCCTCCCGGGTGCTCGGATCCAGAACGTCTCAGAGCAGCTGCAGACGATTCTCAAGAGGGAACGTGATCAGCCAAAGGCACCAACAGCATACAGTATTTGGGTATGCACAGTATACGGAATAAGGTAGATGATCTTGTAGCGCAGTTACAGATTAGCAGGTGTGATGTAGGCATCACTGAGTAGTGGCCCAGAAGATCAGAGCTGGGAGCTTAACATCCAAGGATACATGTTGTATAGAAAGGATAGGCAGGTAGGCAAAGTGAGTGGGGTAGTAGTGTTGGTAAAAAAATTATATCAAATCATTAGAAAGAGGTGACATAGATCCTGAGATGTAGAATCCTCGTGGGTAGAGTTGAGAAACAACAAAGGCAAAAGGACCCTGATGGGAATACTGTACTTTGAACAGTGGCCAGGATGTGGGTACAAATTACAATTAAAGTCAAAGTCTGTCCCGAGCCTTATGGGACCTTATGGGCTTATGCCGGTTTCCGTGGCGTGAAGCGACTGAGAGTACGAGACTCCTCCCCGGATAGGACGCCAGTCTATCGTGAGGTTAACAACCGGCATTTTCAGCTGGGTGGACTGGAGCAATGTGTGGTTAAGTGCCTTGCTCAAGGACAAGTTACAGTGGGAGGCAGAAAAGGCATGTAATAAGGGCAATGTTACAATGGTCATGGGGGATTTCAAATGCAGGGAACCAGTTAACCTACAACCAGATCCTCCCTAAGATGTGGGAGAATATCCATGTGTTCACAGGGAGAATACGCAAATTCCACACGGCTGGTGCCTGGGGGCAGGATTGACCTCTATCACTGGAGTTGTATGCAGGAGTACTAGCTGCTGAGGTCCCACACAGCTAATAACAACCCCAGAATAAAATTTATTGAATTTCTTAAGGAAGGCCATCAGGAAAGCTCATTAGTAAACCTTGCAAGTCCGTGTCGGGGTGCCACAGTCTGCAGCAGCTCACCACTAACGGCAATCTTCCAGCAGGCTAACATTCTGTTATGCAGAACAGTGACACAAAAACAGCTGTTAGCAAAGCTCCTGTAAGTCAAGTTATTAAGTGTTTGACGTGTTTATAATTGCATGGAAACTCTAATTATCCTTTCATGAAAATAGGCAATAAACAACCTAAGTTCACAATAATCATACCATTCATTAGATCTCTAGTAAAGAGTAAATTGTTTTATGAAAGGAAATAGATGTGCAACAACTAATGTCCTATTTTTAATGTAGCAGAATGTCCCAAGGTGCTTTAGAGGAACATTCTCAAATGAAGTCCACGCTGGCCAGATTGAAACAAAACTTGATCAAAAGATTGCTGGAAGAAATAGGTTTCAGAGGTTTGAGCCTTTAATAATTTAACCTTATCCCTGTACACAGTTGTTAAAGTTCTACTCAACCAGTTTCTGTCCCTTTTGAAGCAATGTTTGTGATAGATTTTTCAGAAATGTCAGATCTGAAAGATGTAGAGTTGACAAAGGCCCCTTGGTCGCTTCCTGTGCAGATGCTTGATGTTCTAATGAATGTGTGTGAGAGGTAATTACAGAGGAGACTTTGAGGTTCTTTAAAAACAGCTGTTTTCAATTGAATCAAAAACCATAACGAATAGTCTTGGAAACATTGTCAGGTGTGGGAATCTCAAACCTGGGAACTTGTGCATTTTCCTGAGCCCAAATCTCTTCCGGCCCCACGGTCTGGCTGTGATCTCTATTCCTATACGTGTTACAATTTGTTCCAGGAGATTTCATGGAAACATACTCATGGAATGGAGACAAATAGGATAATGGGATAGAAGTCAGTTTTAGAGAGGGGGAAAAGGTTTTGGGAGAGAACTCCAGCACTAACTAAAAAGATGGACACAACAGGGGAGGTAGTCACATTTATAAAAACCATTTTTTAAGATTAGTAAGAACTCCTAAAAGCTTAATGTTCTATAAATTATATCCCAAGTTACTGATTCAGATTTATTTATCAGACGTTGTCGAAACAAAGTGTGAATTGTGTCATTTGTGTTAACAGCCAAAATACCCAAATTTGTGCTGGGGGCAGCCTGCAAGTATGGGCACACGTTCCAGTACCAACATAGCATTCCACAGAACAATACAAGCGGCAGCAACAACAAACCAAAACTACAGCCTCAAAACCGATCCCTATTCCATCCCTCCCAGCCCCTACCTACCCCCTCACACATCCAGACTGCTGTCGTATCTCCTGTTACTTGATGACTGAGTGTACCAAATGCAGTTGTGACTTGGGTCCAGTGATCACATCTGGTCAGCAGTTTGTCTTACAATGTTATTATGTGGAACTTTAACATAGAGCAGAGCATGGTTCTAGGAGGTTAAATGGAGTTAGATTCCTGGTGAATTTGACTGTGTTTGGGAAAATGGGCACCAACATCCTAACTTACAGCTTTCAGTACAGTGCCTTAGACAGTGTTCTCATAGTATCCTCTGAAGATGCTGAAAAGTTAGCATTTGTAACCTTGCCATTGCTTTTTAATAGTTCTAAATAATCTCCTGAGATACCTTGGACTTTCTGAACGTTGTCAGTGAAAATAAAAGCAGCAGTAATTAAGTAGACAGCTTGTCATAGAGTTTTAGTCATGTAGCAGAGGAATTTCAAACCGTGCTGACCATCATCCAACATTTACACTAAATTGTTAAATTGGCTTATTATCGTGTCAGTGAAAAACTTGTCTTTCACACCATTCATGCAGATCAGATCATTATGACAGCACGTTGAGGTTGTACAAGGTAAAACAATAACAATAGAGAATAAAGTGTAACAGTTACAGAGAAACCGCACTGCTGGTAAATAGTGACAGCAGGATAGAAGCTCTCCTTGAGCCTGCTGGTATGTTCATTCAGGCTTCGGTATCTTTTGCCCGATGGAGAATATGTGGGGTGTGAGGGGTCTTTGATTATGCCGGGTGCTTTACTGAGGCATTGAGAAATACAGACAGAGTCCATGGAGGGGAGGCTGGTTCCTGTGATGGGCTGAGCTCTGTCCACGCCTCTGCAGTTTTGTGCAGTCAAAGGCCCGGTAGCTGCCATACCAAACTCTGATGCATCCAGATAGGACGCTTTCAATGACACATTGATAATGATTGGTGAGGGTCAAAGGGCACAGGTCAAATTTCTTTAGCCTCTGAAGACATAGACGTGATGGAAAGCTTTCTTGGCTGCGATGTCCACATGAATGGAGACACTATTGAATCCTACACTAATCCGTTAATTCTTCCAAATAAGGCAGGAGGAGAAGCTGAAATGGAAGAAATTTTAGCAACCCAATATTCGATAATATCTGAGCACAAATGCTCTTTACCTGTACAGTGAATGACCCACTTACTTCCTTCGTAACCAGATTATAGGCTGTCACATGGTTGACCTCCCAAAACAGAATTAGGTACTTTCATGGCAGGTGGGTAAGTGGGAAGGGTTTTGCTTTACATTTGTCAGCTCCATTTCCCCTTGTTCCAGGAACATAGAACATTACAGCACAGTGCAGGCCTTCTGTCCCATGCTGACCTTTTAAACTTCTCCAAGATCAATCTACCCCTTCCCTCCTACGCTACCCTCCATTTTTCTATCAGCCATGTTCAATATCCTATGTTCTAAAAAGTTCAGTTTTTTAAAAACGAAGCAAAAGACTACTGTTCCAATGAATGGGGTATGTTAGACAAGTAGCAGAGATGTAGCATCAGAGTTCTTTCTATCGAGACTTGTGTAGCAAGCTTGACTCCCTTGGAACAGTGGGGAAATGGAATTCCAACTAGACCACTTACTATGAAAGTACCTAATTCTGCTTTGGCAGGGCGGACATGGTGACAGTCTAATATTCTGCTTAGAAGGGAAGCAAGTGGGTCATTAACACTACAGTTAAGGACCATTTATACTCAGATATTTCAGCCTCCAAACCCCACGCTTCTGTGGGGAGAAGGGACTGTTGGCATTTCAGGTTGAAATCCTGCATCAGGACTAAGAGTAGGGAAGGGGGATGGCCAGTAAGAAGAGGAGAGGCAGAGTGGTGAGGAATGTGCCAGAAGTGAGTTATGGACCAAGTTGGGATGAAGATGGTGGGCAGATAAATCCCAGTAGGAGAGAAGGAGCAGCAGACCTGGGAGACAGGCGCAAGTGGACAATAGAGGGAGGAAGAACAAAAGAAGGCAGGTAGAGACAAGTTGGGGGAGGAATGGTGCAGGAGGGTGAATGTGCAAACATTAAGAGGGTGATAATCAGGAAAACAAAACCTACCAGTGGTTGAATTTGATAAGGGAAGGGAGGCGATTTAGGAAAGGGACAAAATGGGAGGGTCAGAGGAGGAGCGGAATGAGAGAGGAAATGCAGCAAAGGGGAAACAAACACACTGGAGGGAAGGGTTATCTGAGACTGATAAATTCAATGTTCATACCATTAACTACACAGATGGAATATGAAGAATGCTGAGGATGGACAAGTTGGTATTGAAATGGGAGGGGAAATGAAATGTCATGAGCTTGAGTTGCCCATTGCATTCAATTGCACATACCCTGCAAGTTGATCACCTTGTCTGTACTTGGTCTTTGTTTCACCTGGAAGGGGTATCTAAGTCTCTGGTTGGTGGTGAGAGAGGGGATACAAGAGGAAATGTTGCACCATCTACAGTTGCAGGGTTCCTTCCCTTCACCGATGCTGCCTGACCTGCTGTGTACATCCCGCAGATTGTTTGTTGTGTCAGATTCCATCTGTAATTAGCCGCTTATGCCTCCAACATCATTAAACTGTCACTACACGTTGCTAACATCATTCAACTATCACTTGCAGACCCCGTCAGCAACAATCGCCATCAGCACAGATGCACCTCTTTTCACTGCTGCCATTGGGAAGGAGGTACAGGAGCCTTGGGTCCCACACCATCATTTAACCTTCAACCATCAGGCTCCTGAACCAGTGTGGATAACTTCACTGAACTTATTCTACAATCTTCTGTATTGACTCAGTTTCAAGGGCACTTGTTCCCAGTAATATTTATTTACCTATTTTCTACCTGCACAGTTTGCTTTTTACACATTGTTTTTTTTTGTCAGACGTTGTGTGTAGTTCTTCATTATGTTGTATTTCTTTGTTCTACTGTGAATACTTGCAAGAAAACGAATCTCAGTTAGTATTTGGTGACATACGTGTACTTTGAGAATACACTTATTTTGAACTTTGAACTTCTGACTGCTCGCTAATATAATACAGTCGGCCCTCCTTATCCGCGGATTCCGCATGCGCGGATTCAACCAACCATGGACCGGGAAAACCCAGAAGTCCTCTCCCCAGCACTCGTTGTTTGAACATGTACAGACTATTTTTTCTTGTCATTATTCCCTAAACAATACAGTATAACAACTACTTACATAGCATTTACATTGTATTAGGTATTATAAGCAATCTAGAGATGATTTAAAAGTACAGGCAGTCCCCGGGTTATGAACGAGTTCCATTCCTGAGTCTGTCTTTAAGTCGGATTTGAGGTCGGAACAGGTACATCCGGTATTATTTAGCATCAGTTAGTCAAACGTTTGTCTTATTATATAGTATATATTTTACATTTCTATGCATATAAAACACTTTAAGATACGTATGTACTTCAATAATGAAACCACTGCATTGCTTAGTAATAATTGTTGCTTTCATCAGGGCAGGGCCTTTCTCATGCTCCATTAAAATTGTTCTGATCGTTGACTGACGTAGCCTAACACTTTTCCAATGACCGATGCCATTTCATCTCTTTCCGATCGCTTTATTACTTCCACCTTATTTTCAATTGTGATCGTGATTAAACACTGTGGATTCAGAGCTCCGGTGCCAGGTCCTAATGTCCACCGCACTGAGAGGTCCGGGGTTCCGCTGGGTCCTAATGACCATCACATTGAGACAGGTTAAATAAGGGACTTGAGCATCTGCGTTTTTGGTATCCGCGGGGGGGTTATGGTTGCCACATAATCTACTTCCTTTATTTAATTACTCTACTTTACCTTTTTCTATTTGCCATTATCTACATAAAACAGAAATGCCCAAACCTCAGGTTATCCTAAAGATTACTGGGCGTGCAGAGAATTTGCTTTCACCTTTGATAGGGGTACAGGAGGATTCTTAGATGCCTCTCTTTACCATCCCCTCCATCTCCAAGTTGCCAGTCGACGGTGTAATGGCATCAGCATCGGACATCGAGGTGAGTTGTTCTGGGTTTGAATCTGGCCAGGTCCTTGCATGCTTTCCATCCGTGCTGTGTTGAGCGTTGAGCTAGCAACTTGGCCCCATAAAAAACAGACGAAAATGCTAAAGAAGCGGCAAGGTTGCTGCCCGATGCACCACAAGACACAGAGAGAAATAGTAACAACGTCCTTGAGGTACTGAAACCACACTCTCAACACGACCTCTCTCAGTATCTTCTGTATCTAAACTGATGGACTGATTTCTGTCTAAATATTAGAAAAGCCCGTCTCCTTCCTACTCTACAAATTCTACTCCCTTGCCACTGACTGCTGAGCTCACCTTGACAAACTGCTTGAGTTCACAGCCTGGTTGCTGTATCAAATGAGCCTGGGGCCATTTATTAATTCTGACGGCCTCTACCGACTTCAATAACATTGTCCAGTCTCAGCTGGCGTGTTATCCAGAATCCAAATCGGATGTAATATCACTTACATGCGTTGCAAAATTTGTTACATTGCTGCAGCCATACAGTGCAATTAGAATTATAAGTTACAATCAGAAATATGTATAAAATAATAAATAATTGATGCAAAAACAGAGCAACAATAGTGAGGTAGTATTCATGGGTTCAGTAATGTAGAAATCTGGTGGTGGATGGGAAGAAGCTATTCCTAAAACGAGGCTCCTGAATTTCCTCTGTGATGGTAGTAATGAGAAGACAGCATGTCCTGAGCAGTTGAGGCCCTTAACGATGGACACCACCTTTTTGAGGTATCATCTTTTGAAGGTAGACTCATAAAGTCGTAGAACACTATAACACAGAAACAGACCCTTCAGCCCATCTAGTCCATGCTGAACCATTAACCTGCCCAGTACCATCAACCCGCACCTGGACTGTAGAACTCCATATGCCTCCCAACCATGTAACTCTGCAAATTTCTCTTGAATGTTGAAATTAAACTTGCATACAGCACGTTCGCTGGCAGCTCATTCTATACACTCTGAATGAAAATGCTCCCCCCTCATGCTCCCCTTAAACATTTCACCTTTCACCCTTAACCCATGACATCTAGTCTCACCCTACCTATGCCCCTCATAATTTTGTCTGCCTCTATCAAATCTCCCCTCAATCTTCTACACTCTAGGGAATGAAGTCCTAACCTATTCAATCTTTCCCTGTAACTCAGCTCCTCAAGTCCCAGCAACATCCTTGTTTCTGCATTTCTTCAATCTTATTTCCGTCCTTCCTGTAGGCAAATAACCAAAACTGCACACAATACTCCAAATTTTGCTTCATGTACATCTTATACAATTTCAACATAACATCCCGACTCTTGTACACTTAATTTATAAAGACCAATGTGCCACTTCATGACCCTATCTACCAATGGTGCCACTTCCAAAGAATAATGGATCTGTTTTCCCAGATCTCTCTGTTCTACCGCATTCCTCAGTGCTCTACCGCTCACCTACACTGGTTGGTCTCCCAAAATGCAACACCTCACACTTATCTGCATAAGTTCCATTTGCTATTTTTCAGCCCATTTTTCCAGTAACTTTCCCACTACTGATGTCAGTCTCACTAGCCTATAATTTTCTGGCATATTCTTAGAGCTTTTCTTAAATAAAATCAGCTTTTCTCCAATCCTCCAGCAGCTCACCTGTGGCTAAGGATGTTTTAAATATCTCTGCTCGGCCCTTAGGCTCCTGCAATTTCTGCATTAGCCTTCCACAGGGACCAAGGGAACACCTCATCAGGTCCTGGGGATTTATCCATCCTAATTTGCCCCAAGTCAGCAAATATCTCCTCCTTTAACCTGTATAGGGTCCACGACCCACTGCTGCTTTGCCTCACTTCTTCAGACTGTGCAGTTCCTGTGTAAATACGGATGCAAAAAATCCATTTAAGATCTCCCCTATCTCTTTTGGCTCCATACATAGATGACCATTCTGATCTTCCAGAGGATCTATTTAGTCCCTTGCAAGTCTTCTGCTCTTAAAAATCTGTGGAAGCTTTTAGGAACCTCTTTCACCTTGTGTGCTAGAGCAACCTCATGCCTTCTTTTATCTCTCCTGATTTCCTTCCTAAGTGTTCTCTTGAATTTCTTATACTCCTCAAGTACCTCATTTGTTCCTACTTTCCTATACCACCTATGCACCACCATTTTCTTAACCAGGGCCTTAATGTCTTTCGAAAATCAAGGTTCCATAAAACAGTTATCCTTTCCTTTGGTTCTTACAGAAACATACCTACTCTGTACTTTCAGAATTCCACTTTTGTGGCCAGCCCACTTACCAAGTATACCTTTGCCTGAAAACAACTTGTCCTGATCCATACTTGCCGGCTCCTTTCTCAAACCATCAGAATTAGCCTTTCCTCAATTTAGAATCTCAACCCGAGGACCAGATCTGTCCTTTTCTGTAACTACCTTGAAACTAGTGGCATTATGATCACTAGATACGAAGTGTTCCCCTACACAAACTTCTGTCACCTGCCCTGTCTCATTCTCTAATAGGAGATCCAGTATTACAACCTCTCTCGTTGGGACTTTCCTGAACACATTTGATAAACTCAATGATCCACAAATCTGAAGCCTTCCCACCTGCACCATCTCCTTAGCCACTTGTTAAACTGTATGGTTTTCCAGTTTCTGGTCTCACTACCACACAAGTGGCACATGTAGCAATTCTGAGATCACAACCCTGGAGGTCCTGTCCTCTAACTCAACATCTAACTCCATAAGCTCACATTGTAGGACCTCACCACCCTTCCTACCCATGACATTGGTACCAACGTGGACCACAACCTCTGCCTGGTCACCCTCCCACTTACAAATCCTGTCGACTTGATCCAAGATGTCCCTGACCCCGAACCTGGGGGGCAACATGTCATCCAGGAATCACAGTCTCATCAGCAGAGCCTCCTTTCTATTCCACTAACCAACAAACCACCTATCACTACAGCTCATCTCTTCTCTCTACCCCCTTCCCTTCTGAGCCAGAGATCAGCTCAGTGCCAGAGACCTGACCACTGTGGCTTTCCTCTGCTAGCTCACCTCCTTCAGCTGTTTCCAAAGAGGTATACCGTTGGTTTTGGAGAATGGACACAGAATACTCTGCACTTTCTGCCTATCCCTTTCCCCCTCCTGGCAGTCTCCCAGTTTCCTGCGTCCTGTACCTTGGGTGTAACCACCTCCCTGTGTGTCCTGTCTATCAATCCTTCAGCCTCCAGAATGATCTGGAGTTCATCCAGTTCCAGCTCCATCTCCTTAATACTGGCTGTTAGAAGTTCAGCTGGATGCAGTTCTTATACGTGGAACATTGGCGGTCTTCCTGCCTTCCCACATCCCGCAAGAGGACCATTCCACTAACTAGTTTGGCATCCCCACTGCTCTAAAGGTGCAATAAGATAGAAAGAAAGAATAAATAATGAAACAAATCTACTTATGGCCTACGCCTCTCCTCGCCAAGCCTCAACTCACTACTCTAATACTGTCCTTTTTCCATAGTGGTTGCTCTGCTTAAACCTAATTTCTTTTTATTGGACTCTGCCAAGTGCCTAATTACATTCAATCCAATGTCTCCATGGAAAAAACTGTGGTGCACAAAATGAGCTGACTGCCCCACTTGCTTCTCTTAAACCCTCTCTCCCTCTACGCAATCCAATGTCTCCTAGAAACTGTGGTGTGCAATGGTCTTCAATGATGAGGAGAATAGTTTCCATTCTGGAGCTGGCTGAGTTTACAACCCTCTGCGGCTTTTCCTGATCCTGTGCATTGGCCCCTCTTTAGCAGATGGTGATGCATCTAGTTATAATGCTCTCCACTGTATATCTGTAAAATTTGGTGATGGACCAAAACTCCTCAAACACCTGATGAAATACGGCCACTGCTGTGCCTTCTTTATAATTGCATCAATATGTTGGATTCAGGATAGATCTTCAGTGATATTTACTTATTTAGAGATGCAACATGGAATAGGCCCCTCTGACCTTCAAGCCCACACTGCCCAGCAACCCCTGAAATTGCCCCCAATTTAACCCTAGCCTAATCACAGGACAATATTCAATGACCAATTAACCTACCCAGCAGGTCTTTGGACTGTGGGAGGGATGGGAGGACATGGGGAAAACCCAGGCATTCTGTGGGGAGGACAGACAGCCTGCCTGCAGATGATGTCAGAACTGAACTCTGAAAATCAACACCCTGAGCTTTGCACTAACCACCTTAATGTTGGCACCCAGGAACTTGAAATTGCTCGCTCTTTCCACTGCTGACCCCTTGACTGGTGTGTGTTCCCTCGACTTCCCCTTCCTGAAGTTCACCATCAATTCATTGGTTTTACTGACGTTAAGTGCAAGGTTGTTGTTATGACACCACTCTACCAGCTGCTCGACCTCACTCCTGCACGCCTCCTTGTTACCATCTGAGATTCTACCAACAACAATACAGACGACAGTGAATTTATAGATGAACCTTGAGCTGTGCCTTGTCGCACAGTCATGGGTGAAGAGAGGATAGATTTGCAAGCTAAGCATGCATCCTTGGGCTGCACCTGTGTTGGTTGTCAGCAAAGAGGAGACGTCATGTCCAATCGTACTGACTAGAGTCTGCTGATGAGGAAATCAAGGATGCAGTTGCAGAGGCCCAGGTTTTGAAGCTTGTTGGTTAGTTCTGAGGAAATAATGGTGTTGAATGCTGAGCTGTAATCAATAAACAGCAGCCTGATGTAGGTATTGCTGTTGTCTAGGGCCATTTGGAGAGCCTGTGAGATTGCATCCACTGTAGAACTAATGTGGTGGTGGGCAAACTGCAGCAGGTTCAGGTCATTTAGTAGGCAGGAGTTAATTCTAGCAATGACCAACCTCTGAAAGCACTTCATTACAGGAGATTGGAGTGCTACAGGGAGACGGTGACTGAGGCAGGTCACCTTGCCTTCTTGGGCTCCAATATAATTCATGCCCTTTAGAAGCAGGCGGGTACCTCTGACTGCCGCTGTGAGAGACTGAATGTGAAGATGTACTTGAACACTCCAGCCAGTTAGTTGTCACTGGTTTTCAGTGTCCTACCAGGTACTCCTTAGCTCCAGCCATAACTCATTTGCATTCTGAATGTACTTTGGAACTTTTGCTGGCTGACAAATATGACCTATCTTATTTTGTTTTGTTATAGAAGTCATCCAAAGACTTGATTATTCCAGTGCATTCCTGGCCACTCTCCATCTTCAACCTGCCAAAAACTTCGTTGCTTCTGCCCGTATTTTGACTAGTTCTTTTTACCCAGCACTCCTTCACTTTCTGAACTACATTGGTTCCTCATTGATCAATATTTTGTCACTTTTGTCTTCAAGAGCAAGCTTACAAAAGCTCATAAAATAACATGGAATTCTTACCCAAAAAAAGGAATTCAATTGTTTAAGTAGAAGGTAAATATTTATACGGCGATTAAGAATGCAATAAATGGAGACAAGATAGAAAATTGAGTCGTCTACCACTTGCCAGCTTTTACTCCTTCTGCTCCCCCCACCTTATTCTGGCCTCTTTCCCCTTCCTTTCCAGTCCTGATGAAGGTTATCAGTCTGAAATGTCAACTGTTTATTCCCCTCCATAGTTACTGCATGACCCTCTGAGTTTCTCCAGCACTTTGTTTGCCCCTCTGCATTTCCAACATCTGCTGAATCTCTTGTGTTAGAGAATTGAATTTAAAAGGTGGAACACTCTTGTCTAGAAATATTGATCAGTTACTGTAAATCTATGTATCCTCTTAACCATAAGGGTTAATTGAAGCCAAACTGATCACCATCACATAAGATGGGCCATTGAACTACTGAGGTTATCTGAAATGTATGAACAATGAATTATCAACACTGCCTTGAGGACATCCTAATGTCACGTTACAGTGTAACAAGATATGTATCACTGTTGGAGGTACTCAAGAGGACAAATAGCATCTGTGGAAAGGGAAAAAGTGTTATCAATCAGTTTGTGCTAAAGTTGTTTCTCTAAACATTGCAAAATGCATAAATGGAAAGTGAAGTGATGCTCCTTAGACCAACAATGGGTTTCATTGGGACATTGAGAGTGGGATGGATACTTAAAGTGATGTGTAATTAGAAACACAAGGTTACTCCAGTGAATGATATGAGGTGATTACCCTATCTACATTTGGTTTTTCCAAAGTAGAGAAGGTCACATCATAAGCATTGAATGCAGCAAGAAACACGTGGATGAGTTTTTGGCTCCCTGGATGGTGTGAAGTGAAGAGGTGACAGAGGTCTTGTTTCTCCCGCAGTTGCGTTAGGCAATTATCATTCAAGATTGTTTAATGTAATTTCCCGTACTCAAGTGTAAAGGAGATGTAAACAGTTGTTACTCCAAATTCGATGCAACACAAAAAAACACACAATAAACCAAAGAACACAATAATAAAAAACACAGTAAGCATAAATACATGAGATAGCTTATAACATAGATCATATGTCAATAAAGTGGCACTAGGCACAGGAGTGTCTGTGCACGAGGTGACTGACAGGAAATGATTAAGCAGCGGTGGTGAGGGGGTATGGAGGGGTGCACTAGTGGGTGGAGGTGTTGATCAACCTTTCTACTTGGAGAAAAGTAACTGCATTAGAGTCTGGTGGTCCTGGCACGGATGCTACATAGTCTCCTCCCTGAATGGTGTGGGACAAGCATCCATGAGCAGGGTGGTGGGTCATGGAGTGAAATGCAGAAAGAGAAGAGGATATGAAATGGGCCCACAGAAGAATCACAATAAAGTGATAATATGAAGGCTTATGAGTGGAAGACGAGCTGTCTTTGGTCTGGCTGGCAGGAGATGGGTTGCAGCAGAAGAGAGAGAAGCCAGTGTGTAGTGCCCTCCTATTTCAATTCGTCCTTCACTGTCCCTGTACCTAAGAAAACCAAGGTAACGTGCCTGAACGAGTGGTGCCCTGTCACACTCACCTCAATTATAATCAAATGCTTTGAGAGGCTGACTAAAGACTATATCTTCAGCATGCTACCACCCACACTGGACCCCCTCAAATTTGTCTACCGATGACGCCACCGCCACAGCACAGCCCACCATCCTCACTCACCTGGGGAAGAGGGATGCATACGTTAGAATGCTGTTCCTGGACTACAGTTCAGCATTCAACACCATAATTCCCTCCAGACTTGACAGAAATCTCAGGTGGGGTGGCCTACACCCCACCTTGTGCAACTGGATTCTAGACTTCCTATCGGATTGCCGACAGGTGGTAAGGATGGGCTCCCTCAACTCTGCCCGTCTGACCCTCAACACAGGTGCCCTCCAGGGTTGAGTTCTGAGTCCCTTCCTCTACTCCCTTTACACCCACAACTATGCTGCCGCACACAGCTCCAATCTGCTGAGCAAATTCACAGATGACTCGACTTTGATCAGCCTTATTTCTAGCGGTGATGAGACAGCCTACAGAGGAGAGGTTGACACCCTGACACAGTGGTGCCAGGATAACAACCTCTCCCTCAATGTCCAGGAAACACAAGGGCTGATCGTGGACTACAGGAGGAACGGAGACAGGCTCACCTTGATCAACATCAGTGGGTCTGCAGTTGAGAGGGTGAGTAGTTTCAAGTTCCTCGGTATACCCATCACCGAAGATCTCTCCCTGTATTGTACTCACCAGCTGGGTGGCAAAAAAAGTACAAAAATATCTCTTCCACCTCAGGCGACTGAAGAAGCTCAACATGAGCTCCCAAGTCCTCAAGACCTTTTACAGGGACACCATTGAGAGCATCCTGACTGGCTGTATTACTGCCTGGAATGGGAACTGTACCAACCTTGATCGCTGGGCACTGCAGAGAGTGGTATGGACAGCCCAGCACATCTGTGGACGTGAACTTCCCTCCATTGCAGACATTTACAGCAACAGGTGCTGAAAGAAGATCTGGAAGGTCATTGGGGACACCAGTCATCCCAACCATAAACTGTTTCAGTTGCTTCCATCTGGCAAATGCTACCACAACATTAATGCCAGGACCAACAGGCTACAGGACAGATTCTTTCTACAAGCCATCAGACTTTTACATTCACATGTCTGTTCATTTCAACTGAGTCGTAGCACAAAGATTTTTACTACCTCACATTGTAGGAGGGATGTAAGGTTTATATAAATAAATTCAAATTGATTGTGGATTGGTTCAGAGTCCAATCAACTAAGTAGGGAGGAAGTAAAGAGATAAAGATCAAGAAAGTGAAAGGAAGAGCTACGTATATAGCATGTGGAAGTCAGAGCAGAGTGAAAACAGACAGGAAATGGAATGAAATTTTTGTTTTCCATGCAAGTGCAGAAAACAACACCAATTCAGTCATAAATGTACCAGGAAAAGCAAATGAGTAGGACTGAAATAAGGACTGTGCCATATGTCTCGCAAAGAGATGAGCATTGTTTGGACTCATGTGAGCCTCCATTACCATGCTTTTTTGATTTGGAAGGAGTGGAGAGGAAGAGGCAGTTATATAATGTGGGAATGAGTTCAGCCAGATGAATGTGGTTGATAGTGGAAGGATCTGGTTGGATGTTCATGATGAGGAAGAGTTAGCTGGCATCACAAAACTGGAACCTGTCAGAAATGTCAGAGGACACTGGAGTGCTTCAAGTGTCACAATGTAAGCATGAAGGAATTGGAAAGGGGAGAAAGTAGAGCATCAAAGTAGGAAGAAATAAATGATATGAGAGAAAAATAGAAGACCTATCATAACAATACTGCTTGTGGGTCTTGAGCAGGAGGTAACAGTGGGCTGTGCAAGGTTGGAGACAGTGGAGGAAAGATCGTCCAAGGAAATGAGGTCAGTATTTTTCTGGGAGATGATAGTTTCAGTGCTGTGTCTCCTCACGGCTCTGCTGCCAAGGGCTGTCTTGGATTCAAAGGTTGGCACAATGTCACCAAACAATGACTGTCAGCATGATCTACTCAGCATAAAATCAATTCCTAAACATGTAATACCTTTAAGAGAAACCTGCACAGTAAATTCAATTTCTAGGCACCAATGTTCACAGATAAATCTAGACAAAAGTGACAAAGCTAGATTCATTTAACATCTATTAAAATCACTCACAATTTTTCCTAGCCAGTAAAGCAAACTGTTGAAGTTATTCCGGCACTCTCAGGGTAAGGTTTCCCTCTACAGCACAGAGTGCTATCCCAATGTCCAAGTCAATCTGCTGGAGTCTGGGAAGCAAGATTGGTCCATAGTATCTGGACCAAGTAAGTATGAATGTGGGCTGATCATAGGCAGGCCTTCAAAAAGGGGAGGGAGAAATCATGTCAGCAAGATCTGGTCCAGTACATCTGTGTCACTGGGCCTGTGGTTGCAGGTGAGTTGGTGCATTTGTTTCTGCCGAAGGGAAATGTTTGTGCCTTCAACTGTAGACTTAAGTGTGAACTTTCTGCCATGAGGTCACAATGTACCTGGTGAACTTTGAGTTGCATGGTTGATATTCTTCAAAACACCCACATGCCAAAGCAATTGCATTAGTAGAACCTCAGGAAGTTTTGAAGGACGAATATAAACAATGCGGCTATCACAAAGCCTCACAAAAGCTTAATTGGCAGTTTAGAGAAGAGTGAGGACAAAACCAAGAAAGGAAAACTCAGTACATTTGTACTGGAATGGCCTAAATCTAGTAATTGATTTATTTTTCTGTGATACTCTTTAAATAATGTTCTGCCAGAAGTTTGCTTAGCAACTCTGGTCACCCATTATACATTAACAAGATTCGGAAATAGGATAGTGTAATGGCTATAAACCACCTGGAAAGTGTTTGCATCACATTATAAAGCTCGGTCCTGTCTCAGACAGACTTCCTCTCATTTGGTCCCTGCGCCATCAGAAGTGCACGTGAGGTGTAAAAAAGAAACAGAGTAACTATTCATCAATTTTCCAGAACATAACCGCTAATGAACGAATGCATGGCAGACAAAAAAATGACCTCCTTTCCACCAATGCTTATTTATAACAATCCATTGATTTCTTTCAAGTATCTTTCAAACTATTGATTTTAAGCTATTTGTCCTTAATTACCAGGGTCTCACCTTTTGAATGCTTTAATGAAGTATGTTTCCTTTCCTCATCTTAAATAAAATTCCTAATGTAATTTTTCTTCCAAAATGTTATATTAACTTGTTTTATTCACATCTGTGACTTCAAGTTTTTTATGGTTTCATTAGTCTCTGAGCCTGAAGTCTCCTCCAGCTGTCTAAACCTCCGAAATGTATTCACTTCTCCATCCTGATGTTTTGATTATATCCACAATTAATGATTAACAGAACATAATAGTACAGCACAGAAACAGAGTCTTCGGCACCTCCACCCATGTCTGCATTAGCTATTATGTCAATCGAACTAATTTGCTTGTATCCCTCTTCCTGTTCATATGTCTGCCTAAATGTTTCTTAAAACTTGCTTTTGTAACTCCCTGGTAGCATATTTCAGGCACCTACCATACTCTGACTTGCCTCCTGCTTTATTCCTGTGGCCAGCTTATTTTTTTATAGTTCAAAAGTCTGCCAGACATCACCCTAAATTAGAGGAAGAGCATCTCATATTCAACCTAGCACCATGAAATGAATTCTCAAATGTCTGGTAACCACTCCCCCCAATGCCCCTTTTCCCTTTTCTCTCTCCTTCTCTTCTACTTGGTCCCCATCACCCTAACTCAGGCATGGGCAAACTACGGCCCGCGGGCCATATGCGGCCCTTTAAGCTTTTTAATCCAGCCCGCAGAACTTGATGAAATTATATTAATAAACCTTGTTAACGTTTTTTCCCCGCAATTCTGGCGTTTTCCCAATAGATGACGCACTCTATATACATTTGTGGTGACCCATTTCCTGGTACATCCGAACCGGCTTACAATTTGCCAGCGTTCCGGCTAAGGGAGATAGCCTGTGGGGATTTGCGAGCACAGAGCTTTGGAGCCTCTGCGCCACGGGGGGCAGGTTGAGGGAGGCTTAAAAGTGAGGCTGGGGATTTCGAATAAAGTTTTTTTCTTCGACTGCAGTTACCGAATCTGTGTCGTAATTTTAGCACTGCATGTATCACACCGCTACACATTGACCTTTGTTGAGGTGCAGCGTATTACTCCACATTTGCGCTTTACTCTTTGTTCGGCTCAACCTATTTGTGTGAACAGGCGTTCAGCGTCATGAACATCAACAAAGCCAGCCACAGATCCAAGTTAACTAACCAACACCTCAGATCCATCCTGAGAATCGCCACAACAAAACTAAATCCAGACTTTGATGCACTGGCTAAAAAGGGAGACCAACAACACTGTTCCCACTGAAATTAAAAATAAGTTTCTTCGTTGTGTTATGTAAAAAATGCATTTGAAAATATTTTTTTCAATAAGCCTTACATGTTACATGTCATTTCTGTTAAGTGATGGACATGAGTAGTGCGCAGGTGCACCTACGTTCTTAAAATAAAAAATGCGCTCCAGATCAAATAACGCGCTCCGCATACTGGCGCGCTGTCACTGTTCTGTCCTTGTGCTGGTCGTTGTTGAGTTTTGGCACAGGGGACAATTGAATAAGAAGGAGCAGGACAAGTAGACCTGCATCTCCTACCGTTTTTGAAATAAAGACAGTCAGGAGGAGAGTGATGATGATAATATCTTGAAGGATAACAGAATTTTCAATGCTTTAAAATAATAACTGTTACTATTAAAAAAAGCTGTATTTTATTCATTTAATTTTCAGTGTTTTAAAAGTCATTTCAATAAATAGCTAAATACCATGGGACTTCAAAGACAGATATTTTTTTGCAATGCATTTGTTCATTTTCAATTGAAATTAAGGCACATGTTTTCTACATATCCCATGATATTTTATTTTCTCTTATGCGGTGTATTACCAAAACACTCCGTCCATCTGCTCCTGGTCCGGCCCCCCTGTCAAAGTTTAGAACCCTTTGTGGCCCACAAGTCAAAAAGTTTGCCCACCCCTGCCCTAACTCCTTACCTTCTCCAACCCTCTTTTCACCAACTCACTCCTCCTACTACTTCCCCTCTCTCTCCACCTCATGCACTTTATTCCATCATCTTCTCCCCTTTTGTTACTTTCACCTATAACCTCCCAGCTTCAGACAACATTACTAACCCACTTCACCTGCCTATCACACCCTTCACCTGTAACCACCTATCACCGCCAGATACTGTCCCAACCCTCCCTTCACTGTTCTGTGCTGCCCATATCACCTCTTTCAATCCAGATGATGCGTCTCAACCCAAAATGTCGGCTGTCCACTTCTCTCTACTAATTTTCTACAGCACGTTGCATGTTGACCCAGATTCCAACATCTGTGCTACATTGTCACCATCTTCTCTCTGTTGCTGTCAACTGCCAAACCCCTAAGCTTCTAAACTAAACTTCTTCAGTCCAAAACACTTTTTAAAACCTACCCCTCTTATTAAGCTACTGGTTATTACAAGCAAATTTTGATTGATAATCTTTCTACAAAATGCGCTAATTGCACAATATAAACAGTTGCTGTTGACTTGAAATAGCAACTCTATTTTTCTCTTCACTGACACCCCTTAAACTGCAGAATATTTCAGGACTGTCTATTTTTATTTCAGATTTCCAGCATAGTTTTATTTGCAAACTGTTGATATTACTGTCAATTAGTTATTCAAAAAGAGTCTACTTGTAGCAGGAGACCTGTTACAATGTATGTATTATTTTCAGCCGTGTCATTCACAGCAATATCACATTTAACAACGCAGGAGCAGATTGTGCTGGATCTGACTTGCCTCCTGCATTAGTCCCGTGGCCAACTTGTTCTTTATAGCCGCATGAGTTCAGACATTCTCCAGCTATGACCTTCACAGTTGTCCTGTAAAGTGGTGGGGCATGTGCATCAAATGACAGGTCTTCAATCTCTACCCCAAAACACCTTGATGATCTCTTGCTCTTCATTCCTGTCAGATGTCTTTAAACCATTTCTAAATGTCTTATACATTTAACATCAATTCAAAGGAATCTAAATCATTAAAAAACATAAAAGTTACTTCAGCAAATTCACTTAAAAACAAACTTATGACAGAATGATTAAGATTAGTAAAATAAAAAATTAGATGTATAAACAAGAGAAAATCTGCAGATGCTGGAAATCCAAGCAACATGCACAAAATGCTGGAGGAACTCAGCAGGCCCGGCAGCATCGATGGAAAAGAGTACGGTCCACATTTCTTGCCAAGACCCTTCAGTCCTCTGTGACCCTCCACAAATAAATGGGACTGCTTTGCGTAAAGAATAGAATATATCTAGTCCCTTAGCTCATCGGCCTTGGATTTAACTCTGTATTACAAAAAAATACTATTATATTCATGACTGCCATTCAGGGAGGCAAAATTAACTGCAAAGAGCTGAGTCCAAGGGAGATTTCAGAGATACCACTTCCTACATGGACCTCTCTGAGGAATATTATGTTTTCTAGTCAAAGCTGTCATTACCCAAAAGATATAACATTCTGCAAGAAGAATATTGATCATGTCATGACTGGACTGCTTTAACTGTGGAGGTCAAGGTTCTGGAAGCAAATTGGAAGACACAGGATATACGTATCACAAAGAGGAAGAAGTATTCTAAAGACAAAATGGCGCAACCGTGGCTAACAAGAGAAGTCAAAGAAAACATCAAAGCCAGAGTGAGGCATATAATAGAGTAAAAATTAGTGGGACGTGAGAGGATTGGAAAGCTTTTAGAAACCAAAAGCAGGCAACGAAAAAGTAATTAAGAAGGTAAAGATAGAATATGAAAGTAAGCTATTTAATAATACTAAAGAGGATACCAAAAGTTTCTTCAGATATATAAAGAGTAAAAGAGAGGTGTGAGTGGATATTGGACAACTGGAAAACAATGCTGGAGACGCAGTACTGAGGGTCAAGGAAGTGGCAGATGAACTGATTAAATATTTTGCTTCAGTCTGCACTGTGGAAGATGTGCAGTATGGTGGAAGTTCCAGGTGTTAGGGGTCATGAAGTGTGTGAAATTACCATTACTAGTTCTTTGGAAACTGAAAGGTCTGATGGTAGATAAGTCAGCTGGACCAGATGGTGTACACTCTAGGGTTCTGAAAGATGTGGCTGAAAAGATTATGGAGGCATTAGTAATGATCTTTAAAGAATCACTAGATTCTGGAATGGTTCAGGAAAGTTGGAAAATTGCAAACATCTGCCCACTCTTCATGAAATGAGAGAGGTAGAAGAAAGGAAATATTAGCCAGTTAGTCTGACCTCAGTGGTTCGGAGGATGTTGGAGTCGATTATTAAGGATGAAGTCTCAGGGTACTTGGGGGCACATGATAAAATACGTCGTAGTGAGCATGGTTTCCACGGGGGGATATCTTGCCCGACAAATCTTTTGGAATTCTCTAAAGAAATATCAAGCAGGATAGACAAAGGAGAATTTGTTGATGTTGTGTACTTAAATATTCAGAAGACCTTTAAAAAGGTGCCACACATGAAGCTGCTTAACAAGCTATTAGCCCATGATATTACAGGAAAGATTCTAATTGTGGCTGATTAGCAGGAGGCAAAGAATGGGAATAAAGGGAGCCTTTTCTAGTTGGCAGCCGGTGACTAGTGGTGTTTCATGGGGGTCTGTGTTGTGACCGATTTTTTTAATGTTATATGTCAATGATTTGAATGATGGAATTGATGGCTTTGTTGCAAAGTTTGCAGACGATCTGAAAATAGATGGAGGGGCATGCAGTTTTGAGGAAGAAGAGGGGCTACAGAAGGACGGACAGATTAGGAAAATGGGCAAAGAAACGGCAGATGGAATACAGTATGAGGAAGTGTATGGTCAGGCACTTCAGTAGAAGAAATGAAAGAGTTTACTACTTTCTAAATGGAGAGAAAGTACAGTGAAAGTGTACTTGAGAGTACCAGTACTCCCAAGTATAAGGGGACTTGGGAGTCCTTGTGCAGGTTTCCCTGAAGGTTAATTTGCAGTTTGAGTCTGTGGTGAGGAAGGCAAATGCAATGTTAGCATTCATTTCAAGAAGACTAGAATATAAAAGTAAGGATGTAATGCTGAGACTTTATAAAGCACAGGTAAGGCCTCACAGAGCATAGTGAGAGGTTTTGGGTCCCTTATCTTAGAAAGGATGAGCTGAAACTGGAGAGGGTTCAAAGGAGGTTCATGCAAATGATTCCAGGATTGAATGGCTTGTCATATGAAGAGTGTTTGTTGGCTCTGGGGCTACATTGAAACCTATTGAAAGGCCTTGATAGGGTGGATGTGGAGCAGGTGTTTCCTATGATGGGAGAGTCTAAGATCAGAGGACACAGCCTCAGAATACAGAGGCATCCTTTTAGAATTGTATAAAAACACAAAATGTTGGCAGAACTCAGCAGGCCAGACAACATCTATGGGAGGAGGTAGTGACAACGTTTTGGCCTGAAACGCCGTTACTACCTCCTCCCATAGATGCTGTCTGGCCTGCTGAGTTCTGCCAGCATTTTGTATTTTTATTTATCTCCAGCATTTGCAGATTCACTCGTGTTGCTTTTAGAATTGAATTGACTTTATTTCTAACATCCTTCACATACATGAGGAGGAAAAATCTTTACATTACATCTCCATCTAAATGTGCAATCATAGTAATTTATAATAAACAGAACAGTCAATGTAACATAGAAATACGCACAGATGAATGTGAGTTAATCAGTCTCATGGCCTGGTGGAAGAAGCTGTCCCGGAGCCCGTTGGTCCTGGTTTTTATGCTGCGGTACCGTTTCCCAGATGGCAGCAGCTGGAATAGATTGTGGTTGGGGTGACTCGGGTCCCCAATGATCCTTTGGGCCCTTTTTTTCACACCTGTATTTGTAAACGTCCTGAACCATGGGAAGTTCACAACTACAGATGCGCTGGGCTGTCCGCACCACTCTGCAGAATCCTGTGATTAAGGGAAGTACAGTTCCCATACCAGGCAGCGATGCAGCCAATCAGGATGCTCTCAATTGTGCCCCTGTAGAAAGTTCTTAGGATCTGGGGACCCATACCAAACTTCCTTAACCATCTGAGGTGGAAGAGTTGTTGTTGTGCCTTTCTCACCACACAGCTGGTGTGTACAGACCACAAGGTCCTCAGTGATGTGGATGTCGAGGAACTTAAAGCTGTTCACCCTCTGAACCCCAGATACATTTTTGTCAATAGGGGTTAGCCCATCTCCATTCCTCCTGTAATCCATAACCAGATCCTTTGATTTTGTGACATTGAGGGAGACGTTGTTTTCCTGATACCACTGTGTCAGAGTGATGACTTCTTCCCTGTAGACCACCTCGTTATTGTCTGTGATTAGGCCAATCAATGATTGTCGTCGGCAAATTTAATTAGCAGATTAGAGTTGTGGGTGGCGACACAGTCATGGGTGTACAGGGAGTAAAGGAGGGGACTCAGTACACAGCCCTGAGGGGCTCCTGTGTTGAGAGTCACAGGGTTGGAGGTGATGAGGAGGAACTTCTTTAGCCAGAGAGTGGTGACGCTGTGGGATTTTTTTGCCACAGGCAGTTGTGGAGACCAAATTTTTATTGTATATTTAAGGCAGAGGCTGATAGATTTTTGATTGGTCAGGGCATGAAGGGATACAGGGAGAAGACACGGGATTGGGGCTGAGAGAAAAATTAGATCAGCCATGATGAAATGGCGAAGCAGACTCGATGGGCCAAATGGCCTGATTCTGCTCCCATAGCTTATGGTCTTATGGAATTATATTGACCATGAATTTTCTCACCATAGGGCATTCCATGTGGCTGCTGTCAATCTCTGTCATATCTACCAATCTGCAGCTCACAGTGGCATCAGAGAGATGAATCAGGACCTGCATTCACAAGATCTTTTCATTTACTTTGGTTTTAATGGTAAGCAGAGGGCACCTCACGCAGTGGCTACCTGAGGGCAAGCACTCTTTGATTGTCATGGGTAGTGTTGCTACTTGACTGTTCCAGTGATCTGGTTGTAATCTGGTTGTTGTCCATGTTGAGGTTGCGCATTGTCCCCATGGTCAGGTGTTCCTGTTCCCTTCCACATCCCAAATCCGTGCTCTTTGATAAGCCCATAAGACATAGGAGCAGAATTAGGCCATTTGACCCATTGAATCTGCACCTCTATTCCATCATGGCTGATTATTAACTCTCTCAACCCCATTCTCCCACCTTCACCCCTTAACTTCTGACACCCTTTCTGTCATGGACTTGAAGCTGTCACAGGGTTTTGATTGGAATGTGTGACTGTCCTAGTGTGCTAAGTTAATTGGATGCTATAAAGCAAAATTACTATTAGTATAGAAGGATGGTTGGAGAATGAGGGGGGAGTTTTTGGGTATGTGGGAGAGAAGCGGCTACAGTGAAATTAGTAGGGTTCAAGATTGTCTTGGGTGTTACATTAACTTGATAGACCTAATGACCTCCTCTTATGTTATAAGAACATATATATCCAAATGGGTGTTATGGTAGCGTAGAAGTTTGCCATCTGAAAGATTGAGGATTGGTTCCCGCTGCTGTCTGTAAGGAGTTGTATGTTCTTCCCATGACCAGATGGGTTTTCTCCAGGTGCTCCAGTTTCTCCCCACATCCCAAAGGCATACAGTTAGGGTGAGTGAGTTGTGGGCATGTTATGCTGATGCCTGGAGAATGCAGACACTTGCTGGCTGCTCAGCACAGTCCTCACTGATTTGATTTGATGCAAAAGACGCATTTCACTGTATGTTTCCATGTACATGTGACAAATAGAGCTAATCTCCATCTCTTTATCCTTCAAAATGATTCCATTTAATAAACCAAACATTTAGATACCAGACAGACTTCCATTCCCTTGGTATGCAGGTTGTTAATCATGAGAAGAATTTCCGAATGGGTGAAATGCCCTTTTCTGGTAACCGTGCATGAATCCTTCATCCTGAGGATACCTATGCTACCAACTAGCTTTAGCAGTCATTTCTGTCCAAATCGATAGATTCTGGGGGGAGATATGTTTCACTCCACTTCCCTCCTTTCTCACATAGATATTCTGTCTAATGATACTAGCCAGGGTCAGACGTTGGAAGAATCAGGAAAAGAAAGAACTTATTCAAAGTTCAACATAAATTATTATCAAATTATGTATATGTCACCATATACCACCCTGAGATTCATTTTCTTGCAGGCATTCACAATGGAGCAAATCAATACAGCAGAATCAATGAAAAAATACACATATACGGCACTGTGCAAAAGTCTTAGGCACATATATATAGCCAGGGTGCTGAAGACTTTCGCACAGTCCTGTAGTAATTTATGTATTGCACTGTACTGCTGCAAAATATAACAAAGTTCATGACATATATGAGTGATGATAAACCTGATTCTGATATGAATCTCTTGTGGACTAAGAGTGGCAAAGAGGCAGAGAGAGGGAAATCATGGTTGAGAAAAGGGGAAGGGAGAGAGGAGGGAGTGGGAGGCACCAGAGAGATATTCTGTAATGATCAATAAATCAATTGTTTGGAATTAAATGACCTTGTCTGGTGTCTCAGGGTTGGATTTGTCTGCACCCACACCACCCCGCCCCAGCACTCTTTCTCTGCCACCTGCTTCACACCCCTCCCACAGCAATTCACCCTCCTCATTCCCAAAATCCTTTGATCCCGTCAGATTTACAAACTCGCTCTCTGCTCCATGTTGACAAACGCAGTACTGTTCAAAGGTTTTTGGCAACCTGGCTATAGTTATATGTGCCTAATACTGTACAAAGACTGACAAACAATCAATGTGCAAAAGAAGACAAACTGTGCAAATACAAAAAAAGCATTTATTTATTATTTTTTTATTTGTTCGTTGGAAGTCATTGATCTCCTGAAGATGAGACTTTGTTGCTGACGTAGGGTCTGGTGATCCTTGCCAAACATGACAAGCAGTTGCTGCCTCTACAACCCCCTTGTGTTAAATTTGTTTTAGTCAAAAAGTTCCTGCTGCTGCCTTAAGTCTATCGGCTGCCATCATCCATCCGTCCGGTAATGGACAAAATTCCTCAGAACTTCTCTCTGCCGTTTACTATCAAATTGTCATTTTGCAAACCAAGTAAGCTTCTGTGTGCCCAGTGAGTTGCATTGAATCCATTTGTTGGTTAAGCACCTTGTTTAAGGTTTCAGCTAAGTTGTAATGTCAGGATAAATCTTTTAATGTCACAATATAACGCTGATTGTTTCACCTATTCTTCAATGCTTTGAGTTAAACCTGTAACTCTCAGCTTTTTCAAATAGCGGAGGATTACAATAAGCCTGCAATTTCTGCAGGATTTTTGTCAATGGAACACCTTTGGCTTTCTGTAGGTCTACAAGATTAGTGATCATGTCCTAGGTCTTACAGCCAGTCTCTGTCACGGCCAGTTTATGCAATCTGTAAATATTACTTGCTATCTGCACGTTTTCAACTCTACTTAGTCATCAAGAAATCGGTATCTTATCAATTTACAGTGAGGAAGATTCAAATGCTTGATTTTACACATATAGGTGCTTGTATAACCTATGCTAAGAAATCATATCATTCTCCTTCTGTCCTAAATAATCAGACTGCAAAACATTAGAGAAGGGGTTCCGAACCTGGTGTCCATGGACCCCTCAATTAATGGTAAAGGTCTATGGCATAAAAGAAGATTGGAAAACCCTGCATTAGACATATCTACCTATGCTCACTTTGGTGTTCCATTCTTTAGTTATCAACATCTCTCTCTGGTCTGCAGATAACTGATGTCTGTCTTTTTATTTTAATTTAAATTATATACAAATGATGTGAAATCAAAGTTCAAAGAAAATTTATTATCAAGCTACATATACATCACCATATACTACCCAGAGATTTGTTTTCTTGCAGGCATTCACAGCAAGACTTACAAGCAACCAATGCGAAAGACGACAAACTGTGAATGCTTAGAGATAGTTTGACCACCAAAGTCACTTTCTCCTCCACACTTTGGAGTCCGAGTTCCTGTGGCCAGTACCGTTTCTCCAAACTCTTTTTCGGTCTACTATTTTATCGCAGAGCTGATACTGATTGATTTGCTGCCAGTCGAGGCGTAATAAAAGTCAGTCTTACTTTGGTGTTGTAATGCTTGTAAGATGCATCTATAATTATCTGATTAAGGAGTTGGAGCTGGAGCTGGATGAACTCCAGATCATTCAGGAGGCTGAGTGGTTGGATGACAGGAGATACAGGAAGGTAATTAAACCCAAGGTGCAGGGCACCGAGTGACCGTCAGGAAGGGTAAAGGGAATAGGCAGCCAGTGCAGAGTACCCCTGTGGCCATTCCGTGCAACTACACATATACCCCTTTGGATACTATTTGGGGGATGACCTAGCAGAGGAGAGCCAGAGCAGTCATGTCTCTGGCACCGAATCTGGCTCTGTGGCTCAGAAAACGTGGAGGGAAAAGAGGCGAGCTGTAGTGATAGGGGATTCAATAGTTAGGGGAACAGACAGGAGGTTCTGTGGATGAGGACGAGATTCCAAGGTGGTATGTCGCCACCCGGGTGCCATGGCCAGAATCATCTCAGATCGAGTCCACAGCATTCTTAAGTGGGAGGGTGAGTAACTAACGTTTGTGGTTCATATCTGTACCAATGACATGAGTAGCAAGGGTGCCAAGGTCCTGCAAAGTGAGTTTAGGGCGTTCAGTGCTAAGTTTAAGGATAGGACCTTCAGGGTTGTGATCTCAGGATTGCTACCCGTGCCACGTGTGTGATAGTGAGGCGAGAAACAGGAAGACCATACAAGTTAATATGTGGCTAAGGATATAGTGCAAGATGGAGAACTTCATATAATTAGATCTTTCGGCTCTCTTCCAGGGAAGGTGGGATCAATACAGGAGGGACAGATTACACCTGAACTGGAGGGGACTATTATCCTTGTGGGAAGCTTTACAAGTGCCGCTTGGGGTATTAAATTAGAATTGCAGGGGTGTGGGAAGCAGACCACCAGAGCAGATAGTGGAGTGGTTGTGGGGAAAAGTGTTGTTAAGTCTTCATACAAAGTCAGTAGTTGAGCATGGTGGCACTAATGTTTTGAGTTGTGAATATTTCAATGCAAAGAGTATTTTAGGAAAGGCAGATGAGTTTAAGGCATGGATCAGCGTGTGGAATTATGACATTGTAGTGATTAGTGAGACTAGCTTGCAGGGGTGCTTAAAGGGGAAAGGGTCACATTACCAGTTAGGAAAATAGACCCTCCCAATAGTCAACAGGATTTATAGGAGCAAATTTATAGAGAGATTGCAGACTGTTGAAGGAAAGGTGACTTTCCACATATTGACTAGCACTCCCAAACTGTAAAAGGGCTGGATGAAAATGAGTTGGTCAAATGGGTTCAGGGAAGTTTCCTTAATCAATACTATGAGTTTCAAAACATGGGTCTACAATTTATTGCTGATTAACACAACTATTGCACGTTTAATGATTTACATTAACAACATGTGCCGATGATATTAAACCTGATTTTGAACGCTTGTACACTTCCCATTTTCAAATTTACATGCAGATTTGAAACACTGGAGTCCAGATGATACCTAATATTCTTCACAGGCCCTGTTTTGAAAATTTCCCAGCATGGTTTAAACACAAGAAGTCATGATGAATGACTTAACAAAACGTTTTTGTACTTCCACTTAAAAGACAGTTTATTAAAATTATTATTTCAACACAAAATGCACTCTCCTCAGATCAGCTCCATTCTTCAGGTCTAAATATCAGTAAAAGCTTAAGCTCGTTAGGCTGAGTGCAATGGTATATAATGGGAAGGGAGATACATTGAAGAGCCAGCATTTCAAAGCTATGAAGTGCACAACCATTAAGTGATGAGAAATGGCCTAGGACGGGGGTCGGCAACCCGCGGCTCCGGAGCCACATGTGGCTCTTTTACGTCTGTGCTGTGGCTCCCTGTTACTTTGGGAAATAATTGGTCAGTATTTAATTAAAATGTATTTTATGTTAGTTTGTTAGTTTTTGAAATGTAATTCTAAATTTGAAGATTATGGTGATCTTGTACAATCTAAATAAGACGTTGTGGCGACCCATTTCCTGACACATCCGAACCGGCTCACAATTAGCCTGCGTTCAGGCTAAGGGAGATAGCCTACGGGGGTTTGTGAGTACGTGTCTTTTGCAGCATCCGCGCCCATGAGGGGCAGGTTGAGGGAGGCTTAAAAGCAAGGCTGTTTAGTTCGAATAAAGTTATCTTTGACTGCAGTTTACTGACTGCGTGTAGCACACCGCTACAAAGTGTTTTTATCGCTGGCTGTCCAGAGTGGAGGTGCTGAAACGCTTTGTCGCGTGTCTGGAAGAAGTGAAAACTTTCCTGGGCAGCAAAGGGCTCACCTTTCCTGAGCTGGAACAGCCAGAGTGGCTGGAAAAGCTACACTTCATGGTAGACATGACAGCGCACCTGAACACGCTGAACACAGCTCTTCAGGGGTAAGGACGTACAGCCCTGCACATGTTGGAGGATGTTTTGGCATTCGAGCGCAAGTTGACGTTGCTTGCCAGAGATTTACAGAAAGGCACATTGTCTCACTTCCCCAATTTGAGAGAGTTCAAACAAGGTCATGACATGATGAATTCGGAGTATTTACGTTCTGCAATCATCGCAATGCAAACATCGTTTGGGAAACGCTTCTGTGAGTTCAGAGAGGAAAAAAACACATTATCCTTCCCTTTCACTCCCCTAAGCATCGATCCATCCCTACTGAGTCAACCTGACCAAGTATGATAAATATTTTAATTGCCTATTATTTTACGTATATTCATATGTTTTCATTGTTCAGTGAAATAGTCCTTTTATTTTTCAGGTTGACAGCTGGCTAACGTTATTTTTGGTTTGCTGCTGGCGGCAAATTTAAGTTTGGCGTTTTTCATAAATACAAGAAGGACTCAAATAGACGTTGAGTATTTTACCTAAAAGTAACCTTCAACCCAACGTCTTTTTTTCGGAGTTCAAAATGTTTTTGTTGCATGCAGAAATGTAATTTCGTTTTCTCTGCAGGAGTTCATCAATTTCATAAATGCAACACATTATAGTTTGTTTATACATAGCATAAAGGCAAAACAAAACGTTGTATGCAGTGTTATTTCATTTTAAATGTCAAACGGGTTTTGCGGCTCCCAGTGTTTTCTTTTCTGTGGGAAGCGGGTCCAAGTGGCTCTTTCAGTGGTAAAGGTTGCTGACCCCTGGCCTAGGAGAATCTGGTTGAACTCTTTCTCTTGGGAGTGAAGGAGGTTGGGAGATGACTTGATAGAGGTGTATGAGAGGAATAGATTGAGTGGGAAGCCAGAGACATTTTCCCAGGCAAAAGTACAAGGGGGCATAATTTTGAGGTGACTGGAGAAAAGTATAGTGAGGATGTCAGAGATAAGTGCTTTGCAGAGTGGTGATTGCATGGAATGAGCTGCCGGGGGTGCTGGTAGAGGCTGATACATTAGGGCTTTTAAGAGACCCTTGGAGAGGTATATTGATGATAGAAAATGGAAGGCCACGTGGGAGGGAAGGGTTAGATTGATCTTAGAGTGGGTTAATAGGTCAGTACAATATCATGGGCTGAAGGGCCTGTATTGTGCTGTAATGTTCCATGTTCTTGTTAAGCCATTGTGTAAACTGAACTTTTGAAGGTGCACAGATGTACACACCTGATGAAATATCAGCAGCAGAAGAACTGTTCATTTATCTTTCAACAGCTGGGCAATTTGGTGTCTCTCTTCCCTGTGCCAGCAGTCACAGTTCATTAATGCTCTCAACTAATTCTATCTCTTTTAATTTCTCATATAAAAGGGGCTCTCAGAGAAGGGACAACTCAGCTCATCGCACAGCTTTCCTCTTATTTCTCTGTCTCTTTAAGGAGGTGGCCATGATCATTGCCGTTGGAGAAAAGCAGGGGATAAGATTCATGAGTATCATAATCAACCGCACTTTGGAGCTGATGCAAACATTGCCAGAAAAAAACATGATGCCTACAGCATGAATCTAATTATTTTCTCAATCACCTGATCCACTGCAGTGAGTCAATCATTTTCCTGGGGGTAGCTCCATTCAGTATTACTTGGCAAACATGCTTTTGTGCAAGTGTGTTCATGTTTTTTTAGATTAGCTTTATCTGTTACATACGGCACACACACACATTATCAAAAGTTTTAGGTGAAAGATCATAAACTTTCCAGTAGTGCAAATGCCAGAGGTGTGTGCGCGTTATATTTGCACAACCAAGTATATTACTTGCCCCACTGCTCCAGGCAGTGCAATCCCAGTTCCTCTCCAATTTCCCCATGTCATATGGGCCCCACCACCGACTCACCCTGCCTTGCGCAGCTGGATCCTGAACTTCCTGTTGGGTTGCCGGTAGGTGACCTCAACACAAGAGCCCCCAAGGACTGTGTCCTGAGCCCCCTCTTTTACTGTGTACACCCATGACTGTGTCACCATCCACAGCTCCAAACTGCTAATTAAATTTGCAGATGATACTATATTGATTGGCCTTGTCTCAAATAATAATGAGCCAGCCTTTAGAGAAGAAGTCATTGTCCTGACACAGTGATGTCAAGAAAACAACTTCTCCCTCAAAGTTGCAAAAACAAAGGAGCTGATTATGGGGTACAGGAGGAATGGAGACAGGCTCACCCCTATTGACATCAATGGATCTGGGGTTGAAAGGGTGAACAGCTTCAAGTTCCTTGGCATACACGTCACTGAGGATCTCACTTGATCTGTACACACCGGTGTGTGGTGAAAAAAAGCACAGCAGCGAATCTTTCACCTCAGACGGTTGAAGAAGTTTGGCATGAGTCCTCAAATCCAAAGGACTTTCTACAGGGGTACAATTGAGAGCATCCTGACTGGCTGTACCACTGCCTGGCATGGGAACTGTACCTCCCCCAATTGCAGGACTCTGCAGAGAGTGGTGCAGACAGCCCACGTATCTGTAGATGTGAACTTCCCATGATTCAGGACATTTACAGTGACAGGTATGTTAAAAAGGGCCTGAAGGATTATTGGGGACCCAAGTCACCCCAGCCACAAATTGTTCCAGCTACTACCATCCAGGAAATGATACCACAACATAAAAGCAGGACCAACAGGCTCTGGGACAACTTCTTCCACCAGGCCATCAGAATGATTAATTCACACTGATTCAATTGTATTTCTATGCTATATTGACTGTTCCGTTGTATATCTTGCTGTACATACTATTTATTACAAATTACTATATTTGTACATTGCAAATTCAGATGGAGACATAAAGATTTTTACTCCTCACACATGTGAAGGATGTAAGAAATAAAGTCAATTCAGTTCAGCCACCTACACTAACTTACAGTCGTTGATTAATATACCAGCCTATCAATGACATGAGTAAGAGGATGAGCTCAGGGAGTTAGGCGCTAAGTTAAAGGACAGAACCTCCAGGATTGTGATCTCAGGATTGCTACCTATGCCAAGTAAGATAAGAAGTAGGAAAATCATTGAGCTTAACATGTGGCTAAGGAGTTGGTGCAGGATGGAATGTATAAGATTTTTGGATCATCGCTGTCTTCTAGGGTAAGTGGGATCTGCACATGGGATGGTTTACACCTGAACTGGATATCCTAGCAGGAAGGTTTGCTAGTGTTTAAATTAGAGTTGCAGGGAGGTGGGAACCAGAGAGCCAGAACAGATAGTGGAATGGTTGTGGAAGAAGATGTCAAGCCTGCAAACAAAGTTAGGAATCAAAAGATTGAGGATGGTGGACTGATGTTCTGTTCTGTGTATATTTCAATGCAAGGAGTATTGTAGGAAAGACGAACGAGCTTGGGGCATGGGTTAGCACATGGAATTATGACATTGTAACCATTGGTGAGACTTGGTTGCAGGAGGCGCAGGACTGGCAGCTCAGTGTTCCAGAGATCCGATGCTTTAGACGTGATAGGGTGCGAGGGATTAAAGAGGGAAGGGTGGTACTACTAGTCAGGGAAAATGTCATGGCAGTGCTCAGTCAGGACAGATCAGAGTGCTCACTTAATCAGAATCAGAACCAGGTTTAATACCACTGGCATATGTCACGAAATTTGATTAGTGAAGATTTATGGGTGGAACTGAGGAATAAGAAAGGTATGACCATGTTAATGGGATAATATTGTAGTCCATGGGGGGAAGCCGGAGCACCCGGAGGAAACGGGGAGAATGTACAAACTCCTTACAGGCAGTGGTAGGAATTGAACCAGGATTGACTGTACTGTATGCTGTTCTACTAACCACTATTCTGCAGTGACATTGCAGCAGAAATATTTGTACAAAGATCACAAACTGTTGTAAGAAACATAAGATTATAACTTTTACATATTGACTGGGATTCTCATACTCTAAAAGAGCTGGATAGGAAAGAGTTTGTCAACCATGTTCAGGAAAGTTTCCTTAATCAGCACATAGAAGTCCCAGTGAAAGAGGATGTGATACCAGATCTCCTGTTAGGGAATGAGACAGGGCAGATGGTTGAAGTTTGTGTAGGGGAATACTTTGCATCTAGTGATCTCAATGCCATTAGTTTCAAAGCAAGTATGCAAAAAGATAGGTCTGATCCATGGGTTGCAATTCTAAATTGGAGAAAGACGAATTTTGATAGTATCAGAAAGAATCTGACATGTATGGATTGGGACAGGCTATTTGCTGTCAAAAGTGTACTTGGTAAGTGGGAGGCCTTCAAAAGTGAAAATTTAAGAGTACAAAGCTATATGTGCTGTCAGAATAAAAGGTAAAAATAGCATGTGTAGAGAACCTTGATTGTCAAGAAATATTGAGGCCCTGGTTAAGAAAAAAAAGGGTGGTGCATGGCAGGTATAGGCACGTAGGAACAAATGGGGTGCCAATGGAGCATAAGGAATAGAACATAGAACGTAGAACAGTACAGCACATTAAATGCAAGAGGACACTGAAGAAAGCAATCAGGAGGGCTAAAAAAAAAAGGCATGAGATTGCCCTAGCAGTCAAGATGAAGGAGAATCCTACCAATATATTAAAAGCAAAAGGATTGCAAGGGACAAAATTGGTCCTCTGGAAGATCAGAACGGTAATCCATGTGTGGAGCCAAAAGAGCTGGGGGAGATCTTAAATGGGTTTTTTGCATCTGTATTTACTCATTTGATGGAAGTGAGGAAAAGCAGCAAGGTCACGGTCCCTATACAGATTACAGAGGAGGAGCTGTTTGCTACCTTGCGGCAAAGTAAGGTAAGTAAATTCCAAGGGTCTGATAAGATGTTTCCTCAGACCCAGTGGAGGCTTGTGCAGAAATTGCAGGGGCCCTAGAAAAGATATTTAAAATGCTCTTAACCATGGGTGAGGTACCAGAGGGATAGCTAATGTTGTTCTGTTGTTTAAGAAAGGCTCTAAGAATTAGCTAGGAAATTGTAGGCCAGTGAGCCTATCATAAGTAGTGGGAAAGTTATTGGAAGATACTCTAAGGAAACAGATATGTAAGTATGTATGCGTGGTAGATCATGTCTAGCCAATCTTATAGGGTGTTTCAAGGAAGTTACCAGGATTAATGATGAAGGCAAGGCAGTGGATGTTGTCTGCATGGACTTTAATAAGGCCTTTGACAAGGTCCCACATAGGAAGTTGGTCAATAAGGTTCAGTTGCTAGGCATTCAAGATGAGATAGTAAATTACATTAGACATGGGCTTCACAGGAGAAACCAAAGAGGGGTAGTAAATAGATACCTTTTTGACTGGACTAATGGTGTGTTGTAGGGATCGGTGCTGGGTCCATTGTTGTTTGTCATCTATATCAACTATGTGGCTGATAATGTGGTAAACTAGATCAGCAAATTTGTGGATAACACCAAGACTGGGAAATTAGTGGACAGCTAGAAGACCATCAAGGCTTGCAGAGGGATCTGGACCAGCTGGAAGAATGCACTGAAAAATGGCAGATGGAGTTTAATGCAAACAAGTGTTATTGCACTTTGGATGGACCATCCAGGGTAGGCGTTACACTGTGAGTGGCAGGGTACTGAGGAGTGTGGTTGAACAGAGCAATCTGGGAAAACAGATCTGTAATTCCTTGAAAGTGGTGTCACAGGTAGATAGCGTCATAAAGAAAGCTTCTGGTACATTATCCTTCATAAATCAAAAGTATTGAATACAAGAGTTCGGATGTTCTGTTGAAATTATATAACATGTTGGTGAGGCCTAATTTGGAATATTGTGTGCAGTTTTGGTCACCTACCTACAGGAAGGATGGAAATAAGATTTAAAGAGTTCAGAAAAAATTTACAATGATGTTGCCGGGGCTTGAGGATCTGAGTTATAGGGAAAGGTTAAATAGGTTCAGACTTTATTCCCTAGAGCGTAGAAGATTTAATAGAAGTATACAAAATTATGATAGGTATAGACAGGGTAAATACAAGCAGGCTTTTTCCACTGAGGTTGGGTGAGACATACTAGGAATCATGAGTTAAGGGTGAAAGGTGAATTGTTTAAGGGAATCATGAGGGGGAACTTCTTCACTCAGAGGGTGAACAAGCTACCAGTGAAAGTGGTGGATGCAGGGTCAATTTCAACATTTAAGGGAAATCTGGATAGGTACATGGCTGGGAGGGATATGGTCTGGGTACATGTTGATGGGTCTAGTCAGATTAATGGTTTTGCCGCAGACTAGCTGGGCCAAGAGGTCTGTTTCTGTGCTGTAGGATGTAGGGGACACAGTTGAAACCCACACATTAACATGGAGATCATGTGCATAGACTGCACACAGACAGCAGCTGAACCGGGATCAGACCTGCGTGCTGCACCGGTGAGGAAATAACACAACTGCTGAGCCACTATGCTAATGTCCAAAGATACTTTGAATTGAGATTGGTCTTCTTGAAAACATCACAGATCCCTTTTCAGTATTTCAGTCTGGAAATTAACTGCCCCAGTACTTTTTTAAAAACTTTTTGATCAACTCTGAGATATTACATTTCCTTGAGAGGAGGATCTTATTTGGCTTTAGCACTAAATGGATCTATGTTGAAATCTAATTTCTAAGCAAAGGTTCCTTCCCTTGGGTTTCCTGTCACTTACAGTTCTTTTCCACATGCTAATACCTTCCAATGGCTCATTGCCTGATGAGACACATAAAGGTGTAAACCATCTTCGTCCCTCACCACTTTCTGCCGTTTTTCTTATTTGTTCAAAGTCCCTTTAGATTTTTGTCTCATTATGAATATTCCCACCTTACCCTAATCCAAATATTCTAATTCATGACCCACAGACAACATTCTCATGAAATTGGGGATATGTTTATTTTCAGATTAAACTGCAATTCCCAATTCAGAATTTTGAAAATACCTTGAGAAAAATAAGAAAACTTAACAAAGATGTTCTGGTCTAGAATAAATATTATCATTTCATGTTATTCCTTCTTTAGTCAGTTTTATCTGATCATAAATGATTGGATTTGCAATTTGCTGCAGGTAATTGTAAATTGTTGCTGAATTACACTTCATATGTTATCAGAAACAACATGAACATGTAGATAACAAAACTGTCTGTGCGTGTGTGTGAGCGTGTGTGTGTGAGCGTGTGTGTGTGTGTGTGTGCGTGAGCGAGTGTGTCTGTGTGTGAGTGTGTGATTCATTTATGCTGTTTAAGTGCAGAAGTTGGCTTCTGTAGGAGTTGGGGAGCAAAAGAAAGAAGTAGTCTGTTTTTTTTCGATTAGCATTGAACTATTTTTGTGTGAGAGCAGTGGGGGTTTGCTTCATCTGTGCCAGCACGTAAAATGATATTCCTCTGCCTTCTGTTCTGCTATGATTGACATTCTTTTCAAACTCCACATCACTGCTTTGCCTCATCTTATCATTTATCTCTCTTGTACCTTGAGCTAATATCAGAAATATAACGTTGACCTTTATCTGAGCATGACAAATCTCATTATAGGTCACATGACTCTATTCTTGCCTCTGTGAGAGGATGTTGGGTCTAGACCCACATGGGTGATTTTTTTTTCATTTTAAATTTTATTTGTAAAGAGATAGCAAGAAATAGAAAAACAAACCACAGTGAATGGTTTCCTTTGCATTGGTAGGGTCAGTCAGTCTATACATTCATAGTTTCCAGTTCTGTATATTTGTGATGTGAGCACGTTTTGTGTACAGGGAGCACAATTGCCATCCTCTGTGACCACGCCCACCCGTATGCTACAAAACACCTTGTGTTTAAGAGGCTTTTACACTGGGCTTAACATCTTAGTGCCTAGTGGTACAGGGGCCTAAGGCTGCAATCCTTCCCCTCCTTTGTGTTGGCTGCACCAGTGTATCCCTCAGTATGAACTCCTGCACTCTGGCATTCCCTTATGGATGTCTTGATTTAATGAGAAATTAAGTTTCAGGAAGACCAAAGTGTGTCTCTCACCATGTTGGTGATCTTCCAGCACCCCTGGATATCGATCTCTGTAGGTATCCCTGGGAAAAGTCTGCAGAACACAATATCCTCTGTCATGCAGCTGCTCAGGATAAGCCCAACGAAAGTACCTTACATCTCTTTCCAGGCCTTTGCAAATGCACAGTTCACAAAAAGGTCTCTCTCAGCAGCCATTCCAGGGGCAGGGTCCATTGGGACTGAGTCTCCAACCATGCAGGAAGGATCTGATGAGTGGAGTTCCTCTCACTGCCAGGAAGCAAAGACTTATTGCTTATTGGTGAGTTCTGCTCGTGCTGCATTATGCCAAATGGCTTTGACTGTCTACTTGGGGCATAAAACCTCATAGAATCCACCACATCCTTCTCCTGCCGTGCTTAAAGGACATTTAGTGCTAACCTCTGCCTGATGGACTTGTGGGGAGTCCGCATTTTCTTAATTCCCAAAATAAACTTTGTTCATAATAAAATATACATTTGAAAAGAAACACGGTGCAAGTCTTTATGATCTTAGTGTCATTTGATCAATGCATTCAGTAGTGTTAGCACTTGTTTTAATCATGGGACCATTATTACACTCATGTATGGCTCTCTGGGGAGATACATTCTTTCACTGGCCTTTTCTCCTTGGAGCGATGGAGGATGAGAGGTGACCTGATAGAGGTGTATAACATGATGAGGGGCATTGATCATGTGGATAGTCAGAGGCTTTTTCCCGGGGCACAATTGGCTGACACGAGAGGGCACAGTTTTAAGGTGCTTGGAAATAGGTACAGAGGAGATGTCAGCGGTAAGTTTTTTACACAGAGTGATGAGTGCGTGGAATGGGCTGCTGGCAATGGTGTTGGAGGCGGATATGATAGGGTCTTTTAAGAGACTCCTGGATAGGTATGGTACATGGAGTTTAGAAAAATGGACAGCTATGAATAACCCTAGATAATTTCTAAAGTAAGTACATATTCGGCACAGATTTGTGGGCCATAGGGCCTGTATTGTGCTGTAGGTTTTCTATGTTTCTATTATTTAAGAGCCTTCCCCACCAGACTCAACCCTTCAATGTCCATTAGCAGAAGATCCCTAGACTTTAGGTCTTCCCCACAGGGCATTAGCTGAACCAAGCCTCTGTGCATCTTTTAACACCTGTTGCTGCAGCCTGGACTGTGGCAGTTGACAGCATTCCCTGGTGGACATTTTGCTATGCTGGAAGACCAATGAGTTTTGGGCAGGTTAAAGAGTGTCTTTCACTGAGTTAATAATCTTCCAGCGGGAGGGGGGGTGGGGGGTGGGTGTGTGTCTGTCCCTGGCAATATCCCGTATATCAGAGAGCCATCTGTACACACCTGCTTGAGATGAACTGAGACGAAACCCCCTGCATCCTTTTCCAGACCCTCACAGCAAATCCACAGTCGGCAAAGAGGTGGGTGACTATCTCCTCCTGAGTACAGTATATGTTGGACATTATATTTCGACCATAAAGGAAGGGTCTGACTAGGACGCCCCTTAACATTGCCGACAAAGCAAGTTGACGGTGCTTGTTGGTCAGTTCAGGTGACGAGGCATTCGGACAGATGATCTGGACAGTACGCTATCCACTGGGTCGTTGTCCCACAGTACCTGCAAGACATCAGCACAAAGATCTAAGGTTTTTTTTACTTCAAAATTAAATTTGACTCATAATGAAAAAGAACAAACAGTGTAAAACATTTTACATTCATGGTCAATATATTCAGAACTGTAACTTACTTTAAAAAAACACGGAACCATTGCCATTCATGTGGCCCTCTGGTGACACGCCATTGCAATGTATGGAGACAAGGACTCTTCATGCCATCCTAGGTAATCCGCAGGGACTTGCCCATAGATCTACGTGTGAAACCTGGCCATTCTTTGCTCTGCAGTACAGACTGAATGCTGCACTGCTAAAGGTGTCACGTTATGCCATGCTTCCTCTTTCAGACCATGCGGCACTAGTCTGAACGGGAAAAGGTGGTTGCCTCCTACCTACTGGCAAATATCTTTTCTTCCTGTCATCTACCACTGATTATCTGAATATTATCACACTTTTGCTGTGGAAAATTGCAATATGCAGTTTGGCCCCCTCATTTTCCACATTACATCATCGGTTGCATATTAATAGCAGCTTGATGATAGTATAGTACTTCAACGGGACTTCAGACTATGACACATTCTGGAGACACAAGAGAATGCAATTGCTGGAATCTTAAAAACCAACTGCTGGAAGAACTCAGGGAGTCAAGGAAAATCTGTGAAAGCAAAGAGATGGTTTGATACTTCAGGATGAGGGGGACTCCGATACGGGGTGAGAGAGATTGGCTGGTTGAATGGTGTTGCAACAGCAACCTTGCACTCAGTGTCAACAAGACTAAGGAATTAATTGTGGACTTCAGGAAAGAGAAGTCAGGAGAACAATACGCTAGTCTGAATTGACGGCTCAGTGATTGGGAAGGTGAGGAGCTTCAAGTTCCCGGGCATCTACATCTCAAAGGATCTGTCCTGGCCCAGCGTACTTATGTAATCATGAAGAAGGCACGCCACCAGCTCTACTACACTCGGAGTTTGAGGAGATTTATTATGTCACCAAAGGCTCTTGCAAATTTCTGTAGATATACAGTGGAGAGCATTTTGACTCGTAATGCTGCGGCTAGGTATGGAACCTCCAACGCAGAGGATTGCAAGAGGCGGTAGAAGATTGGAGACTCATGTACCTCCATGACAGGTATAGGAGGAAGCTTGAGTGGAAACTCCAGCAGAACAACATGAGAGAGGACTGGAATGGGATGAGGACCATCACTGGGTTCTGGCAAACTAGCAACAGAGGAGCTGAAGGCAGTGTGGACAGGACCAATGAACTAAACCTGTTCTTCAACAGATTTGACACTGTGGTCCCTGTCCACCCCCCCACATGATTCATCTGTTGTCGGCCCTCAACCAACACATACTCCACTCTCCCCTCCTACCCCTCCTCACAGCCCCCCACCCTGCTCTCGTGACTACACCCCTCCCCCACCTGAAACCACCACGGTGGGCTTTACAGCTGAACAAGTGAGAAGACAGCTGAAACGTCTCCACCCAAGCAAGGCTGCAGGCCCGGATGGTGTCAGCCCCAGGGTGCTCAAAGCCTGTGCCCCCCAGCTATGTGGGGTATTTCACCATGTCTTCAACCTGAGCCTGAGTCTCCAGAGGGTTCCTGTGCTGTGGAAGATGTCCTGCCTTGTCCCTGTACCGAAGACACCGCGCCCCAGTGGCTCCAATGACTACAGACCAGTGACATTGACCTCCCACATCATGAAGACCCTGGAGATACTTGTTCTAGAGCAGCTCCGGCCTATGGTTAGGCCACACTTAGACCCCCTCCAATTCGCCTACCAGCCCCAACTAGGAGTTGAGGATGCCAACGTCTACCTGCTGAACCATGTCTACGCTCACCTGGACAAGCCAGCGAGCACTGTGAGGGTCATGTTTTTTGACTTCTCCAGTGCGCTTAACACCATCCGCCCTGCTCTGCTGGGTGAGAAGCTGACAGTGATGCAGGTGGATGCTTCCCTGGTGTCATGGATTATTGATTACCTGACTGGCAGACCACAGTATGTTCACTTGCAACACTGTGTTTCAGACAGAGTGGTCAGCAGCACTGGGGCTCCACAGGGGACTGTCCTGTCTCCCTTTCTCTTCACCATCTACACCTCGGACTTCAACTACAACACAGTCTTGCTATCTTCAGAAGTTTTCTGATGACTCTGCCATAGTTGGATGCATCAGCAAGGGAGATGAGGCTGAGTACAGGGCTACGATGGGAAACTTTGTCACATGGTGTGAGCAGAATCATCTGCAGCTTAATGTGAAAAAGACTAAGGAGCTGGCGGTGGACCTGAGGAGGGCTAAGGCACTGGTGACCCGTTTCCATCCAAGGAGTCAGTGTAGACATGGTGGAGGATTACAAATACCTGGGGATACAAATTGACAATAAATTGGACTGGTCAAAGAACACTGAGGCTGTCTACAAGAAGGGTCAGAGCCGTCTCTATTTCCTGAGGAGAATGAGGTCCTTTAACATCTGCCAGACGATGCTGAGGATGTTCTACGAGTCTGCGGTGGCCAGTGCTATCATGTTTGCTGTTGTGTGCTGGGGCAGCAGGCTGAGGGTAGCAGACACCAACAGACTCAACAAATTCATTTGTAAGGCCAGTGATGTTGTGGGGGTGGAACTGGACTCTCTGACGGTGGTGTCTGAAAAGAGGATGCTGTCCAAGTTGCATGCCGTCTTGGACAATGTCTCCCATCCACTCCATGATGTACTGGTTAGGCACAGGAGTACATTCAGCCAGAGACTCATTCCACCGAGATGCAACACTGAGCATCATAGGAAGTCATTCCTGCCTGTGGCCATCAAACTTTACAACTCCTCCCTCGGAGTGTCAGACACCCTGAGCCAATAGGCTGGTCCTGGACTTATTTCCACCTGGAATAATTTACTTATTGTTATTTAATTATTTATGGTTTTATATTGTTATGGTTTTATATTTCTACACTATTCTTGGTTGGTGCGACTGTAACGAAACCCAATTTCCCTCGGGATCGATATGTCTGTCTGTCTGATAGGCACAATCCCCTCTGCCGTTGAGGACATCGACAAGATGTGGTGCTTCAAGAAGGCACCATTAAAGATCCTCGCCATCCAAGACATGCTCTCTTCACATTACTACCATGGTGGGGGGTGTGAAGACCCATACTCGAAGTTTTAAGAACTGTCTTCTCCCTCTGCAATTGGATTTCTTAACGATCCATGAACACTACCTTGTTATTTGTCTTTTGTACTATTTATAACTTTTTGTAATTTTTATGTATTATGCTACACTGCTGCTGCAAAGCTACAAATTTCATGACCTCTGTCAGTGATAATAAACTGATTCTGATTCATCCTCTGTCACATCACTCCCTCAATCCTATATACACTGGCACTTTTCCTTTTACACTCAGTCCTGATTCTGTGCCTTGACCTGACACATTTGCCATTCCTTTGCCTTTTCAGATGGTGCATGACCTGCTAGGTTCTTCCAGCAGTTTATTTTTTGCTGGTGAAAGATTCTTTCAGATGATCTCACTTTAAAAATAATCCTGCCAATTTATTTTGTGTACTTTGTGCTCCGTAGGCTGACTAACACAGCATGGATACAGACAGAGGTATACATTCTCAGCATGTTTTCGGTTTGACCCTAATTATTCTTCCAGCATTCATTAACAATTCACACATGGCATCTTTGCACTTCATCCAGGCACACGCCAAGGTAATTGCAATCAAGTAAAAGACCAAAAGGTTGAAATTAAGCTTCAGTAAAAGTGGGGATCTTAAGGAGGATCTTATAAATGTGGCAAGTAAATAATCAGAATTCTACACAGTGAAACCAGAGGAGTGCAGTGTAACTTTACAATATTTGTATAAAACTTCCAAAGCTTTATGTAACTTTGGATGTAAGGTCACTGCTGTCACCTTCTTCTTAGTCAGGCCCTCAGGGCTGAGGATGATCCGCTTCCACCCCAGTTTCATTTATTCTGAGGTAGTTCATCCTCTGCAGGGCAGACTCAATGGGCCAAATGGCCTAATTCTGCTCCTATGTCTTATAGCCTTAATGAGACTATTGTGGAAGTGCTGACTCTTCCATAGATGGAGCCTGACAGACAGCCAGGTGGTTAGTGTGTGAGTTCAGGTGCTCCTTTTGGTGTTTTTCCCATCCTTCCATGTACTCCTGATGCTTACTCTCAACGTAACCCAGAACGTTCTTCCTCCACCTTGAGCAGTCAAGGACAAGGAATTCCTAACAGTTAATAATGATTTTGCATCGTTGCACCGTTTCCTTGGTTCATTGGGAATATGCTTCTTGTGAAAGGGCTTGGAGTAGACAGTCTGTTGTGAGTCTCTGGCATTGTACTGACTGGGTGTAATTTGGGTCTCAGTTCTGGGAATATTGGCCCAGGGGTGGATACTGATGTTGGGTTGCTTACCTGCCAGTGAATCTGGAGGATTTTGCAAAGAATGCACAGGTGGCATCTTTCCATTGTCTTGAGGATTCTGCTGCAGGTTTGCATATCTCAGAGGTAGATACGACAGGGATCTCTACTGCCCGACAGGGATCTCTACTGCCCGTTGACCATGAGCTATGCTCCAGGCCTTAGGTCTTGACTTTCGAATATCCATTTCCTCAATTGGCCAAAGCTCCACCTGGCACATTTTGCATTATCAATGTCCGACATTTGCTGCGTGTCCTGAGATAAGTGGGGCACACTTTGCAAGTTCGTACCTTGAACCTTCATCGTTGCAGTGCAGTGAAATGCAGCAGGGGCAGGTTAGTGAAGAGCCTTCTCGTGTGATTGTTGAGTCTAAGACTTATAAACAATGGCCTGGTGCTTGGATAAACAGAAGAAAGACAGCAGCAAATTATTGTCCACAACATACCAGTGAAACCCACTCCTGCTAGCTACTACTCAGTCACTCTATTCTCAATACTCTTAGCCACTAGTTAGGTGATGAAATGTGTCAACAACAGTATTGTCACCCTAAAATACATCTCCACACTGATCTCCCCCTGGTGCTCCCCTCCCCCTTTCTTTCTCCCTAGGCCTCCCATCCAACGATCCTTTCCCTTCTCCAGCTCTGTATCCCTTTTGCCAATCACCTTTCCGGCTCTCAACTTCCCCCCACCCCCTCTGGTCTTCTCTTATCATTTTGCATTCCCCCCCCCCCCGTCCTCCTACTTTCAAATCTCTTACTATCTTTCCTTTCAGTTAGTCCTGATGAAGGGTCTCAGCCCGAAACGTCGACAGCGCTTCTCCTTATAGATGCTGCCTGGCCTGCTGTGTTCCACCAGCATTTTGTGTGTGTGGCTCTCCACACTAATGTTCATTTTGGGTTCTGATGAAGTCACACAGTTCCAGATTGCATTCTATATTTATCTAAATATGGACAAAGGCACTTGATGTAAAGATGGTCACTAAGTATCTGATCAACAGGAAGCCACAAAATCAAAAGAGAAAACTAGTCAGGCTGCCATCATGCCAGTTGTGGCTGTTGTGAGCTGATCACCTCAACTCTAGAACACCACCACAGCAGTTCCTTAGGCCAGACTAAACTATCTTCAGGTCTCTTTCCTTAGTATGTCAGAAATAAGAACATCATTGATGGTTGCATAATGTAAATTTAATTTACGATTGCTGATGTAATGAACTAGCTATGTCCATATTTAGGTGTGGGAATAGTATGTTAATCAGTAAATAATATTTGGGCTGACAAGTGCCAGGCAATTTCCATCAACACAGGGTTGAGCCACTAGCTTTTACATTAAATGGCGATCCAGTGTTGGTCCTTCAGTATTGATGTGCCTGAAACAATAGGACCAGCCGGAAATATAAACTGTGGTTGGAAAAGCAGGTCTGGAGCTTCTTATCTGAGGAAATGTGCTTGCCTTACTCTATCCATCATCTAAAATGTACAAACCGGGAGAGGAAATCAAACTAACTCTCCACTAGCCTGGATGAATGCAGTTCCGGCAACATTTAACATGTTTGGCATCATTCTGGAGAAGCCAACTTCATGACTCCCTCCATCACCTATGCAATGAAGATTCAATGCATCTCATCTACAAGATGCACTCCAGGAGCTCAACAAGTCTGCTCACACCCCCCAGACTCAATACTCAACACCTCGCAAACTTCTGAACTTTATCAGTAAGATGCATGTTCCCTTCCCAGCCACACACCATCCTGACATGAAATTACATCACTTCTCCTTCACTTATTAGAGGGCCTAATCTTGTATCTCCATACTCAATTATTCTAGAAAGGATAAAAACAGAGAAAGCAGAAAGTAGGTTCCGCTGCTTGAAACTGTGGAGTATTTTTGTTCAAATTTTATTTCAGAACTCCAGCATCTGCAGTTTTTAAAAGTTTTCACCAGAAGGACTGTAGTAACTGAAGGTGGAGGCTCATCATCTCCTTCCTAAGTGCAAATAGAGATGAACAATAAATGCTAACCATGTGAAACCATAGGTAATTTAGTTTAAAAACAAGGTTCCACAAGCAACAATAATAAAATGATCAACTAATTTATTTCAAAGGTTTCAAAGGTACATTTAATGTCAGAGAAGTGCATCCTAAAATTCTTACTCTTTGCAAACATTCAGGAAAACCCCAAAGAATGAATGACAGTTAAATGTTAGAACCCCAAAGCCCCCCCAGCTCCTCCCTCCCACGCACAAGCAGGCAATGACCCCCCCCCCCCCACCAGCAAAAAAGCATCCACACTCCCCTCCAACCACTCAGGCATGCAGCAAAGCATCAATAAAGACACAGACTTGTAGTACCCCAAAGACTACTTGTTCACCTGGTAATTTGACATACAACAGGCTCTCTCTCTCCCTAATAAAGGAGAAAGAGATGTCCCTGTTTCACAGCAAGAGGCGAGACATAACAGAACAACTCGCTGATTTATGATGTTAAAAATCTGTTGTGTTGCCTTAATTGAGCTCTGTGCCCAAAGAACTCGGGTCTCTGGGCACATAGCCAGCAGCCAGCTTGCTACTTTTGATCGTCCGTCTCCCTCAACACACCAGTTTCCTGCAGAGGCACCGACCTCGAGTCCGCCAGTCTCCAGAGCCGTGAAATCCCGGAACCCTGAAGGCACACTCATCTTCTAGGCGTGTCCTTGGTGTGTCGAATAGCAGCAATCGTGAGCAGGTCCCATTCCTGCAAAGAGCCAAATTCAGTGTGTAACTCCAGGTCAGGGTCTTCAAAAGAACCCTGAAAGGGAAAAATAGAGATACTAAAGATAGAAATAGAGCTGTTTCTGAAGATGCAAGCAAAGGAGTCGCTGTTAGGCACCACTGTCCTAAGCTGCACCTATTTGTGTTGTTAATAAATTGGATGCATGATAGGAAAAGGAATCAAGTAAAGAGGGGATTTCAGGCATTTGTACTCAGTGACCACTTTATTAGGAACTCCCTGTTGCCCAGTCACAAGGTTTGACATGCTGTGCATTCAGTGCTGCTCTTCTGCAAACCATTGTTGTAACTCATGGTTATTTGAGTTACTCTTACTTTCCTGTCATTTTGAACCAGTCTATCCATCCTTCTCTGACTACTCTCGTTAACAAGGCATTTTTGCCCACAGAATTGTCACCCACTGGATTTTGTTTTGTTTTTCGCACCTTCTCTGTAAACACTAAAGAGCGTTTGAATGAAAATCCAGTTTCTGAGGCTACTTGCACACTACACCGGATATATCCGTAACCAAAGCTTTTTCTCTTTGTTTTTATCCTTCGTCCAGACTAAAATGGCGTTTTTGTCCCCCGAAACCGGAGCTTTTCAGAAACGCTTTCCAGGGTGGGTATTTTTGAAACCGCTGCTCGGGCAGATCAGTGTGGACGGGGTAACCGGAGACTTTTGAAAACGCTGTCAGACGGCAGCACGCTATTTCATTGTTTTCTTGAATGCAACCTAACAATTTCAGAACAGATGGCAAAGAGACTGAAGTAAGAAGAGTTAGAAATGTACTCACCAAATACTTTGACCCATAACTTACTGAATGAATAAGTATACTCAGTTTGCCCTGTTTTCTGTCCTTGCTCATGTGAAGGTGGTTTACCTATTTATGCAAGTACTTCTCTGACAATAGATGTGTAACAGCCTAATGTAACATTGTATGGAAATACAAGATAATACTGATGCAGACATGTTTTATACATTCAACAAGGTGCTTTGTTAATGCAACAGAGTCAGTCAGTTTTTCAATGTTTGTCATCAGCCGGGTCAACCTGTCCGTGAACTCCCTGTCGGTTGCCTCCATACACTCCAGTATTTGTTTTTTTTTTACTTTCAAGTTCTCCTGCGCGAAAGTCAACAGCTGTCTGTCGTTTTAAGTTTTTCTAGTCTGTAACTACACAAACGTGCACTTTTACGGCGAGATCCGACACCAAACATGTCGCTTGTTTTCGGTAGGTGTGTCCTGCGCATGCGCAGTAGGAGGAAATTCGCTGAAATCTCCGTTTCAATGTGGATAGAGATATTTTCAAAAACACATGATGTGGACGCCTATCGTTTTTACGCAAAACCGGCATTTTCAAAATTATCCGGTCTAGTGTGTATGTAGCCTGAGATACACAATCCACCCCAAATGGCAGCAACAATTAATAGTCATTCAACATCATTTTACCCACCGTACTAATCAACAAGTTACAAAACCTGGGCCTCTGTATCTCCGTCTGCAATTGGATCCTTGATTTACTCACCAGGCGACGACAGTCAGTGTGCATCGAAAGCAACATCTCCTCCTTGCTGATTATCAACACTGGGGCATCTCAAAGATGCATGTTTAGCTATTGCTCTACTCTCTGTTCACCCACAACTGTGTGGCTAGGAGCAGTTCAAATGCCACCTACAGATTTGCTGATAACACAACTCTTGTTGGCAGAATTTTAGACGGCGACGAGGAAGCAGACTAAGGCGAGACAGACCAGCAGGTTCAGTGGTGTCACAACAAGAACCTTGTACTCAACGTCAGTAAAAGCAAGCAATTGATTGTGGATGGCAGGAAGGGTAAACTGAGGGTAAACCCAGTCCTCATTGAAAGATCAACAGTGGAAAGTGTGAGTAGTTTCACATCCTGGGTGTCAACACCTCTGAAGATCTATCCCGTGCCCAACATATTGATGCAATTACAAAGAAGGCACAGCAGCTATTTTTCATTAGGAGTTTGAGGAGACTTGGTTATGTAAGACTCTCGCAAAGTTGTACATTTGTACCATGGAGAGATACTCTAACTGGTTGCACCACTGCCTGTTATGGAGGGGCCACTGCACAGGTTCAAAAAAAGCAGCAGAATGCTGCAAATACAGCCAGCTCCATCATGGGCACTAGCTGCCCCAGCTCTGAGGGCATCTTCAAAAGGTGATGCCTCTCAAAGGTGGCATCTACCATTAAGGACTCCTAACACCCAGGATGTGCCCTCTTCTCATTGCTACCATTAAAGAGGGGGTACAAGAACCTGAAGACACACTCAAAATTTTAGGAACAGCTTCTTCTCCACTGCCATAAGATTTCTTAATGGACAATGAGCCCACATAATCTACCTCATTATTCTTTTCCTCTTTTTGCTCATGTTTTGCCCTCCTTATATAATGTTTTAAATATATGTATTTTTAAATTGTATATTGCAATCTTCTGCTGCCACAAAACAATATACTTCCTGACGTATGCCACAGATATCAAACCCGATTCCAATTCGGAATCTGATTCATTCCACGGTCAAAGTCACTTACATCACATTTCTTTCCATTGTGATGTTTGGTCTGAACATCGTGACAGTGCCTGCATGCTTTTCTGCATTGTGCTGCTGGCCACTGATCCCCCTAAACTGTGCAGCCTCACCGTAACTGTAATATTCCCGTGCACATGGCCTTTCTTACCACGCATTTTCTTTTATCTAATGCTTTTATTAAAGTGCAGTGCAGTTTTCAGTCCGTATAAAAATTTCCTGCTCAGAAGCAATGGCACAGCTGTAAAATAAATCAGAACTAACCTTGTTGCTGCTACATAACTGGCTGCTTAGATGTTTCCATTAATGAGCAGGTGTGCAGACCTATCTAATAAAGTGGCCAGTGAGTGAACCTGTAAGGCAAAGGAACTGAGTCTGGGAAGTCTGAAATTTTGTGAGACTGTAGATTACAAATATATAACTGCACCAATATTCCATCTAAAAAATGGAATTAAAGGTTTCAAATTATGTGGTGCAGTATTTGACAAAAAATAACCTATTACTGCTGATGCATAGTGTATATCTGAAAATTTCACTAATCTGTTTGCTCCATGGATATGTCTCCTATATGTTTTCCACTTGCGTTTTTAATTTCCAATGCCTGCTGGATTTTTATTTCGCTTTTTTTTCCGCGACATTAGTTGAAGTGTCGTTTGTTTACTATATACCAGGTTGCCTCTAACCTTCTATTCAAGGACATATTTACAACAGTTCAGATTCACTGTTTAAAGAGGGGACAAGAATACCGCTTTTGGTGATAGCAGTAATCCCATCTGCTTTAATAAATTCAAACCAAAAGTAGCAATTGTCTGTTTTGCTCAGTTTCCTGTAAAGGAGAACATTTCAGCCCATTAAAAGACTAAAGCTGTGAAGTAGTGGGGGAGAATGAAACACTCAAATGTCAATCAGAGCTCATTCGTCATTTTGAAATGCCCGATTGTACGGGCAGGCAGCCTCAAGGCATTTACCACACGGCTGTGAGAGAAAGCTGGTATTTTTATGGTGCATACACTTACCGGAGCGCTCTGCATCTGTTTGGTGAAAGAAGGGTGGGAGAGAGCTATTATTTAGGGCAGATAACAGGAAGTTGAATGCAGACAAAGCCCCACCCACTAACAGCATGGTTGCTGCTGAGGCAAGTGTGAAGCGAACAAAGAAATGACAAGCAAAACAGTAAACTGTGCTGGTAACATTCCAAGCGGTATACTTTCCCTGCTCATCTGGCTTACGCTAGCTGGAAAATTTCAAAGCTGATTTGATCTCTGAAACAGCAGCAAGGTGTTGTTGCCAATTTGCAGGTAAGTCCAACAGCGTCTCCCTTGTATATGAATAAAAATGCTTTCCGTGCTCTTTATTTCTGAATATTGGGGAACGAATTTAAAAAAGGCGGCTCTGAGCTTGGTGTTTGACTAATGATCGTATTTGGACCACGAGAACCGTAGTCTCCTAGTCCACAACCTTGTAAATGTCTATTTCAATTATTTTTGAAGCTTTGAATATATCCTACACAGAGGAATAAATTTGCGGGCAAAACATACGATCGTGTCTTCTCAAGGTTGTTTATGTCTATATATTCCAGATACTGCGTTCGGAGTATTTTTTAAATAAACACCGAGCTCTCTGAATTCCCGGTATTTTTGTAGTGTTCTGTGCATAATGCACTTCCCATGTTGACCCATTGTCCCAGACTGCAGGGACTCCGCTTTCTGGCTGACAATCTGCAGCCAGTCCTGCTTTCTGTTGGGTTCAAAAGGGAGATTATTGCGGTACTTTCTGCTCACAGCAGCATTTCTGGGACATGAAATATGTTGATATCTTCTCAACTGGTCAGATCTAGTCCAGGATAGAATTATGAACGGAGGAATATCCGTGAGCATTTTCTGCACTGCCTACTATCAGCAAAACTTGTGAGATGTGGAACTTGGCTGATGTTCGCCTTCCTTGTCAGGAATTAGCGTTACGTAGAAAATGTTATCAATTTTCACTGGAGAACTAAACATTAAATGTCAATGCTTGTGACATTTAGAAGACTAAGTAGGTGTGTTTGCAATGTAAGAAAGCCTTTCTGCTCCTCTTAGCTGCTGTATGAGGTGACTTCCCCAACAGATATCCTTGCAGGATTCATTAATTACCCAGTCTAAAAGCAAAAAGTGGGTAGGAATTTTTGGAGAGCAGATATTTTACCAAGGCTTGGATTTAGATTTTTTTTTACAATTGCACTAAAAAATTTAAAAGTGTAAATAGAATTAAGTTATTAAAAAGTAGATATCCACTCTAGCAAATTCTAATCTTAATTACATCTTGATGTTTGCTGAACAGCTCGATCCAATGATCTGTTTTTCAGAAGTTATAGGTGGCAACTTTTTTTTACAACACCAAAGCGGCCATATCCTCTTTTTCAGCCTGAATAATGTTAACTGACTGATTGGGGTGGTGGGGGTAGACTCAAGTCTTACCCTCAGTCCAGAGGATAAATACTCAGGAATTGATTAACCACGCATCTGAACATGTCAGTTATGGTAGCAATTTATCACAATACTAAGAAAGTTCTGTGTAATCTTTGGGATGAAGCATTAATCTGATGTGCCTACTCTGTTGTCTTCAGTGACACTGGACATATTCCAATACCTCTCCTTCACTACTGCAGCAGCAATTTGCATTTATATAGCAGTTAATAATAAAAAAAAGCTTTCACAAGAGGCTTCAGAACAGTATTATGAAAGAAAAATTGATAGAGCTGTGTGAGGACATGTAAAACACTTAACCAAGATATTGATCAAACAGGCATTTTTTGAGGAACATTATAAAGGGTGAGGAATTTGGTAGCTAGGTCAAGGATTTATAGTGAGGATTGCAGAGCCTGGGGACTCTGAAATAAAAGGCACTGTGATGAATCATTGAGAGGTTAAGTCGGGATGTGCAAGACGTTAGGATCAGAGAAGCAGATAGATCTTCGCAAGGTTTTAAGGTTGGCAGAGATTACAAGGGTAGAAAGATACGAAGCTGTGATATTTGAAAGGTATGGGAATTTTAAAAAGAGGCATTGCTGGGTGAGAGCTGCAATTGTTCCTTCAGTGATTAGGTGATGGGACCTGAAAAATTTAGGATATGGTTGGTAGACTTTAGTGATTAGGATTCTCGTTACTTCTTCAATTCACTCTTTCATGCAAAAGATTCTTAAAAGTCCAACACCACCAGGTTCACAAACAGCTTCATAGCTACAACCATCAGGTTCTTGAATTCCCCTTCCTCAGTAACACAATATCACAGACCGTCTCTAGCCCTACCTCAGTAACAGAATATCACAGACCATCTCTAGCCCTATCTCAGTAACAGAATATCACAGACAGTCTCTAGTCCTTCCTCAGTAACAGAATATCACAGACCGTCTCTAGCCCTACCTCAGTAACAGATTATCACAGACCGTCTCTAGCCCTTCCTCAGTAACAGAATATCACAGACCATCTCTAGCCCTATCTCAGTAACAGAATATCAAAGACAGTCTCTAGTCCTTCCTCAGTAACAGATTATCACAGACCGTCTCTAGCCCTTCCTCAGTAACAGATTATCACAGACTGTCCCTAGCCCTACCTTCCTCAGTAACAGAATATCACAGACCGTCTCTAGCCCTACCTCAGTAACAGATTATCACAGACTGTCCCTAGCCCTACCTTCCTCAGTAACAGAATATCACAGACCGTCACTAGCCCTACCTCAGTAACAGATTATCACAGACCGTCACTAGCCCTACCTCAGTAACAGATTATCACAGACCGTCACTAGCCCTACCTCAGTAACAGATTATCACAGACCGTCTCTAGCCCTTCCTCAGTAACAGATTATCACAGACCGTCTCTAGCCCTACCTCAGTAACAGATTATTACAGACCGTCTCTAGCACTACCTCAGTAACAGATTATCACAGACCGTCTCTAGCCCTACCTCAGTAACAGATTATCACAGACCGTCTCTAGCCCTACCTCAGTAACAGATTATCACAGACCGTCTCTAGCCCTACCTCAGTAACAGATTATCACAGACCGTCTCTAGCCCTTCCTCAGTAACAGATTATCACAGACCGTCTCTAGCCCTACCTCAGTAACAGATTATCACAGACCGTCTCTAGCCCTACCTCAGTAACAGACTATCACAGACCGTCTCTAGCCCTACCTCAGTAACAGACTATCACAGACTGTCTCTAGCCCTACCTTCCTCAGTAACAGATTATCACAGACCGTCTCTAGCCCTTCCTCAGTAACAGAATATCACAGACCGTCTCTAGCCCTTCCTCAGTAACAGAATATCACAGACCGTCTCTAGCCCTACCTCAGTAACAGACTATCACAGACCGTCTCTAGCCCTACCTCAGTAACAGACTATCACAGACTGTCTCTAGCCCTACCTTCCTCAGTAACAGATTATCACAGACCGTCTCTAGCCCTTCCTCAGTAACAGAATATCACAGACCGTCTCTAGCCCTTCCTCAGTAACAGAATATCACAGACCGTCTCTAGCCCTACCTCAGTAACAGACTATCGCAGACCGTCTCTAGCCCTACCTCAGTAACAGACTATCACAGACTGTCACTAGCCCTTCCTCAGTAACAGAATACCAGAGACCGTCACTAGCCCTACCTCAGTAACAGAATATCACAGTCTCTAGCCCTTCCGGAGTAACAGATTATCACAGACCGTCTCTAGCCCTTCCTCAGTAACAGATTATCACAGACCGTCTCTCGCCCTTCCTCAGTAACAGATTATCGCAGACCGTCACTAGCCCTTCCTCAGTAACAGAATATCACAGACCATCTCTAGCCCTACCTCAGTAACAGATTATCACAGACAGTCTCTAGCCCTACCTCAGTAACAGAATATCACAGACCGTCTCTAGCCCTACCTTCCTCAGTAACAGATTATCACAGACCGTCTCTAGCCCTACCACAGACTTGTTTCTGATTTTATTTTTTTCACGTCTTGTTTTGCACAGTCTTTTTCTTTGGTGTCTTGTATAATTTATGTTCTGTGTGTATTTGAATATGTGCCTAACATGCTACAGCAAGCAGGGTTTTTTTGTACCTTTACCTCCCTGTACTTGTGTACTTGAGAATAAACTTAATTTGACTTGATTTTAGTTGAAACAAAAAGATGAAAGGTTAACTTCACTTGTCACATGTACATAGAAACACAGTAAAAACCTGTCATTTGTCTCATCGACCAACGCAGTCCAAGGATGTTCTGAGAGCAACCCGCAAATCTTGCCATACTTCTGGTGCCAACGTAACATGCCCACTAATTACTAACTCTTACTAAGCCGTATATCTTTGAACTGTGGGAGGAAACATGGCACAGAGAGGAAACCCATAGCACCACAGGGAGAACATACAAATTCCTGACAGACAGCAGCGGGAACTGTACCCTGATCGCTAACCTCTCTGCTGCTCTGCCGCCTCTTCCTTCTCCTCAATGGCATTCTTATCCACCAAAAGAGTAACTTCTCCAACATCCATGGCAACTTATTTGTCCCTTGACTCTCCTTTTGGGGTCTCTGTCCACCTTACCTCACCATAGGAGTCTTTATTGTACATTGTCTTTCTATCCACTATTTCCTCACCAAGGGCCCGCTTCCCTCCTAAAGAAGTCTTCCTTTATTTTTGATTGCCACTAGATTTTCCTTCCGTTAAATAGAGTCCCTATTTTTCCTTTACCTAACAATTCCACAGTATGTCTGTCTGTCTGTCTGTTCTGTGCCTGTTGAGTCAGAACAGTGCTGAAATGAGAGCAAGTGGAAGTTATGATAGACTGGCTCCTTACATGATCCAAAAATGAATGCCTTCATTGCCTGGCTAAATTACCTGATTGTATCATTGGTGCTATGAAAAGTCTCTGCCAAACTTTTCCTAAGGGTAATGGTACATGTAATTAAATTCAGTGGTTATTTCTCACTGACTATTTCATCCTTTCTTTGGTCTTAATTCTATCATAATTTATCTCCTCCCCCCCCCCCCCATACTTAATGACTTCCTTCATATCTTCTATTATGTTCTTTAACGGTTGCTTCAGGATTTTCACTCTGTAAAGTATGTGGTAAACTGATTGTGAACAATAATTGTTACTTAAAGGCTTGAGGCCCTTTATGGATTTTGACAGAAAGTTGGTTTGCAACAATTTTTATGGAAAGTTCCAGAAAGAGGTCTGCCTTTGAAGACAGAAAGACCTCTGTCTTTGATAGAGCATTTGAATAAACTACACACACTTTGTATTAATTCCTCGTGTCTTATATATGTACTTCTATATGTTACACAGTGAACTGTTTGAGGTTAAGAGCTGTGCAATTATGAGTATGTGAGAGATCACCATCGTTGAAATTGACAGCATTGTCCGGGAGGTTGAGTGATTATGTGACACTGAATGAATTTGTGAAACCATGATTGTCGTGGTAAGTCCAAGGTGCAAACTTAAGCACAAGGAATTTTTTTAAAAAAGAAAAGTAGTTTGTGTGAAATCGAATGCTAATGAGGTCAAGTCTGGTATTTGTTAATGTGGTAGATGGTACAAAATGGCAGGCACACACTTGATGTAGAAACACAAAAGAACAGGAACCCTTCAAAAGGATGAAATAGTTTTCAAAGTGGAAGGCGAGGACATCACCCATACTTGTCACAGAAGAGTAGTGGGAGCTATTATTAGTTGTGTTCAGTTATGAGGTCTTGTTCATTTTTGTTGGGTAAACCATGACGAGGATTACAAGCTGGATTTGGCCATTTTATGACCTTGCTTTACTAATCCAACAATAGTGCCATTTAGAATGTCATGGTGTGCAATTGTTTGGTCTCAGAACATCTACTGGGTTAAGTATAGGATATCCAAGCAAATCACAATATTGGATATCTTGTCAAGATAACTCTAAGAAACTACACTGAACATTGGAAACGGAATATAGAAGCATAGGTCATATAAGATGTTTTTGAAGCAATTATATGAATACACATCAGTTGGACGGATGGATTCAAATGGAGGTTGGATTGAATCATTCAGACAGTACAACTAGGCCCGTATAAAGTGAGGATACTGGGTAGTAAGACAGGAATTGCAAAAGAAGATTATGGAATTACATCATGTTGAGCATAGTCATAGAGGACATGAGGGCAGTAGCTGGAAGATTTATTCATTGGCATAGCATTGAAAAACAAGACCATTCATGAGATGTGTACATCAGGCTTGCAGCACCCAACCAGCTATGGAAATGGCTTACTATATTAATACCATTCCAGCAGGTCTGTATTGGTTAATTGTGAAAGTAAAATGGGCATTGTCATAGCATTAATTAACAGCCATTCGATGTGGCAAGAGATAAAGCATTTGGGGTAATGTGTACCCCACAATACTCATTAGAGAGGGTAAACTTTGTCTTTATGTATACATGGACTTCTACATGAATTTGTTGTGGATGATGGAAAACAATTTATGACTGGCAATGGAAAGAAACTTCCGTTTTGATCACCTTGCCATGGATTTTCAAATGGGGAAGCAGAAAGTTCTATTCAAATGGTAAAGAGTATGGTTAAGAAGGAGGATATTGGAGGGCAGTGTAGCCTTTATCATTAAAACATTGACTTCCATGTCTGCTCTGCTTTATGTCACCACACTCCAGAGCAGAATATACTGTACATGCTGCTGAAATATTAATTCAAAGCATCACAATTAAGTAATGTTCAAGCAAACAAGTGGAAATCTGCAGATGCTGGAAATTCAAGCAACACACACAAAATGCTGGTGGAACACAGCAGGCCAGGCAGCATCTATAGGAAGAAGCACTGTCGATGTTTCGGGCTGAGACCCTTCGTCAGGACTAACTGAAAGAAAAGGTAGTAAGAAATTTGAGGAAATCTCTTAGTATCTTTTCTTTCAGTTAGTCCTGATGAAGGGTCTCAACCCAAATGTCGACAGTGCTTCTTCCTATAGTTGCTGCCTGGCCTGCTTTGTTCCACCAGCATTTTATGCGTTGTTGCTTAAGTATTGTTCAACCTAATTTGGAAAAAAGAAGTGGGGAGAAGTGGTTTAAGACTGGAAAATCATCTTGCTTCAGTTAGGATAAGGAAAGGTATGGCTTGTAAGTGATAGAAAGTGGTGTGTGAGCAGCTGATATGTCCAGGTTGCTAGGATTTCTCAGGACCCATGCTGATTCTAATGAATACTGGGTATGGTGTGAAAATACCTGACTATATGCTTCTGAAAGCATGTTTATTTATATAGACTGTCCTTGATTAAAGGGCAGGCTTTATTTTTTAAAGCCATCCCTAAGTCGAATTTGCCCACAAGTCCAAAAGTACACAAAAATCACTCTATGGTAATTGTATATGGTATTGTGATGCATGGCGTTAAAACACTTAAGACTGATCAAAAATAAACCAATTATCAAAATTGGAGAGAGCGAGGAAACTAGTTCTACCATTCATTGGAATAAATGTATGTACGCATCTCAGATTTTGAATTTAGTAATGGGAATTTGTGTGTATGTAGTGGTGTCAGTAAAATAGGCATTTTTAATCCATAAAGGGCCTGTACTGAGTCACATAATTCAAGGAATTTTAGGAAATCGGATTGTAGTGTGATGATTATGAGGCAAAACTCGCGTTCACATTTTCAATGGATGTGTTGTACTGTAATCTTATAATGGATTGAATTTATATTATTATATTATAATTGATTATTGTCAAACATGCCAGGAAACAGTGGGGGGGAGGGGGGTGTGAAGAGTATGTGCCCATCAAGACTGATCATTCCAAACGTGTACATCGAGGTATTACAAAGAAAATTACCTTGTCGCATGCAGGATGTAGTGCAGTGCAGGTAGACAAGTGAGATGCAAGGATCATGATGACACAGACTGAGAGCTCAAGCGTTCATCTTTATTGTTCAAGATTATGTGTTGAGCTTCATAGTAGAATGTGTATTGTGACATACCATTCCAGAACCTTAAAGCATCACAAGATATCACTGGGGCTTGAAGCAGTTGAAAGAACTGTCCCATTCCAGGAAGCTTCTCAGTAAATTATACTTCAACCTTTTCTATTTGCTTTTAATAGTTACAAATCTATTTCTACCATTTTTTCAGATAATACACGTAAAACTTTATTGACCCACTGAAAAATACTCTTGATTTTTAAAAAAAATTTGCCAATTATTTTAAATAGATAGTTATTGGCCTACTAGCTGAAGGGGGTTTGGTATTAAGGTGGGGAAATTATCTCAGCCCTCAGTATATTATTAGGTTTCTTGTTATCCTCCCTGTTCTAAAGGGGAAAAGAATCCAGCTTCTCCAATCTCAGCACATAATTAAGTTTACATATCTCTTGTATCAACCTGTTAAACGGTCAGGATCAAATTATCATAATTAGGCATAATTATCTTTGAATCAGACACTTGTGGGTTCAAGTTCCACTCTAGAACCTTGGGCACAAAATCTTGGTTGACATTCCAGTGCTGTATAAAGGTTGTGCTGCTAAATTTCCAAATGTTTGGAAGTTAATTAGAGGCTGTCTGTTCTCTCAGATTGATGTGAAAGGTCCCAATGTGCTAATTGAAGAACAAAGGATACCTGTACATCCTGGTCAGTGCTTATATCTGAGCCTACATCATATGATAATGTTATGTTCCTTGGAGGAATTTTGCTGTACACAAATTGGCTGTCTTGTTCCTCTCAGCAGCAACAATACTGCAAAACATAATCATTTTCCTAAATATGGTGCCCAGAATTATAGAAAGTATTCTGGCTAAGCCTCCAGCAGAAATTTGGAAAGGTGTAGCATGATGCCGAATTTTAGTATTCAAAGTTCCAGTTTAGAATGTTGCATTCTCCTGTACTCAAGGAGCCCTCCCACCTTCAGAAATTTGTGAGTATTGCTCATTGTTTTTGTCTCATCTCAAAATAATACCCTTAGATTATATTGCTTCTGCATGCTGTTTCTCTTCAAGGGCACGATTCCATACATTTATATTAACTTGGACATTCCACATGTCTGCTGCTTTACCTGTCTGCATAAGTTTGCTCCTATCACATTCACTTAACTGTCACAGGATCTAATTTTTGTATCTCCTTGCACTAAAACACAGTGGGCGTACATTCATCACAAGGACTACAGCAAGGCTTACAAACAACTGAAAGGCAGTCAAGAATGAGTACATTTTTCTGGACTTTTTGGTGACCCCTGCTTGCCAAAAATGGGTAAAATAACCCACAATACCAATTCTGCATTGTCACAAATCTCAGTGTTAAGTATCATGGCCTGTTAAGTCTATCTATAATAATCAAAGCAGTGATCCTAATATCAGCCTCTGCTGTTAAGGTTTTATTGATTGTTAAAATTAATTAGTAGTTACTGGTAGAAAGTACCAGGGAGAAATTAGATTTAAAAATATATTTTGTAACATTATTTTTATGTTTTTTGGCAATTAACAACAATGCAAGTTGTGTTGGTTCAGAGTTATTAAATTATTTGATAGGCTCAACATTCAGGACATATTATATAATGTTATCATGCATAGTATAAAAATTGAGAATGAAAACTCTTCCACAGTATAATTGTAACTGTGTAATTAACACAATGTAACTGCACTCTGATTAATAACATACAGTGAACTTAACATATAATCGCTGCCTAACTTCCTTACCTCCACCCTTTAAAATACTTTTTATGGAATTGATTTAGATTGTTTGCTGTTCCTGGTGAACCCAAATGCAGCATGAAGCACTCTGCTCTTTCACAGTGTGAACTCAGCTTTTATGTCCTTAAAGAATTTGGAGACCTCCACCTCAGAACATTCAGGTTAATGAGATCCAGCAACTATAGTTGTTGGAGGTCTGTTCTAAGAGTTTTTAAAGATGAATTAAACATAAAAATTGAGCATTCTGAAAAGACTAGATTCATAACTTTTTTTCCATTGGCACATTCGTCCCCTTGTGTTCTTAGAAAGTTCAGAATGAGATTTAATATCACTGGCACTTGTGAAATCTGTAAACCTATGGCAGCACTGCAATGAAAAAACATGATAAATGTAGAGAAAAAGTTTAAAATGTCTATTAAATAGTTAAGTTAAAATAAATAGTGCAAAATAACAGAAATAAAATAGTGAGGCAGTGTTCATGGGTTCAATGTCCATTTAGAATCAGATGGCAGAGGGGAAGAAGCTGTTCCTGAATCACTAAGTGCGTGCCTTCAGGCTTCTGCACCTCCTTCCCGATAGTAAAAATGAGAAAAGACATATCCTGGTCGAGGGGATCCTTAATATTGGACGCTGCCTTCCTAACTCACTGCTCCGTGAAGATGTCTTGGAAACAATGAAGGCTAGTGCCCATGATGGAGCTGACTACTTTTACAACTCTCTGCAGCTTGCTTTGATCCTCGCAGTAGCTCCCCCACCAATGGCAGAAGGTGATGCAGCCAGTTAGAATGCTCTGCATGGTACAACTGTCAAAATTTGAGTGTTTTTGCTGACATACCAAATCTCCTCAAACTCCTCATAAAACAAAGCTGATTTCTTGCTGCATCGATGTGTTGTGATCAGGTTAGGTCTCAGAGATGTTGACACCCAGGAACTTGAAATTACTCACTCTCTCCACTTCTTATTCCTGGTGTGAATTCCCTCGACTTACCCTTTCTGAAGACAGCAGTCAGTTCTTTGGTCTCACTGACATTGAATGCAAGGTTGACTGCAGCACCATTCAATTAGCTGGTATATCTGACTCCTGTACACCTTCTCGTCACCATTTGAAATTCTGCCAACAATGGTTGTAGCATCAACAAATTTATAGATGACATTTGAGATGTGCCTAGCCTTACAGTCACGGATGTAGAGAGAGTAGAGCAGAGGGCTGAGCAGCCATCCCCGTGGAGCACCAGTGTTGATTGTCAGCAAGGTGGAGCTGTTATTTCTAATTTGCACAGATTGTGGTCTTCAGGTTAGGAAATCGAGGATCCAGCTGCAGAGAGAGGCACAGAGGCCCAGGTTCTGTAGCTGTAGGAACTGTAGGAATGAAGCTACTGTATTAAATGCCAAACTATAGTCAGTAACCATAGTGACATTGGTACTTGCTTTGTTCAGGTGATGCAGGGATGTGTTGAGAATCTTTGAGATCATGTCTGCTGTAGCCCTGCTGTGGTGATAATTCTGGAAACCACTTCTTTTGTAACTGTAATTACCAACTTCTTGATTCCAATATTGTTTCTGTAATACAATGGATGGTACTCAAGGTTTTAGGGAAATATGAAAGATTCAAGCATTGCCTTCCGGTATTCACACATGACAAAACACTTCAGATGAACCGGGATTTATTTCCATTCCAGGATGCAGGACAGGGAACTAATTTTGCTATTCACATGTACACTTGTGGCAGTGTAAAGTTACAAGGGATGAGATATTGCATGCTGTTTTCAAATAGACTAATTACAGTATGTGATACAAATTCATGATGGTTGATATGTATTGTTAACTCAAGGAAACTCATAATCTGCCTACCCAACAAAAGGTAAACATATCCCACTTGAAAGAGGAAATAGAGTTATAATGTTATGGTACATTTATGTGCACAAATGCAGTATTAAGAATCCAAATTCATTTTGTACCGTAGCCAAATTTTGTACAAACCAGATGGTAAACAGTGATTGTCAAGCTACTGTCATTTTAGAAGCAATTAAATGAGTTTTGCTTGACTTAGAAACATAGAAAATAGGTGCAGGAGTGGGCCATTTGGCCCTTCGAGCCTGCACCGCTATTCAGTATGATCATGGCTGATCATCCAACTCAGAACCCTGTACCTGCTTTCTCTCCATACCCCTGATCCCTTTAGCCACAAGGGCCATATCTAACTTCCTCTTAAATATAGCCAATGAACAGGCCTCAACTGTTTCCTATGGCAGAGAATTCCACAGATTCACCACTCTCTGTGTGAAGAAGTTTTTCCTCATCTCGGTCCTAAAAGTCTCCCCCTTTATCCTTAAACTGTGACCCCTCGTTCTGGACTTCCCCAACATCTGAAACAATCTTCCTGCATCTAGCCTGTTACAGATTTGTAACTGTGTTTTGAATAATTTCTGAACTATTGCAGTTCAGTAAATATAGTTAACATCACTGCATATTTTTGCCCAAAATGTTGTGCCAGAAAATTAAGGGTTATGTTTTCCTCCTTTTTTGGTGAACTGTAACAACAGAATCTCTCCACAAGTACAGTGAGTGATTCAAAACATTGACAGAATATTTTGTTTGCGAGTAAAAAAACCCAGATATTAAACGGAGTAGCTTCTTGCTTCTTCTCCACAATAAAAATCAGATGGAAGATGTCCAATTGAAATATTAGCTATAATTATTTTTCTTCCTTTATTGCAGTCACTTCCAAAAATGGTTCAGTATGCTAGGTGTCACCCTGCGGCTGGAAATTGGTGCAAGATGGATCTGCAATCAAAACATAAAAATGAAAATGTAGAAGTTGTGCATTTGAGTAATGGAAATTCAAGATGTGTATTGATTTGCCACTGCCAAGTATACAATGAATATAGATATAGGCTGATGAATATAGATGATATTGGTTGAAACTTTTTAGTCCAGCATTCTGTCATTCCCCCATTCCAGTGGTCTGGCAAGTTTTGAACCTGTAGTACAAATCTATACCAATTAATTAATTCAAACTGAGATCTAACTATGATCTAAAATGAACTAAAATCTGTACTAATCTGTAGCTAACAACCTACCAGTGCAAGTTTTGTGACCTTGGCTATCAGTGTTTCAGAGTTAGAAACTTTGTTTTATAGACAGTTCTTGGAGCCCTTGTGTGACCCAGAGAGTGTTTATACACATAAAAAAGTTCTCCTGCTCATGGCCAATTTTTGTAGTCTGTACTGGTCTGGCACCAGTCAGATCCTAAGGCTGGTGGACTAGAAACTCTTAACCTTAATCTTTGCTGTCAGATATAATTACAGTGCAATTTGTTCAACTGTGAAAAGTATGAAAAAGTACAAAGGCACTATGCCATTGTGTATCATTCATCCCCCTATTTACTCATACAGGTCATGTATCCGAAATGCTTGGGGCTGGAAATGTTTTGGATTTTGAATATTTTTGAATTTTGAAATATATAATGAGGTAGTTTGGGATCGCCGTAATTTCTGACTCTGAATTTATGTGCAACTGGTAAACAGTATTTGTCTTACACTTGTTCCTCACACATATATAGTGATGAACAAATCAGCGTGTTAGATTTTCATCAGAGGATCTTGGCAAACTTGTCAATGAAATTTTCTGTTGGTTCATGTTCAGCAGATGCTTTATCACCACAAATCTTTTAAAATTTAATGCCTTGTCTCTTCTTAAATTTCTGCAACCAGCCTGCTGAATATTCACAATTACCTTCAATTTTCAGTTCATCATGGTAGATCTCTGTTTGTTTCATGATCCAGCATACCATTAAAAAGGCACATGTTCAGTCTGCTGATGAAGCCACTCTTTCAATTTGCAATTGAAATCTTCATTTTTTTTTGCTTTTAGCAATGTTATTCTATTTGTAATTAAATTCTGCTCATTACATAGGTAAGGTCACTTCTCAGAACTGTCTGTAGTGCACACTTGAGCATCACCTGAGAATGTGGAATTTTCCATTTGTGATGTCAGTGCTCAAAAAATTTAGAATTTCAGAGGTTTTTGGATTTTGGAAATTTGGATAAGGAGTGCTCAATCTGCAGTGTATTTTGGCGAAATGCACATGCATGTTGATCAGTTGGCATTGTAAACAATTTAAATAACTTGCAACAGATGCTTATCATGCCACACCTACTTCATCATAAATGTGAAGAATTGTGTTGCTTGTTACGAACCTGAAGAATTCAGTTCCAACAATGATTTGCCTAATAACAAAGTCCATGGTAGCCACAGTAGTACAGAGTGTTGTGTATTTAATATTCAGCAATAGTCTTGTAGTTAGGGACTGGGCCAAAAAGTATCAGCAACGTTGGATTAGATGGGTACCAAACTAAGATGTTCCCCAAGGACAAAGTGCAGAACCTTCTTGCTGACTTTCCCCAATTCCACCATTGTTGTGCCCTTCACTGTCTGTACATTGAGAGTTCCTGAACTATGTCATTGCCAGCTACAGAATAACTGTAGGATCTGGCCCTCTGCATCATTAACTCTCGAATCAGTGGTTGACTAGAGAGGTACTATCACTGCGGTGCTTACAATTACAATGCTAGTTTGTAATATCCCAGCTACCAAACTCGATACCGACTGAGCAATTGGCAATAACTATAATTCTTACAGCTTTCCATTTCCTAAATGCAAACAAAGCTATAAATCTAATAAATGTCAAATACATCATCAACCACATTTTGTTGTGTATTATTTAATTCTTTGGTGACAATTACATTCTAAAATATTAATGCTTTTGCCAAAAATTGGTTGATTAGCTCTAAGTTAAAGGACAACAAATCATGGTCAATGCGATGGAGAGTATGTGAAGAAAAACTGACCAAAGTGGCTAGCAGTAACCATGGTACCTAGAACATCGTGCTAATCAATCCTCTGGACGATATTTCAATATAAGAAAGGAGAAAAGGAACAAATCTAATAACTCAGTGATTTTGAAAACTTATGCTGATTTTTGTTTAGTTTAGAGTTATGCAGGTAAAACCTACCAATTGTTAAACATACCCATTGAATCAATTTTTCTTATTTTAATCACAAATGATTAAAATAAGATGATGAAATCTCTGTTTCTGAAAAGCCCAGTTTTGATTTAAAATCCTGTGCTGCAAAGTTATTACCACCAATAGATAAGTTGAAAGGAATTACTAATGGTAACAATGCATTCTGCTTTCTAACTATTTTCATACATGCAATCCTAGCTTAGGGGTCGTGCAACTTCGTAGTAGTAGGCGTGAAGAAACATTTGAACAACTGTTAGATGATAGCATCTATCATCAGAGAACCCCACCACCCAGGTCATGCTCTCTTCTCACTGCTGCCATCAGGAAGAAGGTACAGGAATCTCAAGACTCGCAGTATTCTGATTCAAGAACAGTTATTACCCCTTAACTATCAGGCTCTTGAACCAGTGGGGATAACTTCACTCACCCCATCACTGAACTGTTCACCCAACCTACGGACTATCTTTCAAGGACTTTTCATCTCATGTTCTCGATATTTTTATTTTTTTCTCTTTTGTGTTTGCAGAGTTTGTTTTTCTTTGCAGATTGGTTGTCTGTCCATCCAATTGGGTGTGGTCTTTCATTGACTCTTACGGTTCCTGGACTTCTGAGTATGCCCACAGGAAACTGAATCTCAGTTGAATATGGTGAACATATATATTTTGATGATGCGTTTACTTTGAACAAGAGAGTAGCTTGTTGCCCATCAGAGGCAGGAAATATCACACCAGTGTTGTTGATCACATTGGTAAGCAACTAGTCCGACTTAAGCACCATGTTTTGAAGGTGGTGAAATACATGAAGACTTTTTGACAGTATCTAGAGGGAATAGAATGGTTTTATTTCTTTCTCATCTGTGTAGTCGTGGAAGCATGTATCTTGCAAAAAGCTGTAAAGAAATACACATCTGCTTTAATTGCTTGTTAAAGATTCACCATTTTTTGCATCTGTGTATAAACTTATGAAAATGAAATGTGGTAATTTCATCTTAGAAAAAAGGCTAATTCTGCAACCAGGCACGGGAGTGGAGATGGATTAGAAATAGACCAGGTGGGCAGACTGTATCATTCACTCTATAGAATACCATTAAAATCTTATGTGAATATTAATATTATTGACCATGATAATCTGTGCATTCCACATGATCAGAAACTAATTGAATTCTGACACAGTTAACAATAAGCTATCAAAATAGAACAGAACTAGGTCACCAACTGTGAAATGCTTTGAGACAACTGTTCCATTAACATTATTGTTATTCGAAGATATGCTTTCTTCAATTCAATGTTTTTTTTGTTATGAGTGCAGACTAAAGTTAATAATTTTGAAGGAATAACATTGGGTCAACATGTCCCTTTCTTTAGAAAGTAAATTAAAATATTGGTTCTTGCAAGATGTAAGAGCTAAATGAAAAATTATCCATCAACAAAGTTGTGGAAGCCTGATTTGAAATCTAATCACAACTGTTGTGTGAAGGGTGAGTGGGTGAGCAGTGCAAACAAGATGCTGTCTATTTTAACTCCAGGGATTTTGGAGGCTGGGTTCCTCTCCTATGTTCAAGTGAAAGGCTTAGCTGATGGGAGAGCTGATAGCAGGAAGGACCCAGGCCACCCTTGCATGGGAAGTATTTACAGACTAGATGGGAGAAAGATCTGGAGGTCACTGTCTTGCATCGGAATCGTATGATTTCCTTGCAGTTGGCCGCTGAGGCTACAGTGAGCTTAGTCAGCAGTCACTGCAGACACAGTCAGCAGATAAAAGTTGGGTGGGTTTCTGAATGCTATTCCCAGGGTATGACAGCACCAGGTCACCACTGTTTGTTATATACAGGTCCCTGATTATTGGGATGGTGTCCATATGTGGTGATGCACCCAGTCAAATGTTGCCTTTGGAGATGTGTATGATCCATCGATAGTAGAACTTTCTGCTGAGCTGTCAGTGTTGGGAACTCCATCTCACAATTTAGTGTCTTTTGAAGCTTTCTGGGGCAGGTGCTTCATCTGTACCACCTGACTTCTAGATGGCGGATATTTTAGTTTTAACTTTCAACAGCAGTTATCAGTTGTTGATGTGTGGCTGTGGGGTTAGAAATGGGGTTGGTGGTTGAGTTTACGGAAGTTAGGGCATAAAATAAAAATTCCTTCACTGCTGGCACCTTCTGATGGGATCCCAAATGTCATCCTGCTATCACTCTTCCTGACAAGTTGAACTGTGCCTGCCTGCCTGCCCGTTTCCCTTTGCAGGCGCTTGAACGTTCCTGGCGCCTGGTAAGGAGCCAATGGCAGGGTTGATCTCATCTTTCCCTTATGGATATGAGGGACTGCAGGTGCTAGAAATCTTGAGCAATGTACACAAAATGCTGGAGGAGCTGGGCAGATCAGGCTGCATCTATGAGGGGACCATCTTGGCCCATTGAGTTCTTGCAGCATTTTATAGGCATTTCCCTTATAGAGCCTCGTTTCTGTTCCTTCAGCTGCCCCCAAAAATATGAAGGCTTAAAATGTCCAGCTCTCTCGTTGCTTTCTGGCCGCATCCTTCCTGCTTCCAGTGGCAAAAATCCAGATGCTCACCAGATCTCTGACGTTTTTATGTGCTCTCTGCTTCCCTCTATTAGGGACCCAATTCGGTTCAATATCCAGCAGTTATAATGTCAGCCAGCATGAATGAATCGGGAATGGACTGCAAAACACCTGACTGCCATTTTAATCAACTGCTTACCCTGTTCATTACAGTCACCATGTTTAAAATTCAACCTCTGTTGTTTAGACCTGGAACTATTATATCTCACAATTCACTGACAGGAATCTTTGTCTTTAGTGGTTATGATGTAGCAAAGCAGATTATCGCATGATTGATTAGCAGCTATCATGTGCATCTCGCTCCCTGCCAATTAAGCAGCTTTTTATGGAGTAACTATTAACACCAGGGACTGGATCTTTATTTCCATAGCAACAATAATAGAAATATGTTTGTATATGGAGAGCCTTATATTGCTTTGTTTTGCAAAATTGGCAGTGATAGTTCTGGTTCATCAAGTAGGTGACCTTAAAACAATTTTTGATTATTTGATTATTGTTAGACTGATGAACTGTATTTCATGGTTTCATGCAATAGAAATACAGAACAAGCCCAGGTGTATCGTTTGTTCTGCATTGTTTTTATTAACCTAATATTGTTTTCTGCAAATAAGTCTTCAGTTTTCAGTAAAAAGTTAGCTCAAAGAGAAGTAACTTGATTGGTCTCATGGCATATGGCCCTTGCTGTCCAGTAATCGGGTCTTAAACTTGACATTTTTGAATTTCCAGGTCTTATTAAAATTAAACTAGTTACTTCTTGGAGATCATCAAGAGTGAAAATTCCCCAATCTTTCCTGTGAATGACTGGACTGATTCCCACCCACCTCAACCCCTGGCCAATCCCACTCATCACTAAAATGTGCTCAATATTTCTCAAATGATTTGAGCCTTGCGCTATATTTCAGCTAATGACTACTAGAACACATATAGAGTAAATTAAGGAGAAAGGAGAGACTGAGGTTGCTGAAGCAGTTGTAGAGGTGTGGAGGAAAATCGGAGGTTTTGCATATTATACGCAAAGGGCAGAGATGGCTAACCTGAGGTTGGATGGGGCCTGGAGATATTTATGCTGTCTGACCTCTGGAATCTGGGATAACATGAATCAAGAATAAGGAAAAAGATGTAAGTTTGAACTCTAAAGATGAATGTTCAAAGATGACTACAGAATCAGGTTTAATATCATTGTGAAATCTGTTGTTATTGCAGTAGCAGTACATTGCAATACGTAGTAATACCATAAAAACTATAAATTACAATAAGTACACTGTATATAAAATTAGAGAAGTAGTGTGAAAAGAGAGGAAAAAATACTGAAGCCTATTTCATGGCATAGTTGTCTAGAAATTTATGGGAAATTTGGTATAAAGTAATGTTGGTACATAATAATTTTATCTCCTGAAATTCATTCCTAGGAAGTTAGTGAGACTGAACTTCACCACTGACACCACTTATGGTTAGACTAATGACTTAATTTCAAGACAACTTTATTTTCTCTATGTTCATCTGTGTTGCTCTGTGTTTAAAAACCCCACATAAAGACCCACCCTGTAATGCCTACCATGCAGGACCATTTTACACAAATACCATTTTATTCATCCCATATTCCCAAAGTTTTTCCTAGGTTCTTCCACTCATTTACACGTTGGAGGCAGTTTACAGTAGCTCATTCCCAACTCCCTAATCCACATGTCTTTGGGGTATGGGTAGAAAGAGGAGCAAGAAGAAGCACTGGAACTGGAAAACTTTGTCTTGCAAGGGCATTGCACGGTGCCCTGGGATAGAATAGCGTCACACAGTAACAATGCAGAATAGAGTCTAATAGAAAAAATATAGTGCAGGTAAACAATAAGGTACAAAGTCATAATGAGGTGGATTGTGAGGTTAAGAGTCAAACATGTCATACTAGGAAGCTAGTTGATAGTTTTAAAACTGTGGGCTAGAACTCGTCCTTGAGCCAGGTGGTACTTGTGCTCAGCCGATGGAAGAAGAGAGAATATCTATGGTGGATGGGGTCTTTGATTATGCTCACTGCTTTACTGAGGCTGAGAGAAGTATAGATAGAATTTCTAAAGGGAGCTGGTTTCTGTGATGCACTGATCTGTGTCCACAACTCTCTGCAGTTTCTTGCATATCATACTAAGGAGCAATTTAATAGTTTTATAATAGTGGGATAGACACCGTCCTTGAGCTTGGTGGTATGTGCTTTCAAGCTTTTGTTATCTTCTGTCTGATGGAAGAGGGGAGATGAGAGAATATCTGTGGTGGATGGGGTCTTTGATTATGCTGGCTGCTTTACTGAGGCAACGGGAAGTGTAGACAGAGTCCATGTCCTGATGTGCCGAACTGTGTCCGTAACTCTGCAGTTTTTTGTGGTCACATGCAGAGCAGTTGTCCTGATAAGGTGCTTCCTATGGTACAAGTGTCATGTGGTAATAGGGTGCATGTGCATACTTGACAGGGAAAGTTCTTAGCGCTGGATTAAATCCACTTTGAGGCAGTGGCTCTACTAGTTGCATCTCTCTTTTGCCCAGATCTACTGGGCTTCCCCCTTAGCTTGTTGGCGGCCACCGAAACCCTCTGTAATAGGTCTATCTTTCAAACTGTACTTTTCCGACATCCTTCACAGCTCTCAGCAGGTAGCCAAGCTCATTCAAAATGCTTGTTCCCAAATCCAGTCTTGGACAACTACCCGCCCATCTATTAACCATGCTCTTGTCAATCTACGCTTGCAAATTACTAACAAGTCGCTGGGGGGGAGGAAAGAAGCTCATTGTCATTGTTAGGAAAGGGGAGGATTTATCATACAATGATATTGCTGCTTTTGAAACCGGAGGTGTATTTCCTATTTTTGAGTAGAAACCTGGATCTGCTGTGACTCCTGAATTTTAACATTGAAAAGGACCATCTTGTATTTTGCCCATCTGGTTTGAATGATCTGTTTCATTAAGAAACTTGATAATACAAACCCATAACAAATGGAAAATTGGGCAGCTATTGTACGCACACTTACTGTTCCTGCCTGGCTTTTCTCATTCTTTGCAGCCGGACGTTGCTTCACTCCCAAGTGTGACTCGGGTATTTGCACAAGTTTACACATTAAACTCCTGTAAAACAAACCTCTGCTCTGAACTTGTTACTCATGCGATCTAGTTATCACTATTACTTCTGCAGGGGTAGTGTGTGTCTAGTTATTGCCAATCCCATTTCATAAGATGCAATTTAAAAAAAAAGTTTTTAATGCATTTATCAATTTCAATTTGGAAGCAGTGCATCCTCTATTTGGTGTTACCGGCGAGGCTGGCAGGCCGGTCTAATGGCTATCAGTTAGAATTAGCATATTTGTCTATAAATAGCATTTCATCCATTACACAGTGATGCATATATGAAAGTATAATTATTTAAGATGCTTTTCAAAAAAGATTTTGTGTTTGCATGTTAAATTGATGAAGTAACTGCCCTGAAGGGAAATCGAGTGACCTCCGTGCATAGAGAAAGTGAAAAGCCTGGAGGCACTCCATCAACCCTGGGTCTCAATCCCAAAGCAGCTCTAAATTCATAAATTCACAGCTTGGCAGGTAGGCCCATGGGATTGGATTTATTATGCAGACTCTCAGACTGATCAATTCAGCTGTGTAGTATAATGGTTCCTGTGCTTCAGTAATGCACCGTTATGGTCACTTTCTATGAGCTGGCAAATGCAGGGCAGCCAAAAGAAATCTGTGTGGACAGTCGGGGAACTGGTGTGCACAGTTGCAGAGCTGGACGGCGGGGAGCAGTCTGTGAGAAGGTGGCCGCCCGTGTTCTTACCAACGTGTCAGATTCAGAAATGTTTGTGTTATAAACTTTTCATTCCATTCAAAAGAGGACCTGTGATAGATTTGTGCACAGATATTATGCAATGCCTGAGTAGATCCCAGGCCAAGAAGACCAGTGATTGAAACCAGCTTCGGGTAGGTGAAGACATAATTTTAAAAAATGCCTTTTTTGGCAAAACTTTGGATTACTCTCTCATAGCTATAGTCATAGCTATATACAGCACCAAAACAGGCCCTTCAGTCCAACTCCTCCATGCTGACCAAGGTGCCTTCTTGCACTGCTACCATTTGCCCTCATTTGGCTTGTATTTCTCTAAACTTTCCTATCCATGTACCAGCCCAAATATTTCATAATTGCACCCACCCCTATCACTTCCCCGGCAGTTCGTTCCATATACCTACAGTTTTCTGTGTGGAAAATCTTGCCCCTAACGTTCCCTTTTAATCTTTTCCCTCTTACCTCAGATCTATACCTTTTAGGTTTGGACTCCAGAGTGAAGACTGTGATCACCTTATCTATATCCCTCCTGATTTTATAAACCCTTTCAAGGTGCTTACTTCCGGGAACCAGTCTCATCTTGTAACTCAAGTCTCTGGTTTTAGCAATCTTCCTGTGAAACATTAGGCCCTGGGGATTTATCCACCTTGATGGGCATCTATTCTGCCATGACCTCCTCTTTCCTGATATTGATATGTCACTGGACATCATTATTCTCTTCTGAATTCCCTAACTTCCATGGTCTTCTATGTACAAATGAGAAATATTCATTTAAGAGATTGCCTATCTCACATAATTGGATACACTGATCTTTAAGGAGACCTACTCTCTTCCAGTTACGCTTACTTTCTTAATGTACTGAAGAATCCCTTGATATTCTTTATCTGCCAAGGATATTTTGTCTCCTTTTTTCCCATAGTGATATCTGTCTTAACTGTTCACTTTCGTTAATACATTCTTTGTATTTGGGGCATTTGCTAGATGCCATCTGTGTGTACGTAACATACTGTATACCCGTTTCTTTGTTTTGACCAGAACTTCAATATCCCTCAGTGGTCCTTCATCCTGACAGCCTTGCCCTTAACTTTAAGAGGAAAGCACTTTTAAAAGACCTTTGAATTTTTTAGGCAACTTATTTTGCCTCCACAGTATGGTTAATTGTCATTTGAATATGCCTCATCAAAAGTATTTTTTTGTATTAATATTCATTGATATTTTCAAAAATAAGTTTACTTCTTAAGTTTTTAAGAGCATCTTAAGAATTAAAAGAACCCTGAATCAAAAATTGAGACAAATTTATTTTTAAAGTAATTATTGAGCTTGATACCTTTTGGAGTGTGTTCATGTTTCGTGATAGTTCTTGATTACATGCATATTCATTTCAATATTGCTGGAGTACTGCAGCATTTTTGTAAACAATCTTTACAAATGGATTGTAATGCTAAATCAAAATATGAACAGGATGAATATAGTACAGTAATTATGTTTTTTAATGAAAGGAAAATAGTGTGCATTAAAAATATAGCAGTTTTGTTTTCCATTTTTGATTCAGGACATCCCTATTAATAATGTTGCACATGAGCATAAAAATACTCAAAATAGAAGTAGAACAACTTAGTCCTAAGGCCTCTCAAGCCATCTGTGATATTCATTAAGATAATGCTTATTCTTGTACTTGATAATTCCACCTTCCAATCCAGTCCTCATGCCCTTGATAATCTAGGGGGGAAAGAAAAATCACAACTTCATTTGAATAAATTCAGAAATAAAGATTTCTGGCCCTCTGAAACATAGAATTTAACATGGGTGAACAAGTTTCTCCTGATACAAGTCCAACTAAATGAAGCTGGCACTCTTACATGTTTCAGTATGATCACCTTTAATTCATCTGAGTTCCAGTGAGTATAGTCTAATCCTGCATAATCAGTGCTCTAAAGGCACTCTCTTATTCAGGAATCACTGTAATAAACTTATCACACTGCTTCTGAATCAAGTGTAAAATTCCTTAGCTATGGAGACCTGAACTGCGTACATTATTCCAGATGTATCCTCAGCAAAGCTCTGTACAGTTGTTGCAAATCTTCTTTAGTCTTTTACACTGGTCTCATGTGCAACATCCTATTTTTCTTACTGATTCTTGTATCTGTCTGTTAACCCAGTGTTTCACAGAGGTATTCTCAAAAGCAACATTTCACCATTAAGAGAAATGTTTTTCCAGCTCTTTCTGCAAGAACCTAAAAAGAAAAAAAGCTATCTTAATGGCGAAATACTGCTACAAAACACACAATCTCTCATTTCCTCATGATATATTTTATTTGCTGTATTTTTACCATTTGCTTACCCTGTCCATGTCACCTTGCAGATTCTACATTCTCTGTCGCAGCTTAGCTTCAGCCGAGTTTGTGCTTAGCAAACATCCCTACGTTATTCTCAATGTAGAGTACATCTATCATTAGTATCAATTGTTAATGCTGCTGCTTTACTGGCCCATGTAGAACCTGCCAATTACAGCTTGCAGCTAAAAGCAATCTATTTTTTTTGTCCATTTACTAATCTTTAAATGATGAAAAATTATCCCCACATTGTGTTCAGTAGTATATCGGCTTTCTTTAACTCTGTCTTTTAATTTCTGTTTTAAATATGTCACTTGCTAATTTAGAATAGAACACCACTATATTTTACGGCTATACAACTCTTCCCCAGAGGATCCCTAAATAAAAGATCCCTAATTAATTTTGTCTCATTACGCACACTAAAATCATCAAAAACAGTTTGTTCCCTGGATGGCTCTATGACAAATTGCCTGAGGAGGTTGTTTCAAAACCACTCGTAACATGTCCTCAAAACAGCTTTTCCCAGTTCAATTTATCCACCTTGTATTATAAACTGAAGCCCTTGTGTGATTTCTTTATTAACTTCATTACAGTGTCCTTCTGATTAATATTTAGTCTAATTGCAGCTCTCAGTTAATCCTGCAAGAGCTTTTTGTCCCTTGTGATCTCATATCTTTGCCCAGGTTGATTCCTCCCATCTATAACAACTACAGCAAATTTAGAGGATTTAATAAATTACTTTCATAATTTGAATGGAACAACTGCATCACATTATGCAATTATGCTCAGAACCATTGGGAATTACACCTGTATGTTATATAATTTTGTGTTTAACTCTCCCATTGAAAGGGAAATTTGCAATATATTGCAAGCAACTTAGTGATACCCTGGATGTAGTACAGTAATCCAAATATTATCTGTAAAGCTGGACACAACTATGGAGAATATTCTGCTGGAAGGAATGAACCAGTGCATTTATTTGAAGGATCACGTAATACTTCACGGTTATATATGGAGATTTAACCCAAGAGACAGGATCTTATTCTGTGTAATTCCCATAATTCATTCAGCAAAGGTCATGTTGCATCAAAATGAATGTTCTGACTAACTGACAGTTGAAAGGAAACAGACTGCTTTAGTGTAAAGTGTTAAACACATTAGCTGCGTTCCGGCACTGCTTTGACCTATTGATCTTTAAAACAATAGTGTTTCTTGTAAAGGCTTCATGAGAATTAATATTGCATGAACCAACATCTGCTGGTGGTAGCAGTCCAAGATTTAGGAAGTCTTGCCCATCGCTTTATGTTTTTCCTTCTGCCCCAAAGCCAATGCATGCACACAATGTACATTATTCTTGATTGGAGAAGGACTAGACAAATTATGATGCTTTGCCCTTCTCCAGCTTGGATTAACTGATTTAGCAGCATTAGCTCAAGACCAGTTTTGAGAGTTTGATATTGTACTGTAAAAATACTTGGTTATCAGTCATCTCGTGAACTTTGACTTTTCCCATGTTCCCTCTAGGATGCTGCAAGTGCAGAGAAGTGCTGGTGGAGTGAAAGGTCAGGGGATAATTGGAACCATGAGCAAAGAAGTAACTCTGTCACTGTTTGGAAGGCATGCAATCTGTTCTTAGTTCTACATTTGAATTATGAATATTTATAACGGAAAATCCCTGTTCGATCATTGTCATGCTTAAATAATGACCACCTTCTGTTAGCGACACTGCAGCTTTTCTGGAGGTGGGTGTAATTTCAACATGACAAGTTCGCACTGCAGTTTCCATTAAAAACATGGATATTTGAATTTATAATGTAATATGCTGACAGGTAGGGCACATAAACTGAAGCCATTTTGTCGTGTTACTGTTGTAGTGAGTCTCTTATGATGTTGTATATGGAAAGTCACGTCCTGAAACATTTGATAGGTCAACCCAGATTTAAGACCGGGAAGGTTGTGAAAAAACTGTGGTCACAGAGGGAAGGTTAAATAAAATGGATTAATGACGTAAAGGGAGAGACATGAACAGAGTTAAAATCTGAGTGGGGAGAATAGAGGAGCGTTAGAGGTGGAGGAGAGGACAGATAGAGAAGATCAGGGGCAGCATCCAGGACAAACAAAGATCATGGTAATTGAAAACCATTATGGAGGGAGCAGAGGAAGTGCTTGGGATGATGGAGTAGAGTCAAATGGTTGCTATTGTTAGTAAGTTTGGTTAGAGTTTAGCTGCACTGTGACAAAACACTTTTAAGTTTGGCATTACTGAGAAAAGCAAGGAATGATCAATAGGTAGGGAGGAGATCAAAGTGAATAAGGGAAAACAGGTATACAAGTGGAAGAGTAGAAAAGGGAAGCGAAGTTGGAGAAGAGGATGGAGTGAGAGGAAAGCTGATGAGAAAAGAGGAAATAGAGTAGCATTTAGAAGAGGTCAATTCTCAGAAAATTTAAAATGTTAGATCATTGTAAATAGCTTTGTGGGGCTCATAAGTGAATCCCACACCAGCCTTGATTCTAAACTACACAACTGGGAAATTAAGTGTATAGATGAGCATATCATTTATGTTTGAAAGTCACATAGAGGAGGCCATGCTGGTTAGTCATGTGTCTAATAACAAAATCATCTATGCATGAAGCAAAGTATTTTGTGCTCTCACACTGGGGAAATCGACATTTCTGATGAAAAGCAGAAAATTAATTGCTAGGAAGCAGGTTTCTTTTAGTGCTTTTGTTCTGTGTGCAAGAGCTGCACTGAAATCCCTGTAGGTAACTGATTAGTCAAATTGTAAATCAATGTTCCAGTACAAAGTAAGTTACTTGATATCGCATTTTTAATGTAGGGAAACACTAAATAAGTATCCCAACTTTCCCTTTGGGTTGAATCGCTACTAAGGAGAGAAATGGTTCTCAAGTGTTATACCTTTTAACCAGATTCTAAAATGGTCGGATCAGAGAGAAAGTATTAACAATATAGTTCATTTGATGATGGACTTGTATAAGGGTGGGTCTAGCATTGGTGGGGGAAGGTTAGTAGTGGTGTGATAGACATGTAGTGAGACTGTCAAAGTGAGGCTGGCATTTCTAGTAGGGTGAGGATCTTTGGGGATGAGGAGGTGACCCACTAGGCCTTTTTCAGATCAACTTACTTCCAGCTATTGTTTCTGCCTTGATGGATGGAAATTCTGAGGATCTTCAAGTGCCTTACAGATTTTCTTACGGTGTCATAGAGTGGTCTTTGTAGGGAGCTTTGTGGAATTCCATCACTCTAGTTGCCCTGTCCCAGCTACTACACTTTTCAACATTGTGATCACTAATATTACAGAAAGAATGGTAAGCAGATGTGTCAAACACAGTTTTTACTTAGAGTCATCTCCGCGTACAACAGACTCCAAAACTTTTATCAGTTCCAAGCATTTTTTTCCCTATTCTGTACTTCAACATCAGCTGACATTACTATAATGAATACACTATTTTTAAAAGTGTGATTTTTTTTTGCGTGAACAGCAGATTTTTATCATTCCAGGAGCCTATTAAGTTTTTATTAAATAAAGAGAAAATGAGATGAAATTTTTATTTTATTTCTTCAGTGTTAACTAAAATCAAAACAAAAATTGAAATGTTGCACTTAGCTATGTAAAGAGTGAAGAAATTTTAAGTACAGCATAATATTTATGTTTCTCTTCTGTGTGTTATAATAGGGAAGAGAGGGTGGATAATTTCTTTCCTTAGCCTGTAATAATCTTTTAATTTTTTAGCCTCTTTTCCCTCCCATGTTGTTCAGGCAGTTATTAGTGTGACATAAAGCTCAAAGTAATTTTATTATCGAAGTACATGTATGTCACCACTTACAACCCTGGGATTTGTTTTCTTGTCGGCATGCTCAGTATTTCTAAGAAACCCAATAGAATCAATGAAAGACCACACCCAACAGGATGGATGAGCAACCAATGCGTTAAAAACAACAAACCAAATACCGGATGCTTTCCGTAGGTTCATCATCCTGAAAGGATGCTCTCAGGTCAGCCTCAGAGACAGAATTCACTGGGCCATCGGGAACTGTGGGAGTCCATGAAGGTTCCTCCATGTTTTGACACTCAAAGCAAGCATAGAGGGCATTGAGCTCACCTGAGAGAGAAGCTTTGTTGTTGCCTGCGTTGCTTAGTTTCATGTTGCCAGAAGTAATAGCATTCAAGCCCTGTCACATTGTCGAGGAATCGTTTGGTCTGGAATTGCCACTTAGCATGTGAGAAGAGTTTATGGAAATTGTACCTGGACCACTTTTAAAAGTTGTGTCTTGGTTACCAGATCTGAATGCCTCTGATTTAGGCCTCAGCAAATTGGTTCATCCAGGGCTTCAGATTGGGGAAGACTGAATGATTTTATGGGGATGCCACTCATCTATGACTGTTCTTATAAAGTCTGTGACAACTGTGGTGTATTTATTCAGATCCACAGATGACTCCTTGAACATGGCCCAGTCCACAAAACTCAGACCAATTCCATAACCAGTCCTCTCTCTTCCGAGACTGCTTCCTTATCACTGGAGCCCTGCTCTGCAGCCTCCACCCATATGCAGGTAGGAGAAGGACAGCCAAGTGATCAGATTTCCCGAAATGTAGTTTCGGCATGGAACAGTAGGCATTCCTTATCCTGGTGTATCAGTGGTTGAGTGAGTTGGGACCAGTGGTGCTTAGGTTATATGCTGATGAAAACTGGGCAGGGATTTCTTCAAACAAGCCTGATCAAAGCCCTCTACCTTGAAATGAGTCAAGGTGGGCTGTTTCTTGCTTGCTGATGGCAGCATTCAATATCTTGAATGCCCGATTTGCGTTGGCTTTTGGCAGTATGTATGGCTGCCTACCTCTAGCATATGCAGATTATTTCTTTGTTAAGCTTATAAATGGTGGATTGATGATGTACGGGAGTTTCAGAAGCCCAGGTCAATCACGAGCTGATGGCAGCTAAAGTGTGAGGCTTAAAGAGATCTGCAAGAAGAATGGGATCAAATCCTCTTGGCATATGTAGCAAATATGTTCATAGAGCTGGAGGGTTAAAACAAATATTAAATGAACTCTCTTTATATTACTGGCTACCTCTGTAAAGCAGCCAACATAACCAAAGTCGCCTCCCACCTTAAAAAAACAAGAGAAAATCTACAGATGCAGGAAATCCAAGCAACACACAAAATGCTGGAGGAACTCAGCAGGCCAGGCAGCATCTATGGAAAGGAGTACATTGACGTTTCGAGCTGAGACCCTTCATCATGTCTGATGCTGCCCGGCCTGCTTAGTCCCTCCAGCATTTTGTGTGTGTTCCCTGTGAAACACCACTAGTCACAGGCAGCCAACCAGAAAAGGTTCCCTTTATTCCCACTCTTTGACTCCTGCCAATCAGCTACCACTTTATCCATGCTAATTTCCTTTCTGTAAATTCACAGACTCATAGCTTCATGAGTCCTAATGAAGGGTCTCGGTCCGAAACATCGACTGTTTACGCTTTTCCATGGATGCTGCCTGGCCTGCTGAGTTCCTCCAGAATTTTGTGTGTGTTGACTCCTCCCACTCTGTACAGTCTCTCCTCCACCTCCTCCCATCAGGCAGAAGATACAGAAGCCTGACTGTATGAATCGCCAGGCTCAAGGACGGCTTCTGTCCTAATGAGCAGACCCTTAGAACAATTAGATGGATTCTTAACCTCACAATCTGTATCTGACAGTATTGCCAGCCTACACCGCACTTTCTCTGTAACACTTAATTCTGTTAGTTTTCCCTTGTTCTAACTCAATGCACTGATGTAATGAAATGATCTATATGGACGGCATGCAAAATGAAATTTTTCGTACCTGTGACAATGATAAACCAATTTGAGTAGGCAGCACTTTTGGGAAACAGGTCCGGTATGCGTACCTGCATGAACAAGTAAGTGTTACCGTCTGTCTGAAGCTGTACTGTACAAAATCTGTTTCAGTGCTGTCTAGTAGCCCTCCTGCAATGCAATGTAACATGTCTGTGAGTTTAAATCCTACAATAAGAAATAGAATACAAAATGTAGATCTTGTCATTCGAGAACTCGTATCAGAAAAATGACTTGATGTTGTTGGATTGTTGGTTTAACACACAGTCCTTCAGGGCAGGGCTTTCTAATATTACTTTCTGGATCTGCATGTGATTACATCTTATTACCACATTTCAGTGCTGGTTCTCAATGTCAGCAGTGGTTAAAGACTGAATACAAAACACTTGATTCAAATCACTTTCTCCTTCTGACCACTTACTGCTGTTTTGTTTTGCCTGTTGTACGTGAGTGTAGTTTTATACTTGCAATTTTTGGGATGAGAGACGAAGAGGAAAAGAAAAGAGTTCAGCTATAGTTTTTGGACAAATAGCTAGTAGCTTAAAATTACTGAAACAGATTATCATGATCACAATGAAACTTTGTCCTAATCATACAGTAAATTATCCAGTCAAAGAGATGTAATGACACATAGAAAATGTTAATAAAATTTTAATATAGCCGGCATATTTTTAAAAGCTGTCATCATACATGGATAAAACTACTTTCAGTGAATTAACATTTAAACATAACCATCTTACGCATATCCAGTGTGATTTTTGAGGCAGATGGTCAGTGTATAAAATGAGAACCCTCTGCATAATTAATAGTTTCAATAACCATGACAATAATCAGCATATAATTAAGATGACAAAATAAAATTTATGAATTTCTTCTTTGTCCCATTCACAATAACTGGCAACATTTTAAAGGAACATGTTTTCTCCTCGAACTTCTATGACACAGATGGTACCAACACTAAGAAACAGTAAATGAGCACAAGCTCACAAGTATTTATGGCTACAAAATTCACAAATCTCTATCCAAATATTCAAGATCCAGAATAAGATTCATTATCACAGGTTTAGTGTGAAAAATAAGTTACCTAGATTGGGCAGCATGCCTCATTGGTTGAGTGAACTTGGCCTTTTCTCCTTGGAGCGATGGAGGATGAGAAGTGACCTGATAGAGATGTATAAGATGATGAGAGGCATTGATAGTGTGGATAGTCAGAGACTTTTTTCCAGGGCTGAAATGGCTAACATGAGAGGGCATAGTTTTAAGGAGATTGGAAGTAGGTACAGAGGAGATGTCAGGGGTAAGTTTTTTACGCAGAGAGTAGTGAGTGCGTGGAATGGGCTGCTGGTGACGGTGGTGGAGGCGGATATGATAGGGTCTTTTAAGAAACTCCTGGATAGGTACATGGAGCTTAGAAAAATAGAGGGCTATAGGTAACCCCATGTAATTTCTAAAGTAAGTACACGTTCGGCACAGCATTGAGGGCCAAAGAGCCTGTATTGTGCTGTAGGTTTTCTGTGTTTCTAAATCAACACAAAACTCTTTTTCAGGTTTTGTTTCTTGATGTATATGCAACTGACATGACTTTGCATTACAGAGAATACAGTAATGTTCATTTTTTAGGAATGCAACTTTCCTGTAATGCAGGGCTCACCTCTTTAGTTGACTTTTACTGATTGCTCTAATAACATTGTTTATTTGGTATGACTTTTGATGAGAATTTTCAGCAAATACTTTTATTCTTAAAGTGTTATTTTAGTGTATCATAATACTGTGCCTTCTGCCAGTTTATTTTTTCCAGATTACATTTTTAACCAATTTCCTCTTAAGTGCCTCAAATTTCTCCCTATATTTCCACTTTGGAACAGTAGCTGTGCTCCTCTGAGCCTCATCCTGACCTCACTTGACATTCACACTGATTTTCACTTTTGCCACTCACAATATAAATTATTGGTCAATTTAGCTTTCCCCAGATTTTGATCTGCCAATTTCCTTAGCTCTACATATTGAATCTGAGTTGTTGACCATCATCTATGTGGTGGTGTGTAGGGGCAATGGGTGATGCCAACAGGCTCAATAAAGTGATTAGAAAGGCTGGCTCTGTTACAGGAGTCAGACTGGCCACACTGGAGGGAAGCTGTGGTAGAACAAAGGACCCTATGGAAAATCCTGGCAATTCTGGACAATGTTTCTTACCCTCTGCATGCCACCTTGGCTGAACAGAGGAGCACTTTTAGTAATAGACTAAGACAACTGTCCTGCTCCAAAGAGCACTATATGGGATCATTCTTACCCTTGGCTATTAGGCTCTATAATGCATCAACCTATAGGCGAGGAAGTGATAGATAGATACTTTATTCATCCCCAAGGGGAAATTCAACATTTTTCCAGTGTCCCATACACTTATTGTAGCAAAACTAATTACATACAGTATTTAACTCAGTATAAATATGATATGCATCTAAAGAGGTGATGACCACCTCCTGTTAGACTGTTTGAGGTAACTTATTTTTTTATTCTTTCTTACTTCTCTTCTAATATTTGTATATTTGTACTTGTAATGACTGTGTAATTTACTTTGGGATCAATAAAGTATCTATCTATCTATCTATTATATTGATTAAGGGGAATGACTTACAACCTTGAACGCATAGATATCTTAGTAGTCCTTTTCAAGTTGAAGTTTATTGTCATCTCACTGTATGTACGAAACAATGAAGCAAAGTTCTTCAGATCGCAGTGCACCCACAGTATATATGTCACACATGTCACATAAACAAAATATTAGTATATAATTAAGATGACAAATAAGTTAATAAAATATAATTCAAAATGCACATGAAGTTCTCAGCACAGGTAAACAATAAGTAACTTGTCCGAGTAATGAGACCTTGGCAGAGGCAGGGTAGTCATTAGTCTCACAGCCTAGGAGAAGAAGCTGTTACCCAGTCTGACAGTCCATGTCCTCCTGCTATTGTACCTCCTTCCAGATGGTAGTAGTCAAAGAGATTGTGGGATGGGTGGTGGGAACCTCAACAATGCTTCAGGCCCTTCTTATACAACACCCCCCCCCCCAGTAAATGTCACAAATAGTGTGTGAAGGGAGAAATCTGGTGATTTTTACCATACTGTAGGGTTTTGCAGTCTGATGCCTTGCAACTTCCATTTGACACAATGATGCAGCCAGACAGGGCACTGTCAATGGCGCCCCTGTAGCAAGTTGTTAAAACGGGGGCATGGAGCTTTGCATGTCTCAATCTCCTCAGAAAGTGTCGCTACTGCTTGATTAATGAGGCAGTGTTGTGGGTCCAGGCTAGATTGTCCTTTGTGTGCACACCGAGGAACCATTGAACCATTGAGGAACCGCTGCAGAACCATTGATGTGCAATGGAGAGTGGTTGACCTGCACTTCCCTGAAGTCCATAATAATCTCTTTTGTCTTGTCCATGTCGAAACTCAGGTTGTTCTCACATCATTTTACAAGCCTCTGTAGCTCCTCTCTGTGTGCCAACTCATCATCATTGCCGATGAGGCCAACCACTGTTGTATCATCAGCGAACTTGACAATGAGGTTTGAGGTGGACCTGACAGTGCATTTGTGAGTCAACTGCGTGAGCAGCAGCAGACTGAGCATGCAGCCTTGGTCCTCAATACTCAATACTTGGTCACCAATATTCAGTGTGATGGAGCCTAAGATGTTGCTCCCAACTCACACTGTCTGGGGTCATCAAGAAGTTCAAGATCTGGTTACAGAAAGGGATGATGAGTTTACCCACCAGCCACTGAGGAGTGATTGTGTTAAACCCTGAGCTGAATAACATCTTGGCATGTGAAGCATTGTTTTCCAGGTGGGACAAGACAGAGAGAAAGGCTGACACTATGGCAAATTCAGTAGACCGATTAGTTATTGTTTGTCAGATGATGCACTGAATTTTTAAGCTGTTAGTAATCATTGTTTTATATGTTTATTATTGCAGATGTCCCAACTTAATACCTTCTGTGAAAATATATGATTTATCTAAATAAAATTTATATTTAAAAATCCACTGTCCAACAGAAAATGGCAACAATGATTAATCATATTAAAGAACGCTAAAATAAATTAAAAATAAGTATGTAGTCATTATGCAGCAAGGAAACAGGGTCTTTGGTTCTGCTGGTCCTTGCCTCCCTGCTAGCCCAGTTGCCCGTGTTCAGCCCATAACCCGCCAGGCTCTTCTGTCTGTGTATCTAACCAAATGCTTCTTAAATGTTGCAATGGTACCCACCAGGATCACGCCCTCTGTCAGGTTATGTATTACAAACGTAAAGTAAAAAAAGAGGAGCAGGAGGATGGGCTGCCGAGTCTCTCTGCTATTAAACATGACCATGTCTAAACTAGCAGTGGGCTCAGCTTCAGCTACCTGCTCGTTTCTCCACAACTCTCAATTCCCCTGCTGTGCAAAAATCTATCTGACTGAGTCTTAAATGTATTTAATAAGGTAACATCTACTTCTTCTCTGGGTAGAGAATTCCACAGACTCACTACTGTCTGGGAAAAGCAGTTTCTCCTCATCTCCATCCTAAATCTATTCCCTTGTATCTTGAGGTTGTGTCCCCTACTTCAAGTCTTACCAGTGGAAACAACTTTCCTCCCTCCATCTTATCTATGCCTTTCATAATTTTATATGTTTCTATAAGGTCCCCTCTACTTTTCTGAATTCCAGCGAGTATTGACCCAGTCGACTCAAATTCTCCTCATAGAATAACTCTCTCATAAAAATAAAGATGTCATTGTGGGGTAGTAGGAGCAAATGAGGAGAAGTTATAAACTAGTTCGTCCACAGTTGTCTTGAGCATGGTATCGGTAGAGCTGTTGTTCCAGTTTCAAAGTTCAAAGTAGAATTATTATCAAAGTGCATATATGTCAGCATCTACAATGCTGAGATTCATTTTCTTGTGGGCCTTTTCAATAAATCCATAATAGAACAACAGCAACAATAGAATCTCTGAAAGGCCTCACCCACTTGGGCATTCCACTAGAGTCCAAAAGTCAGCAAACTGCGCAAATACCAACAGAAAGAACCCTCAGGTTCGGCCAGCGGCTTAATCTATGAGAGACAGCCCCCGGCCCCGCCAAGCTTGACAAATCTTGTTTGGGTGGATGCTGTGTGAAGTGTTCCTCTGTTACAAATCAGAACCATGAAATAACAAACAGCACAATTAAACAATTGAGCTTTATAATTTTTAATTTGACTATAGAAAGAAACAATCAAGAAAAAGGGCCCGTTCTCATGAAACAGTCCAATGCGCAATGTTTTCCCGTCTGTTTGTTCTCCATCAATTTTCCCTCTGGGTGTTGACTCCCGCCCCCCTTCCAAGTCCACTCTGTCCTGCAGTCTATGGCCTCCCCATTCTGGCATCTTCTGTCTCCATCTTCTGCCAAAGAAAAGCCCGCAAAACCCTCTCTCAGGCACATAAGAAAGAAAAAACACGCCTTTCATTGGATGGTGCACATTCCAAAGCCCTCGTGATCTCTAGTCAAAACCCAAACATTGCTGCTACAGAGAAACCATTACATTAGCAGTGAAACATTACAGAGCATTACATAAGTAAGCAATAAATATCAAGAACATGAGATGAAGAGTCTTTGAAAGTGTTTATAGGTTGTGAGAACATCTCAGTGATGGGGCAAGTGAAGTTATTCAAGGACCTGGTGATTGAGGGGTAATAACTGTTCCTGAACCTGCTGGTGTGGGTCCTGAGGCTCCTGTACCACCTTCTTGATGGTAGCCACAAGAAGAGCACTTGTCGTGGGTGGTGGGATCCCTGATAATGGATGCTGCTTTCCTGTGACAACTCTTGGTGGGGAGGGCTTTACCAGTGATGGACTGGGCCGTATCCACTACTTTTTGTAGCATCTTCCATTCGAGGGCATTGGTGTTTCCATGCCAGACTGTGATGTAACCAGTCAATATACTCTCTACTACACATCTATAGAAGTTTGTCAAAGCTTTAGATGTCATGCATTTGGCAGAACAAGCATGAAATCAATATTACACACTCATATCCATTACAATCTCTACTGTGCAAAATCAGAAAGGGGCTTCTATAAAATACACAAAATTAGATTTCATCAGCCACTGCAGACATTTCGCTTCTGAATAAAACTCAGAATTTCAATCCAACAGTGCAAGGTGTGATATATGAAACAAATCAATTGATAGAGTAACCTCAGGCCTCTTGAGAAACAGGCGTTCAAAAAGGATCATCCAGTGTTTCCTAAGAGAAGCAGCTAATATTCATGCTTCTAAAGATTATATAGCAAATTCATATGGAAAATATATGATTGCTGAGGATAAAATGTCTCCTACGTTGTCAAGACATTCACTGTGCGGGTTCACGTTAAAAATATCCTCTTGAGGGTTAAAATCAGGAGAATCTTTCTGTGCGCCCCGTAAGTTATCAGAAGTCAATGAAAATTGGTTTTTAAACTCTTGATTTCTTACAAGTCATCCATAATCTCACTTGAACCACGGACACCAAGTTCTGCATTAACAGACTGTAAGTACAGGAAAACAGAAGTCACACTCTGTGATTTGTGCAGCACGGTAGTGTAGTGGCTAGTACAACGCTACACAGTACCAGCAACCCAGGTTCAATGCCTGCCACTCTCTGTAAGAGTCTCTCTCTTTCTCTCTCTCTCTCCCCCCTTTTTTCTCTCTCTCACTCACTCACTCACTCACTCACACACACAGACAGACACACACTGTGATTAGACAAGGGTTAAATCGGGGGTTGCAGGCCAGTGTGGCAGCAAGGGCTGGAAGGGCACTTTTCACTCTGCATCTCAATGTAAAAACATTCTGAGTATTTTATCATTACAAGCAATACAGGTATTGGAAGTGTATTTGCCTAATTTAGGCATTCTTTCTGTAAGAGATAAAGCACTTTATATGATTTAGGACTGCAATGTGAATACATGGTATTATGAAAGACAGGGCACATAAAGTGTTTTGCACAGAAATTAAAGAACAGAAAATCATTGTGAGCATGGTGAAGTTTTTTGCCTGCTGTTTCAAAAGCAGAATATCACAATTTATACAAAAAAGGGATTAGAAATGTATCTATATGGAAGTTATAGGTGAATTGAAGAGGTTTTTGAGAATCATGTTGTTAGATTTTCTGTATGAAATAAAATCATTATTAATCAACTTTCAACATTTTACACATGGAGGACATTTAAGTTTTCCAATAAACTTATGATCTTCAGTGCCATTGTTCTGAGCAAGTTCAGTGGTAACTCTGGGCAATTTCTGTTTTGTCAAAATAAATGGAAAGGATAATGATTAGTTCTGCATAAATGAGCAGAAATGCATTTAAATGCAAATATTAAAAATTGCTTTCTGAATTTAATAGCTTTTTAAAAGTAACACCACCATACCTACTCCCACCTCTATCAAAATTAATAACCTACTTTTGTTTCCCTTTCCTTTCTCCTCCCACTTCTCATCTTACAATCCATTTCTCTGTCTTTTCTATTTATCTGCTTGTTTGTTTCTTCCTTTCAGTCTATTTATTTTCCCTTGCATTGCTTTGTGTTTGCCCTTCCATCTGCGCTCACTGGTATTTAACTCCACAGAGTTTCAGTCGGCTTTCTGCTTTGTTGCTTCCTTGAATTCACTGTTGCTCTTTTTAATCTTTTTTTAAGAATATTCAAGTGTGAGCTATTAGGAAGCAGATTTAGCCTAAACATAAATAGACCACTTTTTTAAGGAAACCCTTTTCACCTACTTTGTAGGGGGCAACACAGTGGTTTTCATAGATTGGAGAAGGCACAAGATAGTAAGCTGAATACCAGGAAATGACTTCAATGCTCAGCTTCGGAAAAAGACAAAAGGTACACGTAAGTCCAGTGGTAGTCAAGAGTTTGAAACAATGAGCCCTTGCTTCTCAACTTCTTCAAAGTCAAGGTCAAGCCAAAGAAAATTTATTATTAAAGTAGGTATATATCACCATACGGACACTTCTCTGACTTTAAAGTTAAAACTCAATCTGTGTACAGTATTTGGGTACACAGATGGAGCTTTAATGTCAGGGAAGAAAAATGACCATTTCTCAAAGCTGAAGCTAGAATTTCCTGTGTAATCAGAAAAAGTTAAGCCAGGGGAACAATCACTATTTCTGAGTAGTGTTTGGTTAGGAGAATCTAGGTCCCGATGCTCTTCAGTGTAACTAACGCAGCTGTTTCTTTGTTTTACTCCAGCGCTCCCCAGCAATGCTTTGCAGTTCTTTCAGAGGCGGTGCTGCCATGGAGCCTGACTGGGCAGAGGTTGTCCCCTCTCGCTTCTTCTGGACTCTTCATTGTTCCTGATAACGATTCAGAAGTTACACCCTCCTCCACCACCGCCTACAGTGTCATCTTCCACCCTCAGAAACTGAAGTGACTGCATCTCCTGGTTTAAGACGTAGGTGAATCATCTGTGAAGAGCTGAGTAAAGAAATCCTTTGAGACTTTATTTTAACTAAAGATAGATCTCATTAGAATGAACCTGATTGGGTTCTACCAGTGGGATGCAGCGATAGCAGCAAAGGTAAATAGAAGTGGCAAAGCCTAAATTCTAATTGTTAGCAAGCAAATTAAGAAGAAATGAGATGCTTTACTAAAATAAAAATGATTAAGAAGATCAAGATATAAATGGCCAAGATAAAATAGAGCTGGAGGCTGAAAATATAGTGAGAGTGATTTCTCTTGTTGATGAATTAAGCTAGTTGTATACAAAGACAAATTTAAAGTAAATTTATTATCAAAGTATGTATATGTCACCGTATACCACCCTGAGATTCATTTCCTTGCAGGTATTCGCAGGAACTCAAAGTTAAGTGTAATAGAATTTGTGAAAATCCAATGTATTTTTTTGCACTCTGTTTTCTTTAGTAAAGCAGGGAACCAGAGGAAGTATGTGTTCCGATGTGAAGATGAGAGAGCAGGACTACTGCAATGGGGCTGCATTTGAAAAAATTCAGAAGTAAAAACTACAACATACGTTATTTAGAAGGGCAGAAGAAAGATGCAGGGGATGTACTTATTAGAGATAGCAATGACAGTCAAGAGCTGTGATGAGTGTAGCTGAGAGAAATAGAAGATGTGTTGATAGAAATAAAAAAAACTGATTGCAATTATTGAGATAGGCTTATAGGTCAATTTTACAGCTCGAGACGTTGAAGGAAGAAAAATAGATGTAAACATGGGAAATTAATGGTACAAACGTGGTGAAATTTCAATTGTCTTGAAATTAATTGCTCAAAAGCTTTTATTTGAAGGAGTAATTGATCTGATTTTCTATCTTGTGTGTGGATTTAGGATAAATAGAACTGAAGCCACAAGAAATCTTTTAATCAGTGGTGACCATAATTATATCTAATAATAGCAACTAAGTAAAAACATAAGTTTGACAAATACCAGGATAATAGTTGGGGAATAAGCAGATTTTAAAGCATTAGTAGTGGAATTTATGAAAATACTATTAGGAAAAAATGATTGAAAGTAGCAAAGGAAAATGTATTGCTGTAAGATGCAGGAATAAACTAACTATATTGAGACACCAGTGGTAAATAAAGATAAACAAAGAAGGTGCACAGTAGGATAGTAGGGAGTAACAAGGCCAAGAAGAAAGAATATGAGGCTAGAAGAGGCCTACAATATTAGGTAAACAATGAGAAAATATAACATTAAATTATTGAACATAATATGTAATAAAATAATCTATTAATGCAATATTAAAAAGAAAGGTCAGGGATAGAATAGGGACACTACTGAATAAATAGAGTAAAATTACAGAGAAGTTTCAAGCATATTAAATAAAAAATTTGGTTCTGCATTTATTAACAGGTATACACGACATCCCAAGGTGAGATTGATAACTTTACACCAATATTGAAGATAAAATGGAGAGGATCATTATTTAATCTAATCAAATTCAATGAGGGGAAAAAACCTGCACTGGATCGATTGTGTCTGTGAATTATAAAATAATCTAGAGACAAGGTAATAAGGGCAGTATTATGCATTCAATAATTCTGGTAGTTTGCTAACAATGGGAAGAGAATAGGTTTTCCAACTTAATTTTACTAAAGCAGAAAATGAGAAATGAATATAGATAGTAAAAATCTGTTAATTGGTGGACAACCTGATTACCTTTAGGGAAATTCTTCTAGTGACTTTTCAAAAGGGTTCTTTCTAAAGATAACTGGAAATTGGTAACAAAGTAAATGTTCATTGTGTAGATTTCCAAATGGCCTTTGATAGGTCTAGTATAATAATCAAGTAGCAGAATGAATAAGAATTTGCCTTCAAGACAGAAAACAAATGTGAGCTCGATTTCAAAGTTTAAGAGAAGTTTGGATAGGTACGTGGATAATAGGTGTATAGATGACTTTGGTCTGAGTTCAAGTCAATGGGAATAGGCAGTTTAATTGGGTTGGCATGGACTAGATGGGCTAAAGGGGCTGTTTCTGAGTTGTACTCTATAAAGAGGGGTCTAAGGTAGTTAGAGCTAGGAAGTGGAATTAATCACCACCTATTTTAAAGATTTCAACATTGGAAGCAAAAAGACTAGTTTCTAAATTTTTAGAAATTAGGGAAACATTACTAATAAACTTGAAGACTGGACATTTAATTGTACATCAACAGAAATGGAATGAATCATTGCATTTTGGTAAGAAATGCCAAAGATCGAAGTAATGTTTTTGGTAACTGACAAAATCATAGTAAACTCCATGAATGAATTTGCTAACTGATATGTTTTCAACACATCTCTCCTCACCTGGCTCCCACTCTTGATGTCCCCCGGAAAGATACATTAACTTTCTATTACAAGTCCAACAATGCTTATGAAAAGTAGCCAAATGGCAGTCCCTGGGTTACTTAAGAGTTCAGTTTCTGTGAGCAGTCTATAAGCTGATTTATCTATATCAAAATCGTCAGCCTGGCCACATCATATTGCTTCTGCTTATACTTCCTACTCGCCCTCACACTACCCATGTTTAAATTAATTAATTGTATCCAGTTGTTAATGAGTACCACAAAACATTTTATTATGACGAATGATCTTAAAAAAAAAGCTTTTTAAAAAAAAATTGTACGGGAGACATTCCTTAAAGTTGAATATTTGTAAATGGGGTCTTCTGTAATGTGGACCCCCCCCCCCATATTTGAAAACTGAAAATCTAAATGGGTAGGAGATTGGGAAGTACGAATACACAAATTATGCCATGTAATAACACAAGGTAATAAAGCTACAAAGAACAATAAATCCTGAATCAGTAGTGTACATATATGTAAAGGAATAGAATTGAATAGTAGAACCGCTGAGCTTAAACTGTATCGGACTTCAAATGGGTCATGTTTGAAGCATCATTTCCAGTTCCAGTCACCAAATAATAGAGAGGTTATGCAGGAATTGAACAGGGCACAGCAAATATTGAGAAGGATAATTCAAGAAATAAAAGGATAGGATCATCAGGGGGAAAAAAGATAAATGGTTATTCAGTGGAGATTTTAAATTGGTAAATTGATTTATTATTCTCACAGTTACTGAGTTACAGTGAAAAGCTTTGTTTTGCATGCTATCTATATAGTTCAAAGTAAATTTATTATCAGAGTACGTATATGTGTCACCATAAACAGCCCTGAAGTTCATTTTTTTGCAGGCACCTACAATGAATCCATAGAATAATAACTATAACAGAATCAGAGAGAGGCTGCACCAATTTTAAGCATTCAAGCAACTGTGCAAATTGTCATTTCTTTAGAGAGTGCATCAGAGAAAACAATAACAAACAAACCGCAGTATAAAGTATTATAGTTCCAAAGAACTTGCAGTGCAGACGGACAAGAGGGTGCAAGGTTATAATGACGTACGGTATACAATGAGCTCAAGGGTCTAGACTAGGGGATTGTTCAATAGGCTTTGAAATCTTTTGAAAGATTTTGATTGCAGGTTCGGAGATGGTGTTTTGACTTGAATGGCAGAGCAGAACTGAAAGCTATCAAAAGTCAATTAGAAACTAAGTAGTGACTTCAAAAGAAACTCCTTTATAAAATGAGTTTGGAATTTGCTATTGACTGCAGTGAATTTTATAGATGTATTAGCTACCTGTTGGAAAAGGCCACAGAGCTTTTACAGATACATATGTCAGGAAGAATGGGAGGAGTTGGAGGAAAAGACTTGCGTCTCTGCGGCGTGTTCTCTCTAAGCAGAGTTTCAGGACCAGAATTTTAACTTCACTGGTTCTAGTAACATTCTTGGGAGTGTTGCACAGTGATTTTGTTGACAGTTGTGAATGTAGATTGCTGATTGAATTATTAAGGTAAGGGAAGCCTTTTAATTATTCGTAAACGAGCATAGATATGTCTTTTTCTGCAGTGAGGTGCTTTTCTCCTTTTGGCTTTCTGACCATTGAAGGATGCCTTATAAGCCTTCTTTTAAAGTTGTTGAACTGTTTTGGATCACTTAGAAGTCTTAGCGTAGTTCAATGATAGCGCCTGTCTCTCAAGTCAGATGTCCAAGGATTTATGTCCCATTCCTAAGACTTGAGTATAAATTCACTTTAACAATTCAGCCCAGTACTACTGTGTGGTCAGAGATGGTTTTTTTTGTGACTTATTAAAATTCACATCAATTAGATCATTGTCAACACCTAGCTCTGCATATTTATCACCAAAACTACTGTACATGAGAGGGTACCATATCCTCTGACCCACAAAGATATCCTCATTCAAGCTGTTAGCGGTGATTTTTAAGATGAATAATTTCCATTGCAAAATGATGTCAAGACTAGAGAATGATATTTTAATTCATATGTCACTGCTTTGTAGTATCATTACCAACTGTGGTCTGTGATAGAATTTTGACTAGAGGCTTTTCTTCCTGGGAAATAGTAGTATCGGCCATTTAAAAGAGCAACTCTGAAAGATTTATTCTTTAAAATAGATTAAGATAAATTTGATTTGTTTAAGATTTACTTCTCTGGTTTTGATGTTTTTGTTTTAATCAAATATGTAATTTTACTTTACTTTTTTTTAGCTGGCTTTTTCACACTCCAGCTGTGCTGAATCCAAGAGGAGTTTGGTGCAGTTTGGACAATGAAAGCCAAGGCCAAGCAATGGAAGCACCTAGTGCTGATTGGGATACTGGCATGGGCACTCGTCGTCTTGCTGCTCTTTACATATTTCACAGACTTCAAAACAGATGAGCGTCCAGCCAGCTTTTTCACAAATACTGAGGCAAGAAGGCTCTTCCCCATACAGGGTAAACTGAGAGCCATTATGGGGGCCTTCCAAAATCCCAGGGTCTCAGCAAGTCACAAGGCAAATAGTCTTTTCTTTGAGGATGATGAAGATTCTGTGCGTTCATTGCGTTTAGATTATTTGAATGATCCCAGTCTAAAATGGACCCAGGAGGAGGACAGTGGCGAACTTGAAGTCTGGAAAAGTGTGAGGAAAAGACAGATCGGTGGACAGCTGCAAACTCAAAACCAGGAGATGGATAAGATAATTAAAGTTATCAATGAAGATGACAATTCTTATGAAGAAATAATTATTCAAAATGCAAAGTCTAGGCCTTATGAAACAGTTATTCAGAATAAGGAAAGTTCAAATTACCCTCTTGACCCTTTACATGAAAATCTAGATTCATTTGACCTAGAGGACATGGAGTTTTCAAAATCCAGTTCACTGCTTGTCAAACTGTGGAGGGGAAATATGTCATCTGAAATGCTGAATCCTCGGTTACAAAAAGCAATGAGGGAGTATGTGAATGAAAACAGACATGGTGTCAACTATCAGAAGAAAGGGGAAGCTGAAAGGATGATTGGAGAAGATCTCCTCTGCCAATTGAAAAACAAAGTCAAACTAAGAACCCTTGATGGAAAGGAGGCTCCATTTTCTACATCTGGTTGGAGAAAGCACATTCCTAAAATTCCTCTGAGCAAGATCAGGGTTAACCCACAGGCCTTCAGGAATTGTGCTGTTGTTGCATCTGCTGGTGCAATACTGAATTCCTCCCTTGGAGAAGAAATAGGTAAGAACAAAATTTTTATCACTTAACATGCATTTTCGGTTACTGACTGGGAATTTTTGTTGCGGCACTAGTGTATAAAAAAACAAATAAAATGTTTAGGGGCAGAGAAAAACAAAACAGTTGGTGAAAATAAAAGTATTTCTTTTTATTGGCTGTAAACTAAGCTTTAATGCAGAGTGGAAGACTGATGTGTACTTAGTCGAACAATCTCAGGCTGGGGGATGTGCTGGAAAAATTTGCGAGAATGGCACACTCAAAGATAGAAATGCAGCACTGAAATTTGGTCTTAGTGTTTATAATTTAATTCAGAATTTTAAGACTAAATTGCATAGGTAGTTAGCAACCAAATAATCTGCAGTTAAGCCAGCAAGAACCAACCCAATCATCAAAGTTCCTCCTACATGCAATGGATGTGGAAGATCTGGCCCAAGTGTAAGGGGAAGCAGGTTTTCTTTAAGTTAAATGAATTATTTTCAAGCAAGTCAGGTGGATTTGTTTACACAAAATGTTAAATCAATTTGGTATGTAAAACAATTTTAAGCAGGCACAGTATTGCAGGCAGTATGGACACCTGTAGAAAGTGGGTATTTGTAGAGAGCAATGTGATCCAGTGAAACCAAACCATTGGTAATTGTTTGCACATAAGAGAATTTTTGACTTTGATTTTGAGTCTGTTTGGAGATGCTGCAAAAAAAAAATGAGTAGGAGGTTTGTTAATTAGAGATTTTAATTCAAGGCCCTGACTCAGTCCTTAGTAATAAAAGCCAAGTGCTGGGAAAACTCAGCATCTCTGGAAAGAAAAACAGAAAATGTTTCCAGCCCAGGAGCTTCCAGCAAATGAAGAGACTGTTGAAAGGTCTCGGATCTAAAATGCTAACTGTCTGTTTTTCCAAAGATGCTGCCTGACCTGTTGAGATTTCTCAGCACTTTCTGCTATTGTTTTGGATTTCAAGAACCTGCAGTTTTTTTGTTTGTTTTCATTGACTGATGGATTGGGTTAGTGACCAGGTACGGGAGGCTGGCAGGTAATGATTGAAAGATGGGCAGTATTGGGGGACCAACCTCTGTGGTGTCTGACTGCTGAGGCCAAATAACTCCAAGCGAGAGAAGAATGGGATCTAAATGCTGTAGTCCACGTAGGAACCAATGGGTCATAACATGAGATGCTGGGAAGCTTGAGCAACACACCCGAAATGCTGGAGGAACTCAGCAGGTTAGGCAGATTCTATGGAGAGGAATTTTGGACCATCAGCACAGACGGAGTGAAGAATATCTCCAGCTATATCAAGTCACCTATAGCCCATCCTCAGCAAAGCAAAGGCAAGCTGCTCCAAAGCTGTCTCAAGGTGGTTTGAATGACACAAAACAGGCAAAGTATGATATTCTACCCCAGGGTCAGGGGAAATATCAACTCTGCAACCACATTATTAATCAGCTTACAAGGTTAATTAATTTCAACAAGATTTATGCTGATTGTTTACCTTTTGGTCCTCCAGGGTTACAACTGGGTCTAACTGCCCACCTGCTACAGGTCCTCCCACACTGTGGCTGGGTCTAACTGCCCGACTACTGCAGGTCCTCCCACACTGTGGCTGGGTCTAACTGCTCAGCTGCTGCAGGTCCTCCCAGGTTACAGCTGGGTCTAACTGCTCAGCTGCTGCAGGTCCTCCCAGGTTACAGCTAGGTCTAACTGCTCAGCTGCTGCAGGTCCTCCCAGGTTACAGCTGGGTCTAACTGCCCACCTGCTACAGGTCCTCCCACACTGTGGCTGGGTCTAACTGCCCGACTACTGCAGGTCCTCCCACACTGTGGCTGGGTCTAACTGCTCAGCTGCTGCAGGTCCTCCCAGGTTACAGCTGGGTCTAACTGCTCAGCTGCTGCAGGTCCTCCCAGGTTACAGCTGGGTCTAACTGCCCACCTGCTACAGGTCCTCCCACACTGTGGCTGGGTCTAACTGCCCACCTGCTACAGGTCCTCCCACACTGTGGCTGGGTCTAACTGCCCGACTGCTGCAGGTCCTCCCACACTGTGGCTGGGTCTAACTGCCCGACTGCTGCAGGTCCTCCCAGGTTACAGCTGGGTCTAACTGCTCACCTGCTACAGGTCCTCCCACATTGTGGCTGGGTCTTACTGCTCAGCTGCTGCAGGTCCTCCCAGGTTACAGCTGGGTTTAACTGCTCACCTGCTACAGGTCCTCCCACATTGTGGCTGGGTCTAACTGCTCAGCTGCTGCAGGTCCTCCCAGGTTACAGCTGGGTCTAACTGCCCGACTGCTGCTGGTCCTTCCAGGTTATGGTTGGGTCAAACTGCTCTGTTTCAGGTCCTCCCAGGTTACAGCTCGGTCTAACTGCCCTGCTTGCTCCAGGTCCTCCTGGGTTACAGCTGGGTTCCATTCCTGCAATCTGTTCAATACCCTAACAGTTCACAGTGGCTCCATGGTGGCTAGCAAATCCATACTGTTAGTCTCCCAAATGCTCAATCGCAAGTATAGGTTATATATTAGTCGGATGTAAATATGAAGGGAGCTACTTAGATCCACATTGTTGTGACTGTGACATTTTCACCAATAACATCTGGAATTTGTAGTCCATGAGTCAGGTTAATTACCTTGTGAGACACAACTTTGACGTATGTCTGTTGGCTGATGACTGGAGAACGATAACTTGTAATCTTATGTTTCTGTGCCCGCTCATACAAGAGGTGGAAGAAAAGCCCTGTGAATGAGAGCTTTTAATATTTGGGGGAAGATATGAAGAGGCAAGAGGCAGGAGAGACAGATGGCTATGTTTGCTAGCTGAGTTTGTACATACAGTGCAGCATTGGAGTAGAACTAGGAGCAGGTTAGAGTTAGAATCCTGGAGCAGACTAGGATGGAAGAAAGAAATTTCAAACTTGGTAATGATGAAAACTTCCAATCTTATTACTGATCCTTCCCATTACTTAACAAATAGTTCAGAGGTAAAATAAACCTGTAAAATTAGAACTATTCATTCTTTAGGCATTTTTATAGCTTTTGTAAGAAATGATTCAATTGATGCATTTTTTTCCTGAGTTAGTAGCTCTACCAAAAACACATTACCTAATTCTAACACTCAAGTGGTTAATTTTTTATAGAACATGGCTTATCTGTGTGGTTTGCATCCAGTCATCATTTTGTGAATGGAATTATGCTTTGGGCTTCTTCACTCCATCTGTTAAAGCCTGGACCTTAATTCCCCACACCCCATGATGCAGCCCACCCCGTGTTTTCTGCATCGTGTAGGTGTTATTTGATGGGATTGTGGTTATGGCTAAGTGATCCTTCTGTTAGCACGTGGCTTCCTCCTGCTTAGCGCCTTCCACGATGTACCTTCCCATTTTTCTGTGATCGTGCACCAGGTATTTCCATCAGTGGTAGAAAAGATTGCATTTTTCCCCGGAGAGTTTGAGAGCATACGAAGTAGCTTCTATGTCTTCTTGGAAATCTCATGCCACAGTGAAGATCAGAGTAAAGCACTTGTTTCGGGAGCCACGTGGACTAATTTACCCAGCCTTTTGGGGTGATTGGTGACCATTGCTTGAATGTTAGGATAATGACTTGGCTTCATCCATACCACGTTTGGATTTGATGATTTTGTGGAAGCTTTGCAACATACTTGTTAGACCACAAGTGTGGTTCTGGCTTTTAAATCTTGTTTCAAACCCTCTTTTCTTTGAGTGCTTATTATTCTGGAAGTTTGTCATCAAAACATCAGTTATAATCGACACCTGTACCAGGCTGGAAGCCCGCAAAGAGTTTATTTGTCATAGATCCTTATACATACGTGTTGTAAATGGTACTAAGAACCACACTGAAGGTAGTAAATGTACATCAACAATTACACTCCAAAGGCTTCCCTTATTACCGGAGCTATACAGAGAGTCTGTTAAAAAAACCTTTGCTTTACATAACTGCAACTATAAGGAGTTAAAAAATGTAAACTGGGTTTCAATATAGCAAGAGTGAAACAGTCACAGCATGCTTGACCCCACTCCTTTCTCATTTTGTGGTGGCAGTTTTGGAAATATTTTAAAATTTTATTCTGAAAGGTACAGCTTTCTTTGCTCCATTATAAACAGAAAGGACAGCAGTTGCTGGAATCTAAAGCAAAATAGCAACCGCTAGAAGAATTCTGCAGGTCAAGCATCTGTTGCTAAGTTGTGGCTTTCCTATCCTGGACTCCTGAAATCCCTTCTTCAGCAAACATGGTTTCTCCTCTGTTACATTGTTTGGAGACTTCATATGCATTTCCTCCATTCCCTACTCTTCTGCTCTCAGACCTCTTCCACCCACCGGACAGAGCAGAGAAAGAATGTCCTTGGTCTTCACTTCTTTCTTCCTGATACTCCCCACATTCAGCGCATTATTCTTCATGACTTCCACCAGCTCCATTGAGATCCCACCACCAGCTGCATCTTCCCCTTTGTACTTTCAGCAGGACCACCTTCTCCATGACTCCCTGGTCCACTCACTCCTCCTCGTCCTATCCCTTCACGCTTTCCCCAGCAAACATTAAAAATGCAACATGCATCCCTTCACTTCCCCTCGCAATACCACAACAACCCTTCCAGGTGAGGCAGTTGTTCACACCCAGCACCTCAACCTAGTCTGTTGCATTCAGTTCTTTCAATATGGCCTCCTCCACATTGACGAGACCAATTGTAGACTGGGGAATGGCTTTGCAAAGCGATCTCTCTGCAATGAGCATCTTGAACTTCTGGTTGCATGTCATTTGAATCCCCCTTCCCGTTCCCATACTGTATTTCACCCTTTCCACTACCACGGTGAAGCCGAACACAAACTGCACACTGGCTCCTGATGCAATGTCTGAATCTGAAACAATGATCATCGCTTTGCCTCCAGGGACGCTGCTAGACCAGCTCTCTAACAGCTGTTTGTATTTTGCTTTGCTCCATTGTGTTTTTCTGTCTAATTCTGGAGGAATATTAACTCTATTAGGTGGTTGCCTCAAATTTCATGCAGTGTCATAGTTATATTAAGTATAGTGTGGAAAAATGCTGGGGCGGCCAACAAGTGCATTTCCATGTATTGTGTGGAAGATCTGATGCCCTCTGTGCCAGAACTGAAAGATCTATTCTGCCATCTTGTGGACAATAAAGGGTTATACATATTTGTAATGCACTGTATCCACAGTAGTCAATTGGTATGAAATTAGTGTGAATGTTGTCATGTTGCATTCTCATGTTTATAATCCATCACAATTGCTTAATGATACAAATTTACTTGTTTGGTCTGATAAGAACTTAGCAACATGTGAATGAATTTCAGCATCATACTATTTGTTAACTTATCTCACTCCATTATTTTTTATTAAATTCCACCCTGGATTTTCAAAACTTCGGTCAATTATTGGTGTAGGTACCGTTCACTTTTAGAGGTGGAAAGAGAAGTGAATTAGGTAAAATTTTCAGGTGGCATCTTTGTCTAATCACAATTTTTATTACTAGAAGCAATTGTGTTGTGTTGGTAGGCTTCTTCAGTTGTGTTTTAAGTACCTTTGTTATGCCTGTGTTTTTTAAATCTTGTTACATTTATACATTTCTGCAAATGATGAAGTAAGTTTTTGTATAGCTGCTTGGCTTGATCAGTAAGCAGTGTAAAAAGTTGGAAATAAATCAGGAGAATGCAACTATACTCTCTGATGGCTATTTTAATGGTATCTCTACAAATGCCAAGGTAAAGACTAAATATATATTATTAGTTCTCATTTTCAGAAAGCACGTCAAATAAATAGACCAATGCAATTCCATTCTCTACAATTCCTGAATAAGTGTGAAGGTAGTTTTGCTTTATGTTTTCCAGATTCCCATGATGCAGTTCTAAGATTTAATGCAGCCCCTACGCAAGGTTATGAGAAGGACGTTGGAAGCAAAACCACGATCCGTGTTATTAACTCACAAGTGAGTGATCACCACTTTTCTGTATCTTGTTTCAGCTATATTTGCTTTACACTATAAAATATTCACCTGCACGACAGCAATCACATGTAAACTAAAATAATTTCTTTTCCAGTTTATTTATTAATAATATCTTTATGTAGGTTATTACAAATATGAAATTATTGCTGTGGCGGTGTGGAAGAAAATGGTAAAATTAAGATTAATTTTGAGTTAAGTGTTGTTGTCAAGCTTGACGAGCTAGGTATTGCTCAAGACCTGCATCATGAGGGTGACGGGATAAGAGACAGACACTGCCTTACTTGTGAGCTGACAATAGTCAGACATAGATCATGCCAACAATGAGGTACTGCTGAGCTGTCTAGCAAGTAGCAAATAGAGGAACTAACTGTAGACGTGTATCTCGGATTTTGTGTGTCACGTGGGAACATTAAAAAACTTGCTGATACCTAACAAGTGCCTTGAAAATCGTTGACCAAGTATGTTTAGCTGTTGGCTATTGCCCAAAATTTCCTGTATAAATCTAAGATATAACCTGACATTGTTAGAGTCATAAGACAACGGCTGCCCATGATCACGTAGTAAAAGGGTTAACTGTATACTGAGGTCTGTGTCTTTATTTCTGTTCGCTAACAGAGTAAAGTCTCTCACAGTGATTGGCGACGAAATTCTTTTAAGGCAAATCAGAGTAAATTCTTCTATAGTCAGAAACTTTCTGTTAGCACGTCCCTTTAAGGAGCTTGAGGTTGCACAGAGGGAACGGTGTTATGGCTAAGGATGGAATAGAGCAGAAATCTGTTAATTTACAGTCAAAGGCAGGACATAGAGGGATTTTATTGTTTGCATTTATCATAATATTGTCAGTGTTTCACTTTTGGCAGCTCTCCAATTTTATGTAGATAATTGTTAAATGTTTTATGAAAGCTTCAAATTTTCTGAAACATATTTTAAAAAATTACACCAAAGATGTATTCTAACACAAATAACAGAAACATAATGTGCTGATCCCATTGATAGGGGAAAGGTTTTGGTTTTACACGTTTGACCATTGGATCTCTCTTTTGGTGAGGCCTGCTGGTGAGATTGACATCAGCTGAACCAGTCATAGATAGAAAGTAGTAACAATTGATTACGTTTTAGCTCTGTGTTGTCTGGAGCCATTAGCAATGTAACCTTGGACCTATTTTTGGCCCTCATCTATTTGTTGTCCCTCTGATATATCACATATCTTTAGAGGTGCAAATCCATAGCACCCTGAATGTGGCACTGCAATTGGGTAAGTGATAATAAAGGTCTTCAGCATGTTTGCTCTAATCAGTGAGAGTATAAAAGCTGAGAGTTGTGTTACTGTCTATTTTAAGTCATTATTACCTTACAACAATCAAACTCATGTACCAGCGTGAATGACTTCAATCGCCACTACTCTGAACTGATTCTTCGACCTACAGCTCTACTTTCAAGGACTCTTTACAACTCATGTTCTCAGTATTTATTTATTTTCAGATTTTCTTCTTTTGTATGTTGGTCATTCTTTATTTATGTTTAATTTTTTTTGTAAAATTCTATTGTATTTCTTTCCTGTAAATACCTGCAAGAAAATGAATCTCAAGGTAGTTTATGATAACATGCGTACTTTGAAATTTTGACTTTAAAACTTCAGTCGGGCCACACTTGGAGCATGATGTGCAGTTCTATTGCCACAGTACAGGAAGGAGTAGACACTGGAGAGAGTGTAGAAGAGATTCACCAGGATTGGAGAGGCTGAATACACTGAATTAATTACTCTGCAGCCCTGCAGTCAATAGAAAATCATAAAATCATGAGAGGTGTAGAAAGTGTAGACTTCAGGTTTGAATTATAAAACACTGGAGGGCATAGATTTAATGTAAAGAGGGAATTTTTTTAAAATTGCAAAGCAAGTTTTTGAACAGAAGGTGCTAGATGTCTGGAACAAGCTGCCAGGGTCACTGTCGAAGCAGATACTATAGCAACATTTAAGAGCCACATGAACGGGCAGGAAATAGATACAGACCATTTTGCAAGCAGCTGGGATTAGTTAAACAAGCATCGGCATGTTGGGCCAAATGGCCTCTTTCTGTGCTGTACTTCTGTATGTTCCACAGGTTATCTACACTGAATCTTTTAGGAGTATGTTCAATGTCCTTCAGCAGTTGGGGTTGGGAATTAAAATCCAAGGATTGTGCAAAGGATACTGTAAGACACTGAGGCTAACCAGCTTCCTCTGTAGACTGGGAGAAGCAAGAATGCATCCTTTCACACACTATTCCCAACAAACCAGATCCTGGGATCTGAATATCAGGTTGCAATCAGAGTTCCTCAACCCTCAGATTAATTGAATCCCAGTGCAATCCCTCAAGATTTGTGGAACTAAGATCCCCAGAAATCTGGGTTTAATCTCCTGCCAGGAGTTGGGGAAGGAAGACCTTTTCTTGCATCAGATAAGCCCCTCCATCTAGATTCAGAGATGAAATTCAGAACCACTCCCCTCTCCCATTCCCAGGTCAGAACTTGAGTGTAGATCATCCATCATGCTTTGCACTTGACTGGAAGCAAACTCTGGCAATGAGCTGGCTTCAGGGCTGGTCCCCTCTCAAAGCAAATCAACATGTGTATGCTTTTCAGTTAATACTCCACAGCATGCATGGAAATCAATTTCTGCTTTTCACATCAAAAACTTTACCACAATCCCAAGAAACCAAATTTTATATAACTCCACCAAGTTAGGACTTTATTCCCTGGAAGGAGCAGAGGAGAATGAGGGGAAATTTGATACAGGTGTACAAAATCTTGAGGGATGTAGGTGGGCTAAATACAAGTAGGCTTTTTCCACTGAGGGTGAAAGAGACTAAAAAGCCAGAGGCCTATGGGTCAAGGGTGAAAGGTGAAATGTTTGAGGGGTATCTTCTTCATTCAGAGGGTATTGAGTGTGGAGCAAGCAAGTCGATGTGGGTTGGATTCCAACATTTAAGAGCAGTTTGGATAAGCTTATGCATGGCAGGGGTATGGAAGGCTCTGGTCCAGGTGCGGGTCAATGGGTCTAGGCAGAATAATAGTTCAGCATGGACTGGATGGACTGAAGGGCCTATTTCTGTGTCGTGGTGTTCCATAACTAACCAGTGGTAAACCAACTCCCTGTTTAAAATCAAAGTTGAGTTTTTTTGGTCATAAACACAAGTACATGTGTGCACAGGTGCACTGAAATAACAGTTTAACAATCTGCAACATCACATGCACATAGCATCAGATACACGAGAAAATCGTAAATTACAAACATTAAATTAGACAAAATTATACAAGAAGGAACACAAATTGAACAAATTTTCCTGTGTGAAACCTCAGAGAACTTGCACGGTCCTGCAGTTTATAAGAATTATAGCATCCTATGGTGGCTGCAGGTAAGAGCTGAGTTTTTTTTACTGCAGTGTAAAGCCAATGTTAGGAATAAATTGTGATGGCTTTTACAACTGCTAATTAGCTCTGATTATGTTGACACTTGCCATCAGCATTGCTCATGTAATTCACCAGAATAATTACACCTATACAGATGTATGAGTGAGAAATTGTTTCACTAATCACTCCTGCAGATAAGATCATGTAAATTGCAATAAAAAGGCGACTGTAAAATCCATGCTACACTTTTCCAGTATTCAACCTAACCTCAGTCACTCCGAGCTTTACTGTCATACCGTTCTTTCAGGGCTTTAGTTAGATCCTTGCAGATCAACTTTCTATCCCCAGAGTCACTTGACATAGATCACAGAACAATACAGCACAGTACAGGCCCTTCGGCCCACAATGTTATGCCGACCCTTAAACCCTGCCTCCCATATAACCCCCCCCCCCCACCTTAAATTCCTCCATATACCTGTCTATGGGATGAGATTGCTTTCTTAAAGTTCCTTGGAGTTTCTCTTAATGTCTATTAATTTCAGCAAGATACCGGTGATGGATACCAGAGGAGCAGTATACAAAATATCAGTGTCTGGCCTCTTCGCCACTCCTGTGGATATCCTGCTACTGCTCTGGCAACCATCAGCAGGGAGAAGGAGGGAATGGTTGTAGCAATCATCGGAACTTGAGATATTAACATGTAGCGTTGGATTGTATATTCTATTTTTTTCAACTGGATAACTAGGAGATTATAAGGCTAGCAGAAAGGAGCATAAGAATGAAATTAGGAGAGCCAGGAGGGGCCATGAGAAGGCCTTGGCGGACAGGATTCAGGAAAACCCCAAGGCATTCTACAAGTATGTGAAGAGCAAGAGGATAAGACATGAGAGAATAGGACCAATCATGTGTGACAGTGGAAAAGTGTGTATGGAACCAGTGCAAGTATAGTGGAAGTATTTAATGAATACTTTGCTTCAGTATTCACTACGGATAAGGATCTTGGTGATTGTAGGGATGACTTACAGCAGATTGTAAAGCTTGAGCATGTAGATATTAAGGAAGAGGATGTTCTGTAGCTTCTGGAAAGCATCAAGTTGGATAAGTCACTGGGACCGGATGAGATGAACCCCGGGCTACTGTGGGAGGCGAGGGAGGAGATTGCTGAGCCTCTGGCGATGATCTTTGCATCATCAATGGGGACAGGAGAGGTTCTGGGGAATTGGGGGGCTGTGGATGTTGTTCCTTTATTCAAGAAAGGAAGTAGAGATAGCCCAGGAAATTATAGACCAGTGAGTAGTACTTCAGTGGTTGGTAAGCTGATGGAGAAGATCCTGAGAGACAGGATTTATGAACATTTGGAGAGGCATAATATGATTGCGAATAGTCAGCATGGCTTTGTCAAAGGCAGGTCGTGCCATACGAGCCTGATTGAATTTTCTGAGGATGTGACTAAGCACACTGATGAAGGTAGAGTAGTGTGTATGGATTTCAGCAAGCCATTTGATAAGGTACCCCATGTAAGGCTTATTGAGAAAGTAAGGAGGCCTGGGATCCAAGGGGACATTGCTTTGTGGATCCAGAATAGGCTTGCCCACAGAAGGCAAAGAGTGGTTGTGGATGTGTCATATTCTGCATGGTTGTCCGTGACCAGTGGAGTGCCTCAGGGATCTGTTCTGGGACCTTCACTCTTCGTGAATGAACTTTATAAATGACCTGGATGAGGAAGTGGAGGGATGGATTAGTAAGTTTGCTGATGACACAAAGGTTGGGGCTGTTGTGGATAGTGTGGAGGCCTGTCAGAGCTTACAGTGGGACATTGATAGGATGCAAAACTGAGCTGAGAAGTGGCAGATGGAGTTCAACCCAAATAAGTGTGAGGTGATTCATTTTGGTAGGTCAAACATGATGGCAGAATACAGCATTAATGGTAAGACTCTTGGCGATGTGGAGGATCAGACGGATCTTGGGGTCCAAGTCCATAGGACACTCAAAGCAGCTGCACAGGTTGACTCTGAGGTTAAGAAGGCATACGGTGTATTGGCCTCCAACAATCATGGGATTGAGTTTAAGAGCCAAGAGGTAATGTTGCAGCTATATCGGACTCTGGTCAGACCCCACTTGCAGTACTGTGCTCAATTCTGGTTGTCTCACTACAGGAAGACGTGGAAAACATGGAAAGGGTGCAGAGGAGATTTACGAGGATGTTGCCTTGATTGGGGAGCATGCCTTATGAGAATCGGTTGAATGAACTCGGCCTTTTCTCCTTGGAGTGACAGAGGATGAGAGGTGACCTGATAGAGATGTACAAGATGATTAGAGGAATTGATCATGTGGATAGTCAGAGGCTTTTTCCCAGGGCTGAAATGGCTAACACGAGAGGGCACAGTTTTAAAGTGCTTGGAAGTAGGTACAGAGGAGATGTCAGGGGTAAGTTTTTTATGCAGAGAGTAGTGAGTGCATGGAATGGGCTGCTGGTGACTGTGGTGGAGGCAGATACGATAGGGTCATTTAAGAGACTCCTGGATAGGTACATGGAGCTTAGAAAAATAGAGGACCACGGGTAATTCTTGGTAATTTATAAGGTAAGGACATGTTCGGCTCAGCTTTGTGGGCTGAAGGGCCTGTATTGTGCTGTAGGTTTTCTATGTTTCTATGTTTTCTAACTACTTAAATAAGACAATAGGCAAGGCAAGCTTTGTCATTTTATTTCTTCCCTAACAGAGTCGCACAGCACAACCCACAAAGACACTATCAAACAAGCACCGACTTGCACTAATCCTATACTACTTCCAATTTATCTTCCTCGCAATCTCATTAACTCCCCTCGGATGCTATGATCTGTATACACAGGAGCCAATCAATCCACCAGTCGGAACGTGATTGGGAGGTGGGTGGAAACTGCAGCAGCTGGGGGCAAGCCCATGTAGTCATGTGAAATCCACTAGAGGTTAGAATTGAGCCCAGCATGCTGGAGCTGCTAGATGTGCAACTTTCCTTTGGAAAATATTACAGATTACATCCCTGATTGTGAGGAAAGGCAGGGAGAAGTGATGACCCTCCCCCCCCCCCAACTTTTGCAGGTTTGAGGACAGCACTCCCTGCCCCTCCATTTCAGTGAGAGGCAGGGACTTCTGGTTCTCGTTCACATGTAGTGTTCGTTTATTTATTCCTAGTCTATACTTACCATATTCGCTGAACTGCTGGTGTACAGTCAGCTCAGAACTTCGCTGCGGAGAACCCCTTTCTGAACTTCTATTCACACTGACTGAACAATTAAAAACAACAGCAAGAGGAATGAGTCATCACCTGGCAAACTCTCCCACCTCATTCTTCTGAAACAAGAGCATAAATGTACATAACTGTCAAGAATGTAAGGGCAAGGATGACAGTAAAGTAGAATTGTTATCTGTACTATTTGAGTAGTGCAATAAAATGTAGGGTCTAGCAAAATTTTACTCTTTCATTTCATCAGAGAGAACTTAGAGTAATTTTACTGTCAGAGAAAACCAGGCTCAGACATATTCTGGCACGCAACCAGTCACTTGCATATTCCCAAGTGTACACGTTAAATAGGAGAGATCGTGGTATTGTTCTCAATGAGTTTCAGCACAGGCATCGTTTTATTGATGTGTATCTGTTTTTGTGACTTCTGCCTGATGGCAGAGTAGGTGGGATGTCTTACTGAGGCAGTGAGAAGTGTAGACAGAGTCCAAGGAGGAGAGGCTGGCTTCTGTAATGTGCTGAGCCGTGTCCACAACCCTCTGTGCTTTCTTGCGGTCATGGGTGAAGCAGTTGCCGTACCAAATCAGGATACATCTGGATATGATGCTTTCCTCGGTGAATTGATTAAAACTGTTATGGGTCAAAGGGAACGTGCAAAATTCCTTTCGCTTCCTAAGGACATTGAGGTCCTGGTGATTTTTTTTAGCAAAGGCTTCAAAATGGTTAGATCAGGACAGGCTATTGGTGATGCTTTCTCCTAGGAACGTGAAACACTCAACCCTCTTGACCTCATCACTGTTAATGTCAACAGAAGCAGTTGCACTACCTCCTTCCCAAAGTCAATGACCAGCTTTTTGTTTTACTGACTTTGAGTATATGTTAAAATATTAATTTAAAACACACTTAACTGAAATAAATTGATCAAAATCACTGAGATTAAGTAATATAAAGGTTGAAATAAAAACTACTTGCAATTAACTTCTCCATCAAGATTGGGATCCACACTCAAATAAATGGAGCTGACCCACATAAGGGGTCACTTCAGTAAGGCCTTTGACAAGGTCCCGCATGGGAGATTAGTTAGGAAGATTCAGTCGCTAGGTATACATGGTGAGGTAGTAAATTGGATTAGACATTGGCTCAATGGGAGAAGTCAGAGTGGTAGTGAAGGATTGCTACTCTGAGTGGAGGCCTGTGACTAGTGGTGTGCCACAGGGATCAGTGCTGGGTCCATTGAAATTTGTTATCTATATCAATGATCTGGATGATAATGTGATAAATTGGATCAGCAAATTTGCTATGATACAGAGAGGTGTAGTGGACAGTGAGAAAGGTTTTCAAAGCTTGCAGAGGGATTTGGACCAGCTTGAAAAATGGGCTGAAAAATGGCAGATGGAGTTTAATACAGACAATAATCGCACTTTGGAAGGGAAAAACCAAGGTAGAACCAAGGTACAAGGTAAATGGTAGGGCACTGAGGAGTGCAGTAGAACAGAGGGATCTAGGAATAGATACAAAATTCCCTAAAAGTGATGTCACAGGTAGATAGGGTAGTAAAGAGAGCTTTTGGTACATTGGCCTTTATAAATCAAAGTATTGAGTATAAGAGTTGGAATGTTATGGTGAGGTTGTATAAAGTATTGGTGAGGCTGAATTTGGAGTATTTTGTGCAGTTTTGGTCACCGAATTACAGGAAGGATATTAATAAAGTTGAAAGAGTGCAGAGAAGGTTTATAAGGATGTTGCAGGGACTTGAGAAACTGAGTTACAGAGAAAGGTTGAATAGGTTAGGACTTTATTCCCTAAAGTGTAGAAGAATGAGGGGAGATTTTATAGAGGTATATAAAATTATGATGGGTATAGATAGAGTGAATGCAAGCAGGCTTTTTCCACTGAGACTAGGGAGGGAAAAAAACCAGAGGACATGGGTTAAGGGTGAAGGGGGAAAAGTTTAAAGGGAACATTGGTGGGGGGGGGGCTTCTTCATATAGAGAGTGGTGGGAGTGTGGAATGAGCCACCAGATGAAGTGGTAAATGCAGGCTCACTTTTAACATTTAAGAAAAACTTGGACAGGCACATGGATGAGAGTGTATGGAGGGATATGTTCCAGGTGCAGGTCAGTGGGACTAGGCAGAAAAATGGTTCGGCACAGCCAAGAAGGGCCAAAGGGCCTGTTTCTGTGCTGTAATGTTCTATGGTTCTATATGCATCCGGTCTCTACACTGAGGACATCTGAGCTCCATTCTTGGACTCTGTGATATTTGTGAAGCATGGTCAAATGTGCTGACAGTTCTCTAAGTAATGATCTACAATAGGTAAGTATCGTTCAGGCCAATGTAAAACATTTTACAGAGAAACTAGAAATCACATTTTGAAGATAAAAATTCAAAGATCATCATTAGTTCAAGCACCAGTTATCTTCCTGCCTTTTATTACAAGAACAAATCTCATGTCAAAAGATAATTGTGACATTTGCAGAATGGCAGGAGACATGATCAATGGATTAATTTTGCAGGGATAGTTACCGAATTGTTGCAAAATAAAGCTTCATTGCAGAGTGTGGAATTAGTGAGCATAAAGGATTAAATGGGATTATTTTGCGTGGAGACTGTTAGAACATATTTAATACTGAAACATATTAAAGACCCCATCTTTAAACCTGGGATAGTTTTTGAAAGAAGTAGATCAGGATGAGTTACAGGTTCATTCACTGCTTCAGAAATTCCACCGACCAGTCAGCACTTCCACATTCCAGCACCATTAAGTCGATGGGTAAACAGGGGAATTTTATTGCTTGTTCATTGATAGCCTCACTTAAAAGCACCATAACCATGCTGAACTCCCTGTCTCGAATGATCCTTTTAATACAGTAAATGTAGTAAATATAAGACTCTGATATACCAGAAACACCAAATTGCAACTGTTCTGAAGAACACTAAAGGCCCTACTCTATAGAAATCATATGCATTCTATTACAAAATGTCATCTTGCTTATGAGGAATGTACTCGAGTCAGATGTGTTAGAGGAGCATGGAGTATCAGCAACATTTCCATGTTGTCTTGAATGGGTGATGGTGGTTACCATGTCTGAAAGAAATTAACCAAGTGATTAGAGCAAAAGATTACCCTCTTAATAATATGGTCTCTGCATCATGCACATCATCCACCTACACTGCTTTCTCATTCCGTAAGGATCTTAGCAGAAGCACCTTTTTAAAGGAACAGTTGACGGGGCTGATAGTGCATTATAGTTTTGGTGTTTCAGTTCACAAGCTATTCTCATAAGTGTACCTGAGCTTACTATATCGTCGAGTGCTCAATGAAGACTCCTTGGTAATTCTATAGCTGCTGTGGAGAATGGGTTATGAACCTTGCTTATTTAATTTCAGTGATTGGTTACTCATACTTGTGTAGACCATGAAGAATAAGAACTGTTGAACAAAATGTTGGAAAGCCAGATGGGGACTTTTCTAAGCAGAAACCCTTTCCTGACCTGTAAATTATCATCTAGAAGATTCTTATTTAAATAGAAGGGTTGTGGTTTTAATCAGAACTTGTTCTTTAACTGGCACACACAGGTTAACTTCTTACCGAGAATAACCTCTTATCATTAGAGTTTATGAACAGCTTAAGGTGTACAGTACAAGAATAAAAGTAGCCATTGCTATATTATTATAATGAAATGTATTGCTTTTCTGCTATCCATACATCCATTTTTATATAAATTAAATTTATACAGTATTACTCTTCGGTTCAACATACACTGATTATCTTTTGAATAATTAAACAAGATTGCATAATTTCTTTTCACTATTTCATGTAGTATTTGAGGGATTTGACTTACCACTTCAATTGCTCTGAATAAGTTAAGCATATGAAGTTATACTACTTTAACCAGAGGTTGGTGAATCTGTGGAACTCATTGCAACAGATGGCTGTACAGGCCAAGTCACTGGATATATTTAAGGCAGAAGCGAATAGGTTCTTGATTAATCAGGGCATCAAAAGTTACAGGGAGAATGGGGTTGAGAGAGATAATAAGTAAGCCATGATGGAATGGTGGAATAGACCCAAAGGGCCAAGTAGCCCAATTCTGCCCAATGTCTTATGGTCTTATTACTTAAAGTTTTTAAAATGGTTTCTATTTCCTTATTTCTAGATTCTTGTTAACCCGGAGCACAAGTTTAATAATAGCACTCTATTCAAGAATGTGGTTCTGGTGGCCTGGGATCCTGCACCTTACTCAATAAACTTGCTGAAGGTAAGAGGGACAAATGGAATTTTTGTGCTGGATATTTAATCAGTGGAATGGTTTACATTAGTGGAGATTTTGGGAGTGAAGTTGAAGCACATGTGTGTTAATATATAATGTGGCCAGCACGACTGATCATTGTTTCACCGTAGTTCAGTTCTGACTCATCGATCTCTGTGCTGGACAGGTTTAGATTTGAGACCCAGTTCTGAAACTATAATAATCTGATAATGCTGTATTTATGAAGCTGTTTCAGTTAAGCTGTAAAACCAGCCCTCTTATTGTTTTCCCCATTTTATGTTTCAAAAAACCTGACCAAGCAACTTGAAGAGAAGCAGGGTCTTGGCTTTCCATCTGGACTATATCTATCCTCTATTTACTTAATTACTATTCAAGAAGATTAGAAATGTACAAATGGTTTCCCTTAGTATATTTGCCAACATTTAAAGATGATTTGTCAACTTAATGGGCTTTGGGACACATTGAGAATATATAAATACGAGGCCATTAATTCACAGAGCAGGGCTAAGTTGTCTTAAGAAATCAAATGATCAATATAATCATTTTGAGCAGCAGACTCGCCATTAGCCGATTTGCTGTTTGTTATTAATTCTCCTCAGCATTCTCTATAATATTGGAGAACAACATTGCAACAATGGAATGCTGCACAAATTAGCATCAGCCTACACATCTGACAAGTCATCATCCCACACAAATTACACCCAGCAACAGCATTAAAAAAGGCAAACTCTTGTTGGTGAATATAGATAATGCATGTTTTTATTAAAGGAGTTTATGATGAAGTACCCAAGGAATTATTTTCCAAGGCGAGGTTAAGAGATATTGTAAACAAGGAATTATGCAATGAGAATAGGGTTTGATAATTAAAGTAGTTCAAGAAGGAAAATGATGATTATATAGAACACAGATGAAGATAAACATTGTAATGAATAAAATAAGATGTATGCATAAAACAGTTATCAGTAATTATTTTAAGTTGGGTCCCCTTCAAATTAACCCCGCATCTCCATTCCGGAAAGTATAATTCCTCAGTTACTATATTTATTTTTCATTTCATCTACCACACGGAATTGCCTGTAGCTACATTGGCCATAGCAACACTTTCCCTTTAAGAATTTGTATACATGTGCATTTTGTGCATTTTTTAATACTTTATGTGTTGGGGTCCTCTCCCCTTCATTCTTTAACCTCTTGATTTCAGTAGAGGTTGCTGTGGAGCCATCATTTTTACCACTATTCTTAGATTATTTTTATTTACTCAGTCAACATATGTTTTCCAGTTTCAATAGTTTCTATATTTTTAAAATAATTTCCTGCATTTTTTTACTCTGTTTTCTGGATTATTTTAGAGACTGTCCAATTCTTGCTGTTCACAGTATTCTTCCTTTTCCCCTCCTTTATCCTATTATCTGCTGAAAACATGGTAAATGAGTTTATATCCATTAGGCCCAAAAAACTGAAGCTCTGCCTCATGGTTGGTGAGGATGGAATTCCTGAATTCTATCTGTTCATTTTTTTCATGATCTGCTGCAACGAGTTGCATTTTGAATTAAACATGCCCCTGGTGCATTTCACTTGAGTACTGTATTTACATGGCCGTAATGAAAAGTAATCTCACCAGAAATCCTGTTTCAGGCCAAAATTGAATCAGACTTAAAACTTTCTTCCCCTTAAATAAGGATGTGCCCAAATGCAAAGATAACAAAAAATGTGTCATTTGCACATCATCAGGTGGTGGTGGTTGTTAATACAAGTGACTCATTTCATTGTATGTTTCGATGTACATGTCATAAATAAAAGAATCTGAACCTGACTCTTAAGCTGCTGCTTAAAATCATGCTACCCTGATGGTGAACAATAAATTTGGATAAATAGACAAAACATCAGCCAGGCTCTATCAACAGAATCTTTAACATTAGCATAATCTTTTCCTGAGCATTACAAGTCAATGTCTCTTAAAAATTCACCTTGTGCCCATTTTCCCCTGTTTATTCAAAACTGAAACAGTTGTTAGGTAACTCCTTGGCCTCAAAAAGAAATCTGCTAAATATTTTCTGCTTATTGAACCTACACTGGTTTAAGATGGTATGGTGAACTACATATACCTGTCTGGACACGCCCCTCTGCTGACTGCTCCTGTGGCTCCTCCCACAGTCCCCTGTATAAAGGCGATTGGGGCACTGCTCCCCCCTCAGTCTCCGAAATGTCGTGCTCCCTTTTTGCTGCTAATAAAAGCCTATTGTTCACCTCCCGTCTCCAAGAGTTATTGATGGTGTATCAGATGGTACTACTGATCTCAAGGACTTCTGATGGCTAATGAAACAAGGATAACGAGATACTTATTTAGTCACTCTTTTTCTGGCAAACGATGATCACAAGCAATGGTCAATAACTTCCTTTTGGACTTTGGACTGTGGCAGGGCCTGGGTGATATGAGGCAGCTGAGAGTGAGGAAGGCCTGAGTTTCGAACAATTTAAGCACCAGGCCAAATTGGAAAGGTTGGGAACAGGCTGAATTGAGACAGCAGGGTCTGTGCCCCAGAGAGTCTCGAAGTGACTGAACCCAGTGTTTGGTGGTGATTTAGGTGCTGGTCCAGACTGAAAAGGTCAGGGTATCAGGACCATAGGCAAGGGTTAGGTGGGTTCAACTCGCTGCTCCCTTCTGTGCTGAACTATTCTCTGCAGACAGGATAGTTTCTGTGGACTTCAGTTCAGAAAGCTATTTGCTTCTATTCTTTATTTGCATGATTTTTTTTTCTCTCTTTGCATATTCACCATTTAACAGTCTTTTTTTAAATAGGCTCTTTTCAGTTTCTTCGTTTCAGGCTGCCTATTAGGAGACAAATCTCAGGGTTGTATAATGTATATATACTCTGATCGTAAATGTATTGTGAACTTTGAACTCGTTTACAGCAAGGCCATTATTTCCTACCTGGGCCTTTAGATGTTAGCTATTCATCCGTGCTGCACAATGTGGAAACTGTTGTGGAGCCACTGTGCCCTCATCAAACATTAGTATCCATCAACACTAAATTGTCTTACCAGCACTTGGACTGTACTCTTGATAGTTCACGTTGGGGCACTACGATGGCTTTGTGGTTAGTACATTGTTCTTACCACTTGGAGTGTTCTGGAATTTGGAGTTCAATTCCTGCACCGTCTGTAAAGAGTTTGTATGTTCTCCCAGAGACTGCATGGGTTTCCTCCCAAAGCAGATAAATTGGTCTTTGTAAATTGTCCTGTGATTAGGCTGCGTTAAATATGTGGGTTGCTGGCCAGTGTGGTTTGTTGGGTAGGAGGGGCCTGTTCTCCATTCTATCTGTAAATAATTAAAGGTGTGCTCATCTAGATATTTATGAAATATTGTCCTCTGTAATCCCTTGTGGATGGAAACTAATAAGCCTACTAGTAATGCCGTTTTTGGGGTAGATGTGTTTATATAATTGGTTACTACATACCCAGAGTAGGTAACAGGACGTTGTGGTCCCAGTGGTGAGATCCTAGAACAAGGATTATGCCCCTCCTCACCCACACCTCGCATTTCCAGCTAATTAGTTCACTTTAGGTGGTCGAAGACAGGAACATGAAGGTTGACTGATGGTGCCATGTCCCAGACAATTCACCACAGACAAAGGCCTGCAATTGAAATGATGGTGGTGAGGCCTTCACCCAGTGTTCAAGGTTTGCATTATGAACCATGAGTGCATAGTAAACAATTGTATAAGTTGTATTGATAATGCGCAGTGTATCAAAAGCTCACAAAACATTTCCAATCAATTATTGATCAATTATTCAATAACATGTGCACCACTCAAATAGAGTATGTCTCATGATAGAACTGCTGGAACATTCACCTTGCCTATGGTTCTACAATAGGGGATAATTTTTGCAAACTGCCATAGGAGCAGCACAGATGCCTGGTTGTTTACAAAGCTCACTGAAATTTATTTCTTTACAATTCATGATAAATTTATAAAAAGAATAACTTTTCTTCCTGTTTTGAACTGCAGCTTTAAAAATGAGCATTTTGGTCCCCATTTAATGCACACTCTATGTTCCACAGTGGTACAGGAAGCCAGACTACAACCTGTTCACACCCTATTTGCGACATCGAAGGAAGAACCCTGACCAGCCCTTCTACATTCTCCATCCAAAATTTGTCTGGCAGCTTTGGGATATAATCCAGGAAAACACTCAGGAAAAGATACAGCCAAACCCCCCCTCGTCGGGTTTCATTGGTAAGTCCACTTTTTCTCCTTCCCCAAAGCCAAGTACTGCAAATCTGAAATAAAACATGGGATGCTAGAAATAATTGACTGGTCTTTGTTGATAATCTTGTATTAGAAGTGAGTTCTACTGAGAGATAATCAACCCAACAAATAATCGTACTTGCTGCCTGCCCTGCTGAGAATCTCCAGCATTTCTGTCTTATTAATTCTCTCCCTTCTGGTTTTTCACACTGTTGATGCTAAGTATAAATTTTTGTGCCACTGGAAAATTTGGTTTTTACAAATGATGTTGCTAGTAAAATTTAATGAGGATTTTTTTTCTGTAAACTGAAAGAAACCCAAAATTGGCAGGCCATGATGACTCATATCCTACAATTTTGAAAGAAGGATAATATCAAAACCTCCAACCATGATTTATCAATATCGCTTCATTCAATATACAAGTCAATCAAAGAGATTGGACAGAATGGTATGGTACATTAATTAGCAATGGACCTGATAGCCTAGTTGTGGCCAAACATTTATAATAATTAATTCAAGATAACAGAATGAATAAATGTAAGGAGTGAGTCAGCAGGAATATGTGGTATTGTGTTTGAAGGTACCAAAGTAAATATTGAGTAATTAACATTTAAAGACATTTTAAAGATGTTTTTCAATAACATTCATAAAAAGCAAATCCCTTTCCTAAAATCATATTTTTGAAGTATAATCACTTCTGGGAAGCATGTTCTCTGGCTCCCACAAACAGCAACAATAGTGATCTAATGACCAGCTTAGCTTTTATTGATGCTAAAATATTAGGCCTTGCAAGGGGGAAAGCTCCTGCTTTCATTTCAAATATTACTATGGTAGAATTTTAAGTTTGAAAAGCAATTAAAAGGAATTACAATTGATCATGTGATTAAAAATAATTCAGTTAATCATGATTTTAATCATATTTTGAAACAACTGGAGTCCACTTTGTGCAAAACCTGCACTGTTTATTATATTCAGAGCTTGCCCCTATCTGTATATTTCTAGTTTTGTAGCCCAGTATGGGAGCGGGTGGAGGTCTGATGGGCGTAGAGATTGTTCAACATCTGAGAGGACGAGTGTGAATTGATGCAGTCCAAAGCTGACATTCCGGAATTGCTTGATGGTTCATTGTCACCTAGAAACAACTGGAAACATACCTATTTTTTTTACTGTTTACTGAACCAACATTATCCATTTTGGCAGGGAGGAGTAAAAGAAGCATTTGTCTAGAAGTTGCAGATCTTTTGAGTCTCAGTGGGATCTAGATGTCCTAATGGCTGATTCACTGAATGTTGGTATGCAGCTGCAGCAAGCAGTTAAGGAAGCTAGAAGAATGCTATTTCTTGATATGCAAATTGAACACAGAAGGAAGGTTATGCTTCAGTAAATCAGGAGCACTTCTAAATTCCATTCTGTCCAACCTTGTTAGATAACCTGTTTATTCCAGGTATTGGTCTAATAAACCTGCAAATTGCCTTGAGCATAATGTTAACAATTAAAAGGTTTTTCCCCCTTCTGAATTATATGAAACTGACCACATTTGCTTAATATTGAAACATGTAACAATAATTAAAATAAATAATTTACCTTTTTAATATGCAATGCCTAGGAAAAGTACAGGCATTTTGCAGACAAATTTGAAGTAACCCGATGACTGTAAAAAAAAATTGCAGCATTGTAGGTCATCATCCAACTGAATTTTTAGAAAGAACAGCATTTTCTCCCAAGTATTTTTCTGAATATCCAGTAAATTTAATTATAAGTGGAGCTAACACAGGATCATACAGAATTTCCCACAGATTGCAAACTATACATCACATAGAACTGTGGTCCCAACCAAACTTTTAATTTTAAGAAGAGTTTTAAAATGTCACCAAGTGGATACTATTTAAGATCATGAGACATATGAGTACAATTGGGCCATTTGGCCCATCAAGTCTGTTCCACCATTCAATCATGTCTGATTTATAATCCCTCTCAACCCCATTCTACTGTTTTCTCCCCTTAACATTTGACACTCTTACTAACCAAGAGCCTATCAACCTCCATTTAAATACACCTAATGACCAAGCCTCCAAAGCCACCTGTGGCAACAAATTCCACAGATTCACCTTCCTCTGGCTAAAGAAATTCCTCCTCATCTGTGTTCTGAATGGATGTCCTTCTATTCTGAGGCTGTGCCCTCTGGTCCTAGATTCCCCCACCATAGGAAACAATCCCTCCACGTCCACTCTATCGAGGCCTTTCAATATTCAATAGGTTTCAATGAGATCCTCGTTCTTCTAAACTCCAGTGAGTACAGGTCCAGAGCCACACACTCTTCTCGTGTATTAACCCTTTAATTACCGGGATCGATCTTGTGAATCTCCCCGGAACCTTGCTAAAGTACAGCACACCCTTTCTTAGATCAGAGCCCCAAAAGGCTCTTAGAACTCCCAGTGCAATCTGACCAATGCCTCATGAAGCCTCAGTATTATATCCTTGCATTAGTATTCTACTCCACTTGAAATAAATGATAGCTTTGCATTTGTCTTCCTTGCCACCTTCAAATGGAATACAAAACTCAATTGAAAACATTTCACCAAGTATACTAGCTTTTGGGCAAGAAACATTATTTCCTGAAGGTTCTAGCAGAAAAGAACAAAGTAACCAAAATAAAATACATTTGTGCATCAGCTGTTTTATCTTGTTCCTGAAGATTCTCGAGATAAATTATTTGAAAAGCTACCCAAACGATAAAAGCATTCAATGATGTAAACTGTTCCAACAGAATTGCACTACAATTAACTTTTGAAAGAACCTTTAAATACGATGTGCATGAAGCATTGTGATAGAATTTCTACTAAGAACATCTTAAGGTAGAATTGCGGCAATTTGCCTTGCTTATATTTAAAATGCCAACAATTAGTGGTGTTCTTTGTGTAATGCAGAGAAATGCTGTCACTTTTGAGCTTCATTTTATCAATAGCCATTTCTTACCTATTTCATTTGTGACGTTACTCATTGAACATCTTACACATTTTTGGAATGCTGTAATGTGACTGAAGAAATTATATATAATTCCCTCATTATATGTGATTTACTTTTAAACCAGTTGGGAACAAAACAGGCCCTTTATTCTTCTTACAACACACACAAAATGCTAGTGGAACACAGCAGGCCAGGCAGCATCTATAAGGTTATTCTTCTTGCTCTTCAGATTGAATCCCTTACACTCTAACCACAGAAAATAATCACGATTAGACCATAAGACATAGACATAGGAGCAGAATTAGGCCATTCAGCTCATCAAGTCTGCTCCGTCATTCTATCATGGCAGATCCCTGATCCCACTCAACCCCATACATCTGCCTTCCCGCTATATCCTTTGATGCCCTGACCGATCAGGAACTGATCAACTTCCGCCTTAAGTATATGTAACACTTACCCAACAGGCTGGTATATGTCTAGGGGAAAAGGAGATCCAGCCACTCACCAATCCCACCTCCCGTACATGCAGGTGCTGTGAGAATCAAGTTTATGCTGCGCGCACACACACCATATCAAATTCACACCAGATACCGTTATCAAATACACTTTAAAGATTTTACTAAAACTAAAAAGAGTACTATGCAATACAATATATATATGAAGGAAAAGAAAATAAAGTAAAAGGCGCCAACTTATCAAAGTTCAGTCAGTTTAGTGCACATCGTTGGAGCTCAAACATCAAACCATTCGACCCCTCGTCACTTTCCTCCCACCTCCACGTCCTTGGACCTGGGACCATCCAGGTGGTCGACCGAGCAGTGCAGCGCACGTCCACCTTCCTCGGCGTCTCCTTCCTGCCTACCCTCAAAAGACCGCGAAACCCACCAAGCTCCCAGCCTCACAAGACAAAATAACATTCCCCATTGATTAACAAATGAATACAATCCCCATATCAGCAAGTCCAAAGCTAAACAACTGCAAGAGAAAACACTTACCAGACATAAAAGCATTCCTGCTCTAGCAAACCAAAGAAGCCATTTTGATTAACATACACAGTACATTGTACAATATACACAGACTTGGCCTCCACCGCAGTCTGTGGCAGATCATTCTGCAGATTTACTACTCTCTGGCTAAACAAATTCCTCCTTATCTCTGTTCTAAAGGGTCACCCCTCAATTTTGAGGCTGTGCCCTCTGCCTCTGGATACTCCCACCCATAGAAAACATCCTCTCGTCATCCACCCTATCTAGTCCTTCCAACCTTCGGTAGGTTCCAATGAGATCCCCCTGCATTCCCCCTGTATCAAATCACTTATATATTTCTTCTTTGCTTCAGCAAAAACAATTACAGAATTGTATTAGCTCCAATCCCTATCGTGATTCTTCTGAACATCAAACTCTAGTTAGGCCGCATTTGGAGTACTGTGTCAGCCTAGGAAGCATGTGGAAGCATTGGAAAGGGTACAGAAGAGATTTACCAGGACGCTGCCTGGTTTAGAGAGTATGGATTATGATCAGAGATTTAGGGCTTTACTCTTTGGAGAGAAGGAGGATGAGAGGAGACATGAAAGAGGTGCACAAGATATTAAGAGGAATAGACAGAGTGGACAGCCAGTGCCTCTTCCCCAGGGTATCACTGCTCAGTACAAGAGGACATGGCTTTAAGGTAAGGGGAGGGAAGTTCAAGGGGGATATTAGAGGAAGGTTTTTTACTCAGAGAGTGGTTGGTGCGTGGAATGCACTGCCTGAGTCAGTGGTGGAGGCAGATACTTTAGTGAAGTTTAAGAGACTACTAGACAGGTATATGGAGGAATTTAAGGTGGGGGGTTATATGGGAGGCAGGGTTTGAGGGTTGGCACAACATTGTGGGCTGAAAGGCCTGTAATGTGCTGTACTATTCTATGTTCTATGTGCTTTATCTTTCTTCAAAAGTAATATGCTCCCAAGCTGTTTTCAGTGTTAAGTATAACATAATGTCAGGATAGATTGAGACATCCCCACAACTTAAGGAACAACTCCGGTGCTCTCTAATATCTCTGTACTTCTATGATATGCTATTTTCTTGCAAGCACTCTATGAATTGCGAAATTCTTGCCCAACAATATTTAACAGCATGGAAATTACAGGACGTTGTTATTTTTTCTTTTGAAGAATTCCATCAAATTTCTCTCTCCATCTCTCTTTGGCAAGTTACACATGTCCTCCACAGCCATTGCTGTTCCCACATTACCAAATATTAATTCCACCTTCTCATCTTCCAAGGGACCTGTGTTAACTTGAGCCACCTTTTCTGATTTGTATGATTATAAAAACTTTTCGGATCTGATTTTTAATCCAATTATCACATGCAGTGTACTGCATATATTCAGTGTGTTTGTTCCTCTTTGTCAGTGCTTTTATTTATGCTAGAATAAATTTTAAAATACTTCTTCTGACAGTGGTGGATTATCTGATCTGTATATATTAAGACTACCATGCAATCACTGCTGCAGTAGTCACTCAAGTTGACAGCTTCCACAATTCCTTCATTATACAGTCAGCATGTTGCACCCATCAACCGCAATTCACATCCCCAAACCGACTTTTTTATTGGTCTTGTTTGTGATTCTGTGCAGCAAACTGCGTCTTAAAAGTTTCTCAATATGGCATTTATGGTTGTTTGGAATCTGCCTGGCTATATGAAACCATTTGGATTACCGTCTCTGGTGCAGTTTTTCTCCATTTAATGACTCTGTACAATTGATACATTCCAAGTGAGCATTGAAGTCAGACAGCTGACATATTTTAAAATGGCTGGATTCCCTTATTATTTTCTCCTACCCTCAGAAGAACGTTTTGTGGCAAGATAGACAGTAGAACAATGGCACAGAAGTGAGGAAATTCTTGTTCGGTTCACCCTGAGTGTTCCTGATCTTTGCAGCATCAGTATCACTCGGAGAGGCTCACCAAACAAGAGGACAGCATGGAAGTTCAGCACTTTTCCGCTAGACACCACAGAAATGTTTAATTTAGTCATTATTGCCAAGCCATCTCTGGCACTGAGTATTTGTTTTCACAATGGGCTGCGTGTTAATTGCTCTTAGTGTGCAGGGATAAATAAATGAATTTAAAAAAAAACATAAATATCACTCCTTTTGCTGGTCAGTGGCAAGTTGTCAGAGTTCCCTACTATCACATGCTATCCACATTTGTCTTAATGTGGATCTCCTTGTAAAAATTTCCTTTCCAAACCTGTTTCAAAGCTTAGTGAGGTGATGGTAGGGAGATGGTGGTAAATGCCATACACAGAGCCACTAAAATAGATGTTCCCTTGACCGTTCTGGTAAACACTAGTAGTTGAAGAGTCTCCTGCTTAAATGACGACAGTGCTATGAGATACATACATGCATTAGAGAAGCTTATTCCCCGAACCTGCTCACCAGTGTTGGCCTGCAGCAACACACACGAAATATAGGAGGAACTCAGCAGGCCGGACAGCATCTATGGAAAAGAGTAAACAGTCGATGTCTCGGGCTGGGAAGTAGATAGGTGAAAGAAATAAAGGGCTAGAGAAAGAGGATTCTGGTGGGAGAGGACAGGCCATGGAAGGGGAGGAGCACCAGAGGGTGGTGATGGGCAGGAAAGCAGATGAGGTGAGAGAGGGGAACGGGGAATGGTGAAATGGGGGGGGAGGGGTGGCATTACCAGAAGTTCAAGAAATCTATATTCATGCCATCAGGTGGGAAGCTACCCTGACTCAAAACATCATATGAAAATCCATGTTGATACATTTAATTGGAATGCTTTTACTTTAGTATTTGATGTAAAAGATCAGTGATCACATATTCATCATCAGAAAGCAGACAATAGAATGGTTAAGAGGAGCAAATAACCTAATGGAAGCATAAAACTCCCTTCTTTATAAACACTATTCCAAATATTATTCAAACTTTTCATCGCAAAATAAACGCAGAGCTCACTGTTTGTAGAATTATCAACAAGTGAGTAATTAAGTGATATAAGTTTACAGAAATAAATACTGCACCACATACAAATCACATATTTTAGCAAAAGATGTGTAAAACTTAGCACATGGTCCACTGTTACTGAACATTTTATGAAAAGCCTTTCTGGCATTTACAGCAACAAGCCTTACAGGAAGATTCTTAGTAACAGAAGAACAAAAATAGATTGCTAATGGATTGGTAATGACACCACATTGAAGCTGTCTCAGATCAACGATGAAGATTAGTGAGCATTATAATAGATTAACAATCACTTGTACAGTTAGAGCCAGGTTTGTAATGTGATTCATTGGTACTGTTATTTGCAGAGCCATAATAACAAATACTAAAGAGCTTTTTAAATCCATAATCAATTTCCTTCATCTCAGAGGACTGACAGTCATGAATTTAAATGACTAATTGAAATCCCAATTCAAAATTTTCTTTAAAACCATTGAAATGAGCTAAAACATACAACCAAAGGATGGGAATAAAACAAAATACACCATGGAATATTTTAAACCCTTGTAATAAATACCTTGCAATTATTTAAAATTACTATTTTTAAATATTGTGGCAGTCCATTGCTGATGTTTATATTTCCAGTGATTGGAAATTTGATTCATTTGATCATATTTCTTCCCCATTCTGATGTTTGGTCTGAGCAACGACTGAACCTCTTGACTGTGTCTGCATGCTTTAATGCATTCAGTTGCTGCCACACGATTGTCTAATTAGTTTTTATATTAATAAGCAAATGTACAGGTGTACCTAATAAAGTGGCCACTGAATGTATTTCAGATAGTTACTTTGGAACTAAATATTTGAAATATAATCAAAACTAATTAAGGAGGCATGAGGGATGGGTAGGCTGGAGATTGGGTACTAACTTTAGTCATAGATGAGCAAGAAACATTGCCGTTCCTACCTAATTTATATTTTCTTGAACATTAAATAGTTCAATGACATGATGGTACAATTGTGGCCAACTGGAGAGATTTAGGACAGTGCCTTGGACCACTGAGTAAAAGACATGAGAAAATGGGACCAATCAAGTATGACAGTGAAAAAGTGTGTATGAAACTGGAGGAGATAGCAGAGGTACTTAATGAATACCTTACTGCAGTATTCACTATGGACAAGGATCTTGGCAATTGTAGACAACACACACAATGCTCAAGGATCTGTTCTGGGATTATTATAAATGACCTAGATGAGGAAGTGGAGGGATGGGTTAGTAAGTTTGCTGATGACATAAAGGTTGAGGGTGTTGTGGATAGTGTGGAGGCCTGTCAGAGCTTATAGTGGGACATTGATAGGATGCAAAACTGAGCTGAGAAGTGGCAGATGGAGTTCAACCCAGATGAGTGTGAGGTGGTTCATTTTTGTAGGTCAAACATGATGGCAGAATACAGCATTAATGGTAAGACTCTTGGTGATGTGGAGGATCAGACGGATCTTGGGGTCCAAGTCCATAGGACAGCCAGAGCTGCTACGCAGGTTGACTCTGAAGTTATGAAGGCATACGGTGTATTGGCCTCCAACAATCATGGGATTGAGTTTAAGAGCTGAGAGGTAGTGTTGCAGCTATATCGGACTCTGGTCAGACCTTACTTGCAGTACTGTGCTCAATTCTGGTTGCCTCACTACAGGAAGACGTGGAAAACATGGAAAGGGTGCAGAGGAGATTTACAAGGATGTTGCCTGGATTGGGGAGCATTCCTTATGAGAATAGGTTGAATGAACTCAGCCTTTTCTCCTTGGAGTGACAGAGGATGAGAGGTGACCTGATAGAGGTGTACAAGATGATTAGAGGAATTGATCATGTGGATAGTCAGAGGCTTTTTCCCCAGGGCTGAAATGGCTAACACGAGAGGGCATAGTTCTAAAGTGCTTGGAAATAGGTACAGAGGAGATGTCGGGAGTAAGCTTTTTACGCAGCGAGTGGTGAGTGCGTGGAATGGGGTGGCGGTGGTGGAAGCAGATACGATAGGGTCTTTTAAGAGACTCCCGGACAGGTACATGGAGCTTAGAAAAATAGAGGACTATGGGTAACCCTAGGTAGTTCTAAGGTAGGGACATTTTTTGGCACAGCTTTGTGGGCTGAAGGGCCTGTATTGTGCTGTAGGGTTTCTATGTATCTTTGTTACTGCCTGAGGAAAGTGTTTGCGTGTAAAGTACCCTCTGTGCCTTGTGCTCGATGCTCCCGAAGGAAGGTCCCTGCATTGGAATGGTCTCTCATTGTTGTTGGAGGATGGTTCTGTGGTTTGTGGGTTGGACCCTGGAGTTCCGGTTGTGATGTGTTTCTGCTTTCCAGTTGCTCCTTCTTTTGTTGCTATTTTAGGCAATTTTTGAATCAGGTTGTCAGAATCAGAATCAGGTTTATTATCACCAGCATGTGACCATATAACCATATATCAATTACAGCACGGAAACAGGCCATCTCGGCCCTTCTAGTCCATGCCGAACGCTTACTCTCACCTAGTCCCACCGACCTGCACTCAGCCCATAACCCTCCATTCCTTTCCTGTCCATATACCTATCCAATTTTACTTTAAATGACAATACTGAACCTGCCTCTACCACTTCTACTGGAAGCTCGTTCCAGTAGAACATGAAATTCGTTAACTTATCAGCAGCAGTTCAATGCTATACATAATCTAGCAGAGAGAGAAAAAAATTATTAAATAATAATAATAAACAAGTAAATCAATTATGTATATTGAATAGATTTTTTAAATGTGAAAAAAACAGAAATATTGTGTATATTTCTTTAAAAAGTGAGGTAGTGTCCAAAGATTCAATATCCATTTAGGAATCGGATGGCAGAGGGACAAAGCTGTTCCTGAATCGTTGAGTGTGTGACTTCAGGCTTCTGTATCTCCTACCTGATGGTACAGTTGTCTTGCCGATAACAAACACTGAGCCAATCCGAATTTGCCTGGACTCTTTCGATTTTGTGTTTTAATTTCTGTGTTTTTTTGTTTTTTTTGTTGCTCTTTGTGCAATTTGTTTTTATTGCATGTGGGGTGGGGGTGTGGAGTTTGATGGGGGTTGAGAGCCAGGTTAAGTAAATGCCCATGTCACATGAAGAATCAGGTTGATTGAGAGACTAGGGCCCTGAAATGAAAACCAAGGACACTGTGTTATTTTCAGGAGGTCCATAATTATCTATTATGTTTGAATTTTTTTTGTGTAGGAACACACAATGTACGTAAAGTTGCTTTACAGATAATAGAGATTTAACACATTCCTATTTACTAATGAAAGCTTCAGAGCACTGCAAGTTCAAGTTTCTTAACATCTGACTATACATATATACAACCAAAGAAAACAACATTCATCCAGACCACAGTGCACCCACAAAATATGTATCACACACAGCATATAAAACATAATATTACCACAAATAAATGAATAAAATATAATTCAAAATGTAGGTAGGTGCACAGCACAGGTAAACAGTCTAGTGCCGAGACCTCAGTGGCAGCAGGGTATTCATTAGTCTCACAGCCTGGGTGAAGAAGCTGTGACCCAGCCTGGCAGTCCTATTCCTGATGTTTCTGTACATCCTTGCTGACAGAAGTGGGTCAACGAGATTGTGGGATAGATGGTAGGGTTCCCCAACAATGCTTCAGGCCCGTTGTATACAACATGTCACGGGGAGGGAAGCCCCAGTGATCCTTTCAATGGGTTTTACTATTCCCTGCAGGTCTTAAGGATGCGTACCACACGATGATGCAACCAGACAGGGCACTCTCGATGGTGCTCCTGTAGAAAGTTGTTAGAATGGGTACAAGCCTCCATCTACTCAGAAAATGGAAATGCTGCAGGGCCTTCTTGACTAATGAGGAGGGGTGTGGGTCCAGGTTAGATCATCCCTTATGTACTCACTAAGGAACTTTGTGCTCTTCACTCTCTCCAGGGCAGAGTCATTGATGTGCAATGGAAATGGTCGACCTGCCTCCTCTTGAAGTGCACAATTGTGTCTTTTGTCTTGACCATGTCGAGACTCAGGTTGTTGTTCTTACGCCGTTTGACACCTTCTCTCTGTATGTCAACTCATCGTTGCTGTTAATGAGCCCAATCATTGGCAAATCTGATCCTACAGCTTGAGCTGGATCTGGCAGTGTGAGTCAAAAGAGCGAATGGCAACGGACTGAGCGTACAGCTCTGGGGAGCAGCAATATTCCCTGTGTTGGTGCTTTGAACGTTTATGACAAGAAGTCCAAGAACCAGTTACCATAGAACACTACAGCACAGTACAGGCCCTTCAGCCCTCCATGTTGTGCCGACCCATATAATCCTTAAAAAAAAGTACTAAACCCACACTACCCCTTAACCTTCCATTTTTCTTTCATCCATGTGCCTGTCCAAGAGGCTCTTAAATACCCCTAATGTTTTAGCCCCCACCACCATCCCTGGCAAGTCATTCCAGGCACTCACAACCATCTGTGTTATAAAAAAAAACAAACAAACACTTACCCCTGATGTCTCCTCTAAATTTCCCTCCCTTAATTTTGTACATATGCCCTCTGGTGTTTGCTATTGGTGCCCTGGGAAACAGGTACTCACTATCCACCCTATCTATGCCTCTCATGATCTTGTAGACCTCTATCAAGTCCCCTCTCATTCTTCTATGGTCCAAAGAGAAAAGTCACAGCTCTGCGAACCTTGCTTCAAATGACTTGTTCTCCAATCCAGGTAACATCCTGGTAAATCTCCTCTGCACCCTCTCCACAGCTTCCACATTCTTCCTATAATGAGGAGACCAGAATTGAACACAATACTCTGTGCGGTCTCACCAGAGATTTGTAGAGTTGCAACATGATCTCTCTACCCTTGAACTCAATCCCCCTGTTAATGAAGCCTAGCATCCCATAGGCCTTCTTAACTACCCTACCAGCGACCTTGAGGGATGCATGGATTTGAAACCCCAAGGTCCCTTTGTTCATCCACACTCTTAAGTAATTGACCATTAATCCTGTACTCAGTCTTCTGGTTTGTTCTTCCAAAATGCATCACCTCACACTTGTCCGGATTGAACTCTATCTGCCATTTTTCTGCCCAACTCTGCAGCCTGTCTATATCCTCTTGTAACCTTCGACACTGGCCCGCTCTACTTCGACCTCATCCTGATCAAAATCCTTTTCACTTGTGAATACTGAAGCAAAGTATTCATTTAGGACCTCCCCAACCTCCTCCGCCTCCAGGCACATGTTGCCCTCTTTATCCTTTAGTAGTCCCACCTTCATTCTCGTCATCCTCCTATTCTTCACATACGCATAGAACGCCTTGGGGTTCTCCTTCTCATGCCCCCTTCAAGCTCTCCTAAGTCCTTTCTTTCGCTCCTTCCTGGCTACCCTATATTTCTCATAAACCCCTCCTACTTCCTGCTTCTTATATCTAACATATGCTTCCTTTTTTCTCTTGACGAGTTGCCTCACATGTTTCGTCAGCTACGGTTCCCTTTCCCTATCATTTTTTCCTTGCCTCAGTGGGACAAACCTATCCTGAAACCAGCTCAAGTGGTCCCTAAACTTCCCACATTACTTCTGTGCTTTCCCCTTGAACATCTGTTTCCAATTTACTCTCGCTAGTTCCTGCCTCATCCCTTCAAAGTTAGTTCTTCCCCAGTTAAGCACTTTACCATTTTGTCTGATTTTGTCCCTTTCCATAGCTATGCTGAAGCTAAGGGAGTTGTGGTCACTCTCACCAAAATGCTCCCCCACCAAGAGATCTGTCACCTGGCCAGGTTCATTACCCAGAACTAGATCCAGTATAGCCTCTCCTCTCGTCAGCCGGTCCTACTTTAAAAAGGGTTCTAGAAGTAAGCCTAGCAATTATAGACTTGTCAGTTTGACATCAATGGTGGGTAAATTAATGGAAAGTATTCTTAGAGATAGTATTTATAATTATCTGGATAGACAGGATCTGATTAGGAGTAGCCAGCATGGATTTGTGCGTGGAAGGTCATGTTTGACAAACCTTATTGAATTTTTTGAAGAAGTTAGACTCATAGTTGACTTATCACCTATATTCCTGTCGTGATTAATACCCCCACACCCCCCCACCGGGTCAGCCGGTCCGCAAGAATATTGTCAATATTAAACCGGTCTGTGGTGTAAATAAGGTTGGTGACCCCTGCCCTGGACAACATAATGTTGACGAGGGTAAGGCAGTGGATGTAGTCTATATGGACTTCAGCAAGGCCTTTGACAAAGTTCCACATGAAAGGTTAGTTAAGAAGGTTCAGTCGTTGGGTATTAATGCTGGAGTAATAAAATGGATTCAACAGTGGCTAGATGGGAGATGCCAGAGAGTAGTGGTGGATAATTGTTTATCGGGATGGAGGCCAGTGACTAGCGGGGTGCCTCAGGGATCTGTTTTGGGCCCAATGTTGTTTGTATTATACATAAATGATCTGGATGATGGGGTGGTAAATTGGATTAGTAAGTATGCCGATGATACTAAGGTCGGAGGTGTTGTGGATAATGAGGTGGGTTTTCAAAGCTTGCAGGGAGATTTATGCCGGTTAGAAGAATGGGCTGAACGTTGGCAGATGGAGTTTAATGCTGAGAAGTGTGAGGTTCTACATTTTGGCAGGAATAATCCAAATAGAACATACATGGTAAATGGTAGAGCATTGAGGAATGCAGTGGAACAGAAAGATCTAGGAATAACAGTGCATAGTTCCCTGAAGGTGGAGTCTCATGTAGATAGGGTGGTGAAGAAGGCTTTTGGAATGCTGGCCTTTATAAATCAGAGCATTGAGTACAGAAGTTGGGATGTAATGTTAAAATTGTACAAGGCATTGGTAAGGCCAAATTTGGAATATTGTGTACAGTTCTGGTCACCGAATTATAGGAAAGATATCAATAAATTAGAGAGAGTGCAGAGACGATTTACTAGGATGTTACCTGGGTTTCAGCACTTAAGTTACAGAGAAAGGTTGAACAAGTTAGGTCTGTATTCATTGGAGCGTAGAAGGTTGAGGGGGGATTTGATCGAAGTATTTAAAATTTTGAAAGGGATAGATAGAGTTGACGTGAATAGGCTGTTTCCATTGAGAGTAGGGGAGATTAAAACGAGAGGACATGATTTGAGAGTTAGGGGGCAGAAGTTTAAGGGAAACACGAGGGGGTATTTCTTTACTCAGAGAGTGATAGCTGTGTGGAATGAGCTTCCTGTAGAAGTAGTAGAGGCCAGTTCAGTTGTGTCATTTAAGGTAAAATTGGATAGGTATATGGACAGGAAAGGAGTGGAGGGTTATGGGCTGAGTGCGGGTAGGTGGGACTAGGTGAGATTAAGAGTTCGGCATGGACTAGGAGGGCCGAGATGGCCTGTTTCCGTGCTGTGATTGTTATATGGTTATATGGTTACTGTGTCAGGAATCCTTATTGAACACACCTGATAAATTCAGCCCCATCTAACCCCCTTGCACTCAGGAGGTGCCAATCAATATGAGGGAAGTTGAAATCATCCATAACTACTACCCTGTATTTCCTGCTCCATTCTAAAATCTACCAGTTTATCTGTTCCTCGGTGTCCCGAGGGCTATTTGGGGGCCTATAGAATACTCCTAGCACAGTGACTGATCCTTCCTATTTCCGACTTCCACCCAGACTGACTCCGTGGACACTCCTTCTGCAGCGTCTTCCCTTTCTTTAGCCGTGATACTATCCCTGACCAGCAATGCCACTCCCCCCCTTTTCTACCTCCCATCCTATTCCTTTTAAAAAACCTGAATGCCGGGACCTGCATCATCCAATCCTGCCCTTCCTTCAACCAAGTTTCAGTAACGGCCACAACATCGTAGCGAGTCCTAATGAGGACAGTTTCCCTATCAGAGATGATTGTGTTAAATACCGAGCTGAAGTTGATGAGCAACGTCCTGGTGTATGAGGCTTTGTTTGATAGGTGGGACGGAACAGAATGGAGGGCTGAGGGAATAGCATCATTAGTTGAACAGTTTGAGGAGTAGGCAGAGCAGAAAGGGTCCAATGTAGGTGGAAAGTGGGATTTTATACAATGCATTTCCAGCCGCTCAACACACTTCATTATTGCTGAGGTCCGTGCCGCTGGGTGGTAGGCCAGTTGCCATTGCTCTCTTGTTGGTGGCTGCCTTGAAGCCTGTCGGAACAGTGGACTGTTGCAAGGAGATATTAAAGATGTCCATTGAGATCTCTGTTAGTTGGGTCGCTCAATTCCTCAGCACCTGACCAGAGACAGAATGTTGTCTGGCCCAACAGCTTTGTGTGGGTTTGCCCTGGCTAGGATATGCCTCACCTCTACTGCGGTCAGACAGGGTCGCTGTTCCTCAGGGGGCAGGAGGGGGCTTTCCTCAACGTCACCTCATTCTCTGCATCAAGTTGTACATAGAAGGAATTCAGCCTATCAGGAGGTGAGGTGTCACTGTTGTTGACACACACAGGGATGACTTGTAATCTCTTATTGTTTGTGTAGCTTGCCACGTGTTCCACGTGTCCCTGGTGTCACAAAGGTGTCTGTAAATTTTCTGTGAATATCCTCATTTTTCCTTCCTGATGGCATGAGAGTGCACGACCCTTGTAGACCTTAGAATTGTATTATCCCCCAATCTGAAGACAGCATCTCAATCCCTAAGCAGTGCATGAACATCTACAGTCCTGGTTTGTCCTGGCAGTTTAATCGTGATAATGTCTTCAATGCATTTTCTGTCGTAGCCAGTCACAGATCCCGCGTATTCATCAATGTTGACGTCATGTTGATGAGCCCCTCAGTGCTTCTGGATCCTTATTGTTAAGAGCTCCTTTGTTTGGTGGTTGTATATTTGAATTAGAGTTTGATGAGCTGGTAAAACTAGAATGCACAGCACAGATTATTACAGCCTGACCAAGTGACATTATTCATATATACTTTCAATATTCTATTTTTTCCAAGTCTGAATCCTGATAGTTTAAAAATTATTTTTCAAGATAGCCAAGAAGAATAGATCACAAAATATGATCACAATACTCATAATTTTATATGCCTGAGTCATGTGCCATTTTAACCTCCTTTGCTCCAGGGAGAACTCAACTAGCTTCTCCCACTTCTCCTTGTGACTGAACTGCTTCATCCCAGGCAATGTCCTGGTGAATCTGCCCTGCAGCCTCTCCCATGTTATTACATCCATCCCACACTTTTGTGACCAGAAATGCACACAATACTCCATTTGAGTTCTGGAGAACTGTATTCAGTTACTGCTTCTGTGTTCAGATCACCAGCTAATGAAAGCCAGTGATCTATGCCTTCTGAACCGTGATATTTATTTGTATTGTACCTTCAAGGATCTATAGACTTGTGCTCCAAGGTCCCTCCCTCCATTCCTCAATACTCCAAGATGCTACCAATTGTGTTTTGGACCCCAGCCTCATTAGTGCTTCTAAAATGTATCACCTTGTGGTTGTCCGGATCAGACCCTGTTTTTTCAGCCCATTTGAGCAAAACATCGATTTTCCAAGACTACCTCCCACACTCTCAACATTTCTGACAATCTTTGTGTCATCTGTGATTTTGCTGATATTGCCTCCCACATCCACATCTAAGGTATTCATGTCCATTATAAACAACTAGGGTCCTAGCATTAATATTTGTGAGATCACATGAGTCACAGGTATCCAAATCTCAAAAGTAACCACCTACCGTAGCCTTCTGCTGCCAAGCCAACTTGGGTTCAGTTTGCCAACTTAACATGTATGACATGAGCTCTAACTTTTTGAACCAGTCTCCTACTGTATGAGGGACATTGTCAAAGGCTTAACTGAAGGTCATGTGAATCACACTCTTATCAATGCACTTCCACTGGTTCAAATAATTGTCAAATCGCTCAGACAGAATCTGCCTTTGGCTCAGCCACTTTAACTTTCTCTGGTTAGCTTCTGACTTTCCAAGTGATCATTAACTCTGTCGCTCAGAATTTTTCCTTGCCTGTCATAAAAATTCAAGTTTCATTTTAACAGAGAAAGAAAAGAGTAGGAGCGAGGAATAGATATTTTTAAAGAGTATATCTGCTAATCTTAAAATGGTGCAGAATGGACAAGATGTTAAGTAGCCTGTCTGGATTTCTTTTATTTTGTAATGCTTGCTTGGATTTTAATTCTTTCCAAAAGAAAGTTGCGGGCTAATAATTGCAGTGATCATTTTTGAGAAAAAGTGTGATTAATAAAGTAGTTAATAGTTGCTTTTGCTGCCAGCAAGTGGTCATTGTGCTTCACCAGCACCATCATAAAGCAGAAGGGAATGAAAAGTAATGCAGGAATTTAAAAATTTACACTACACAATGGATCACATCTCTCTGCATTAAACATCAACTGCTATCCCTCAGCACATTCCTCTAATCCGTTTATGTCATGCTGCAATATATCACCATCTGCTTTGCAGTTCACAATACTGTCAACTGCAAAGCGGAGAGTGATATATGGCAGCATTACTGTCAAGTGAATTTTTCACTTGTGTCACCATGTCCAGGTCATTAATATAAATAAAGATAGTTAAACCTCAAACACTGATCCCTGGAAAATACCACTATTTACTTTTCCCCAGTCCGTGAAGTGAGCTTATATCATGATACTGCTGTCTAACTTCAAATATCCAATTATAAAAGTGCTTCAACTTCCCTGATTGCAGAATGTATCGTGTGTCCTATTGAAGTCAGGATGAAGTGGAGGAAATGCAATTGAATTTTGCTTAATGAGAAAAATGAGAGACCAAAATCTGAATCAGGTTTAATATCACTAGTGTATGTTGTGAAATTTGTACTTTTGTGGCAACAGTATAGGGGAAGAAGTTAGAAACATAGAAAACCTACAGCACAATACAGGCCCTTCGGTCCACAAAGTTGTGCCGAACATGTCCCTACCTCAGAAATTACCAGGGTTACCCATAGCCCTCTATTTTTCTAAGCTCCATGTACCTATCCAAAACTCTCTTAAAGGACCCTATTGTATCCACCTCCACCACTGTTGCCGGCAACCCATTCCACGTACTCACCACTCTCTGCGTTAAAAAACACTTACCCTTGACATCTCCTCTGTATCTACTCCCAAGCACCTTAAACCTGTGCCCTCTTGTGGCAGCCATTTCAGTCTTGGGGGAAAAAGCCTCTGACTATCCACACTAGCCTCTGACTCTCATCATCTTATACACCTCTATCAGGTCACCTCTCATCCTCCATCACTCCAAGGAGAAAAGGCGGAGTTCACTCAACATATTTTCATAAGGTGTGTTCCCCAATCCAGGCAACATCCTTGTAAGTCTCCTCTGCACCCTTTCTATGGTTTCCACATCCTTCCTGTAGTGAGGCGACCAGAACTGAGCACAGTACTCCAAGTTGGGGTCTGACCAGGGTCCTATATAGCTGAAACGTTACCTCTCGGCTCCTAAACTCAATCCCACGATTGATGAAGGCCAACACACCGTATGTCTGCTTAACCACAGAGTCAACCTGCACAGCTGCTTTGAGTGTGCTATGGACTCGGATCAAGATCCTCTAATCCTACACACTGCCAAGAATCTTAGCATTAGTACTATATTCTGCCATCATATTTGATCTACCAAAATGAACCACCTCACACTTATCTGGCTGAATTCCACCTGACACTTCTCAGCCCAGTTTTGCATCCTATCAATGTCCTGCTGTAACCTTTGACAGCCCTCCACCCCATCCACAATACCCCCAACCTTTGAGTCATCAGCAAACTTACTAACCCATCTCTTCACTTCCTCATCCAGGTCATTTATAAAAATCATGAAGAGTAAAGGTCCCAGAACAGATCCCTGAGGTACAACACTGGTGATCGACCTCATACAGGATATGACCCGTCTACAACCACTCTTTGACTTCTGTGGGCAAACCAGTTCTGGATCCACAAAGCAATGTCACCTTGGATCCCAGGCCTCCTTACTTTCTCAATAAGCCTTGCATGGGATACTTTATGAAATGCCTTGCTGAAATCATATACATTACATCTACTGCTCTTCCTTCATGAATGTGTTTAGTCACATCCTCAAAAAATTCAACCAGGCTTGTAAGGCTCAACCTGTCCTTGACAAAGCCATGCTGACTATTCCTAATCATATTATGCCTCTCCAAATGTTCTTAAATGCTGCCTCTCAGGATCTTCATCAACTTACCAACCACTGAAGTAAGACTCACTGGCCTATAATTTTCTAGGTTACCTCTACACCCTTTCTTGAATAAGGGAACAACATCCACAACCCTCCAATCCTCTGGAACCTCTCCCGTCCCCATTGATGATGCAAAGATCATTGCCAGAGGCTCAGCAATCTCCTCCCTCGCCTCCCACGTTAGCCTTGGGTACATCTCATCTGGTCCCGGTGACTTATCCAACTTGATGCTTTCCAAAAGCTCCAGAACATCCTCTTCCTTAATATCTACATGCTCAAGCTTTTCAGTCCGCTGCAAGTCATCACTACAATCACCAAGATCCTTTTCCATAGTGAATACTGAAGTAAGGTATTCATTAAGTACCTCTGCTACTTCCTCCAGTTAGATACACACTTTCCCACTGTCACACTTGTTCCTAAAACACTGAGTGTGTGCCTTCAGTTTGCTGTACCACCACGTTGATGGTAGTAATGAGAATAGGGCGTGTCCTGAGTGATGGGCATCCTTAATGCTGGTTGCTGCTTTTTTGAGGCATCACCCTTTGATGATGTCCTTGATGTTGGGGAGGCCAGTGCCCAAGATGGAACTGACTGAGCTTATAACTTTCTGCAGCTTGTTACAATCCTGTGCAGTGGTCCCTCCATACCAGATAGTGATGCAACCAGTTAGATTGCTCTTCAGGGTACATCTATAGAAGTTTGTGTCTTTGGTGACGTGCCAATTCTCTTAAACTCCAAATGAAATATAGCCACTGTCATGCCTTCTTTGTAATTGCATCAATATGTTGGGCCCAGGATACATCCTCAGAGATGTTGATACCCAGGAACTTGAAACTGCTCATCCTTTACACTTCTGATCTCTTGATAAGTACTGATGTGTGTTCCCTTGACCTACCCTTCCTGTAGTCCACAATCAATTCCATGGTCTTACTGACATTGAGTACAAAGTTATTGTTATGACATTACTGATCTGTCTCGCTTCTGTACGCCTCCTCGTCAGTGTCTGAAATTCTTCCAACATTAGTTGTGTTGTTGGAAAATTTATAAATGGTGTTTTGAGTTTTGCCTAGCCACACAGTCATGTGTACAGAAAGTAGAGCAGTGGGCTAGGCACGTTTCCTTGAGTGCGCCATTGTTGATTATCAGCAAGGTGAAGATGATATTTCTGATCTGCACAGTCTATGGTCTCCTGATGAGGAAGTCAAAGATCTGTTTGCTGAGGGAGGTGCAGAGGCCCAGGTTTGAAGCTTATTCATTAGAATTGAGTGTTTGTTCGTGCTGAATGCTGTTATAGTCAATTAACAGCAGCCTGACATAAGTATTACTATTGTCCAGGTGATCCAAGGCCAAATGGAGAGCCAGTGAGATTGAATCTGCTGTAGACCTATTGTGGCGATAGGCAAGTTGAATCAGGTCAGGCTCTTCCTTCGGCAGTCGTTGATTCTAGCCGTGACTCAATCTCTCTTTCATCTAGAAGAGAAACATCCCGTAGTTTTCAGCTGAATCATATAACATCTATTATAAGTGCTTTTGGGCAACAAGTGAACACTTGCCCGGAGGTGATTAATGGATTTTTCAACCATTACGAGGTAAAATATTAAGTTCAAGCTCAGTCTTTTGAGATAAATTTTAGTTAAGACTAATAAGTTTCAAAACAAAATTCAGCAGATAAACATCAGTATGAAATGAGTAAAATAAAAACAGGTGGAAACCATTCAGTCCTTTCAGCTTGTACTACTATTCAATAACAGTCCTGGCTGGTAAATGATCTCAGTGCCACCTTCCTGTTTACTTTCCTCAATCAATCAGTTTATTGTATTCATTTGCTTTTTGAAATACTTGCATTGGAACATTAACATTTTCATCAATTGAAAAAATACTTGCGAAATAAACAGATGAGGATTGATAGATATTTTCCGTACCAATACCTGGTGATGAAAGTATGGATTATATAATCACAGGTTATTCATTAATTTAAAATTTGTTAAAGTGGTACTGTACTCAGTTGTCAACCTGTACATTTGGTAAATCAAAATTGTCATTGGTGCTGATCACAACTGCCATCCCGTTAAAAGTATTTTTTTAATTAAATGTAGACTGGTTATATTAAAATGTTTTAAAAGTATTTCTTCATGAAAACTGTGGTAATTATTTATTTTATTTCTTTCCCCAGGAATTCTCATTATGATGTCTTTGTGTGATAATGTCAACATCTATGAATATATTCCTTCCATCAGACAGACTGATCTCTGTCATTACCATGAACGATATTATGATGCAGCCTGTACCTTGGGTGCCTACCACCCATTGCTGTATGAGAAACTTTTAGTGCAGCGAATGAATAAAGGGATGGAAGCAGACTTGTATACAAAAGGCAAGGTCATTCTGCCTGGTTTTAGTACTATGAAATGTTCTAGTGAACAATGAATCTTGTGTTGCAGGAAAATTACTGATTCGTACATGATATATATACACTGAAACTTAAATAAAATACTTGAACTGAGCAGTTAAGATTAACCTTTTGGGCAAAATCAAGGTAATGAGGTATGGAGACTGCAAACAATTTTGTTTCATTATAATGAAGCGTTTGTATTTTGTAAGAGAATAATGTGTTGCTACACACTCATAAAGGACTGTCTGAAATGAAGTCAAATTTCAAGTAGAGATTTTGTACCACCATAATTTTGTTAAGAGCTTATTGTTTGAATGGGGCCTGTGTAGCTTTTAGTAAAATTGCATCATTAATTTTACTTTCAATACATAGGCTTAGTGATGTTATAAACAGATGGAACACTTAGAAACATATTTGACTTTTACAATAATTACTTCCAGAAGTTTTCTACGATGAATTACATTGTAGCAAACTTCAATCAGTTTTCAACTGTGCAAAATAACTTCTACTAAGACATGAAAAACGTGCAAATGGACCTATTTCTAGGCTCTAACAATTATTAGATGAAAGTGACATCTTGCAGAATGTCTTTATCACTGAATGGAAAAGAATAGCAGGCATGATGTAAATTGGAATGCTGATTTGCTATCAGCCTGACTTGTACTTTATGTGAAACTTATTTTATCCTCTAAGAATTTGGTTTAAAATCAATCCCTACTCCAAACATTTATGGTAGCCTTTCAATTGGAAGGAGAAACAGGTGGGATCTGATTATTCAGCCTCTGCCCTATATTCCAATGTAATGACCAAAGAAGAAAGATCCAAACATTAGACTGGCCCTTATGTGTGTCCAGAAATTTCACTTTATATATTGTATTACATTGTGCTGTATAATGTAAAATATTAAATATGATTTATTTGACATTAGAGATCATGCCTCTAATATTAGTGTTCACTGAAAGATCAGAAATAAACAGGGTTCCCATAGAATGTAAAATTCACAATGTAACTATGTAATAAAACAGTTACTGTATCATGTTACTGAGAATAAGGTGTGAAAATTCAAAATGCAATTTTCTTCCACATTTAGAACTTTATTAGTTGCATTTAGACTAAATTAGCTTTTATCATTGGAATTTAATAGCAAATGTGGAGAAATCTCAATTTAAACCATCAATGTCAGTATCTGGTACAGTAAATTCCAATATTACTGAATTCATTCTCTGAGGACAGCTCTTGTAATGCATCCTGGCATTGCCAAAAAAAAAAACACAGCGCACAGCAGGAGAGATTATCGTTGGTTTTTAACCAAGTGGAAGTGTGTTATGGGAAAATAGTATAGTTGGAGAAAAGCTTATCATTCAACTGACATGTCAAAAAGGTGCTTCCACAGTCTTGGATCATGGAGGATCCAAATGGCAGCCTCACTAGCAAATGCAAGCAACAATGGGCCCTGCCCCTGGGCTTTATGGAGGCCTGAAAGGGTATGCTTAGCCTTCTGAAGCTGGAAGTTAATTCCTGGGCTTCCATATTTCTCAGTGCATTTGACAGGTTACATTTGATCTATCTAATAGCAACTAGTTGCTTATTCAAAACAATGGAATATCATAGCTGGCCAAATGAAGGAGCAGAAGCTCGGGTGAATAGATTTTCTTAGTCATATTACAGGAAACCATATAAAATACCTATTATTTAAGTACCGGAAATCCATTAAAATAATAATGTAATTTCAAAGTTGCAATAAACTACCAACATTCTATTTCTCCCAAGTTTTATAACAGCATAATTCCAAATGTCATGCTCACTTAAGTAAACACACAACACACCCCTGGTTTCTATATCAGAAGTACCTCAAACCATAAATAGATTAATAATGTAACATTAATGCAAAGTACATACAAAAAGCTCCAAGTTTTAGAAAAAGCCTTGGTGTTTTCTTAAAGTTGCATGCTAGTACTCAGAGTCAGTCCTGAAATCAAGAAAAATTGATTTTCTTAGGAAATCTTGAACTGCTATAACCTTGAGCTGAGTCATTATCAAAGATGCAAATTTTGAGAAGGTAGATGGGGAGCAGATATTTTCTCCCAATAACTTTTGCAAGGGATAGAAAGGAGTCTCAATAGAAGGAGGAGCTATATGGCTTTGGAGCCTGGAAAAAAATAATTTTATTAGCTAATTCAACAAGTTTCGACTTCAGTACAATGAACATTGAATAAGAAGCAAGGCAATGTATTGGCTCATATTTATAGAAGGCATTAAATGAGAGCGTGGAGCATCACAGGCCAATATGGCATTAGCTTTGAGTATTGCAGTAATTACCTCATTACAGAATTTCCTCAGAAATGATCCAGTACATTCCAATGTTATCTTGTGGTGAATTCTCAAAAATGATATAGTTATTGAAAATTTGTATAGTCCAATTATTAAATACTTATCTAGAATAGAAAATCAGAATTCTGTGTCTGTAGTTGTAAAATAATAGATTTTAAACAAACTTAAATTTCAGAACATTTTCAGATATAATGCTTGCATACAAATAATAAAAAGTTAGTTCTTAATAATGTATCGGATATTGCTAAACTATTAGAAATTTTATATTTTTACTTTTTAACCCATCTTTCTCTTTTGGACCAGTGACTTGGGCATTGAATGGGTATTGGGGGACAGCAGTGATTTGCTTGTTTAAAGGGTGTACCTTTGGGCAGAACACCTTGATGCCTGGGGGTTTTTTTTTCAGAATGCAGTGTTTAGGATGCAGTAGAGGGCCTCTTGGATCTGACAGATTCCTTAAGTTCAAATTTATTGTCATCTGTCCGTAATATCTACAACCAAATGAAACAATGTTCCTCTGGACCATGGTGCACCCACACAACATATATCACGCACAGCACATAAACCAAATTATCACAGTATAAATAAGTTGATAAAATATAGTTCTAAATGCATGTAGTAAAGCACAGCATAGGTAATTAGTAATCAGCTCACTGTCCTAGTGATGAAGCCTCAGTAATGGCATGGTATTCAGTAGTCTCACAGCCTGAGGGAAGAAGCTGTTATCAAGTCTCACAGTCCTAGCCCTGATGCTTCTGTACCTCCTTCCTGATAGTAGTGGGTCAAAGAGATTGTGAACTGGGTGGTAGGGATCCTCAACGATGCTTTGAGCCCTTCGTTTGCAACGCTGCTGGCAAATGTCAAAAACTGGTGGGGAGGGAGACCCTGGTGATCCTGTCAGCAGTTTTCTCTGTCCTCTGTAGGGTTTTGCGGTCCGATACCTTGCAGTATCTGTTCCAGACAATGATGCAGCCAGACAGGACACCCTCGATTCTGCTCCTGTAGAAAGTTGTTCAAATGCGGGTGGGGAGCCTTGCACACTTCAGTCTCCTCAGAAATTGTAGATGCTGCTACGCCTTCTTGACTAGCAAGCAGGTGTTGTGGGGCCAGGTTAGATCATTCATTATGTGCACACAAGGAGCTTTATGCTCTTCACTTTCTCCACAGCAGAGCCATTGATGTGCAACAGAGAGAGGCTGACCTGTGCCTTTATAAAGTCCACAATCCTCTTTGTTGTTTTATCCATGCTGAGAGTCAAGTTGTTCTTGCGCCATTTGACAAGCCTCCAGATGTCAGCTTGACATGCTCAGTTCCTGTCAGATCAGGAGCGCACGAGAAATGGCTGCTTTGTAGTTAGTTCTGATCCTTGACCGTGATATATGTTGGGATGGGCTGTAAGGGAAGAAGGGTTGAACATGATCTTTGGGTGTTAGAAGGCATCTCTTTACCAAATCTGGGAGAGATTACAACACCCGGGAACGAGTCTGAGTGGTGAAAGACTGCTGGTGATATGCTTGGGAGGGTGCAGAGGGCACACCTGCTTCTGTTCCCTTACCAGGAGTTTAATGAAGATAGTTGCCACCTTCTTGAAACTATCCCTAGCTCGCTGCAGCTGTTGAGTTTCTGGAGGGAAACTGGCCATCACTAGTGAGGTAGATGAAATCAGAACTTCAAGCCTCTCTAACTTTTTTAAAGTCTGTCTGTTGACAGTCTGCAGATGTTAGTGGCTTTCTGACCACCGTCGATCTACTTTAACCATCTGTCCAACCTTCTCCTTCCTCACCATATGCTCCCAAACTCTATGTTCCCAACAATATTCTTAAAAGGTCATGTGAGAATCATAGTTATTTCTTTAGGTTCTGCTAGTACTCCTGGCTGAATTTCCACATTATTTTATACTCTCTTATTCCCTTGTTCCATAAAAATGACTTTGCCATATACCAAGACTCAATATTCTCATAAAATCCTTCTACTGTATACTTTGTCTTTAATAGAGTAACTTTTCTTCTAAATGAGCCACTGAAGGTTAAGCATTTGCTCACTAATAGTGTCATTAGCAATAAATCCAGTGCAATTCCTAATGCACTGAATTTTATCATCATGGTGAGTTGTCTTCCTATATGTATCTTCTACCTGTGCTGGTATTAGCTTCTGTTCCCAAGTTTACCAGACACTCACAGGTGAAGCCTTTTTGTGCAAATGCCAGTTGTCAGGGTTAAGATGAAGTTTTACAAGACTTTGATGACTATATTACTCAGCTGTTGAATATATCCAAATTCCTGTAGCTCAGAATCAAGCCAACATTATTAAAACTAAATTAACTAAAAATTAAATGTAAACATTTACAAAAAATTGAAAAGCAAAAAAACTTAAATTTACTTAAATACTTAATCATAAACATTTCAACAAACTAGTTAAAAATGTAAATTAACTAATACATACTTTTGTGCCAATGGTTGTTTCTTTCCATTGAATGAATAAAGAAACTATTCTTGCACCAGTTTGGAAAACTTTCATTAATGTGCATTCTGACTTCATAATACATTTTATTAAAATATTATCTACAGAAAATTCAGGACAGTGTATTCATCCTAAATATGATTATGGAGAAGAGCTAGCAGTTACATGAATAACTGTGGATATTTTCCCATAAAGTGTAGGCTACCAACTTACTCTAACAGTAACAGTTTCTGACTTGTAAACCAAAATCAAATTTGTAACACAACAGAAAGATGGGTTAAGAGGTGTATTCCAAGTGCTGTTTCAAAAGTGTTAATTTCAACTTTTCGTCACACCGTGGAAACGCATTGATTTCAAAACTCTTTGCTGTTCTGAATTGGCATTAGATATTATAATTGCTTTGAAACTTTAAACTTCTAGTGTTAAAATTGTGGTGACAGATTGCTCTGATCTGAGCAATCCAATAAAGTGGGTATTGTTCTGTATTCATGAGTGCTCTTATATAGACACTAGTACAAAATGTGAAAGTGAACTGGTCTCTCTATTATGTTTTATAGAATTTTACATGAAAGTCTATGTTCTGCTCAGCATAAAATATCTTTTGGATTCTGTTTATTAACCCTTGTAACGGTTTCAAATGTTATGCACTGTAAATATTTCAAAATTAGCCTTAAAATACATACTATGGTCATGTTTTCAATATTTGATGTAAAAAAAGTTTGGTGCTTGAAAAGAGTAACATTTTAAAACAAATTTCAAAGATATATGAGCCACATTATTTTGTTTAAATTTGATTTTCTGACATTCTCAACTTGCTTTCTTTGAGTTAGTATCGAATTAGCATTATTATAGCCTAAAACTGTTGATCTTCATATTTTTACATTTTGATTTTATATATTTTATGTATATATACTGTATAGAACTAATAAACATTTTTATCTTCACTCTCCTATTTGTTAAGAAATTTGCTTTACAAGCAATAGATGTGCGACCTGTGGCACATAAATAATTTAAAAAAAGGAAAAGTTTCTATGCAGAACATACTTATTACCAGAATAAGATGCGAAGGAAACCCCATAAATTCCAGTGGCACTGATTAGTTATGCTGGGTATCACCCCTTAGATCCTGTGCCGTCGTTGAGCAAAATTAGTAGCACAGTTGAACTAAAGTATTAAGATTCAAAGCATGATGCTTGCTCCTTTCTATTTCTGATAATCTTTAGTTTGTTACTTGCAGTTAAAGTTGGTAGTATTTAATATTTTTTTTGGTTTAATAGATAAATTAAAATGAAGTAACAAAATTAGCCAAGTCATTCATTATTGTGACTTGGAAATATGTCACAGTTGTTGTTAATTCAGAATCCTAGAACTCCCTACCCAATCCGGTGGAAGCACCTTCAAGTGCCCTCTTTGGAACAACAAAAAGTGGGCAGTAATTGCTGTTCTAACCATCTTGCAAAAATGGGTTAATAAAAGGTAGACTGACCAAAATGGCTTTGAATTAGTTTTCCTCTGAGCTGAGTTCAAATATCTTTCTTTGCAACTACATGAATTTTTAGTGAAATTCGGCAAATATTATATTTTTATTTATTGCATGATTTTGCTTTCACTTAATAAATCTTTGATGTCTAGAAATTCCATGACACTCTTAGAGATCATTAATATTTGTAATGACATTGTTGGCAATGCTTTTGACACTAAATGTCGAAGGGATATGGTTAGATTGTCCAATTTCTGATCATCAGTCCCTTGTCCATGCTACCATTGAATGTTATCTGATTGCTTGTAAATGTCATGCATCCTCCTCCTGTAGTGTAGCAGCAAGAATGAAATCACATTTTGACCAGATCATTGGGAACCAGCAAGCCACCAAGGAGAGGAGAGGTCATCAAAATGTCCTACTGTTACCTCCAGAGCATCTTAGGCACTGAAAACACTGAGTCACCCCTACAACAATGTTGGAGATTGTAGGGCTGGAAAAACAAGCCTGTTTTAGTCTTGTTCATGGAGCTGACACCAAAGTCGGGAGCATGATGTTTGTGGGGAAAGCTCTTATCCTCTTACCATACCTTAATAGCTCATACCTTAACTGAAATACCTATGGTGTAGGGATGGGCAACGAATGTTGGCTTAGCTGGTGACATCCACCTCCCATAAATGAGTAAATTTTAAAATAGTTTAAAAGATGGGGAAGATATTGCATGTGTTCCCTTTCGGTCAGCTATTCACAATAAGGACCTTTTGGTTTTGGATGCTGATAACCTGCAAATTTCAGGAGTGAAGATTCTTGCTGGTTAATTACAGTTACATGTTCTGCATAAAATAAATTGCATACCATCTATCTGGAAACCCACAATATCAGCAAACTCACAAATGCCTGTTGCTTGATGTTCACACTTCAAGAAGAGAATGAATCGGTATGTCCTTGAGCAAGAGTCTGCTGTAATCACCATGAAGCAATTGTGGCAGCATGTAAAAAATATTCTCACTCCATAGAATAAGTCTGCAATATAAAAGGGCCACAGTAACCTTTACAGCCATAAAGCAGGGTCATCCGGGACCAGCTCTGTGGCTTCAGTTCTGCCTGCATTGTGTGACAAATCTCTGTCATTAGTTTCCGAAAGAATGTGAGGCCTTGAATGCATTCCTCTAAGAAAGGTGCATAAATGCAATTTGCTCCATGAGGACTCCAACATCATTGGTCTTCTGCCTAGATCCTTTCTACCCTTCTCTCCTATTCTTTATGATTTGCCCTTTTCTTCAGGAAGCCTGAAGGAACTCACTATCAATCCATTCCACATACATGTGGACATCTGCCACTTTGCTGCTGAATTTCTAAGAATTAGAAGATGTGCTAAAACCCATTTGTGCCATTAAAAAGTAATATTTGGAGATCCTAGATGAGCACAACCAAAGATCTCTGTAAATCCACATTCTGCATACACTTTATGCAAAATTTATTGACTCAAACAGATGTCAGCATATAATACCCCAAATGAGCAGGTCATTGAGAATCTTTTTGAATAGTACAAGTGTGTGAGTGAGACAGAGACAGACATTCCTCTAATTACCATCGCATGAGGAACAAAACTCACTGGCTGCCCAATCTATATGCTTAAGGGCATGAAACATCTGCCACCATACTCCCTAATTTCTGCAAGGCACAAGATGTGCATTACGTTTTTCAAGTAGAATTGGAAGTAAACCAGCAGAAATAGCATTCTCTGATGACAATTTAAAAGCAAAAGAATGCAGGTGCTGGAAACCTTAAAAACAGAAAATGACGTAAATGTTCAGCCTTCTGAGGCAGGATAGAGCTAGTTTTTAAGTCTTCACACGAGATTGTTGGGTACGTGGAATACACCGCCAGTGGTGGTGGTGGAAGCGGATTCAGTAGGACCTTTTAAGAGCCTCTTAGATGGATCTTAGAAAGATAGAGGGCAATGTGCTAGGGAAATTCTAGGCAGTTTCTAGAATAGGTTACGTGGTCGGCACAACATTGTGGGCCGAAGGGCCTGTAACGTGCTGTAAGTTTCTATTTTCTATGTTCTGATATCATTTCATTGATACTTGGAAAAAAAAGTGAGAAATGAAGCAAATTAAACTGCAGAACAAGTGGGGCAATGTGGAGAGGTCAAACAGAGAGGCTTTCACAGAGGCAGAGACCAGGAGAGAGGGGTGGTGCAAAAGAACAAACTGCTGGAGGAGCTCTGAAGGGTCAAGCAGATCTGTGAAGGCAGAGGTCGAGACACTGCATCAGGTGGGTGCCTCCTGGAAGAAGATAAAAATACATCTCTGGATGAGGCGCAAATTTTAAAAAAGTGAATGAGTCGCGGAATGTAACAGGAGAAAAAAATGTTGAAATGAGATACAAGACTGAGAAAGCTGATTATCTAAAACTGATGAATTCATTGTTGAGTCTTGAAGCTTTTCAATGAAGCAAGCACAGATTTGGTGTATTAAATGGCCGCCTTTCTGTGGTAAACTTTATGATTCTGTGGGTTGATGGAATGATTATAAACATTCCGATAAAATATGGTCTACACATCTCAATGTTGCAGCCTCTCACTCACTAAGGGCATTTGGCAAGTGGCATAACTTCAAGCGTCTATTTATAAATAAATCAGCATTTTTTGTCTTTCTAATAAGCTTCATTGTTCTGTCTCTGAATTCCTTCATGGGTTTGCCTGTTGATATATATTCCCTCTCCCTTATTTGGATTGCAGCCATATATTATTTTTCATTTTTGGATTAACAAGACTACTTCCAAAATATTTGACTGTTCTCTTCACAGATGTTTACTGATATAAGTTATGCTTTTAGGTTTCTGTGATTTCAAACATAACTTACTATGAGCTGGGTGGCTGTTAGTCAATTAGGTCCATGCTGGCTCCCAACAGAGTAATCTCATTCTCCTTCTGCATTTCTTTGCAGACCTACAAGTTATCTTCCTTCATGCACCAGTCAAATTTCCCATTTATTCCTTTTAATCATATTCCTACCCAAAGGGATCATTTATAGGAGCCAATTAATCTACTCCCACATCTTTGGGATGTGGCAGCAAACCAGAGCACCCGGAGGAAACCCACACTGTTACTGAGAGTATACGCCAACTCTGCACATACAGGATCAAAGCCTAAGCCACCAGGACTCTGAGGCAGCACCATTAACTGCTATGTCACTGTGGTGCCTTTACTGTGATTAAGCACATCATGACTTTAGTCATGGTATACCAATAGCAACTTTTTCAGAGGAGAGTATACTTGGAATATTTACATTGGAGAAGTCGTAATTTCAGGTGATTTTCAGTTTTCTCATCATCTGCTGTCCTCTGACTTTATTTAACACATCCTATTTATTGAGGTTGGATCTCATGTGGAAGATTTGCCCTTCCATAGCAAACAACCGTTGTCTGTTCAGTACACTACTGAATAAAATACATTGTGGGTGTGGCACTATGTCCTTCTCTCTGTTATATTGTTGTCACCAAGAGAGTAGATTCCCATTTCAGTGAATTTTACAGTCCTTCCAAAGTTTGAGCTGAGATCATTTCTTACATCACCATTGTAAAAGCACCTGGCAGATCAACCAAACTCTTATTATCTACCCGTCAATAACAGTTTGAGGACTGATGGATGTTAAAAAACATGATCATTAATAACTTATTACTGTGTACCTGTATGCATTGCTCATTTTGATAACATTGTCCTCAGTGAAATAACTGTCAATCATGTGAACACCTATCAAAGTTCAAAGTTGTTTTTTCAAAAAAAGTTCATCTTCAGCTCAGTATTTTTAAGCACAAGTTCCTTTAAAGGTGCAACATCTACAAATATATATGGATAGTTTACTTATGCATTACGATATTGTTTATTATATAACTTACCTGCTTCGTCATTAGGATTTACAGTATGTAGATAATTAGATCATATATAGAACTCCATTTTGCAATGGTGGCTCTGAATGATATTTAGCTTGGTTTACCAAAGTTTGCAAGAGTCTCACAATTCCATCATGCAACGAGCAAAGGAATAAAACCACCAGTAATCACCATGAAAATGACATTGCATTTGTTCCGACAAACTGCAGTCATTTTGATTTTGTCAACCCGCTCAAATGAGAATCCACAAACCAATTTGGTCTACTTTTGAAATACACTTATTTACACCACCCTGTCATGCTTGCAAATAAATCAAGTCTTTTTAATACCGCCATAAATCTGCACAAGCACAACAGAATATTCTTAGGGATTTATGAAATCATGGAGACAGGAGTTGAAGAGTTTTACAGCTCTGATTGTATATATCTGGTACAATTACATCATTTGCAGCTGACATGGCATTTGTTTCAGTGAAATACAATTTGTATAAATTACTGTATTATGTCTGGGTAATGGTATAAATCAAATGGTAGAAATTATGTTGGTAGAGAAGAAGTAGTATCATTTAGAAGGGAAAACAAAAGTGACCAGCTGAGTAAGTGGATGACATTAGATTATTTCAGAATTAGAATCAGGTTTAATATCACTAGTATATGTCATGAAATTTGTTGTTTTGCGGCAGCAGCACATTGCAATACAAAATAAAAAGCTATAAATTCCAATAAGAAATGTATACTGTATATATACAGTGGACTCCAGTTAATTGAGCCATCTGTTGATCAGGGCAGCTGCTTATTTGGGACAACTCTTAAAGAACAAAAACTAATCAAGAAAGTAGCCAGGATTCCCTTTGTTTATTTAGGACACTATGTTGCTTAATTGGGATAGGAGACTATTGCCGAATAGTTTCTAACTAGTGTTAGTCGTGTGTGCTTGTATTCAAAAAGCAGATATTTTTGTCATTGATAATTGGTGAGAAATAAACAGTAAAACAATTCAAAATTCACCAAGTTTTAAGCATTGAGGCTTGGAGATGTGAGGAATGGCAGAGAGTGAAAATAAAATGATTTCACTACTTCAACAAGTTAGGAACTATGAAGAATTTTAAGGTATTGTTAATCATCTTGAATGCTACAATGAAAATGAAGATTTTCAGGTGGAAAGCATTATGTGAAGAAGGTAACACCAGTGAACAACACAACCAAAGGAGATGTTCTTCAGACAGTTCATGAAACTGTTCCTATTACTACTAGTTTCAAAAATGATTCTGCTACTAACTGCATGTGATTGGAGCCTGTGATTTACATTTTGATGGTGTGATTGAGCCATCTGGCACTTTGCTGTCTTTGAGTGGGTTTGGTGAGATTTTGAGGGGGGTGTGCGGCCGGGAGGCCAAGATATCTGGAGACAGGGTGAGAGCTCATGATCAATTCCATTTTCCACTGATATCACTGATTAAAGCATCAAGCAAGACTGAAATCAATGACGAGAGCGGAAGGAGAGCAAGTTTGGAACAGAAGAGACTGTGTGGGGGGATGGTTTATCTAATAGAAGTACCCAAAATTATAGTGGTTTACACTGGGTTGATATTAAACAACTTTATAGTAAATGTGTTTTAAAAAGCATCAGATTTTGGCAAGAGATAAAAGTTCAAAGTAAATTTATTGCCTAAGTACTTATAGTATATGTCACCAAGTACGATCCTGAGATTAATTTTTGCTAGCATTCTCACTGGAACAAAGAAATAGAATAGAACCAATGGAAAAACTACAAAGACTGTCAATCAATATGCAAAGGAAGACAAACTGTGCAAATACAAATAATAATAATAATAGTATTAATAAATAAGATTGAGAACATAAGTTGTAAAGTCCTTGAAAGTGGTTATGGAATAAGTTCAGTGCCAAGGTGAGTGAAATTATCCATGTTGGTTTCATGTCTGACGACTGAAGGGTAATAACTGTTCCACAGCCTGGTGATGTTGGACCTACAGCTCCTGTATCTTTTCCTCAGTGGCAGCAGCAAGAAGAGAGCATGGCCTCAATGATGGGAGACCCTGATTATGGATGCTCTCCTTTCTTGTGGCAGTGTTCCTTGTAGATGTGCTCCGTGGTGGGGAAGGTGATTCCTGAAATGGGCTGTATCCACTACTTTTTGTAGGGTTTTCTATTCTGGCATTGGTGCTTTCATACCAGGTCATGATGCAACCAGTTAGGGTACTCTCCTCTGTGCACTTACAGAAGTTTGTCATACTTGCTGAATATGCAACCTCTAAGAAGGTCGAGGTGCTGCCATGCCTTCTGTGTTATGGGCCTTAAATAATAGCATCAAGGAATTGAGAGTTACTGGCACTCTCTAGATCTGATCCACTAAAGAGGACTGGCTTATGGACCTGATGTTGCACCATTCAACCAGATTTTTAATCTCCCTCCCATATGCTGATTCATCACCAGCTTTCATTCAGCCAACAACAGTGGTGTTGTTAGTATTGGAGTATAAAGTTGCATTGTTTGCTGTGTAACCAAAACTATGTAGTCAGCTTTGTATTTGCTATTTGCTATGTATGTATCCAATTTAGTAGGAGAATGAAATCTCTGTATTGTCTCTGTACTATTGAACTCATCAGTAACTTAAGAATGTAGCCAAATAAGAAGATAGTGGTGTGTTAATGAGAGGCTAGCTAAGAGATAACTGTGGCCAGGGATGAGGTAACACGTGGCCCAAAAAGTAGATTAGAACATGATTAAGTTAATGGGTAGAAACAATAGTGGGAAGTCGGGAGCTGATGTATTGGTGATACGCAACTATAGACCGATTGGATATGCTAATACAACTAAACCAGGAGATTGCTATAAAAAATGCTATGCACAAGGATCGGTGGGCAATCAGCGACTAGCTCACTGAATGTCTCAGCTTTGATTTGCAAATTAAAGTTTAACGCTTCTTAAAGAATCTTCTGCATCTCCTGGTCGTTTGTGGGGCACAAGAAGACATTAGCAAACTTAAATATGGCATTGGCACTGTACTTAGCCTCACAGCCCAAGTATAATAGAGCAAGAGGTTAAGCACACAGCTTTGTGGTGCAATTGTGCTGGTGATGGTGATTATGGGGGAGGAACTGTTGCCAATCTGAAGTGACTGGTCTGTAAGTGAGGAAATTGAGCATCTAATGGCACAAGGAGGTATTGAGGGCTAGGTCTTAGAGCATATCAATTAGTTTCATGGGGGCGATAGTGTTGAATGCTGAGCTGTAGTCAATGAAGAGCATCCTGACGCATGCATCTTCACCTTACAGACGATCCCGGGCCGAGTGAAGATCCTGGGCTGAGTGAAGATCCAATGAAATGGCAGAGATAAAAGGTTTAGAGGCAATCCAAAGAAGAAAATTTTCACCCACAGTGTGATTGGAATCTGCAACACGCTGCCTGAGTGGATGGTGGAGGCAGGTGTTCTCACAACATTTCATCAAGACATAGAAGATATGGACTGAGTGCAATGGGTTAGTACACAATACTGTGCAAAAGTCTTAGGCACCGTATATATAGCTAAGGTGCCTTAGACATTTTCACATTTCTGTATTTACCAACATGGACCGGAGAGCAACTTTGTAAATCTAGCTGGAACTTAGGAGTTAGGGAATGTTATGGGGTGTGGAACAGGTGACAGGAAAAGGGTACCAGGGGCATGGGTGGGTGGCCTGGGTGCAGACACACCCAGCCATGAAACACCAAGCAAGGTCATTTGATTCCAAACAATTGGCTTATTGATTATTACAGAATGTCTCTCTGGTGCTTCTGACTCCCTCCCATCCTGCTTCCTCGTTTTCAAACTATCACTCAGTCCCCTGTCCCTGCCCCATTCCTACATTGGTCCACAATAGGCACCCAAATCAGAATCTGGTTTATTATTCTCATATATGTCATGGAATACGAGTTTTTTTTGCATCAGCATCAGTACGATGAAAAACATAAAATACTACAGTACCATGCAAAAGACGTGGGCAGCCTAGCTATATATACATGCCTAAGACTTTTGCAGAGCATTGTAGATGAGTATTTGATGGCTATCGTGCACATGGAGAGCCATAGTGCCTATTTCTGTGCAATGTGACTCTAATTTGCTCAGCATCACTTCCCTGGTAATTGTCATTATCTCAAGTTCCTCATACTTCCCAACTTACAGTGCTTTTGTGCTGTGTTACTTGTACTCTTTATCATGAAGACTGGATTAAGTGGTCTCTGACCACATACCATAAAACAGTTCCATCTCTCATTTGCACTTATTTAGCAAATTTGTTCGCCTTCCATTGAAAACCTGAAGACAACTTCTATCAAGGGAACAACATGACATGCTTCCATTTCCATTCTCTGTTCTCTCCAGTTGCTACCAGCAAGCAAATACCATTCATGAATGCAAATGCAAGGCTCCACTCTGGTCATTTTATTTTAAAAGTCTATTATTCTTCCTTTTTTCCATATAAATTATCCTGAACATTTGAGTGGACAATCCACCAGATTTATTACTCAGAATAGCAAGGCAACAGTCAAGAGTATTGTTCACTCACCCGTCTCAGATCATAAAGTACCTGCCCATAGCAGAAAACCATGGTAAGAATAGGTGAAAGCAGGCAGAAGATAAAGAGGCAAGAGATATATCATTCCAAGTGTGGGGTTGCCAGTGAATGAAACAGCTGATTTTTGTCACCTCTGGCCCATAAGCACTCCAGCCAAAGGGGGCACTGTCTAGACAAGGGGCATAATGATGTAAAGAGAGACCACAACTAAAAGAAGAAAATGACCCATTGGCATTAATTATATTTAATGAAAGTACGATGAGGTTGAATGCTACCAGGGATAATTAATCTAATTATTGAAAATGTGACACAAAATTTTAATGCTTTTGAAATACACAAGAGTTTTTAATTCATTCAGAGAGTAGATGAAGAAGAGTTAAATCTAAAGGTGGAAGCATTTTTTTTGAGAGAGAAGGTATCAACGAAAAAGAGAGGACATAATGGGATAGGAGTCACGTGAAGTTGAGAATATTTAGTTCTCGGAAAGGAAAAGTGAGGAAGATAGATTCTTTCTCTTTCCATTGGCAACAGTTTTCTAGGAATTCCTTATAGGGATAGATGAACATTTCCACAAAATTCTGATATCAATAATTTCTATTTGCATTACACTATTGCAGGAATAATATCCTGAGTGCTAATTCTGTGCATAATCAGATTAATAAAATACAGTGAACAGTAGGGCCCTGGGGATTGTTGTAAAACAGAAGGAGATAAGACCATAAGATATAGGAGCAGAATTAGGCTATTTTGCCCATTGATCTGCTCCATCATTTCATCATGACAGATCTAATTTTCCCCCTCAGCCCTAATCTCCTGCCTTCTCCCTGTATCCCTTCATGTCCTGACTAATCAAGAATCTATCAACCTCTTCCTTAAATATACGAAGTGACTTGGTCTCCCCAGCGACCTGTGGTGACGAATTCCACAGATCCACCACTCTCTGGCTAAAGAAATTCCTCCTCATCTTCATTCTAAAAGTAAGCCCCTGTATTCTGAGGCTGTGTCCTCTGGTCTTAGACTCTCCCAACTTAAGAAACATCCTTTCACATGCATTCTATTGAGGCCTTTCAGCGTTCAATAGGTTTCAATGAGGTCACCCCTCATTTTTATGAATTCCAGTGAGTACAGGCCCAGAGCCATTAAACGCTTTTCAAATGACAAGCTTTTCAATCCCGGAATAATTTTTATGTACCACCTTTGAATCGTCTCCATTGCAAGCACATCCTTTCTTACATAAGAGGCCCAAAATTGCTCAGCATAGTCTGTGTGAGGCCTCACAGCACTTTATAAAGCCTCAACATTACATCCTTGCTTTTATATTCTAGTCCTCTTGGAATGAATGCTAACATTGCATTTGCCTTTCTTACCAGCAACTCAACCTGCAAATTAAACTTTAGGGGATCCTGCACAAGAACTTCCAAGTCCCTTTGCATCTCAGATATTTGAATTTACTCTCCATTTAGAAAATAGTCTACACTTTTACTTCTTCTACCAAAGCACATGACCACACGCTTCCTAACACTATTCCATCTGCCACTTCTTTGCCCATTCTCCTAATCTGTCTAAGTCCTTCTGTAGCCTCTCTCTCAAAGCTACCTGCCCCTCCACCAATCTTCAGATTGTCTGCAAACTTGGCCAAAAAACCATCAATTTCATCATCTAATTGATTGACATATAACATAAAAAGAAGTGATCCAACACAGACCCCTGTAGAACACCATTAGTCACCGGCAGTTAACCAGAAAAGGCTCCCTTTATTCTCACTCTTTGCCTCCTGCCAATCAGCCAATGCTTTATACATGCTAGTATCTTTCCTGTAATACCATGGGCTTGAAGCTTGTGTGGCACCTTGTCAAAGGCCTTTTGAAAATCCAAGTACACAACATCAACCAATTCTCCTTTGTCTACCCTGCTGTCTATTTCTTCAGTGAATTCCAACAGATTTGACAGGCATGTTTTCCTTCAAGGAAACCATGCCATCTACAGCCTATTTAATTATGTGTCTTCAAGTACTCCAGAACCATATCCTTAACAATCAAATCCAACATCTTGGCAACTACTGAGGTCAGACTGACTGGCCTATAATTTTATTTCTTCTGCCTTCTTCCCTTACTGAAGAGTAGAGTGACATTTGCAATTTTTCATTCCTCAAGAACCATTCTGGAATCAATTGATTCTTGAAGGATCATTACAAATGCCTCCACAATAGTTCCAGCTACCTCTTTCAGAACCCTGGAGTACAGACCATCTGGTTTGGGTGATTTTTTTATTTTCACACCTTTCAGTTTCCCGAGAACCTTCCCCCTAGTAATGGCAACTTCACACACTTCTGACCTCTTACAATCTTGAGCCTCTGGCATACTGCTTGTGTCTTCCACAGTGAGGATTGATGCAAAATACTTACTCAGTTTGTGCGCCATTTCCTTGTCTTCCAATACTACCTTTCCAGCATCATTTTCCAATAGCCTGATATCTACACTCGCCTCTCTTTTACATTTTATGTATCCAAAGAAACTTTTGGTATCATCATTAATATTATTAGCTGGCTTACCTTTGTATGCCATCTTTTCCTTCTTTATGATGTTTTAGTTGCTTTCTTTTGGTATTTAAAAGCTTCCCAATCCTCTAACTTCCCACTAATTTTTGGTCTATTATATGCCCTCTCATTGGCTTTTATGTTGGCTTTGACTTCTCTTGTTATCCATGGTTATATCATCCTGCCTATAGAATACTCTGTCCTCTTTGGGACGTACCTATCCTGCACCTTCCGTATTACTTCCAGAAATTCCAGCCATCGCTGCACTGCTGACCTCCCTGCCAGTTTTTTGTAAACAATCAATTTTGGCCAGTTCCTCTCTCATGCTTCTGTAATTCCCTTTATTCCACTGTCATACAGTTACATCTGACTTTTGCTACTCCTTCTCAAATTTCAGGGTGAATTCGATCATACTATGGTCACTTTCCCCTAAGGGTTCTTTTACCTTAAGCTCTCTAATCAATTCTTGTTCATTGCACAACACCCAATCTAGAAAAGCTGATCCCCTAGTGGGCTCAAACACAAGCTGCTATAAAAAGCCATCTCGTAAGCATTCTACTTGCTCTCTTTAGATCCAGCTCCAACATAATTTTCCCAACCCACCTGTATATTGAAATCCCCATGACTATGGTGACATTGTCCTTTTGAGTTATATTTTCTTACTCCTGTTGTAATTTGTAGACCACATCTTTACTACTGTTTTTTTTTGGGGGGGGGGGGTCCGTATACAACTCCCATCAGGGTCTTTTTACCCTTGCAGTTCTTTAGCTCTACTCACAACAATTCAACACCTTCCAACGCTATATCACCTCTTTCTAACGATTTGATTTCATTTTTTACCAAGAGAACTATGGCACCCCCTCTGGCTACCTGCCTGCCCTGTCCATACAATGTGTATCCTTGGACAGTAAGGTCCCAGCTATAATCTTCTTTCAGCCATGATTCAGTGATGCCTACAACTTCATATATCACAATCTGTAAATGTGCTACAAGTTCATTCACCTTAGTGCATATACACATCCAAATACAACACCTTCAGTTCTCTATTCACCCTTTTCAATTTTGTCCACTTTTTACATTGCAACTCATCCTGTTGACTGCAATTTTGCCCCATCATCAGCCTCTCCCTGCTAGCAGTGTCACCACACACTGCCCCTGTTTATAAATCAACTACCACATCCTCAGCCCTATCACTCCGGTTCCCATCCTCCTGCCAAATTAGTTTAAACCCTCAAACCTGCCCGCAAGGATATTGGCCCCCTTGGAGAGGGGAGTGACTTAATAAGAACTAGGGGGGCAACAGTTTTACCCAGATGATCTTTAGTATATGGGATGAACTGTCAAAGGAAGCAATCAAAGAAGGTACATTAACAGCATTTAAAAGGTACTTGGAGAGGTACATGGATAGGAAATGTTTGGTGGAACAGGGGCCAAACATGGGCAATGGGATTAACATAGATAGAAATCTTGGTCTGCATGTGCTATTTGGGCCAAAGGGCCAGTTTCTGTGCTGTATGATTCTGTGAGCATATGACACACACAAAGTTGTTATTCTAGCGAACAAATACTGTTTCACATTGGTCTTATTTTCCAACACTCAGCCTGTGGGCTTCTATGCCATGGCATTTTGATTTTCTAGTATAACAGCTTTTTGTTATATCTTATGCATGCACACAATTCAGCACAGGAGCGGTTCCATTTCAGCATAATTTGCACTGGTATTGCAGTTCAAAGGATTAGCAGAAAGCATATTTTACTTTACTTAATAAATAAATATTAACTAAGGAAATTCACTTGGCCTATCATTCTGTTCCCAGTCCTTGAATTAGCAAGCCAAGTTATTACAGTTCTCTGACTTACTTAGCAACCTAGCAAATTTTGTTTCAATCATTCTCATGTGCTTATGGAATTTCCTTTCAAAAATAATCATTGAATCTTGCTTTCATTACACTATCAGGCAATACATTTTCAATCAACTTTCTGAGTCTTGTTTTTTTCTATATACAAATAATCTGAAGAATTTGTATGCAGATGTTATTAACTACCAGGAATAATGACCACTATTAACATTATTACGGAGGAATTATAATTAATATAGCTTCAAGTGCAGTTAAAATAATATGGAAATATGATGGTAAATTATATAATCCAAGTCCTTTTAGATGCATGCTTGACATAAAATCACATTTTTGTGACACATTCCATTTTTCTACATTAATAGTGATGTATGATTACAATGCTAGACATAGGGAAAATATGGATTATAATTAATGTGAGTATAGAATACACCAGAGATTGAAGTCAAAGAGTACAATATCTCCAACAATAATGAAGTTTGAATTGACTTGCACACCTTGTCAATAAGTGCACTCAGCATAATTGATGTGGAAATTGGAAATTATGTCTTAATGTAGAGGCTGAGCTAAAGGTAAACTTTAGTCTCGCTGCAAAAATTTGCAGGTTTTCTGCATTGCTGGCATTCCCATTGTGTTAGTCCTGTAACTTTGTTAGACCACCTGGAAAATAAATCTCATGTTTTACTTCACTTATTTTCAGAAAAGAAACTCCCAAAGATCCCAAAGTGTGAAAAGAGTAAACTACAGTGTTTGCTTTTTTCTACCATACTTCTGCCTAATGGTGTAAATTTAATGAAGAGATTGTTTACACTTAACGGTCATGTGTTGCTACACTGAAGGACATTATAACAGACTGAAATGCATGAAAGGTTTTCTACTTTGTGCTGTCCAGTTAATACATTTTGATTATGTGATAAAGTGGGTTTAGGTATTCCAGAAGTGAAGAAGTGCAGAACGTTATTGCTTTCGCCATATTCTGACAGATGTTGATGTTCAGTATGTTAAGCTATATGACTATAAGAATGCAACGTTTAGTGTGTGGCTATGCAGCAGCGAATGGAGGTACACACAAAATGCTGGAGGATCTCAGTAGGTCAGAAATGAATTGCCCATTTCCCTCTATACAACTTGCTGAGTTCCTCCAGCCTTTTGAGTGATTGTGTTGACGCTACCTTCCATGCATCCTGCCAAAGTACTGAGCGTGGTGATGTCTAATGTGACCAAGCTCTTGCTGTAGTCGTTGAACCTCGTGTTGCCTGATGGGGAGGGCAAAGAAAAGAGAATCCGTAGGTGATAATTCAATTATATCAGTAATCAACACGATATAATAATACCCATAATAAAAAGAACACTTTCTAATAGTTTCCTTCCACTCCATTGATCAGGCTATGTGATAAAGTGGGTTTAGTTTGATCAATGGAAGGAACTCCATTGTTTCAGAACATAAGATTAAGGCAATAGGTTCAATAGTTTATATAGGCTAATAGGATATCAGAGAGGGTTGGAAACATAAAAATAGTACAACTATTTGTGTGGCGAATCAACAACAATATGTACTCTGTGACCACGTTATTAGGTACCTCCTGTGCCTAATTGTTTTCATTGTTTTGTTCTGTTTGTTTGTGATATGTTCTTCCCTGGACCAAGTGCCCACACCCAAAATCACAGAATAAGCAGAATGTTACAGCATGGAAAAAGACACTTTGGTCTGTCAAAATCATACAGATCCTATGCAGGGCAATTAAACATTAAACAAATCTGAAATTCACAGAAATGAACACCTTTAACTACAGGGTTAACACAAAACACTCATTTAGTTCACTATTGTCTTTCAGGTAAGAACTGCCTTGCTTGGTCCGGCAAACAGGTCACCCTGGACTCACCAGTGTGTTTGATAACCTTGTTTCTGAGATCCATAACCAATAGAAGCAAATATTCAAATCTTGCCTGTTGATATTCATCAGAGAATAGTTCATGAGGTGGGAGTTGTGACCTCACATAGGATTAGTAATATTTGATATCAAACATTTTGCTGAGAGAAAAAAGTGTCATGGTATAAAGTGGAGCCTGAGCAAATATTACAACACTTTAAGAATGGACATTGGACGCCATTCAGTCTCAGGCTGTCCACATTAGAAACTGAAGTGCACACCACTGGCAGTGTGAGTGTTTCAATGTCTTTGCTCACATATAGGAAAATGGAAGTGGAAGGTGATGGTGAGAATGAGCAGACACAAAACAAGAAAGCTTTTTCTAGTTGAGTCACAAAGCAGGCACTACGTTAACAGTCTACACACACAAAACGCTGGAGGAACTCAGTGGGCCAAGCAGCATCTATGGAAAATAGGACACAGCCAACATTTCGGGCTGACTTACCTGATGACTTGTCTTGCCGTAAATGTCAACTGTTTACTCTTTTCCATAGATGCTGCCTGGCCTGCTGAGTTCCTCCAGCATTTTGTGTGTGTTACTTGGATTTCCAGCATCTGCAGATTTTACTGTCTTTGTGTTACTATGGTCTTATAAAATGACAGTAAAATTTTTGTGACATATACTTCAGATCTCTTCTCGAACTTGCTTTTTGTGTCTGGATACCTATTAAAGAAATTAAGGGAATTAGAGTTAGTGCACAGAAATAGAGCTATGGTGGGAGAATCGCCATAATCTTATTGAATGCTATAGCAAACACATAAAGGGCCAATAGTCTAAATGCTTTCCTATTTTTATGTTCCTATATTCTGAGTGATGCCTCCAATGCAGTCATGTTTATGTAACACTTGTTTAATTTCTTCATATTGCTTAAGAAGAATGGGCTTTGTGTAATGTATATGAGAGACCACTTAAAAGTGGAAAATAAGCTCATTCTAAACTTCTCTTTATCAAAATCAGGTTTATTATCACTGACATATGTTGTGAAGTTTGTTGTTTTGCGGCAGCATTACAATGCAATACATAAAATATTACTGTAATTTACAATAAGAAATATAAAAAGATAAATAAATGGTGCAAAAAATGAGGTAGGTTCATGGGTTTGATGGCCATTCAGAAATATGATGGCAGCAGGGAAAAAGCTGTTCCTAAAACATTGAGTGTGTGTTTTCAGGCTCTTGCACATCCTCCCTGATGGTAGCAATGAGAAGAGGGCAAAGTCCTTATTTTGCAAACAAGCTGCAAAAACGGGAAGAACGGCACCAGATCTTGGGCAACCTATGACACTGACATTCCATTAACTTTTGTCACTATATCTCATATTACCAGTGCCAGTTACAATCATCTGGCAATGACAATGAATATTTACCTACAGAAGCACAGAAGGTCTTTGGTAGATCAATGCACAGCAGATGGATAAGCTGTCAAAAGTTTCAGGAGTCCGCAAGATCCCTATACTTCATGGGATTTCCTCCAACTCAGAATCAGCTCTGCTGTTTTCCACAGGTACGTCAGAGTTAACTATTCGCTCATCAGATTTCCCAGGGTCAGAGGGCAACAGGCTGGTTACAATATGGTTCCACTGGGATTGTGTTCTAATATTGATTCATGCAGGTGTTGTATCTATTTCAAGAGAGTCATCTGTGACATTCCAATTTGCATAGGGAGAGAAGACAAATAGTTCTAGAGAAACAAATAGCAAAGTCTGCAACTATAGTTCATAAAACCTAAATGACAAGTTGGGGAGCAAAGAGAACAAGGGAAATGAAAAAATTAAGAACTATTATTGAATGTTGGTTATCAAGAAATAACAATCCTATGTCAAGAAAAACTGTACACAATTTTACAATAATGTTTTGCTCTCACTCCTCCAATTACAGAGTAATTATCATCTTCTGAATACCCCTTTACATAAGTATTTTGCACAATTAAAATTAAGAATATCATAGTTTTTCCTTGCAGTATTATGAGTGAATATTATCAGCTTGGCTACGGTGTTTGTTTCAGGTTTATAATTATAGCTCTTTGATGTGATTCCCTTGTTGACTGCTGAAATTCACAGAATACCAATCTGATAAAATCTTAATAGAATAAGATTGAAAATGTAAATGAGTAAACACAATAGCAATATAAATGGAATTAGTACATCCCAAATTGTGCCATAGTAATGTCATTTAATGAAGCACCCAAGATTGATTGATTTAATTTCTGAGCCTGAGATGCTCATATTGATTTTTTGATTGCCTTTTAAGTTCAATACATTTCTCACCATTCTAGATTTGATATTCACAGACTATCCAGAACTGGGTGGAAATAGCTAATATGGTACATTCTCCCTGAGTTAACTCATCTATCACAGTGCTGCATCTTTCCAGTCATTTATTCTCAGTTTTCAGTCCAATAAATGAACAGAACTCGTATCTTCGTAATGAAGAGACTTCAACTTGAAATAATAACTTTATTTTTCTTTCCATAGATACTAATTATTTACATCATGTTCTATTTTATTTTATTTCTTCCCACCTTAATTTTGTTTTTTCTTCTATCAGCTGGTCACTCCCTGCCTATATTTGCAACACTTCTGATTCTGCTGTAATTCTCCAGGCCCCAGCTGACTAATTTTCACTGTGGATGTCTGGTCTGTTGACAATTCAGGCCTAAATTCCTTTTCTGTGCAATTAGTCCCTTTCCATCAACACACTCTCGTGCCTGGCTGAACTTGCTCTCACTTTGAACAACTTCTTTCATTCTACTTGCCTCCTAGATGGGTCCAAGATACATCTGTCACTTTGTAGGGAAAATCCTTGTTTCTGACCTAATCAGGGCATACCATCTCTTTTTCATCAGTGCACCTCACATTATCTTTCTTGCCTTTACTATTTCCATATTAAGGATGGTTGCCAGGAGTCTTTAGTGGTAGCAGAATTCCCATATCTGAAGAGTGACCATCACATTTGACATTTACAGAGGATGTTAGTTTTTGAGTAAAATCAACAGAGCCCATGGAGACAACAAACAACTGAAGCACCCACAATTTCTTAGAAGAAGCAGTTGTTCTCATCGCAAATCTTTTTACCCTAAAGCTCTATGCTGTGTAAAGACCAGGAGGAGTGTTGCAGAAGCTGGGGCAGGTAGTTCAAGATAAGAACTTGATGAAGTATGACATCAAGTCCAAAATGGACCTTTATGAGAAACTGACAACATTTCAACAACACATTTCCATCCAAGACATTTGCACATTCACTCTTCCATTTCCACCAATACTACTCCTCTTGTAATAGGGCCTTGCTCTGTAAGTTCAGGAGGTAATATACCTGTCCTTTTACCTCCCTCCTTCCTCCAGTCAGTGCCCAAACACTTCAAGGAGTCGAAGCAATTGACCATTAATGGAAAACAAAATAGTAGATGCTGAAAATCTGAAATAAAAATTTAAAAATTAAACTACTCAACAACTATGGAAAGAGAAACAATTAACATCGGCCTTTTAATTCAGTTTATTTCTAATATAGTACATTGTATTCAGTGCTTAGAATATGATTCACTTCATATTGAGAAAGCCTAAAATATTGAGTGCCACTCTACTGAGCACCTCTATTAAGTCTGCAAGTTGATTCTGGTCCTCCATATGCTACAACTTTGACTCTCCATCCAACTTTCATTCCGATCGCTCTGTCTTTGACTTCTTACACAGCTTTGGAACAAAACTTCATCTTTTCAGAAGACATTTAAACCTTCTGGATGCAATATTTATTTCACTAATTTCAGATGATCAGCCACTCCAGTCTTGTATCTTACATTTCTAGCATTCAGGTTTTGTTTTCATTCCCCCAGTCTTGTGGTAATTTCACTTTTATTTTTCTCCTGTTTACACCTTGCCCAGACATACCTTTTGAGCCTCTTTCAGTGGTTGTTCCATCGTTTGTTCATTCAATCTCCCTTAAGATCCATACATTTTGTTTCCTCCACCTTACTCCAGCAACACCCACACACCCCATCCCATCAATATCAACTACTACATCAAGGGCAGCCAGTGCAGTATTTCTAGATTTGCGGATGATACGAAATGAAGTGAGAATACAAGTGATGAAGATGCAAACAAACTTTAAGGGGATATAGGCAATCTGAGTATATGGAAGGAACACCATGTTGAAAATGTAGGTTGTCCACTTCAGACGCAGCAATAGAAATGCTTTATAGTTTTTAAATAATGATAGATTGGGAAATGTATATGTTCAAAGGGTTACTGATATAACTGTTTGCTGAAAATTAGGGGTAGGCTATTTAGGTGTAAGATGAGAAGTTTCTTTAATCAAGGGATGGTGAATCATTGGAAATCTCTACCCTGGAAAGCTGTGGGAGCAAAGTCATCAATACCTTCACATAGAGATCAATAGACTCATGGATATATCCAAGGTACTCACAATATGGGGATAGAGCAGGAAAATGGTGTTTGAACAGCTGTGCTCTTGAATGGCTGAGCAGACTTGAGCCCCTGAACAGCTTACTCTTGGTCCTATTTCTCAAATTAGAACACGAAGTTCTGACTTTTTCTGAATGAAACTCCCACTTATTCACAGTCAGATATCTATTCTCCTAGCCCTAAACTGACGACTTAACTAGCAATTCTATTTAAGGTAACGTTGGTTTATGAAATCCCAGGATCTGCATGCAGCCCTTCAGATAAGTAGTTGGCATGATGAACACGTGCAGTATTTATTTATTTTCTACAGTCTAAGCAATTACATCGACATTTTCAAAGCCTTATAAAACCACTGTAATGATTGGCACAGCCTTTCACTGTCCCAAGAGGCTTTCAGTCTGAGACTGAGGATCACGGAAGTAGAGAATCTACCAAGCACATTGTACGTGCCACACACCGCCATGTGACCACTAGTCCAGTAACTGCATCTAAGCTGGCAATGATATTTAACTACAATAATGAATGTAGTGATCATGAACATGGAAGTTTTTTTTGCACTGTTCGTCCTTTGTGTATGTTTCATTACACTGGATAACTATTTTTTTTCCAGAAGTGTTACGTCCTCGGAAATCTTCTTTGTTTATGATAAACAGCTTAAAGCTGAGCACAAATATAATTTCAGACTATTTGCATCACGTAGGAATTTGGAGAAACAAGAAATTAACTTTTATTGACTATAATACATTTAATTGTGGTCCTGACACTTTGCAAAAGTTCAACTAAGCTAAAAACGTTTTGTTGATGATTTTCATTTGTACTCAGCATCTGAGACTTCTCAATTAAGTGACCAACAGTAATCAGCCAGCATTGATGGATTCCAGTTGCCCTGATACCTTTTCTCCATGACCTCAATGGCCTGATGAAATCTTTCACCACGCTCATCAATGACCGTGTCTAGATTTGCAGGGAAGAAGTCTAAATGGGAATTCAGAAAATGAACCTTTAGTGACATGTTGCACTTCATGGTTTTGCATACTTGAAGCATGTTGTCAACCAGCTGCATATAGTTTGGTGTCTGTAGTTGCCAAGAAAATTTTCAACAACATCCTTGAATGCCTTCCAGGGGATATTCTTTGGTTCCACTAGAAATTCTTCAAATTGCCCATCATTGATGATCTGTTTCATTTGTGGACCAACAAAAATGCTTTCCTTAATCTCGGCATCAGTTATTGTAACTTAGATTATAAATTGAAGTAACAAATATAGGTGATCTTGAAAAAAAATGGTGCATGGTAAGGAAATCTTGAGGTGATTTTCATGATCAGCAGCTGAAATCCAAGGAAGCAAAATCCTTGTCGTCCAGTATTATGAATAAAGTTTACTTTTGAGATGAAGAAAGCTTGTCATAATGAATAAAAAATTTTATATTCCCAATTTTTGGAGCTGGCTGAGATATTTAACTATTAAATATCTTTTAACTATTTATACTGATGTACAATTTCAAACCCTTTTCACTTTGATCTGACCTCTGAGATTCCTGTCTTAATCAATGAGAATTCGTAGTATAAGATTGAAGGACACTGTCAATCAACTTGTCCATTGAATGACCAGCTACACACAAGTTCACAGATGAAATTTTAAAGCAATTTTGGTTCATAGAATGTAGAACAGTTCAGCACAGGAACAATCCCTCAGCCCACAATGATCTACTGAGCTAACTAAACTAATTAAAAGCCTAGCTAAACTAATTGCTCCTGCCTACACAAGTTCATATCCTATTCACATGGCTATCTAGGGCCTCTTAAACACTTTTAACATATTTATTTCCACCACCACCCCTGGCAGTGAATTCCAGGCACTCCCCATTCTCTGTGTAAGAATACTTGCTCTGCACTTCTCCTTTGAATGCACCCCTTCACACCTGAAAAGCACACCCTCTAATATTAGACAGTTCAACCCTGGCAGAAAGATATTGCTAATCTACTCTATTTATGCTCCTCATAATCTTATAAATTTCTATCAGATCTCCCCTCAGCCTCCACTGCTCCAGCAAAAATAACCCAAGTTGGTGCAATCTCTCCTTGTAGCCAATCCCTTTAATCCAGGCAGTGTCCCAAAAAACCTACTTAGAACTTTCCCCAAAAGCTCCTCATCCTTATGATAATAGGATAATCACACTTGAATGCATTACTCCAGATACAGAGCAAACAATTTTATAAAGCTGCAACATAACTTCTTGACTCTTGAACTCAATTTGTTGGCTAATAAAGGCAAGTAAGCCATATGTCTTTTTACTATCCTATCAACTTCTGCAACCACTTTCAAAGAACAATGGGCGTAGACCCCTAGCATCTCTCTGTACATCAAAACTATTAAGGGTTCTGCTATTAACTGTGTACGTCCCTTTACATTTGATCTCCCAAAGGGCATCACCTTACTCTTGGTTGGGTTAAACTCCTACTTCTCTGCCCATATCTGCAACTGATCTATAGCCTACTGCATCATTCGGCAATCTTCAACCCTATCCACAATGCACCAATCTGTGCATCTTTTGTTAACTTACTAACCCATCCACATTTTTTTGTCCAAGTTTTTTTATATATCACAAACAGCAGACGTTCTGGTATAGGTCTCTGAGGAACAGCACAAGTAACAGACCTCTAGCCAGAATAATTCCCGTTGACCACTACCTTCTGTCTTCCTATTCTGAATTAAAAAGTCACCAGAGTTACCATGCACTGCAATCTTCTGGATGACCCTACCATGTGAGATCTTGTTAAATACCTTGATAACACCCATACAGACAGCATCTACATCTCTTGCCCTCATTGCTCACGTTTCTCACTGGCAGGGATTCAGGAGTTATTGGAATTATATGAATAATATAAATTGCACACAGCTTGAAGTTAAAAGGACTGCTCCGCAAGCAAACACCTGTCTTTTTGTAGACTGTAGATTTGTAAATAGGATGTGGAAATGGATGCAAGTATCCATGTCCGGTTTCATTCCCAACAGCTGCGCAACAGAAAACTCTCTGATCTACGGGCTATTCCCAGGGACACACACTGAGACGGACGTCAAGCACTGGGAAAAGGTCATCAACTTGGTGAAATTCACTCTTTGACTTGCTTGAAACTCATTGAGCTGTCTGTAAGGGAAAGCTGCTGATGAGCCCAGACTGGGCTGCAGAAGCACATGCTGGGAGATTAACTGAAGCCTGGTGCAACTAATGCTAAGTCTCTGTGGGGAAGGAGCACAGCAATGGCTCCTTCCAGCACTGCGTGTGGAGGGGCAGAGTTTGGTGGGAAAACCCCTTGAACAATGAATAATGCAAAGGGCACATCACCCTAAGGGGCCACAAGAGTGGTATAGTGCTCATTTCATTGCTTGTTTTTCTTTTTAAAAAGTTACACTACTGAATGTAATGACCATGAAGGCATACATTTTTTCACACTTTCTTCCTTTGTATTTATTTTGTATTATAAATAAAGACTTATATAATCAGTGTTGGTGCGTGGCCAAGTGGTTAAGGTGTTGGTCTGGTGATCTGAGGTCGCTAGTTCGAGCCTCAGCTAAGGCAGCGTGTTGTGTCCTTGAGCAAGGCACTTAACCACTCATTGCTTTGCGACAACACCGGTGCCAAGCTGTATCGGATCTTGCCCTTCCCTTGGACAGTGGCGTGGAGAGGGGAGACTTGCAGCATGGGCAACTGACGGTCCCCCATACAACCCTGTCCAGGCCTGCGCCCTGGAAACTTTTCAACGAGCAAATCCATGGTCTCTCGAGACTAACGGATGCCCATATATAATCAAAAACAGTGTCTCTCTGGTGACTAGGGTTACAGCCACAACGCTTGGTGGCTTCTTCTGAATATGGCAGAAGTGTAAAAGTGTGGTGTGTTTGTGGGGTGCCATGGCAGCGTAGCAGTTAACATTAATTCTGGGGCCAACTGTAAGGGGTTTGTACATCCTTCCTGTGAACATGTGGGTTTACTCCCACATTCCAAAGGAATGCTGCTCAGTAGGCTAATTGGTCATTGTAAATCGTCCTGTGATTAGGGTCTGTTCTACACTGCATCTCTATATAAGGAAACTGAAGAAACAAGCTATCAGATAGAATTGGGTAGCTTGGTCATTTGCAAAGGGTCAGGTACAGAGACAAGTTGGACAGGTTGCAAGAAGAGTGGAACACTTGTAAAGAACAACAAGAGCATGTGCAAAGAGAGTGAGAGAAAGGGACAAGAAACAGATAGAGAAATTAAAGCAATATAAGGACCAATTAAAAAAGGATCTGAGTGACAAATGGAGAAAGGCCCAGTGGGTGGGTGTTCACAGTGTAATGGTCACAGGAATGGCCAAAGAGGAAGGTGAAGAGGTAGTTCAGGAATCACCAACCTGAGGAGTTTACAAATGAGTCTGTGCCGGAAACCACAAGAGGTTATACCCAACACTATCTATCGGGATGACTCCTACTGAGGTCAGGCAACAGGAGGTCCAGAATCCTGATGATGCCAGCCAGTCATTACATTGATTTCCACCATCCATAAACCTAGAGATAAGCAAAATTCTGGTGCAAGTTCAAAGAAATGATAGAAATTCATCAGATACACTGAAAAGACATACACCTGTCAGTTAAAGCTGAGTGTCCTAAAAATATGTGACATGGTTTGGCCCAAAGCGTGCAGTGTGGTACAAAGCAGCTACTGGTAGTGTCAGTAATGAAGAAAGATATTGCTGCTTCAAGGGAGAAGTGAATCAGCAACTGGTGGGAAACGAGAGCAATTAGGGAGTGATAATGTCAATGGGTTAGAACATTGCCGACTTGGATTATGCAGAGTGCAAACATTGGGCAGATGAGAGGGGGGGATAGTCCAGCCTTCTTGAAAATGAGTTTAACCTACCTGAATTCTGCAGGAAGACTTAGATTTGAGAATCAACCTAACCTGCAATAGTTCTGTGGGCTGAGGAGACAGACCAGAAGAGAGGGAAGAGAAGTCACCAGATGCCTGTAATGTATGTAGTTGCTACAAGGATTTGCTTTGTGCACTAACAACTGGGGCACCTAGCAAGGAATTGCTGCCACAGACCAAGTGAAAAAAAAATGTCATGTTACGGCCTTTCACACTATGGTTGGAGACAGTGTCCTAATAAGGGAGGAAGATGCGACAGTCACGCACCAAAACAGATAGAAACCATGCCAGAGCCCTCTCTGTCTGATCTGATGGCCAAGCAGATCACAGGATTAGTGAAGGCAGCATCCAGGTCAGAGAAACAGCTGGCAGTAGCCTCCATTGCAACAACCTTGCACTCAATGTCAGTAAGACCAAAGAGCTGATTGTGGACTTCAGGAACAGTAAGACGAGCAAACACGAACCAATTCGCATAGAGAGATCGGAAGTGGAGGGAGTGAGCAACTTCAAGTCCCTGGGTGTCAAGATCCCCGAGGGTCTAACCTGGTCCCAGTTTAGCTATAAAGAAGGCAAGACAGCGGCTGTGTTTCATCAGGAGTTTGAAGATATTTGGTTTGTCACCCAAAACACTCAAACTTCTATAGATCTACTGTGGAGAGCTTTCTGACAGACTGCATGACTGTCTGGTTTGCGGGGGCAGGGGTGGGGGGGGGGGCTACTGAACAAGACCGAAAGAAGCTGTCAAAAGTTGTAAAATTAGTTCCATCTTGGGTACTAGCCTCTGTAGTACCAAAGACATCTTCAAGGAGCAGTGCCTCACGAAGGTGACCCCCGTCACCCAGGACATGCCTTCTTCTCACTGTTACCATCAGGAACAAGGTACAGAAGTTTGAAGGCACACACTCAGCAAGCTTCTTCCCCTTTGCCATATGATTTCTAAATCAACATTGAACTCATAAACACAACCTCACTTCTTTTAATATATATTATTTCTGCTTTTGCATTATTTTTAATCTATTTCATATACATATTTCTACTTAATGTAATTGATCTACTTACTCTTTTTCTTTCTGTATTATCATGTATTGCTTTGGACTGATGCTGCTAAGCTTACAAATTTCGCCACCCATGCCAGTGACAGTAAACCTGATTTTGACTCTGATTCATGGTCAGCCACAAATATACAAAAGAGATATATTAGGGGGCCAACACAAAGTACACTGAAGATGCTGTGGTCAAAGCAACACGTACAGCAAGCTGGAGGAACTCAGCAGGTCGGACAGCATCCGTGGAAACGAGCAGTCAACGTTTTGGGCCGAGACTGTTCATCAAGACCCTCTTCAGTCCTGACGAAGGGTCTTGGCCTGAAACACTGACTGCTAATTTCCACGGATGCTGCCCGACCTGCTGAGTTCCTCCAGCTTGTTGTACGTATTAGGGGGCCAGCAGTGAGACATGTTAATGGACACAGTAATGATAACTGATTTATTCTTGCACATGATTGGAGGGGCTATTTACACTACTAATGCAGGAAGGGAAACAAGAGAGCAGTGAGAAGTAAGCTTCAGGTAGCTGAGATGGAGGGAATTGCAGTTTCCAATAGACTTCTGTGTATCTAGTCCAAGCAATGAGGATACTAACCTGGGGCTAGTAATACTGTGCAAGGTAGACACTATCATCAGGAAAGGAGCAGACAACATGTCCACGAAGAGACTGCAGTTCCAAGCAGGAACAGGAGAAAGGGCAATGCGTGTAAACATGTCATAATGCAGGGACCAACACCAACATGAACTGCTAGAAGTTGAGCCTAATATACCACCTGCAGAGGTAGCAGGGATTCAAGATTCAAAATACATCACAGCGTGAACCACAGAGTCCAAGCTACAAACAGCATTGATTAAAACTTGCCCAAGGCTATAGAGGGAGAGGGAGAGGGGGAGAGAGAGGGAGAGGGAGAGAGAGAGAGGGAGAGAGAGAGAGAGAGAGAGAGAGAGGGAGGGAGGGAGGGAGGGAGAGAGAGAGAGAGAGAGAGAGAGAGAGAGAGAGAGAGAGAGAGAGAGAGAGAGGGAGAGAGGGGGAGAGAGAGGGAGAGGTAATGATTTCAAATATAGGGACCTTTCTCTGGGAGCAGCAGATGAGAGGGAGAGAGAGACTGTCACACGTAGACAATTTTCTTCGACAGCAGCAAGCGAGAGACTGGTAGACAGCACTGAACACATGTTTGACTTCGACTTCCACTCACTCCTCTATGACTTTAATCTTCCTTAGCACTTTAATTGGCAAGATTGGTGAGAAATGGAGTCAATCATGGGTTTGTGCCCCGTCTCCAAGCTTATAGAGTCACAGAAAAGTCAGCACAGGAACAGGCCCTTCAGCCCATCTGACCTGTGCCAAATCATTTAAACTACCTAGTCCCATTGACCTGCACTGGGACCATAGCTTTCCATACCCCTACCATCCATGTACCTATCCAAACTTCTCTTAAACATTGAAATTGAGCTCACATGCACCACTGGCACTGGCAGTTTGTTCCACACTCACAACTCTCTGAGTGAAGAAGTTTTCCCTTATATTCTCCTCTAACTGTTCATCTTTTACCCTTAACCCATGATCTCTAGTTGTTGCCCACCCAACATCAGTGGAAAAAGTCTTCTTGGATTTACCCAATTTACGGATGAAGTTACGGGGTACTTACAGGTACATGATAAAGTAGGACAATTTCAGCATGGTTTCCATAAGGGGAAATTGCGCCTGACAAATCTCTTGGAATTTTTTGAGGAAATAACTGACAGGATAGACAAAGGAGAGTCAGTGGATGTAGTTTACTTGGATTTTTAGAAGGCCTTTGACAAGGTGCCGCACATGAGGCATCCTGTGGGTATTACAGGAAAGATACAAACATGGATAAAAAATTGGCTGACTGGCAGGAAAAAGAAGAGTGGGAATAAAGGTAGCTTACTCTGGTTGGCTGCCGGTAGCTGGTAGTGCTCTGCAGGGGTCAGTATTGGGACTGCTTCTTTTCACATTCTATGTCAATGATTTAGATGATAGAATTAATGGCTTTGTGGCCAAGTCTGCAGTTGATACAAAGATAGGTGGAGGGCAGGTAGTGTTGAAGAAGCAGAGATTCTGCAGAAGGCCTTAGACAGATAGGAAGAATGAGCAAATAAGTAGGAGATGCAATATACTGTTGGGAGTGTCCAATCAAAGGTGAAAATGTTCAACCTCTACATCCTTTTTTTTACAATCACAAGACCTGCTAGTTATCAACAACATCAGGCACTACAGGTTTGCTGCACCAGCAGGTTGCTTGGCAGTGATGAAGCTGGACTTGTTGTACACCATGTCGCAGCCTACTTCAGTCGCCCAGGGGAGAAGGTGCCAAAGGCGGTGGGCTGAGGCAGTGCGTGATCCAACAAATGGTGCATGTGATTGTCTTGGATGTTTACCTCATGATTGAAAGACCCTGTTGAACATCAGTAATGTAGAATACTGCGTTCATTTCACTGGCAAGATTGACTGTGGGGCAGCTGCGTGGCATTGGTTGTAGTGCGGATCTCATCTTGCAAACTTAATATCTCCGTTCAGATGAATGGGCTTGTGTATCTTGTGCCCACTCTAACCTAGAGCAGGTTCTCTGGAACAATCCTCAGCCTAAGTGCTGGTGGATTCACCATGATCATACTCCACAATAGACACCATGCAGAGTAAAATGAGTATCTGCAAGTTCCGTATCACCAATAACATGGAGACTTCTGCATTTGCTCTGAACTGTCAGAAAGATCTGCCAACAGAATATCCATGCTCTGGACCAAGAGCAGGCTTCTTGGCCTCCAGGCCACACACTTTGCTTCAAACAATCCCCTTGGAGACAACAAAGCACCAGGTCACCCAATCAGCCTGAAAACATACCAGCAAGATATAGATCACTGTATCCAACAGTAGCAGAACCACATTCAAAAGACAAAGGTCGGGGGAGTGGGGCTGAAGAGGGGACAGAACGATTCAGCCATGATTGAATGATGGAGCAGACTTGGTGGGCCAATGGCCTAATTCTGCTCCTATGTCTTATGGTCTTAGATGAAAGAAGTAGTTTTGTGCACTGACCAAAGGACACCACGCTTGGTTGCATTGTTCACTGGCACCATCTTCCCCAGAACAAATTAAATTAAAAGCACTGCTGAAAGGAGAAAGCGAGGAGCTGAAAGGGAATGAATGGACAAATATCAGGGAAAGTAAGAACAGCAGAACAGGTGGCCAGAGATTCTACCAAATGCAACCTGAGATTCCACCAAGAACATGATATCATCGGTGAATGTATATTGTAGATGGCATTTGAGCTGTGCCTAGCTACACAATCATGAGTGTAGAGAGAGTAGAGCAAGACGGTAAGCACTCATCTTTTCTTTTCTCCAGAAGACAATATACATAAATGGATCTAAGGACAGGGGTGGGGTGTGTTGATGCATGTGGGTTAAATTAATATTATTCTGTTATTCCATCAGCTGTACTGCAATGAGTTGAGCATGTTACAAATGCCATCCATAAAACATTAGGCCATAAGACATAGGAGCAGAATTAAGCCATTTGGCCCATTGAGTCTGTTCTGCCATTCCATCATGGCTGATTTATTTTCCCTCAATCTCTTTTACCTGCCTTCTCCCCATAACGTATAACACCCTTGCTATTAATTTCTGCTTTAAATATACACAATGACTTGGCTTTCATAGCTGTCTGAGGCAGTGAATTCACCAGCCTCTGGTTAAAGAAATTTCTCATCTTTGTTCGAAAGAGATGTCCTTTTATTCTGATGTTCTGCTATATGGTCCCAGCCTCTTCCAGTATTGAAAACATCCTCTGCATGTCCATTCTATCTAGGCCTTTCAATATTCAGTGGGTTTCAATAAGGTCCCACCTCTTTCTCCTAAACTCCAGTGTGTACAGGTCCAGAGCCATCAAACGCTCCTCATACATAGACTCTTTTATTCCCAGGATCATTCCTGTAAACCTTCCCTAGGCCCTCTCCATTCCCAGCATGTCATTTCTCAGTAAGGTGATCAAAACTTCTCACAACTCTCCAAATATGGTCTGACCAAAGCTTTATAAAGACTCAACATTACATCCTTGTTTTTATATTCCTGTCCTCTTGAAATGAATGTGAAAACTGCATTTGCCTTCTTTACCACTGACTCAGTCTGTAAGTTAACCTTCAGGGAATCTTGTACGATGACTCCCAAGGCCCTTTGCATCTCAGATTTCTGAATTTGCTCCCCGTTTAGAAAATAGTCTACGCCTTTATCCCTTCTACCAAAATGCATGACCAAACACTTGCCTACACTATATTCCAACTGCCTCTTCCTTGCCCATTCTCCTAATCTGTCCAAATGATTCTCCAGACTCACTGCTTCCTCAACACTACCTGTCCCTTTATCTGTCTTTGTATCATCCACAAAATTTGCTGCAAAGCCATCAATCAGATCAGTGACATGTAACATGAAAGGTAGTGGATCCAGCACCACCCCCTACGGAACACGACTCTTTCCAGCCAACCACACTCATGCTTTCTGTAGTCAGCCAATCTTTTGTCCATGCTAGTATCTATCCTGTATTATCATGGGCTCTTACCTTGTTAGCAGGCTCCTGTGTAACAGCTTGTCAGAGTTCTCTAAAAATTCAAGAAACAACATCCACTGACTCTCCTTTGTCTATTATGCTATTTCCTCAAAAATTTCCAACAGATTTGTCAGACAAGATTTCTCCTGAAGGAAACCATGCTGACTTCAGCTTACTTTATTGTGTGCCTCCAAGTAGCCCAAAACTCACCCTTAATGATGACAACATCTTGCCCAACCACTGAAGTCAAGATAAATGGCCTATAGTTTCTTGCCTTTTTCCTCCCTCCCTCTTAAAGAGTGGAGTATATTTGTGATTTTCCAGTTGTCTGGAGCCATTCCAGAATCTAGTGACAATCTTTTCAGCTACCCCTTTCAGAAACCTGGAGTGTAGTTCATATGGTGCAGGTAACTTATCCACATCAGACCTTTGAACTTTCCAAGCACCTTGCCGTGTAGCATAGTGACTACACTCACTTCTGCCCCCTGATACTTTTGAATTTCTGGCATTTCTGGCTTGCCTCTCTTTCACTCCTTATATCTCTGAAACACCTTTTGGTATCCCCTTTTATATTATCGGTTAGCTTACCTTCATAGGATCATAGAAAATTACAGCACAGTAACAGGCCTCTCGGCTCATCCAGTCCATTTAAACTGCCTACTCCCAACCATCTGCACCGGGACCATAGCCTTCCATTCTTCCACCATTCTTGTATCTACCCAAACTTCTGTTGAACATTGAAATCAAGCTTGCATGCACCACTTGTGCTGGCAGCTCATTCCACCCTTTAAGTGAAGAGATTTTCCCTCAAGTTCCTTTTAAACTTCCCACCTTTCAACCTTAACCCATGACCTCTAGCCCCACGCGAACTCATTGGGGAAAGCCTGCTTGTATAACTCTATCTATACCCTTCATAACTTTGTATACTTCTATCCAATCTCCTCTCAATCTTCTATGTTCCAAGGAATAAAGTTCTAACCTATTCAATCTTTCCTTATAACCCAGGTCCTCCAGATTTGACAACATCCTTGTAAATTTTCTCTTTCAACCTTATTTATATCTTTCCTATGGGTAGGTGACCAAAACTGTACATAATATTCCAAATTAGGCCTCACAAAGGACTTATAAAACTTCAACATAACATCCCATCTCCTGTACTCAATACTTGGATTTATGAAGGCCAATATGCCAAAAGCTTTACGACCCTATCTACCTGTGACACCACATTCAATAAATAATGGACCTATATTCCCAGATCTGTTCACGGTGTAAGATCTACCCTAGATGGTCCTACAAAAGTGCAACACCTCACACTTGTCTGCATTAAATTGCATCTGCCATTTTTCAGTCCATTTTCCCAGCTGGTCCAGATCCTGCTGCAAGCCATGATAGCCTTCCTCACTGTGCACTGCACCCTCAATCTCAGTGTTATCCACAGATTTGCTGATCTAGTTAATCACATTATCATCTAGATAATTGAGATAGATGACAAACAACAATGAACTCAGCATTGATCCCTGTGGCACACCACTAGTCACAGGCCTCCAGTCAGAAAGGCAATCACCTACCACCTCACTCTGGTTTCTCCCACTACACCAATGTCTAATCCAAAGTACTACCTTGTCTTGAATGCCAAAAGACTGAACCATCTTGACCAACCTCCCATGCGGGACCTTGTCAAATGTCTTGTTAAAGTTCATGTAGACAACATCCTGCCTTGTCCTCATCACCTTTTCTGATAAATTTCTCAAAAAGCTCTAAAAGTTTGGTTAGAACTGACCTACTATGCACTAAGCCATGCTGACTATCCTTAATCAGTCCATGCCTACTCAAATACTTGTATATCCAGTCCCATAGAATACTTTCCCGTAACTTTCCCACTACTGATGTCAGGGTCACCAGCCTATAATTTCCTGGTTTATGTTTAAAGCCTTTTTTAAGCAGTGGGACAACATTGGCTGTCCTCCAATCGTCTGGTACCTCCCCTGTCACCAAAGATAATTTAAATATCTCTGCCAGGGCCCTGGAAATTTTTGCACTTGCCTCCTGTAAGGTCCAAAGGAACACCTTGTCAGACCCTGGGGATTTGTCCACCCTAAGTTGCCTCAGGACAACAAACACCTCCTCTTTTATCTGCATAGGGTCCATGAAGTTGATGCTGCTTTGCCTCTTTTTTAGCACCACACATGGATCTTCCAGAGGACCAATTTTATCCCTTGCAATCCTTTTGCATTTTCCATATCTGTAGAATCCCTTAGGATTCTCCTTCACCTTGCCTGCTAGGGCAACTTCATGCCTTCTTTTAGCCTTCCTGACTTCTTTGTTAAGTGTTCTTTCGCTTTTCTTATATTCCATAGGCACCTCATTTGTTCCTACCTGTCTATTTTATCTTTTCTCTCAGTTGCCTTCTGTTGTTTTTTCACACTTCTCTAGCTTCCCAGTAGCTATGAGTATACTGTATACTCTTTTTAATATTTTAATGTTATCTTTGACTTCCCTTGTCAGCCATGTTTGACACATCCTCTTTTTAGAATGCTTCTTCATTGGGATGAACTAATCCTGTACCCTTCAAATTACTTGCAGAACTTAAGAAATGGGAGCAGGAGTAGGCCATCTAGTCTGTTGAGCCTGCTCTGCCATGGTCCATGATCTGGCCATGGACTCATCTCCACCTACTTGCCTTTTCCTCCATAACCCTTAATTCCCCTAATATACAAAAATCTATCCAACCTTGTCTTAAATATATTTACTGAGGTAGCCTCCACTGCTTCATTGGGCAGAGAATTCCACAGATCCACCACTCCCTGGGAAAAGCAGTTCCTCCTCAGCCACCGCTACTCTACCTTCATTCCTGCTCATATCCCCTTCCAATCAACTTTGGAAAACTCCTCTGCAAACTCACTCGTCCCTGCAAACGGAAGAAGTGCTACACCTGCCCCCACACTTCTTCCCTCACCACCATTCCAGGCCCCAGACAGTCCTTTCCCCACTTCACCTGCGAGTCAACTGGGGTGATATACTGTACCCGGTGCTCCCGATGTGGCCATTTATACATTGGGGAGACCCGCCGCAGACTGGGAAACCATTCTGCTGAACACGGTGCTCGGTCCTCCAGCAGTGACGGGATCTCCCTGTGGCCACACACTTCAATTCCACAGACAACTCCCACTCCGACATGTCTGTCCATGGCCTCCTCTACCGTCAAGATGAGGCCACACGCAGGTCGATGGAGCAATACCTTATCTCCCGCCTAGGTAGCCTACCTGCCAGCATGAACATCCAACTCACAGACCTCTGTTGATACCCCAGCCCCCCACTTAACCCCATCCCTATCTATTATTTTAGTCTGGTTCTCTTTCTCTCTCTTTTCCCCCCTCACTATTATCTCCCCCCCAGTCCTACCTTTCTTTCTCTTTTATTTCCCATAATTCTCCACCTTCCCCCTAGCCCATTTCCCTCCAGCCTATCACTTCCTAGCTCTCTACTTTATTCATCCCCCCAATTCTTATTCCCCCCCCCAACAATCCCATGTTACCTCACTCCTGATGAAGGGTTTTGGCCCGAAACGTTGTCACTACCTCCTCCCATAGATGCTGTCTGGCCTGCTGAGTTCTGCCAGCATTTTGTGTTTTTATTTATTTCCAGCATCTGAAGATTCACTCGTGTTGTCCTCTCTCATGCCTCTTTTATTCCCTTTACTTCATTGTAATACTGATGCATCTGACTTTGGCTTTTCCCTCAGACTGCAGACTGAATTCTATCGTATTATAATCACTGCTTTCTAAGAGTTTCTTTAACTGAAGCTCCCTAATCAAATCCGGTTCATTGCACAACACCCAATCTGAGTTGCCATTTATGGTTTCAACCATAACCTGCTCTGAAAAACCAACACACTGACATTTGACAAATTCTTTCTCTTGGGATTCAGTGCCAATCTGAATTTTCCAAACTACTTACATATTGAAATTCCTCCATGACCGTTAGCCCATTTCTGCCTCCAGATGTAACTGGTACCCCATATCCTAGCTACTGTTTGGAGGTCTATGTTCAAGTTTCATTGGGGTCTTTTTACACTTGTAGTTTCTTAACTCAATCCACAAGGATTCTATATCATCTGAACTTAAATCGTTTCTACATTTAGTATTACAAAAGTTCTGCTTCCATGTTGCATCTCTTGTGTACTGCCAAAAAAGAATGCAAAACCTTATATGAATCACGAAGCAAACTCAAGGATGGGTTGAATTTTAATGTACTTCTTCCAAAATAAAATCATCCTAACGTGGAATAATTTCTTACCAATGGCCTTTCCATTGTTTTCTGATTTTATTATAATTCGAACGCGTTTGGCGTAATCATGATCTTTCATGCATCTTGCCGCATCCTCATTGGTCGAAGGGGCTGACAAACTGGGAAGACCAGTGCTATCCCACAATGCTGCCCGACCGCGTTTGAAGACGTCTGCGCGGCAACTGGAGCAGTCTGAGCATGCGCACTGAGCTGGCCTGGGATGAGGAGACGCGGTCGGGCAGCAGAGGATGGTAAAGAACCGTTTGGCAGCTCTGTTCAGTGGCTTTAACCGAAGAACGATGAAATTCTTGATTGCACTCGCACTGCTCGCTTACGTAGCTTGTGAGTTTGTCCTCTAGACTTCATCTCTGTACCTTATAGTCACTTACGTTGTGTGAGTGTGGGGGCAAAGTGAGAATTGACTCTGAGGGGATGGGAAAGGGGCTGGAGGAGAGCGGACAGGAATGCTGGTGTGAAAAGTGCTACAGGACAGCGACTAGGAGGAGGTGCGGAGTGTAAGAGGGTTGGGATCGGAGGGTGAAGGGGGCTTGGGGGCACTGAGTACTGAAGTGGAAGTGAATGAGTATCTTATCTGTAAGGTTAGACGCCAGGCGGGAATCTGGGGCCTGATGACTGGCACTTTGTGGGGAGGAGGGTGGTGCTGGAAATTCGGTAGATGCTGGGGGGGGAGGGAGATGTTGGAGTGCTAGACTGTAGATACTGTGGAATTAGGCGATAGAAAATGGGGATGAAGGTTAAGTGGCAGGAGGTTGAAGTGAGATTTGATTCTTAATCTGTCCACCTTTTCTCTTGTTTTGTCATGATAAAAGTTGGTTTAATAACTCCTATAAGCACTGCTTTGTCTTGAATTACGTGGGCCTCCATCATTTTGAAGGGACCACAAAGGTATGAATTCAAAATTGTAATGTTAGATGATATTATTACCAAAAGTATATTTTCGGAATAGCTTTTGATGTCTCCTGAAGGTTCCAGACATTCTACAAAAATATGCTTCTTTGTGTTCCTTCATGAGATTTTAATATTGCTGACAATACCAGCATCAATTGTGCAATCCTAATCATCCCCAAACTGCAGAGGCAGTTCTGAGTCAACTACATTAGTAAGTTTACATATAGTGCCAGCTCCTGTAGGCTCTCAATGACCTGATCATTCCAAAACGTAGCTCCTCCTACTAGTCTCCACACTCTTGGATAGCGAACTCAAGAGATCACACTTTGCAAGAAGTTGTTTTAACACACTTCATTTTTAAATGACTGTCCCTTAAACTTGCAACTATGTCACCATATTGGAGATTATCACACTAGTGGAAATAGCTTCCCTCCAAACTGTTGTGCCTTGTAAGGATCTTTAATGTTTCAGTAAGGTCATACTCATTCTTACAAATTCCAAAGAGGACTATAAATGTTTTATATATATGTATATAGATAGTCCATTTATTAGCTTTACTGAGGCTAGCTTTAATACCAAATTTATTTAATTACTTGAATTTAAATTCCTCAGCTGCCATGGAGGGATTTGAACTCATATCTCTGGATCAATGGTCCAGAACTCTTGCTGTTAGTCCAGTAAATTAACTGCTACACCACCATATCAGTAAGTTCTAAGATATCATAATTTAATTCATGTTTTCAGGAGCTTGGGTTACTTAAAATGTTCTTAATGCTCTGATTTTGTGTGTTTAAAGAAAAAGTATCCAATTTGAAACTCATCTGCTGTTTTCCCCTCAAAATCCTGCAGATTTTTTTCTATTTTAATACTTTATACTCTGCAGGATTTTGAAGGAAACAACAATAATGACTTACGAAATATAAGTTGATTATAGGCACTTCTGGTCAAAGCGCACCAGCCCATTTTGTCTTGGGCACGTGTCTACCTCTTTTGCAGGATTGGCTTTATATTTGAGGCTGTCTTTTGTATCATCTTTGTATTGCTTTCTTGGATATTCCTGGTTTCAGTGGCCCTATACAAGAACTCCATAAAGGAGATAGTGTGGCATACAGGAGCTGTTCTTATGGATCATAGGACTTGTCCAGTACAATTGAGTCCTCAGGATTATAGCTTCAATGCTTACCATGCCAGCCCTGTCCAGAACTTCCATGTTGGTCACCTTGCCTACAAGCAATTGCAGAGATCTTGTGGAAACTCTTGAGGTTTTTGATGTGTTTCCTCTACAACACTCAAGTCTCTCTGCCATACAAAAGGTTAGTGAGTACGACTATTTTTGTACATTTTGATCATGCTTAACAGTTCTGAGGTTCGTCATGCAAGTGTGCAAGCAACCAAGTGACTGGCCTTGCTAATTTGAGCTGCTATTTCAATGTCCAGAGAGCTGTCAGAAGACCTGATGCTTCCCTGATAATTAAAGTGATCGATTACCATTGATGCTTGTGTTGAAAGGATACGTTGAAGAACTTGGAGCAGGTTGGTGCTGGACCTTGGTCTTGTTCAGACTGATTGTAAGGCTGAAGAATTCTGAGGCTTTGTCAGACTTGTCACTAGTAATTTGAAGCTCAAATAGCAAATGTGTCATAAGGGTGCAATCGTCAGCAAACAGTGACCCAAAGATTAGTTTCTCAGATGTCTTGGTTCTTGCCTTTAGTCTCTGGAGGAACCGAGATGATCATATTGGGAATGTTGATGCAATACTGAGCTCTGGCAGCATTTCCTTTGAGACATAGAGAATCAAATGGTTAAGGATGACCCACATTGTTGCCTTTAAACAGGGACAGAGCTGTAGCATCTTGAAAACACTGGCATTCCCTGCCTCCCAAGTGCTGTTATGATGTCCTGGATGGCTTGGAGGCCAGTTCTTTGCAAAGTTCAACAGGAAGATCACCTGTGACTAATGTCAGGCTGGGACTAGTTTAATTGATTGATTTTTTTGACTCCATTCAGAGCTGGCAGTAGGTCAGTGCCATCCAGAGTGGGTTTCTGTGGGACTACGTCCAGGGATGCAGGGTCAAGAGTTGAGGCACTTTTCAGGATGTTGGATAAATGCTCTCTTTGTATTTGAATGACATGCTGTTGTCAGAGGAGAGAAGCAGAGTAATGCTGGTCTTTGGGGGTGCATAACCAGTTTTTGACAAGCTGGAAAATCTCCTTTGTTTGGGCCAGCATAATACTGGACCTCATCTGTCTTGTGAGTTGATAAATTGTCCTGAATTTTTTGGAGTGCTCTTTAGGTTTTTCTCTTCAGATGATTGAAGTAAACATTCTTTGACACAGAGGTAATATTGTTCAGCACTCAGAGGCATTGAGGTTTTGAAGTTTATTTTCTCATTGTTATTGTCATCAAACCAATCCTGGTGAACTCTTTGCTTGGGTCCAAGGACAGACAATCTTTGCAAACTCAGTAACCATCTGTTTGAACTGATTCTGCTTCTCATTTGGGTCTCCAGTAAGTAGTTAATGAGTAGCCAGCATGACATCAACTTAGAACTGGTATTTCTCCCTTAGATATGAATACTTAAGCTTCACACCGTTGAATGTGGCTTGAGTAAACTTTGACTGCCTACAATGCATAGGGACAATATGGAGGTTAATAACTGGTCTGTGATTTGTGGACCACTCTGTTCTTCTTGAGGCTCTGGTGTTGCATGGAGGATATCCCACCTACAAATTATACCAATCTATGTAAATATTTCAGCTTGAAATCATCCAATTGTATTTGTTGGCTAGTCTAAAGGTGTGGTGGTGGCAGTGGGGTTGTTCATAGCATACATGGTCATTAAGAGCAGTCCGTATCGGTTTGTCTTTCCAAGCCACTGTGAGCCCATTACGCCTTGTCAGCTTTCTCACCTCCAGCTCTGGTGTTGAAATCGCCAAGTATGGCAATTGCAGGAGTAGACTTCACGAGAATCAAGGTTCTCATATATAAAAAGAACTTATTGCCATTGCAGCTGATCAGGTTGGAGGTGTAGACTCTGATGATGGTAACATGTTGGGAGCAGTTGAGGAGGAAAGGAAGCTTCATGAGGCATCTGTTGACACGAGAGGAGATGAGGAAGACTGTGGGTGAGCATGATGTAGGCAGCAAATACTCCTGTTCTCATTTTCAGTTTTGTCTTTCCACAAAACAGTGTCACCTCCCACTCCTTTAATTGTATTGATACCCTTTCTCCCAAAATTTACAACTTCACACTATTCTGCATTAAATGTCTGTTCCGACTATGTTCTCCTGAAATTTGATACTTCTGAGTTTCAGTATTTCTGAAGTGAGTGTCACTGTGGGCTTAAAAATGATGGCCAAATTATCATTGTAACTGGGAGATTTTTCTTTTGTCTTGCGTTGTACTGCTGCCACAACACAACAAATTTCATGATGTATGTCAGTGATAATAAACCTGATTTGAAAATGCCAGATGTGGCATTTTAGCATTCAAATAATATTGTATGCAAATTGCAGTGTTTTTGGAGGTAAAAATTTTTTGGAGGTTGAATAGACGCGGGTGCTACCTTGTGCTTCATCCAAGCCTGTTGCAAGATCTTACAGTTTTGCTCTTTAGGGTCAAAATCTGTCAGTAGACAGGAAAAAATAATAATAGAATTATAAAAATGTGAACAGCAATAAACTTTGTCCCATCAGTTGTGGTCAGTTATTCAGCTGGATATTAATCATTTGCAACAATGCCGCTTTCTCATGCTAAGACTATTCTTATGATTATTCTAGTTCTTAAAAGAATATCCATTTTGAATGTACTCCCATGCAGAAAACTCCAAAGGTCCACAAGCCTCTTGAGTGAAGAAAGCTCCATTTTGTAAATTACAGACTTCTTGTATGTGACTCTAGAATGGAGAATCAGTGTTTGGAAAACATGCTGTAAGACCTTCAAGAGCTAGTCTGAATAACTGGAAATTGTAAGACCTTATTACTGATTCAGTCTCTGCCTGGAGAGCTACCTTCTCATTGCAGGAAGCAACCTGCAAAACATTTTTGTTGCTTCCAGGACAAGTTTATCCTTGATTGAGGTGATAAGGCTGTGCATTGTATTGCAGGTGTAATCTTGCCAAAATCCTGAAAGCAAAAGATTTGCTTTGCAAAGAGAGTGTTAAAGATTAAACTGGACCCTGATTTTTCTTCTTGCATGGATGCAAAAGATCTTGTGGTACAATTTTGTGAAGACCCAGAAAGACTTACCTCTATCTTGGTCAATATTTTTCTCTCCATCAACATCATTTAAACATGTTATCTGTTAATCATCACATTGTAAAAGACTGTGTACAAATTAATTGTTGTGCTTCCTATATCATTGCAGTCACTCTGCTTGATAAACCGTGCTTTAATGACATGAGCTGGTGAAAGACATTGTAATCTCAACTTTTAATCTTTCTTACTCTTGCAACAACTTTGCAATATTTAACATTATTTTCTTAATTGTTTATTGAACAGACATGAGAAATTTCTGACATGTTTGGTAATCCACCAATTCCTCTGAATAGCAACATTCACTAGCTCATTTCCACTTTAAAAAGGACCTTTTTGCTCTAACAATAACGTACACAAAATGCTGGCGGAACACAGCAGGCCAGGCAGCATCTATAGGGAGAAGTGCTGTCGACGTTTCGAGTCGGGACCCTTTTTGCTCTTATCAAAATAGGTATTTTTACATTTCTGCTGCTTGTTTTGCCATCTGCTACTTGCAACAATCAACTCACAACATTTTCACTTTTTTAAAATTGTCAGCCAACTTGATAAGTCATTTGATTTCTTCCTAAATCATTGTATGCTTATAAATAACTAAGTGAGGCCTAATCACTGATTTTTGCAGCTTCCCAATAGTTGCAACTTACTGATCCAAAAATGCAACCTTTACAAGATGGAAGATAGCTATTTACAGGAGCAAAAATGCTACTGGAATCCTGAAATTCAAAGCAAAATGCTTGAAATGCGTAGGTTCATAACTGAACTGAAATATATCATTGACATTATCCTGCTTTAAACTAAATATTGATTAGATTATTTACAAACTGTTGTGCTCAAAATAGAAACATGCAAGAATGATGAAATGTGACAGCAGAAATGCACTGCATCAAACTTTAGGCTCTTCAAGAGCAATTCTCTTTTCCAAGCTGCCTGATATAACCAACTAGCCAAGTAAGTCAATGCAAACTGGAAAAACATGGCTTCTTGTATATTATTGAGCTATCAGTGCATCATAGTTAACTAGAGATTTGCTAGCTTAATCCATAAAATAATCAAATGAGTTCTAGTTAAACTAGTAACATATGGATAGGATTGCGAAGCATTCTGTTAGAAATGAATTGCCATAAGTGTGTGAAGTATTTGCTATGAAATTCTGAGATTGGAATGCATTGAGATGGAGGTAAAGTAGGTGTCTTGCATCTATAAATCTATAACTAGCAAAGGATGTGCAATTGCAGAAGAAATATTATTTTCTACTGCAATAAATAATCTGCTGGAGGAACTCGTCCTATCATGCAGCATCTGTGTATGGTTGGGGGGGGGGGGGGGGTTGATGGCTTGAGAGAAGGATTTGTTGATATCTTGGATGAAACCTCTGCATCAGGACTTGTTCCTCCAGAGTGAGAGTGTGTGTGTGTTTTTGTTTGTTTTTCTGGATAATTACTACAATTTCTGTCTGGGAAAGTGAAGCTATTCAATCAGGACAGATTGCACTTGAATTAGAATGGATCTTCCATTGTTGCTAAAGGGTTTGTTGATGCTATTGGGTAGGGGTAAACTAATTTTGGCAGGGGATTGAAACAAAGGAGTGTGATAGGTGGTAATACTGAATTAAAAACTCCCCAGTAGTGGATGGAACTAGGAGTGGTCGGTGATGGATGTGCAGAGGAGATGTGGGAGGAGAGAGGGAGAGGGACACAAAAGGGCTGGAGGGGAGAGTAACCTAAAACTGGTGTGGAGGGGGCATCTTGGAAGCACCAAATACAGTAGATGAGGTTGGAAAAAGTGCTTGTGAATTTTTACTTCATCTGATGACCTGTTTAGGTCCCTGGACGGTGGAGAGGGAGGCGGTTGACACCTGCAATTATAGTGGAAAGTGCCAGGCATCATAGAGGAGTGGTCTGAAGGGACGAGGGGCCCTGGGAGTCATGGTAAGAGTGGTCCATACAGAATACAGGGAGAGGTAAAGAGAAGAAAATGGTGATGTGATCTTATTGCAACAAGCAGAAATGACATAGCATGGTATTGTGGATACAGAGCTTTATAAGGTGAAAGATGGACCAGGGAGCTCTATCTATTTTATAATATTGATGTGAATATGAATACAGGAAGTGCAATTGGTAATTTTGCAAATTACACAACAATTATTACTGGTATTATTATTGAGGAGGATGGTTCATCAATACAAAACCAATCTGAATAAATTGTGTGGGGAAAACTGGCAAATAAGCATTTGATCCTAAATACAGGCAGATGCTGTGTCATGTAAGGTTTCTATTCTTGAGAGCTGTCTTAAGCTGACTCTCTTTCTAAGTCTGAATCATCCACTTCTGTAGCTACCCATATTATTTTACTCTAACTTGGAAAATTTGAGTGAGCTAGGTCTTTTCTCTTTGAATTGAAAGACGCCAAGAGGAAAATTGATAAAGGTGTATAAGATGATAAGAGGCATAGATAAAATAGAGAGCCAGTGCCTTTTTTCCCCCAGAGAAGCTAATGTGAGAGGGTGACTTTTAAGGTGATTGGAAGAAAATGTAGGGGGCATTTCAGAGGTAGATTTTTTACACAGGGTGGCAGTTTCGTGGAACACACTGTTAAGGTTGGTGGAAGGGCAGATACATTGAAGAGACTCTCAAGCACATGGATGAAAGAAAAAAAGGAGGGTTCTATGGAAGGGAAGTATTCAAATGATCTTCAAGTAGGTTTAAAAAATGTTGCACCACAACATGGGCAATGTTGTAATGTGTGCATGTATACAAAACTAGTCAGGACGGAGCACAATATGCATTTCTGATTGCAACACTATCAGAACGATATAATTGCATCGATGTGCATGTACTTGTTCAGCAGAAAGTAGACTAGGACTGAGATTTCATTCGTGGAGGGAAACTGATAAACCAGAATTATTATCCATGGAGCAGAGAAGTTGGGGGTGGGGGAGAACTTGATAGAAATGTACAAACTCAAGGGATGAAGATGGTGAGAATTTTATTCCATAATAAGGGTATATATAACGAGAAGGTACAGGTTTTAGGTATATGGTTGGGAATTTGAGGATGACTCTTGCTTGCCCAGACAGTAGTTGAAATCTACCTGAGGTGGCAGTGGAGATAGATACCCTTGACAGCGCTTAAGAAAGATTTAGATGAGCTCTTGAAATGCTAACTCTAGAAGGCTATGTAATAAGAGCTGAAAATGGTATAAGTGTAATATACTTTAATATATTTCCTGTATTACGCTATTAAAAATGTTACTGTCATATTTTGAAAGTCATCAGCATTGGAAATTGCACTGCATATTCCAGGCTACTCAAATTGACAAACTAAAAATATGTACATTTAAACTAGTGAGAAATTCTATGCCTGTGCAGGTCTGTTTTCTGGTTCTTGTATTTTGATTAAACCTATTTATCTATTTGCATGTTTTGTTTGGTTTTGTGTTCAATCTTTGCGTACCTTGCTGTAGAAAGTTCAGGATGTTGAGCTAATGAAAGATGTGATGCTCCTTTTCTTCAAATGATTTCAGTAAAGACGCTTTTGCTTTGCCTTACCTTAATTCCAAATGATTTGACAAACAAGGATATAAACAAAACACTTTACTCCCAACATCCATGTTATTAATTATTTTTTCAATGTAACAGCCTGCCATTTTTAGTAAAAATATTAGTTTACTCCACCAAATTGCTCAGAGAAATCTACCTAAGCAGTGAATTAAGATTTAAATGCCTAAAATATGAGATCTTTATTATCTTCCAGCAGGTTATTTGATTTGGAATTGTTATTGGGTTAAACGTTGCAACACTTTTAACCTTTTCTAAGATAAATCTAACCCTTCCCTTCTCCATAGCCCTCCATTATTCTGTCAAGGTGGCTTCAAGTTGGATTTTTCATTAAATCTTTCAGATGCTTGATAGAGATCTTTTAACTTTGTAGTTTTGAATACAGCCAATTCCCCCTTCCTTAAGCTTTGAAAGAGAAAACAGATTCAAAAGGTCTTTTGTATAATTTTTGATTTTAATACTGGGAGGTTATTGGGTTATTTTGGCTGGGGGCCAAATAGATATCCCAATGTGGCCTCTGACATACAAATTGGTTGGTGTTGGTAGTTTTTTGGAGTATAAATACTCTGTTTTTCTATTGCAGCTGTCTGGGGAAACTTTGTCACCATGAGGTAATGTACAGTTTGTAACTATTTTCCTAAGTTCTGCTGAATACTGTTAGTCTTGGTCATGTGGGATGTAGTTTATTCCAAATGTATTAGAACATGAAGTTTTACAAACCATTTCTTTAAATTCATGAATTTAAAATTTGAGGCTTCAGTTATTATATGTAGTAAAGAAGTTAATTTAATTTAAGGCCTGGAATATGTCAAATTCCTCAAGCGTGCTTTGGACAGCTTATAAACTACTCATTAAGATCACGGGTGGTAGTAAGCTGGAATGAATTAACTCATATTTGCATTTTTATTAAACTATAAATTATTAAAAACGACCAAAGGTTTTGAGTTAACCATCAGAAATCCTGAGTGTTTTACTTAATTCTGATTAATATTGTCCACTGCATTAGCCAAATTACAGTATTCCAGGAGGAACTCATCATTTATAGAAAAGAGACGGCATCTGTACTGAGTCCTGCTGAAGGGTCTTGGCCCGAAATGTCAACTGTGCTCTTTTCCGCAGATGCTGCCTGGCCTGCTGAGTTTCTCCAGCATTTTGTGTATGTTGCTTGGATTTCCAGCATCTGCAGACTTTCTCTTTGTTACAGTATTCCAGGATTAGTTAGTGTGGGCAGTGGTTTCTAATCTCTTGAAACTCCAAATACTTATAGTGAGAGAATTTTTTTAAACTGCAGATACTGGAAATATATAAAAAGCAGAAAATGCTTAAAAAAAAAACCAGGTATCAGTCAATAAGCACCTGTGGAATGAAAAACTGTTAATGTTTTGGATTCAGGACTGGGAAAGAGCAAAGTGGTTTGATAAATCAGGAAGAACAGTTTATCAGAAAGATAAAATAACATTAAAAATATGAAGTGTATATCAGAGCTGAAGGAAGTGCCCATGAGGGCAGGCACATGAGTGAAGAGAGAAAAGCTGAACTCTTAAGGCCACAGTCTTCCTATTTATTGCACCTCTATCCTTGCCAGTACTCATTCTGGACAGGTCACAAATAGTGTTTACCTGGTCCTTACTTTCTACCACACCAGCCTCCGCATTCAACAGATCATCCACTGTCACCTTCACTTTCGGCACTCTAGGCATCATCCCTTTTGCAACTCTTTGGTCTGCGGTTGCTCTTCCCACCAGCCTTTCCCTGGCATTTTCCCACAAAACCTAAGAGATACAGTACTTAACCTCTTTTTACATCTTCCCTTATGACCATCCAGTTACCCTAACAACTGTGCCCTATCAGATATTTTTGTTCTTTCCCCATCCACCTCCTCTCAAAATGCCACTTAAAATGAATTCGTTTTGTCTTTTTCCCAGTTCTGATAAGACATAGGAACATTATTAGGCCATCTGACCCATCGAATCTGCTCTGCCATTCAATCATGACTGATCCTTTTTTTCCCTTCTCAACCCCACTCCCCAGACTCCTCCCCATAGTCTTTGATGCCGTGCCAATCAAGAACCTATCAATCTTTGCTTTAAGTATACCCAATGACCTGGCCTCCACAAGTTCACCACCCACTGGCTAAAGAAATTTCTCCACATCTCTGTTTTAAATGGACACCCAATCTATCCTAAGGCTGTGCCTTCTTGTCCGAGACTCCCCCACTGTGGGAAACATACTTTCCACATCTGCTGTCTAAGCCTTTCAACATTTGAAAGGTTCCAATAAGATTCCCCTTCCCCCATCTTAAGTTCCAGTGTGTACAGACCCATCAAACTTTCCTTGTATGATAACCCTTTCATTCCTGGAATCATCTTCCTCTGAACCCTCTCCAATGTCAGCACATCTCTTCTTAGATAAGGAGTCCAGAACTGTTCACAATACTCAAGGTGAGGCCTCAGCATCACATCCCTCTTGCTAAAGGGTCTTTGACCTGAAATTACAATCTTGTTCAGTTTTCCACAAATGCTGCTTTTGATTTTTTTTTAGCATTTTCTGTTTTTTTTTCTCTTTTTAGCATTTATTCATTGTGGTACACTTGACTCAATTACTGATCGAACGAGTTGTACTCTATTATTTTATGCATGAGCAACATTCCATTGATGTGAAAGTTTAAATGTGTCAATAAATGAAGTCTGGTAATGTGCCATATACTATGTGAAGAAAGGATTAATATTGCAATATAGTTTGTATTCAAAAGGTAAACAAATTTACAGGCAATGTTTGAGTGAACACAGAGCTGTTTCCATTCTTCGGAGAACTGAAAAGAAATCGGTCATCATTGAACGACAGAACAGACTCAATAGACCAAATGACCTAATTCTACCAACGGGATCCCACTACCAAGCACATCTTTCCCCCCTTTTGCTTTCCGCAGCGATCGCTCCCTACGCAACTCTCTTGTCCACTCGTCCCCCCCCCCCCCCATCCCTTCCCACCGATCTCCCTCCTGGCACTTATCCTTGTAAGTGGAACAAGTGCTACACCTGCCCTTCCTCCATCACCACCATTCAGGGCCCCAGACAGTCCTTCCAGGTGAGACGACACTTCACCTGTGAGTCAGCTGGTGTGGTATACTGCGTCCGGTGCTCCCGATGTGGCCTTTTATATTTTGGTGAGACCTGACGCAGACTGGGTGACCGTTTCGCTGAATGCATACGGTCCACCAGAGAAAGCAGGATCTCCTAGTGGCCACACATTTTAATTCCATGTCCCATTCCCATTCTGATATGTCTATCCATGGCTTCCTCTACTGTCAAAATGAATCTAAACTCAGGTTGGAGGAACAACACCTTATATACTGGCTGGGTAGCCTCCAACCTGATGGCATGAACATTGACTTCCGTTAATGCCCCTCCCCTTCTTACCCCATGCTTGACATATTTATTTGTTTGCCTGTTCTCCATCTCCCTCTGGTGCTCCCCCCACCCCCCCACCGTTCTTTCTCCCGAGGCCTCCCGTCCCATGATCCCTTCCCTCCTCCATCTCTGTATCACTTTCGCCAATCACCTTTCCAGCTCTTAGCTTCATCCCACCCCCTCTGGTCTTCTATCATTTCACATTTCCCCCTCCCCCCACTACTTTCAAATCTCTTACTATCTTTCCTTTCGGTTAGTCCTGACGAAGGGTCTCAGCCCGAAACGTCGACAGTGCTTCTCCTTATAGATGCTGCCTGGCCTGCTGTGTACCACCAGCATTTTGTGTGTGTTGTTTGTAATTCTACTCTTACATGTTATGGCCCTTAAGGTGCTCAGTTGTCTGTCACTTAAATTTTCCATCTCACTTCCACTGTGATTTCTGTGTTTGGTTCTTGAGTTGTTCAAATGAAACCCAACAGAGAAGAACATCTGGCCTTCATATTGGGTACATTACTGCCCTCAGGCTCAACATTGAATTCAACCATTTCTGATATCCAGCTTTTCTGGTTTGTCAAAACCAGCTGGTTTTGATATTGGTGCATCAACATTTTTATTAGCCATAGAAAATTACAGCACAGAATCAGGCCTTTTGGCTCTTGGCTATGCCGAACGTTTTTTCTGCCTAGTCCCACTGACCTGTACCTGTCCAAGTTTTTCTTAAATGTTAAAAGTGAGCCTGCATTTACCACTTCATCTGGCAGCTCATTCCACACTCCCACCACTCTGTGTGAAGAAGCCCCCTGCTAATGTTCCCTTTAAACTTTTCCCCCTTCACCCTTAACCCATGTCCTCTGGTTTTTTTTTCTCCCTTAGCCTCAGTGGAAAAAGCCTGCTTGCATTTACTCTATCTATACCCATCATAATTTTATATACCTCTATCAAATCTCCCCTCATTCTACTATGCTGCAGGGAATAAAGTCCTAATCTATTCAACATTTCTCTATAACTCAGTTTCTCGAGTCCCAGCAACATCCTTGTAAACCTTCTCTGCACTCTTTCAACCTCATTAATATTCTTCCTGAACCTCGGCCTCACCAATGCCTTAAACAACCTCACCATAACATTCCAACTCTTCTACTCAATACTTTGATTTATAAAGGCCAATGTACCCAAAGCTCTCTTACTACCCTATCTACATGTGATGCCACTTTTAGGGAATTTTGTATCTATTCCTAGACCCCTCTGTTCTACTGCACTCCTCAGTGCCCTACCATTTACCTTGTACCTTGGTTCTACCTTGGTTTTCCCTTCCAAAGTGCAATACCTCACACTTGTCTGTATTAAACTCCATCTGCCATATTTCAGCCCATTTTTCCAGCTGGTCCAGATCCCTCTGTGAGCTTTGAAAGCCTCCCTCACTGTCCACTATACCTCCAATCTTTGTATCATCAACAAATTTGCTGATCCAATTTCCCACATTATCATCCAGATCATTGATATAGATGTCAAATAACAATGGACCCAGCACTGACCCCTGTGGCACACCACTAGTTACAGGCCTCCACTCAGAGAAGCAATCCTCCGTTACCACACTCTGACTTCTCCCAATCAGCCAATGTCTAATCCAATTTACTACCTCACCATGTATACCTAGCGACTGAATCTTCCTAACTAACCTCCCATGCGGGACCTTGTCAAAGGCCTTACTGAAGTCCATGTAGACAACATCCACTGCCTTCCCTTCATCCACTTTCCTTGTAAAACTCCTCGAAAAACTATAATAGATTGGTTAAACATGACTGACCATGCAGAAAGCCGTGTTAACTCGACCTAATGAGTCCCTGTCTATCTAAGTACTTGTAGATCCTATCTCTTAGTACTCCTTCCAATAATTTACCTTACTACTGACGTCAAGCTTACCTGCCTGAAATTTCCTGGAGTACTTTTAGAGCCCTTTTTAAACAACGGAAGAACATGAGCTATCCTCCAATCCTCCAGCACCTCACCTGTAGATACCGACATTTTAAATATATCTGCCAGGCCCCTGCAATTTCAACACTAGTCTCCTTCAAGGTTCAAGGGAATGTCCTGTCAGGTCCTGGGGATTTATCTACTCTGATTTGCCTCAAGGTAGCAAGCACCTCCTCCTCTTCAATCTGTATAGGTTCCATGACCTCACTACTTGTTTAATCAACACATACAAACAAGCTGGTTGACCTCAGCAAGTCAGGCAGCATCCATTGAAATGAGCAGTCAATGTTTCGGGCAGAGACCCTTCATCACCCTTTGAAACTCTTCTTGGCCCTAAACGTTGACTCCTGATTTCAATGGATGCTGCCCGACCTGCTGAGTTCATCCAGCTTGTTTGTATGTGTTGATTTGACTATAGCATCTGCAGTGTACTTTGTGCTCACTACTTGTTTGCCTTATTTTCATTGAGTCCTTGCCAGTTTGCTTAGTAAATACAGATGCAAAAAACCCATTTAAGATCTCCCCCATTTCTTTTGGTTACATACAAAGCCAACAACACTGATCTTCAAGAGGATCAATTTTATCCCTTGCTATCCTTTTGCTCTTAATGTATTTGTAGAAGCTCTTTGGATCATCCTTCACCTTGACTGCCAAAGCTACCTCATGTCTTTTAACCCTCCTGATTTCTTTCATAAGTTTTTTTTTTGCACTTTTCATACTCCTCAAGTACCCTATTTGCTCGCTGCTTCCTATACATGTTATACATCTCTCTCTTCTTCTTTATCAGACTTCCAATATCCTTAGAGAACCAAGGTTCCTTATTTTTATTCACTTTGCCTTTAATCCTGATAGGACCATTCAAACTCTGCACTCTCAAAATTTCTCCTTTGAAGGCCTCCCACTTACTAACGACATCCTTGCCAGAGAACATCCTGTCCCAATCCATGCTTTTTAGATCCTCTCTCATTTCTTCAAATTTGGCCTTTCTCCAGCTTAGAACCTCAACCCGAAGGCCAGATCTAACTTTATCCATGATCAAGTTGAAACTAATAGTGTTGTGATCAATGGAACCAATGTGTTCCCCTACACACACTTCCGTCACCTGTCCTAACTCGTTTCCTAATAGGAGATCTATTATTGCATTCTCTCTCGTCGGTACCTCTATATATTGATTTAGAAAACTTTCCTGGACATATTTTACAAACTCTAACCCGCCTAGACCTTTAACAGTATGGGGGTCGCAATCAATACGTGGAAAATTAAAATCCCCTACTATCACAACTTTGTTTCCTGCAGTTGTCTGCTATCTCTCTGCAGATTTGCTCCTCCAGTTGTCGCTGATTATTGGGTGGTCTATAATACAACCCCATTAATGTGGTCATACCTTTCCTATTTCTCAGCTCCACCCATATGGCCTCAGTAGACAAGCCCTCTAATCTGTCCTGCCTGAGCACTGCTGTAACATTTTCCCTGACTAGCACTGTCACTCTCCCACCCTTCATTCCTCTGCCTCTATCACGTTTGAAACATCGGAACCCTGGAACATTAAGCTGCCAGTCCTGCCCCTCCTGTAGCCAAGTTTCACTAATGGCTACAATGTCATAATTCCACATGTCAATCCATGCCCTCAGCTCATCAGCCTTCCCCACAATACTCCTCACATTGAAGTAGACTCACCTCGGAAGATTATTACCACCACACACAACCCTTCTATTTGTGACTTTACATGAAACTTTAATATCATTTATTTTCACCCCCACTCCACTATGGCACTCTGGTTCCCATCCCCCTGCAAATCTAGTTTAAGTCCCCCCCCCCCCCCCCCCCCAGCCCCAATATCACTAACAAACCTCCCCATGAGGATATTGGTCCCTCTGTAGTTCAGGTGTAACCTGTCTCTCTTGTACAGGTCCCACCTGCCCCAGAAGAGGTCCAAGTGATTCTGAAATCTGAAACCCTGCCCCCTACACTAGTTCCTCAGCCACGAGTTCATTGTCCATGGCATCTTATTCTTACTCTCACTGGCATGTGGCATAGGTAGCAGTTCTGAGATTACCACCCTCGAGGTCCTGCTTTTTAACTTCCTACCAAGCTCTCTATACTCACACTTCAGGACCTCCTCAGTCTTTCTTCCTACGTCATTGGTACCGATGTGTACCATGACATCTGGCTGCTCACCATCCCACTTCAGAATGCTGTGCACGATGTCAGAGACATCCCTGACCCAGGCACCTGGGAGGCAACAAACCATCAGGGAGTCTCTGTCGCAATTAACTTGGGTTTCTTTCCACTAATGCTCCCTAACCTGCTGAGTACAGTGGATTCTGGTTAATTGGGACACATCAGGTCTGGTAAAGTTTTGTCCAGTTAAGCAACTGCCCCAATTAGCCAAAGTTTCATGGTAGTTAAAATGGCTTAAAAAAATGTAACTGAGTAACAGATTGTATTTACATGAAATACAGAACAATTTAGAACACCACCAATATTACTACAATACTATAAAACTGAATATTAGTTCTTAATAGTTATTGACAGAAAAATTCATCCAGTGTATGCTGCTATGTTCTTTTGATTGAATGAACAAAATCAGCGCTGATGCCAAGTGCAGATAATTGACTGCTTTCATACCATGCTTTTGATGATTGCATCCTGTAAGTCTTTGTTTTCATTGTAAAAATTAAAGATAATTGTTGATACCTTTAGATTCTTCATAGCTCCTAACTCATTGAAATAGGGAAATCATTGCATTTTCACTCCCCGCCATTCTAGCATCTCCAAGCCTGAATCCTTGAAACCGCAGAGATTAAAACAGTTCTAAATTGTCCTACTGCTTATTTTTTGCCAACTATCAGTAACAAAAATACACAACTGAAGCTATTTAAAAATTGTTCACTCTAAGCACAGTGGAGTTTCCACTACCACACAAGTGCATGTGAACTAACACTAGTGAAAATCTGCTTGGTTACAGTCTCTGTCTCAGTTGAGCAGCAGCAGTGTCCCAAGACAGCAAAGCGAATTCGGGTATTTTCTCGAATAGTTCTTATTTTTTCAGAGTTGTCCCAAATAAGTGGCTGCCCTGATTAACCAATGACCCAATTAACTGGAATGCCCTATATTTTCTTTCATTACCTATATTTATATTATTGTTTCAATTTTTCTCTTGTGACAGATCATTACAAGAAGAAGGAGAACAAAAAATTGAGAGGAAAATAGAAGAGGTCAGTTTAGTCACGTTCTATTAGTTTGTAAGTTAAAGTAGAACACTTTGTTCAAATTAAACCATACTGATCAAAGAAGATTGACCGTTGTGCTCTGGTTTGTGCCTCTGAAGGACTTATTTTTAAAAAGTACTCATTTAAATGTTGGTGGTGACATAATATTCCAGCCATTGGCTATCCCTTTTTCTTTTGAGGGTTTCTGGAAACTAGGGCAATTTGCAAATTGAAGTGCTGACCGGATTATTTTCAATTATTATCCTCCTAAAACAAATTGTTACTAAACTGGTAATTTTTTATTGTAACTTAAAAAAGAATTGTAGAATTCATTTCAGGTTGCTTTAGCAAAACCTGAAATAAAAGCAAAGAAAAAAGTTGAAAACACTATGTTGGTTGGACAGCATCTGTGGAAAGGGAAGCAGAGTTAACATTTCGGACCAAATACTCTGCAAAAGAACTGGGAAAGGGGAACAAGAGAAATAAGTTGATTTCAAGTTGTAGTGGGAGTGGGATAGAACATAGAATAGTACAGCACAGTACAGGCCCTTTGGCTCACAATGTTGTGCCGATCCTTAAACCCTGCCTCCCATATATCCCCCACCTTAAATTCCTCCATATACCTGCCTAGTAGTCTCTTAAACTTCACTGGTGTACCTGCCTCCACCACTGACTCAGGCACTGCATTCCACGCACCAACCACTCTCTGAGTAAAAAAACCTTCCTCTAATATCCCCCTTGAACATTCCATCCCTTACCTTAAAGCCATGTCCTCTTGTATTGAGCAGTGGTGCCCTGGGGAAGAGGCACTGGCTGTCCACTCTGTCTATTCCTCTTAATATCTTGTACACCTCTATCATGTCTCCTCTTATCCTCCTCCTCTCTAGAGAGTAAAGCCCTAACTCCCTTAATCTCTGACCATAATGCATACTTTCAAAACCAGGCAGCATCCTGATAAATCTCCTCTGTACCCTTTCCAATGCTTCCACATCCTTCCTATAGTGAGGCGACCAGAACTGGACGCAGCACTCCCAAGTGTGTCCTAACCGGAGTTTTATAGAGCTGCAGCATTACCCTGCGACTCTTAGACTCTATCCCTCAACTTATGAAAGCTAACACTCCATAAGCTTTCTTAACTACCCTATCTACCTGTGAGGCAACTTAGAGGGATCTGTGGACATGTACCCCCATATCCCTCTGCTCCCCCATACTTCCAAGTATCCTGCCATTTACTTTGTACTCTGCTTTGGAGTTTGTCCTTCCAAAATGTACCACCTTACACTTCTCTGGGTTGAACTCCATCTGCCACTTCTCAGCCCACTTCTGCATCCTATCAATGTCTCTCTGCAATCTTCGACAATCCTCAACACTATCCACAACACCACCAACCTTTATGTCGTCTGCAAATTTGCCAACCCACCCTTCTACCCCCACATATAGGTCATTAATAAAGATCACAAAAAGTAAAGGTCCCAGAACTGATCCTTGTGGGACACCACTAGTCACAACCCTCCAATCTGAATGTGCTCCCTCCATCACGACCCTCTGTCTTCTGCAGGCAAGCCAATTCTGAATCCACCTTGCCAAACTTCCCTGGATCCCATGCCTTCTGACTTTCTGAATAAGCCTACCATGTGGTACCTTGTCAAGTGCCTTACTAAAATCCACGTAGATCACATCCACTGTACTACCCTCATCTATGTACCTGGTCACCTCCTCAAAGAACTCTATCAGGCTTGTTAGACATGATCTGCCCTTCATAAAGCCATGCTGACTGTCCTTGATCATACCATGATTCTCTAAATGCCCATGGATTCTATCTCTAAGAATCTTTTCCAATAGCTTTCCCACCACAGACGTAAGGCTCACTGGTCTGCAATTACCCAAACTATCCCTACTACCTTTTTTGAACAAGGGGACAACATTCGCCTCCCTCCAATCCTCCAGTACCATTCCCGTGGACAACGAGGACATAAAGATCCTAGCCAGAGGTTCAGCAATCTCTTCCCTCGCCTCATGGAGCAGCCTGGGGAATATTCCATCAGGCCCCAGGGACTTATCCATCCTAATGTATTATAACAACTCCAACACCTCTTCTCCCTTAATATCAACATGCTCCAGAACATCAACCTCACTCATATTGTCCTCACTGTCATCAAGTTCCCTCTCATTGGTGAATACCGAAGAGAAGTATTCATCGAGGACCTCATTCACTTCCACAGCCTCCAGGCACATCCTCCCACCTTTATCTCTAATCGGTCCTTTCTTCACTCCTATCAGCCTTTTGTTCTTCACATAATTGAAGAATGCCTTGGGGGTTTTCCTTTACCCTACTCACCAAGGCCTTCTCATGCCCCCTTCTTGCTCTCCTCAGCCCCAATGGATCAATGGATGAATGTAGTAACTCTGCTGGGGTAAGGCTATGTAGATTAGCTATGGATTAAGTCATTTGGCTGATGGTGAAATTAGAGTGCTTATATGTGAACATTAACTAAAGAAATGAGGGAAAGAAGGTAGAGGAAATAAAGGAGGGTAGAACTGAAATGCAGAGATGTGGGTGATGCCCAGTACCAATTGAAAAAATGAGGCAATGGTATGGCTGGATAACCTTCAGCAGGTGAAATTGTCCACTTCTGATGCAAACTGGATTTTTTATTGAATCTAGAAGACTACAGTACCCATATCCTCAAGTTTGCTTATGACCTTGTTACAAGACAGCTCAGAATGGAATATGATTTGAGAAGTGTGACACAAAATTCAATGTCAGTGCTTTAGTCAGAACTTGGGCGTCCCACAAAGTATGCTGACCTTGCTGCATTAACTCTCCCTAACGCTTGATAGATTCTCTATACTCCAGTTGTTTAAGTTAATTTGGAATTGGTGATTTGATAAGACTTAATAATTGATTATGCTATTCTGACAAAAAGCTCACATTTCATATTAATGCCCCCATTGGTGTCTATTTGCCTTTTTTAAAAAATTACTCTGCTTTGGTAATAAAACCAAAGAGCTTTCAAAGTGACCTTTTGTCTGCTATACATGACTCTAGAATTCTGATGTGGCCATTTCTTCTTTGAGTGTAATGCTGTTGGTTCTTCAGTTTGTTCTAGCACATTTGCAGCTGTAGTCTTGGCCTGATATACTGTACCAGTAAGGATCACTCGAATTACTACCTGCAACTTTAAAGAAAGTGATGACTTAAAAGTTGAAATATACGGCTTTTCTCTTCACACTGATTTATCTGATCTTTGAGAGCTCCTAAATAAGTTAAATGAAGAGCTTCAGAATAAATCTTCCTTCCAAAGCCCAGGATTATCATAGGAATAACTCATGAGTGCAAAGCAGTAGGAAATGCCATATTGTTTGTGAGTGAAAATCAATATATTAGTGCATATGATTCTTAAAATATACAGTGGATTCCAGTTAATTTGATTCAAACAAGAGGACATGAGTTGAGAGTTAGGGGGCAAAAGTTTAAGGGTAACACTATTCAGAGAGTGGTAGCTGTGTGGATTGAGCTTCCAGTAGAAGTGGTAGAGGCAGGTTCGGTATTGTCATTTAAGGTAAAATTGGATAGGTATATGGACAGGAAAGGAATGGAGGGTTATGGGCTGAGTGTGGGTCAGTGGGACTAGGTGAAAGTAAGTGTTCAGCACGGACTAGAAGGGCCGAGATGGCCTGTTTTCGTGCTATAATTGTTATATGGTTATAATTAAAGAGCACTGCATTTTGGCCCAATTGAGCAGCTGCTACAATTAGCTGAAGTTTCATGGAAATAACTAAGGTATAAAAAAGACAAACTACCATTTAACTGAGTAATAAATTATGAATTTAAATGAACTACAGAATAAATTAGAACACTACCTGTACTGCTACAGTACTATAAAACAGTGTTAGTTCCTAATAGTTATTATTGATGGAGGAATTCATCCAGTATTTGCTGCCATGTGTGGGGTGTTCAGAGAGTGGTAGTACCTTAGTTGAAGGGGCTTGTTGTGTCCATCCTGGGGCAGTTTACCCATCTTTGGTCCCTACCAAACACTCAGCTCTCACTGAGCTCCAAGTAGCTGTTGCATGTGATAGTGGCCACACTGGTACACCGCTTTGACGAGTGGGCTAAACCATGTGAGGTTAGCAGTGGGCCTCATACCCTGGTGAAACAGGTGTTTTTTGCAAATACATTTAGGTTCACAAACTGAAAAATTCTGGACTGTTGTGAAACTAGGACGAATGCGTTTGAAGTCTAAAGACGAGAAAGTCTGCAGATACTAGAAATCCAAAGCAACACACACACAATGCTGGAAGTTTCAGCAGGTCAGCCAGCATCTAAGGAAATTAATAGATAGTCAACAATTCGGGCTGAGACCCTTCTTCAGGACTGAGAAAAAAGGTTGGAGATGCTAGAACAGAAAGGTATGGGGAGGAGAAGGAAGCTAGTTGTTAGGTGATAGGTAAAGCCACGTGGGTGGGAAAGGTCAAGAGCTGAAGAAGGAAGAATCAAGTAGGAGAGGAGAGTGAACCACAGGAAAAAGGGAAGTGGGGGGAATCCCGGGGGCTAATAGGCAAGTGAGAAGAGGTAAAAGGTCAAAATAAATGATTGGTTGGGGGGGGTGGAATTTGTTTACCAGAACAAAAAAATCAATATTCATGCAATCAGATTGGAGGCTACTCAGGCAGAATATAAGGTGTTACTCCTCCATTTTGAGGGTGGCCTCCTCTTGGCACAAAAGGAGGCCCTGGATCGACAAGTCAGAATGGGAATGTGAATTAAAATGTTTGGCCATTGGGAATTCACGTTTGTGGCAGATGATGCAGAGGTGCTCGACGAAGCAGTCCCCCACTTTACGATGGTTCCAGCACTGTAGTGGAGGCTGCATCAGGAGCACTGAACAGAATAATCTTTGAAATATGATTTTTTAAAAAAATACTGATTGTTAATTTTAGCCTAAAGTAAAGGCTTAGATTTCTCTTTAAATTATTACATTTCATACACTGGAATGAGCATAATTTTAAAAGTGATGTTGACATATTTTCACTTTTCAGGCTATGATGCCCTTGAAGGAAAAAATTAGAGAAATAGAAACAAGGTAAATAATGAATCTATTTACCTAAATGAGATTTTGTGTTTTCAACTGAAATCAAGTAATAAGGCTAAAAGCATTTTTGTGGAATATAAATTCTGGCAGAGATCATTTGTTCAGAACGGCCTACTTTTTAAAAAAAAAACTCTGTAATTGGATTTTGTAAATCTAAGTTCCATTTTGTACTGCTACCTGGAATGAAGCAAATTCACTTAATGTTAGAAGTAATGCTGATTGGAAATGGGAGTTACGACATAGCTTATGTTGTTCTGAAATGATGTTCCACCAATGCTATTCTGAATTTATGCTAATTGTAACAGATTTGTTTTTATCATGTGCTTTTGATGTCACTTCTAATTATCTTAAATTACTTTAAAAAATTAAATTTTTGAAAAATTTTGTTTGGATTGGTATTTTTTGACTGCTTGGTGCTTTTTTTGTATGTTTCAGGCAAAATTTATTTTTTAATGTGATATCTTTCTCATGATGTCTCAAATATTTTGACTTCTAACATGAACTGTTTTTCATTTAACCTACTATCTTTCAATGATTTGTTGCATTATTAACCCTTAGTTTTGCTGAGAGTTATGGACTAGTAGAATGTTTCTACTGATCAATTTTGATGGGCTGAGTTTTGATTATTAGTGTCACCTATGTAATTGTCCAGACGTCACCAATCCTTAGCAGTCCTCTGAATCAGACATACCTATTTACAAGCAATGTTTTGCAGTTCTTTCATGCTGCTTTGCAAAAAGCATCAGTGTAATTTACAGACGTAAAGAAAATGATTGATATTTTGGTGGATGTTTTAATTGATATTCTTAATGTAAATTAATTATTAAGAAGATTCAGAAATGAAATGGCTGATCTTTCATTTCTGTGAATGGGAGTTCTTGTGTGATGTGCTCATTACATATGGTATTGTTTTTAGTAAATTTTAATAGATGAGCTTCAATATTATCTGACAAAAATACTCAAAGTACAGGTACAATCAGAATGTAGAATTAATTGTTGGTTGTTGTTTTTTGTATTAATTGAATCAATCAGAAATATTTTTGTTTCCAATAGTATGTTACAAAAATATCCTCCGGTAAAATTCCTTTCTGAAAAGGATCGCAAACGAATTCTCGTAAGTTGCCTTTTTTTGTATCCTGTTTGTCCATCAAAACGGTTGTGTATTTAATAAGTTATATTTAATAGTGGTTTATTAATTTTCCATTTCTTTAGTTAGGAACAAAGTACTGTAAATATTTGCAGTATAATTACAGAGAGCAATTCATTTTTACAATTTATTCACTTTACATGCTAAATTTAACTGACAGTCTGATTTGATTTGTATATCGCACATAAATGTGTACTCATTAAATGGGGTTTAGTCACCAGTCTGTCAATCTCGCTTTGAACTTTTAATTTCTGTCATCCTATCTATCAGTTAGGTGTCCCCCATGCCAGCATCTCCTCATCAAAGAGCAGCCTTGACACCACATCTTGAGTTTATATGCAGTTAAAAGCACACTTGATTCTATTTTTTACATTTATGTATTTGTTTTTATTGCAGATAACTGGAGGTGCTGGATTTGTAGGTTCTCATCTTGCTGATAAACTCATGATGGATGGCCATGAAGTAACTGTCGTTGACAACTTTTTCACAGGACGGAAAAGGAATGTTGAACATTGGATTGGTCATGAAAACTTTGAATTAATCAATCATGATGTGGTGGAACCATTATATATTGAAGGCAAGTTATGATCTATCCATGTTTGTGGGATTTCTTTGTGGAAAAATGACTAATCAAATCATATTTTAGGGTAGTTCTTTGCAATATTTTAAGAGAAATTGGTGGAAAATGGAAGTAAAAATTGGGATATGAATAGTCAGGAGTTTAGATGTATTTGACCTGTTTGCCAGATTATTCTGCATTTACATAGAATGTAGAAGAGTACAGGTCCTTTGGTCCACAATGTTGTGCCAACCTTTTAACCTACTCCGAGATCAATGGGATTCTTCCCTCCTGCATAGTCCTCCATTTTTCTTTCATCTATGTGCCTATCTATGAGTCTCTTAAATGCCCCTAATAGAACCATAGAACATTACAGCACAGAGACAGGCCTTTTGACCCTTCTTGGCTGTGCCAAACCATTTTTCTGCCAAGTCCCACTGACTTGCACCTGGCCCATATCCCTCCATACACCTCTCATCCATGTATCTGTCCAAGTTTTTCTTAGATGTTAAAAGTGAGCCTGCATTTACCACTTCATCTGGCAGCTCATTCTACACTCCTACCACTTTCTGTGTGAAGAAGCCCCCCCCCCCCATGTTCCCTTAAAACTTTTCCCCCTTCACCCTTAACCCTTGTCCTCTGGTTTTTTTCTCCCCTAGTCTCAGTGGGAAAAGCCTGCTTGCATTCACTGCTTGCATCCCATCATAATTTTATACGCCTCTATAAGTCTCCACTCATTCTTCTACGCTTCAGGGAATAAAGTCCTAACCTATTCAACCTTTCTAGGTAACTCAGTTTCTCAAGTCCCGGCAACATCCTTGTAAACGTTCTCTGCACTCTTTCAACCTTATTAATATTCTTCCTGTAATTAGGTGACCAAAACGGCACACAATACTCCAAATTCAGCCTCACCAATGCCTTATACAACCTCACCATAACATTCCATCTCTTATATTCAATAGTTTGATTTATAAAGGCCGGTGTACCAAAAGCTCTCTTTACTACCCCATCTACCTGTGACGCCACTTTTAGAGAATTTTATATCTGTTCTGCACTGCTCAGTGCCCTACCATTTACCTTGTATGTTCTACCTTGGTTTTTCCTTCCAAAGTGCAATACCTCACACTTGTCTGTATTAAACTCCATCTGCCGTTTTTCAGCCCATTTTTCCAGCTGGTCCAGATCCCTCTGCGAGCTTTGAAAACCTTCCTCGCTGTCCACATAGATGACAAATAACAATGGACCCAGCATTGATCCCTGTGGCACACCAGTAGTCACAGGCCTCCACTCAGAGAAGCAATCCTCCGTTACTACACTCTGACTTCTCCCCCACACTCTGACTTCTCCCAATCAGCCAATGTCTAATCCAATTTACTACCTCACCATGTATACCTAGCGACTGAATCTTCCTAACTAACCTCCCATGCAGGACCTTGTCAAAGGCCTTACTGAAGTCCATGTAGACAACATCCACTGCCTTCCTTTCATCCACTTTCCTGGTAACCTCCTCGAAAAGCTCTTAATAGATTGGTTAAGCATGACCTACCATGCACAAAGCCATGTTAACTCTCCCTAATAAGTCCCAGTCTGTCTAAATACTTTTAGATCCTATCTCTTTGTACTCCTTCCAATAATATACCTACTACCGATGTCAAATTTACTGGCCTATTATTTCCTGGATTAAATTTAGAGCCTTTTTTAAACAATGCAACAACATGAACTATCCTCAAATCCTCTGGCACCTCACCCCTAGATACCGACATTTTAAATATATCTGCCAGGGCCACAGCAATTTCAAAACTAGTCTCCTTCAAGGTCCAAGGGAATACCCAGCCAGGTCCTGGGGATTTCTCTACTCTTGATTTTCGTCAAGATAGCAAGCACCTCCTCCCCTTCAATCTGTATAGGTTCCATGACCTCACTATTTGTTTGCCTGATTGCCATTGACTCCATGCCAGTTTCCTTAGTAAATACAGATACAAAAAAACCATTTAAGATCTCCCCCATTTCTTTTGGTTTCATACATAGCCGACCACTTTGATCTTCAAGAGGACAATTTTATCCCTTACTATCCTTTTGCTCTTAATATACCTGTGGAAGCTCTTTGGATTATCCTTCACCTTGATTGCCAGAGCTACCTCATGTCTTCTTTTAGCCCTCCTGATTTCTTTCTTAAGTATTTTTTTGCACTTTTTATACTCCTCAAGTACCTTATTTGCTCCCTGTTTCCTGCACATGTCATATATCACTCTTCTTTATCAGAGTTCCAGTATCCCTAGAGAACCAAGGTTCCTTATTCTTATTCACTGTGCCTTTAATCCTGACAGGAGCATACAAACACTGCACTCTCAAAATTTCTCCTTTGTAGGCCTCCCACTTACCAACGATGTCCTTGCCAGAGAACAACCTGTCCCAATCCACACTTATTAGATCCTTTCTCATTTCTTCAAATCTGGCCTTCCTCCAGTTTAGAACCTCAACCTGAGGACCAGATCTAACTTTATCCATGATGAAGTTGAAACTAATGGTGTTGTGATCACTGGAACCAATGTGTTCCCAAACACACACTTCCGTCACCTGTCCTAACTCGTTTCCTAATAAGCGATCTAATATTGCATCCTTTCTCGTCGGTACCTCCATATATTGATTTAGAAAACTTTCCTGGACACATCTTAGAAACTCTAACCCATCTAGACCTTTAACAGTATGGGGGTCCCAATCAATATGTGGAAAATTAAAATCCCCTTCTATCACAACTTTGTTTCCTGCAGTTGTCTGCTGTCTCTCTGCAGATTTGCTCCTCCAATTCTCGCTGACTATTGGGTGGTCTATAATACAACCCCATTAATGTGGTCATACCTTCCTGTTTCTCATGTCCACCCAAAAGGCCTCGGTAGACAAACCCTCTAATCTGTCCTTCCTGAGCACTGCTGTAACATTTTCCCTGACTAGCATTGTCACCCTCCCACCCTTCATCCCTCTGCCTCTCATGTCTGAAACATTGGAAGCCTGGAACATTATGCTGCCAGTCCTGCCCCTCCTGTAGCCAAATTTCACTAATGGCTACAATGTCATAATTAAAGTAACCTATATGCCTTTCTCTAATTTTCACAATTTACCCGCCACCATCAAATATGTATACATGTTTAGCCCCAACTTTCTCTCTTCAGCCCTTTATATTTCTATCATTTTAAATTTGCACTATTAGTTTTTATTAACATTATTGTTCTGCATAAAAAATAATTATTTTGTATTTTCTGCCCCCTTTTCCCAATTTTGAGCTATGGTTTATTGCAGTTTTATATATTATTTGCTGAATTTACTACTATTTGAAAAATATAATAATTAGGTAAAAAGTATTAATTGTTAGTATTACTAATACTGATCATGTGGCATTTAATCAAAAGCTTTTTGGAAGTTCATACGCACAACAGAAGCTGTTCTATCCTCTTCAGCTTTCCTTGTTGCATCATTATATGTCAACATTGTGACTGCAGAAGTCTGGCTATATGATGAGTAATTTGCCCATTTATGAGTTTTAAGCTAAATGAAATATTCCCTATTTGTGGAGAAGCAACTGCTTCTGAGCCTTAAACGTACAGAATAAAGCAGTTTAGTAGCCCTAAACTCCACCGCTTAAGGGAGAAAACAGATTCAATCATTTGCCTGTGTAGCCTGCGTATAGTTCATTCTAAAAATTTGCTCCATCATATCAAATTCAGACTCTGAAAAGGCGAGACTAATGTCATGTAGAAATTTGTTTTCCTCCTTCAGATATTGTTGCAGAGACAAAATGTTGAACAAATGCGCAATCTCCTGAACGATTTGTTGTTCATGAAATGCCAATATTTCTTTGTACCAATCTTATGAAAATGCTGTTTTATCAATGTCGTCAAATAATTATATAAAAGAAAACATTTGTGTTAAGACCAGACAGTAAATTTCCAAACTCTTTAGTTACAAGAGGAGCAGAAGCTGCTTTTAATCTGACATTTCATGGAATATCTGTTTTTATCTTTAATTCACCTATTTTCATTTCTATATGATTTATTTTTAAGGATTTTTAAAAAATGACCTTCTGAGCATTTATTGCAAGTACCTGGAATATCTTTGTGAATAATATCAATATAAATATTATAAAATGTTAATACAGTTAACTTCCATTGTAATTCATTCAACTCAGCAACGCATGTGTATGTATGCATATACATGACTTTCAACATGCTGTACAAAGGAACTTAGTGGATGAATGTTGTGTATGAAACTTGAGTTATGGGAAAGGTGGAAAATGAAATTTTAAGATTTTGAATGTTTTGAGAATGTAGATGAAGGGGGTATTTGAGGGAAGTTCACTTGCATAATATGTTCAGTCAAGTTGCACTTGACACTTTGGTTTAAAATAAATTGACCGTAAAGTAGTTTGTGACAGATTGACATAAAATATATATTCTGTTCTGATGTTGCTGCTAATGCCAGGATTTAGTTGTGTATCTTTGCAAACGTCCCTGTTTCCACTGCTGGACTTGGTTATTAAGAGCAGTGACATCCATCTTCTGTTCTGACAGCTGCCCCTCTGCTTTTTCAGTGGCTCCTTATGGAGTCTAGTGGGACTACCTAGCACCCAGGCTGTAAAATCAGCTTGTGCTGGGTTAAATAGTGCAAGTTCAACAGCCCTTGGTCTTGCGAATGGGACACTTTGACAACTGGGAGAAATATTAGTAGACATGTTTTTATTAATTTAAGGCCTTGGGATTTTAATTGCTTTTGTGTGTGTTTATATGTTTCTTTTAATGTTTTTTAAATGTAAACCAAAAATTTTCTTATTTTTAACACTTCTTCCCAGGTATCTGGGGGAACAAGCTCTCACTTGTTAGATATGAAAGTCCAGCTGTCTGTCTGTGCTGAGACAATGCATCCACAGTGTTGGCAATATTGAGGTGGTGAGAGCCAGACTTCCACTGGAAAATTTTTACTGTGGTCAGGCTGGAGCAAAGGATACAGTGCAGAGGGAGGCAGTTAATGATTTTTGAGGTGGCATATTTGGATTTATAAAGCAAATTCTAAGAATAATTTGATGTTACTAAGGATTAGCTTACATTTTCCATCAGCTTTCAAAAATAGTCAACCTTATTTATAAATTTATTGGATTCCACTTCTTTACATTGCTGCATAAGACTTGCTTGTTTTCTTGATGGGAAACGTAAATATGATCATTGATAGGAAAAGATGAGATGAGTAATTTACAACTTTGAATTAAGTTGTTTTTACAAATGAGGAAGGGGTATTGCTAAATATATCCCTGAGTTTACCTTTATCATTAATTTATATTTTAAATAGTGGATCAGATTTATCATCTGGCTTCACCAGCATCTCCTCCAAATTATATGTATAATCCAATCAAGACACTGAAGACAAATACGATTGGGACATTAAACATGTTGGGTAAGATTACTTGTTCACTTTAAATTCTTAAAACATCAAAATATATGAAATGTTTTGTTTATACAGAAATGTCTTGCATATAACTGGATGAGATTTTTATAGAATGCTGTAATAGAATGTGAAAATACTTTATTACTTTTAAGCAAGTGTCGATGTTTTGTTATCGATTTGTACCTTTGCTGAACAAAAGTTGAGAGATAAAATATTTTCGTGTTCAGTTGAAAATTTGATCGAACTTAATGCTATAAACTTTTTTGTCAAACATAGGGTGGCAAACCTGTCCTGGCACTAGATTTTGTGAAATAGGGGAACAACAACACATCATAAGCAGTATGCTTTTAAAGTATTGCTGCAATAATTGCAAAACTTCTGGTGTCCATGTTATTTACTCTAAGAAGAACTGAACTTCTGGTATTTACACGTACAAATAAACATGGAAATCTAGTGCTTTCAGTGGTAATTCAACTGCAATCAATGTAGAATCAGGGATTTTGCATGCTATTTTTGTAAATAACATTACAAATGTTGTCATATTGAATGATTTAAGACTGAATTTTAATATCTAATCAAAACTTACTACCATTAAGTAACAACCTACCCAAACTTGAAAAGGTCATGAGCAAAGTCATTTCCTTCAATTAAAATGCTCTGGTTTCTTCACACAGTCCAAAGATATACTAGTAAGTAGGTTAATTGGTCATTGTCCTGAAAGAGCCTGTTCTTCACTGTACCTCTAAATAGATAAATAAAAATAATGTTTCTAAATTCTCTAGTTTCAAATTTAATAAATCAATTCCTTATTTTTTCATTTTCACCTTAATCTTGATTTTATGGTGCAAACTTTATATTGTTCTATGTATAGCATTTAAAAAGAAACTAAAATTAGATCTTATTATTTGATTAGCTCTGTGCAAGTTGAAATAAAATTCCCTTGGATCTCACGAAAGAGATCCAGATTCCTCATTCTGTTAATTATTTGATGATGATCCATATGATAATGGGCACACCATGATTAACAGTTGGGTCCTGAATTGGGAATGGAGAAATCTTCAGTGGACTCTGATGCCATTTACTGTTAAATAGCCTACTAGTTGTAAATCTGTCAAATATGACCTGACTGGGCAATCTGACCTCACTTGAAAGCAGTAAATTAAGAGTTTAAAAAAAAAACTGGCTAGAATGCATGTACTGTATATTAGTATTGATTTTTTTTTTTAAAAAAGGGCCATATGGTATAACTAGACAGATCTTCCCGGCAGTGAGCAAAGCGGGCTCATCCTGCCTCCCTCGTAATTCAATCCTGTTGTTCAGATCAGCCTCTGTTGTGACTCATTGTGGAAATATTAAATTTTGTATTGCAGCTTGCCTGTTTGGGCAGAGGGCAAGAGAAATGCATAAACGTGAGAAGTATATGACTTATGAAGAGGTGAGGGGGGAAGAAAAGAAATCCCAGTATTTAATAATCAAATTTCTAGGTTTGAAACTTTAGAGTGGCCCACTTGGGGAGCAACATCTGTTCCAGGCCCAACTAAAATTGGGCATTATACTCATTTAAATTTGACCAAAGAGTTTGTGGACCGCTGTGCAAACCAGACAAATGTTGCTTGTCAAGATATTGCAGTGCTAGTGGTGAGCACCTGTATGTTCTCATTGATTTGAAGAGGACATGATTTGAAAACCCAGCTTGATTAAGGCCAATCTGAAGTTGATCCATTCTTGCATATATTTTCTTTTTTATTAATACCTCAATCTAACCTTGAGGTATTAATAAAAAAGAAAAATCCTGTACTGCATGAAAATTGTTTTTAGTCAGGTATGTGCAGTAATATTAAACAAATCGTTCGGAGGTAAATATACTGAATGCAACTGATGTTGCACAGGCTGACCTGATGTGACCTGCCTAACATCAAAAGTAGGGAAATAGGTACTTTACCCAACTGAACTGGATACATATAATCAAGTCCCAATGCTCTGTGTTGGATATCATGATTTTACTTTGAAGTTAGGAGAATCAAGAGTATGTGTGGTTTTATTTTGAGGTATGAATATTTTTGAAAGAAATGCATTATTTCAGCAGTAGCTCCAGTGCACTTTAAGCTAAACCATGTCACTGCTTTAGAGAGGAGAAAATTTATGCTAGTTAATTTTTCAACTAATATTGTGAAAGTAGACCGTCAGGTCATAATCATAGAAATCTTGTCTAATGGAGATTACTTACCATGTTTCTTAAAACAATGGTATATTTTTTAGTAAAGAAAATGCAATAAGGCTATGTCAGTCCTTTTGGGAAATCATGTGGTCTTATACTTTGGGTAGAAGTTGAATATAATACAGGTGTCCCCCACTTTACAAATGTTAGCTTTACGCCACTTCGCTTTTACAAAAGACCTACATTAGTAACCTGTTTACACATTACAAAGAGGATTTTCGCTTTTAAGGAAATTTTTCCCATATAAATTAATGGTTACACACACAAAACGCTGGTGGAACACAGCAGGCCAGGCAGCATCTATAAGGGGAAGCACTGTCGACGTTTTGGGCAGAGACCCTTCGTCAGGACGAACTGAAAGAAAAGATGGTAAGAGATTTGAAAGTAGTGGGGGGAGGGGGAAATGCGAAATGATAGGAGAAGACCGGAGGGGGTGGGATGAAGCTAAGAGCTGGAAAGGTGATTGGCGAAAGTGATACAGAGCTGGAGAAGGGAAAGGATCATGGGACGGGAGGCCTCAGGAGAAAGAAAGGGGGTGGGGAGCACCAGAGGGAGATGGAGAATAGGCAAACAACTAAATACGTCAGGCATGGGGTAAGAAGGGGAGGAGGGGCATTAACGGAAGTTAGAGAAGTCAATGTTCATGCCATCAGGTTGGAGGCTACCCAGCCGGTATATAAGGTGTTGTTCCTCCAACCTGAGTTTGGATTCATTTTGACAATAGAGGAGGCCATGGATAGATATATCAGAATGGGAATGGGACATGGAATTAAAATGTGCGGCCACTGGGAGATCCCTGCTTTACAACATTTCGGCTTAAGAAAGGTTTCATAGGAACGCTGTACCTTTGTAAAGGTGGGGGAGGGACACCTGTATATCTTCTGAACACTTAAGATTCAAGATTCAAAATTGTTCTTCATTCTTCAGTACACAAGTGTAAAGGAGAGCAGATATGATGCAGCATTTTAAAAAAACAAGCATAAATAATTCAATAAAAAACTACAAATATAGAAGCAATTTTATAAAATACAATATACACACAATCTTTATGTACACAATGTGTATACATATTTAAATAGTGCTGGGTAATGCATATGTAGGGTGATGTGGTGGGTAACAGGCGGAAGTGTTGATCAGCTTGACGACCTGGGGGAAGTAAGTGGATGCTGTGAAGCCTCTTCCCTGATGAGAGTGGGACAAACAGCTGGTACCAGTCAATAATATAGAATAAATTTCTGTTTGCTCGACAATTAAAGAAGTGTGAATTTCTTCTACAGGATTAGCAAAACGTGTTGGTGCACGCCTCCTATTAGCATCTACATCTGAAGTATATGGAGGTAAGTTTCAATTTACATTTGCACTTTTACTGTTTTTTATTAATGTAGTAATGTCTTTTTATGAAGTTGGGTTTCATTTAATTATGTGATAACTGTATCAGCAGCCTCAGGCTTTGAATGCTGAAGGTTGTTCAAATTTATTTTATGCATGTAGTAATGAAATAATATTAAAAATATAACCAAATGAAAAGTAATCTTATTAGTACATGGGCCTAAAAGTGGACAAGTCCCTCGACCTGATGAGATGCATCCTGGAACAGTCGGCCCTCCTTATCTGCGAATTCCGCATGCGCGAATTCAACCAACCGTGAATCGAGAAAACCCAGAAGTGCTCTGTAATCACTTGTTCGAGCATTATTCGCCTCGCGTCTCATTTGTGCACTGCTTTGTTCCTGTGAAAAAATGGCTCCTAAAAAGCAATTAGGTGGTCAAAGCAATTCCTCAAAGGCTAAGAGGGAGCGTAAAGTGTTATCTCTCACCGAGAAAGTAGAAATATTAGATCTTTTGAAAAGTGGCATGCTGCATTCCGAAGAGGGCCGCAAGGTCGGTAAGAATGAATCGAGCATTCGCACAATAAAGCAGAAAGAAGCTAAAATTCATGGAAGTGTTAGTGCTGCCCCTACAGCGGCAAAAATGGTCTCTCTGGTTCATGATAAAGTGCTTGCGAAGACTGAGAAATCATTAAGTGTGTGGCTAGAGGACATGTCACAGAAGCATATCCCTGTCAATGACCAAATTATACGTGAAAAAGCTCAGTCTCTATGAACACTACTGTGATGGGGTTGATGAGAGTGAGAGAAAAGAGTTTAAGGCTAGTAAGGGATGGCTGGCTGGCTATGTAAAGCGCGATAGCCTCAAGAATGTAAAGATCACGGGAGAATTGGTATCGGCTAATGCTGAGGCCGCAGCAGCGTTCCCAGAGGAGCTCAAGAAATGCATTAGAAGAGAAAGGCAAGTCTTCAATTGTGGTGAAACGGGCTTGTTCTGGAAGAAGATGCCCAATCATACCTACATCCATAAGAGTGCCCAGCAGGCCCCAGGGTTCAAGGCCTGGAAAGATTGCCTTACTCTGGTGCTATGTGGCAACACAGCCAGTCGCGTGATCAAGCCAGGACTTGTCTACTGAGCAAACAACCCCTGGGCCCTTAAGAACAAAAACAAAATATTGTGTTGGCTGTGTTCTGGCAACAGAACAAGAAGGCTTGGATGACAGCGATCTTGGAATGGTTCCATCAGTGCTTCATTCCTGAAGAGAAGAAATACCTCAAAGAGAAGGGGCTGCCATCCAAGGCTCTCCTCGTAATTGACAATGCTCCTGGCCATCTCCAATCTCTCTGCTTTGCCGACGATGTTCCTGCCTCCTAACACTACGCCCCTGCTGCAGCCACTTGATCAAGACATCATCAAATGCCTTAAGGCGACTTACACCCGTCTCACCTTCGGGAGGATTCGTGCTGCCCTTGATGCTAACCCTGACTGCAGCATCATGGATTTATTGAAGAAATTCACAATTGTTGATGCAATTGTGCTTATTGCAGAGGCTGTAGACGCCATAAAGCCCGAGACAGTCAATGCATGTTGGAACGCACTATGGAGTGAGACAGTCAATTATTTCAGGGTCTTTCCCACTATTGATGCAGAAGTCAGGGATATCCTGAATGTTGCAAGGGAAGTTGGCGGGGAAGGCTTCTCTGATATGATCAAGGAGCACATAAAAGAGCATAGAGAAACCCTTACCAAAGAGGAACTCGAAGATCTGCTGAAAGCCTCCACAGAAGATGATTATGATGAAGATTTAGAGGAGGCAGAGCCATCAATTTGGACAGTTGAAAAATTTGCAGTAGTTTTTCAACAGGTGCAATTGTTAAAGGATATGATCCTCAACTACGATCCTTCGATGGAACGAAGCCTCCGTGTCACCCAAGGGATAACAACATGCCTGCAGCCACTGCAAGATTTGTTTGATGATGCAAAGAAAAAGAGAC